>NC_092707.1:404448370-405705370 GCF_047496885.1 Scyliorhinus torazame | reverse complement strand
TGTGTGTGTGAGTGTAGGTATGTGTGTGTGGATGTTTTTGAATGTGTGTCTGTGTGTGTATATTTGTGTGTGTGAGTGTAGATATGTGTGTGGGGGTGATTTTGAATGTGTGTCTGTGTGTGTATATTTGTGTGTGAGTGTAGGTATGTGTGTGTGGTAGCGATTTTGAATGTATGTCTGTGTGTATATTTGTGTGTGTGTAGGTATGTGTGTGGGGGGTAATTTTGTATGTGTGTCTGTGTGTATATTTGTGTGTGTGTGTAGGTATGTGGGTGTGGGGATATTTTTGAATGTGTGTCTGTGTGTATATCTGTGTGTGTGTGTAGGTATGTGTGTGTGGGGATGTTTTTGAATGTGTGTCCGTGTGTATATTTGTGTGTGTGTGTGTATGTATGTGGGTGTAGGGATGTTTTTGAATGTTTATCTCTCAGTATATTTGTGTGTGTGAGTGTAGGTATGTGTGTGTGGGGATATTTTTGAATGTGTGTCTGTGTGTGTATATCTGTGTGTGTGAGTGTAGGTATGTGGGTGTGGGGGTGATTTTGAATGTGTGCCTCTGTGTATATTTGTGCGTGTGAGTGTAGGTATGTGGGTGTAGTGATGTTTTTGAATGTGTGTCTCTGTGTATATTTGTGTTTGTGAGTGGAGGTATGTGTGTGTGGGGGTTATTTTCAATGTTTATCTATGTGTATATTTGTGTGTGTGAGTGTAGGTATGTGGGTGTGGGGATGTTTTTGAATGTGTGTCTGTGTGTATATTTGTGTGTGTGAGTGTAGGTATGTGGGTGTGGGGATATTTTTGAATGTGTGTCTCTGTGTATATTTGTGTGTGTGAGTGTAGGTATGTGTGTGTGGGGGTTATTTTCAATGTTTCTCTCTGTGTATATTTGTGTGTGTGAGTGTAGGTATGTGGGTGTGGGGATATTTTTGAATGTGTGTCTCTGTGTATATTTGTGTGTGTGAGTGTAGGTATGTGTGTGTGGGGGTTATTTTCAATGTTTCTCTCTGTGTATATTTGTGTGTGTGAGTTTAGGGATGTGGGTGTGGGGATGTTTTTGAATATGTGTCTGTGTGTATATTTGTGTGTGTGTGTAGGGATGTCTGTGGGGGGATGTTTTTGAATGTGTGTCTGTGTGTATATTTGTGTGTGTGAGTGTAGGTATGTTGGTGTGGGGATATTTTTGAATGTGTGTCTGTGTGTGTATCTGTGTGTGTGAGTGTAGGTATGTGTGTGTGTGGATATTTTGAATGTGTGTCTCTGTGTATATTTGTGTTTGTGAGTGTAGGTATGTGGGTGTGGGGGTGATTTTGAATGTGTGTCTCTGTGTATATCTGTGTGTGTGAGTGTAGGTATGTGGGTGTGGGTATGTTTTTGAATGTGTGTCTGTGTGTATATTTGTGTGTATGTGTGTAGGTATGTGGGTGTGGGGATATTTTTAAATGTGTGTCTGTGTGTATATCTGTGTGTGTGAGTGTAGGTATGTGTGTGGGGGTGATTTTGAATGTGAGTCTGTGTGTATATTTGTGTGTCTGAGTGTAGGTATGTGTGTGTAGCGGTGATTTTGAATGTGTGTCTCTGTGTATATTTGTGTGTGTGAGTGTAGGTATGTGTGTGTGGGGATGTTTTTGAATGTGTGTCTGTGTGTATATTTGTGTGTGTGAGTGTAGATATGTGTGTGGGGGTGATTTTGAATGTGTGTCTGTGTGTGTATATTTGTGTGTGAGTGTAGGTATGTGTGTGTGGTAGCGATTTTGAATGTATGTCTGTGTGTATATTTGTGTGTGTGTAGGTATGTGTGTGGGGGGTAATTTTGTATGTGTGTCTGTTTGTATATTTGTGTGTGTGTGTGTAGGTATGTGGGTGTGGGGATATTTTTGAATGTGTGTCTGTGTGTATATCTGTGTGTGTGAGTGTAGGCATGTGTGTGTGGGGATGTTTTTGAATGTGTGTCCGTGTGTATATTTGTGTGTGTGTGTATGTATGTGGGTGTAGGGATGTTTTTGAATGTTTATCTCTCAGTATATTTGTGTGTGTGAGTGTAGGTATGTGTGTGTGGGGATATTTTTGAATGTGTGTCTGTGTGTGTATATCTGTGTGAGTGTAGGTATGTGGGTGTAGGGGTGATTTTGAATGTGTGCCTCTGTGTATATTTGTGCGTGTGAGTGTCGGAATGTGGGTGTAGTGATGTTTTTGAATGTGTATATTTGTGTTTGTGAGTGTAGGTATGTGTGTGTGGGGGTTATTTTCAATGTTTATCGATGTGTATATTTGTGTGTGTGAGTGTAGGTATGTGGGTGTGGGGATGTTTTTGAATGTGAGTCTGTGTGTATATTTGTGTGTGTGAGTGTAGGTATGTGGGTGTGGGGATATTTTTGAATGTGTGTCTCTGTGTATATTTGTGTGTGTGAGTGTAGGTATGTGTGTGTGGGGGTTATTTTCAATGTTTCTCTCTGTGTATATTTGTGTGTGTGAGTGTAGCTATGTGTGTGTGGGGGTTATTTTCAATGTTTCTCTCTGTGTATGTTTGTGTGTGTGAGTTTAGGGATGTGGGTGTGGGGATGTTTTTGAATATGTGTCTGTGTGTATATTTGTGTGTGTGTGTAGGGATGTCTGTGGGGGGATGTTTTTGAATGTGTGTCTGTGTGTATATTTGTGTGTGTGAGTGTAGGTATGTGTGTGTGGGGTTTATTTTCAATGTTTATCTCTGTGTATATTTGTGTGTGTGAGTGTAGGTATGTGGGTGTGGGGATGTTTTTGAATGTGTGTCTGTGTATATATTTGTGTGTGTGAGTGTAGGTATGTGTGTGGGGGGGTTATTTACAATGTTTATCTCTGTGTATATTTGTGTGTGTGAGTGTATGTATGTGGGTGTGGGGATATTTTTGAATGTGTGTCTCTGTGTATATTTGTGTGTGTGAGTGTAGGTATGTGTGTGTGGGGGTTATTTTCAATGTTTCTCTCTGTGTATATTTGTGTGTGTGAGTGTAGGTATGTGGGTGTGGGGATGTTTTTGAATGTGTGTCTGTGTGTATATTTGTGTGTGTGAGTGTTGGGATGTGGGTGTGGGGATGTTTTTGAATGTGTGTCTGTGTGTGTATATTTGTGTGTGTGAGTGTAGGTATGTCTGTGGGGGGATGTTTTTGAATGTGTGTCTGTGTGTGTATCTGTGTGTGTGAGTGTAGGTATGTTTGTGTGGGGATTATTTTCAATGTTTATCTCTGTGTATATTTGTGTGTGTGAGTGTAGGTATGTGGGTGTGGGGATGTTTTTGAATGTGTGTCTGTGTGTATATCTGTGTGTGTGTGTAGGGATGTCTGTGGGGGGATGTTTTTGAATGTGTGTCTGTGTGTATATTTGTGTGTGTGAGTGTAGGTATGTTGGTGTGGGGATATTTTTGAATGTGTGTCTGTGTGTGTATCTGTGTGTGTGAGTGTAGGTATGTGTGTAGGGATATTTTGAATGTGTGTCTCTGTGTATATTTGTGTTTGTGAGTGTAGTTATGTGGGTGTGGGGGTGATTTTGAATGTGTGTCTCTGTGTATATCTGTGTGTGTGAGTGTAGGTATGTGGGTGTGGGTATGTTTTTGAATGTGTGTCTGTGTGTATATTTGTGTGTATGTGTGTAGGTATGTGGGTGTGGGGATATTTTTAAATGTGTGTCTGTGTGTATATCTGTGTGTGTGAGTGTAGGTATGTGTGTGGGGGTGATTTTGAATGTGAGTCTGTGTGTATATTTGTGTGTCTGAGTTTAGGTATGTGTGTGTAGCGGTGATTTTGAATGTGTGTCTCTGTGTATATTTGTGTGCGTGAGTGTAGGTATGTGTGTGTGGGGATGTTTTTGAATGTGTGTCTGTGTGTATATTTGTGTGTGTGAGTGTAGATATGTGTGTGGGGGTGATTTTGAATGTGTGTCTGTGTGTGTATATTTGTGTGTGAGTGTAGGTATGTGTGTGTGGTAGCGATTTTGAATGTATGTCTGTGTGTATATTTGTGTGTGTGTAGGTATGTGTGTGGGGGGTAATTTTGTATGTGTGTCTGTTTGTATATTTGTGTGTGTGTGTGTAGGTATGTGGGTGTGGGGATATTTTTGAATGTGTGTCTGTGTGTATATCTGTGTGTGTGAGTGTAGGCATGTGTGTGTGGGGATGTTTTTGAATGTGTGTCCGTGTGTATATTTGTGTGTGTGTGTATGTATGTGGGTGTAGGGATGTTTTTGAATGTTTATCTCTCAGTATATTTGTGTGTGTGAGTGTAGGTATGTGTGTGTGGGGATATTTTTGAATGTGTGTCTGTGTGTGTATATCTGTGTGAGTGTAGGTATGTGGGTGTAGGGGTGATTTTGAATGTGTGCCTCTGTGTATATTTGTGCGTGTGAGTGTAGGAATGTGGGTGTAGTGATGTTTTTGAATGTGTATATTTGTGTTTGTGAGTGTAGGTATGTGTGTGTGGGGGTTATTTTCAATGTTTATCGATGTGTATATTTGTGTGTGTGAGTGTAGGTATGTGGGTGTGGGGATGTTTTTGAATGTGAGTCTGTGTGTATATTTGTGTGTGTGAGTGTAGGTATGTGGGTGTGGGGATATTTTTGAATGTGTGTCTCTGTGTATATTTGTGTGTGTGAGTGTAGGTATGTGTGTGTGGGGGTTATTTTCAATGTTTCTCTCTGTGTATATTTGTGTGTGTGAGTGTAGGTATGTGTGTGTGGGGGTTATTTTCAATGTTTCTCTCTGTGTATGTTTGTGTGTGTGAGTTTAGGGATGTGGGTGTGGGGATGTTTTTGAATATGTGTCTGTGTGTATATTTGTGTGTGTGTGTAGGGATGTCTGTGGGGGGATGTTTTTGAATGTGTGTCTGTGTGTATATTTGTGTGTGTGAGTGTAGGTATGTGTGTGTGGGGTTTATTTTCAATGTTTATCTCAGTGTATATTTGTGTGTGTGAGTGTAGGTATGTGGGTGTGGGGATGTTTTTGAATGTTTGTCTGTGTATATATTTGTGTGTGTGAGTGTAGGTATGTGTGTGGGGGGGTTATTTTCAATGTTTATCTCTGTGTATATTTGTGTGTGTGAGTGTATGTATGTGGGTGTGGGGATATTTTTGAATGTGTGTCTCTGTGTATATTTGTGTGTGTGAGTGTAGGTATGTGTGTGTGGGGGTTATTTTCAATGTTTCTGTGTATATTTGTGTGTGTGAGTGTAGGTATGTGGGTGTGGGGATGTTTTTGAATGTGTGTCTGTGTGTATATTTGTGTGTGTGAGTGTTGGGATGTGGGTGTGGGGATGTTTTTGAATGTGTGTCTGTGTGTGTATATTTGTGTGTGTGAGTGTAGGTATGTCTGTGGGGGGATGTTTTTGAATGTGTGTCTGTATGTGTATCTGTGTGTTTGAGTGTAGGTATGTGTGTGTGGGGATTATTTTCAATGTTTGTCTCTGTGTATATTTGTGTTTGTGAGTGTAGGTATGTGGGTGTGGGGGTGATTTTGAATGTGTGTCTCTGTGTATATCTGTGTGTGTGAGTGTAGGTATGTGTGTGTGGGTATATATTTGAATGTGTGTCTGTGTGTATATTTGTGTTTGTGAGTGTAGGTATGTGGGTGTGGGGATGTTTTTGAATGTGTGTCTGTGTGTATATCTGTGTGTGTGAGTGTAGGGATGTGGGTGTGGGGATGTTTTTGAATGTGTGTCTGTGTGTATATTTGTGTGTGTGAGTGTAGGTATGTGGGTGTGGGGATGTTTTTGAATGTGTGTTTGTGTGTATATTTGTGTGTGTGAGTGTAGGGATGTGTGTGTGGGGATGTTTTTGAATGTGTGTCTGTGTGTGTATATTTGTGTGTGTGAGTGTAGGTATGCGGGTGTGGGAATGTTTTAGAATGTGTGTCTGTGTGTATATTTGTGTGTGTGAGTGTAGGTAAGTTTGTGGGGGGATGTTTTTGAATGTGTGTCTCTGTGTATATTTGTGTGTGTGAGTGTAGGTATGTGTGTGTGGGGATGTTTTTGAACGTGTGTCTCTGTGTATATTTCGTAAGTTTGCTGACGACACAAAGGTTAGTGGAATTGCGGATAGCGATGAGGACTGTCAGAGGATACAGCAGGATTTAGATTGTTTGGAGACTTGGGCGGAGAGATGGCAGATGGAGTTTAATCTGGACAAATGTGAGGTAATGAATTTTGGAAGGTCTAATGCAGGCAGGGAATATACAGTGAATGGTAGGATCCTCAAGAGTATTGAAAGTCAGAGAGATCTAGGTGTACAGGTCCACAGGTCACTGAAAGTGGCAACACAGGTGGAGAAGTTAGTCAAGAAGGCATACGGCATGCTTGCCTTCATTGGCCGGGGCATTGAGTGTAAGAATTGACATGTCATGTTGCAGCTGTATAGAAGTTTAGTTCGGCCACACTTGGAGGATAGTGTTCAATTCTGGTCGCCACACTACCAGAAGGATGTGGAGGCTTTAGAGAGGGTGCAGAAGAGATTTACCAGAATGTTGCCTGGTATGGAGGGCATGAGCTATGAGGAGCGGCTGATAAACTCGGTTTGTTCTCACTGGAACGACGGAGGTTGAGGGGCGACCTGATAGAGGTCTACAAAATTATGAGGGGCATAGACAGAGTGGATAGTCAGAGGCTTTTCCCCAGAGTAGAGGGGTCAATTACTAGGGAGCATAGGTTTAAGGTGAGAGGGGCAAGGTTTAGAGTAGATGTACGAGGCAAGTTTTTTACACAGAGGGTGGTGGGTGCCTGGAACTCGCGACCGGAGGAGGTGGTGGAAGCAGGGACGATAGTGACATTTAAGGGGCATCTTGACAATTACATGAATAGGATGGGAATAGAGGGAATCGGACCCAGGACGTGTAGAAGATTGTAGTTTAGTCGGGCAGCATGGTCGGCACGGGCTTGGAGGGCCGAAGGGCCTGTTCCTGTGCTGTACATTTCTTTGTTCTTTGTTCTTTTGTTATATTTGTGTGTGTGAGTGCAGGTATGTGTGTGTGGGGGTGATTTTGAATGTGTGTCTCTGTGTATATTTGTGTGTGTGAGTGTAGGGATATCGGTCTGGGAATGTGTTTGAATGTGTGTCTCTGTGTATATTTGTGTGTGTGAGTGTAGGTATGTGGTTGTGGGGGTGATTTTGAATGTGTGTCTCTGTGTATATTTGTGTGTGTGAGTGGAGGCATGTGTGTGTGGGGATGTGTTTGAATGTGTGTCTCTGTGTATATTTGTGTGTGTGAGTGTAGGTATGTGTGTGGGGATGTGTTTGAATGTGTGTATATCTGTGTGTGTGAGAGTAGTTATGTGGGTGTGCAGATATTTTTGAATGTGTGTCTCTGTGTATATTTGTGTGTGTGAGTGTAGGTATGTGTGTGGGGATGTGTTTGAATGTGTGTATATCTGTGTGTGTGAGAGTAGTTATGTGGGTGTGCAGATATTTTTGAATGTGTGTCTCTGTGTATATTTGTGTGTGTGAGTGTAGGGAAGTGGGTGATTTTGAAAGTGTGTCTATGTGTGTATATGTGTGTGTGTGAGTGTAGGTATGTGTGTGTGGGGATGTTTTTGAATGTGTGTCTGTGTATATATTTGTGTGTGTGCGTGTAGGTATGTGTGTGTGGGGGTGATTTTGAATGTGTGTCTCTGTCTATATTTCTGTGTGTGAGTGTAGGTATATGTGTGTGGGGATGTTTTTGAATATGTGTCGCTGTGTATATTTTTGTGTGTGAGTGTAGGTATGTGGGTGATTTTGAATGTGTGTCTGTGTGTGTATATTTGTGTGTCTGAGTGTAGGGATGTGGGTGATTTTGAATGTGTGTCTGTGTGTGTATATTTGTGTGTGTGAGTGTAGGGAAGTGGGTGATTTTGAATGTGTGTCTGTGTGTGTATATTTGTGTGTGTGAGTGTTGGGATATCGGTCAGGGAATGTGTTTGAATGTGTGTCTGAGTGTGTATATTTGTGTGTGTGAGTGTAGGTATGTGGGTGTGGGGTGATTTTGAATGTGTGTCTCTGTGTACATTTGTGTCTGTGTGTAGTATGTGGTTGTGGGGGTGATTTTGAATGTGTGTCTCTGTGTATATTTGTGTGTGTGAGTGGAGGCATGTGTGTGTGGGGATGTGTTTGAATGTGTGTCTCTGTGTATATTTGTGTGTGTGAGTGTAGGTATGTGTGTGGGGATGTGTTTGAATGTGTGTATATCTGTGTGTGTGAGAGTAGTTATGTGGGTGTGCAGATATTTTTGAATGTGTGTCTCTGTGTATATTTGTGTGTGTGAGTGTAGGTATGTGTGTGGGGATGTGTTTGAATGTGTGTATATCTGTGTGTGTGAGAGTAGTTATGTGGGTGTGCAGATATTTTTGAATGTGTGTCTCTGTGTATATTTGTGTGTGTGAGTGTAGGGAAGTGGGTGATTTTGAAAGTGTGTCTGTGTGTGTATATGTGTGTGTGTGAGTGTAGGTATGTGTGTGTGGGGATGTTTTTGAATGTGTGTCTGTGTATATATTTGTGTGTGTGCGTGTAGGTATGTGTGTGTGGGGGTGATTTTGAATGTGTGTCTCTGTCTATATTTCTGTGTGTGAGTGTAGGTATATGTGTGTGGGGATGTTTTTGAATATGTGTCGCTGTGTATATTTTTGTGTGTGAGTGTAGGTATGTGGGTGATTTTGAATGTGTGTCTGTGTGTGTATATTTGTGTGTCTGAGTGTAGGGATGTGGGTGATTTTGAATGTGTGTCTGTGTGTGTATATTTGTGTGTGTGAGTGTAGGGAAGTGGGTGATTTTGAATGTGTGTCTGTGTGTGTATATTTGTGTGTGTGAGTGTAGGTATGTGGCTGTGGGGATGCTTTTGAATGTGTGTCTGTGTGTATATTTGTGTGTGTGAGTGGAGGTATGTGGGGGTGGGTGTGATTTTGAATGTGTGTCTATGTGTATATTTGTGTGTGAGTGTATGTGTGTGGGGATGTTTTTGAATGTGTGTCTGTGTGTATATCTGTGTGTGTGAGAGTAGGGAAGTGGGTGATTTTGAATGTGTGTCTGTGTGTGTATGTTTGTGTGTGTGAGTGTAGGTATGTGGGTGTGGGGGTGATTTTGAATGTGTGTCTCTGTGTATATTTGTGTGTGTGTGTGTGGGTATGTGTGTGTGGGGATGTTTTTGAATGTGTGTCTGTGTGTATATTTGTGTCTGTGTGTATATTTGTGTGCGTGAGTGTCGGTATGTGGGTGTGGGGATGTTTTTGAATGTGTGTCTGTTTGTATATCTGTGTGTGTGAGTGTAGGTATGTGTGTGTGGGGGTTATTTTCAATGTTTATCTCTGTGTATATTTGTGTGTGTGAGTGTAGGTATGTGGGTGTGGGGATGTTTTTGAATGTGTGTCTGTGTGTATATCTGTGTGTGTGAGTGTAGATATGTTTATGTGGGGGTTATTTTCAATGTTTATCTCTGTGTATATTTGTGTGTGTGAGTGTAGGTATGTGTGTGTGGGGGTGATTTTGAATGTGTGTCTGTGAATATATTTGTGTGTGTGAGTGTAGGTATGTGTGTGTGGGGGTGATTTTGAATGTGTGTCTCTGTGTATATTTGTGTGTGTGAGTGTAGGTATGTGTGTGTGGGAGTGATTTTGAATGTGAGTCTGTGTGTGTATATTTGTGTGTGAGTGTAGGTATGTGTGTGTGGGGGTGATTTTGAATGTGAGTCTGTGTGTGTATATTTGTGTGTGTGAGTGTAGGTATGTGGGTATGGGGGTGATTTTGAATGTGTGCCTCTGTGTATATTTGTGTGTGTGAGTGTAGGTATGTGTGTGTGGGGATATTTTTGAATGTGTGTCTGTGTGTGTATATTTGTGTGTGAGTGAAGGTATGTGGGTGTGGTGGTGTTTTTGAATGTGTGTCTGTGTGTGTATATTTGTGTGTGTGAGTGTAGGTATGTGTGTGTGGGGGGTGATTTTGAATGTCTGTGTGTGTATATTTGTGTGTGTGAGTGTGGGGATGTGGGTGTGGGGGTGATTTTGAATGTGTGTCTGTGTGTATATTTCTGTGTGTGTGTAGGTATGTGTGTGTGGGGGTGATTTTGAATGCGTGTCTCTGTATATTTGAGTGTGTGTGTATCGGTATGTGTGTGTGGATGTTTTTGAATGTGTCTCTGTGTGTATATTTGTGTGTGTAAGTGTAGGGATGTGGGTGTGGGGGAGATTTTGAATGTGTGTCTGTGTGTGTATATTTGTGTGTGTGAGTGTAGGGATGTGGGTGTGGAGGAATTGTGAATGTGTGTCTGTGTGTGTATATTTGTGTGTGTGAGTGTAGGGATGTGGGTGTGGAGGAATTTTGAATGTGTGTCTGTGTGTGTCTCTTTGTGTGTGTGAGTGTCGGTATGTGGGTGTGGGGGAGGTTTTGAATGTGTGTCTGTGTGTATATTTGTGTGTGTGAGTGTAGGGATGTGGGTGTGGGGGAGAGTTTGAATGTGTGTCTGTTGTGTATATATGTGTGTGTGCGTGGAGGTATGTGGGTGTGGGGGTGATTTTGAATGTGTGTCTGTGTGTGTATATTTGTGTGTGTGAGTGTAGGTATGTGGGTGTGTGGATATTTTTAAATGTGTGTCTGTGTGTATATCTGTGTGTGTGAGTGTAGGTATGTGTGTGGGGGTGATTTTGAATGTGTGTCTGTGTGTGTATATTTGTGTGTGTGTGTAGGTATGTGTGTGTGGGGGTGATTTTGAATGCGTGTCTCTGTGTATATTTATGTGTGTGAGTGCAGGTATGTGTGTGTGTGGATGTGTTTGAATGTGTGTCTGTGTGTCTATTTGTGTGTGTGAGTGTAGGGATGTGGGTGTGGGGGTGATTTTGAATGTGTGTCTCAGTGTGTATATTTGTGTGTGTGAGTGTAGGTATGTGTGTGTGGGGGATGATTTTGAATGTCTGTCTGTGTGTGTATATTTGTGTGAGTGAGTGTAGGTGTATGTGTATGGGGGTGATTTTGAATGTGTGTCTGTGTGTGTATATTTGTGTGTGTGTGTAGGTATGTGTGTGTGGGGGTGATTTTGAATGCGTGTCTCTGTGTATATTTATGTGTGTGAGTGCAGGTATGTGTGTGTGTGGATGTGTTTGAATGTGTGTCTGTGTGTCTATTTGTGTGTGTGAGTGTAGGGATGTGGGTGTGGGGGAGATTTTGAATGTGTGTCTGTGTGTGTATATTTGTGTGTGAGTGTAGGTATGTGGGTGTGGGGGTGATTTTGAATGTGTGTCTGTGTGGGTATATTTGTGTGTGTGAGTGTAGGTATGTGGGTGTGGTGGTGTTTTTGAATGTGTGTCTGTGTGTGTATATTTGTGTGTGTGAGTGTAGGTATGTGTGTGTGGGGGGTGATTTTGAATGTCTGTGTGTGTATATTTGTGTGTGTGAGTGTGGGGATGTGGGTGTGGGGGTGATTTTGAATGTGTGTCTGTGTGTATATTTCTGTGTGTGTGTAGGTATGTGTGTGTGGGGGTGATTTTGAATGCGTGTCTCTGTATATTTGAGTGTGTGTGTGTCGGTATATGTGTGTGGATGTTTTTGAATGTGTCTCTGTGTGTATATTTGTGTGTGTAAGTGTAGGGATGTGGGTGTGGGGGAGATTTTGAATGTGTGTCTGTGTGTGTATATTTGTGTGTGTGAGTGTAGGGATGTGGGTGTGGAGGAATTGTGAATGTGTGTCTGTGTGTGTATATTTGTGTGTGTGAGTGTAGGGATGTGGGTGTGGAGGAATTTTGAATGTGTGTCTGTGTGTGTCTCTTTGTGTGTGTGAGTGTCGGTATGTTGGTGTGGGGGAGGTTTTGAATGTGTGTCTGTGTGTATATTTGTGTGTGTGAGTGTAGGGATGTGGGTGTGGGGGAGAGTTTGAATGTGTGTCTGTTGTGTATATATGTGTGTGCGTGGAGGTATGTGGGTGTGGGGGTGATTTTGAATGTGTGTCTGTGTGTGTATATTTGTGTGTGTGAGTGTAGGTATGTGTGTGTGGGGGATGATTTTGAATGTCTGTCTGTGTGTGTATATTTGTGTGTGTGAGTGTAGGTGTATGTGTGTGGGGGTGATTTTGAATGTGTGTCTGTGTGTGTATATTTGTGTGTGTGTGTAGGTATGTGTGTGTGGGGGTGATTTTGAATGCGTGTCTCTGTGTATATTTATGTGTGTGAGTGCAGGTATGTGTGTGTGTGGATGTGTTTGAATGTGTGTCTGTGTGTCTATTTGTGTGTGTGAGTGTAGGGATGTGGGTGTGGGGGTGATTTTGAATGTGTGTCTGTGTGTGTATATTTGTGTGTGTGAGTGTAGGTATGTGTGTGTGGGGGATGATTTTGAATGTCTGTCTGTGTGTGTATATTTGTGTGTGTGAGTGTAGGTGTATGTGTGTGGGGGTGATTTTGAATGTGTGTCTGTGTGTGTATATTTGTGTGTGTGTGTAGGTATGTGTGTGTGGGGGTGATTTTGAATGCGTGTCTCTGTGTATATTTATGTGTGTGAGTGCAGGTATGTGTGTGTGTGGATGTGTTTGAATGTGTGTCTGTGTGTCTATTTGTGTGTGTGAGTGTAGGGATGTGGGTGTGGGGGAGATTTTGAATGTGTGTCTTTGTGTGTATGTTTGTATGTGTGAGTGTAGGGATGTGTGTGTGGAGGAGATTTTGAATGTGTGTCTGTGTGTGTATATTTGTGGTGTGAGTGTAGGGATGTGGGTGTGGGGGATATTTTGAATGTGTGTCTGTGTGTATATTTGTGTGAGTGAGTGTAGGTGTGTGTGTGGGTTTGCTTTTGAATGTGCGTCTGTGTGTGTATATTTGTGTGTGTGAGTGTAGGTATGTGGGTGTGGGGGATATTTTGAATGTGTGTCTGTGTGTATATTTGTGTGTGTGAGTGTAGGGATGTGGGTGATTTTGAATGTGTGTCTGTGTGTGTATATTTGTGTGTGTGAGTGTAGGTATGTGTGTGTGGGGGTGATTTTGAATTGTGTGTGTGTGTATATTTGTGTGAGTGAGTGTAGGTATGTGTGGTTGTGATTTTGAATGTATGTCTGTGTGTATATTTGTGTGTGTAGGTAGGTGTGTGTGGGGGTGATATTGAATTTCTGTCTGTGTGTGTATATTTGTGTGTCTTTGTGTAGGAATGTGGGTGTGGGGGTGATTTTGAATGTGTGTCTGTGTGTATATTTGTGTCTGTGAGTGTAGGGATGGGGCTTGTCGGGGTGATTTTGTGTGTGTGTGTATATTTGTGTGTGTGAGTGTAGGTGTGTGTGGGGGGCTGTTTTTGAATGTGTGTCTGTGTGTGTATATTTGTGTGTGTGAGTGTAGGTATGTGGGTGTGGAGGTGATTTTGAATGTGTGTGTGTGTATATTTGTGTGTGTGAGTGTCGGTATTTGGGTGTGGGATTGTTTTTGAATGAGTGTCTGTGTGTGTATATTTGTGTGTGTGAGTGTAGGTATGTGGGTGTGGAGGTGATTTTGAATGTGTGTGTGTATATTTGTGTGTGTGAGTGTCGGTATGTGTGTGTGGGGGTGATTTTGAATGTGTGTCTCTGTGTATATTTGTGTGTGTGAGTGGAGGTCTGTGTGTGTGGGGATGTGTTTGAATGTGTGTCTATGTGTATATTTGTGTGTGTGAGTGTAGGTATGTGGTTGTCGGGGTGATTTTGAATGTGTGTCTGTGTGTATATTTGTGTGTGTGAGTGTAGCTTTGTGGTTGTGGGGGTGATTTAGAATGTGTGTCTCTGTTTATATTTGTGTGTGTGAGTGGAGGTATGTGGGTGTGGGGGTGATTTTGAATGTGTGTCTGTGTGTGTATATTTGTGGTGTGAGTGTAGGGATGTGGGTGTGGGAATGTGTTTGAATGTGCGTCTGTGTGTATATTTTTGTGTGTGAGTGTAGGTATGTGGGTGTGGGGGTGATTTTGAACGGATGTCTGTGTGCATATTTGTGTGTGTGAGTGGAGGTATGTGGGTATGGGGGTGATTTTGAATGTGTGTCTGTGTGGGTATATTTGTGTGTGTGAGTGGATGTATGTGGGTATGGGGGTGATTTTGAATGTGTGTCTGTGTGTGTATATTTGTGGTGTGAGTGTAGGTATGTGTGTGTGGGGATGTGTTTGAATGTGTGTCTGTGTGTCTATTTGTGGTGTGAGTGTAGGTATGTGTGTGTGGAGTTGAGTTTGAATTTGTGACTGTGTGTATATTTGTGTGTGTGAGTGTAGGGATGTGTGTGTGGGAATGTGTTTGAATGTGTATGTGTGTTTATATTTGTGTGTGTGAGTGTAGGTATGTGTGTGTGCAGATGTTTTTGAATGTGTGTCTGTGTATATTTGTGTGTGTGAGTGTAGGTATGTGGGTGTGGGGGTGATTTTGAATGTGTGTCTGTGTATATTTGTGTGTGTGAGTGTAGGTATGTGTGTGTGTGGATGTGTTTGAATGTGTGTCTGTGTGTCTATTTGTGTGTATGAGTGTAGGGATGTGGGTGTGGGGGAGATTTTGAATGTGTGTCTTTGTGTGTATGTTTGTATGTGTGAGTTAAGGGATTTGTGTTTCTGGAGGAGATTTTGAATGTGTGTCTGTGTGTGTATATTTGTGGTGTGAGTGTAGGGATGTGGGTGTGGGGGTGAGTTTGAATGTGTGTCTGTGTGTGTATATTTGTGTGTGTGAGTGTAGGGATGTGGGTGTGGGGGATATTTTGAATGTGTGTCTGTGTGTATATTTGTGTGAGTGAGTGTAGGGATGTCGGTGATTTTGAAAGTGTGTTTGTGTATATTTTTGTGTGTGAGTGTAGGTGTGTGTGTGGGTTTGCTTTTGAATGTGCGTCTGTGTGTGTATATTTGTGTGTGTGAGTGTAGGTATGTGGGTGTGGAGGTGATTTTGAATGGTGTGTGTGTATATTTGTGTGTGTGAGTGTAGGGATGTGGGTGTGGGGGTGATTTTGAAAGTGTGCTTGTGTATATTTGTGTGTGTGTGTAGGTGTGTGTGTGGGGTTGCTTTTGAATGTGCGTCTGTGTGTGTATATTTGTGTGTGTGAGTGTTGGTCTGTGGGTGTGGGGTCGTTTTTGAATGTGTGTCTGTGTGTATATTTGTGTGTGTGAGTGTAGGGATGTGGGTGTGGGGGATATTTTGAATGTGTGTCTGTGTGTATATTTGTGTGTGTGAGTGTAGGGATGTGGGTGATTTTGAATGTGTGTCTGTATGTGTATATTTGTGTCTGTGAGTGTAGGGATGGGGCTTGTCGGGGTGATTTTGTGTGTGTGTGTGTGTATATTTGTGTGTCTTTGTGTAGGAATGTGGGTGTGGGGGTGATTTTGAATGTGTGTCTGTGTGTATATTTGTGTCTGTGAGTGTAGGGATGGGGCTTGTCGGGGTGATTTTGTGTGTGTGTGTGTATATTTGTGTGTGTGAGTGTAGGTGTGTGTGGGGGGCTGTTTTTGAATGTGTGTCTGTGTGTGTATATTTGTCTGTGTGAGTGTAGGTATGTGGGTGTGGAGGTGATTTTGAATGTGTGTGTGTGTATATTTGTGTGTGTGAGTGTCGGTATTTGGGTGTGGGATTGTTTTTGAATGAGTGTCTGTGTGTGTATATTTGTGTGTGTGAGTGTAGGTATGTGGGTGTGGAGGTGATTTTGAATGTGTGTGTGTATATTTGTGTGTGTGAGTGTCGGTATGTGTGTGTGGGGGTGATTTTGAATGTGTGTCTCTGTGTATATTTGTGTGTGTGAGTGGAGGTCTGTGTGTGTGGGGATGTGTTTGAATGTGTGTCTATGTGTATATTTGTGTGTGTGAGTGTAGGTATGTGGATGTCGGGGTGATTTTGAATGTGTGTCTGTGTGTATATTTGTGTGTGTGAGTGTAGCTTTGTGGTTGTGGGGGTGATTTTGAATGTGTTTCTCTGTTTATATTTGTGTGTGTGAGTGGAGGTATGTGGGTGTGGGGGTGATTTTGAATGTGTGTCTGTGTGTGTATATTTGTGGTGTGAGTGTAGGGATGTGGGTGTGGGAATGTGTTTGAATGTGTGTCTGTGTGTGTATTTTTGTGTGTGAGTGTAGGTATGTGGGTGTGGGGGTGATTTTGAACGTATGTCTGTGTGTATATTTGTGTGTGTGAGTGGAGGTATGTGGGTATGGGGGTGATTTTGAATGTGTGTCTGTGTGTGTATATTTGTGGTGTGAGTGTAGGTATGTGGGTGTGGGGATGTGTTTGAATGTGTGTCTGTGTGTCTATTTGTGGTGTGAGTGTAGGTATGTGTGTGTGGGGTTGAGTTTGAATTTGTGACTGTGTGTATATTTGTGTGTGTGAGTGTAGGGATGTGTGTGTGGGAATGTGTTTGAATGTGTATGTGTGTTTATATTTGTGTGTGTGAGTGTAGGTATGTGTGTGTGCAGATGTTTTTGAATGTGTGTCTGTGTATATTTGTGTGTGTGAGTGTAGGTATGTGGGTGTGGGGGTGATTTTGAATGTGTGTCTGTGTATATTTGTGTGTGTGAGTGTAGGTATGTGGGTGTGGGGTTGATTTTGAATGTGTGTCTCTGTATATTTGTGAATGGGTGTCTGTGGAATATGCTGACAGATGGGCAACCACCAGGTGGATTAACAAAGTAACGATTTATTAAAGTAAGAAACTATGTACTGAGAGTGGGATAAAACCTTCCGTGTTCCAAGCCACCTAACCAACTGGTAAACCCACACTCCACTCCCAGAGTTCTTGCATGGCCCTATTGGCCAATTGGGTCACATGTCCCTTCGGGGACTTACCCCTTAAGGGGGCACGCTACCACATCCTTTCCCGTTAAGTCCTTGATTAAGAATTGCAAATAACAAGGCAATGATTTGTAAAAATATACAAATGTCTCAAAACAGTCTCTTATCGATCTGGGATGTTTATTAATGTGTTAGAAGACCTGGGTTACAAGACCAGGAATGTACTTCTGAGGTCTAACTGTGGCTCTGGTCAGACCCTATTAGAGTATTGTGAGCAGTTTTGGGCCCTGTATCTAAGGAAGGATGTGCTGGCCTTGGAAAGAGTCCAGAGGAGGTTCACAAGAATGATCCCTGGAATGAAGAGCTTGTCGTATGCGGAACGGTTGAGGACTCTGGGTCTGTACTCGTTGGAGTTTAGAAGGACGAGGGGGGATCTTATTGAAACTTACGGGATACCGCGAGGCCTGGATAGAGTGGACGTGGAGAGGATGTTTCCATTTGTAGGAAACACGAGAAGCAGAGGACACAATCTCAGACTAAAGGGACGATCCTTTAAAACAGAGATGAGGAGGAATTTCTTCAGCCAGAGGGTGGTGAATCTGTGGAACTCTTTGAGCAGAAGGCTGTGGAGGCCAAATCACTGAGTGTCTTTAAGGCAGAGATAGATAGCTTCTTGGTCAATAGAGGGCTCAGGGGTTATGCGGAGAAGGCAGGAGAATGGGGATGAGAAAATATCATGATTGAATAGCGGAGCAGACTCGATGGGCCGAGTGGCTTAATTCTGTTGCTATGTCTTATGGTCTTATGGGGATTTATTAATTCCTGGAGAACATGCAGTTCACTGGAGTGTGCTTCAGCAGTAGAGGTGATTGGTGTTTGGCCCTCCATGGGCTGATTTTTGTGAGGTGAACGTTTATCCATACAGATGGTTTCATCAACTCCCCTCAAACCTTTGAGAAGGTGACCAAACAGGTGGATGAGGGTAAAGCAGTTGATGTGGTGTATATGGATTTCAGTAAAGCGTTTGATAAGATTCCCCACGGTAGGCTACTGCAGAAAATACAGAGGCATGGGATTCAGGGTGCTTTAGCAGTTTGGATCAGAAATTGGCTAGCTGGAAGAAGACAAAGGGTGGTGGTTGATGGGAAATGTTCAGACTGGAGTCCAGTTACTAGTGGTGTACCACAAGGATCTGTTTTGGGGCCACTGCTGTTTGTCATTTTTATAAATGACCTGGAGGAGGGCGTAGAAGGATGGGTGAATAAATTTGCAGATGACACTAAAGTCGATGGAGTTGTGGACAGTGCGGAAGGATGTTACAAGTTCCAGAGGGACATAGATAAGCTGCAGCGCTGGGCTGAGAGGTGGCAAATGGAGTTTAATGCAGAAAAGTGTGAGGTGATTCATTTCGGAAGGAATAACAGGACGACAGAGTACTGGGCTAATGGTAAGATTCTTGGCAGTGTGGATGAGCAGAGAGATCTCGGTGTCCATGCACATAGATCCCTGAAGGTTGCCACCCAGATTGAGAGGGTTGTTAAGAAGGCGTACGGTGTGTTAGCTTTTATTGGTAGAGGGATTGAGTTTCGGAACCATGAGGTCATGTTGCAGCGGTACAAAACTCTGGTGCGGCCGCATTTGGAGTGTTGCGTGCAATTCTGGTCACCGCATTATAGGAAGGATGTGGAAGCATTGGAAAGGGTGCAGAGGAGATTTACCAGAATGTTGCCTGGTATGGAGGGAAGATCTTATGAGGAAAGGCTGAGGGACTTGAGGCTGTTTTCGTTAGAGAGAAGAAGGTTAAGAGGTGACTTAATTGAGGCATACAAGATGATGAGAAGATTGGATAGGGTGGACAGTGAGAGCCTTTTTCCTCAGATGGTGATGTCTAGCACGAGGGGCCATAGCTTTAAATTGAGGGGAGATAGATATAAGACAGATGTCAGAGGTAGGTTCTTTACACAGAGAGTAGTAAGGGTGTGGAATGCCCTGCCTGCAACAGCAGTGGACTCGCCAAACACTAAGGGCATTCAAGTGGTCATTGGATAGACATATGGACGATAAGGGAATAGTGTAGATGGGCTTTAGAGTGGCTTCACAGGTCGGCGCAACATTGAGGGCCGAAGGGCCTGTACTGCGCTGTACTGTTCTATGTTCTATCTTCTAATACTGGGTTCATCCTCTGGGCAGCTTGCTGTGGCATTCGCTCCATCCGCATCCATATCGTTGACAAGTCTACCAGGAGCAGGTCTACCACGAGTTGGGTGTGTCTTTCTCTTTTCCTTGTGTGTTACAAGTGTTTTTTAATCTTTCTCCCTTGTAATTTTATCTCCTATAATACTGGGCCGGTTTTCGTCTGACTGTTTCCGGGAGCCAACTTGGGTCAGTGCCAAAATTCTTCACGTGAACTAAACCACCCATCACAAATGTTCTTTCACGTTTCTTTGAATCGTGTTGTCTAAGGGGCTGCAGGCTGCTTTTTCATGCCGGCCTGGAATGTTTGGATGGCTCGCTCAGCCAGTCCATTTGAAGCAGCATCAAAGGGAGCAGTTTGAATATGTTGCATGCCATTGGCCCTCATAAAATGGTTGGAATTTCTTACTTACAAAGGCCGCCCCATTACCTGAGCCTAGCACCTCAGGCAACACATGGACGGTGAATATCTCACAGTTTCTCTCTCTTTGCTGGTGAGATTGTGGACTACATTTTGTGTATTTCCATTTTAAAAAAAAACAACTTTTTTTTTTGTTTCTTTTTAAATTTAAAGTGCCCAATTCTGTTCTTTTTCAATTCAGGGGCAATTTAGCGTGGCTAATCCACCTAGCCTGCACATCTTTGGGTTGTGGGGGTGAGACCCACGCAGGCACGGGGAGAATGTGCAGACTTAACAGGGACAGTGACCCGGGTCGCGATCGAACCCGGGTCCTACGGGCCGTGAGAGAGCAGTGCGTCACCGTGTCGCCCCGTTTTGTGTATTTCCAACCACTTGGACTGAGCATTCACGATAAGCAAGAACATGGAGCACATGAATGGACCAATGAAGTCGATGTGTAGTCTAATCCAGGGGCGATCTAGTCACTCTCAAGGGTGCATGAGGGCTGCAGACGGCAAGTGTTGCTGCATTTGACACTGGTCACATTGTTTGACCAGATACTCTGTGTCGATATCCATCCTGGACCACCACTCATAACATGACTCTTAATTTCTGTCATCTCCGGATGGTACAGGATAGCTCCTTTAACAATATCTTCCGAGCGGGGCTGGCAATGACCACCCATGCTCCCCACAATAGCATGCCGCCTCCACAACTTAACTTGCCTTTTCTTATCTGAATGGCAATTCAGATCTGCTATCAACCTGCCAGTTGCGAAGGGCCATGTGCTTACCTCGCGGTAACAAGGAGGTCGTTTTGGGTCCAAGGCTTGACTTGCCTTGTCGACATTGGCAACGTATCAAGGGGGTGCAAAGCCAGAACGATGTCCTGTGGTACCGGTGGAGGCGGTGTACTCTGAGATAGGGGAAGACGTCTCAAAGCGCCTGCATTCAAAATGTGGGTTCCCGGTCTATGATGGAATGTATACGTGTTGGCCGCCAACAATATAGCCCGGCATTGGTTCCAAGCTGAAGCTATGGGGCGAATGGTCTTCTCCTCCCTAAATAATCCCAATAGGGGTTTGTGTTAGTTAACGATTATGAAATGTCGTCCATAGACGTAATGGTGGAACATTTTGACGGCCAATCCCTCCTTTTTAATTTGGGAATAAGCTTGTTCAGCACGGGTCAAAAATCTTGATACATAGCTGATCGGTCTTTCAATACTATTTTCCATCTTTTGGGCCAAAACTGCCCCTATTCCGTAAGGGGAAGCGTCGCAGGTAAGGACTGTTTCTTTTAATGGTTCAAAGGGACATGGGGACTTGAAGATTGTAAGGCTAATTTAACCTGTTCAAAGGCTTATTTCTGATGCTCTTTCCCATACCATCTCTGCTGCTTCTTGAGTCAGGTGTGGAACTTAACACTATGGAAAGATTGTGAAGAAATCTACCATAATAGTTTACCAGTCCTAAAAAGAATTTCAATTCCAATGTACTTTTGGGGATCTGTGTATCTTTAATCACTTTGATCGTCTCCTTCAGGGTGCAGTCCTTTGGCTTCCCGTCTGAATGCTAAATATGTCACTTCCTGAGCTCGGAAGGTACACTTTTCTCATTTGAGCCTTTCTCTGGCCTTCTTAAATCTCTTTAAGACTTCTTTCAGGTTTTGCTGAGGCAGAGAAATGGCTAATATTGTTGCCATGAGGCATGATGGGAAAAGAGGCGAACAGACTTGTGTGTGGGAAAATGGAGAACAACTTGTATGTCTGGCCTCTTCACTGATAACACTTTGCATCGAAACAGCAAAAACAAGACTCTCCAAGGACAGCTGTTGCCTACGTGGCAAAGGATTGTTCACACAAAATAACTAAAAAATAAAACCTTTTTAAGAGATGAAGCTTCTGAGATTTCAGCAGTGATAACCCTGGGATCAACATTCTCAAGAAGACACCTTGGGCTGGAATCTCCGTCCCGCCGGGCCACATTTCTATTACACCCCGCCGGCGGGATGCTCCGTTTCGCCGGCTGGCCAATGGGGTTTCCCATTGTGGGGCAGCCCCACGCCGTCGGGAAACTGCCGGCAAAACGCAGCCTTCTGCCGGCGGAGAATCCCGCCCCTTGAGTTTGGAAACTCAGAGAACAGCACACAATTGGCCAATCCTCTCTAACGGGTAGTATTTTGAGTTCAGGTTGTGAGGCTTGCAACCTATGGAACTGTGCAAATAAGCACATTACCAAAATCTTTGTGAGTTTAATAAAGGTGTATTAAATAAGGTTTGTATTGAATGTAATCCACATTACAACTGATTTGTCTGTTTCATCCGTTGAAGCCAGTAGAGTGTGACAACAATTTGCTAAGTGTCCTTCTTCAGATGCTCTTGTAATTAGAACATCATCTAAATAGGCAACCACCTTGGGTAGATCCTGTACCCTGTAAACATTCCATCGTGCATTGGACCTGGATATGGTGAAGGATGAGAGCATTAGTGAGGCATTAATTCTTAAAGTAAAATACTGGTAGGAATAATAATCTTAATTAGTGTCACAAGTAGGCTTACATTAACACTGCAATGAAGCTACTGTGAAAATCCCCTAGTCGCCACATTCCGGCGCCTGTTCGGGTACACCGAGGGAGAATTCAGAATGTCCAAATTACCCAACAGCACATCTTTCGGGACTTGTGGGAGGAAACCGGGGCACCCGGAGGAAACCCACGCCGACACGGGGAGAACGTGCAGACTCCGTGCACGCAGTGACCCAAGCCGGGAATCGAACCCGGGTCCCTGGCGCTGTGAGGCGACAGTGCTAACCACCGTGCTGCCGTGAAGAAACAGAATAGAGCGGAGGACTCAGAACCAGAAATAGAAAGCAGATGGGGAAAAAAAGCGAGAAAGTATACGACGTGCTGCGTAGAAAAGTTTACCAAAACGGAAAAGGAAAAGAGACAAAGAATGGATGACAGATGAGGTGCCTGCAAAGGCGATAGAAAGGGGAGAGTGAAGAAACACGCCTGAGAATGATGACATTGAAAAGAAAAGAAAGAATGCATGTCAGTAAGCTAATGAGAGACGGTATAATGAGATGCGCGATGGAAGTATTGGAGCTGGGAAGAAATCGCAAAATGAGAGATAAGCACCAGAAGGTGAAATATTTGACAGATGGAAAGAATTGAAAAGCAACAGATAATGGATGCACAAAGGACAAATCTGGTAAAACAATGTTTGAAAGCGGTGGAGTAGCCAAAAGATGGATAGAATAGATAAGTAAACTGTAAAATGATCCAAAGCAAGGGAGGCAAAGCATTCTGGTATCAGAACTAAAGACTGCTTTGTAGTTGATGAAAACAGGCAAAGCTCCAGGCATTGATGAAGTAACAAGAGCACATCTAAACGTTCCCGGAGAAACAGAATTAGAAGTGGCAACAGGAATTTGTGATCAGAAATATTCCAAAGGACACATTCCAAGTGACATGAAACATTCATTATTCATAAAGTTATGTAAGAAATCTAAAGCAACGGACTGGAATCAATTTGGAATTAGAAGTCATCTCATTAAAACCGACCTAAAAACTCATAACAGAAAGAAATAACAGCTCGTTTGAAGCAGAGATTGGTGAAATACAGTCTGGATTTAAACCTGGCGTCGGAACAAGAGAGGGAATATTTAAGCGAAGAACAATCATTAATAAATGTCTAGAAGTAAGCAAGAACATTTCCATATGCTTCAAAGACCTGAAAAAACATTTGATCATGTTTACTACCAAAAGCTAATAGATGTGTTGCTGAACTGTGGCATTGACAGTAAAGATGTGGGGCGGGATTCTCCGACCTCACGCCAGGCCGGAGAATCGCCGGGGGGGGGGGCGGCGCGAGTCCCGGCCCCGCTGGCTGCCGAATTCTCCGGCGCCGGGATTTTGGCGGGGGCAGGAATCGCGCCGTGCCGGTAGGCGACCGCTGGCAGCCCCTCTCCCCGCCCCCCCCCCCCCCCCCCCCGGCGATTCTCCGGCCTGCGATGGGCCGAGCGGCCGCCCGTTTTAGGCCACTCCTCGGCGCTGGGACCGCCCGCCCCGTCGGGTAGAGGAGAATTCCGCCTGTGAGATTTATCCGAAGCCTATACTGGAACAAAATACTGAGCATCAGACTAGAAGATGGACAATAATGTTTTAAATGGAGAGGGGTACAACAAGGCTGTATACTGATGCCAAAACTATTCAATCTGTACACTGAACAAGTATTCAGAGAATCAGATGTACTTCCAATTGGAGGCTTAAAATTGGAGGCAAGAACAATAAACTTGTGGCCTGCTGATGATGCATCGCTACTCGCAGAATTAGAAGATGCCCAACAAAATATCATAAGTCAAATAAAATCTAGAAGTTAAAACCCATATTGAGTGCAAACACCAAAAACAATGGAATAATTAGAAGGAAAGCATGAGAAGAAATGAGAGAGAAGATTAAAGTGGATGGTAGGTAAGTTTGTTTACTGAGGATGAATGACAATGGTGGCATGGTGGGACAGTGGTTAGCATTGCTGCCTCACAGCGCCAGGGACCTGGGTTCAATTCCAACCTTGGGTGACTGCGTGGAGTTTGTACGTCCTCCCCGTGTCTGCGTGGGTTTCCTCCGGGTGCTCCGGTTTCCTCCCACAGTCCAAAGATGTGCAGGTTAGGTGGATTGGCCGTGCTAAATTTCCCCTTAGTGTCCAAAAGGATAGGTGGGGGTGTGGACCTGGGCAGGGTGCTCTTTCAGACAGTCGGGGCAGACTCAATGGGCCGAATGGCCTCCTTCTGCACTGCAGGGGTTCTGTGATTCTATGAACAGAAGATGGTCGATGTGAGACGGAAGGATAGAGGTAGACAGAAGTGATTTTGTGAAATGAACAACGTGTTCACAACAAGTAGCTTGTAACGAGTAAGCAAACTCATATGGTGCGACATTCTAGCTACTTTTCTGCCTGGCCTCGGAAACAATAAATAAAGATCTGTGGAAGAAAATAGAGGCCTTTGAAATGAGGGTGCTAAAACCGATGTTTAAGATCCCATCTACAGACCATAAGACTGACAAAGTGCTTGAAATTGCAAGAGCAAAAAGCAACTCTAAAATGCAACATCCAGAAACGTCAATGACAGTATTGCAGCCAAACGCGCAGAGCTGAAAAGCCACAGAGATCTGGGCAAAGTGGAGGGCAGCAGAAAGAGGGTCGGTCCCGGTGCAATTGGATGGTGGACATTGCAGAGTGGTTGTAGAAGAGCTACAGTGGATGTGTGACGTACCATGGCAGCCGATTTCCTGGCAGGGGTAGAGCTACAAGCAGCAGCAGCTCGAAATCTGAAATAATAACAGATAATACTGGGAATACACATTAGGAACCTTAGGAAGCTGAAATGTCAACTCTGCTTCTCTCGGCAGAGCTGCTGCCAGATCTGCTATTTCCAACAATGGAACTAATTGGGTAGGTCTCCCAAACATGGGCCAAAGCGGCCCCTTCTGTGATCTCTAATTCCCTGATGACCCGCTCTATATTACCGAGATTGACTTGTGTGCTGTTAGATAATTGCTCTGGGGAGAGTGCAGAGGAGATCTACAAGAATGTTGCCAGGGCTTGAAAATTGCAGCAATGGGGAGAGATTGGATCGGCTGAGATTGCTTTCCTCAGAACAGAAGAGGCTAAGAAGAGACCTAATTGAGGTGTACAAAATTATGATGGGCCCAAGATAGGGGAGACATGAAAGACTTGCTTCCCCTAGCTGAGGAATCAATCACCAGGGGGCATAGCTTTAAGGTGATTGGTAGAAGGATTAGAGGGGACATTAAGCTTTTTCACCCAGAGGTTGGTGGTAGCTGGAGTTTGCTGTCTGAATTGGTGATCGAGGCAAAAAGCCTCAACACACAAGGTTCCTGGATCTGAACCTAAAGTCTTGTAACCTGCAATGCTGTGGACCAGATGTGGGAAAATGGGATTAGAATTGACACCTAATTATTTTTATGTTTGGCTGCTGCAGAAACTATGAGTTGAATAACCTCTTTCTGTGCCATCAACCTTCGATGGTTCTATGGTAGACCTTGTGCTTCAACTCCACTTTCGCACCCGCTTACCATAACCCTTAATTACCAGAGAGACCACTTCTGGTGGCGACCATGGAGGAGTAGGTCACACATTCGATAGCTCCCGCCTGAGACAGACTTTCGGACCTTTTTCCCGATTTTTCTTGGACTTTATGGGATAGATCGGTGAAGTGGGCAATGTTAAGAAGGATTCCCTCTCCGATGCATGGCTAATTGGACTAGAAGTGGCCGTGTGAACAGACTCAGCCCTGATAGAGTGAAGCAGTCGGCGCTGGTATCGCGGCGCAGCATGGTGGAGGGTCAGGACCAGGGAGCGGGGGCTCAGTGGTCTAAGGAGCAGCAGATGAAGTTCTTTAAGGACTGTTTCGCTGAGCTGCAAAAGGAAACGCTGGACCCGGTCAAGGCTGCGACCGATCAAGTGGTTTTGAACCAGGCGGCCCAAGGGAAAGCGATACAAGAAATTGAGCTGAAGTTGTCCAGCCAGGAGGACTATTAACCGTGCTGGAACACACGGTGGAGGTGCTGGATGAGCGACACAAGAGAATGCAGGAGAGGTTGGAGGACCTGGAGAACAGGTCCAGGAGGCAGAACTTAAGGATCGTTGGCCTCCCCGAAGGAATTGAGGGGTCGAATGCGGGAGCATTTGTGGCGAGCAAGCTGGAGGCGCTGATGGGGGCCGGGGCGTTTTCTCGGCCCCTGGAAGTGGACGGAGCGCATCGAGCCCTCGCAAGGAAGCCTAAGGAATTACCCGCCGAGGGCCATGGTGGTGCGTTTCCACTGTTATTCGGACAAAGAACTCGTCTTGCGGTGGGCCAAGAAGGAGCGGAGCAGCAGATGGGAGAACAGCGAGGTGCGCATCTACCAGGACCTGGGAGCGGAGCTGGCCAAGAGACGTGCTGAGTTTAACCGGGTGAAGGCGATCCTCTTCAAGAAGGGGTGAAATTCGGGATGCTGTATCCAGCGCGGTCGTGGGTTACGCACGAAGACCGACACTTTTACTTTGAGGCACCGGATGATGTATGGTCTTTTATCAAGGAAAGGAAGTTGGAAGCATCTTAAAGGACGCTTAAGTCTTGAAGGAGTTATATGGAGGCGGTTTGTAATTTGTGTAATTCTTGTATCAGTTCGAATAAGACTTGGGTTAAGTATTGGGCTGGGGTGGTGGTTTGAGGGTGCTTTGTTTTTGCGGAGATTGGATGCGAAGGGGGGAGGGGGCCACGATTCTGTGGGAGGTTGGGTCTGGTTTCAAGCGATTGTTTCTGCATTGGTTGATGTTAATTTCTTTTACTTGAGGTTGTTTACTTCCTGGGGACTGCGATGTTTTAAAATGGTTTATGCATGTTGGGAGAGGGGGGAGGGGGAGGCTACTTCGCTGACAGGGGAGGAACTATTATCGGGGAACAAAGGGGAGGTCGGGGGCGGTTGCTGCTTGTGGGGGAGCTTGGGGAAACTGGAGGCGCGGGCTCTAGGCTGGCCCAAAAAAGGTTATGGCTAGTCGGCAGGCGGGGGGGGGGGGGGGGGGGCGGGGGGGCGGCCCTCCATCCAGGCTGATTACATGGAATGTGAGGGGTTTGAATGGACCGGTCAAAAGGGCTCGCGTTTTCGCGCATCTAAAGGGGCTGAAGCAGACATAGCAATGCTTCAGGAGACACATCTAAAGATTATTGATCAGACGAGATTGAGAAAGGGGTGGGTTGGTCTGGTGATTCACTCGGGGCTGGACTCCAAGACCAGGGGGGTAGCAATATTAATCAGCAAGCGGGTGGCGTTTGAGGCTGTAAGAATTGTGGTAGATATATTATGGTGAGTGGGAAACTGGAGGGTGTACGGGTGGTGCTTGTAAACGTATATGCTCCGAACTGGGACGATGTGGGATTTATGAGACGGGTGTTAGGCAAGATCCCAGACCTAGAGTCTCATGGCTTGATCATGGGAGGGGACTTTAACACGGTCATTGATCCCGATCTGGGCCGGTCACAATCCAGGACTGGAAGGAGGCCTGCGAAGGAGTCGAGGGGTTTTATGGAGCAGATTGTGTGTGTGTGTGTGTGTGGGGGGGAGGGGGGGGTTTGTAGACCCGTGGAGATTCGAACGGCCGAGGGCAATGGAGTTTTCGTTTTTTTACTCCCGCATTGATTTTTTTGTTCTAAGCAGCGCTAATTCCGAAGGTGGCGGGGACGGAATGTTCGGCGATTGCAGTCTCTGATCATGCCCCGCATTGGGTGGATTTGCGGTTGAGTGAGGAGAGAGGGCAGCGCCCGCTCTGGAGACTGGATGTGGGGTTGTTAGCGGACGAAGCGGTCTGCGGGCGGGTGAATAAGTCCAGAATTACCTGGATACAAACGATACGGGTGAGGTATCAGCAGCGGTGGTTTGGGAGGCTCTGAAAGCAGTTGTAAGAGGGGAACTAATTTCGATTCAGTCCCATAGAGAAAATTTGGAACGAGCAGAGAGGGAGAGATTAGTGGGGGAGATACTTCGAGTGGATAGGAGATATGCGGAGGCCCCGGACGCGGGGCTACTGAGGGAGCGTCGGAAACTACACGCAGAGTTTGAGTGGTTGACCACGGGGAGGGCAGTGGAGCAGTTGAGGAGGGCATGGGGGCGGTCTACAAATATGGGGAAAAGGCGAGCAGGATGTTGGCGCACCAGCTTAGGAAGAGAGAAGCGGCGAGGGAGAGTGGGGGAGTAAGGAATAGGGAGAGCAACATGGTCTTGGGACTCAGAGGGGCTGAACGATGTTTTTAAAGAATTTTAGAGCAAATTATATGAGTCAGAACCCCCGCCTGGTGTAGAAGGGATGAGGCAGTTCCTTGATCAGTTGAGGTTTCCGAGGGTGGAGGAGGACCTGGTCGAGGGGCTGGGGGCCCCGATTGAAGCAGAGGAAATTGTTAAAGGACTGGAGGGCATGCAGTCAGGCAAGGCTCTGGGGCCGGACGGTTACCCGGTAGAATTCTATAAGAAGTTCTCAGAGGTGTTGTGCCCGCTGCTGATGAGGACCTTTAATGAGGCTAAAGAGAGGGGGATCCTCTCCCCAACGATGTCGCAGGCCTTGATTTCGCCCAGCCTTAAACGAGAGAAGGACCCGGAGCAATGTGGGTCGTCTAGGCCGATCTCGCTTTTGAACGTAGATGCCAAGCTGCTGGCTAAGATTTTGGCCACTAGAAGAGAAGACTGTGTCCCGGGGGTGATAGGGGAGGACCAAACCAGATTTGTTAAGGGTAGACAGCTCAATGCTATCGTTCGGAGGCTTTTGAATGTAATTATGATGCCCTCAGAAGGAGAGGAGGCGGAGGTGGTGATTGCGATGGACGCGGAGAAGGCTTTTGATCGGGTGGAGTGGGAGTATCTTTGGGAGACGCTGGGAAGGTTTGGTGAGGGCTTCATCGACTGGGTGCGATTGCCCTACCAGGCGCCAGTACGAGTGTGTGCACGAACCAGCTGAGGTTGGGGTACTTTAAGCTACACCGAGGGACGAGGCAGGGGTGCCCCCTCTCCCCGTTGCTGTTCGCTCTGGCTATAGAGCCGCTGGCCATGGCGCTGAGAGCATCAAGGAAGTGGCAGGGGCTGGTTCGGGGTGGGGTGGAGCACCGGGTTTCGCTGTACGCGGACGATCTGCTCTTGTACATCTCGGACCTGGTGGAGGGGATGGGGGAGGTTATGCAGATCTTGGGGGTCTTTGGCAGGTTCTCGGGGTACGAATTGAACATGGGAAAAAGTGAATTGTTCATGATCCAGGCAAGGGGGCAGGAGAGGAGACTGAAGGAGCTGCCACTCAGGGTGGTAGAGAGGGAAATGGGAGGCATTACACTGGCTCAACCTAACCTGGCTGGTGGAGCAAATGGAAGGGGACTTTAAGAGATGGGACATGCTCCCGCTATCACTGGCAGGGAGGGTGCAGACCGTGAAAATGACGGTCCTCCCCAGATTTTTGTTTGTCTTCCAGCGCCTCCCCATCTTCTTCCCCAAGGCCTTTTTGAAGCGGGTAAACAAGGTTATTTCGGGCTTTGTGTGGGCGAATAAAACCCTGCGGGTGAAGAAAATGTTGTTGGAGCGCAGTCGGGGGGAGGGTGGGTTGGCGCTGCCGAACTTCTGCAACTGGGCGGCGAATAAAGTGATGATTAGGAAGTGGGTAATGGGGGAGGGGTCGGCATGGGAGCGGATGGAGGCGGCGTCATGCAAAGGCACCAGTTTGGGAGCACTGGTAACGGCACCTCTGCCGTTCTCGCCGGCCCGTTACTCCACAGATCCGGTGGTGGTGGCAGCATTGAGGGTCTGGGGGCAATGGAGGAGGTATAAGAAGGTGGAGGGTGCATCAGGTGGACCCCAATTTGCAATAACGACAGGTTCGCGCCGGGCAGGATAGATGGCGGGTTCTGGAGCTGGCAGAGAGCAGGAATTAGGCGGACGGGAGATCTATTCATAGACGGGAGTTTTCCCAGTCTGAAGGCGCTGGAGGACAAGTTCAAGCTGCCGCTGGGGAATGCTTTCAGATATTTACAAGTCCGGGACTTTCTGAGGAAACAGGTGTTGGCTTTCCCGCTGATCCCGCCATGGAGGATACAGGACGAAGTAGTGTTTGGGACCTGGGTGGGGGAGGGGAAAGTGTTGGATATCTATCAGGGGTTGTTGGAGGCGGAGGAGACCCCGGTGGAGGAGCTGAAGGGCAAGTGGGAGGAGGAGCTAGGTGGGGAGCTAGAGGCGGGTCTGTGGGCGGACGCCCTCAGCAGGGTTAATTCCTCCTCATCATGTGCCAGGCTCAGTCTGATACAGTTTAAGGTGGTCCACCGGGCACACATGACGGCGGCGAGGATGAGCAAGTTTTTCGGGGTTGAAGATAGACGTGCGAGGTGTGCGGGAAGCCCAGCAAACCATGTCCATATATTTTGGGCATGCCCGAAGCTTGGAGGATTCTGGCAGGGGTTTGCCAAGGCAATGTCCAAGGTGCTAGGTACGCGGGTGGTGCCGAGTCCAGAGGTAACGGAGTGTCGGAAGACCCGGGAGTTCAGGGAGTGAAAGAGGCCGACATTCTGGCCTTTGCCTCCCTGGTAGCCCGGAGACGGATCCTGTTAATGTGGAGGGACCCGAAACCCCCGAGTGTGGAGACTTGGGTCAGTGACATGGCTGGGTTTCTCAAGCTGGAGAAAATAAAGTTTGCCTTGAGGGGGTCAATGGTCGGGTTCACACGGAGGGGGCAGCCGTTCGTCGACTTTCTCGGGGAAAATTAAAATGTCGGCAGAAGCAGCAACCTGAAGGGGGGGGGCGGGTAGGTGCAATATGGCTAAGGGGTGTACAGAAGGGGTTGGGTGGGAAATGTCTAGTTTACCATGTTGATGTTTATGTTATTATTGTTTTGTTTGTTATAAAAATTTTGCAAATGCTTCAATAAAAATATTTTAAAATAAAAGATTACCAGAGACCAAGGACGGGATTCTCCGTAGCCCGATGCCAAAATTGGGAATGGCGATCGGGCGGAGAATGGATCCCGATGGCAAAATTGGGACAGGCGCTGGTTTGGTGCCAATTTTAGATGCTCTGCCATCTCCAAATCGGCATCATCGGGACGCGTGCCGCACGCAGTCGCAACTCCATCGGAGCGCCATCAGCTGGCCCACCCGCCATGCTCCACCTCCGACGGGCTGAGTTCCAGATGGCGTGGGCCACGTGTAGTCCCAGCGGTCGGACGTCTGGCGTGTCGGCTGCGGACAGTGTCCAGCGCCGCAACACGCGGCCGAGTACCGTGCCGGCTGGCCGGGGGGGGGGGGCTTCTGTTGGGCTGGGCGGCGGGGTGGTGGTGGCTTGGAAGTGGGCTGAGGGGTCGGGGTGGGCGGCTACGCGGTCCAGCGCAGCTGGCGCCATCCTATGCGGCGTGACCGGTGCGGGTGTGGGGGGGTGTCGGCGTTTGAGGCTGCAGCTGGTCAGCCCTGCCCACGTGCAGCCCGGGACCCGGCGATTCTCGGACCCTTTTCCGAGCATTCCGTCGGTCTTTCACGTGCCGCCGGCGCTAGCCCCTCACCGGTACCGGAATCAGTGAGAGTTTCCCGCCGGTTTTCCCGTCGTGAAACACCGCGGATCCTCCGTTGCTGCCAGCAATGGAGAATCCAGCTCCAAGGATCTGTCTCTCCCAGTCTTAAACGGGCAGCACGGTAGCATTGTGGATAGCACAATTGCTTCACGGCTCCAGGGTCCCAGGTTCGATTCCGGCTTGGGTCACTGTCTGTGCGGAGTCTGCACATCCTCCCCGTGTGTGCGTGGGTTTCCTCCGGGTGCTCCGGTTTCCTCCCACAGTCCAAAGATGTGCAGGTTAGGTGGATTGGCCATGATAAATTGCCCTTAGTGTCCAAAATTGCCCTTAGTGTTGGGTGGGGTTACTGGGTTATGGGGATAGGGTGGAGGTGTTGACCTTGGGTCGGGTACTCTTTCCAAGAGCCGGTGCAGACTCGATGGGCCGAATGGCCTCCTTCTGCGCTGTAAATTCTATGATTCTATTCGACAGTGTGCCAGCCACAATCTTCTGGGGTAGAGAACCCAAAACATTCACGACCCTTTAAGTGAAGCAATTTCTCCTCATCTCAGTCCTAAATGAAGGGCCCCCAATCCTGAGATTGTAATAATAATCTTTATTAGTGTCACAAGTAGGCTTGCATTAACACTGCAATGAAGTTACTGTGAAAATCCCCTAGTCGCCACACTCCGGCGCCTGTTCGGGTACACCGAGGGAGAATTCAGAATGTCCAATTCACCCCACAAGCACGTCTTTCGGGACTTGTGGGAGGAAACCGGAGCGTCCGGAGGAAACCCACGCAGACACGGGGAGAACGTGCAGACTCCGCACTGACAGTGACCCAAGCCGGGAATTGAACCCGAGCCCCTGGCGCTGTGAAGCAACAGTGGTAACCACTGTGATACCGTGCTGCCTTCGTGCCCCCATGCTTTATATTTCCCGACCAGCGGAAGCAATCTCTGAGTCCGCCCTATCGAACCCCTTCAGGATTTTGTTGGTTGCAATTATCTCTCATTATTCTCAGCTGCAGAGAAATTTGACTCAATTCACTCAACCTCTCATCATAGAACAACCCTCCCATCCCAGGGACCAATCTTACACCACCTCTAATGCCTCACTGTCCTGTCCTTGATTCGCTCTTATTATTAATGTTTTCTCTTCCGTTAGTTTTTGCTGAGCTCAGTCCATCACTCACCCTCTTCCCCCCTCCCCTCAGGTTACATTGCGTGTTGCTGTTGAACTTCACCATCTTCTTCAGCTCTGATGTGAAATTCCATCAGATGAAGCTGTGTATTAGAGCTCCCACAATGGCGGAGGAAGAGAGGCAAGACACGAATGAAGAACATTCTCTCCGAGTCTTCACAAACGGGCAACCAATTCACAACTCCATCAGCCTGTTCTCACACAACAGCCATAAAATCACCCCCACCCACCTTATCTTTACATTTCTTTACAGCTTTGCTCCAGCTCACCTGAGCAGGTTTTGCCAGGATTTCTCTGTGCGCCCAAATGTAGTCTTCTTCTTCGTTACTTTCCTCTCGGTAGAAACCTGGTCCGGGACTTTTTTTCACGTGGGTTTGCCGCTGCACATCAGCAGACACGTGATCCTTGAGAGAGGGTAGGCCCAGTTCCAGTGCCGAGGGAGTCTCGATGACTGGGGGGGGGGGGGATCACCCTCCTGCTGCAGCCTTCATCCACCATCACAGCCATTGATACCGTATGAGTATCTTCCGTCTGATCCACCATTGAGAAATGGTTTTGGATTACATTTTGCCTTGTTCCTCCCCTCCAACCTTGTCATCATGGGTGCTGCTGCCAGGAGGCCTCCGATGGCTTCGCTCTTGGTATCAACAGAATGTTCAAACCTCTCCACCACAGAAAGGTGACAAACAATCCACGGAAAGTTGCATAAATCGGTGTTTGTCAAACTATTTTTCCACACGACCCACTTTTACCAACCGGCTGAACTTTGGGACCCATGCTGACCGACCTTCGTGGCACACCATTTTCGCCTACCTTTAATGCAACAGGTGAGTCTGTTTGGTCCTCACGATCTCACTTGCTTTGTCCTTCAATGTTACATTTTTCCTGCGATCGGCAACGCCGTAACCCAGGCATCCCTCCTGACACCTGCTCTGGGTCGCGAATCTGAGTTTGACAATGACTGGTATAAATTATTGCAACCTCTTGCTCTGACACCTTCTTTTCTCTGTGATAGTCTGTGCACAATATAAACTATGTGAACCCCTCAATGATACATCTTATAGTGTAAATGTCTGTTGTTTCTGCATCAATACCTTTCCCAAACATCTCACAAAATCGCTCACCTAATACTTGGAAATATCTTTCCTTCCTCGAAATCGGCTTGAGTGGTCCTTTCATACTTATGAAAAGAGAGAAAATTGGAACAGGGTAAAAGACATTCATAGTTATCATGGAAACACAAGTGCCATAGCAACCAGAGCGATAGATAGACCGGCAAAGTCTGTAATGACAGGGCATGTCAAAGAGAAAATAGGAAGAAAATGTCAATAGGTAACTTGATAAATTTAAAGAAATTAATAAGAAATGACTTTAAATCAATCTCCGAGTGAAAAGAAAGGTTTTGCATCAGATTCTCTCACCAATTCCAGGAGTTTAGATGAGCAGATAAAGGAAATGTTTCCTTCACAGGCAATATATTTCCAGTTCATATATTTCCACTGGATTAGTGGGAAGGACTTTCCGCTGGTGGCTGTGTGCTGATAATGCCATCAATTCCTGGGGAAGATATTCTCCCATTTATTGGAATTCTGGGCTTGTCATTGGATGTTTCCAGGGTTCAAACCTCACTTCAGATATCTGAGCACAGAATCTAGGCTGGCACTCCCATGCATTACTGATAGTCTGCTGCACTGTAGGAGTTGCCAGCTAATTTTCAGTGCAGAAGGAGGCCATTCAGCCCATCGAGTCTGCACCGGCTCTCGGAAAGAGCACCCTGCCCCAAGGTCAACACCTCCACCCTATCCCCATAACCCAGTAACCCCACCCAACACTAAGGGCAATTTTGGACACTAAGGGCAATTTATCATGGCCAATCCACCTAACCTGCACGTCTTTGGACTGTGGGAGGAAACCGGAGCACCCGGGGGAAACCCACGCACACACGGGGAGGATGTGCCGACTCAGCACAGACAGTGACCCAAGCCGGAATCGAACCTGGGACCCCGGAGCTGTGAAGCAATTGTGCTAACCACAATGCTACCGTGAGAGGGGACATTAAATTGAGGTGCCATCTCCCCTTTCAGGTGTGTGTGAAATATTGCATGTCGTTCTTTTCCAAGGAAAGCAGGTACCCACAGTATCCTGGCAAATATTTGCCACACAATTAAAATCACACAAGAAAACAGACTTGTCATTATCACTATTGCTACTTGCGGGATCTTACTGTGTTAATTTGCCTATTGAATTTCCTATATTTAAACAGTGATGACACTTCAAATTTCTTCATTGACCGCAAGGCATTTTGGGACATCCAGAACACACCTATTCTGTTGATATTAAGTTAATTTTAAATATTCTGCCATTTTCATTGGAATATATCCAAATGTAGTGTTGGTGTAAATCTGTGTTCACAATCAGGATCCACGAAAACCACCAAGACCACGCATATATTTATTTTCCAATGATGTGCAGGTTAGGTGGATTTGCCATGCTACAATTGCCCCTTAGTGTCCAAGGATGTGTAGGTGAGGTGGGGTTCCAGGGATAGGGCAGGGGAGTGAGCCTAGGTAGGGCGTTTTTTCAGAGGCTCGGTGCAAAGCCAATGGGCCAAATAGCCTCCTTTCGCTCTGTAAGGATTCTATGATTCTTTAAATACAAAAATTCTAATTTCTACCCATTAATTCATACACATCACATTTAGGAACCTGTGGTCAAGATGCTTTTCAATTTTTAATGTGATATCTACTGATGTCAAGAAAATTCACTCAGAGCAACAGAAAACATAGTGCAGCTCCCAGTTAGTATAAATAAAAAAAATAAAATGACAAAAAGCCTCTTTTGTTCGATGTCCCAAAAATTGGTTTCAATTTGAAGTAAAGCTCTGAGCATGTTCAATTCCAGGAAACTTGCATTATGAAATGAAATGAAATGAAAATCGCTTATTGTCACAAGTAGGCTTCAAATGAAGTTACTGTGAAAAGCCCCTAGTCGCCACATTCCGGCGCCTGTTCGGGGAGGCTGGTACGGGAATTGATAACTTTGCATCATGGAGATTGGGTTGTTTGATGGGTGCAATTCTCTGAGTGGAGGGATAGATAGAAGATTTCAAGAGCTCAGAGTGATTGAGAATTTTGTCCTCACATCCAAAATCCAACTATGCAATATGTCATGTTGCTCAGGTCGAATGCCTCTCTGGTGCACATGGGCAGGATCGGAAATGGCATTGAACTTGTTGAACTTGAAAATCATGCTCTGCTATTTGTCAACAGATCTAATTTGTACCCACTGCCCCATGAGACAAAATAACCCTATTCTTCCATTGTCTTCTGTGGAGATCTCTCTTTTATATTTCATTTGTTTCTTTCCTGCCGCCCTCTTATAAACCTCCCCCTTTATGGGATGTGATCCTTCGCCACCTTAAATCTTCCAAATGAAACACTGTCCCTTTCAATCTACCTGCCTAAATTTATAATTGAATAAAGAGCTCTGTGCCTTAAATGTATTCATCAAATAATCCAAGTGTCACCTCTGCACTGTGTGTGGTTGTCCCATGATTGTTTGTAGGCTCCACTGGTCTTTGTTGATCTAGTACACAGGCTTCTGCAGAGATCAGATGGTTGATTCTTGGTTTCACTCCAGGACTCAAATAATAGGAACATGGAGAACATTAATGGCTAGATAAATGCTATCTCCTAAATTAGTTTGAACTCCATCAGGCAATGATTCCAGTCACCTACATAATGGATGTGGCTCTTCAACACGATTAGTTGCTGTTCAACAGAGCAGAATTAAGCTGTGTTCTTGAATATTGCATGCTCCAGTTCCTGAACATGCTGATGTTTAGAAATAAATAACACAAAAGATAAAATGGGCAAGCAATCGATTGATAAAGCCAGAGATAAATAGGGGCACACAGGGACAGAGACAGAAAGAAAAAGAGAGATGTCGACTGATAAAGATATTATTGTTAGAACACCATTATCAGCACACGCATGTCACGGAGAAGAGGCATCCTCACCTTTTGAGGACAATGCATGTGTGACAGTAATTGTGACCTGGTCAGTGCCATCCACAACTCCCCCAAAAATTATAGAGTGAGATAAAAAGATATTAAAATCAAGGCAGCACGGTGGCACAGTGGGTTAGCCCTGCTGTCTCACGGCGCCGAGGTCCCAGGTTCGATCACGGCTCTGGGTCACTGTCCATGTGGAGTTTGCACGTTCTCCCCGTGTTTGTGTGGGTTTCGCCCCCACAACCCAAAGGTGTGCAGGGTAGGTGGATTGGCCTACCCTGCACACTGCACCCACGCTAAATTGCCCCTTAATTGTAAAAATGAATTGGATACTCTAAATTAAAAAAAATATATATTAAAATCACGAAACAATTTATTTTAAATGGAAAATAAAATATTGTTGCAATTAATTTAGTTTCAATATGCAAAGCAAATTAAAAATTGAACTGTACCACGGCTAGTGGTCTGCTGAATTGCAATGGGTCTACTTGCTAGTGTTTTTAAACTTAATTTCCAGTAATGGAGCGTATTTGTATTCCAATCAATAGCCTTTGCAATTGCTGTTAGGGGGTTTAATTCTCACCCACTGAAAGAAAATTAAACCGGAATTTTGCATCCTAAACGTAATAGATTTAGACTTAATAGATACCTTAAACAATGGTATGTTTATCAGAATAAGACATTTCATTTCACATTGGATGAATGGATTCATGATTTTTTTTATGAAGCTGAATTCATTTCTCCAGCCATGTTGCTGTTTTCAAACAAATAATAATTTTGTGTCAGGTGAGACTGTCTACAAATTAGCTATGCTGTCATTGGCATTACCATCACAAGGCACTGTAATCAGACCGTATTTCGCATCCTGATCTATGTCAAACATGGGTTCAAATCCCACTTTAGAATTTGAAATTATAGTCAAGAGGCTAACATTTTAGTGCAGAATTCAGGGAGTGCTGCACTGTGAAATGTGCCATCTTCCATATGCAGCATTAAACAAAGTGTTATTGCTCTCATGCTCCACAGGGAAGGGAGAGAGTGGTGTCTTGGGTCAACGTTTATTACTCAACCAACATCACTAAAACTAATACCTGATCATCATCTCACTGGTGGTTTAGAGATTTTGTTGTTCATGAATTGGTTATCATGTTTCTTGCATTAAAATAGTGATGATATTTCCAAAATACTTTAAAAGGCTGTTTAGGGATATCCTGGGGTTATGACCGGTGTTACATAAATACGGGTCCTTCCTGATCGTTGAAATAACCTAACCCCACATTACTGAAAGTGGTTGTCACCATTCATCTGTGCTCACACTCTGCTATTTAGTTGCAGAATATTGTTCTTCAATGTGCTACATTCACTGTACACTGGACTAGCAGATCCTTAACTAAATTCTGCTCTGCGTCTTGTGCTATTGATCTTTGCACACTGATCTTTGCACACCCCATTCCACTCGCATGATCACCAGTCCCCTCAAACGCGGAATCTCCATATCTGGAGTTGGCACAGTGGTTAGCACAGCTGCATCACAGCGTCAGGGACCCAGGTTCAATACTGACCTCTGGTGTCTGTGTGGAGTTTGCACGTTCTCGCCGTGTCTGCGTGGTTTTCCTCCGGGTGCTCCAGTTTAGACCATAAGACCATAAGACATAGGAGTGGAAGTAAGGCCATTCGGCCCATCGAGTCCACTCCACCATTCAATCATGGCTGATTTCAACTCCATTTACCCGCTCTCTCTCCATAGCCCTTAATTCCTTGAGAAATCAAGAATTTATTAACTTCTGTCTTAAAGACACTCAACATCCCGGCCTCCACCGCCCTCTTTGGCAATGAATTCCACAGACCCACCACTCTCTGGCTGAAGAAATTTCTCCTCATCTCTGTTCTAAAGTGACTCCCTTTTATTCTAAGGCTGTACCCCCGGGTCCTATTCTCCCCTGCTAATGGAAACAACTTCCCTACATCCACCCTATCTAAGCCACTCATTATCTTGTAAGTTTCTATTAGATCTCCCCTCATCCTCCTAAACTCCAATGAATATAATCCCAGGATCCTCAGACGTTCATCGTATGTTAGGCCTACCATTCCTGGGATCATCCGTGTGAATCTCCGCTGGACCCGCTCCAGTGCCAGTATGTCCTTTCTGAGGTGTGGGGCCCAAAATTGCTCACAGTATTCTAAATGGGGCCTAACTAATGCTTTATAAAGCTTCAGAAGTACATCCCTGCTTTTATATTCCAAGCCTCTTGAGATGAATGACAACATTGCATTTGCTTTCTTAAATACGGACTCAACCTGCAAGTTTACCTTTAGAGAATCCTGGACTAGGACTCCCAAGTCCCTTTGCACTTCAGCATTATGAATTTTGTCACCGTTTAGAAAATAGTCCATGCCTCTATTCTTTTTTCCAAAGTGCAAGACCTCGCACTTGCCCACGTTGAATTTCATCAGCCATTTCTTGGACCACTCTCCTAAACTGTGTAAATCTTTCTGCAGCCTCCCCACCTCCTCCATACTGCCTGCCCCTCCACCTACCTTTGTATCATCGGCAAACTTAGCCAGAATGTCCCCAGTCCCGTCATCTAGATCGTTAATATATAAAGAGAACAGCTGTGGCCCCAACACTGAACCCTGCGGGACACCACTCGTCACCGGTTGCCATTCCGAAAAAGAACCTTTTATCCCAATTCTCTGCCTTCTGCCTGACAGCCAATCGTCAATCCATGTTAGTACCTTGCCTCGAATACTATGGGCCCTTATTTTACTCAGCAGCCTCCCGTGAGGCACCTTATCAAAGGCCTTTTGGAAGTCAAGATAGATAACATCCATTGGCTCTCCTTGGTCTAACCTATTTGTTATCTCTTCAAAGAACTAACTATCAGTTTCTTCCCACATGTCCGAAAGACGTGCTTGTTAGGTAATTTGGACATTCTGAATTCTCCCTGTGTACCGGACAGGCGCCGGAATGTGGCGTCTAGGGGATTTTCACAGTGACTTCACGGCAGTGTTAATGTAAGCCTATTTTTTACAATAAAGATTATTATTATTAAAAGGTGGGAGCGATTCCGAATGTTTGTTTTCTTCCTCTTTCGCACAATGATCATTGGAAGGCAGATGCTCCAATAAATCACCGCCAGACCATCAACCAGGACTCAAATGCAGTAATGTGCCTGGTGGCAGCGATCAGTTCCACGGGCAGCCAGTGGACAGAGCTCCGGGTGACGTGAGTTCAGCACCGTGGACAGCAGCCTGGCCAATTCCCTGCTGCTGCTCACCCCCAGGGGCGCAAGCAGGACTGTATCAGCCCCACCCTCCCTTCGGCAAATGCAGAGGGGACAAGGCAAATTGGCAAGCACTGTTTCCACTGTCAGTTGTTGCAATTCCCCTTCTCCAGAATACCCCAGCCTGCCTTTGCAGGGAATAACTCAGGAATTAAACAGTCTCAATGTGACCCTGTTGCGCACCGTGTACAGATTCCCACCCGGAGTGCTACACTGCTTAGTCCAGTCAATACTGAATGAATTGTCAACATAAACACGCCCTCAGTAATTCCAGAAATCCCTCCCCGAGCTCTAGGACGGATTACACAGAAATGCAGCTCGCTATCTAAGAACGGCCTGTGGGTTAATAAACACAAATGTCCGCCACCAGCAAACACCTTTGCACCCCCAATGTTGCCTAGATGTTAAAATAGAATAGAATAACCATTTTCCACTGCCCGTGCCTGTAGCACGCCAGTCTGCAGCATACTCAGCCACTGCCCCGCTCTCTGCATCTGGGAATGCCTAGAAAATGTCCCTCCTCTCTGCTTCCGCCCTTGTCTGCTATCAATATTCAGACGCGAACATGGAGAGGGGGCAATTTTTCATGAAACCCTCGTTCTAAATCTCCCGAGGACGCCTGACGCTGCATTGAATCAGAAACTGTTGTGACCTGCAGCAATGTGAAGGAAACTTAACTGAGCTCTCTGGCTGTGAGTGATTATTGTAGGTTTCTACAGTCAGGCTGGTCGATAGCTTCGCTAGTGGAAGTGATCCAAGATGCTGGGTGAAATCAGGACGTTTTCCCAGTGTCAGAACTCCGGACATTACCAGCTAAACGCAACATGTTCTATAATGCAGCAGCAGATTCAGGTGGGAAACAATTACAGGGTTAAAATAAGTAAAATACACCTTCGGGTACATTGCCCGGTTAAAGTGACCCTGGACTTGCATTGGATTGGTCCATAGTTATACTGGGCAGAGTAGTGGAGAGGTTTGTCATTGTATTCTGCAGCCTGGCTAACCAGGAAACTTACCAGCTGCCCTCTGGCATATTGGAAGGATTAACCGACTGATAATCAACCTGTTCGGCCACTTTACAAAGGCCAATCCACAGTCCCCAAATGGGACGCTGAGCACTGTCTCATATAACCTCCTACAACAGCCACAGAGGCAGGAAATCTGAAATAAAAACAGGAAATGTTGGAACTGCTCAGCAAGGCAGACTTGTCACGTGAGAGTACCTTTAAGAAATGGGTGTTTAAGAAATGTGCCTTTAAAAATTGGGTGTTTATCAGTGATGTCAGAGTGTGGGTGGAGCTGGGCTGTCTGTCAGCTTTTTACTTTGGTTTTAGGCTGTTTGCGGCAGGGTGTGTTTTAGTTTCGTTTTCAGTGTTGGAGCTGAAGCCAGACCGAGCGGGTGTACTGTTGCTCTCTCTGCCATCGAAAGACTATCTCTTGATCATTTGATGAATTCAGAATTATAAATGTTTTCAGTAGTGACTTTAACCTGATGTGCTTCTGATAAAGGTTTCGTTTTTAAGTCGTTTGGATGTTAAAAAGGAAAGCTTAAAGGTTTACTTAGCGTTGTAGTCTTTGGGGGTTGTATTTGAATTAATGGTTGCTAAGATGTTCACTGTATGTTTTAAAAAGGTTAACTTGAGTTCATAGAATAAACATTGTTTTGCTTTAAAAAATACTTTTCCATTTCTGCTGTACCACACCTGCAGAGTGGGCCATGTGCTCCCCATACCACAATCTAGTAAATGTTGTGGGTCAAGTGAACTCCATTATACACTTTGGGGCTCTCTAAACCCTGGCCCATAACAGACTGCATGTGTCCAGAGCGAAACTGTTAACATTGCAAGTTGCTAACCCTTCATCAGCACTGCATTCTGATGAAAGAATGTTGACCTGAGACGTTAACTCTGTTTCTCGTTCCACTGTCTTCCACTGGAGCTATGGATGCTGATGGTAAAGGCTCTAATTTTCTTTCAGTCACATGGCTGAGCAGGAATCCTGAACAGGAATCTCTCCTGCTCTCACCAACTCACACTGGCCTGTTTTTGGAAGGATTTACAGGTGTTTGGCCGCGTTATGAGTGCACCTTCCTTGCCCGTCAAGTCCTGAGGTGGGACGTGAACCTGCAGCTTCTGGCTCAGAGTCAGAGCCACTATCCACTGCCCAACAAGACCCCCTCCGTGATTTATATATCAACAAGATCCCCTTCAGTGATCTGAAGAGGGGTGTACAAATATAGAGAGCAGCAATGAATTGTGTTTATAATGTGAGATATTCATTTCTCCATTGACTGGGAGAAGGAGGACAACTCAAGTTTTAAAAATTCCTTCATGGGATGCTGGCGAGGCCAGCATTTAATGCTCATTCCTCATTTCCTTGAGGCCCTAGTCACCACACTACAGTGCCTGCTCGGGTACACAGAGGGAGTATTCAGAATGTCCAATTCACCTAACAGCACATCTTTCGGGATTGTGGGAGGAAACCGGAGCACCCGGAGGAAACCCACGCAGACACGGGGAGAACGTGCAGACTCCGCACAGACCGTGACCCAAGTCGGGAATCGAACCTAGGACCGTGGCGCTGTGAAGCAACTGTGCTAACCACTGCATAACCATGCTGCCGTATCATGCAATACCTACGCACATTCCTAAAAGGCAAGGTTTCCACTGCGTAGTTAAACAACCATAATGAACAAACGAGGTAAAACGGTGTCAAGCTAAAACAACAATTTGTGTTTATACAATGTACTTAATACAGTGAAACATTCCAAGGCGCTCACAGGAGATTCTCAATCAAGATTTGATACAGAGCCACATCCACATAAGTGATATAAGGTCCAAGGTAGAGGAGATCAGGAAGAATGAAAAGACAGGGATGCACAAGAGACCAGAATTTGGGGAGTTCCTCCACTAAGCTGCAGGATAATCCTTATGTTCCTGTTTCAAACATCTACTGTTTGCAAGTGAGCACTGTCAGCCGGCTACATAAGGGACAAGAACAAAAGATGAGATGCCCCTGATCATATCAGGTACCAGGAGAGCAGGTGCACAAACACAGCTGATGAAAAATTTTAAATGAAGGAATCAGTATAAATTTACAAAACAGAATATAAAGGCTAAACTTTATTTCAGTGGTTATCTTAAATGTCATATCTGTGCAGGTACCACAAATATTATGGTATTTCCAAGTGCGCCACTGGACTGGAGGCTCCTATCCTATCCCTTTGGAAACATATTAATATAAATCCACATGACATGCAGCACGGCAGGATTTATCCGGATGGCACACTCGGAATTGTAAATATGAAATGAAATGAAAATCGCTTATTGTCACAAGTAGGCTTCAATGAAGTTACTGTGAAAAGCCCCTAGTCGCCACATTCTGGCGCCTGTTCGGGGAGGCTGTTACGGGAATCAAACCGTGCTGCTGGCCTGCCTTGGTCTGCTTTCAAAGCCAGCGATTTAGCCTAGTGTGCTAATATGCCCTCGCAACGTAACATTGGAATGAAGATAGTGAACGCAAAGTCTTCAAAAGTTGCAAACTTATTTTATCAAAAAGATTGACACAGATTTAAGGAAATGTGGAAATAAAGTGCCCAGTGAGAGCCCTAAAGAGTAATAAATGGATACGAAGAAAATAACAAGAGACACAAAGACAGAATATGAAATAAACCTTGGGACCGATATCAAAATGAATAGCTAGCACAATATGATAATAGTTAGAAAGGAAATTATGCATATCAAATGAATACAAGAAGCTTAGAAATAATTCACAATTTTAATTAGACTTAACATGCTTAAAAATGGTAGTGGAGAAAATAGTAGGAGCTAAATTCTTCTCCAGGGGTTTAAAGGAAGCCAGCTAACCTCAAGCAGCTGAAATGTGTGCCTCAAGGATAAGCAAAGGTGTAATCGCATACTTTTTTTAGTTTTTATTTGAATTCTAACCTTTCTCACTTCAGAGACCTGTGTGTCCGTGCGTGTTTCATCAGACCTTCTCTTTTGGGTTCAGTAATTAATAAACTTACTCTTTCTTTGATTAAGAAAACCTGTTTTGAGCGATTCCTTATTAAAAAGTTAACACATTTGGATCGAAAAAGGCATTTGCGGGGAAAATAACGTTTGTTTAAAATCCGTTGTTGCTCCCGATTGTGGGGAGGGTGGAGTGGGGGTGGTGGTATGGGGTTGGGGTGGGGGTGCAAATCAAGGGGAGCCAGTTCACCCCTCAGCCTGTCGTACACACTTTCCTCTTGTTTATTGCATTTGTTTTTTTCCCTCTCTGGTATGGTGTCTCTGTTAAATATATTAAAGACATCATGAAAATGTTAGTTGTTGCTGAGGAACATTGTGGCAAGAACGAGAACTCGTTATATAGCACATATCACTCCCCAATAACATCTCGAAGTGCTTCATAGCCAGTAAAGCACTTTCAGCATTCACTGTTATGTAAACAAATGTGGCAGCATAACAACGTCCCACAAGGAGTGAAGAATGATTGGCTAATCTTTTCTCAGGGCCGTTGATTCAGTAAGAAATGTGAGCCAGGTCACCAGAAGAACTCCTCAACTCCTTTGTCCCTCTTCAATCAGCACCGTGGTATTAAACTGGACAGAATAGTTGGGGCCTTGAATGAACAACACCTCCAGAGAGCTCCCAGCCCCCTGGAGCAAACCAGCTGGTTTGGCCTCGGGCTAAAGAGCTGGCTTTTAAAGCAGACCAAGGCAGGCCAGCAGCACGATTCAATTCTCGTACCAGCCTCCCCGAACAGGTGCCGGAATGTGGCGACTAGGGGCTTTTCACAGTAACTTCATTTGAAGCCTACTTGTGACAATAAGCGATTTGCATTAGGGGCTGGTTTAGCACAGGGCTAAATCGCTGGATTTTAAAGCAGACCAAGGCAGGCCAGCAGCACGGTTCAATTCCCGTACCAGCCTCCCCGAACAGGTGCCGGAATGTGGCGACTAGGGGCTTTTCACAGTAACTTCATTTGAAGCCTACTCGTGACAATAAGCGATTTTCATTTCATTTTCATTTTCATTTCCCAACTGAGGTGCCAGCCGCGATCATGCAGTTAAGTCTGTGGGGCTTGGGGCAATGACCGACTGGCCTTGTCTATCACATAATCATCCCCATTGTATGACCCTTCGATTTCATTCCTTGGGTCTGTCATCGACTAAAGAACAGTTCTGAGGCAGTGGTTGTAACTGGATCAGTAAAAGCTCTTATTTGTAGGTCAGGGAACTGGTTGCACCTCCAATATACTTGTCAAATTCAATACTTTCTTCTGTTAATCAAATCAAATTGCGTTGTGGTTCCTGGCAGCAAGCCAATGCTCTCTGTCAATATGAAGTCAAAGTTGATAGCTGTGTACTTTCTGGCTGTAGTTGGAATTTCTGAGAGAATCTTATTCCAGTCTCTAATATTACAACCCTCAGCCCCACTGCAAACTCCATTTGAGCTAACAGAGTGACTGAACCTACCTGAGAGCAGTGTTTTTCAAACTTTCTTTCCCGGAACCCACTTTTGCCAACTGGCTGACCTTGGGGACCCACTTGAGGGCCACCACAGACATGTTCTGTGTTATACAACTATATGACTCTATGAAAGTAGAGATATATTCAAAGTGCAGAGGAGCGCCACAAGGTTGATGTCAATGTTTGAATTATGGAAAAAAGAAACAAGATTTACATTTTTCTAGCACCTTCATAACCACATAGGTATAAAGTAGTTTGTAACCAATGAAGTACAGTCTCTGTTGTAATGCCAATTTACACACAGCAAGATCCCACAAACAGCAATGTGAAAATGACCAGATAATCTATTTTTGGGATGTTGATCGAGGTATAAATGTTAGTGAGGACATCAGGGATAATTCCCTGCTCTTATTCAATGTAGTCCCATGGAATACTTTACATCCACATGAGAGGCAGAGCCTCCATGAAACATGGTAACTGAAAAATGGCATTTCTAGCAGGGCAGCATCCCTGCAGTACTACACTTAGCCTAGATGTGGAGGTGAAACCCACACACATCTGATGTTGAGACAAGTGTGTTCCCCACTGAGCCACAACTAACACAGAACAAATACTGCAGAAATTTAGGATTGGTAGCCTTTAATCTTAAAGATAATCTTACAGGAGAAGATGCAATATGCTAATAAATGGTTGGGGAAGATGAATCCAGAACATTACTGTAACAGAATTAAACTGTGAGAGCATACTCGTTTAAACTCGGAACAGCTGCTTTTGGGATTGATATCAATATTTTTTTCATTTACGATGCATGATGATTCTTTTTTTGGGGGGGAGGGCAGCAAGTTGCCATAGAATTCTGAGGAATTTCCTTCGTAGCTGTTGTGAAAGAGTCCGAGTGTGATAGTTCTGTGCCCGGTTTAATCTAGTCCCTATTGTACAGTTTAAACCTTTCAATTCAGAATTCAAGTTTCAGTGAGTTTTGCTGCGGGTGAGGCTCAACACCCAGACCCAGGAAGGAAGAAGAGAGTTTTCTCCAAGGCTGGTGTCCTTCACACATTTTGAATGGATGCGTAAAATCACCAACCTGGCTTCCGAAAGGCTCCTTCCAACGAGAGGACTGAGGGGGAGAGTGTGTAAGCGGAGGGTGTGCAGGGTAGGGGCTGTGCCAGCTTCTCTACAGCGATGGGAACTGATTCTCTTGCATAGATACATAGAACATACAGAGCAGAAGGAGGCCATTCGGCCCATCAAGACTGCACCGACCCACTTAAGCCCTCACTTCCACCCTATCCCCATAACCCAATAACCCCTCCTAACCTTTTTGGACACTAAGGGCAATTTATCGTGGCCAATCCACCGAACCTGCACATCTTTGGACTGTGGGAGGAAACCAGAGCACCCGGAGGAAACCCACGCACACACGGGGAGAACGTGCAGACTCCGCACAGACAGTGACCCAGCGGGGAATTGAACCTGGGACCCTGGCGCTGTGAAGCCACAGAGCTAGCCACTTGTGCTACCGTACCGTTCATCGAAGCTGACTGCAGGACACTGTTCCCAGAATGCTCTCTTGGTGGGTGAACCTGGAAAGTTACTCAATTTAAGTTTAGTTGATTGAGAAATTTCAGTCCAGTGAAGAGTCGGGTTGATTGGTGATGACTTGATGGCCCGTTACTTGGCTTCAGTCTTGTCCGTGTGATGGTTCCAAATTACAACTAACCGCCTGGCTTGCTGCTGGGATGTCTGGCAGCTGGCCACGCCACTCTGATTCTCACTCCAATCTCCCGTATCTCCCCTCACAAAATCCACTTTTGTGGAACATTTTCTGTTTGCCGCCCTGATCTTACCCAGTAGTTGGGATACCTATGTTAATTTCAGGGTGCGCCATGACCCTTTTTACACCTGCCCGCGATCCACCCACAGGTCGCGACCCCCACTTTGAAAAAGCCTGCCTTAGAGGATCATTAGGGCGGTACGGTAGCACAGTGGTTAGCGCTGTTGCTTCACAGCGCCAGGGTCCTGGGTTCGATTCCCGGCTTGGGTCACTGTCTGTGCGGAGTCTGCACGTTCTCCCCGTGTCTGCGTGGGTTTCCTCCGGGTGCTCCGGTTTCCTCCCACAAGTCCCGAAAGACGTGCTTGTTAGGTGAATTGGACATTCTGAATTCTCCCTCCGTGTACCCGAACAGGCGCAGGAATGTGACGACTCGGGGATTTTCATTGCAGTGTTAATGTGACAATAATAAAGATTATTAAATAAAGATTATTATTATTTACAGCAACAATTACCATGGAGAGGGACTGCTAATGTGTCCTGGGTCAGTGAAGTATGTTAACATTGGTGCTGAATATTGAACACTCACTGCAAATTTTACCCTGAATTCTTTGCCTATTTTCTTGGACGAATATTGTACTTAAAGATATAAATTACAATTTATTCCATCACCAGTGGCACTGCCAAGCATTTCTAATGCAAAGGGTTTTCACTCCCTCAATCTCTTCACCTCTTCCCCCTCTTTTAAGATGCTCCTTACAACCCATCTCCTTGACCAAGGTTTTATTCACCTGCCCCAGTATCTCCTCATGAACATAGGAACAAGGAACAGGAATGGGCCATTCAGCCCCTCGAGCCTGCTCTGTCATTGATTAAGATTGTAGCTGATCCGAGAATAACCTCCTGCCTCCCCCCAATAACCTTTCACCCTCTTGTTTACCAAGAATCGATTCACCTCTCCCCTAAAAATGTTCGAAGACTCTGCTTCCAAAAACTCACAAACCTATGAGTGAAAAACATCACCTCAGCACCATTTTAAATGGTGACCCTTTATCTATAAACAATGACCCCGAGTCCTAGATTCTCCCACAAGAGGAAACATCGTCTCCACATCCACCCTGTCAAGTCCCCTGAGGATTTTAAAGGTTTCAATGAAGTCACCTTTTACTCTTCTGAATCCAGCGGATACTAGCTGAGCCAGTCTAATATTTCCTCAAGGCAACAGGTATTAATCCAGTAAACCTTCTCTGAACTGTTTTCAATGCATTTACATCTTGCCTGAAATAAGGACATCAATAATGTACACAATATATAGAATCATAGAATCCACAGTGCAAAAGGAGGCCACTCGGCCTATCGAGTCTGCACTGGCCCCTGGAAAGAGCACCCTACTCCACACCTCAACCCTATCCCCATAACCCAGTAACCCCACCTAACCTTTTTGGACACTAAGGGCTATTTTGAATGGCCAATCCATCTAACCTACAGATCTTTGGACTGTGGGAGGAAACCGGAGCACCCGGAGGAAACCCACGCAGACACGGGGAGAACGTGCAGACTCCGCACAGATAGTGACCCAAGCCGGGAATCGAACCTGGGACCCTGGAGCTGTGAAGCAACAGGTTGTGGTCTCACCAATGTTCTGGACAACTGAACCACAACCTCTTTACTTTTGTATTCATCTCCCCTCAAAATAAACAATAACATTCTATTAGTATTCCTAATGACTTGCTGTAGCTGTATACTCGCCTTTTGTGATTCATGCACTCGGACACCCAGATTGAAATTACACAATGTTTTCACCTCAAGTACTTTTCTGTGGAAGTGAATTCCACAGATTCACAGAAGAAAATTCTCCTCACCTCAGTCCTAAAAGGTTTGACCCTTATCCTCAATCTGTGACCCCTAGTTCTGGACTCCCCCACCATCGGGAACATTCTTTCTGGACCTAGGAGGAACCGGAGGAAAATCCTTTTCGCACAGCGAGTGGTTCAGTTGTGGAATGCTCTGTCTGATGGAGGCTGATTCAATCCAGGCAATTGGAAGAGAATCAGGCTGTTGTCTGAAAAGGAAGAATGTGCAGGATCACGGGGAGAAGGGGGGAAAATGGTCCTGAATGAAATGCTCATTCAGAGAGTTGGTGCAGACACGATTGGCTGAATGGCCTTCTGCGCTGGAACAGTTCTGTAATCCTTAGAACATGGTGAATTCTGCCCTTTCCGAAACCATGATTAATTCTCTAGTCTGAGCTTCCAGGAAGCACCATGTCACTGGTTAACTGTGCGAGACGAAGCTACAAGAAAGATGACATTATTAATTTTCACTTCGGAAACAAGACTCATCTCTCAGCTTGGTTAGCAATGCTGAGTGAATATGTGTTTATAGATCTTCCTCACCATTTAAGAACCAATATCGCACTTCTTATTGAGTGTTCTTAGGTTAATTAGCAAGAAATCAGCTGGGAAGACTACTTATGAGGAGGTTTAATGATCTAAAATGAGGTATTTTGGGTAAATATGGAGCATTGATGCAAGTTAAACCTTCACCAGAGGATTGGAGTAAATTGGTACACATCTGAAAAGTTTAGCTGAAGATTGATACAGGGAAGCAGAGTGATTAACACTGAGAATAACCGCCTGAGTAGGGAGTAGAGACAACATTTTGGAGTCATTGAATTGGTAAATATAGGTTTCGATAGATTGAGTTAGAGGGGTTGAATGGCCTTCTTCTTGGGGTGGCACAGTGGTTAGCACTGCTGCCTCACAGCGCCAGGGACCCAGGTTCTATCCCGGCCCCGGGTCACTGTCTGTGTGGAGTTTGCACATTCTCCCCGTGTCTGCATGGGTTTCCTCCGGGTGCTCCGGCTTCCGTCAAAGTCCAAAGATGTGCAGGTTAGGTGGATTGGCCATGATAAATTGCCCCTTAATGTCCAGAGATGTGCAGGTCAGATTATGGGATTATGGGGATAGGGCAAAGTGGCCCCTTGTCAATGGGCAGAGTGCTCATTCGAAGGGCCGGTGCAGACTTGATGGGCCGAATGGCCTCCTTCTGCACTGTAGGGATTCTGTGATTCTATCCACACTTACCTTTGATATTCCCAATGTCATATCAACAGAAATGTTTGTTCCATATCTTCACAAACTTTCTTTCCCCTTTGGGGAAATGTTGGAAGGATTAGTGGCCGATCATCACCTTGTTGAACGGAATCCTAAACATTCCTTCTCTGGCAAGCAAGGGCTGGAGTGGGACATGAACCCACAACCTTGGCTCAGGGACAAGGGCACTACTGACTGAGGCACAAGACCTCACAACAATGACAATCTTCCCATCTGACTGATTCACCGCATTCCAGGACAATTCCGCCACTGTAAGCCTCGCTCTGTGACACAACACTTTGATGTTGGAGGGAAGCAAAGTTAAATATTCATCAAATTTCCACTGCAGAACTCAAATTATTTTAAACCTGGTGAGACCGCCTGTGAACGCAGGGTCATATCTAGAAACAAATCTCACACAATGAATTGCTGTTGGAAAATAGTCAATGTTGTTATGGAGACAGGCAGGCCAGAAGAATAGAAATAAATTGAACCAAGTGTTCCCAGAGCAGGTGCAGGAACAAAAACAACCTCCCTCTGTAGTGGCACCTTGAGAGCTCCCAGGCGGCACACAAGGATGTAGGCATTGTGAGGGACCACTCCCAACATGGAGACTGACTCAATGGATCTGTAAAGCAGCAGAGAATTAGGTGCGGGATCCAGTGTGTCCTTTGGTTTTCCGAATGAATTTGGCTTGTCCGATGGGAGTCGCTTCGCTAAACTTCCAACTCCAGCAGCTGGATTTGAATCCCACTCAGAATCCCAGACTCACAGGAAAATACAGTGCAGAAAAGGCCCTCCGGCCCATTGAGTCTGCACCGCCGCATGAAAGGCACTTCTGCCAATCCGAATCCCAGTGTCCAGCGCTTGGCCCACCTCGAAGGTTAAGACGTTGCCAAGTGCTCATCCAGGTATTTTGTAAAGGATGCGAGGTGTCCCGCCTCCACCACCCTCCCAGGCCGTGCGTCCCAGACCGTTACCACCCTCCGGGGTAAAAAGGTTTTTCCTCAAAACCCCCCTAAACCTCCCCCCCACCTCACCTTGAACTTGTGTCCCCTCGAAACCGACCCTTCAACAGCAGCTCCCTATCCACCCTGTCCATGCCCTGCATAATCCTGTCCACCTCGATCAGGTCACCCCTCAGTCTTCTCTACTCCACTGAAAACAATCCAAGTCTATCCAGCCTCTCTTCATAAATAAAATGTTCCGCCCCAGGCAACATCCTGGTGAATCTCCTCTGCACCCCCTCCAGTACAATCGCATCCTTCCTATAATGTGCCCACCAGCTGGACTCCAGCTGTGCCTCACCAATGTTCTATAAAACTCCAACATGGACTCTCTGCTCTTGTAATCCATGCCTCTATTGATAAAGGCAAGTGCCCCATATGCCTTTTTCACCACCCTATTAACCTGTCCTCTGCCTTCAGAGATCTATGGACAAACACGCCAAGGTCCCTTTGTTTCTCAGGACTTCCCAGTGCAGTGTCATTCATTGAATATTTCCTTGTCAAATTGCTCCTTCCAAAGTGTAACTCCTCACACTTTCCAGGGTTAAATTCCATCTGCCACTTTTCTGCCCATTTGACCATCCCGTCTACATCTTCCTGTACCCCAAGACCCTCAGCCTCACTGTTAACCCCCCGGGCAATCTTTGTGTCATCTGCAAACTTACTGATCCGACCCCTCACATAGTCATCTCAGTCATTTATATAAATGACGAATAATAGGAGACCCAGCACAGATCCCTGTGGTACCCCACTGGACACTGACTTCCAGTCACTAACGCAGCCGTCTGTCATCACCCTCTGTCTCCCACAGCTCAGCCAGATTTCAATCCACTGCATCAAGTTCCCCTGTAGCCAATGTGCATTTGCCTTCTTTATAAGTCTCCCATGTGGAACCTTGTCAAATGCTTTGCTGAAATCCATGTAAACTACATCAACTGCACTTCCCTCATCTACACACTTAGTCACATGCTCAAATGTGCTAGGAATGACCTCCTCTGACAAAGCCATGCTGACTATTCCTGATCAAACCCTGCCTCTCTAAGTGGAGACAGATTCCCTCCTTCAGAATCTTCTCCATTACTCAGGCTGCTCAGGATTTATCTTGTGGCTGTAGAGGGTGCATGAGTTGACAGAAACCCCAATCCAGTTTCTCAAAAACTTTCTCCTAACAGTGTCAAACTGCCACGTAATTACTATGTGACTTTGAGAAACACTGGGGTGGCTGGTGCAGGAAATGAAAATTATTAATTCATTGATGCAGTGAGAGGCTCTTCTGAGACTCGGGAGTGGGATGATTTTTGGGTAGGGTCGAGAAGCTTTGATCCATGTCTGGCTGCACCACACCGCTCGAGGGAATGTTTAATGCTGACACTTGGTGCCCAAGGGGAGCAGTGGCGTAGTTGTATTGTCACTGGACTAGCAATCCAGAGACCCAGGAAAATGCTCTGGGGATCTGGGTTCGATTCCCACCAGTGCAGTTGGTGCAATTTGAATGAAATAAAAATCTGGAATTAAAAGTCGAATGAAACCATTGACAATTGTCGTAAAAAGCCGTTTAGTTCAATAATGTCCTTTAGGGAAGGAAATCTGCCGTCCTTACTGGTTCTGGCCTACATGTGACTCCAGACCCACAGCAATGTGATTGACCCTTAAATGCCCTCAGGGATGGGCAATAAACGCTGGGCCAGACAGTGACGCCCACATCAAATAAAGAAAAGATTGGAAAGAGTCCATTCTCCAAGGTGAAGGCAGTAATTATACTAAAAGAGATTAATCTTTTTTACAGTGCTCAACAGGTCAATCATTCGACTTGAAGGTCATTCAATTTATCTTCTTTCATGTCGCATTAAACCATTGTTACAATCTCCTTGGGGATCGATAATGAATCACAAAATTGCTGCAGAAGGAAGTCATTTGGGACATCATGGCTGCACTGGCTCTCTGAACGAGCAGTTCACATAACACCATACTCCCAGCATCTCCCTGTATTCCAGCATTATCTCCCCTTTAAATAACAATCTAATTCCCTTTTGAACGCTCAGATAGAACCTGTGTCCTCCTCGATTCCAGATCCCAGCCACTCGCTGTGTGAATGTCTCCACCACACTCTCAGACAGTACATTCCAGATCCTAACCACTCGCTGTGTGAATGTCTCCACCACACTCTCAGACAGAACATTCCGGATCCTAACCACTCACTGTGTGAATCTGCCTCCACCACACTCTCAGATAGTACATTCCAGATCCTAACCACTCGCTGTGTGAATCTGCCTCCACCACACTCACAGACAGAACATTCCAGATCCCAGCCACTCGCTGTGTGAATCTGCCTCCACCACACTCTCAGACAGAACATTCCGGATCCTAACCACTCGCTGTGTGAATCTGTCTCCACCACACTCTCAGACAGTACATTCCAGATCCTAACCACTCGCTGTGTGGATCTGCCTCCACCACACTCTCAAACAGAACATTCCAGATCCTAACCACTCGCTGTGTGAATCTGTCTCCACCACACTCTCAGACAGTACATTTTGGATCCTAACCACTCGCTGTGTGAATCTGTCTCCACCACACTCTCAGACAGTACATTTTGGATCCTAACCACTCGCTGTGTGAATCTGTCTCCACCACACTCTCAGACAGAACATTCCGGATCCTAACCACTCGCTGTGTGAATCTGACTCCACCACACTCTCAGACAGTACATTTTGGATCCTAACCACTCGCTGTGTGAATCTGTCTCCACCACACTCTCAGACAGTACATTCCGGATCCTAACCACTCGCTGTGTGGATCTGTCTCCACCACACTCACAGACAGTACATTCCAGATCCTAACCACTCGCTGTGTGGATCTGCCTGCACCACACTCACAGAGAGTACATTCCGGATCCTAACCACTCGCTGTGTGGATCTGTCTCCACCACACTCACAGACAGTACATTCCAGATCCTAACCATTCGCTGTGTGAATCTGTCTCCACCACACTCACAGACAGTACATTCCAGATGCTAACCACTCGCTGTGTGGATCTGCCTCCACCACACTCTCAGACAGAACATTCCAGATACTAACCACTCGCTGTGTGAATCTGTCTCCACCACACTCTCAGACAGTACATTTTGGATCCTAACCACTCGCTGTGTGAATCTGTCTCCACCACACTCTCAGACAGTACATTTTGGATCCTAACCACTCGCTGTGTGAATCTGTCTCCACCACACTCTCAGACAGAACATTCCGGATCCTAACCACTCGCTGTGTGAATCTGTCTCCATCACACTCTCAGACAGTACACTTTGGATCCTAACCACTCGCTGTGTGAATCTGTCTCCACCACACTCACAGACAGTACATTCCAGATCCTAACCATTCGCTGTGTGAATCTGCCTCCACCACACTCTCAGACAGAACATTCCGGATCCTAACCACTCGCTGTGTGAATCTGCCTCCACCACACTCTCAGACAGTACATTCCAGATCCTAACCACTCACTGTGTGAATCTGCCTGCACCACACTCACAGACAGTACATTCCGGATCCTAACCACTCGCTGTGTGAATCTGTCTCCACCACACTCACAGACAGTACATTGCAGATCCTAATCACTCGCTGTGTGAATGTCTCCACCACACTCTCAGACAGTACATACCGGATCCTAACCACTCGCTGTGTGAATCTGTCTCCACCACACTCTCAGACAGTCCATTCCAGATCCTAACCACTCGCTGTGTGAATCTGTCTCCACCACACTCTCAGACAGTACATTCCGGATCCTAACCACTCGCTGTGTGAATCTGTCTCCACCACACTCTCAGACAGTACATTCCAGATCCTAAACACTCGCTGAGTGAATCTGCCTCCACCACACTCTCAGACAGAACATTCCGGATCCTAACCACTCGCTGTGTGAATCTGCCTCCACCACACTCTCAGACAGAACATTCCGGATCCTAACAACTCGCTGTGTGGATCTGTCTCCACCACACTCTCAGACAGTACATTCCAGATCCAAACCACTCGCTGTGTGAAACTGTCTCCACCACACTCTCAGACAGAACATTCCAGATCCTAACCACTCGCTGTGTGAATCTGTCTCCACCACACTCTCAGACAGTACATTCCCGATCCTAACCACTCGCTGTGTGAATCTGTCTCCACCACACTCTCAGACAGAACATTCGGATCCTAACGACTCTCTGTGTGTATCTGTCTCCACCACACTCTCAGACAGAACATTCGGATCCTAACGACTCTCTGTGTGAATCTGTCTCCACCGCACTCACAGACAGTACATTCCGGATCCTAACCACTCGCTGTGTGAATCTGTCTCCACCACACTCTCAGACAGTACATTCCAGATCCTAACCACTCGCTGTGGGAATCTGTCTCCACCACACTCTCAGACAGTACATTCCCGATCCTAACCACTCGCTGTGTGGATCTGTCTCCACCACACTCTCAGACAGAACATTCCAGATCCTAACCACTCGCTCTGTGAATCTGCCTCCACCACACTCACAGACAGTACATTCCGGATCCTAATCACTCGCTGTGTGAATCTGTCTCCACCACACTCACAGACAGTACATTCCAGATCCCAACTACTCCCTGTGTGAATCTACCTCCACCACACTCTCAGACAGTACATTCCCGATCCTAACCACTCACTGTGTGAATTTGTCTCCACCACACTCACAGACAGTACATTCCAGATCCTAACCACTCGCTGTGTGAATCTGCCTCCACCACACTCTCAGACAGTACATTCCAGATCCTAACCACTCGCTGTGTGAATCTACCTCCACCACACTCACAGACAGTACATTCCGGATCCTAACCACTCACTGTGTGAATCTACCTCCACCACACTCTCAGACAGTACATTCCGGATCCTAACCACTCACTGTGTGAATCTACCTCCACCACACTCTCAGACAGTACATTCCGGATCCTAACCACTCACTGTGTGAATCTACCTCCACCACACTCTCAGACAGAACATTCCAGATCCTAACCACTCACTGTGTGAATCTACCTCCACCACACTCTCAGAGAGTACATTCCGGATCCTAACCACTCACTGTGTGAATCTACCTCCACCACACTCTCAGAAAGTACATTCCGGATCCTAACCACTCACTGTGTGAATCTACCTCCACCACACTCTCAGACAGTACATTCCAGATCCTAACCACTCGCTGTGTGGATCTGTCTCCACCACACTCTCAGACAGTACATTCCGGATCCTAACCACTCGCTGTGTGAATCTGTCTCCACCACACTCACAGACAGTACATTCCAGATCCTAACCACTCGCTGTGTGAATCTGTCTCCACCACACTCTCAGACAGTACATTCCAGATCCTAACCACTCGCTGTGTGAATCTGTCTCCACTACACTCTCAGACAGTATATTCCAGATCCTAACCACTCACTGTGTGAATCTGTCTCCACCACACTCTCAGACAGAACATTCCAGATCCTAACCACTCGCTGTGTGAATCTGCCTCCACCACACTTTCAGTCAGTACATTCCAGATCCTAACCACTCGCTGTGTGAATCTACCTCCACCACACTCACAGACAGTACATTCCGGATCCTAACCACTCACTGTGTGAATCTACCTCCACCACACTCTCAGACGGTACATTCCGGATCCTAACAACTCACTGTGTGAATTTACCTCCACCACACTCTCAGACAGTACATTCCGGATCCTAACCACTCACTGTGTGAATCTACCTCCATCACACTCTCAGACAGAACATTCCAGATCCTAACCACTCACTGTGTGAATCTACCTCCACCACACTCTCAGAGAGTACATTCCGGATCCTAACCACTCACTGTGTGAATCTACCTCCACCACACTCTCAGAAAGTACATTCCGGATCCTAACCACTCACTGTGTGAATCTACCTCCACCACACTCTCAGACAGTACATTCCAGATCCTAACCACTCGCTGTGTGGATCTGTCTCCACCACACTCACAGACAGTACATTCCCGATCCTAACCACTCACTGTGTGAATCTACCTCCACCACACTCTCAGACAGTACATTCCGTATCCTAACCACTCACTGTGTGAATCTACCTCCACCACACTCTCAGACAGTACATTCCGGATCCTAACCACTCACTGTGTGAATCTACCTCCACCACACTCTCAGACAGAACATTCCAGATCCTAACCACTCACTGTGTGAATCTACCTCCACCACACTCTCAGAGAGTACATTCCGGATCCTAACCACTCACTGTGTGAATCTACCTCCACCACACTCTCAGAAAGTACATTCCGGATCCTAACCACTCACTGTGTGAATCTACCTCCACCACACTCTCAGACAGTACATTCCGGATCCTAACCACTCACTGTGTGAATCTACCTCCACCACACTCTCAGACAGTACATTCCGGATCCTAACCACTCACTGTGTGAATCTACCTCCACCACACTCTCAGACAGAACATTCCAGATCCTAACCACTCACTGTGTGAATCTACCTCCACCACACTCTCAGAGAGTACATTCCGGATCCTAACCACTCACTGTGTGAATCTACCTCCACCACACTCTCAGAAAGTACATTCCGGATCCTAACCACTCACTGTGTGAATCTACCTCCACCACACTCTCAGACAGTACATTCCAGATCCTAACCACTCGCTGTGTGGATCTGTCTCCACCACACTCTCAGACAGTACATTCCGGATCCTAACCACTCGCTGTGTGAATCTGTCTCCACCACACTCACAGACAGTACATTCCAGATCCTAACCACTCGCTGTGTGAATCTGTCTCCACCACACTCTCAGACAGTACATTCCAGATCCTAACCACTCGCTGTGTGAATCTGTCTCCACTACACTCTCAGACAGTACATTCCAGATCCTAACCACTCGCTGTGTGAATCTGTCTCCACCACACTCTCAGACAGTACATTCCCGATCCTAACCACTCACTGTGTGAATCTGTCTCCACCACACTCACAGACAGTACATTCCAGATCCTAACCACTCGCTGTGTGAATCTGCCTCCACCACACTTTCAGTCAGTACATTCCAGATCCTAACCACTCGCTGTGTGAATCTACCTCCACCACACTCACAGACAGTACATTCCGGATCCTAACCACTCACTGTGTGAATCTACCTCCACCACACTCTCAGACAGTACATTCCGGATCCTAACAACTCACTGTGTGAATCTACCTCCACCACACTCTCAGACAGTACATTCCGGATCCTAACCACTCACTGTGTGAATCTACCTCCATCACACTCTCAGACAGAACATTCCAGATCCTAACCACTCACTGTGTGAATCTACCTCCACCACTCTCTCAGAGAGTACATTCCGGATCCTAACCACTCACTGTGTGAATCTACCTCCACCACACTCTCAGAAAGTACATTCCGGATCCTAACCACTCACTGTGTGAATCTACCTCCACCACACTCTCAGACAGTACATTCCAGATCCTAACCACTCGCTGTGTGGATCTGTCTCCACCACACTCACAGACAGTACATTCCCGATCCTAACCACTCACTGTGTGAATCTACCTCCACCACACTCTCAGACAGTACATTCCGGATCCTAACCACTCACTGTGTGAATCTACCTCCACCACACTCTCAGACAGTACATTCCGGATCCTAACCACTCACTGTGTGAATCTACCTCCACCACACTCTCAGACAGAACATTCCAGATCCTAACCACTCACTGTGTGAATCTACCTCCACCACATTCTCAGAGAGTACATTCCGGATCCTAACCACTCGCTGTGTGAATCTGCCTCCACCACACTTTCAGTCAGTACATTCCAGATCCTAACCACTCGCTGTGTGAATCTACCTCCACCACACTCACAGACAGTACATTCCGGATCCTAACCACTCACTGTGTGAATCTACCTCCATCACACTCTCAGACAGAACATTCCAGATCCTAACCACTCACTGTGTGAATCTACCTCCACCACACTCTCAGAGAGTACATTCCGGATCCTAACCACTCACTGTGTGAATCTACCTCCACCACACTCTCAGAAAGTACATTCCGGATCCTAACCACTCACTGTGTGAATCTACCTCCACCACACTCTCAGACAGTACATTCCAGATCCTAACCACTCGCTGTGTGGATCTGTCTCCACCACACTCACAGACAGTACATTCCCGATCCTAACCACTCACTGTGTGAATCTACCTCCACCACACTCTCAGACAGAACATTCCAGATCCTAACCACTCACTGTGTGAATCTACCTCCACCACACTCTCAGACAGAACATTCCAGATCCTAACCACTCACTGTGTGAATCTACCTCCACCACACTCTCAGAGAGTACATTCCGGATCCTAACCACTCACTGTGTGAATCTACCTCCACCACACTCTCAGAAAGTACATTCCGGATCCTAACCACTCACTGTGTGAATCTACCTCCACCACACTCTCAGACAGTACATTCCGGATCCTAACCACTCACTGTGTGAATCTACCTCCACCACACTCTCAGACAGAACATTCCAGATCCTAACCACTCACTGTGTGAATCTACCTCCACCACACTCTCAGAGAGTACATTCCGGATCCTAACCACTCACTGTGTGAATCTACCTCCACCACACTCTCAGAAAGTACATTCCGGATCCTAACCACTCACTGTGTGAATCTACCTCCACCACACTCTCAGACAGTACATTCCAGATCCTAACCACTCGCTGTGTGGATCTGTCTCCACCACACTCTCAGACAGTACATTCCGGATCCTAACCACTCGCTGTGTGAATCTGTCTCCACCACACTCACAGACAGTACATTCCAGATCCTAACCACTCGCTGTGTGAATCTGTCTCCACCACACTCTCAGACAGTACATTCCAGATCCTAACCACTCGCTGTGTGAATCTGTCTCCACTACACTCTCAGACAGTACATTCCAGATCCTAACCACTCGCTGTGTGAATCTGTCTCCACCACACTCTCAGACAGTACATTCCCGATCCTAACCACTCACTGTGTGAATCTGTCTCCACCACACTCACAGACAGTACATTCCAGATCCTAACCACTCGCTGTGTGAATCTGTCTCCACCACACTTTCAGTCAGTACATTCCAGATCCTAACCACTCGCTGTGTGAATCTACCTCCACCACACTCACAGACAGTACATTCCGGATCCTAACCACTCACTGTGTGAATCTACCTCCACCACACTCTCAGACAGTACATTCCGGATCCTAACAACTCACTGTGTGAATCTACCTCCACCACACTCTCAGACAGTACATTCCGGATCCTAACCACTCACTGTGTGAATCTACCTCCATCACACTCTCAGACAGAACATTCCAGATCCTAACCACTCACTGTGTGAATCTACCTCCACCACACTCTCAGAGAGTACATTCCGGATCCTAACCACTCACTGTGTGAATCTACCTCCACCACACTCTCAGAAAGTACATTCCGGATCCTAACCACTCACTGTGTGAATCTACCTCCACCACACTCTCAGACAGTACATTCCAGATCCTAACCACTCGCTGTGTGGATCTGTCTCCACCACACTCACAGACAGTACATTCCCGATCCTAACCACTCACTGTGTGAATCTACCTCCACCACACTCTCAGAAAGTACATTCCGGATCCTAACCACTCACTGTGTGAATCTACCTCCACCACACTCTCAGACAGTACATTCCAGATCCTAACCACTCGCTGTGTGGATCTGTCTCCACCACACTCACAGACAGTACATTCCCGATCCTAACCACTCACTGTGTGAATCTACCTCCACCACACTCTCAGACAGTACATTCCGGATCCTAACCACTCACTGTGTGAATCTACCTCCACCACACTCTCAGACAGAACATTCCAGATCCTAACCACTCACTGTGTGAATCTACCTCCACCACACTCTCAGAGAGTACATTCCGGATCCTAACCACTCGCTGTGTGAATCTGCCTCCACCACACTTTCAGTCAGTACATTCCAGATCCTAACCACTCACTGTGTGAATCTACCTCCACCACACTCACAGACAGTACATTCCGGATCCTAACCACTCACTGTGTGAATCTACCTCCATCACACTCTCAGACAGAACATTCCAGATCCTAACCACTCACTGTGTGAATCTACCTCCACCACACTCTCAGAGAGTACATTCCGGATCCTAACCACTCACTGTGTGAATCTACCTCCACCACACTCTCAGAAAGTACATTCCGGATCCTAACCACTCACTGTGTGAATCTACCTCCACCACACTCTCAGACAGTACATTCCAGATCCTAACCACTCGCTGTGTGGATCTGTCTCCACCACACTCACAGACAGTACATTCCCGATCCTAACCACTCACTGTGTGAATCTACCTCCACCACACTCTCAGACAGTACATTCCGTATCCTAACCACTCACTGTGTGAATCTACCTCCACCACACTCTCAGACAGTACATTCCGGATCCTAACCACTCACTGTGTGAATCTACCTCCACCACACTCTCAGACAGAACATTCCAGATCCTAACCACTCACTGTGTGAATCTACCTCCACCACACTCTCAGAGAGTACATTCCGGATCCTAACCACTCACTGTGTGAATCTACCTCCACCACACTCTCAGAAAGTACATTCCGGATCCTAACCACTCACTGTGTGAATCTACCTCCACCACACTCTCAGACAGTACATTCCGGATCCTAACCACTCACTGTGTGAATCTACATCCACCACACTCTCAGACAGTACATTCCGGATCCTAACCACTCACTGTGTGAATCTACCTCCACCACACTCTCAGACAGAACATTCCAGATCCTAACCACTCACTGTGTGAATCTACCTCCACCACACTCTCAGAGAGTACATTCCGGATCCTAACCACTCACTGTGTGAATCTACCTCCACCACACTCTCAGAAAGTACATTCCGGATCCTAACCACTCACTGTGTGAATCTACCTCCACCACACTCTCAGACAGTACATTCCAGATCCTAACCACTCGCTGTGTGGATCTGTCTCCACCACACTCTCAGACAGTACATTCCGGATCCTAACCACTCGCTGTGTGAATCTGTCTCCACCACACTCACAGACAGTACATTCCAGATCCTAACCACTCGCTGTGTGAATCTGTCTCCACCACACTCTCAGACAGTACATTCCAGATCCTAACCACTCGCTGTGTGAATCTGTCTCCACTACACTCTCAGACAGTACATTCCAGATCCTAACCACTCGCTGTGTGAATCTGTCTCCACCACACTCTCAGACAGTACATTCCCGATCCTAACCACTCACTGTGTGAATCTGTCTCCACCACACTCACAGACAGTACATTCCAGATCCTAACCACTCGCTGTGTGAATCTGCCTCCACCACACTTTCAGTCAGTACATTCCAGATCCTAACCACTCGCTGTGTGAATCTACCTCCACCACACTCACAGACAGTACATTCCGGATCCTAACCACTCACTGTGTGAATCTACCTCCACCACACTCTCAGACAGTACATTCCGGATCCTAACAACTCACTGTGTGAATCTACCTCCACCACACTCTCAGACAGTACATTCCGGATCCTAACCACTCACTGTGTGAATCTACCTCCATCACACTCTCAGACAGAACATTCCAGATCCTAACCACTCACTGTGTGAATCTACCTCCACCACACTCTCAGAGAGTACATTCCGGATCCTAACCACTCACTGTGTGAATCTACCTCCACCACACTCTCAGAAAGTACATTCCGGATCCTAACCACTCACTGTGTGAATCTACCTCCACCACACTCTCAGACAGTACATTCCAGATCCTAACCACTCGCTGTGTGGATCTGTCTCCACCACACTCACAGACAGTACATTCCCGATCCTAACCACTCACTGTGTGAATCTACCTCCACCACACTCTCAGACAGTACATTCCGGATCCTAACCACTCACTGTGTGAATCTACCTCCACCACACTCTCAGACAGTACATTCCGGATCCTAACCACTCACTGTGTGAATCTACCTCCACCACACTCTCAGACAGAACATTCCAGATCCTAACCACTCACTGTGTGAATCTACCTCCACCACACTCTCAGAGAGTACATTCCGGATCCTAACCACTCACTGTGTGAATCTACCTCCACCACACTCTCAGAAAGTACATTCCGGATCCTAACCACTCACTGTGTGAATCTACCTCCACCACACTCTCAGACAGTACATTCCAGATCCTAACCACTCGCTGTGTGGATCTGTCTCCACCACACTCTCAGACAGTACATTCCGGATCCTAACCACTCGCTGTGTGAATCTGTCTCCACCACACTCACAGACAGTACATTCCAGATCCTAACCACTCGCTGTGTGAATCTGTCTCCACCACACTCTCAGACAGTACATTCCAGATCCTAACCACTCGCTGTGTGAATCTGTCTCCACTACACTCTCAGATAGTACATTCCAGATCCTAACCACTCGCTGTGTGAATCTGTCTCCACCACACTCTCAGACAGTACATTCCCGATCCTAACCACTCACTGTGTGAATCTGTCTCCACCACACTCACAGACAGTACATTCCAGATCCTAACCACTCGCTGTGTGAATCTGCCTCCACCACACTCTCAGTCAGTACATTCCAGATCCTAACCACTCGCTGTGTGAATCTACCTCCACCACACTCACAGACAGTACATTCCGGATCCTAACCACTCACTGTGTGAATCTACCTCCACCACACTCTCAGACAGTACATTCCGGATCCTAACCACTCACTGTGTGAATCTACCTCCACCACACTCTCAGACAGTACATTCCGGATCCTAACCACTCACTGTGTGAATCTACCTCCACCACACTCTCAGACAGAACATTCCAGATCCTAACCACTCACTGTGTGAATCTACCTTCACCACACTCTCAGAGAGTACATTCCGGATCCTAACCACTCACTGTGTGAATCTACCTCCACCACACTCTCAGACAGAACATTCCAGATCCTAACCACTCGCTGTGTGGATCTGTCTCCACCACACTCACAGACAGTACATTCCGGATCCTAACCACTCGCTGTGTGAATCTGTCTCCACCACACTCACAGACAGTACATTCCGGATCCTAACCACTCGCTGTGTGAATCTGTCTCCACCACACTCACAGACAGTACATTCCAGATCCTAACCACTCGCTGTGTGAATCTGTCTCCACCACACTCTCAGACAGTACATTCCAGATCCTAACCACTCGCTGTGTGAATCTGTCTCCACTACACTCTCAGACAGTACATTCCAGATCCTAACCACTCGCTGTGTGAATCTGTCTCCACCACACTCACAGACAGTACATTCCAGATCCTAACCACTCGCTCTGTGAAAACATTATTCCTCATATCGCTTTTGCTTCTTTTGCCAATTTCATCTCTTATTCACCTGAACTCCAGCAGGTGCAAGATTGGCTTCCCAACCCTTCTTCATAAGATAACTTACCATTCCTGGTATTAGTCTAATAAATCTTCCCTTCGTACCGCTTTGAGCACATTTACATTCTTCCTGAAATAAGTTGCCAGTACTATACACAGTCCTTCAGATATGGTCTCACAAGTGTCGTACAACTGAAGCATAACCTCCCTATCTTTGTACTTCCTGGCCTTATCTTGCACCATTTTGTGAACAAGGGTGTTACATTTGCAACTCTCCATTCCTCCGGCAGTACCCGAGTGTAAGGAAGATGGAAAAACATTGTCAGTGTCGCCACAATTTCTACTCTCACATCTCTCCCTATCCTTGGATCCATCTCATCCAACCCGAGTGCTTTGTCAACTCGAAGTACAGGTGGCCTATCCAATACGTCTTCCTTATCAATTTTAAATCCTTCTAGTGCATTAATTACCTCCTCTTTCACCTGGATAACATCTTCTTCCTTGTTAAAATAGTTAATACATTCGCCTTGCCTCCTTGCATAACTCTCCTTTTTGGTCTGAAATGGCACCACTCGTCCTTTTGCTAATTCTATGCCTAAAGAAAACTCCGGGATTTCCTGTTATGTTAGCTGCCAGTCTCTTTTCATACTCCCTCTTTGCTTCTCTTATTTACTTTATCACTCCTCCCATCAACCTTCTATGTTCAGCTCGTTTCCTCATCATATTAATCCATTTGACATGCAGGGGGAGGGGCACAGAGTATTAGTAAAATAGAGACACATCATGCTGTAGTAAAGGAAACAAGTCAGAGTGAGTTCAGCTATGTTGAATGTCAAGACAAGGCTGCATGGTCTTTACTTTAATGCTAGGAGTGTAATAGGTAAAACTGGTGAGTTAAGGGTGTGGATTGACACGTGGAATTGTGGCATTGTTGCTATCACAGAGACATGGTTAAGACAACTTAACAGGGTATAGGATCTTTAGGCAACACAGAGGATGGTGTAAAAAGGGAGGTGGTATTGCACTATTAATTAAGGAATCAATTACTGCGATGAGGAGAGATGGTATCTTGGAAGGGACTTCAAACGAGGCTTCATGGGTAGAATTTAGGAATATAAAGATGGTAGCGGTGTTACTGGGAGTGTATTATAGGCCCCCAAAGAGTCTGTGGGAAATAGAGGAGCAGATATGTAGACAATTCACTGAGGTGTGTAAGAATAATAATGGATTCATTATATTAGGGGATTTCAACTTCCCCAACATAAATTGGGATAGTCAGAGATAAAGAGTTTAGAAGGGGTGGACTTCTTAAAATGTATTCAGGGGGATTTTTGTATCAATATGGAGAGGGCGGAGCAAGAGATGGAGCAGTGGGATCTGGTTCTGGGGAACGAAGCTGGAGAAGTGTTCAATGTGGCAGTGGGGGAGCATATTAGTGATAGTGACCACAACACAGTAAGGTTCAGGTTTTTTACGGACAAGGAAAAAGATGACCTGCAAAAGACGGTTTTGGATTGGGGAAGGCAGATTTTACGAAAATAAGGCAGGGTCTGGCCAAATGTGGCTGGGAAAAACCTCTCGCGGGAAAATCTACAGTGGAGCAGTGGAGGACATTCAAAAAGAAAATGGGGAGAGGAGAGGTCAGGAAATGGGACGATGAGGACCTTGGGCAGTTTGGCACAGGAAGTGAAGAGGTATTGGAGGCTTTGACAGGCTTAAAAACAGACAAATCCCCAGGCCCGGGTGATTTTCATCCCAGGCTGCTGTGGGAAGCGAAGCAGGAAATTGCAGGGGCTCTGCGCAGGGTTTCAATTCCTCTCTGGCCACAGGGGGAGTGCCAGCTAATGGGCGGCACGGTAGCACAGTGGTTAACACTGTTACTTCACAGCACCAGGGTCGCAGGTTCGATTCCCGGCTTGAGTCACTGTCTGTGTGGGGTCTGCATATTCTCCCTGGGTCTGCGTGGGTTTCCTCCGGGCGCTCCGGTTTCCTCCCACAAGTCCCAAAAAACATTCTCCCTCAGTGTACACGAACAGATGCCGGAATGTGGCGACCCAGGGATGTTCACAGTAACTTCATTGCAGTGTTTGTGTAAGCCTGCTTGTGGCAATAATTATTATTATACATTATAATGTTGTTCCACTTTACAAGAAGGGTGGGAGAGATTAACCAGGGAATTACAGACTGGTGAGTCCTACGCCAGTGGTAGGGAAACATTTGAGAAAATTCCGAAGGAGAGAATTAATCTCCATTTGGAAAGGCCTGGGTTACATAGAACATAGAACATAGAAAATACAGCACAGAACAGGCCCTTCGGCCCACGATGTTGTGCCGAACCTTTGTCCTAGATTAATCATAGATTATCATTGAATTTACAGTGCAGAAGGAGGCCATTCGGCCCCCCGAGTCTGCACCAGCTCTTGGAAAGAGCACCCTACCCAAACTCAACACCTCCACCCAACACCAAGGGCAATTTGGACATTAAGGGCAATTTATCATTGGCCAATTCACCTAACCCGCACATCTTTGGACTGTGGGAGGAAACCGGAGCACCCGGAGGAAACCCACGCAGACACGGGGAGGACGTGCAGACTCCGCACAGACAATGACCCAAGCCGGAATCGAACCTGGGACCATGGATCTGTGAAGCAATTGTGCTATCCACAATGCTACCGTGCTGCCCTTAAGAACAAATAAATCTACACTATATCATTTTCCCGTAATCCATGTACCTATCCAACAGCTGCTTGAAGGTCCCTAATGTTTCCGACTCAACTACTTCCACAGGCAGTGCATTCCATGCCCCCACTACTCTCTGGGTAAAGAACCTACCTCTGATATCCCTCCTATATCTTCCACCTTTCACCTTAAATTTATGTCCCCTTGTAATGGTGTGTTCCACCTGGGGAAAAAGTCTCTGACTGTCTACTCTATCTATTCCCCTGATCATCTTATAAACCTCTATCAAGTCGCCCCTCATCCTTCTCCGCTCTAATGAGAAAAGGCCTAGCACCCTCAACCTTTCCTCGTAAGACCTACTCTCCATTCCAGGCAACATCCTGGTAAATCTTCTTTGCACCTTTTCCAGAGCTTCCACATCCTTCCTAAAATGAGGCGACCAGAACTGTGCACAGTACTCCAAATGTGGCCTTACCAAAGTTTTGTACAGCTGCATCATCACCTCACGGCTCTTAAATTCAATCCCTCTGTTAATGAATGCGAGCACACCATAGGCCTTCTTCACAGCTCTATCCACTTGAGTGGCAACTTTCAAAGATGTATGAACATAGACCCCAAGGTCTCTCTGCTCCTCCACAATGCCAAGAACTCTACCGTTAACCCTGTATTCCGCATTCATATTTGTCCTTCCAAAATGGACAACCTCACACTTTTCAGGGTTAAACTCCATCTGCCACTTCTCAGCCCAGCTCTGCATCCTATCTATGTCTCTTTGCAGCCGACAACAGCCCTCCTTACTATCCACAACTCCACCAATCTTCGTATCGTCTGCAAATTTACTGACCCACCCTTCAACTCCCTCATCCAAGTCATTAATGAAAATCACAAACAGCAGAGGACCCAGAACTGATCCCTGCGGTACACCACTGGTAACTGGGATCCAGGCTGAATATTTGCCATCCACCACCACTCTCTGACTTCTATCGGTTAGCCAGTTCGTTATCCAACTGGCCAAATTTCCCACTATCCCATGCCTCCTTACTTTGTGCAGAAGCCTACCATGGGGAACTTTATCAAATGCCTTACTAAAATCCATGTACACTACATCCACTGCTTTACCTTCATCCACATGCTTGGTCACCTCCTCAAAGAATTCAATAAGATTTGTAAGGCAAGACCTACCCCTCACAAATCCGTGCTGACTATCCCTAATCAAGCAGTGTCTTTCCAGATGCTCAGAAATCCTATCCTTCAGTACCCTTTCCATTACTTTGCCTACCACCGAAGTAAGACTAACTGGCCTGTAATTCCCAGGGTTATCCCTAGTTCCTTTTTTGAACAGGGGCACGACATTCGCCACTCTCCAATCCCCTGGTACCACCCCTGTTGACAGTGAGGACGAAAAGATAATTGCCAACGGCTCTGCAATTTCATCTCTTGCTTCCCATAGAATCCTTGGATATATCCCGTCAGGCCCGGGGGACTTGTCTATCCTCAAGTTTTTCAAAATGCCCAACACATCTTCCTTCCTAACAAGTATTTCCTCGAGCTTACCAATCTGTTTCACACTGTCCTCTCCAACAATATCGCCCCTCTCATTTGTAAATACAGAAGAAAAGTACTCATTCAAGACCTCTCCTATCTCTTCAGACTCAATACACAATCTCCCGCTACTGTCCTTGATCGGACCTACCCTCGCTCTAGTCATTCTCATATTTCTCACATATGTGTAAAAGGCCTTGGGGTTTTCCTTGATCCTACCCGCCAAAAATTGTTCATGCCCTCTCTTAGCTCTCCTAATCCCTTTCTTCAGTTCCCTCCTGGCTATCTTGTATCCCTCCAATGCCCTGTCTGAACCTTGTTTCCTCAGCCTTACATAAGTCACCTTTTTCCTCTTAACAAGACATTCAACCTCTCCTGTCAACCATGGTTCCGTCACTCGACCATCTCTTCCCTGCCTGACAGGGACATACATATCAAGGACACGTAGCACCTGTTCCTTGAACAAGTTCCACATTTCACTTGTGTCCTTCCCTGCCAGCCTATGTTCCCAACTTATGCACTTCAATTCTTGTCTGACAACATCGTATTTACCCTTCCCCCAATTGTAAACCTTGCCCTGTTGCACGTACCTATCCCTCTCCATTACTCAGACTCAGCGCCAGAGACCTGGCCGCTAGGGCCTTCCCCCGGTAGGTCATCCCCCCCAACAGCATCCAAAACGGTATACTTGTTTTGAAGGGGAACGGCCACGAGGGATCCCTGCACTGTCTGCCTGTTTGTTTTTTTCCCCCTGACTGTAACCCAGCTATTCTTGTCCTGTACCTTGGGTGTGGTTACCTCCCTGTAACTCTATATTAGGGACAGTGAGCATGGCTTTGTCAGAGGGAGGTCATGCCTGACAAATTTGATAGAACCATTTGATAAAGTGACCGAATGTGTGGATGAAGAAAGTGCAGTTGATATAGTTTGTATGGATTTTAGCCAAGCCTTTGACAAGGTCCCACATGGGAGACTGATCCAGAAGGTTGAAGCATATGGAATTAAAGGAAACATTTTTTTTTTTTAATTTAGAGTATCCAATTCATTTTTTCCAATGAAGGGGCAATTTAGCGTGGCCAATCCACCTAGCCTGCACATCTTTGGGTTGTGGGGGTGAACACGGGGAGAATGTGCAAACTCCACACAGACAGTGACCCGGAGCCGGGATCGAACCTGGGACCTCGGCGCCGTGAGGCAGCAGGGCTAACCCACTGCGCCACCGTGCTGCCCGAATTAAAGGAAACTTGATGAGATGGATCCGAAACTGGCTTAGCAATAGGACACAAAGGGTGGTGGTAGGAGGCTGTTTGAGTAACTGGAGGCTGGTGTCCAGCCGTGTACCATAGGGGTCAGTGCTGGGTCCCGCATTGTTTGTTATATATATATAGATAGAAATGATATAGATGAGAACATGGGGGAAATGATAAGTGAGTATGCAAATGACACCTAGATTGTTAGTGTGGTTAACAGTGAAGAAGAGGTTTGTAGCTTACAGGAAGATATAGATGGGTGGTCAGATGGGCAGAGCAGTGGCAGATGGTATTTAACCCTGATAAGTGTGGGACGATGCACTTTGGATGAATAAACAGGACAGGGGAGTATGTAATGAATGGCAGGACACCAGGAAGCTCAGAGGAACAGATGGATCTTGGGGTACTTGTTCACAGATCTCTGAAGGCGGCCAAGCAAGTGAATAGGGTCGTTAAGAAGGCATATGGGATACTCGCCTTTATCAGTTGTGGCATAGAATATAAGAGCAAGGAGGTTATGTTGGAGCTGCACAGAGTGTTGGTGAGGTCACAGCTGGAGTCCTGTGTGCCGTCCTGGTCACCTCACTATAGGAAGGAGGTAATTGCTCTGGAGGGGTTACAGAGGCGATTCACCAGGATTTTGTCTGGATGGAGCATCTGAGCTGCAAGGAGAGGCTGGATAAACTTGGATTGTTTTCCTTAGAGCAGAGAGGTTGAGGGGGGATATGATTGATATGTGTAAGATTATGAGTGAAGAAGGCATTCAGCATGCTAGGTTTTATTGGTCAGAATATTGAATACAGGAGTTGGGACGTCTTGTTGAAGTTTTACAAGACAATGGTAAGGCCACACATGGAATACTGTGTTCAGTTCTGGTCACCCTATTATAGGAAGGATATTGTTAAACGAGAAAGAGTGCAGAAGAGATTTACGAGGATGCTACCGGGACTTGATGGTCTGAGTTATAACGAGAGGCTGGATAGGCTGAGACATTCTTCCCTGGAGTGCAGGAGGCTTAGCGGTGAGCTCTATAAAATAATGAGAGGCATAGATAAGGTAGATAGTCAACATCTTTTCCCAAAGGTAGAGGAGTCTAGAACTAGAGGGCAGAGGTTTAAGGGGAGAGATACAAAAGAGACCAGAGGGGCAATTTGTTCACACAGAGGGTGGTGAGCATCTGGAACGAGCTGCCAGAGGCAGTGGTAGAGGAGGATACAATTTTGTCATTTATAAAACAGTTCGACAGTTACATGGGCAGGGTGGGTATGGGATATGGGCCAAATGTGGCCAAGTGGGACTAGCTTAGTGACAGAAACTGGGCAACATGGCTCTATGACTCTATGAGGGGTTTGGGCAGGGGAAATAGGAAGAAACTGTTCCGATTGGTTGAGAGGTCAATCACAAGGGGGCATAGTTTTAAGGTGAGGGGCAGGATATTCTGAGGGGATTTGAGAAAACAATATTCACTCAGAGGGTGGTGAGAATCTGGAATGCACGGCCTGGGAAGGTGCTGGAGCCTGGAATCCTCACACTGGAATGTACGGCCTGGGAGGGTAGTGGAGACTGTTATCCTCACACTGGAATGCACGGCTGCGAGGGTAGCAGAGGCTGGAAACCTCACACTGGAATGCACGGCCTGGGGAGGTAGTGGAGGCTGTAATCCTCACACTGGAATGCACGGCCTGGGAGGGTAGTGGAGGCTGGAAACCTCACACTGGAATGCACGGCCTGGGAAGGTAGTGGAGGCTGGAAACCTCACACTGGAATGCACGGCCTGGGAGGGTAGTGGAGGCTGGAAACCTCACACTGGAATGCACGGCCTGGGGAGGTAGTGGAGGCTGTAATCCTCACACTGGAATGCACGGCCTGGGAGGGTAGTGGAGGCCGGAAACATCACACTGGAATGCACGGCCTGGGAAGGTAGTGGAGGCTGGAAACCTCACACTGGAATGCACGGCCTGGGAAGGTAGTGGAGGCTGGAAAACTCACACTGGAATGCACGGCCTGGGAAGGTGCTGGAGCCTGGAATCCTCACACTGGAATGTACGGCCTGGGAGGGTAGTGGAGACTGTTATCCTCACACTGGAATGCACGGCTGCGAGGGTAGCAGAGGCTGGAAACCTCACACTGGAATGCACGGCCTGGGAAGGTGCTGGAGCCTGGAATCCTCACACTGGAATGTACGGCCTGGGAGGGTAGTGGAGACTGTTATCCTCACACTGGAATGCACGGCTGCGAGGGTAGCAGAGGCTGGAAACATCACACTGGAATGCACGGCCTGGGGAGGTAGTGGAGGCTGGAAACCTCACACTGGAATGCACGGCCTGGGAGGGGAGTGGAGGCTGGAAAACTCACACTGGAATGCAGGGCCTGGGGAGGTAGTGGAGGCTGTAATCCTCACACTGGAATGCACGGCCTGGGAGGGTAGTGGAGGCCGGAAACATCACACTGGAATGCAGGGCCTGGGAAGGTAGTGGAGGCCGAAACCCTCACACTGGAATGCACGGCCTGGGAGGGTAGTGGAGCCTGGAAATCTCACACTGGAAAGCACGGCCTGGGAAGGTAGTGGAGGCTGGAAACCTCACACTGGAATGCTCGGTCTGGGAAGGTAGTGGAGGCTGGAAACCTCACACTGGAATGCACGGCCTGGGAGGGTAGTGGAGGCCGGAAACCTCACACTGGAATGCCCGGCCTGGGAAGGTAGTGGAGGCTGGAATCCTCACACTGGAATGCACGGTCTGGGAGGGTGGTGGAGGCTGGAATCCTCACACTGGAAGGCACGGCCTGGGAGGGTGGTGGAGGCTGGAATCCTCACACTGGAATGCACAGCCTGGGAGGGTAGTGGAGGCTGTATTCCTCACACTGGAAGGCACGGCCTGGGAGGGTGGTGGAGGCTGGAATCCTCACACTGGAATGCACGGCCTGGGAGGGTAGTGGAGGCTGTATTCCTCACACTGGAAGGCACGGCCTGGGAGGGTGGTGGAGGCTGGAATCCTCACACTGGAATGCACGGCCTGGGAGGGTAGTGGAGGCCGGAAACCTCACACTGGAATGCTCGGTCTGGGAAGGTAGTGGAGGCTGGAAACCTCACACTGGAATGCTCGGTCTGGGAGGGTAGTGGAGGCTGGAAACCTCACACTGGAATGCACAGCCTGGGAAGGTAGTGGAGGCCGGAAACCTCACACTGGAATGCACAGCCTGGGAAGGTAGTGGAGGCCGGAAACCTCACACTGGAATGCTCGGTCTGGGAGGGTAGTGGAGGCTGGAAACCTCACACTGGAATGCACAGCCTGGGAAGGTAGTGGAGGCTGGAAACCTCACACTGGAATGCACGGCCTGGGAGGGTAGTGGAGGCAGGAAACCTCACACCGGAATGCACGGCCTGGGAAGGTAGTGGAGGCCGGAAACCTCACACAGGAATGCACGGCCTGTGAGGGGAGTGGAGGCCGGAAACCTCACACTGGAATGCACGGCCTGGGAAGGTAGTGGAGGCTGGAAACCTCACACTGGAATGCACGGCCTGGGAGGGGAGTGGAGGCTGGAAACCTCACACTGGAATGCATGGCGTGGGAGGGTAATAGAGCCTGGAAACCTCACACTGGAATACACGGCCTGTGAGGGTTGTGGGGGCTGTAATCCTCACACTGGAATGCACGGCCTGGGAAGGTAGTGGAGGCTGGAACCCTCACACTGGAATGCACGGCCTGGGAGGGTAGTGGATGCCGGAAACCTCACACTGGAATGCACGGCCTGGGAAGGTAGTGGAGGCTGGAAAGCTCACACTGGAATGCACGGCCTGGGAGGGTAGTGGAGGGTGGAAACCTCACACTGGAATGCACGGCCTGGGAAGGTAGTAGAGGCTGGAAACCTCACACTGGAATACAAGGCCAGGGAGGGTAGTGGAGGCTGGAAACTTCACACTGTAATGCACGGCCTGGGAGGGTAGTGGAGGGTGGAAACCTCACACTGGAATGCACGGCCTGGGAAGGTAGTAGAGGCTGGAAACCTCACACTGGAATGCAAGGCCAGGGAGGGTAGTGGAGGCTGGAAACTTCACACTGTAATGCACGGCCTGGGAGGGTAGTGGAGGCTGGAAACCTCACACTGGAATGCACGGCCTGGGAGGGTAGTGGAGGCTGGAAACCTCACACTGGAATGCATGGCCAGGGAAGTTAGTGGAGGCCGGAAACCTCACACTGGAATGCACGGCCTGGGAGGGTAGTGGAGGCCGGACACCTCACACTTGAATGCACTGTCTGGGAAGGTAGTGGAGGTCGGAAACCTCACACAGGAATGCATGGCTTGGGAGGGTAGTGGAGGCCGGAAACCTCACACTGGAATGCACGGCCTGGGAGGGTAGTGGAGGCTGGAAACCTCACACTGGAATGCACGGCCTGGGAAGGTAGTGGAGGCCGGAAACCTCACACTGGAATGCACGGCCTGGGAGGGTAGTGGAGGCTGGAAACCTCACACTGGAATGCACGGCCTGGGAGGGTAGTTGAGGCTGAATTCCTCACACTGGAATGCAGCGCCTGGGAAGGTAGTGGAGGCTGGAAAGCTCACACTGGAATGCACGGCCTGGGAATGTATTGGAGGCTGGAAAACTCACACTGGAATGCACGGCGTGGGAGGGTAGTGGAGGCTGTAATCCTGACACTGGAATGCATGGCCTGGGAAGGTAGTGGAGGCTGGAAACCTCACACTGGAATGCAGGGCCTGGGAAGGTAGAGGACGATGGAAACCTCAAACTGGAATGCACGGCTTGGGAAGGTAGTGGAGGCAGGAAACCTCACACTGGAATGCACGGCCTGGGAAGGTAGTGGAGGTCGGAAACCTCACACTGGAATGCACGGCCTAGGAGGGTAGTGGATGCCGGAAACCTCACACTGGAATGCACGGCCTGGGATTGCAGTGGAGGCTGGAAACCTCACACTGGAATGCAGGGCCAGGGAAGGTAGTGGGTGCTGGAAACCTCACACTGGAATGCACGGCCTGGGATTGTAGTGGAGGCTGGAAACCTCACACTGGAATGCACGGCCTGGGGAGGTAGTGGAGGCTGGAAACCTCACACTGGAATGCCCGGCCTGGGAGGGTAGTGGAGGCTGGAACCCTCACACTGGAATGCACGGCCTGGGAAGGTAGTGGAGCCTGGAAACCTCACACTGGAATGCAGGGCCTGGGAAGGTAGTGGACACTGGAAACCTCACACAGGAATGCACGGCCTGGGGAGGTAGTGGAGGCTGTAATCCTCACACTGGAATGCACGGCCTGGGAAGGTAGTGGAGGCTGGAAACCTCACATTGGAATGCACAGCCTGGGAAGGTAGTGGAGGCTGGAAACATCACACTGGAATGCATGGCCTGGGAAGTTAGTGGAGGCTGTAATACTCACACTGGAATGCACGGCCTGGGAAGGTAGTGGAGGGTGGAAACCTCATACAGGATTGCACGGCCTGGGGAGGTAGTGGAGGCTGGAAACTTCACACTGGAATGCACGGCCTGGGAAGGTAGTGGAGGCTGGAAACCTCACACTGGAATGCACGGCCTGTGAGGGTAGTGGAGGCTGGAAACCTCACACTGGAATGCACGGCCTGGGAGGGTAGTGGAGGCTGGAAACCTCACACTGGAATGCACGGCCTGGGGAGGTAGTGGAGGCTGGAAACCTCACACTGGAATGCACGGCCTGGGGAGGTAGTGGAGGCTGTAATCCTCACACTGGAATGCACGGCCTGGGAGGGTAGTGGAGGCTGGAAACCTCACACTGGAATGCACGGCCTGGGAAGGTAGTGGAGGCTGGAATCCTCACACTGGAATGCACGGCCTGGGAGGGAAGTGGAGACCGGAACCCTCACATTGGAATGCAGGGCCTGGGAAAGTAGTGGAGGCCGGAAACCTCACACTGGAATGCAGGGCCTGGGGAGGGTAGTAGAGGCTGAAATCCTCACGCTGGAATGCACGGCCTGGGAGGGTAGTGGAGGCTGGAAACCTCACACTGGAATGCACGGTCTGGGAAGGTAGTGGTGCCTGGAAACCTCACACTGGAATGCACGGCCTGGGAAGGTAGTGGAGGCTGGAATCCTCACACTGGAATGCACGGCCTGGGAGGGAAGTGGAGACCGGAACCCTCACATTGGAATGCAGGGCCTGGGAAAGTAGTGGAGGCCGGAAACCTCACACTGGAATGCAGGGCCTGGGGAGGGTAGTGGAGGCTGAAATCCTCACACTGGAATGCACGGCCTGGGAGGGTAGTGGAGGCTGGAAACCTCACACTGGAATGCACGGCCCGGGAGGGGAGTGGAGGCTGGAAACCTCACACTGGAATGCACGGCCTGGGGAGGTAGTGGAGGCTGTAATCCTCACACTGGAATGCACGGCCTGGGAGGGTAGTGGAGGCTGGCAACCTCACATTGGAATGCACGGCCTGGGAGGGTAGTGGAGACCGGAAACCTCACACTGGAATGCACAGCCTGGGAAGGTAATGGAGGCTGGAAACCTCACACTGGAATGCACGGCCTGGGAGGGTAGTGTAGGCCGGAAACCTCACACTGGAATGCACGGCCTGGGAGGGAAGTGGAGACCGGAACCCTCACATTGGAATGCAGGGCCTGGGGAGGGTAGTGGAGGCTGAAATCCTCACGCTGGAATGCACGGCCTGGGAAGGTAGTGGAGGCTGGAATCCTCACACTGGAATGCACGGCCTGGGAGGGAAGTGGAGACCGGAACCCTCACACTGGAATGCACGGCCTGGGGAGGGTAGTGGAGGCTGAAATCCTCACACTGGAATGCACGGCCTGGGGAGGGTAGTGGAGGCTGGAAACCTCACACTGGAATGCAGGGCCTGGGGAGGGTAGTGGAGGCTGAAATCCTCACGCTGGAATGCACGGCCTGGGAAGGTAGTGGAGGCTGGAAACCTCACACTGGAATGCACGGCCTGGGAGGGAAGTGGAGACCGGAACCCTCACACTGGAATGCAGGGCCTGGGGAGGGTAGTGGAGGCTGAAATCCTCACGCTGGAATGCACGGCCTGGGAGGGTAGTGGAGGCTGGAAACCTCACACTGGAATGCACGGCCTGGGGAGGTAGTGGAGGCTGTAATCCTCACACTGGAATGCACGGCCTGGGAGGGTAGTGGAGGCATGGTAACCTCACATTGGAATGCACGGCCTGGGAGGGTAGTGGAGACCGGAAACCTCACACTGGAATGCAGGGCCTGGGGAGGTAATGGAGGCTGGAAACCTCACACTGGAATGCACGGCCTGGGAAGGTAATGGAGGCTGGAAACCTCACACTGGAATGCACGGCCTGGGAGGGTAGTGTAGGCTGGATACCTCACACTGGAATGCACGGCCTGTGAGGGTAGTGGAGGCTGGAAACCTCACACTGGAATGCACGGCCTGGGAAGGTAGTGGTGCCTGGAAACCTCAGACTGGAATGCACGACCTGGGAAGGTAGTGGAGGCTGGAATCCTCACACTGGAATGCACGGCCTGGGAGGGAAGTGGAGACCGGAACCCTCACATTGGAATGCAGGGCCTGGGAAAGTAGTGGGGGCCGGAAACCTCACACTGGAATGCAGGGCCTGGGGAGGGTAGTGGAGGCTGAAATCCTCACGCTGGAATGCACGGCCTGGGAGGGTAGTGGAGGCTGGAAACCTCACACTGGAATGCACGGCCTGGGAAGGTAGTGGAGGCTGGAAACATCACACTGGAATGCACGGTCTGGGAGGGTAGTGGTGGCTGTAATCCTCACACTGGAATGCACGGCCTGGGAGGGTAGTGGAGTCTGGAAACCTCACATTGGAATGCAGGGCCTGGGAAAGTAGTGGAGGCTGGAACCCTCACACTGGAATGCACGGCCTGGGGAGGGTAGTGGAGGCTGGAATCCTCTCACTGGAATGCTCGGTCTGGGAAGGTAGTGGAGGCTGGAAACGTCACACTGGAATGCACGGCCTGGGAAGGTAGTGGAGGCTGGAAACCTCACACTGGAATGCCGGGCCTGGGAAGGTAGTGGAGGCTGGAAACCTCACACTGGAATGCACGGCCCGGGAGGGGAGTGGAGGCTGTAATCCTCACACTGGAATGCACGGCCTGGGAGGGAATTGGAGGCTGGAAACCTCACACTGGAATGCACGGCCTGGGAGGGTAGTGGAGGCTGGAAACCTCACACTGGAATGCATGGCCTGGGAGGGAATTGGAGGCTGGAAACCTCACACTGGAATGCACGGCCTGGGAGGGTAGTGGAGGCCAGAAACCTCACACTGGAATGCACGGCCTGGTAGGGTAGTGGAGGCTGGAAACCTCACACTGGAATGCACGGTCTGGGAGGGGAGTGGAGGCTGGAAACCTCACACTGGAATGCACGGCCTGGGAGGGTAGTATAGGCTGGAAACCTCACACTGGAATGCACGGCCTGGGAAGGTAGTGGAGGCTGGAAACCTCACACTGGAATGCACGGCCTGGGAAGGTAGTGGTGGCTGGAAACCTCACACTGGAATGCTGGGCTTGGGAGGGGAGTGGAGGCTGGAAACCTCACACTGGAATGCACGGCCTGGGAGGGTAGTGGAGGCTGGAAACCTCACACTGGAATACACGGCCTGGGAGGGTAGTGGAGGCTGGAAACCTCACACTGGAATGCAGGGCCTGGGAAGGTAATGGAGGCTGTAATCCTCACACTGGAATACACGGCCTGCGAAGGTAGTGGAGGCTGGAACCCTCACACTGGAATGCACGGCCTGGGAAGGTCGTGGAGGCTGGAAACCTCACAATGGAATGCATGGCCTGGGAATGGAGTGGCGGCTGGAAACCTCACACTGGAATGCACGGCCTGGGTGGGTAGTGGAGGCTGGAAAACTCACACTGGAATGCACGGCCTGGGAGGGTAGTGGAGGCTGGAATCCTCACACTCGAATGCTCGGTCTGGGAAGGTAGTGGAGGCTGGAAACCTCACACTGGAATGCACGGCCTGGGAAGGTAGTGGAGGCCGGAAACCTCACACTGGAATGCACGGCCTGGGAGGGGAGTGGAGGCTGGAAACCTCACACTGGAATGCACGGCCTGGGAGGGTAGTGGAGGCTGCAAACCTCACACTGGAATGCACGGCCTGGAAAGGTAGTGGAGGCTGGAATCCTCACACTGGAATGCACGGCCTGGGAAGGTAGTGGAGGCTGGAAACCTCACACTGGAATGCACGGCCTGGGAGGGTAGTGGAGGCCAGAAAACTCACACTGGAATGCACGGCCTGGGAGGGTAGTGGAGGCAGGAAACCTCACACTGGAATGCACGGCCTGGGAGGGTAGTGGAGGCTGGAAACCTCACACTGGAATGCACGGCCTGGGAGGGTAGTGGAGGCTGGAAACCTCACACTGGAATGCACGGCCTGGGAAGGTAGTGGAGGATGGAAACTTCACACTGGAATGCACTGTCTAGGAAGGTAGTGGAGGCTGGAAACCTCACACTGGAATGCACGGCCTGGGAGGCTAGTGGAGGCTGTAATCCTCACACTGGAATGCAGGGCCTGGGAAGGTAGTGGAGGCCGGAAACCTCACACTGGAGTGCACGGCCTGGGAGGCTAGTGGAGGCTGTAATCCTCACACTGGAATGCAGGGCCTGGGAAGATAGTGGATGCCGGAAACCTCACATTGGAATGCACGGCCTGGGAGGTTAGTGGATGCTGTAATCCACACACTGGAATGCACGGCCTGGGGAGGTAGCGGAGGCTGGAAACCTCACACTGGAATGCGCGGCCTGGGAGGGTAGTGGTGGCTGGAAACCTCACACTGGAATGCACGTCCTGGGGAGGTAGTGGAGGCTGGAAACCTCACACTGGAGTGTACGGCCTGGGAGGGTAGTGGAGGCTGGAACTCTCACACTGGAATGCACGGCCTTGGGAGGGTAGTGGAGGCTGGAAATCTCACACTGGAATGCACGGCCTGGTAGGGTTGTGGAGACCGGAAACCTCACACTGGAATGCACGGCCTGGGAGGGTAGTGGAGGCTGGAAACCTCACACTGGAATGCAGGGCCTGGGAAGGTAATGGAGGCTGTAATCCTCACACTGGAATACACGGCCTGGGAAGGTAGTGGAGGCCGGAAACCTCACACTGGAATGCATTGCCTGGGAGGGTAGTGGAGGTTAGAAACCTCACACTGGAATGCACGGCCTGGGAGGGTAGTGGAGGCTGGAAACCTCACACTGGAATGCACGGCCTGGGAGGGTAGTGGAGGCTGGAAACCGCACACTGGAATGCACGGCCTGGGAGGGTAGTGGAGACCGGAAGACTCACACTGGAATGCACGGCCTGGGAAGGTAGTGGAGGCTGGAAACCTCACACTGGAATGCACGGCCTGGGAGGGTACATAGAACATAGAACATAGAACAATACAGTGCAGTACAGGCCCTTCGGCCCACGATGTTGCACCGAAACAAAAGCCATCTAACCTACACTGTGCCATTATCATCCATATGTTTATCCAATAAACTTTTAAATGCCCTCAATGTTGACGAGTTCACTACTGTAGCAGGTAGGGCATTCCTGCGGTTGATAAGACCTTAGAGGTAAAGTGACTTCCCCTGTCCGAGTCTATATTTTCTACCAACCCGTATCGGGGAACTATTTGCTCCCGAATGATTTTAGAGACTCCGCCTGCGGTGGCGGTGGTTGTAGGGTAAGCTTATTTCAGCCTTCCCATGGGTGGTAGTTCAGTATTTGCAGCCTTCTCTGTAACAAACTGTCTCTCTCTCTCTGTGTATTGAAACAGTGACTCCAGGCATGTTGCAGCCTTCTCTGTCTCTCTCTCTCTCTCTCTCTCTCTCTCTCTGTCTCTCTCTGTCTCTCTGTCTCTCTCTGTCTCCTTCTCTCGCTGTATCTCTGTCTGTCTCTCTCTGTCTCTCTCTCTCTCTGCCTGTCTCTCTCTCTCTCTCTCTGTATCTCTCTGTCTCTCTCTCTCTGTCTCTCTCTGTCTCTTTCTCTCTCTGTCTCGCTCTGTCTGTATCTCTCTCTCTGTCTCTGTCTCTCTCTCTCTGCCTCTCTCTCTGTCTCTCTCTGTCTCTTTCTCTCTCTGTCTCTCTGTATCTCTCTGTCTGTATCTCTCTCTCTGTCTCTCTCTCTCTGTATCTCTCTCTCTCTGCCTGTCTCTCTCTCTCTCTCTCTGTATCTCTCTGTCTCTCTCTCTCTGTCTCTCTGTATCTCTCTGTCTGTATCTCTCTCTCTGTATCTCTCTCTCTCTGCCTGTCTCTCTCCCTCTCTCTCTGTATCTCTCTGTCTCTTTCTCTCTCTGTCTCTCTGTATCTCTCTGTCTGTATCTCTCTCTCCGTCTCTCTCTCTCTGTATCTCTCTCTCTCTGCCTGTCTCTCTCTCTCTCTCTCTGTATCTCTCTGTCTCTCTCTCTCTGTCGCTCTCTGTCTCTTTCTCTCTCTGTCTCGCTCTGTCTGTATCTCTCTCTCTGTCTCTGTCTCTCTCTCTCTGCCTCTCTCTCTGTCTCTCTCTGTCTCTTTCTCTCTCTGTCTCTCTGTATCTCTCTGTCTGTATCTCTCTCTCTGTCTCTCTCTCTCTGTATCTCTCTCTCTCTGCCTGTCTCTCTCTCTCTCTCTCTCTGTATCTCTCTCTCTCTGCCTCTCTCTCTCTGTCTCTCCCTGTCTCTTTCTCTCTCTCTCTCTGCCTGTCTCTCTCTCTCTCTCTCTTTATCGCTTCCCCCTGGCGGGTGTTTATTCTCCCACAATCGCATGCCTGCTCTTCTAATCATACCCCTTTCTTCCCCCTTGAATAGGATACTCATAATGGACATTAATTCGGTCCATGTGTATATATTAGGACCTAAGAACTGATCGAATTGTTCCGCCAGTCCTAAGGGGTCTTCCATTAACGTTTTCATTTATTTTTTGAATGCTCTGACTTCTCCTGAATTTAAAGGAGAATTTACAAATCCTACATCTCCATCTCCAATCGGGACTTCCCGAAGGGGGTTCAGTTTTGTTATTTCTGGTTCCTTTATCTGTCCTTTTGTGGATCTTACTATCATTTGACTCTCTCCTTCTTCTTCAGGGACTTTCTCTGATTTGCCTTTATTCATTTGTTGGTCATTTGGCGAGTCCTTGTCGTTTGACTTATTCTTATAATGGGGTGGCAAATTATCTAGGACGTCCCCTTGTTTAAGAGGGGCTGTGGGAACGTCTTCGCCCTGTGGGATTAATGGATATATTCGGGTGGCGTTCCTGCTGGGAAGTCAACAACTCGCGTAACTTACTTCTTTATCGGAACAGGGTCTTTTATCATTGACATATATATTCAAAATTTGGCACACCCAGTCTTCGTCGGAACCGTATTTCGGCCAAAAGACTGAGGGTTTACGATTGCTTCTTTTACCCATATGAAGCAACAAAATTTTATCATTGTTTTCCTGTCCTTATTTTTTGTATAACTCTCAGAATCCCAATTCACTAACATCCGACCCACTGGACTTTCTGGTGGGATATTCTTAGGGATTCTCTTATCGGCGCCGTCTCCTTGTTTGGAGTTTTTACTTCCCATTGTGATGTACTCAACTTCCACTTATTTCTAAGTAAAGTGTCTAGTTATGACCGGTCTGTCAAAACAATCACAATCCTGAAAGTACTTATATCATCAATCCGCCCATACACTTCTCCGGATGTCTAGATATAAACTCCAGAGTCCTTATATCATCAACCCGCCCTTGCGGATGTCTAGATACGAAGCCAAGTTAACAAGGTAATACTTAAAAGCCGTTTTTCTTACCTTGCTCCGTGCACAGAGTTGCCTGACTTTCCCTCACGGCGTGCCTGCCACTATAATCCGTTAGTTGCTTCTTCAGAATGACTACCCTAGGAACGTGTTCAGTTGACCGTGGGTGACTACTCAAGATGAAGTACGAGACCGTTTAAATAACGGGACGCGTCTTCTCGGTTCCTCTTGAGCCGCCCCCCTCGATCAATGAAAACTATCCCGGCCACGAGCCCCCAATTGTGAGAAACACCGCTCACCTTTTAATAATTTACACTTAGTCAAATTCTGAAGACGTATTTATTATCGAGCTTGCAAGAGCGGGTGCCTCCAGTAAGCAATAGCAGACACACAGAATTCACACAGCATCACTTTGTGATATACAATCCATGAAAATACAATCCGTGAGAAACAATCCGTGAGAAACACATCCCACAAACTATAGAAAGGGCTTATCAGTGATCAGTGATCCCTTATTTGGCCTCCCCCTTGCATAGTGATTTCTGTCCGCTCCTGGTATATCCTTGGACCATCAGTTAAAGATAAGAATGAGGCCCCCTGCTTGCACCTGCTATCTTCCCCCTTGCTTAGCAATTTCTGTTATTGTACATCCCGTTCTTCCCCGAAGGTCAGCCTTGTACATAGTTACAACAACTCGCTCACTATAGCTTACTCAGAACTTGACATGTTAATTTTCCCATCAGGCCTCATTGGTGACATCTTAATTGTGAACCAGAGTTTATACATGTAAAAACAACACAAAATGTTCATTTCTCACATCGGTACACGTGACAATAAACAAATCCAATCCAAAAGCACCAACCGGAGGAAACCCATGCAGACACGGGGAGAACGTGCAGACTCCGCACAGACAGTGACCCAGCAGGGAATTGAACCTGGGACCCTGGCGCTGTGAAGCCACAGTGCTAACCCACTATGGCTACCGTGCTGCCCAAATGTTTTGAATGCTGTAACTATATAACCGTGTTACTAAATTCCAAGACATTTATATATCCCCAGGGTGCACAGTTCTGCTGTCACTTTGTGAGTGGTAAAACCCAAGCATATCCAGCCAGGACAGTATTAGCCTGCAGTACTCAGGAACTGAGCATCAGGCATCATTGGTGGTTCACCATTGGTGGAAGGGGCTGGTTTAGCACACTGGGCTAAATCGCTGGCTTTGAAAGCAGACCAAGTCAGGCCAGCAGCACGGTTTGATTCCCGTGTCAGCGAGAGAACCTGAGAACATCTAAGACACTCAGAAGGTAAGTAAGTGATTTTTACTTATTTTTACTTTTATACCTTTTTTCAAATTGTGTGTGTCGGGGGGGAAACTGAAGTGACATTTCAGAAAAGCTGTGGCCAGAGTGGCTGGTTGGGATTCTAACCTAAATTTTAAAAAAATTTGAGTATTTGGGAACTAATTAAACATAATAACTTAATTATAATTTAGAGGATATCTAAGTCAGAGATCGGAGAGTATTATAGTTAGCTATCGCATTTCTATTAGAAATCTAGTGCAAGGAAACAGATAGTTGACAGTAACTTTGAAATTAAAAAAAAAAGTATTTAAAAAAAAAGACAAATTTTAATTTTAATTAATTGACGCAATGTCAGTTAGAGGGGTGCTGTGCTCTGACTGTGAGATGTGGCAGGTCCGGGAGGTTTCCAGCGTCCCGGATGGCTTCATCTGCAGAAAGTGCACCCAACTGGAGCTCCTCACAGACCGCATGGTTCGGTTGGAGCAGCAATTGGATGCACTTAGGAGCATGCAGGTGGCGGAAAGCGTCATAGATCGCAGTTATGTAAATGTGGTCACACCCAAGGTGCAGGCAGAGAAATGGGTGACCACCAGAAAGGGCAGGCAGTCAGTGCAGGAATCCCCTGTGGTTGTCCCCCTCTCGAACAGATATACCCCTTTGGATACTGTCGGGGGGATAGCCTATCAGGGGAAAACAGCAGCAGCCAGAGCAGTGGCACCACGGCTGGCTCTGATGTTCAGAAGGGAGGGTCAAAGCGCAGAAGAGTAATAGTAATAGGGGACTCTATAGTCAGGGGCACAGATAGGCGCTTCTGTGGACGTGAAAGAGATTCCAGGATGGTATGTTGCCTCCCTGGTGCCAGGGTCCAGGATGTCTCCGAACGGGTAGAGGGAATCCTGAAGGGGGAGGGCAAACAGGCAGAGGTCGTTGTACATATTGGTACTAACGACATAGGCAGGAAGGGGCATGAGGTCCTGCAGCAGGAGTTCAGGGAGCTAGGCAGAAAGTTAAAAGACAGGACCTCGAGGGTTGTAATCTCGGGATTACTCCCTGTGCCACGTGCCAGTGAGGCTAGAAATAGGAAGATAGAGCAGATAAACACGTGGCTAAACAGCTGGTGTAGGAGGGAGGGTTTCCATTATCTGGACCACTGGGAGCTCTTCCGGGGCAGGTGTGACCTGTATAAGATGGACGGGTTGCATCTAAACCGGAGAGGCATAAATATCCTGGCCGCGAGGTTTGCTAGTGTCACACGAGGAGGGTTTAAACTAGTATGGCAGGGGGGTGGGCACGGGAGCAATAGGTCAGAAGGTGAGGGCATTGAGGGAGAACTAGGGAATAGGGACAGTGTGGCTCTGAGGCAGAGCAGACGGGGAGAAGTTGCTGAACACAGCGGGTCTGGTGGCCTGAAGTGCATATGTTTTAATGCAAGGAGCATTACGGGTAAGGCAGATGAATTTAGAGCTTGGATTACTACTTGGAACTATGATGTTGTTGCCATTACAGAGACCTGGTTGAGGGAAGGGCAGGATTGGCAGCTAAACGTTCCAGGATTTAGATGTTTCAGGCGGGATAGAGGGGGATGTAAAAGGGGAGGCGGAGTTGCGCTACTTGTTCGGGAGAATATCACAGCTATACTGCGAGAGGACACCTCAGAGGGCAGTGAGGCTATATGGGTAGAGATCAGGAATAAGAAGGGTGCAGTCACAATGTTGGGGGTATACTACAGGCCTCCCAACAGCCAGCGGGAGATAGAGGAGCAGATAGGTAGACAGATTTTGGAAAAGAGTAAAAACAACAGGGTTGTGGTGATGGGAGACTTCAACTTCCCCAATATTGACTGGGACTCACTTAGTGCCAGGGGCTTAGACGGGGCGGAGTTTGTAAGGAGCATCCAGGAGGGCTTCTTAAAACAATATGTAAACAGTCCAACTAGGGAAGGGGCGGTACTGGACCTGGTATTGGGGAATGAGCCCGGCCAGGTGGTAGATGTTTCAGTAGGGGAGCATTTCGGTAACAGTGACCACAATTCAGTAAGTTTTAAAGTACTGGTGGACAAGGATAAGAGTGGTCCGAGGATGAATGTGCTAAATTGGGGGAAGGCTAATTATAACAATATAAGGCGGGAACTGAAGAACATAGATTGGGGGCGGATGTTTGAGGGCAAATCAACATCTGACATGTGGGAGGCTTTCAAGTGTCAGTTGAAAGGAATACAGGACCGGCATGTTCCTGTGAGGAAGAAAGATAAATACGGCAATTTTCGGGAACCTTGGATGACGAGTGATATTGTAGGCCTCGTCAAAAAGAAAAAGGAGGCATTTGTCAGGGCTAAAAGGCTGGGAACAGACGAAGCCTGTGTGGCATATAAGGAAAGTAGGAAGGAACTTAAGCAAGGAGTCAGGAGGGCTAGAAGGGGTCATGAAAAGTCATTGGCAAATAGGGTTAAGGAAAATCCCAAGGCTTTTTACACGTACATAAAAAGCAAGAGGGTAGCCAGGGAAAGGGTTGGCCCACTGAAGGATAGGCAAGGGAATCTATGTGTGGAGCCAGAGGAAATGGGCGAGGTACTAAATGAATACTTTGCATCAGTATTCACCAAAGAGAAGGAATTGGTAGATGTTGAGTCTGGAGAAGGGGGTGTAGATAGCCTGGGTCACATTGTGATCCAAAAAGACGAGGTGTTGGGTGTCTTAAAAAATATTAAGGTAGATAAGTCCCCAGGGCCTAATGGGATCTACCCCAGAATACTGAAGGAGGCTGGAGAGGAAATTGCTGAGGCCTTGACAGAAATCTTTGGATCCTCGCTGTCTTCAGGGGATGTCCCGGAGGACTGGAGAATAGCCAATGTTGTTCCTCTGTTTAAGAAGGGTAGCAAGGATAATCCCGGGAACTACAGGCCGGTGAGCCTTACTTCAGTGGTAGGGAAATTACTGGAGAGAATTCTTCGAGACAGGATCTACTCCCATTTGGAAGCAAATGGACGTATTAGTGAGAGGCAGCACGGTTTTGTGAAGGGGAGGTCGTGTCTCACTAACTTGATAGAGTTTTTCGAGGAGGTCACTAAGATGATTGATGCAGGTAGGGCAGTAGATGTTGTCTATATGGACTTCAGTAAGGCCTTTGACAAGGTCCCTCATGGTAGACTAGTACAAAAGGTGAAGTCACACGGGATCAGGGGTGAACTGGCAAGGTGGATACAGAACTGGCTATGACATAGAAGGCAGAGGGTAGCAATGGAGGGATGCTTTTCTAATTGGAGGGCTGTGACCAGTGGTGTTCCACAGGGATCAGTGCTGGGACCTTTGCTGTTTGTAGTATATATAAATGATTTGGAGGAAAATGTAACTGGTCTGATTAGTAAGTTTGCAGACGACACAAAGGTTGGTGGAATTGCGGATAGCGATGAGGACTGTCTGAGGATACAGCAGGATTTAGATTGTCTGGAGACTTGGGCGGAGAGATGGCAGATGGAGTTTAATCCGGACAAATGTGAGGTAATGCATTTTGGAAGGGCTAATGCAGGTAGGGAATATACAGTGAATGGTAGAACCCTCAAGAATATTGAAAGTCAAAGAGATCTAGGAGTACAGGTCCACAGGTCATTGAAAGGGGCAACACAGGTGGAGAAGGTAGTCAAGAAGGCATACGGCATGCTGGCCTTCATTGGCCGGGGCATTGAGTATAAGAATTGGCAAGTCATGTTGCAGCTGTATAGAACCTTAGTTAGGCCACACTTGGAGTATAGTGTTCAATTCTGGTCGCCACACTACCAGAAGGATGTGGAGGCTTTAGAGAGGGTGCAGAAGAGATTTACCAGAATGTTGCCTGGTATGGAGGGCATAAGCTATGAGGAGCGATTGAATAAACTCGGTTTGTTCTCACTGGAACGAAGGAGGTTGAGGGGCGACCTGATAGAGGTATACAAAATTATGAGGGGCATAGACAGAGTGGATAGTCAGAGGCTTTTCCCCAGGGTAGAGGGGTCAATTACTAGGGGGCATAGGTTTAAGGTGAGAGGGGCAAGGTTTAGAGTAGATGTACGAGGCAAGTTTTTTACGCAGAGGGTAGTGGGTGCCTGGAACTCACTACCGGAGGAGGTAGTGGAAGCAGGGACGATAGGGACATTTAAGGGGCATCTTGACAAATATATGAATAGGATGGGAATAGAAGGATACGGACCCAGGAAGTGTAGAAGATTGTAGTTTAGTCGGGCAGTATGGTCGGCACGGGCTTGGAGGGCCGAAGGGCCTGTTCCTGTGCTGTACATTTCTTTGTTCTTTGTTTTGTTCTTTGTACCAGCCTCCCCGAACAGGTGCCGGAATGTGGCGACTAGGGGCTTTTCACAGTAACTTCATTTGAAGCCTACTTGTGACAATAAGCGATTTTCATTTCATTTCACTTGGCAACACTCTCGCCACTGAATCAGAAGTTTGTAACTTTGTACGCTTTCCAGAAACTTCAGCCCCCAAACCTACATTGGCCACACCACTGGTTTTGTGCCACAGAGCCTGATTTATAGCCGGTCTGATCACTGCCTGGTATTCTGTATCTTGGCCCACTTACCTCAGTGAGTGTCGCCAGGGCCTGTACAGGGCATTAGCCTTTCCGTCTGGAGCAGCCTCAAAGCAACTGGGATACAGAGCACATTTTCATATCCCCCCCCAGCCCCTCCATTGTCTCTCAAACCGTGATGAATCTCTGTACATGATGACATCATCTCCATGCGTCACAATGGTGTCTGGTTTGAATGGTTTCTCACAGTGGCCATTCACAGGCTGGCACCTCCAGTGCGGGATTGAGGGTGTGCTGCACTGCTGGAAGTGCTGTCCTTCAGATCAGATGTTAACTGAGACAAGTCTGCCCTGCCTGCTCTCTCGCACGAGTGTCAAAGGCCCCGTGGCACTATTTTGGAGAAGAACAGGGTTCAGGAAGTGCCAACGAGATAAATGGTCGGATAGCATATTGGTACAGGAGCATCTTGGTTGTTACTTCATGGATCAAATCCCACCAGGGCAGCTGAGGAATTTCAATTCAATGAAACAAATCTGGCATAAAAGGCAGGAATAGTGAACGTGAAACTACTAGATTATTGTAAAACTTTAGGAAAGGAAATCTGCTGCCCTTAGCTGGTCTGGATTATATTTGACTTCAGACCTGCGGCAATGTGATGGATTAATCAAACTCAACAGCGACCCAGACTGCACTGGGTCGCTGTTGAGGTTCTGAAGCGCATGCTTAGGGAGGGCACTTAGGGAGGGTGCTTAGGGAGGGCAGTCTGGCGCTAGTGTGCCTTCACACCCAGGTGGCGACCATGCAGCGATACCTCCACATGAGGACCCCACCGGGCTGACCAGGATTGGGGACGTGGTGGGTGGCGAATGAGTGGGGTTTTGACCCTTTTTGAACTGGTATGCTGTTATATTACTGAATCGTAATATAAATATTGCTCTTTTATCTTGTCGAGTCGTATTGAATTCTGCTGATAAACAGTCGAAGTCTTCCAGATGATGACAAATTATTTATTGAGTAATATAATAATAACCTTGTGAGTTCTTTCACTTTAATACTTTGATTAGTAAAACAAATAAGTAAGATTGGATTAATCGAACAATTATGATAATAAACTGCACTCTGAGCTGGTCACATCTTCACTCTAGCTGTTCCCCACACACAGTAACTAAAGAAAGAGCGGGAAATTCCTTTTATAGGTCCTGTTAGTGTTGCCACCTAGTGATCATCTATCATATTGTTATATGCTGCACCCCCCATTTTAGCTTCCTGTAAAACCTTCAGGTTCTGTTTGCATTTCAGTCCCGTGCTCCTGACCTTTGGGAACCTGGTGGAGAGAGGGGCAGGGAGGGAGGAGGACCTCCGCGTTAACCTCCTCATGAACCTCCTCCTGTGCCTTGCTAAGCTGGCTATCAACAGGTCCAAGCAGCAGGCAATCGAGGTCATCCAGCCCAACTGTCTGCCTCTCATCCACAGCCACCGGGTGTCCTTGGGGAGCGAGTACGAGGTGTTAACTGCCTCAATCGTGGCGTTCCGTGCTTGGTGGGCACCGTGGGGACTGGGTGTTTTATCAACCTCTGTAATCACCTTTTGTTTTAATGATTCAAGTTTTCGTTGGAATTTGATTTTGTTTGGTGCAGTATTCCTTTAAGGGGCTGCCATTTTATTTGGTTTCTTAATTTATTAATTTCATTTTACCGATTTCCCCTAACTAGGAGTACAGGCTGATTGGTCAGGGTTCATTAACTTGTGAACATGTTTCTGGATAGGTTGCACGCCATTGGTCTGCTGTTTCTTCTTTATTAAGGAGAACCCCCAGGTTATTTGAATTCTTTGGCATGGCTTTATTGTCACAGACAAGTTCTATTTTGTCCGTTTCCCAACAGTTCGTACAGTGTTCCATGGCTGTCAGTCTCTCTCTGGGATCTTGCTGAAGCGACCTTTGTTTACTGAGGGAGTGGTTGATGTTATCTGGAGATTTGGATGAATAAATCGGAGTTGTGCAGCGGGGTCTGCTTGCCTGTATACTTGTGGCAGCTCTATTAAGCCCATGTGTGACCCTAAAACGAGCCAAATCCATGTCCACATTCACATCTGTAATTCATTCCAGGTCATCTATTATCTATGCTCAGAACTCACATTGAATTCCACAGTGCATCATGAACCATTTACAACATAATTATCCCCTCGCTTCCGAGCTGCCAAACTCCTGAAGTTAATTTGAGTGAGATTATTGGGTAAATTCAAACCAATCCCTCGCTGCCATTTGTTCTCGCACTATCATTTTATGAATGATGTCTGATGAGTAAAGGATTAGAGATTACAAGTATTAAAACTTGTTTTCGGATCTGCTGATTTAAGAGTTAGAGGGAACTCCTCCTTCTGTAGCTTTAGGAATGTAGAATAGGCTGCCCCAGTCAAAAGTGTTTAACATTGCATCGCTCAACACTTGGGAAAATGATACATGCATTTCGGATTTGGAAAAGCAATTGATAAGGATAGGTGGATATTTTATGTTTATTGAGAAAATGTTGGTGTAAATAAGGACTGTAGCCGTGCGAAGCATGCAACACTGATTCAAAAATCACCAAGACAGAATTGCCAATGGAAATTGGTTAGGGGTTGGCCTGAACACCAGGAAGCTTTGCTGGTGATGAAGGAGCAGTGCTCCGAAAGCTAGTGATTTGAAACAAACCTGTTGGACTTTAACCTGGTGTTGTAAGACTTATTCAGGTGCCCACCCCAGTCCAGCGCAGGCATCTCCACATCATCAGATATGAAGACATAACGATTCAGTCTGTCTTCAAAGCAATCGACATTGCTTTGAACGTTGGGATGATACAATTCTTCCTTAGTTTCTTGGTGTTTTAGAACATAGAACATTACAGCGCAGTACAGGCCCTTCGGCCCTCGGTGTTGCGCCGACCCGTGAAACCACTCTAAAGCCCATCTACACTATTCCCTTATCGTCCATATGTCTATCCAATGACCATTTGAATGCCCTTAGCGGTGGCGAGTCCACTATTGTTGCAGGCAGGGCATTCCACGCCCTTACTACTCTCTGAGTAAAGAACCTACCTCTGACATCTGTCTTACATCTATCTCCCCTCAATTTAAAGCTATGTCCCCTCGTGCTAGACATCACCATCCGAGGAAAAAGGCTCTTACTGTCCACCCTATCCAATCCTCTGATCATCTTGTATGCCTCAATTAAGTCACCTCTTAACCTTCTTCTCTCTAACGACAACAGCCTCAAGTCCCTCAGCCTTTCCTCATAAGATCTTCCCTCTATACCAGGCAACATTCTGGTAAATCTACTCTGCATACTTTCCAATGCTTCCACATCCTTCCTATAATGCAGCGACCAGAATTGCACGCAATACTCCAAATGCGGCCGCACCAGAGTTTTGTTCTCTCACACTTGGATTCTAAATATAATTTCCAACAATAACTAAGATCAAATTCAAGGTGGCACAGCGGTGGTGGTTGGCACTGCCGAGGACCTGGGTTTGGTCCCTGTCCTGGGTCACTGCCCGTGTGGTTTGCACAAATTCATCTCAAAGTAAAATTAATGGGCGTACCAAAACAGAATGTAATGGGATCTTGTATTTCTGCTTGAGTGGAAAAATGTGGCATACGTTTTATGTCTCAATAAACGTCACCTCTGACAGTGCAGCACTCTCTCAGTATTGCACAGGGTGTTTAAGCCTGGATTTGCTGCTCAATTCCCTGGAGTTGGGTTCGTACCAACAATCTGCCGACGGGGTTGTGAGGTAAGAGTGTTACCCACTGAACCAAGGAATAACCATTCTCATTCCTTAATTAAACAATCACCAGGGATGAGTATCCAAAGACAAAAAAATTGTTGTGACTGAGGAATCATATACATTGAACCACAAAGTGTCAAAGTTGCTGTGTGAGGAGCTCGGAAGTTACAGCACTTTTCGTGATCTGTCGTGAAATGCAAACGTTTCTGGGCAACTTCAAATAGGCAAAATATTAGACTTCAAGTGGGTGGAAACGTCAGTTATCTCTTTGTTTATCTTCTATCACTGACAAAACTGTAGACCAAATAAAATGGGGAGATGGGGTTGCCATTCCAGTAATGCCACTGGAACACTATTCCAGAGGCCCAGATTAATACTCTGAGGTCCTGTGTTCAAATCCCGCATTGGTGGAAATTGAGTTCAATTATTAAAGGAGAAAGACTGGAATATAAAAGCTAGTCTCAGTCACGGTGATCACAAAACTATTATTGTTAAAAACTCACCTGACTAATGCCCTTTAGGGAAGGAAATCTGCTGTCCTTACCTCGTCTGACTCCAGATTCAAAGCAACATTCTTGACTGCCCTCTGAAATGGCCCAGCAAGCCATTCAGTTCCAGGGCAATTAGGGATGGTTAACAAATGCCAGCCGGAGGGCAGCACGGTGGCGCAGTGGGTTAGCCCTGTTCCCTCACGGCGCTGAGGTCCCAGGTTCGATCCCGGCTTTGGGTCACTGTCCGTGTGGAGTTTGCACATTCTCCCCGTGTTTGCGTGGGTTTCGCCCCCACAACCCAAAGATGTGCAGGGTAGGTGGATTGGCCACTCTAAATTGCCCCTTAATTGGGAAAAAATGAATTGGGAACTCTACATTTATAAAAACGAAACAAATGCCAGCCAGCCCGGAACAGACAACATCCAATGGAAGAGTAAAGAGAAAAATCACCAATGTGACCTAACATTCCAGCTTTTCATGCAGTTAGTATATGAAATACAGGGTGCAGTCTGTACATACAACAGAACGTGATCTTGTTGGACTATATACATCATGGAGAGAAGCTTCAGGAAGGGGGAAAGGTGTCACTGTCCATGAACTAAGGTTGTTAACTGAAAAGTCTCTGTTCATCAGATATGAAGACAAGGTGATTCAGTCTGTCATTCAAAGCAATTAACATGAGGATAATTCTTCCTTAATTCCTCGGTGTTTTCTCTCACATTTGGATTCTAATTACAATTTTGAACAATAACTACAATCAGATTCATCTCAAATTCAAATTATTTGGCGTAATGAAACAGAAGGGTGACATGGTAGCACAGTGGTTATCACTGTTGCTTCACAGCTCCAGGGTCTAGGTTCGATTCCCGGCTTGGGTCACTGCCTGTGCGGAGTCTGCACGTTCTCCCTGTGTCTGCGTGGGTTTCCTCCGGGTGCTCGGGTTTCACCCCACTAGTCCTGAAAGGCGGGCTGGTTAGGTGAAATGGACATTCTGAATTCTCCCTCGGTGTACCCGAACAGGCGCCGGAGTGTGGCGACGAAGGGATTTTCACAGTAACTTCATTGCAGTGTTAATGCAAGCCTACGTGTGACACTAATAAAGATTATCATAAATAAGACCGGTATAAGAAGCGGTTTATGAAAGTTAGTAACAGACCAAATGAATTTCTGCATTTTGAGCATTTCTCATTTCATTTCTTCCCCTCCACCATCATCACGACATGTTGATTCACTTAAAGGTAGCAGTCAAGATCCCAGAGGCCTAGTAACCTATCCACTAGTCACAAGTTAGGCCGTTCCCAGCTTCTCGCTGACTTGATTGACCGTGACTTATTCAGTGCTGCATTATTCTAGATTTAACACATTGAAGTGTCAGCTTGATGTAACATTGTGGCAATGAAGGTATCCATATTCTCCAATAGTACATAATCCCTCACACAATTTTGAATATCACTTGGCCCATTATAGTACTGTGCTCAAACGATGGTGCACGGGATACCCTTAAACTCAGAGAAGGTTCCCCAATATTACTATGACGATCCCAGGCCAGGTTCTCATTGAACAGGGCAATGACGAGCCCAATACAGGAACCCTGCTGCCCATGAATGCATTCTGGTATAGGTGGCTTTCCAAGGCCTGCTCTCGGTCTTGTTACTGGCGGCGATTCTCCGGGCTAAGACTCTCACCTTCCGGCTTTGGCAACGTTGGAGGCGGCAGCAGCAGAGGAGCAAGTGAAGATTCCGCTCCCGGCCACTGCTCTGGGTTTCTTTTTCAATTCAGCTTCTTGCTTGAGGAAGTCGGACTGGCCGTCACGCATCTGATCAAAATGATTGGTGATAATTCAGCCAAAGCTCTACTGCATGGCAGCAACAAGGCTAGCCAGAATATCTGCCCCAGTCCAGCTTCTCCAATCCCCTCTCTCCTGCTCCTTCAATCATAGATTCTGTCTCTGGAGGAGCAGTGAGTGTAAAGCAGGGAACCTGTGATTACAGGAACTGGAGCAGCAAGCGTGGGCGACATCAAATGTCATTGGAGGAGCAGATCTGTATCATTTTCCTGCTCTGACGCTTGCATTTGCAACTGTTCAGCCCCATTCAGATTACGGAGGAGGTGAAAGACAGAGACAATTTTAGATTGGCGGAATTCCAAAATCCAAGTGTTGGAAATCCACTAAGTAGCAGAAATTTATCACCCGATTCACTGTTCCTTCAGTCACAAGGATAGATTATCGCCCCAATTCCATGTTCTCTCAATTTGTTAACCAACCTTTTGCATGGGATCTTACCAAAAGCTTTCTGAAAATCTAAATATACCACATCCAGTGGTCCCCCTTATCTATTCAGCTAGTTACATCCTCAAAAAAACCCAAATAGGTTTGTTAAACAGGATTTCCCTTTCACAAATCCATGTTGACTCTGCCCAATGCTATCATTATTTTCTAAATGCCCTGTTATCACATCCTTTTTATAGACCCTAGCATTTCCCTACTTCTGATATCAGGCTAATAGATCTGTAGTTTCTTTTTTCTCTCTCTTCACAAATAGTGGGGTGACATTTGCTACCTTCCAAACCGCAGGAACCATTCCAGAATCTACAGAATTCTCAGAAAAGATCTTTTCCAGCAGCGAAGGGGGTGGTAACCATGGAAACGAGTCCAGCTCTTCCCCACAAAATTCCTAAGCTATAAGTACCAGAACCCATTCCCTTTCGGCAGCTGAAACTCTTTATTAAAATAAATTCAGAGTACCCAATTATTTTTTTTTCCAATTAAGGGGCAATTTAGTGTGGCCAATCCACCTAACCTGCACATATTTGGGTTGTGGGGGTGAAACCCACGCAGACATGGGGAGAATGTGCAAACTCCACACGGACAGTGACCCAGGGCCGGGATTCGACCCAGGTCCTCAGCGCCGCATGCACAGTGCTAACCACTGCGCCACATGCCGCCCCCAGAATTTTGAAAGATGACTGTCAATGCATCTACTATCTCTATAGCCACCTCTTTCAAAACTCTGGGATGTAGATCATCTGGTCCAGGAGAGTTAACTATTTTATGTCCCATTAATTTCACATCTTGATCTTTAGAACAAAGGTTATCTTTCACTACAGTACTAATGCCCTCTTTAATTAACTAGAGCCACATCACCACCTTTTCACAGCTTTGTAAATGTCACATACCTTTGGATATTCAGGCCTTAGCTTCGGGTTTCTTGGAGCCACATCTCTATGACTAGGTCATTCCTTTACTGCTTTTATGAAGTCTGGTCCTAACTGCTGGCACACTTGTTCGTAATCACTGTCCCTTTCCGCCCGATTATCATTACCTTTTTAAAAATTTGTTTATGGGATGTGGGCATCATTGGTTAGGCCAGTATTTATTGCCCATCCCTAGTTGCCCTTCAGAAGGTGGTAGTGAGCTGCCTTCTTGAACCATTGCAATCCCGGAGGTGTAGATGCACCCACTGTGCTGTTAGGGAGGGACTTCCAGGATTTTGACTCTGACAGCAAAGGAACAGCGATATTTTTCCAGATCAGGGGGGTGACATGTGGAGGGAAATCTCCAGATAGTGGGTTTCCCAGGTATCTGCTGTTCTTGTTCTTCTCGATGATGGTCGTGGGTTTGGAAGGTGCTTCCTAAGGAACCTTGGTGAGTTCTTGCAGTGCATCCTGTGGTTGGTGCACATGCTGCCACTGTTGATGGTGGAGGGATTGAATGTTTGTGGAAGGGGGGAGAAATCAAGCGGGGCTGCCTTGTGCTGGATGGCTTTGAGCTTGAGTGTTGTTGGAGCTGCACTCATCCAATCAAGTGGAGGGTATTCCATTACACTCCTGACTAGTGCCTTGTAGATGGACAGGTTTTTGGGGTCAGGAGGTGAATTACTCGCCGCAGGATTCCTAGCCTTTGCTTGTAGCCACAGTATTTATATGGCTCATCCAATTCAGTTTCTGGTGAATGGTAACCCCAAGATATTGAAAGTGCGGGATTCAGCGATGCTAATGCCATTGAATGTCAAGGGACAATGGTTAGATCCTATCTTGTTGGAGATGATCATTGCCTGACAATTGCGTGACATTATTGTTACTTGCCATTTGTCAGCCCATCCCTGGATATTGAGTCATAAATGGTGCGGAATATCACACACTCATCTGCAAACATCCCCACTTTTGACCTATGATGGAAGGAAGGTCATTGCTACCTTGATCTATTGTCTTGTCATTTCCCTTTAAAATCTTTCCCTAAATGTCGCCCCCCCCCCCTTCTTTCTCTAGTTATATGACTTGCTGGAACACTAAAACCAGAAAATTTAAGCTTCAAATGTGGATTAACATGAAGTTGTTGCCAACATTGGTTTAAAGACAAGATACTGTAACCCTGAGTGGATTAAGGAGATTTTACTAGGGTCACTGATGCATTGGAGATATGATGAAGATAATTCCAACATATAATTAAAACCAGAAGGAAAGACTCAAACAATTGAACTGATTAAACTTGAATTGAGAAAGGATCGAAATCGCAAGGTATAGATTATGCAGGTACAAATACGTGTTTTTATTCCTTCTGTATTTTGTTTTCTATAGACAGATAAATTCTCCTTTACTGCAGATTCTGTAAATTCAAGGTTCTTTGACTATAATCTCACTAACTAAACATTTGTTGTCATATTTCAGAGTAATGAAAACAAGGTCAAAATAACTGAAGCATTAAAAACTCACAGATCAGTGCAGTGATACACCATGAGTAATACACAGTTCTCAACTTTCTCCAGTTTAAACCCAGCCTTTCACAAAATACAATTTGTAGAATCACAGCGAAAACCAATGCTTCAATTTGCCAAAAACAGACTTGTCACATTGTAAATTAGCAACATAAAATAGGTCCAAAATCTCAGAGATTTTCTCAACGTCCTGGTCAGGGTCAATGATTTTTTGAGTCTGGTTGACCAAGTACTGCTGGAACATAACCCACTTTGCACGCAAAATCCATTGAAGATTGTCTGTTAAATCATCAATTGTTAGGGGGAGGAATGGAAAAATTCACTCAATAAGTTGTCTTCATTTCCAAGTTAAAACCAGACTGATGCTCCTCGAATAAAAAGCACAAATGACGTCATGCTGGCAGACAGTTTTGCTTAGAGGATATTGTTAAGATTTGTGGGTTTTAAGGCACTTTTCTGTTTCCTTCATTCAAACAAGCTGTTGCCAACTTAAAGGGCCTTTGTGAAGTTCACTGCTGGAGAGAGCTCAGCAGCTTCTCGGTAGGTGTGTAGTTTTCCCATGTTGTCTTACACCATTTATGGGGCAATTCAGCCATGGATGCTTTTTTGTATGGGCATCCGATATTTTTGGAATTCCCCTCGAGGGTTCTTTCAAGATCTTCACACCAACATGGGCTCAGGTTTCAGTATCATTAGAAATTTCCCAGTGATCAAAGCCAGGATGAAATCTTATTCTTGATCAGCTGGTGTGGAAACCTTCCCTTTATGCTGAGAGGCAGATAGTTTTTGTAAGATTTCCATCCCTGGCTGCTAATTTGAGGTTATGTTGCCAAAGCGAGTTTGAATCACATTTCACTGGAGAGGAGCTTTGGACCATCATGAAACGGTGAAATGTATCATCCGTGAACAGGCTGACAATGATGCCACTTGTGAGAACAAGTCAATTGGCTACATTTGCAATAGGCTTAGCTGCTGCTTGTGATCATTACAAATTCACTGCACTGCACAGAAAAGTCATCTACTGTTGTGAAGCTTCAGCTATCTCAAACAAGTAACATTTCTGTATATCAAATGCAAGTCCTTCAGATGGCAGAACTCTTGAGGCAAGCGGAGACTCTGAAATTGCAGGTGCAAGGTGGACACCTTGCTTGGATGGTTGCGGAGACTCTGAAATTGCAGGTGCAAGGTGGACACCTTGCTTGGATGGTTGTGGATTGGACAGATTCCTTGGCTGACTGTGGCACGATAGAGGATGGAGACATTTTGTGGCTGAAGTATCACCTGACAAATTGGGGATCAAGAGCAGAAGTGGATCACCAGGTCATCTGGAGTGGGCAGGGTACACCACCTGGATTACTGCTTGAGTTGGTTGAGTCCATGGCTGCTGACACAGAGCCAGAATCACATTGATGGAGAAATCCACCCCCCCCCCCACCGAGTCCCAGTTTTTTTTTTTGAAGGGGGTGAAGATTGTTGTCGATGAGACATTCTTCCTCCATCAAACTCTATTTCTATCGTCTGTACCCGAATCATTCCTCCCCGATATCCATACCTCTCTATCCCTGTGTATTCCTCCCTTCACCCATATGCTCATCTACACCCATATACCCTATCCCCCACCTGTACCCCTTACGCATCTCCAGATACCCCTCATATACCCCTTGCTTCACCCATATACATAACACACTGGTATACCCCTCACTATGCCCATCCTTCACCCATATACCCCCATTCTTCACCTATACCCCCATCCTTCACTCATATACCTCATACCCCCACCCTTCACTCATATACCCCATACCCCCACCCTTCACCCATATACCCCATACCCCCACCCTTCACCCATATACCCCATACCCCCATCCTTCACTCATATACCCCCACCCTTCACCCATATACCCCATCCTTCACTCATATACCCCATACCCCCACCCTTCATCCATATACCCCATACCCCCATCCTTCACTCATATACCCCATACCCCCACCCTTCACCCATATACCCCATACCCCCATCCTTCACCCATATACCCCCACCCTTCACCCATATACCCCATACCCCCACCCTTCACCCATATACCCCATCCTTCACTCATATACCCCATACCCCCATCCTTCACTCATATACCCCATACCCCCACCCTTCATCCATATACCACCACCCTTATACCTTCATGCCCCTCCCTCCCCTCATTACCCCGGACCACCCCCTCCCCACACTCCGCTGCCCCCCCTCAGGCCTCCTCGGGCTTGTCTGGCGGGGGTCCGCAGGGCTGCAGCATTTTCTCCATGAGGTTGAAGCGGACCCGGGCCTTGGTCTCATTCTCGGCCACGGCGAAGTAGTTGAGCAGGTCGAAGTGGCCCATGTAGGAGGCGTACGAGTCGCGGTGCTGGTTGACCAGCCACTCCCACTTGGTGGTGTCGGCGTGCCCGGTGCCGATGTACTTGGACTGGAGATGCTCCAGCTGGCTGTGGATGTTGTAGCGGTCCGTCATGGCGCTGCCCCGGCTCAGGATTCAAATGGCAACCGCCAGCCGTCCTCACCCAACATGGCCGCCCTCACCCAACATGGCCGCCCTCACCGCCCTCACCCAACATGGCCGCCCTCACCCTGGTCACAGCCACATTGGAAAATCACCCACCCGACTGAAGCCAATCTTCCCAAAATGTCCACGGCAACGTAATTGATTTTAACAGGAAATAATTATAATTGGCAAATGAGACAATTTCGAAGCATTAAACTAAATTCTATTCGTACGCAGGCGCGTTGGCAACGCTGTCTTCTCCGGCAATGCTCAGCGCCACCTATGCTGGAGGACTGTCGCTGTGAGGAACTGCAACACAATGCCTTCTCCCTCAACCAATTCCCCCTTACTTTTCTCTGCTGGCAAGAGCTTCAAACAATAATAATCTAATAATCTTTATTGTCACAAGTAGACTTATGAGGGGATGGTTTAGTACAGTGGGCAGAAATGCAGAACAATGCCAGAGCGCGGGTTCAATTCCTGTACCGGCCTCAACGAACAGGCGTCGGAATGTGGCGACTAGGGGCTTTTCACAGTAACTTCATTGAAACCTACTTGTGACAATAAGTGATTATTATTATTACATGAGCACTGCAATGAAGTTACTGTGAAAAGCCCCTCGTCACCACGTTCCGGCGCTTGTTAAGGTACACAGAGGGATAATTCAGAATGTCCAAATTACCTAACAGCACGTTTATCAGGACTTGTGGGAGGAAACAGCACGTTTATCAGGACTTGTGGGAGGAAACCGGAGCGCCCGGAGGAAACCCACGCAGACAACGGTATGCAGACTCCGCACAGTCAGTGACCCAAGCCGGGAATCGAACCTGGGACCATGTGCTGTGAAGCAACAGTGCTAACCACTGTGCTACTGTTCCGCCCATAATAGTCCTTGATTAGTATCTCCAGTCAAATTTAGATTGTGATTCTGAAAAGATTCCTGCTGATTTGCAATGCTATCTTATATTTTCTTATTATTCTTTCATGCCGTGTGATCGTCTCGGGCAAGACCATGTATTTGTCGTTCATCTCTAATTACCCTTGAGAAGGCGATAGTGAGCCCCCCCAAAAAATAGATCTGTATTTTCAATGTCTTTTCATTGTTACATTGAATCTTAGCACAGGACAGGCCATTCGGCCCAACAGGTCTGTGTTATCCACCAAACAGATCTTCAGCTACCCCTCAACGTCTCACATGGCCAATTCTCCCACATATTTAGTTTCCGCTGAAATCATCTTTACTGTTTTTCTCAACTACTCCTAGTGATACCCCAGTGAGCCATTCAGCCCCTTAAGTCCATGTGGCGTTTGCACATTCTCCCCGTGTTTGCGCGGGTTTCGCCCCCACAACACAAAAGATGTGCAGGGTAGGTGGATTGGCCGCGCTAAATTGCCCCTTATTTGGAAAAATAAATTGGGCACTCTAAATTTATTTTTAAAAGATACTGAGTCACGTTTTGGGTGCGTTTAGTGGGGTGTTTCCTGGTGCTTGCAATGCCAAGAATGACCCTGTTATTAAACAGGCTGCTTCTTTTTCGGGCCTAGACAAGGAACACCCTGCACCCCACCTCATAATGGAATGGCATGCCCCAGACCCATTCCCTGGCACAGGTAAGATATCACCTGGGCACCTTGGCACTGAAAACCTGTCAATGCCACTGGGGCATTGCCAGGGTGCCAAGGTGGCATCAGGATTGCCAGGGTACCCCCATGCCCTGAGCCCAACAACCCTAACACAGACCAGGCTGACCTGATCCATGTTTGGAAACCAGTTTTTTTTTTCAAAAAAAAAACTTTATTCATAAAATCTATCATAAACATGACAGAACATTTCGAATTGTCTTGAATGTACATTTCCATCAGAGTTACACATTCCCTTGACTTTCTTCCATTCAATTTTGAGAACATTACACACATATCGCTCTTTACTTTACAATTCCTTCTTAAACATTTACATTGTCATGTTTCTTTTATACGTTGGAGTGTTGGTGGCCCAGACCGAGGGGGGTTTACACTGTTACCCGCCCCTCGGTGTACATTTGCTGGTAAGACCTTACACAGTGGTCTTTCCCCATTGCGCCTTGGCGGCAGCTGCCCCAAGCTTGAGTGCGTCCCTCAGCACGTAGTCCTGGACCTTGGAATGTGCCAGCCTGCAACACTCGGTCGAGGACAGCTCTTTGCACTGGAAGATCAGCAAGTTCCGGGCAGACCAAAGAGCGTCTTTCACCGAGTTGATGACCTTCCAGCAGCAGTTGATGTTTGTCTCGGTGTGTGTCCCTGGAGACAGTCTGTAGAGCACAGATTCCTGTGTCACAGAGCTGCTTGGGATGAACCTTGACAAATACCACTGCATCTCTCTCCAGACCTTCTTTGCAAAGGCACATTCCACAAGGAGGTGGGTGACCGTCTCATTTCCCCCACAGCCACTCCGAGGGCAGCGTGCAACGGCGCTGAGCCTTCGGGTGTACATGAAGAATCTGACGAGGAGGTCCCTTCTCACCACCAGCCAAGCTAGGTCTTGGTGCTTGTTTGTAAGTTCTGGCGATGAGGCGTTCTGCCAGATGACTCTGGCAGTCTGCTCAGGGAACCGTCCAACGCCCTCCACAGTCTCCTTTTCCCTGAGGGCCTCGAGGACATTACGTGCTGACCACTGCTTCATTGCCTTGTGGTCAAAGGTGTTTTTCTTCAAAAACTTTTCCACGAGGGACAGGTGGTACGGCACGGTCCAACTACTTGGAGCGTTCCGCGGCAATGAGGCCAGGCCCACCCTGCGTAACACCGGGGACAGGTAGAACCTCAGTATGTAGTGACATTTGGTGTTTGCATACCGGGGGTCCACGCACAGCTTGATGCAGCTGCACACAAAGGTGGCCATCAGGATGAGGGAGGCGTTGGGTACGTTTTGCCCTCCCTTCTCCAGAGGTTTGTACATGGTGTCCCTTCGGACACGGTCCATCTTGGATCTCCAGATGAATTTGAAGATGGCCCGGGTGACTGCCGTGGCGTAGGGTCGGGTTATGGGCCAGACCTTCGCTACGTGCAGTAACACCGAGAGTGCCTCACACCTGATGACCAGGGTTTTGCCCGCAATGGAGAGGGAGCGTTGCTCCCACCAGCCCAGTTTCTGTCTTACCTTGGCTATGCGCTCCTCCCAGGTTTTGGGGCACGCCCCAGCCACTCCAAACCATATCCCCAGCACCTTCAGGTAATCTGACCTGACAGTGAAGGGGACAAAGGACCGGTCGGCCCAGTTCCCAAAGAACATGGCCTCGCTCTTGCCGCGGTTTACCTTGGCTCCCGAGGCCAGTTCAAACTGGTCGCAGGTGGTCAAGAGCCTGCGTACAGACGCGGGATCCGAGCAGAAGACGGCAACGTCGTCCATGTACAGGGAGGCCTTGACTTGCACGCCTCCGCTGCCTGAGATCATCACTCCTCTTATACCCGGATCCTTTCTGATGGACTTGGCAAAAGGTTCTATGCAGCACACAAACAGGGCCGAGGAGAGAGGGCAGCCCTGCCTGACTCCTGATTTGATCTGGAACTTTTCTGATTCCCACCCGTTGATTGAGACTGCGCTATAGATGTTTGTGTAGAGCAGTTTGATCCAATTGAGAATTCCCCCCCCAAACCCCATTTTGGAGAGCACATCCATCATGTAGGTGTGCGATATTCTGTCAAAAGCCTTCTCCTGGTCAAGGCTGATGAGGCAGGTGTCCACCTTCCTGTCCTGCACGTAGGCGATCGTATCCCTGAGTAGCGCGAGGCTATCAGAGATCTTCCTGCCGGGTACAGCACAGGTCTGGTCCGGGTGGATCACCGACTCCAGAGCAGACCTGACCCGATTGGCAATGACCTTGGCTAGAATTTTGTAATCCACATTCAACAGTGAAATGGGTCGGCAGTTTCGAATTTCTTCCCTTTCCCCCTTCTGCATGTAGATGAGGATGATGATGCCTTTCCTCATGGATTCTGACATGCTGCCATCCAGAAGCATACTCTCGTACACTTCCAGCAGGTCTGGGCCCATCCAGTCCCACAGAGCCGAATACAACTCAGCCGGTAAGCTTCCGGGAGTTTTACTCGTCTCGAAGGACTTGACGGCCTTTGTCAGCTCTTCCAGAGTTAGCGGTTTGTCCAGGTTTTCCCGCTCGCTGTCGCCTAAGACCTCCGTGGTAGACGACAGGAAGGTCTGGGAAACAGTGCTATCTGTTGGCTTCAGGTCATACAGTCCGGCATAAAAGGATTTACTGATCCTCAGGATGTCAGACTGTGATGACTTTACAGAGCCATCTTCTTCCTTCAGGCTGCTGATCACAGAGGTCTCTCTGTGCACCTTTTGGAAGAAGAAGCGTGAGCACTTTTCATCCTGCTCCACGGAGCGGACTCTGGAACGGAAGATAACCTTGGAGGCGTCCGAGGTGTAGAGCGAGGCTTGCTGGCTCTTCACCTCTTGGAGATCCTCCTTGACATCAACCCTCATCGATTGCAGCTGGAGCAAATTCTACATACTTTTCTGGAGCCTGGACATGGCCCCTCGTCTCTCTCTCACCTTTTGAACGCCCTTGAGAATGAAAAACCTTTTGATATTCCCCTTGATTGCTTCCCACCAGAGATGTGGAGACTCAAAGAGGGGTTTCACGGTTCTCCAACCTTTGTAATCCCTCCTGAGTTCCTCGAGGTTCTCAGGGGTCAGCAGTTTTACATTCAGCTTCCATGTTCCCCTGCCTACCCCCTGGTTTTCCTGCAGGTGGCAGTCGGCCAGTAGGAGGCAGTGGTCAGAGAAGAACACTGGCTTAACATCGGTGGACCTGACCGTGAAAGCACGGGACACAAAGAAGAAGTCTATCCTGGAGCGGACGGACCCGTCTGGCCGTCTGTGTATCTACGCTGCGCTCCGTCTGCAGGGTTGCTGCAGACGTCGAGCAGCTTGGCGTCTTTTACCGTTTCCATCAGGAGTCTGGACGTAGCGTCTAGTTTGCTGTCGGCTCTGCCGGATCGTCCAGCTGCATCGATGATGCAGTTGAAGTCACCGGCCAGAATGACAGCCTTGGAGGTGGCCAACAGCAGTGGGAGTTGCTGAAGGACTGCCAGCCGCTCACTCCTTACGGCCGGGGCGTACACGTTAATGAGTCTGAGAGGGACGTTTTTGTATTTGACGTCTGCTACAAGGAGGTGTCCGCCCACCAGCTCCTTAACGTCGGAAATGGTGAAGTTGCCTCCCCGCAGCAGAATACCCAGGCCGGAGGAGCGACAGTCATTTCCTCCTGACCAGATGGGTGGCCCGTGGGACCACCAGCTCGACCAGCGCCTGTAGTTGCTGAGGAGGATTCCTTGGACTTTGGGGGGGGGGGGGGGGGGGGGGAGGGATGTTATAACCTGCCTGCTTACCATTGGCTGGGGACGAATGACAATCCCACAATCCTGTGGGAGTATGAGCTTCCCCAATGAGGAGGACGGAGAAATCATTAGTAAACTCCCTGTATAAATAAAGCTGGCCAGTTTGGAACCGGCAGGAAGGAGTAAGCAGCAAGGGAAGTTGCTGCTGCTGTGTATATATATGTTATTGTAAATAAATGTTATTTCTTTGTATCCTTGAAACTCTGGATTCTTCGTGGCCCTCATAAAAGCCTCCTATCAGAGGACATACACTAAGAGAATATGTTTCTCTGCTGGTGACACTTGGCTGAGTCAAGAGATTGGTTGCAGAATTATTACCGTTTGCAGCAGGGTTTACGTCAATTACCGTGAGTTGCTAACTCATCTTTCAGCCATTAGTGAGGTCGAGCACACATTGGCTCAGCTGTCTGCTGTGTTACTTCTGAGCCACAAGCTTCCGATGCCCCAGAGCTGTCGTCGAAAAGCATTGCTTTGTGGAAGGTGCCATCTTTTGAAAGAAACATTGAACTGAGGCCTGAAAGATGACAGGAAAAATCCTACATAAATAATGGGCTTGCTGATTCACATATCCATTCCACTGGTTTGTAAACCAAGAAATAATATCACTTGAATTTATTCTGTGCCTCACCTGCAGTAGATGCCAAATTTATGTCTCCCCAATATCACTAAAAAATAGTTGATCTCGTCATTCCTTCATTGCTGTGTGCGGGAGTTTGCCCATACATTGTAAAAGTGTAAATTGGCTGCTGTGTTGCCCTCATTATAATAGCATCTTCAAAAGTACATTAACATTTTTTTTACAGTAGCAAATTATTTTTTTCCAATTGAGGGGCAATTTAGCGTGGCCAATCCACCTACCCTGCACATCTTTGTGCTGTGGGGGCGAAACCCACGCAGACACGGGGAGAATGTGCAAACTGCACACGGACAGTGACCCAGAGCCGCGATCGAACCCGGGTCCTCAGTGCCGTGAGGCAGCAGTGCTAACCACTGCGCCACCGTGTCGCCCATCTTCAAAAGCACTGAATTAACTTTGAGATATTTTGGGCTGCTGTAAAAGTTTCTGTATTAATACAAATTTTCATTCTATGTAATTGCATTTATTGCCCGTCCCTAATTACCCTTGAGAAGGTGGTCGGGAGCCACCTCTTGCACCTCTGCTGTCCGTGTGGTGTAGATACACCCACAGTGCTGATAGAAAGGGAGTTACGGCATTTCGACCCAGCGACAGTGAAGGAACGGCCGCTATAATTCCAAGTCGCGATGGTGTGCGACCCAGATCATTGCCATTCTTGCCCTTCTTGAAGATCATTGAGGAGAGAAGCGCTTCCGGAGTTACCTTGGGTGTGTAGCTGCATTGCATTTTAGAAGCTGTCCACATTGCAAGAACAGTGTGCCAGTGAGGGAAGGGATGTGTATTAAGTTCAGTGACAGGGACGTTGAACAAACTCTGCCTCGAATGGTGGCGAGTTTCGGGAGTGTTACTGTGGCTGCCGCCATCCAGTCAAATGGCGAATACTCGATTACATGTCTGACTTGAACCTTTTTCGGTCTGCTAGATACGAACCTTCGACTAACACAGGATGCTCATGTTGGGAAAAAGCACTGGCATTAACTTGTCTCACCTCAGTGAACATACAAAACACCTCCATCTCAAAAAACATAGGAGCAGAACTTATGAAGTCCTGTGTCCAATCTAACGCATGCTGAGCATAGTGTAAGTAAGGTAAGCGTAAATATTAATTTTATTACCATTTGAAGTTATGACAGTTCTATTAATATGTGAACAATTAAACATTTTCTCCATCTCATTATGAAATATTTGGCATGTATTATTCATGGGACCAAGGCTAGTCTACCTATCCTAGTTCAACCTTGCAGCCCCCTGAGATGAAGGAGGGCCATTCACTCTATCCATCGCTGAGTTAAAGGGGAGAGGTAGCATGGATGACAGATATTCTTATTATGTTTTAATACTACTTTAATATTACTGGAAAGAAAGCCAAAACACGTGTGCATGCATCAAATTGTGAAAAGTACAATTATTAATGTACAAAATCATCGAGTCTGGTGCTAATATTCAGATAGTTCTCTTACAAACCAAAACACATCACCAAGAAAACAGAGAATCTATTTAGGCATTTCACAGTCTTAGATTGTAGTCTGAAAAAGTGTTACAGAGTCAAAATCAACATCAAAACCACTTCTGCCAGCCTGCTTCAGGAGTTCTACCGGCCCCTCTGTCATCGATGATCTTGTTCGAAGAACAAGTCGGAAAGAATATCTGGCTGTCGCTAGCTCGGCCAGCATTAATTGTGCATCCCTCACTTCCCTCAAGGAGGTGGGGCTGAGCTGCCGTCTTGAACTGCTGCAGCCGCTGAGGTGTACGCACACCTACCGTGCTGTTAGAACATAGAACATAGAAAATACAGCACAGAACAGGCCCTTCGGCCCACAATGTTGTGCCGAACCTTTGTCCTAGGTTAATCATAGATTATCATTGAATTTACAGTGCAGAAGGAGGCCATTCGGCCCCTTGAGTCTGCACCAGCTCTTGGAAAGAGCACCCTACCCAAACTCAACACCTCCACCCAACACCAAGGGCAATTTGGACATTAAGGGCAATTTATCATTGGCCAATTCACCTAACCCGCACATCTTTGGACTGTGGGAGGAAACCGGAGCACCCGGAGGAAACCCACGCAGACACGGGGAGGATGTGCAGACTCCGCACAGACAATGACCCAAGCTGGAATCGAATTAGGGAGGGAGTTCCAGTACTTTGAGCCAGCGACAGTACAGGGGACGCGCGAGATATTTCCAAATGGGATGGTGTTGTGTCCGCGTCTATCCCAAATATTAATTTGTCTTTTCTCAATTCCGGCACTGACAGACCTGCTGTGTATTTCTAGAATTTTCTTTCTTTTTTTAAAATCAAATAAAGTCAGGATTCCTCAGTGACTCAAAGTGGACGATTAAAAAAGTAAATATTGATATCGCTGAACCTTCAACTTGTGAAGTAAAAATGTGCGCACATCACTTAACTATCAGCTGATATAACAAAGGCATCAGAAGCAGACACAGAGGTAGGTCGCTCAGCCCCTCAGGCCTGCTCCGACAATCTATAAGATCATGGGGGATATCTGCCTTAATTCCACATCCCCATATCGCTTTCCCCTAGTTACCAAAAGCCTATCGATCTCAGCCTTCAATATACTCAAACTGAAATTCAACTCTCTGGGGAAGAGAATTTCCAAGTTTCAAAATCCTCTGATGAAGAAATTTCTCCTCATGTCAGCCTCTTATCCTGACACCATGTTCCCTTGTTCCAACCTCTCCAGCCAAGAGGAGGCAGTCTCTCGTCACTACCTGACAACCCCTCTAAGTGTGTTGCAAGTTTCAATGGGATCAGCTCCCATTCTTCTCAACCCCAGTGAGTATAGGCCCCATTCTGCTCAATCTCTCCTCAAAGGACAGCCATCGCACCTCGGCAGCCTGGTCAACCTTTGATGCACCCAATCTGAGGCAAAAATCATCACTTGGGTGAACTGGCCTCAATGGAAAGCAAAGTTCAAGCACTGGGTGACTAATCCCATCTCTTTAGCTTCTTGCCAAGCAGGTTGTGTTGAAATTATCTCGTTCAATCTGGTCTGTTGCATTTGTTGCTCCCAATGTGGTCTCCTCTATATTGGAGAGACTAAACGCAGACTGGGTGATCGCTTTGCTGAGCATCTTCGGTCTGTGCGCGTTCAGGACCCTGACCTTCCCGTTGCTTGCCATTTTAACAAAAGACCCTGCTCCCGTGCCCACATGTCTGTTCTTAGCCTGCTGCAATGTTCCAGGGAAGCGCAACGCAAACTGGAGGAACAACATCTCATCTTCCGGTTAGGCACGCTACAGCCTTCCGGCCTGAACATCGAATTCAACAACCTCAGACGATTAGCTCTACCCCACCTCGACCCATTTGTTTTCATCCCATTTCATTTTAACTGTCTTATACCATTTCTTTCTTGTCTTTCTTCATATATATTTACAGCCCCCCCAATCTTATCCACCTTTCCTTATCCTTTCTCCCCTTTGCTTCCCCCTTTCCCTCCCCCCACATCTACAGTTTACCCTCTGATGTTAGTTTCTCTGCTGTTTGGCCTTTCGCATCTTTTGTTCTCTCTGGGGACTGCCCTCTTTCCCCTTGCTTTCTGTGGCCATTAGCATCCTATTTTCCCGGGTTTCTGTGGCTATGACTCATCTTTCATTCTCACTCCACAGTATAAATATTTCCTACTTTCTCTGTCTTTTAACTTTGACAAAGGGTCATCGGACTCGAAACGTTTGCTCTTTTCTCTCCCGACAGATCTGCTGAGATTTTCCAGCATTTCCTCTTGTGTTAAAATGATCTCTGGTTGCGAAATATTCAAGCACGCTTTGTGTGTGAGCGATCAATCTGTGGAAGAATAGGAAGATGGCGGAAGCAGAGATTGCGGATTAATTCAAATCAATATCTGTCAGGAAATTACATTTTGGGTCACAGGAGCCGAGTGGTTTGAGGTAGGATGTGCAGTGATTGTAGTGCACCTTGGGAGGGGCTGTGGATTTGGAATATTGTTCCCAAAGCTCTCGACCACTGGGTTCTTTCCCTCACCTCATGCCTGGGTCTGTTGTAGACTCAATGATAGAGACTGATTGTAATGTTCAGACAACAAGTCGATTATCTTTGAATCATAAGCGAGGATGAGAGAAAGTAAATTCGGTGGACCTCGGTTTTTCCGTGTGCAGAATGTGGCCAGAGTTTTCTTAAGGCCTCTCCCACTCGTTGGGGTATTCCGGTCCCGTCGATCTGAACAGTGATTTAAGTGGCTTGCTGCATCCGCCAAAGGGAGACACTCCCTGGTGGGGCGGTAATGTCCTGGTCCACGACAATCCTTTAAATCTGTTTTTATTTTTCTTCTTGCAAATTCTTATTTATCTCCATCTGAATTATTCTGGTGTCATTTCCTGCCTGTTCCCTGTGACATTATGCAAAATGTTCAGAATATAAAGGGTTAATGTCATATCATAATCAACCACTAGGTGGAGCTAGATGCAGAACGCCATAAAGCACTGACTCTCAGGCTTCTGGGAGAAGGCTGGAGAGGAGCAGTGAGAGAGTGTTGAGTGCAGTTACAGATCGAGTGTAGAGATGAGTGTTAGGAGAGCGTAGATTGTAGATTACTAGATTATTGTTTACTATGGGAGAAAGTGGTCGATCTTAAATAAGCAGTGTAGATAAAAGTTAGCTTCGTGAATGAACTTAGCTTTAGCTTCTGTGGTCTTTGTGAACATCACAACATCCATCCTGAAAACAGAATCACAAAGAACACTGCCCTCCCCACCAACGCCAATCAAAGGGATAATCTTGTCCAGTCGCAAACTCTTCCCCATACCTTTCCATTCTTCCTCCCAGTGGATATATTTGTGAAGGAGGTGGGCGAGAGAGAGACAGCCATCATTGTGTGGATCACGTTAGTGGGCCCACAGTGATTACGAAATTAAACAGATGACCATAGAACGGCCCTTCACCATTTTGGCAACTTTCACAGAGAAATTCTAACCTGACTGACAGAGCAGGAAGCAGATGGGTTTGGATCAGATTCACCTCAATGGAGATTCAAATTGGGTGGGTTATAAAATGGGTGCAGGAATCCAAATGTCCAGGAGTCTCCAGCAACTAAAGGTTGCCATGGGAAGGCAGCGTATCTGAGGTCAGGCGTGTGGGTGAAGGGGGCGGGGCAATTGGAGGCAGGTGGTTTCATGCAAGGAAATGCCCAGGAACATATCCAATCAGAGACCTTCGCTATCACCCAAACTGTGCCTACCTGTCCCATTGACAATCCATAAACTCAGCTTCTGCCCACATGTGCTGTCAGCCAGCCAAAACCTGACCTCAAGCTGTACCAAGTGAATATGTTATAGAATAATACACTTTATATAATGCAGACTGTCGCCAGTGCACCCCAGAGAGACAGTCTCAATAAATCAGAAAATGCAATTGGAGAATAGAAGCACAGAATGAGACAATTTGGCCTGTTGCCTGTCAGTTTCCTGGGAGTGCAGCTCAGCTGCTCCCACTTTTCTGTCTTTTCCCCATAGCTGAAATATTACTTGAGATAACAATCTAATTCACTTTTAAAAGCCATGATTGAACCTGACTCCACCACACTCTGAGTGCATTCCACATCCTAACCACGCGCTGTGTGAATCTGCCTCCACCACACTCACAGGCAGTACATTCCAGATCCTAACCACTCGCTGTGTGAATCTGCCTCCACCACACTCACAGACAGTACATTCCAGATCCTAACCACTCGCTGTGTGAATCTGCCTCCACCACACTCACAGACAGTACATTCCAGATCCAAACCACTCGCTGTGGGAATCTGCGTCCAACACACTCACAGACAGTACATTCCAGATCCTAACCACTCGCTGTGTGAATCTGCCTTCACCACACTATTAGGCAGTGCATTCCACATCCTAACCTTCTTCTTCTTGGTCAGTTCCTCAGTGTCGAGGATGACTTGCTTCCACTCCGGGGAGGGGGGTTCTGTTGTGGCTGAATAGTCCGATCCTGGACCCGCAGATTCTGTGCTCCCCTTCCACTATTTATGCCTGGCCTCCATGTGCTCCACCCCACTACATTAGAGTGATTGTGCATTCTTAGGCAAGTGATTCCCAGTTGGGGATGCTGTTTATTTAGGGAGGATTTCAGAGTGTCCTCCTAGAGATTTTTGTTGCCCATCTAGTGATTGCATGGCCATTGCGGGGCTCGGAGTAGAACACTTGTATTGGGAGTCTTGTAGTGGGCAGCACAGTCGCACAGAGGTTAGCACTGTTGCTTCACAGCGCCAGGGTACCAGGTTCGATTCCCGGCTTGGGTCACTGTCTGTGTGGAGTCTGCACGTTCTCCCAGTGTCTGCGTGGGTTTCCTCCGGGTGATCCGGATTCCACCCGCAAGACGTGCTATTAGGTCATTTGGACTTTCTGAATTCTCCCTCTGTGGACCAGAAGAGGTTTTTCACAGTAACATCATTGCAGTGTTAATGTTAGCCTACTTGTGACAATAAAGATTACTTTACTTTATGTGGACAGTACATATGCGCCCTGCACTGGCGGCCGAGTGTCCATGCATGCGCGGCTGCCTCCGCGCAACATGGCAGAGCCATACAGCGGGCCGGCGCAGAAGAAGGTAGGCACGCCCCGAATCTACGCGCCCGCCGATCAGTGGGCCCCAATCATGGGCCAGGCTGTTGTGGAGGCCCCACCCAGAGTCTGATCCCCCCAGCTGGACGGCCACCGCGGCAGTGGGTCCGAGCTCTCGCCGGGTGGAACCATGCTAGAACCACGCTGGCGGGAACTCGGCCGGTCGACCGCGGAGAATTGCCGCCGGGGCCGATGCGACCGGCACCTTGCCGATTCTCTGGTCACCGGAGAATCGCGTCCCAGTGTCGTGGGTCGTCTGAGCGGCATCTCCGATTCTCCGAGCCCGCGCGGGCTCGGAGAATCCCGGACCCTGTTCCTCAGGCATCCAAAACTGCACTGGCGCATTGGAGATCCTAACCGCTCGCTGTGTGGACGTGCCTCCACCACACTCACAGACAGTACATTCCAGATCCTAACCACTCACTGTATGAATCTGCCTCCACCACACTCTCAGACAGTACATTCCAGATCCGAACCACTCGTTGTGTGAATCTGCCTCCACCACACTCTCAGACAGAACATTCCAGATCCTAACCACTCGCTGTGTGAATCTGCCTCCACCACACTCTCAGACAGTACATTCCAGATCCGAACCACTCGTTGTGTGAATCTGCCTCCACCACACTCTCAGACAGAACATTCCGGATCCTAACCACTCGCTGTGTGAATCTGTCTCCACCACACTCTCAGACAGAACATTCCAGATCCGAACCACTCGTTGTGTGAATCTGCCTCCACCACACTCACAGACAGAACAGTCCAGATCCTAACCACTCGCTGTGTGAATCTGTCTCCACCACACTCTCAGACAGAACATTCCAGATCCTAACCACTCGCTGTGTGAATCTGCCTCCACCACACTCTCAGACAGTACATTCCAGATCCCAACCACTCGCTGTGTAAATCTGCCTCCACCACACTCTCAGACAGTACAGACCTGAGTTTCCTCACCTGTCACCATGGCCTGGGTAACATCTGCTTCCTTGGAAAGGCAGATGTACATTTGTACTCTGCCATTCAATATGAACATATGAAATAGGAGCAGGAGGCCACTCGGCCCCTCGAAGCTGCTCCGCCATTCAATAAAATCATGACAGATCTAATTTTAAACACAACTCCACATTCCTGCCTACTCGCAGATAACCTTTCGCTCCCTGGTGAATCAAGAATCCGTCTAACTCTGCCGGAAAAATATTCTGCTTCGGTTGCCTTTTGAGGAGGAGAGTTCCAAAGGGAGCAATAATTTTTCCTAATCTCTGATTTAAATGGGCGGCCCCTTATTTTTCAACAGAGACCTGGATTCTGCCACAAGAGGAAACATCCTCTCCACATCCATTCTGTCGATACCCTCAGGATCGTGTCTGTGTCAATCAGGTCACCTCTTACTCTAAACTCCAGGGGATACAAGCAAAGCCTGTCCAACCTTTCCTCATATCGCACTCACACAGGTCTGCGCCTTGTCGACCTTCTCTGAACTGCTTCCAATGCATTCACCTCCTTCTTTCAACATGGCCTCCCATACCGGCCTCCCCGAACAGGGGCCGGAATGTGGCGACTAGGGGCTTTTCACAGTAACTTCATTGAAGCCTACTTGTGACAATAAGCGATTTTCATTTCATTTTTTCATTGGAGGGCAACACTGTACACAATACTCCAGATGTTGTTTCATCAAAGCCCTGTCAAACTGAAGCACAACCTTCCTACTTTTATATTTAGTTAGTTCCCCTTGCAATAAATGATAAAATTCGATTAGCTTTCCTAATTACTTGCTGCACCTTCTCTGATCCATGCACTAGGTCACCCAGGTCCCTCTGCACCTCCGAGCTCAGCAATCTCTCATCATTGAGATAATAAGCTTCTTTTTTATCCTTCCTTCCAAAATGGGACAAAATCACTTCATACTCCATTTGCCAGATCTTTGCCGACTGACCTAACCTGCTTGACTGTGGAGGAAGGAAGGTGGAGGTAACAATTTGGGAAAGATGACCTCATATCAGAATTGGAGCTTTTGAATTGGATTTTTCTTGCTATCTATCGTCGCTCCTGTGTTCACGAGAACCTTGCTTACAAAATACACATTTCTTTCTTTGGCAACTGCCTCCTGCTCCCTCTTATTCTAAACTAATAATAATTCCAGGCGGCACGGTGATGCAGTGGGTTAGCACTGCTGCCTCACGCCGCTGAGGACCCGGGTTCGATCCCGGCTCCGGGTCACTGTCCGTGTGGAGTTTGCACATTCTCCCTGTGTTTGCATGGGTTTCGCCCCCACAACCCAAAGATGTGCAGGCTAGATGGATTGGCCACGCTAAAATTGCGCCTGAATTGGAAAAAAAGAATTGGGTACTCTAAATTTATTTTTAAAAAATATTTCCAGCTCAGAAACCTGAAACACTGCCACCATTTCGCTCAGTGTTTCTAGCACTTCCTATTTCTGATTTCTAGTATTTTAAGTTCTCCATTCGCTCTATTTTCTTAAATACCAGGCCAAAATTAATTTCTTGTGACTTTGTGTTGTCAGATTCCGTTGTAAGGCACGGTTATTGACAGCGTTTTGTATTGGTTTCGAGGACATCAGCCTGGTGACAAGAAGTCTGTCAAACATTGAGAGGAAAGGTGCTAGGTGGGAGCATTGAAACTCAACTGCAAGAGGTATAAAGAGAAAGCAGGAACAAGGCAAACAACAGTGTAAAACAAAAGGCGTTATCTTCGAAAGAGATTGTGAGCAACAATTGGGGAGAAGTAAATTAAAGTTCGGATGTGTTGGGATTGAGTTACAGAAAAAAAGATGAATGAAATTTAATAATGAACAAAACAAACAACATAATATTGTTTAATGCAATATATGCAATATAATAACCTCTATCCTCTCGTGAAATTTCTTTTTTAATTTCCTTAATGTGTTTCTGCAATAATGTCTTGTGCACTGTTTGAATGCAGTCACTGGCCTATTTATTTTACAGGGGTAAGTGCCAGTAATGAAAGTCTCTCAGGAGATGATTTCAACAGTTCTGTGAAGCCCCACTCTGAGTCATGAAGAATTAAGCTCCCCTATCTTTCCAAATGCCCTCTCCCTTCCCAAATGCGTTGAACACTCGCTATGGTTCATTTCCGCTCAGCCTCCCGTGTGATTTATGGGTAAACCGTGACAGCGAATGTTGGAAAACTATTCGACTGCACAGGCAGCAGTGATGGGGAATGAGCATGGTTGAGCCCAATCCCACCTTCAAACGTTTCCCATTGAGAATACACAGCCTCCTGTCCTCTCTTTTCCATCGAAACCTTGGGGCCAACTCTGATGCCTCTGCACTTACCATAGATGGGATCTGTTCACTCCACCCAGACCAGCGATTAGACCTGTTGCAGTCACATATTGGTTACAGAGGTTACATCAGCAGGAAAGCTCCAGTTATACAATTAAACTGGCGGCCTTGCAGCAAATGTTGAGACTAAAGGCATTTCACTATTATCAAATTAACATTGAGGACTTTACCCCTGTTCTGTTATATTCCATTCAGAGTCCAAATACTTAGTTGGCATAGCATGCTGAAAATCCTAGATAAATACTATCCCTGAAGACTTGCATTTTCGTTCCTTAATCCACGGGGTCCACCTGAAAATGGTGAAAGAATTTCCTGTTGAGTAAGAGTCCAAAATATGGGAGCAATCAATTGTGGACTGACGGGACGATTGCACAACAGAGATAGATAAAGGTCATGATTGTTAAAAGCCACGCTTTTCTATTTGTCCAGTCATATAGAAAAGATGAATGTACGTGCTGTGGTGCTGAGCTCAACACAGGGTTGGGAAGATTTCTGGATGTTTCTCCCATGAACTGTACTGAGTCAACCAAGCTCAAGCGAGGAGCTACAATGGGGATTCCATAGTTTACCTCAGACTCTGTAATGGAGGAGGTGAAAAGCCAGGGATATCAGCCAGGGGTCATGTTTCTGATCGATATCCAGTAGGCAGTTGAATAGTTTATCGATACTTGCTGGCATACAAACGTCAGACACTTTGGTGAGGTACAGGGAAGGGATCTACTGGACGTGGATCTACGCCCAGTGTAAATTGCCACCAGCCGAGGAAACAAAAGGGAGACAATTTGGAGGGGTGGTGGGGGAGAATAAATAAGAAGGTTTGGACTTTCAGACTCCCAGCTACAAGCTATTCTTAATAAATTGATGAGTAATGACTGCCAGTCCTGACATTGACCGAATGTTGGGCAGTGGCTCAATTGTCCTGGTGGCTCTCTCGCCCCAGTTAGAGTCCCGTTGTGATTTGTGTGAGTTCAGAGTTGAGGTCCTCCCCCTGGTGCGACTGGGGCTCCAGGGACATCTGCACGCCTAGTCATACCTGGTGATTAGACCTGTCGGCCGTGTTGATGGTGGACGGGTGCTCCCGGGTGTGGTTCCGAACCCGGTTAGAGCCCTGATACTGAATGGTCGAGGAAGTGGGCACGCAGAACTCCCGGAAACATCGCTTGAAGTTCTCGTCCAGGAAGGCGTAGAGGACAGGGTTGAGGCAACTGTTGGTGTAGCCCAGGGCAATGCAGAAATGCCAGGCCACTGCTGCAAAGAGGGTGGATGGGATCTTCACCAGGGCCCTGAGGATGACATAGATGTGGATGGGCGTCCAGCAGACGATGAACACGGCCACGACCACAAGGACCATCCTGGTGATGCGCCGGAGGTTCCTGTCCTTCTCCTTCGAACCGGAGAGCATCCGGACACTCTTCAGACGTAGGATCATCAGGCCATAGCACACCGTGATGATCAAGACTGGCATGACAAAGGCAAAAATGAAGACACAGATTCTCAGGAGGTTGTCCCAGTACCAGGAAGGGTGTGGGAATTTCAACGTGCAGTCTGTTATTCCTAAACCTGGAAGGGTGAACAGGGTAAAATAGTAGATTGTTAGAAATAGTTCAGTAGATAGTTAAATAGCATTAACTTTGCATTAAAAGATTTGCAGACAAACACACTACCCATGAGGGTCAGGAGAATTCCCTCTGCTTCATTGCAAAGCCTTTACATCATAGTATATGAACTGAAAATCCTACTCAGAACCAGACAGAAAACTAGATCATCGCACAGGCCAATTCTGAGGGAAACGTTTTTTTTAAAACTAAGGGGCAATTTAGCGTGGCCAATTCTGGGGGAAACATGTCTGGAAAATGTGTCTCATAAACTCTTAGTCAGTTGATATTAGTCCAGGAGCTCACTGGGGCCTTGTAGCTCCAACCAGAAATGAGCCCTGTCCTCAATTGAAGGAATTCAGCAAATGAGCATCAACTGCATGAGTTGTCAGCCTATTCCAGGGGTTCATTATTCTTTGAAAAGAGACCACCTCCTGACATTGAACTTCAAGCTTTTAAAAATATATACTTTTACAGGGTGTGGCTGTCACTGGCTGGGACAGAATTTGTTACCCATCCCTAACAGCCCTCCATTTCAGAGGGTCAAAAACATTGCTGTGGATCATGTAGGCCAGGCCGGGTAAGGAGGGCAGATTTCCTTCCCTAAAAGGACATCAGTGAACCAGATGGATTTTTCTTGACAATCGACGATGATTTCACGGTCATCACAAGACTTTGTTTTTAAATTTAGGAGTACCCAATTCATTTTTTCCAATTAAGAGGCAATTTAGCGCGGCCAATCCACCTACCCTGCACACCTCTGGATTGTGGAGGCAAAACCCACGCAAACACGGGGAGAACGTGCAAACTCCACACGGACAGTGACCCAGAGCCAGGATCGAACCTGGGACCTCGGTACCGTGAGGCCGCAATGCCAACCCACTGCGCCTCAGTGCTGCCCTATCGCTGGACTTTTAATTCCAGATTTCTTTTATTGAATACAAATTTTACGATCTGCCATGGTGGGATTTGACCCCAGGTCTTGAACTCGGGTCCCCAGATCTTGCATTGGGTCCAGTGACAATACCATGAAGCTACCACCTACTCTATTACCTTCATTTATACAACTTAAAATTGAGACCCCCCACCCTGTCAGCCCCTAACACATATCATTACAACAAACTGTCAACTTGATTACAGAACCTTATAAACCTCAATCAGATTGCCTCTACGTTTACGCCTCTTTAAAGGTCCTCAACAGGAATACCAGCTGCTGATTCAATCTGGGTAATATCAGATCATTTTCCAGAATAAAGCTTTCGCCCAGTCCATTAAATCATGAAATAAAACACTGAGCTCATTCAACCCAACACACATGAACTAATGCCAGATCTGCTTCTGGAGATAGGGGCCAGTGGTGGTGGGAGTGGTTAGGGTGGATGGAGGAGGGTGAGGTGTGATGGTTGGGAGTGAGATTGAAATCAAAAGGGCCCCATGTTGCTGGATCACATGGGGCCATTCCAGTGAACATTTTGAGATTTAATAATAATATTAACAATAATCTTTTATTGTCACAAGGAGGCAATGACGTTACTGTGAAAATCCCCGAGCCGCCACACTCTGGCGCCTGTTCGTGCACACTGAGGGAGAATTCAGAATGTCCAATCCACCTAACAGCGCGTCTTTCGGGACATGTGGGAGGAAACCGGAGCGCCCGGAGGAAACCCACGCAGACTCCGCACAGATAATGACCCAAGCCGGGAATTGAACCTGGAACCCTGGAGCTGTGAGGCAACGGTGCTAACCATTGCGCTACCGTGCCGTCCATTTCTGATCAAACATCAGTGGAGATTTGCTAAAGAGGAAGATTTCATAGAATTTGCAGTGTGGAAGGAGGCCATGCGGCTCTTGGAAAGATCACCCTACTTAAGCCCACGCCTCCACCCGATCCCAGTAACCCAGGAACCCCACCTAACCTTTTTGCATTGCACATTGATCTCAGGCCCTCTTTATCATGCTTTTTGGATAAAAGGGCACGTTCTCACCTCAAGGACAGTGGAAACAATGCTGAACCTACTGCGTGGTACTTACTATTGTCGAACCTGGTCGTTGCCATTATCATCACAGGCAGCCCAATGGCTGAGGACAGCATCCAGATGCAGACATTGACAATCTTGGCATTGCGTGGTGTGCGGAAATCCAAAGCCTTGACCGGGTGGCAAACTGCAATGTAGCGGTCCATGCTCATGGTGGTGAGGGTGAATATGCTGGTGAACATGTTGTAGTAGTCAATGGACATGATCACTTTGCACAGCGGCTTCCCAAAGGGCCAAGTTCCCATCAAGTAGTTGACACTTTGGAAAGGCAGTGTGCTGGTGGCCAAGGCGTCAGCCAGAGCAAGGTTGAATATGTAGATGTTGGTGGCTGTTTTCATTTTGGTGTATCTGAAAAGCGAGCGAGGGGAAACATGGATAGATCAGCATAGAGAGTGACAGGAGAGTCCTTGGACTTTGCTGATGACTGTGAACAGTCAGGATTATACATGTTCATATACTCTTCCTCCTACTCGTCTCTCTCCCTCAATGGCTGAGCACTTTCAGTCATTCACAGCATGGGTTAGATGTAGAATAAAGTTCACCATACACTGTCCCATCAAATATTCTCAGGACAGGTAAAGAGTGGGTTAAATAGTGTAAAGCTCTGTACAGGGCAAAACACAGAGTGAATCTCTCTACACTGTCCCCATCAAACATTCCCAGAACATTACAGCACAGGGTCAGATAGAGAGTAAAACACTCTCTGCACTGTCATCATCAAGCACTCCCAGGACAGGTACAGCACGGGGTTAGATACAGAATAAAGCTCCCTCTACGCTGTCCCCATCAAACACAACCAGGGCAGGTATAGCACGGGGTCAGATACGGAGCAAATCTCTCTCTACACTGTCCCCATCAAACACTCCCAGGACAGGTACAGCACGGGGTTAGATACAGAGTAAAGCTCACTCTACACTGTCCCCATCAAACACTCCCAGGACAGGTACAGCACGGGGTTAGATACAGAATAAAGCTCCCTCTACGCTGTCCCCATCAAACACACCCAGGGCAGGTACAGCACGGGGTCAGATACAGAGCAAATCTCTCTCTACACTGTCCCCATCAAACACTCCCAGGACAGGTACAGCACGGGGTTAGATACAGAGTAAAGCTCACTCTACACTGTCCCCATCAAACACTCCCAGGACAGATACAACACGGGGTTAGATACAGAGTAAAGCTCCCTCTACACTGTCCCCATCAAACACTCCCAGGACAGGTACAGCATGGGGTTAGATACAGAGTAAAGCTCCCTCTACACTGTCCCCATCAAACACTCCCAGGACAGGTTCAGCACGGGGTTAGATACAGAGTAAAGCTCCCTCTGCACTGTCCGCATCAAACACTCCCAGGACAGGTACAGCACGGGGTTAGATACAGAGTAAAGCTCCCTCTGCACTGTCCCCATCAAACACTGCCACGACAGGTACAGCACGGGGGTTAGATACAGAGTAAAGCTCCCTCAACACTGTCCCCATCAAACACTCCCAGAACAGGTACAGCACGGGGTTAGATACAGAATAATGCTCCCTCTACACTGTCCCCATCAAACACTCCCAGAACAGGTACAGCACGGGGTTAGATACAGAATAATGCTCCCTCTACACTGTCCCCATCAAACACTCACAGGACAGGTACAGCACAGGGTTAGATACAGAATAGAGCTCCCTCTATGCTGTCCCCATCAAACACTCCCAGGACAGGTACAGTACGGGGTTAGATACAGAGTGATATCTCTCAACACTGTCCCCATCAAACACTCCCAGGACAGGTACAGCACGGGGTTAGATACAGAATAAAGCTCCCTCTACACTGTCCACATCAAACACTACCAGGACAGGTACAGCACGGGATTAGATACAGAGTGATCTCTGTCAACACTGTCCCCATCAAACACTCCCAGGACAGGTACAGCACGGGGTTAGATACAGAGTGAAGCTCTCTCTACACTGTCCCCATCAAACACGCCCAGGACAGGTACAGCACGGGGTTAGATGCAGAGTAAAGCTCCCCCTACACTGTCCCCATTAAACACTCCCAGGACAGGTACAACACGGGGTTAGATGCAGAGTAAAGCTCACTCTACACTGTCCACATCAAACCCTCCCAGGACAGGTACAGCATGGGGTTAGATACAGAGTAAAGCATCCCCTACACTGTCCCCATCAAACACTCCCAGGACAGGTACAGCACGGGGTTAGATACAGAGTAAAGCTCCATCTACACTGTCCCCATAAAACACTCCCAGGACAGGATCAACATGGGGTTAGATGCAGAGTAAAGCTCACTCTACACTGTCCACATCAAACACTCCCAGGACAGGTACAGCACGGGGTTAAATACAGAATAATGCTCCTTCTACACTGTCCCCATCAAACAGTCCCAGGACAGGTACTGCAGGGGGTTAGATACAGAGTGATCTCTCTCAACACTGTCCCCATCAAACACTCCCAATACAGGTACAGCACGGGGTTAGATACAGAATAAAGCTCCCTCTACACTGTCCCCATCAAACACTCCCAGGACAGGTACAGCACGGGGTTAGATACAGAGTAAAGCTCGCTCTACACTGTCTCCATAAAACACTCCCAGGACAGGATCAACATGGGGATAGATACACAGTAAAGCTCCCTCTACACTGTCCACACCAAACACTCCCAGGACAGGTACAGCACGGGGTTAGATAGAGTAAATCTCCCTCTACACTGTCCCCATCAAACACTCCCAGGACAGGTACAGCACGGGGTTAGATGCAGAGTAAAGCTCACTCTACACTGTCCACATCAAACACTCCCAGGACAGGTACAGCACGGGGTTAGATGCAGAGTAAAGCTCCCCCTACACTGACCCCATCAAACACTCCCAGGACAGGTACAGCACGTGGTTAGATACAGAGTAAAGCTCCCTCTACACTGACCCATCAAACACTCCCAGGACAGGTACAGCACGGGGTTAGATGCAGAGTAAAGCTTCCCCGACACTGTCCCCATCAAACACTCCCAGGACAGGTACAGCACGGGGTTAGATACAGAGTAAAGCTCCATCTACACTGTCCCCATCAAACACTCCCAGGACAGGATCAACATGGGGTTAGATACAGAATAGAGCTCACTCTACGCTGTCCCCATCAAAAACTCCAGGACAGGTTAAGCACGGGGTTATATACAGGATAATGCTCCTTCTACACTGTCCCCATCAAACACTCCTAGGACAGGAACAGCACGGGGTTAGATACAGAATAGAGCTCACTCTACGCTGTCCCCATCAAAAACTCCAGGACAGGTTAAGCACGGGGTTATATACAGACTAAAGCTCACTCTAAACTGTCCACATCAAACAGTCCCAGGACAGGTACTGCAGGGGGTTAGATACAGAGTGATCTCTCTCAACACTGTCCCCATCAAACACTCCCAATACAGGTACAGCACGGGGTTAGATACGGAATAAAGCTCCCTCTACACTGTCCCCATCAAACACTCCCAGGACAGGTACAGCACGGGGTTAGATACAGAGTGATTTCTCTCAACACTGTCCACATCAATCACTCCCAGGACAGGTACAGCACGGAGTTAGATACAGGGTAAAGCTCCCTCTACACTGTCCCCATCAAACATTCCCACGACAGGTACAGCACGGGGTTAGATACAGAGTAAAGCCCCCTCTACACTGTCCCCATCAAACACTCCCAGGACAGGTTAATCACGGGGTTATATACAGACTTAAGGTCCCTCTACACTGTCCCCATCAAACACTCCCAGGACAGGTACAACATGGGGTTAGATGCAGAGTAAAGCTCACGACACTGTCCACATCAAACGCTCCCAGGACAGGTACAGCACGGGGTTATATACAGACTAAAGCTCACTCTAAACTGTCCACATCAAACAGTCCCAGGACAGGTACTGCAGGGGGTTAGATACAGAGTGATCTCTCTCAACACTGTCCCCATCAAACACTCCCAGGACAGGTACAGCACGGGGTTAGATACAGAATAAAGCTCCCTCTACACTGTCCCCATCAAACACTCCCAGGACAGGTACAGCACGGGGTTAGATACAGAGTAAAACTGCCTCTACACTGTCCACACCAAACACTCCCAGGACAGGTACAGCACGGGGTTAGATAGAGTAAATCTCCCTCTACACTGTCCCCATCAAACACTCCCAGGACAGGTACAGCACGGGGTTAGATGCAGAGTAAAGCTCACTCTACACTGTCCACATCAAACACTCCCAGGACAGGTACAGCACGGGGTTAGATGCAGAGTAAAGCTCCACCTACACTGTCCCCATCAAACACTCCCAGGACAAGTACAGGACTGGGTTAGATAGGGTAAAGCTCCCTCTCCACTGTCTCCATAAAACACTCCCAGGACAGGTACAGCATGGGGTTAGATACAGAGTAATGCTCCCTCTACACTGTCCCCATCAAACACTCCCAGGACAGGTACAGCATGGGGTTAGATACAGAGTAATGCTCCCTCTACACTGTCCCCATCAAACACTCCCAGGACAGGTACAGCACGGGGTTAGATACAGAGTAAAGCTCCCTCTACACTGTCCCCGTCAAACACTCCCAGGACAGGTACAGCACGGGGTTAGATACAGAGTGATCTCTCAACACTGTCCCCATCAAACACTCCCAGGACAGGTACAGCATGGGGTTAGATACCGAGTAATGCTCCCTCTACACTGTCCCCATCAAACACTCCCAGGACAGGTACAGCACGGGGTTAGATACAGAATAAAGCTCCCTCTAGACTGTCCCCATCAAACACTCCCAGGACAGGTACAGCACGGGGTTAGATACAGAGTGAAGCCCTCTCTACACTGTCCCCATCAAACACTCCCAGGACAGGTACAGGACGGGGTTAGATACAGGGCAAAGCTCCCTCTACACTGTCCCCATCAAACATTCCCAGGACAGGTACAGCACGTGGTTCGATACAGAGTAAAGCTCCCTCTACACTGACCCATCAAACACTCCCTGGACAGGTCCAGCACGGGGTTAGATACAGAGTAAAGCTCCCTCTGCACTGCCCCCATCAAACACTCCCAGGACAGGTACAGCACGGGGTTAGATACAGAGTAAAGCTCCCTCTACACTGAACAATCAAACACTCTCAGGACAGGTCCAGCATGGGGTTAGATACAGAGTAAAGTTCCCTCTGCACTGCCCCCATCATACACTCCCAGGACAGGTACAGCACAGGGTTAGATACAGAGTAAAGCTCCCTCTACACTGACCCATCAAACACTCCCAGGAGAGGTACAGCACGGGGTAAGATACAGAGTAAAACTCCCTCTACACTGTCCCCATCAAACACGCCCAGGACAGGTACAGCACGGGGTTAGACGCAGAGTAAAGCTCCCCCTACACTGTCCCCATTAAACACTCCCAGGACAGGTACAACACGGGGTTAGATGCAGAGTAAAGCTCACTCTACACTGTCCACATCAAACACTCCCAGGACAGGTACAGCACGGGGTTAGATGCAGAGTAAAGCTCCCCCTACACTGTCCCCATCAAACACTCCCAGGACAGGTACAGCATGGGGTTAGATACAGAGTAAAGCTCCCCCTACACTGTCCCCATCAAACACTCCCAGGACAAGTACAGGATGGGGTTAGATACAGGGTAAAGCTCCCTCTACACTGTCCCCATCACACATTCCCAGGACAGGTACAGCACGTGGTTAGATACAGAGTAAAGCTCCCTCTTCACTGACCCATCAAACACTCCCAGGACAGGTCCAGCACGGGGTTAGATACAGAGTAAAGCTCCCTCTACACTGACCCATCAAACACTCCCAGGACAGGTCCAGCATGGGGTTCGATACAGAGTAAAGCTCCCTCTGCACTGTCCCCATCAAACACTCCCAGGACAGATACAGCACGGGGTTAGATACAGAGTAAAGCTCCCTCTACACTGACCCATCAAACACTCCCAGGACAGGTACAGCACGGGGTTAGATACAGAGTAAAGCTCCCTCTACACTGTCCACATCAAATCTCCCAGGATAGGCTGAGTTAGACACATTTTTATTTGAAAAGTGAGTGAAGGGTTATGGGGGGCAGACAGGATAGTGCAGCCTATGTTTTCTCATGTATGGAGCGATCTGTCTGGACTGCTGAATAATACTTTTCACTGTACATCGGTGCTTGGGAGAATAAATGAAATCAAATCCAAATTGAACCCTGTAACTTGCCCTGTGAGTGCTTGCTGGGACTAAACCAAGTAAAGCTCCCTCGACATTATCTCATCAAACACTGATGTAGCATCACATCAAATGTCATCGGTTACAAGTAAGGTTTCAAAGTTGCAGGAGTGTACCCCCAGGCAGGAAGGTGGTTTAAAGTGTGTCTTCTTCAATGCCAGGAGCATCCGGAATAAGGTGGGTGAACTTGCGGCATGGGTTGGTACCTGGGACTTCGATGTTGTGGCCATTTCGGAGACATGGATAGAGCAGGGACAGGAATGGTTGTTGCAGGTGCCGGGGTTTAGATATTTCAGTTAGCTCAGGGAAGGTGGTAAAAGAGGGGGAAGGGTGGCATTGTTGGTCAAGGACAGTATTACGGTGGCAGAAAGGACATTTGATGAGGACTCGTCTACTGAGCTAGAATGGACTGAGGTTAGAAACAGGAAAGGAGAGGTCACCCTGTTAGGGGTTTTCTACAGGCCTCCAAAAAGTTCCAGAGATTTAGAGGAAAGGATTGCAAAGATGATTCTGGATAGGAGCGAAAGCAACAGGGTAGTTGTTATGGGGGACTTTAACTTTCCAAATATTGACTGGAAACGCGATAGTTCGGGTACTTTAGATGGGTCCGTTTTTGTCCAATGTGTGCAGGAGGGTTTCCAGACACAGTATGTAGATAGGCCAACGAGAGGCAAGGCCATATTGGATTTGGTACTGGGTAATGAACCAGGACAGGTGTTAGATTTGGAGGTATGTGAGCACTTTGGTGATAGTGACCACAATTCGATTACGTTTACTTTAGTGATGGAAAGGGATAGGTATATACCGCAGGGCAAGAGGTATATCTGGGGGAAAGGCAATTATGATGTGATGAGGCAAGACTTAGGATGCATCGGATGGAGAGAAAAACTGCAGGGGATGGGCACAATGGAAATGTGGAGCTTGTTCAAGGAACAGCTACTGCGTGTCCTTGATAAGTATGTACCTGTCAGGCAGGGAGGAAGTGGTCGACCAAGGGAACTGTGGTTTACTAAAGCAGTCGAAACATTTGTCAAGAGGAAGAAGGAGGCTTATGTAAAGGTGAGACATGAAGGTTCAGTTAGGGCGCTCGAGAGTTACAAGTAAGCTAGGAAGGACCTAAAGAGAGAGCTAAGAAGAGCTGGGATGGGACATGAGAAGTCTTTGGCAGGTAGGATCAAGGATAACCCTAAAGCTTTCTATAGATATGTCAGGAATAAACGAATGACTAGGGTAAGAGTAGGGCCAGTCAAGGACAGTAGTGGGAAGTTGTGCTTGGAGTCCGAGGAGATAGGAGAGGTGCTAAATGAATATTTTTCGTCAGTATTCACACAGGAAAAAGACAATGTTGTCGAGGAGAATACTGAGATTCAGGCTACTAGACTAGAAGGGCTTGAGGTTCATAAGGAGGAGGTGAAAAATGAAATGAAATGAAAATCACTTATTGTCACAAGTAGGCTTCAAATGAAGTTACTGTGAAAAGCCCCTAGTCGCCACATTCTGGCACCTGTTTGGGGAGGCTGTTACGGGAATTGAACCGTGCTGCTGGCCTGCCTTGGTCTGGTTTCAAAGCCAGCGATTTAGCCCTGTGCTAAGCAGGTGTTAGCAATTCTGGAAAGTGTGAAAATAGATAAGTCCCCTGGGCTGGATGGAATTTATCCTAGGATTATCTGGTAAGCTAGGGAGGAGATTGCTGAGCCTTTGGCTTTGATCTTTAAGTCATCTTTGTCGACAGGAATAGTGCCAGAAGACTGGAGGATAGCAAATGTTGTCCCCTTGTTCAAGAAGGGGAGTAGAGACAACCCCGGTAACTATAGACCAGTGAGCCTTACTTCTGTTGTGGGCAAAATCTTGGAAAGGTTTATAAGAGATAGGATGTATAATCATCTGGAAAGGAATAATTTGATTAGAAATAATCAACACGGTTTTGTGAAGGGTAGGTCGTGCCTCACAAACCTTATTGAGTTCTTTGAGAAGATAACCAAACAGGTGGATGAGGGTAAAGCAGTTGATGTGGTGTACATGGATTTCAGTAAAGCATTTGATAAGGTTCCACACGGTAGGCTACTGCAGAAAATACGGAGGCATGGGATTCAGGGTGATTTTGCAGTTTGGATCAGAAATTGGCTAGCTGGAAGAAGAGAAAGGGTGGTGGTTGATGGGAAATGTTCAGACTGGAGTCCAGTTACTAGTGGTGTACCACAAGGATCTGTTTTGGGGCCACTGCTGTTTGTCATTTTTATAAATGACCTGGAGGAGGGCATAGAAGGATGGGTGAGTAAAGTTGCAGATGACACTAAAGTCGGTGGAGTTGTGGACAGTGCAGAAGGATGTTACAAGTTACAGAGGGACATAGATAAGCTGCAGCACTGGGCTGAGAGGTGGCAAATGGAGTTTAATGCAGAAAAGCGTGAGGTGATTCATTTTGGAAGGAATAACAGGAAGACAGAGTACTGGGCTAATGGTAAGATTCTTGGCAGTGTGGATGAGCAGAGAGATCTCGGTGTCCATGAACATAGATCCCTGAAAGTTGGCACCCAGGTTGAGAGGGTTGTTAAGAAGGCGTACGGTGTGTTAGCTTTTATTCGTAGAGGGATTGAGTTACGGAGCCATGAGGTCATGTTGCAGCTGTACCAAACTCTGGTGCAGGTGCATTTGGAGTTTTGCGTCTAATTCTGGTCGCCGCATTATAAGAAGGATGTGGAAGCATTGGAAAGGGTGCAGAGGAGATTTACCATAATGTTGCCTGGTATGGAGGGAAGATCTTATGAGGAAAGGCTGAGGGACTTGAGGCTGTTTTCGTTAGAGAGAAGGTTAAGAGGTGACTTAATTGAGGCCTACAAGATGATCAGAGGATTGGACAGGGTGGACAGTGAGAGCCCTCTTCCTCGGATCGTGATGTCTAGCACGAGGGGACATAGCTTTAAATTGAGGGGAGATAGATATAGGACAGATGTCAGAGGTAGGTTCTTTACTCAGAGAGTAGTAAGGGCGTGGAATGCCCTGTCTGCAACAGCAGGGGATGCCACCACTAAGGGCATTCAAATGGTCATTGGATAGACATATGGACGATAAGGGAATAGTGTAGATGGGCTTTAGAGTGGTTTCACAGGTCGGCGCAACATCGAGAGCCGAAGGGCCTGGACTGCGCTGTAATGTTCTATGATAGATTTTCAGTTAAAGAGTCAAGGAATATCTTGAAGAAATAATGGTGTGTGTGTGCTGTGGGTGGCGGGGGGGGGGGGGGGGGGGGGGGCGGTATTGCAAAAGCCCCATTATTACCTGAGAATAGGGAGTGAGAACATCTTTCAAATCTTTCCATAGCTTGAGGCTGTGTTCCCCATCCACCTTCCTTCAGTCCTCAGTGCTGTGGTATGCAGTCTGGCCACCTGAGGTTTGGGAGTGCAATTGGTTGAAAGGAGGAAAGTCTGAGTTTCTATATAAACATGTCACAGTGCAATCATACCACTGGAATGCCACCACTGGATATAGGGGGGGGGGGAGCTATGATTATAGCGTGCTGAAATTACAGAGATAGTTGCCAATGTGGAACCTGTGATTAAATGATATGTAGAATAAGGCAGTATGATTTGAAAAGGAACTCTGCATTCTGTCCGCCCTTACAGTCTGCACTGCCGGATGTGTCGGCCAGATGGCGCTACGCGAGTGTCTAACCCAACCTGCAGCCTGCACAAATGTAATATTAAACACAGATATTAATTCATTAACATGCAACCAATCAAGAAAGATGCAAATATGAACGTTAATTCAGTCCTGTAGCATTGCTTGCAATTTATATTCTGGTTTCTAATCGATGCACCAACATTGAATACACATCCATCGCAAAAGACCCAAGGACAATCATTCTGAAGGTTGTGCACACTGTCTTGTGTGTAAACAAGAACATTGACACCCGCGTTTTCAATGAAGTTGAGAGGCCGGGGCGGGGGGGGAGAAGCTCTTCCACTCAGGCCAATGTGGCTCTGTGCAAGAAAGAGGGCGGAGGAGAGGGACACACACACACAGGCAGACAGGGATGAATTTGATTCAAGTTAAGCTGCCTCTTACCTGACAATCACATACATGACCAGCACGTTGCCCACCAGCCCCAGTACACAGACGATGGAATAGAGGGCAGTGATGATGATGGCGATAACGATGGAAGAGAAGTTCTTGCCCAGAGGATTGCTCTCGGTGCTGTTGCAGGGGTACGAGGTGGAGTTCAGGCAGGTAGGTGACGAGTTGCCGGAGCCCAGGCTGGGAATAGCATTGGGCAAAGTGCTCTGGCACAGTTGCGACCCGTTGGCAGCCACATCAACGCAGGACTGGGCGAGGAGATCCATTGCAATGCTTGTCCCTTTTAAAAAAAATAACACAAAGCGGAGCTTGAAGCAAGAGCACTTCGATTGCAAACTTCCACAGCCAGCCCCCACAGAGGAGAGGCAAGTGCTGCTCGGTGACTGAGCTTTCCTGGGTGAATGAATGTTCTGCAGCAGCAGGAGGGAAGGTCGCCCACCCACCCCTGTCTTGCACACCAGTTGCCCAGTGCTGTCCCGCTGCACTGTGCTCTGTGGCTCCCTGGGCAGCTCCAGCCACTCGGCTGATGGATTGCCTACTGGCTCAGCCTCTCCAGCGCCTCATTCGTCCTTTTATTGGGGAGGGTGACGTCAACAGCCCCCCTCCTCTGGCCTGTGATTGGCCAGTTTGAGCCAGCACCTGTTCCCCAGGCTCCAGGTAAAGGTGGGCAATGGGAGGGAGGGTGGGTGCGACTGCACTGTCCTGGCTACAGAGAGAGACCCCGGGCTGAATCTGAAAAACAAACAGCAATTGAAAAGCGACTGACTGCATTGACTCTAAAAGCAGGACAGGGAGGAAGGCAGTGGCTGGGGAATAGTCCTGCCCACACTCAGAGCCCAGTTGCCAATGTGCATCATTAACTTAGCCCTTTATAAAGTGGACGCCTCAAGGATTGGTTAGGGAGGGGAGTGTAATTCCACTGGTAGAAATTCACAGGGATTTTCAGTTGGAACTCCACCACAGTTGTGTGACTGTGCCTGTCTTCTTATGTTAAACAGGGTCACTCCACCTTTGGCCCAGGCACTCTCCTGTTCAATGACCATTTCGTGACCAGGGTATGTAATAATCTTTATTATTGTCTCAAGTAGGCTTACATTACCAGCCGTACCAGCCTCACCGAACAGGCGCCGGAATGCGGCGACTAGGGGCTTTTCAAGTAACTTCATTTGAAGCCTACTTGGGACAATGAAGTTACTGTGAAAAGCCCCTAGTCGCCACATTCCGGCACCTGTTCGGGTACACAGAGGGAGAATTCAGAATGTCTAATTCACCTGACAAGCACGTCTTTCAGGACTTGTGGGAGGAAACCGGTGCACCCGGAGGAAACCCACGCAGACACGGGGAGAACGTGCAAACTGCATACAGACAGTGACCCAATTTGGGAATCGAACCCGGGACCCTGGCACTGTGAAGCAACAGTGTTAACCACCGTGCTACCGTCCAATGTATGATTGGTGTACCCAGAGAAACCGAATAGGGGACTGTGGGGGACACAACTAGCCACTCAGTACATATATTTTGGGGTGCATAGCCCACATGAGTTTAAAGAAGAATTAATGAAATTTCAGGGACCTCGGGATGTTCCAAAGTGTTTTACAATCAAAGGAGTTATGTTGATGTGTAGTCATGGTTGCAACGTCGGAAATACATCAGCCAATTTGTGTATAGCAAGATCCCACACACACCACTGAGCGATGACCCAAATCGGCTGTATTTAGTAATGTTGGTTGAGGAATAAATATTGACCAGGACTTTGCTCTTATTCAAATCGGCTTTAGGATCATTTCTGTTCACCGCAGAGGGTCAGGCAAAGCTTTGGTTGAATGTTGCATTGAAAAGGCAGAGACTTTGGCAGTTGAACACGGTGGCTGCCAGCCTAGGTTATGTGTTCACGCTGATGGAGTGCAACTGGGAACCACAACATCTGGCTCAGATGCCCATTGAGCCACAGGTGACATCGAATGAAGGCTTACTGACCCCCAAATCCCAGTGGCTCGCCTTTGTTCTGCCTACACGCCCAGCGGCTGGTTGGGGCTGGTTTAGCACAGGGCTAAATCGCTGGCTTTGAAAGCAGACCAAGGCAGGCCAGCAGCACGGTTCAATTCCCGTACCAGCCTCCCCGAACAGGCGCCGGAATGTGGCGACTTGGGGCTTAGAAAAATACAGCACAGAACAGGCCCTTCGGCTTTCACAGTAACTTCATTTGAAGCCTCCTTGTGACAATAAGCGATTTTCATTTCATTCATTTCATTTCAGCTTCCTATGGATTGGCAACGTTGTTTGTTTTTCCCCTTTCAAGTACAAGGATTTTTCTTCCAGTCTTGTAACTGTGTCCCTGACCCAATGCGTCCAGTGACATGGTCAAAAAGTTCTTGGACTTTGTTAGGCAACCGTCGCAACATGTTTGATCCAAAAGGATCCAAATAAAACCTCTTATCATAGAATTTACAGTGCAGAAGGAGGCCATTCAGCCCATCGAGTCTGCACCGGCTCTTGGAAAGAGCACCCTACCCAAGGTCAACACCTCCACCCTATCCCCACAACCCAGTAACCCCACCCAACACTAAGGACAATTTTGGACACTAAGGGCAATTTATCATGGCCAATCAACCTAACCTGCACATCTTTGGACTGTGGGAGGAAACCGGAGCACCCGGAGGAAACCCACGCACACACGGGGAGGATGTGCAGACTCCGCACAGACAGTGACCCAAGCCGGAATCGAACCTGGGACCCTGGAGCTGTGAAGCAAGTGTGCTATCCACAATGCTACTGTGCTGCCCCTGTCTTCTTCCTGACCTGAGACAAAATGACTCATTCCTAGATTTTGAAGCTACATAGGAAGATAAGAGGATTCTCATACTGTCCCATGGATCCCATGTTGTCTCACTGAGTTGGTGACAGGCAGTAAAAGTTGACAGCGAAAGGAAAAGTACACCTCGTACTGCTTCTCACATATTCAACTGTTTTGAACCTGAATGATTAGTCATTTTTTTCACACGCCTTCCCTTCGCTCATCTTCCTTTTCCCCATCTCGTCTCCTTGACGATCATTGACAAAGGAACCAGAGGGAAGGTGAGGAGATTATTTTTACCCTAATGAGGTGTGGCGTGGAATGCACTGTAGGGGCAGCAGAAACAGATACAATGGTCACTTTCAATGACAATTTGTATTTTATGTGGCATCGTCACCATTCTAAAATGCCCCGGTGTTGCTTCACAGGAATGTGAAAACACTACATTTGACACAAATCCACATAAAGAGGTACCAGCGCAGATGAACAAAAATTATCGAGCAATTTTAAGAGAGGACAGAAGGTGAGAGAGATACAGAGAGGATCAGATTCAATCACAACTTACAGAAGGGAATTGTATCAATATTTGAAAAAGAAGAAAACTGGGGAGAGAGTGAGGGAATGCTATCAATTGGATAGCTCTTTGAAAATACTAGTATAGGGATGATGAGCCACATTCGCCTTTTCTGCTGCATGGTCAGAAACTCACTGTGATTAAACTTATACAATGTGATGTGTAAACATTTTCCTACATTCACTTGGGGAGAAGGGGGGAGGAATTTACATTATTGCAATGGCTTCTCCATCCAATTATTCTTTAACTTGTGCATTCTATCAATGGCAAAAAATAATATGGCTTTCTGGAATAGTTCACAGTGAAAAATGGCAATTGTGAAGCTCAAACAGTGCACACAGCGAATTGTTAATTTGCACAGCAAATGTTTCACAGAGTGTTTTCCACTTTGGTCAGAGGGAGGTAGAGATGGGATGCATTTGTCTTTGGTGATGCAGAACTTGTGTAAAGTTTCCTGTAATCTTTTAATTTTTGCTAAACGTGCATTGAACCTTGGCTGGACCATAGCACAGGCTTCCATATTGCAAACATGACATGGAGAGACTGAAAAAAGCACCTGGAAGAATACATTCACGGCCTGAGAAGTTATAATGGTCAGGAAAGGGTGTACACATTGGATCTCTGGAGCGGGACTCTCTGATTCGCTACTGCCAAAATCAGGAAATGCGACTTGGCGGAGAAGAGTTGGGAAAGTGTCCAACATCGCTACAGTTTGCTGACAGCTGTGCCGCTGGCCGGGGGCTTCTGCCAGGGCCGGGGGGGGGGGGGGGGGGGGGGGGGGAGTAGCGGGGGTGGCTAAGAGGTGGGCTGTGGGGTCGGTGTGGACGAGCACGGAACACCATTGCGACAGCTGGCAAGGCAGCCATGCAACTGCACATGCCGCTAACAGCCCACTGTGAACTTTGGGTCATGGGTCGTATAGGTTTCCCCCCAGGACACCCCTCTAGATGCCCTATGGCCCCAGTCGACCTATCAGCTGTCTGCACACACTCCAGCACAACCGGTGCCACCTTGTTGGCTGGGATAAGTGTGTGCAGGGAGTATCTGCGGCTGCAGCTTGTCAGCCTCCTGAGTGTCAATCACGGACCCGTTTCCCATTGGAATTGATTGTGTTCCACGTGGTGCCGGTGCTGCCCCTCCACAGTCACTGAATCGACCCGGGTTCGGCGGCAGTTTTGCTGTCGTGAGAGTCCGCGAATTCTGCGTCGGCGCCAACACTTAGTCTCAGAAACGGAGAATTCCGCCCCTGTTCTTTCAAACGATTTGGCTGAGGGGGAACCGGTTTTCACATTGTACAGGGGTTTGATAGATGTCCAGATGTTTCCACTTGTGGGGCAAACCAAAACTAGGAGCTGTAAATGTAAAATAGTCACCAATACATTCACTGAGTAATTCAGGAGAAACATCCTTACCCAGGCTGTGCAATGTAAATCTCTATACCACGTGGAGTAGGTGAGGTAAATTACAGCGATGCATTTAAGAGGAAGATGGATGAGCACATAAGAGAGAAGGGTAGGGTGACAGGATGAAATAAAGTTTGATGGGAGAGGGCTAGGGGCATACACAATGGAACAGATTCATTTTCTTGTACTGTAAATCCTGTGTCATTCACAGCAACATGGGGATACGGTGAGGCCATCCAACCCCATGTGCCTGTTTTGTGCAATTCAATTAGATCAGGAATGGTCTGTATCCCAACTCATTATTCCTGACCTCTAAATATGCTTGCCTGACAAAAAACTACACATCTTACTGTTAATTCGGTCAGTGGTCAGGGACAGAGTGTTGTGACTGCAAGGGAGGCAGGTAGGGGAATCCTGAGTTTAGGAGTTGAGGAGCCTCAGCCCTTGACCTTGTCCAACAGGTATGAGGTACTTGCTCCCTGTGTGGATGAGGAAGGGGGCTGTAGGGAGGATGCGTTGACTGACCACTGCACCGTGGTACAGGAAGCCATTCAAGAGGGGGGAGCAAAAAGACAAGTGGTAGTTGTAGGGGATTCTATAATTAGGGGGATTGATGGCATCCTTTGTAAGCCAGATCGTGAGTCCCGCATGGTATGTTGCCTGCCCGGTGCCAGGGTGAGGGACATCTCTGATCGGCTTGAAAGGATTTTGGAGAGGGAGGGGGAGGATCCAGTTGTTGTTGTCCACGTTGGGACTAACAACATAGGTAAGACTAGGAAAAAGGACCTGTTTGGGGATTATCAAACACTAGACTAAATTAAAGAACAGGTCCTCCAGGGTTATAATCTCTGGATTACTACCCGAGCCACGTGCCAATTGGCATAGGGTTGAGAAAATTAGGGAAGTTAATCCGTGGCTAAAGGAGTGGGCCGGGAAAGAGGGATTCCATTTCATGGGGCATTGGCATCAGTACTGGGGCAGGAGGGACCTGTACCATTGGGACGGTCTTCACCTGAACCATTCTGGGACCAGTGTTCTAGCGAATAGGATAAATAGGTTGGTCACAAGGACTTCAAACTAGCAAGTTGGGGGGGAAGGGAAGGGTAAAGCTATGGACAGTATAATGGTTAATAGAGAGCAAGGCAGCAGGCTACGTGACAGGTTATTATGTGGAGATATGGGTTCAAAGACAAGGAAAATTAGGAGAAAGGGTAAGAGGAAAAATAAATTGCGAAAAGTTACTAATCAAGGTGTTAGGATTCATAACAAAGACATAAAAAACAGCATAAGTGTACTTTACCTGAATGCTCGTAGTATATGGAATAAGGTGAATGAGCTGATGGCGCAAATCATCGTGAATGACTATGATTTAGTGGCCATTACTGAAACATGGTTAAAAGATGGTTACGACTGGGAGTTAAATATCCAAGGGTATCAGACTATACGAAAGGATAGAATGGACGGTAAGGGCGGTGGTGTAGCTTTGTTGTTTAAGGATGTCATCCGGGCAATAGTAAGGGATGATATTGGTGCTATGGAGGACAAGGTTGAATCAATTTGGGTGGAAATCAGGAATAGTAAGGCGAAAAGGTCACTGATAGGAGTAGTCTATAGGCCACCAAATAGTAACAGGATGGTAGGGCAGGCAATAAGCAAAGAAATAACGGATGCATGTAGAAATGGTACAGCGGTTATCATGGGAGATTTTAATCTGCATGTCGATTGGTTTAACCAGGTTGGTAAAGGCAGCCTTGAGGAGGAGTTTATAGAATGTGTCCGGGATGATTTCATGGAACAGTATGTAATGGAACCTACAAGGGATCAAGCGGTTCAAGATCTGGTCCTGTGTAATGAGGTAGGATTGATTAATGATCTCATAGTTCGGGATCCTCTTGGAAGGAGCGACCACAATATGGTGGAATTTAAAATACAGTTGGAGGATGACAAGGTAAAAACCAAACACTAGTGTTTTGTGCTTAAACAAAGGCGATTACAATGGGATGAGAGAAGAACTAGCTAAGGTAGACTGGGAGCAAAGACTTCATGGTGAAGCAGTTGAGGAACAGTGGAGAACCTTCCGAGCGATCTTTCACAGTGTTCAGGAAAGGTTCATACCGACAAAAAAGAAAGACGGTAGAAAGGGGAAAAATCGACCGTGGATATCTAAGGAGGTGAGGGAGAGTATCAAATTGAAGGAAAAAACATACAAAGTAGCAAAAATTAGTGGGAGACTAGAGGACTGGGAAGTCTTTAGGGGACAACAGAAAGCTACTAAAAAAGCTATAAAGAAGAGTAAGGTAGACTATGAAAGTAAGCTTGCTCAGAACATAAAAGCAGATAGTAAAAGCTTCTACAAATATATAAGACAAAAAAGAGTGGCTAAGGTAAATATTGGTCCTTTGGAAGATGAGAAGGGAGATTTAATAATAGGAGACGGGGAAATGGCTGTGGAATTGAACAGGTTTTTTGGGTCAGTCTTCACAGTGGAAGACACAAATAACATGCCAGTGACTGATGGAAATAAAGATATGATAGGTGAGGACCTTGAGATGATTGTAATCACTAAGGAGGCAGTATTGGGCAAGCTAATGGGGCTAAAGGTAGACAAGTCTCCTGGCCCTGATGGGATGCATCCCAGAGTGTTAAAAGAGATGGCTAGGGAAATTGTAAACGCACGAGTGATAATTTATCAAAATTCACTAGACTCTGGGGTGGTCCCAGAGGATTGGAAAGTAGCAAACGTGACACCACTGTTTAAAAAAGGAGCTCGGCAGAAAGCGGGTAATTATAGGCCGGTAAGCTTAACTTTGGTTGTAGGGAAAATGCTGGAATCTATCATTAAGGAGGAAATAGCGGGGCACCTGGAGGGAAATTGTCCCATTGGGCAGACGCAGCATGGGTTCACAAAGGGTAGGTCGTGTCTGACTAATTTGGTAGAATTTTTTGAGGACGTGACCAGTGCAGTAGATAACGGGGAGCCAATGGATGTGGACTTCCAGAAAGCTTTTGACAAGGTGCCACACAAAAGGTTGCTGCATAAACTAAAGATGCATGGCATTGAGGGTAAAGTGGTAGCATGGGTAGAGGATTGGTTAACTAAAAGAAAGCAGAGAGTGGGGATAAATGGGTGTTTCTCTGGTTGGCAACCTGTAACTAGTGGGGTCCCTCAAGGATCAGTGTTGGGCCCGCAGTTGTTCACAATTTACATAGATGATTTGGAGTTGGGGACCAAGTGCAATGTGGCAAAGTTTGCAGACGACACTAAGATGAGTGGTAAAGCAAAAAGTGCAGAGGATACCGGAAGTCTGCAGAAGGATTTGGATAGGTTAGGTGAATGGGCTAGGGTCTGGCAGATGGAATTCAATGTTGCCAAGTGTGAGGCTATCCATTTTGGGAGGAATAACAGCAGAATGGATTATTATTTAAACGGTAAGATGTTAAAACATGCTGCTGTGCAGAGGGACCTGGGTGTGCTGGTGCACGAGTCGCAAAAAGTTGGTGTGCAGGTGCAACAGGTGATTAAGAAGGCTAATCGAGTTTTGTCTTTCATTGCTAGAGGGATGGAGTTCAAGACTAGGGAGGTTATGCTGCAATTGTATAAGGTGTTGGTGGGGCCACATCTAGAGTATTGTGTTCAGTTTTGGTCTCCTTACCTGAGAAAGGACATATTGGCACTGGAGGGAGTGCAGAGGAGATTCACTAGGTTGATCCCAGAGTTGAGGGGATTAGATTATGACGAGAGGTTGAGTAGACTGGGACTGTACTCATTGGAGTTTAGAAGGATGCGGGGGGATCTTGTTGAGACATATAAAATTATGAAGGGAATAGATAGGATAGATGCGGGCAGGTTGTTTCCACTGGTCGGGTGAAAGCAGAACTAGGGGGCATAGCCTCAAAATAAGGGGAAGTAGATTTAGGACCGAGTTTAGGAGGAACTTCTTCACCCAAAGGGTTGTGAATCTCTGGAATTCCTGGCCCAGTGAAGCAGTTGAGGCTCCTTCTTTAAACATTTTAAAGAAAAAGATAGATACCTTTCTAAAGAATAAAGGGATTCGGGGATATGGTGTACGGGCCGGAGAGTGGAGCTGAGTCCACAAAGATCAGCCATGATCTCATTGAATGGCGGAGCAGGCTCGAGGGGCCAGATGGCCCACTCCTGCTCCTAGTTCTTATGTTCTTATGTTATTTTAGTTCGCCTCAACTGCTTTAGACGGCGAGAGAGTTCCAGATTTTCACGAACCTGTTGTCTGACGAAATGCTTCCTGGCATCTCCACTGAAGAACCTGGCTCCAATTTGAACATTGTTCAGGACTCCCCTCACCCCTTCGAGAGAACTGCAATAATCTTAAACACTCCATTTTGCTCACGTCTCAATCTTCTCTCCATTAGTTTAGTTCAGTTTGTGGAATCAACACTTGATGGGCCTTTAGCGAGAGCAGTGTTTCTCAAAATGTTTTCCTGGGACCCATTTTTACTAACCTGCTGACGTTCGCGACCAATGACGGCCGACCTTCGCGACCCATGCCGGCCGAACTTCGCGACCCACTCTGCCCGAAATTCGCGACCCAAACTTCGTGACCAATGACGGCCGACCTTCGCGACCCACGCCGGCTGATCTTCGCGACCCACTCTGCCCGAAATTCGCGACCCAAACTTCGTGACCAATGACGGCCGACCTTCGCGACCCACGCCGGCTGATCTTCGCGACCCACTCTGCCCGAAATTCGCGACCCAAACTTTGTGACCAATGACGGCTGTACTTTGCGACCCACGCTGGCCGAACTTGGTGACCCACCATTATTGCTCATCTTTAATGTGACAGGTGAGCCTGCTTGGTCCTCACAATCTCACTTGCTTTGTCATTCAGTGTTACATTTCTGTATGAGTTGTTTATCAGAGATCCTGAACAGCTCACACCACCACTGCTTTGTCCTGTTGTGGACCCTCCTGAACAGCTCACACCAGCACTGCTTTGTCCTGTTGTGGACCCTCCTGAACAGCTCACACCAGCACTGCTTTGTCCTGTTGTGGATTCTCCTGAACAGCTCACACCACCACTGCTTTGTCCTGTTGTGGATTCTCCTGAACAGCTCACACCACCACTGCTTTGTCCTGTTGTGGACTCTCCTGAACAGCTCACACCACCACTGCTTTGTCCTGTTGTGGACTCTCCTGAACAGCTCACACCAACACTGCTTTGTCCTGTTGTGGATTCTCCTGAACAGCTCACACCACCACTGCTTTGTCCTGTTGTGGACTCTCCTGAACAGCTCACACCAACACTGCTTTGTCCTGTTGTGGACTCTCCTGAACAGCTCTCATCACCACTGCTTTGTCCTGTTGTGGATTCTCCTGAACAGCTCACACTAGCACTGCTTTGTCCTGTTGTGGATTCTCCTGACCAGCTCACACCACCACTGCTTTGCCCTGTTGTGGACTCTCCTGAACAGCTCTCACCACCACTGCTTTGTCCTGATGTGGACTCTCCTGAACAGCTCACACCAACACTGCTTTGTCCTGATGTGGACTCTCCTGAACAGCTCACACCACCACTGCTTTGTCCTGCCGTGGACTCTCCTGAGCAGCTCACACCACTGCTTTGTCCTGTTGTGGACTCTCCTGAACAGCTCACACCACCACTGCTTTGTCCTGTTGTGGATTCTCCTGAACAGCTCACACCACCACTGCTTTGTCCTGTTGTGGACTCTCCTGAACAGCTCACACCACCACTGCTTTGTCCTGTTGTGGATTCTCCTGAACAGCTCACACCACCACTGCTTTGTCCTGTTGTGGATTCTCCTGACCAGCTCACACCACCACTGCTTTGTCCTGTTGTGGATTCTCCTGACCAGCTCACACCACCACTGCTTTGTCCTGTTGTGGATTCTCCTGACCAGCTCACACCACCACTGCTTTGTCCTGTTGTGGATTCTCCTGACCAGCTCACACCACCACTGCTTTGTCCTGTTGTGGACTCTCCTGAACAGCTCACACCACCACTGCTTTGTCCTGATGTGGACTCTCCTGAACAGCTCACACCAACACTGCTTTGTCCTGTTGTGGACTCTCCTGAGCAGCTCACACCACCACTGCTTTGTCCTGTTGTGGATTCTCCTGAACAGCTCACACCACCACTGCTTTGTCCTGTTGTGGATTCTCCTGAACAGCTCACACCACCACTGCTTTGTCCTGTTGTGGACCCTCCTGAACAGCTCACACCACCACTGCTTTGTCCTGTTGTGGATTCTCCTGAACAGCTCACACCACCACTGCTTTGTCCTGTTGTGGACCCTCCTGAACAGCTCACACCAGCACTGCTTTGTCCTGTTGTGGACTCTCCTGAACAGCTCACACCACCACTGCTTTGCCCTGTTGTGGACTCTCCTGTACAGCTCACACCAACACTGCTTTGTCCTGATGTGGATTCTCCTGACCAGCTCACACCACCACTGCTTTGTCCTGTTGTGGACTCTCCTGTACAGCTCACACCACCACTGTTTTGTCCTGTTGTGGACTCTCCTGTACAGCTCACACCACCACTGTTTTGTCCTGTTGTGGACTCTCCTGTACAGCTCACACCACCACTGCTTTGTCCTGTTGTGGATTCTCCTGTACAGCTCACACCACCACTGCTTTGTCCTGTTGTGGATTCTCCTGAACAGCTCACACCACCACTGTTTTGTCCTGTTGTGGACTCTCCTGAACAGCTCACACCACCACTGTGTTGTCCTGTTGCGGACTCTCCTGGGGCTCACACCACCACTGCTTTGTCCTGTTGTGGACTCTCCTGTACAGCTCACACCATCACTGCTTTGTCCTGTTGTGGACTCTCCTGAACAGCTCACACCACCACTGCTTTGTCCTGTTGTGGACTCTCCTGTACAGCTCACACCATCACTGCTTTGTCCTGTTGTGGACTCTCCTGAACAGCTCACACCACCACTGTTTTGTCCTGTTGTGAACTCTCCTGTACAGCTCACACCACCACTGTGTTGTCCTGTTGCGGACTCTCCTGGGGCTCACACCACCACTGCTTTGTCCTGTTGTGGACTCTCCTGGAGCTCACACCAACACTGCTTTGTCCTGTTGTGGACTCTCCTGGGGCTCACACCACCACTGCTTTGTCCTGTTGTGGACTCTCCTGTACAGCTCACACCACCACTGTGTTGTCCTGTTGTGGACTCTCCTGGGGCTCACACCACCACTGCTTTGTCCTGTTGTGAACTCTCCTGTACAGCTCACACCACCACTGTGTTGTCCTGTTGCGGACTCTCCTGGGGCTCACACCACCACTGCTTTGTCCTGTTGTGGACTCTCCTGTACAGCTCACACCATCACTGCTTTGTCCTGTTGTGGACTCTCCTGAACAGCTCACACCACCACTGCTTTGTCCTGTTGTGGACTCTCCTGTACAGCTCACACCATCACTGCTTTGTCCTGTTGTGGACTCTCCTGAACAGCTCACACCACCACTGTTTTGTCCTGTTGTGAACTCTCCTGTACAGCTCACACCACCACTGTGTTGTCCTGTTGCGGACTCTCCTGGGGCTCACACCACCACTGCTTTGTCCTGTTGTGGACTCTCCTGGAGCTCACACCAACACTGCTTTGTCCTGTTGTGGACTCTCCTGAACAGCTCACACCACCACTGCTTTGTCCTGTTGTGGATTCTCCTGAACAGCTCACACCACCACTGCTTTGTCCTGTTGTGGACTCTCCTGAACAGCTCACACCACCACTGTGTTGTCCTGTTGTGGACTCTCCTGGGGCTCACACCACCACTGCTTTGTCCTGTTGTGGACTCTCCTGTACAGCTCACACCACCACTGCTTTGTCCTGTTGTGGACTCTCCTGTACAGCTCACACCACCACTGCTTTGTCCTGTTGTGGACTCTCCTGTACAGCTCTCACCATCACTGCTTTGTCCTGTTGTGGACTCTCCTGAACAGCTCACACCACCACTGCTTTGTCCTGTTGTGGATTCTCCTGAACAGCTCACACCACCACTGCTTTGTCCTGTTGTGGATTCTCCTGAACAGCTCACACTAGCACTGCTTTGTCCTGTTGTGGATTCTCCTGAACAGCTCACACCACCACTGCTTTGTCCTGTTGTGGATTCTCCTGAACAGCTCACACCACCACTGTTTTGTCCTGTTGTGAACTCTCCTGTACAGCTCACACCACCACTGTGTTGTCCTGTTGCGGACTCTCCTGGGGCTCACACCACCACTGCTTTGTCCTGTTGTGAACTCTCCTGTACAGCTCACACCACCACTGTGTTGTCCTGTTGCGGACTCTCCTGGGGCTCACACCACCACTGCTTTGTCCTGTTGTGGATTCTCCTGAACAGCTCACACCACCACTGCTTTGTCCTGTTGCGGACTCTCCTGGGGCTCACACCACCACTGCTTTGTCCTGTTGTGGATTCTCCTGAACAGCTCACACCACCACTGCTTTGTCCTGTTGCGGACTCTCCTGGGGCTCACACCACCACTGCTTTGTCCTGTTGTGGACTCTCCTGTACAGCTCTCACCATCACTGCTTTGTCCTGTTGTGGACTCTCCTGAACAGCTCACACCACCACTGCTTTGTCCTGTTGTGGACTCTCCTGTACAGCTCTCACCACCACTGCTTTGTCCTGTTGTGGACCCTCCTGAACAGCTCACACCACCACTGCTTTGTTCTGTTGTGGATTCTCCTGAACAGCTCACACCACCACTGCTTTGTCCTGTTGTGGACCCTCCTGACCAGCTCACACCACCACTGCTTTGTTCTGTTGTGGATTCTCCTGAACAGCTCACACCACCACTGCTTTGTCCTGTTGTGGACCCTCCTGAACAGCTCACACCACCACTGCTTTGTCCTGTTGTGGACTCTCCAGGAGCTCACACCACCACTGCTTTGTCCTGTTGTGGACTCTCCTGTACAGCTCTCACCATCACTGCTTTGTCCTGTTGTGGGCCCTCCTGAACAGCTCACACCACCACTGCTTTGTCCTGTTGTGGACTCTCCTGTACAGCTCTCACCACCACTGCTTTGTCCTGTTGTGGACCCTCCTGTACAGCTCTCACCACCACTGCTTTGTCCTGTTGTGGATTCTCCTGAACAGCTCACACCACCACTGCTTTGTCCTGTTGTGGACCCTCCTGAACAGCTCACACCACCACTGCTTTGTCCTGTTGTGGACTCTCCCGGAGCTCACACCACCACTGCTTTGTCCTGTTGTGGACCCTCCTGAACAGCTCACACCAACACTGCTTTGTCCTGTTGTGGACTCTCCTGTACAGCTCTCACCACCACTGCTTTGTCCTGTTGTGGACTCTCCTGAACAGCTCACACCACCACTGCTTTGTCCTGTTGTGGACTCTCCTGAACAGCTCACACCACCACTGCTTTGTCCTGTTGTGGACTCTCCTGAACAGCTCACACCACCACTGCTTTGTCCTGTTGTGGACTCTCCTGTACAGCTCTCACCACCACTGCTTTGTCCTGTTGTGGACTCTCCTGAACAGCTCACACCACCACTGCTTTGTCCTGTTGTGGACTCTCCTGTACAGCTCTCACCACCACTGCTTTGTCCTGTTGTGGACTCTCCTGTACAGCTCTCACCACCACTGCTTTGTCCTGTTGTGGATTCTCCTGTACAGCTCTCACCACCACTGCTTTGTCCTGTTGTGTACCCTCCTGAACAGCTCACACTAGCACTGCTTTGTCCTGTTGTGGACCCTCCTGAACAGCTCACACTAGCACTGCTTTGTCCTGTTGTGGACCCTCCTGAACAGCTCACACTAGCACTGCTTTGTCCTGTTGTGGACCCTCCTGAACAGCTCACACCACCACTGCTTTGTCCTGTTGTGGACTCTCCTGTACAGCTCTCACCACCACTGCTTTGTCCTGTTGTGGACTCTCCTGGAGCTCACACCACCACTGCTTTGTCCTGTTGTGGATTCTCCTACGAAACTTTCTCCAGCAGATTCAGTTGTGAGACCCTGGCCTGTTTGTGTCTCAGTTCCTCTCTTCCTTACTCCAAAAAGATCCATCTTCGGTTCTTCACACAGTCCTGTTGCTTGCTGGCAGCTCCAAAATGAAGGAGGCTCCCCTCGGTAATTTTGCGCCCAGAGCACCTGACGTCAGTGCATCGGGCACGTGACCTGCTCTCTGGCAGGAAGGTTCCACCCATTTAAAAAAAACAAACTGCTCCTGGGACTGCGCACTGACATACGGATTATCGTCATAGAATTTACAATGCAGAAGGAGGCCATTCGGCCCATCGAGTCTGCAGCGGCTCTTGGAAAGAGCACCCTACCCAAGGTCAACACCTCCACCCTATCCCCATAACCCAGTAACCCCACCCAACACTAAGGGCAATTTTGGACACTAAGGGCAATTTATCACGGCCAATCCACCTAACCTGCACATCTTTGGACTGTGGGAGGAAACCGGAGCACCCGGAGGAAACCCACGCACACACGGGGAGGATGTGCAGACTCCGCAGAGACAGTGACCCAAGCCAGAATCGAACCTGGGACCCTGGAGCTGTGAAGAAATTGTGCTATCCACAATGCTACCTTGCTGCCCTAATTGAAAGCTAGTCTCATTAATAGTGACCGTAAAGACTATCTGTTTACTGATGCCCTTTAGGAAAGGCAATCTGCCCTCCTTACCTGGTCGGGTCCGGCCTACATGTGACACCAGCGCCACAGGAATGTCGGTGAGTCTTACCTCCCCACATACGGCCCAACAGCCATTCGGTTCAGGGGTAATTTGGGACTGTCAGCGATGTACACATCCCATGAAGTAATTTTAACAGATGGTTTGCAGCTGTAGTACAAAGGGGCTTTTTGTTATTCTTTCAAGGAATTTTGGCATTGCTGGCATTTGTTATTCTTTTCCAGCTCTAATTGCTCTTCATGGTAAATTAGCAGCTCATTTCACACTGTGGCTCTTGTTGTTTTTCCAATTTAAATCATTGGAGTCACCCAATTTTATCCGTGTTGGTCTGTATCAGCCAGCTGTAGCGTCAACAATCTGCCAGGTTGCTGAACTCGGTTTCTGATCCCCATCCTCCCACTTAAGGCTGCTGGATTCAGCGGAGCGGCCTCTAGGGGTGGGATTCAGCGGAGCGGCCTCTAGGGGTGGGATTCAGCAGTGCGGCCTCTAGGGGTGGGATTCAGCAGAGCGGCCTCTAGGGGTGGGATTCAGCAGAGCGGCCTCTAGGGGTGGGATTCAGCAGAGCGGCCTCTAGGGGTGTGATTCAGCGGAGCGGCCTCTAGGGGTGGGATTCAGCAGAGCGGCCTCTAGGGATGGGATTCAGCAGAGCGGCCTCTAGGGGTGGGATTCAGCGGAGCGGCCTCTAGGGGTGGGATTCAGCGGAGCGGCCTCTAGGGGTGGGATTCAGCGGAGCGGCCTCTAGGGGTGGGATTCAGCGGAGCGGCCTCTAGGGGTGGGATTCAGCGGAGCGGCCTCTAGGGGTGGGATTCAGCGGAGCGGCCTCTAGGGGTGGGGTTCAGCAGAGCGGCCTCTAGGGGTGGGATTCAGCAGAGCGGCCTCTAGGGGTGGGATTCAGCAGAGCGGCCTCTAGGGGTGGGATTCAGCGGAGCGGCCTCTAGAGGTGGGATTCAGCAGAGCGGCCTCTAGAGGTGGGATTCAGCAGAGCGGCCTCTAGGGGTGGGATTGACCAGAGCGGCCTCTCGGGGTGGGATTCAGCGGAGCGGCCTCTAGGGGTGGGATTCAGCAGAGCGGCCTCTAGGGGTGGGATTCAGCAGAGCGGCCTCTAGGGGTGGGATTCAGCAGAGCGGCCTCTAGAGGTGGGATTCAGCAGAGCGGCCTCTAGGGGTGGGATTCAGCGGAGCGGCCTCTAGGGGTGGGATTCAGCGGAGCGGCCTCTAGGGGTGGGATTCAGCAGAGCGGCCTCCAGGGGTGGGATTCAGCGGAGCGGCCTCTAGGGGTGGGATTCAGCGGAGCGGCCTCTAGGGGTGGGATTCAGCAGAGCGGCCTCAAGGGGTGGGATTCAGCGGAGCGGCCTCTACATAGAATTTACAGTGCAGAAGGAGGCCATTTGGCCCATCGAGTCTGCACCGGCTCTTGGAAAGAGCACCCTACCCAAGGTCAACACATCCGCCCTATCCCCATAACCCCATAACCCAGTAACCCCACCCAACACTAAGGGCAATTTTGGACACTATGGGCAATTTATCATGGCCAATCCACCTAACCTGCACCTCTTTGGACTGTGGGAGGAAACCGGAGCACCCGGAGGAAACCCACGCACACACGGGGAGGATGTGCAAACTCCGCACAGACAGTGACCCAAGCCGGAATCGAACCTGGGACCTTGGAGCTGTGAAGCAATTGTGCTAGCCACAATGCTACCGTGCTGCCCTAAAAATCGCTATTCACAGTACAAAACGGCAGAAAGTGAAAAACAAGCCTCCCACAAGGTGGAGAGTGTTCAGGCCATTCCCGGATGCCTCCACATTGACGAAAGCAGCCATTTTGCGCGCTCTTTCTAGGCCCGGCGCATGCGCAATGCGATCGGGAACACAAAGCTGCCGAAAACCACACTGCACAGGTGCAGACGTCTGAGAGCCGCACCGCGCATGTGCAACGATGCACTGAGCGTCATGACGCCGACATCATGACGTGTGCGAACTGCGGCTCCGCCCATTTAAAAAAAAACTGCCCTGCAAGAGGCAACCGCTGTTTAAACTGTGGGAAACCAAACTACTATGCAGCCCTGTGCAGATCTGCACCACCAGTCAGGAGCCAGCGCTCCCAATTCCGACAGTGGCGCATCAGAAGTGTGCAACACCGAATGCATGACTCTGATCCAGGCAGTGCGACGGATTCAGATCATGAATACCTGGACAACACTTACCGAGTGGGCATTATTACAAAGTGCGAATACGCCACACCGGACACATCGCAATTCCAATCAATCCTGGCCGTGGATTCCAAGAACGAATGGCGAGCAGTGATGAAGGTCAACCACTGCCCCATCCAGTTCAAACTGGACACAGGTGCCTCCGCCAACCTGATTTCACAGGTGGGAATCAAGAGAATCAAGAAGCCCCCCACAATCCTTCCAGCTGCCTGCAAACTCCTGGACTACAATGGAAACACAATCAAGGCACTGGGGTCCTGCCATCTGCAGGTGTCCAGCCGACACTCACAAGCAAGCTTACGCTTCAAGATTGTTAAACCAGACAGGGTGTCCCTGCTAGGTGCGCACGCCTGCAAGCAACTGAACCTCATTCAAAGGGTCTACACCACAACGCCGTCCCATTCGGATCTTCAGGCCAGCATCGACGACATCCTAACCCAGTACCCAGATGTATTTAGCGGGATGGGCATGCTGCCGTACGAGTACAAGATTCTACTGCGGCCTGATGCCAAACCAGTGGTCCACGCACCACGACGTGTCCCTGCTCCACTGAGAAAGCGCCTGAAGGCAGAGCTCACGAGTCTACAACAAAAAGGCATCATCTCCAAGGTCACTGAACCAACCGACTGGGTCAGCTCGATGGTGTGGGTAAAGAAGCCTTCGGGGGAACTACGCATCTGCATTGACCCCAAGGATCTAAACAAAAACATGATGCGGGAACATTACCCCATCCCGAAGAGGGAAGAAATCATGAGTGAGATGGCACAAGCGTGCTTCTTCACAAAATTGGATGCATTCCAATAATTTTGGCAAATCCAACTTGAAGAATCCAGCAGAAGGCTCTGCACCTTCAACTCGCCTTTTGGCAGATTCTGCTACAACCAAATAAAATTTGGCATCATCTCGGCATCAGAGATTTTCCATCGCATCATGGAACAGATGATGGAGGGAATAAAAGGGGTTCGTGTCTACGTTGGCGATATCATACTCTGGTCCACAACCCCAGAGGAACATGTGTCGTGACTCAAGATAGTATTCCGATGCATACATGAACATGGCCTCAAGCTAAACAGGTCCAAGTGCTGTTTTGGGACATCCACGCTGAAGTTCCTGGTCGATCAGATTTCACAACATGGTGTGCGCCCAGACACAGACAAAATTAAAGCCAGTGAGGCAATGAAAGTCCCCGAGGACAATAAGGCAGTACTGCGCTTCCTGGGAATGGTCAATTTCCTTGGCAAGTTCATCCCGAATTTGGCCACACGCACCATGGCCCTACACAACCTGATGAAAAAATCAACCGCCTTTGAGTGGAAGGCAGAGCACCGAACAGAGTGGCTGGAGCTGAAAACCAAGCTCGCCACTGCACCCATCCTTGCATTCTTTGATCCAGGCCGAGAGACCAAGATATCCACAGATGCGAGTCAGGATGGCATTGGGGCGGTGTTGCTTCAAAGAGACGACACGTCATCCTGGGTACCAGTAGCATACGCGTCACGGGCAATGACACCCATTGAGACCAGATATGCGCAGATTGAGGAGTGTTTAGGTCTTCTCACCGGCATCTTCAAATTTCATGATTATGTCTACGGCTTGCCAACATTTACTGTTGAGACGGATCATAGGCCTCTGGACCACATCATCCAAAAGGACCTGAACGCCATGACGCCTCGTTTGCAGAGAAATCTGCTCAAACTCCAGAGGTATGATTTCAATTTGGTGTACACACCTGGCAAGGAGCTCATCATCGCCGATGCATTGTCCCGCTCCGTCAACTCACCCAGTGAACCACTGGAGATCATTCAGCACATTGAATTGCAGGTACAACTGTGTACAAGCACTCTCCCGGTAACAGATGAGAAGATCGTTCTCATCTGAGAAGAGACGGCCAAAGACCCCCTGTTGCAGCGAGTCATCCACAACCTCAGCAATGGCTGGCAGAAAGGGCAATGCCCTCAATTCTGCAACGTCAAGTACGACCTGACACTGATCGACGGCATCCTGCTCAAGCTGGACAGGTTAGTCATCCCGCTATGTCTCCAGAGCATGGTGCTGCGGCAGATTCATGAGGGACACCTGGGCGTAGACGCAGGGCCCGGCATCAACCAGGACATCACGGACATGGTCCTGAACTGCGAATCCTGTCAGAGGTTCCAACCAGCGCAGAGCAAGGAGACACTCCAAACACATGACCTAGGGACCTCTCCATGGTCCAAGGTTGGCATTGACCTATTCCACGCGAATGGTCGCGACTATATCTTAATCATCAATTACTTTTCGAACTATCCCGTGGTGCTGAAGCTGCCAGACCTCACCTCACGGACTGTCATCAGAGCGTGTAAAGAGTCATTCTCACGGCATGGCATCCCGAACACCGTCATGAGCGACAATGGTCCGTGCTTCCACAGTCGAGAATGGTCCACGTTTGCCATGAGCTACAATTTCAGGCATGTCACCTCCAGTCCGCACTATCCGCAGTCCAATGGCAAAGTCGAAAAAGGGGTGCACATCGTTAAGCAGTTCATCCGCAAGGCCTCGGACTCCACGTCCGACTACACCTTGCACGACTTGGGTACCGGGCGACTCCCTTGGCAACTGGCATGTCGCCAGCTCAACTGCTGATGAACAGGGACCTGCGGACGATGCTTCCAGCCATACACCTGCCCAACCTTGATCACCTCTGGGTGCTGCAGAAGATGCAGCAGCTTCGCGACAGCCAGAACAACAACAAAGAAATGTACAGCACAGGAACAGGCCCTTCGGCCCTCCAAGCCCGTGCCGACCATACTGCCCGACTAAACTACAATCTTCTACACTTCCTGGGTCCGTATCCTTCTATTCCCATCCTATTCATGTATTTGTCAAGATGCCCCTTAAATGTCCCTATCGTCCCTGCCTCCACTACCTCCTCCGGTAGTCTAGGGATGGGATTCAGCGGAGCGGCCTCTAGGGGTGGGATTCAGCGGAGCGGCCTCTAGGGGTGGGATTCAGCAGAGCGGCCTCTAGGGGTGGGATTCAGCGGAGCGGCCTCTAGGGGTGGGATTCAGCAGAGCGGCCTCAAGGGGTGGGATTCAGCAGAGCGGCCTCTAGGGGTGGGATTCAGCGGAGCGGCCTCTAGGGGTGGGATTCAGCAGAGCGGCCTCAAGGGGTGGGATTCAGCAGAGCGGCCTCTAGGGGTGGGATTCAGCAGAGCGGCCTCTAGAGGTGGGATTCAGCAGAGCGGCCTCTAGGGGTGGGATTCAGCAGAGCGGCCTCTAGGGGTGGGATTCAGCAGAGCGGCCTCTAGGGGTGGGATTCAGCAGAGCGGCCTCTAGAGGTGGGATTCAGCAGAGCGGCCTCTAGGGGTGGGGTTCAGCAGAGCGGCCTCTAGGGGTGGGATTCAGCAGAGCGGCCTCTAGAGGTGGGATTCAGCAGAGCGGCCTCTAGTGGTGGGATTCAGCAGAGCGGCCTCTAGGGGTGGGATTCAGCGGAGCGGCCTCTAGGGGTGGGGTTCAGCAGAGCGGCCTCAAGGGGTGGGATTCAGCAGAGCGGCCTCTAGGGGTGGGATTCAGCAGAGCGGCCTCTAGGGGTGGGATTCAGTGGAGCGGCCTCTAGGGGTGGGTCATTGGCAAATTTGCTGAGACTGTGCTCCCCTGGAGTCGACCCAGAAACCCAGGTGGAAGCTGGCCGACCTAGGTTGGGGTTTACATAGTTTATCTCCTTCTGTTGCCCAATGTTGACCCCCTCAGCCAGCCATTAGAAGATTCCTGTCCCTCACCTCAACCAGCAGCTTACCGCATCTGATGGAATCCACCTCAGGAATACCCAATTCATGCTGGATCTCATAGTGGCTGAGAACATAGAAATGTGGGGAGTTTCTGCCCCACATCCCTTTATTGGGACCAGGGTGAGGACAGATGGAGGTTTTGCCCACCCAAAGCAGCCCCCCCCCCCCCCCCCCCCCACCCTTCCCCGCTCCAGATACCACCGCTACACACCATCACTGCACTGCAACCCTATTGGACCCCTGTCCCGCTGCTCATGCATTCACATGTCATAGGATCAGCATTTACAGTGCGGAAGGAGGCCATTCGGGCCATCGAGTCTGCACCGGCCCTTGGAAAGAGCACCCAGCCGAAGCCCACACCTCCAATAAGATTGTATTCTGTAAAGTCTGTCGAAGATTAAATCCGATGAAAGGTTCAATTGTAATGAATTGTGCGAGATAGGGCGGAGGCATACTGGTGACTGGAAAGGTGAGATATTACCACCATCAATGGCTGCAAATCCCCTTGAGACGTTCTGAGGAAATTAAAGACGTTTTGGCTGGAGTTTTCCAGTTTGCTCACCGTGCCCCACGGTGAACGTGAAAACGGATGCTTATCCGGGCGGGTTTTTGCACCATTTTGTACGCTTGCAAGTGAATCCCAGCCTTTTTATATGTCATGCCACACCTCTATACTGTACAGAAATGAGGCACATCCCCTATTTTCTCTGCCTTCTTCCCTTTCTGGGAACTTCATTTTTAACTTCTCCCTGTCTTCTCTCCTCTTCTTTGACCTCTCCCCGTCTCTCTGACTTCCCCCAGGGGTTTTTTTGCGCCATTTTCGAGTTTTCGCTATTTGTGGAGGCGCATGGATGCCGTTGTTTTCAGCTCCAAGTCCCGTTGGGCAGGCGCATGGGCCTGACCAGCATCACAAATCGAAACCGCGCCTGTCTGGCTCTTTCCTGGCCAGCACAGGCACGGGAGGCCCAGGTCTTGCCAGATCTTGGAGATGCCGACCCCAGAGCTGAACACAGGGTTCGTTTCAGTTCAATTGCATGAATTCTGAACCTTTTTTTGTGGCACATCTTTTTGTGTCACGGCTCATTAGCCCACGGTGATTGGGGCCCAGGGCTGCTGCACAGTTAGGAGATGGCCCCAAAAGCCAAGAAAACTGCTGCCCTGAAGTTGAGCTGCATTTCCCTGGGCTCCCTGCTCTGCCCCCAGGTTGACAAACCTAAACACTCTGGCTCGGGAGGCAGCTGGCAATGCCGACTGGGCACACAAGAAGTCTGCCGCCCAGTGCAGGAAGAGGATAGATGATCTCATCCTTGCTGCCAGGGTAGGTCCGCCATTTCACTGAACTCTCAGACTCAACAACCCATCACACGATCCCATTCACCTCCCAGGCTGCCAGCTCACCCCTCCCTCACACAAACACCCTCACATCGCCATCTGGCCCCACTTCCGCTGAAGATCGTGTCCTCATCCCATCCATGGTTCCACTCACCACACACACACCCACCCACACACACGCCAGCCAATCTTATCACCTGCCTTGGCATGGGTCCTCCTCACACTCTGCCCATCTGTCGTTATGCAGGACAAGCTCACACACAGCAACAGGGAGGGGTCCCAGACCCGCGGGGGGGGGGGGTGGAGTGGCCGACATTTGGGTCCTCGATCCCTTTGAGGAGCGTGCCATCGCGCTGGCTGGGACGGGGGCCGCCGGCAATGTCTGTGGCGATGGAGAGATGGGCAGAGCACACCGAAATGGGCAGCGGGGTAGCACAGTGGTTAGCACAATTGCTTCACAGCTCCAGGGTCCCAGGTTCGATTCCCGGCTTGGGTGACTGTCTGTGCGGAGTCTGCACGTTCTCCCCGTGGCTGCGTGGGTTTCCTCCGGGCGCTCCAGGTTAGGTGGATTGGCCATGCTAAACCGTCCTTAGTGTCCAAAATTACCCTGAGTGTTGGGTGGGGTAACTGGGTTATGGGGCTGGGGTGGAGGTGTGGGCTTGGGTAGGGTGCTCTTTCCAAGAGCCAGTGCAGATTCGATGGGCCGAATGGCCTCCTTCTGCATTGTAAATTCAATAAGAAATGAGGATCCGGCACTGTGAGGCCTCTTCAAATCCTCTGCCATGCACTCATTTTTTCCACTCTCTTTCAGAGGTCTCTCTGGAAAGTGCCCGAGGACACCCGCAAACCAGGTCCTCAACAATGGAACCTGAAGACAGCATCTATGAAGATCCATCACAGAGCTCACCCACACCCTCCACCAGGGCAGGTACACACACCTCGGTGGGACCGATAGCTAGAGCAGGCTCGGAGTCACAACCTGGTGAGCACAGCACATGGCACAGCCGGTGGAAGCAGGGACGTCAGGGGTCAGCAGCACTCGGGAATCTGCTGAAGCTCACGATTCTGCTCAGTCTGACTCAGATGACGAACCTCTGGACTCGGTCACCAATCAGCTACGTGAACTTCAGCGACTGTCAAAGGAACATTAGGAATTGATGTCAGCTGCACTCCTCAACAAATTGTCATGTGAGAGTACCTTTAAGACATAGATGTTCAAGCAATGTACCTTTAAGAAAACAGTGATGTCAGAGAGTGGGTGGAGCTGAGGTCAGGTCAGCCATTTTTGGAAGTTTAGTTTTGCAGTTTGCAGGAAAAGTGCTTGGGAGTGTCTGTGTTTTGCAGTGAGCTGGATCACTGCCATGAAAGACCATCTCTGGATCATTTGGGTGATTTTAACTTATAATAGTGAAGCCTTTAACCTGATCTGATTTTGTTTAAAGGTGTTAAGTCTCTTGGAAGTTTGAAGGAACATTTTAAGGAATTATTGACTGTTGCAATATTTTCTGAGTTATCTTTGAAGTAAGGGGTGTTAAGAGATCCAATGTTTATTTAAGATGTTAAGTTGAGTTCATGGAATAAACAGTGTTTTGTAATCCCACACCTAGGGAAAAAGCCGTGTGCTAGGAAAAGCAATAAATACATTAAAGGGAGAGGTTGGTTGAACTTCATGATACATTTTGGGGTTCTGAAAAGGCCTCGCCCATAACAATTTTGGGGGCTCGTCCGGGATAAAAGTCTATCTATTGGATTGGGTTTTGTGAACTTAAGGACAGTGAAGGATTGTTGCTTTCCTGGTGTGGTATTTTAGTTTAAGTGGGGAGAGTGTTGTGAACAATGGCTCTTTTAGAGGCTCAGAAGTTTTTGGGGGTGGAGAATGTCACACCTAGTACTTCACAGACAAAAACGAAAAGCAGACTGTTAGATTTGGCGAGAACATTGCAGTTAACATTACCTGACAAAATGCGAAAAGGTGAGGTAATTATGGCGGTGGTTAAGCATTTAAAGTTGCCTGAGATAGAGTTTGACTCATGGGAAATGGCAAACATTCAGTTGCAAATTAAACTAATGGAACATGAGAAAGAATTAAAGCGGTTTGAATACGAGAGTGAGAGAGGAAAAAGAAAGAGAAAGAGAGAGAGAGGAAAAAGAAAGAGAAAGAGAGAGAGAGGAAGAAGAAAGAGAAAGAGAGAGAGAGGAAAAAGAAAAGGAGAGAGAAGAAAGGAGAAAAGAAAGAATAGCCCTAGCAGAACAAAAAGAAAAAGAAAGGGAGATACAGATCAGGGAAAAAGATAAAGAGAGGGAGTTTGAACTTCAGAAAATTGCCATGAAACATGACAATCAGTTAAAATTGGCAGACGTAAAGGGAAACGTACAGTTGGATGATAGTGATGAGGAGAGTGAGAAAGAGCATCATAGTCGAAGGCTTGGTGGGAATCTATTTAAATATGTCCAAGCATTGCCAAGGTTTGACGAGAAGGAAGTGGAAGCCTTTTTCATTTCATTTGAGAAGGTAGCTAAACAAATGAAATGGCCACAGGACATGTGGGTGTTACTGATTCAAACAAAGCTGGTAGGTAGAGCTAGTGAAGTGTTTGTATCACTACCAGAGGAGGTATCTGGAACGTATGAGGAGGTGAAGAAATCCATCTTAAGTGCATACGAGCTAGTGCCTGAAGCTTACAGACAAAGGTTTAGAAATTTAAGGAAAGAATTTGGTCAAACATACATGGAGTTTGAAAGGCTCAAACAGAGTAAAGGTGTTAAGTCTCTTGGAAGTTTGAAGGAACATTTTAAGGAATTAATTACTGTTGTAATATTTTGTGAGTTATCTTTGAAGTAAGGGGTGTTAAGAGATCCAATGTTTATTTAAGATGTTAAATTGAGTTCATGGAAAAATACAGTGTTTTGTGTTAAAAACCCACAAGTCCATAATTGTAATCCCACACCTAGGGAAAAAGCCGCGTGCTAGGAAAAGCAACAAATCCATTAAAGGGAGAGGTAGGTTGAACTTCATGATACATTTTGGGGTTCTGAAAAGGCCTCGCCCATAACAAAATGATGGAGGAGCCTGTCGGTGTTCAGTCCAAGGTGATGGCGTCTGGATGCCTGAGGTCAACACTGACGGGTTGGTGGCCACTGTGGAGATCTTGATTCAGGACAACGACCCTGTACAGGCCCAGGAGAAGCTGTCCCTCACTGTAGCACTTGGTGGAATCCATCAGTGGCTATGCAAGTGATCTCAATCCAGCTGCCCCTCCTCCCCAAGGAATCAGCTAGGGACCCTCAGGCACCCATAGGGAGAAGGATTAACAGCTGCACACCCCAGGGCCATCCATCTCAGTGACTCTGGCAGTGCCCATCTGATTCCAATCCACTCTTCAGGTCACCCCATCAGCTCCAGCTCCACAGGCCAAGGAGGGTGCACCTGCCCCAGAGCAGGGCACCCAGACCAGGCCGGAGCCTATCAGCTCTCGGCCTTCCAGAAGGCACCCACCAAAGTCATTGCAGTCAACGGTGTGTATCAGTGGGTAGGCAGCCTCCACTCCACTGTGGATGTCGGGGAATCACCAAGACGTAACAGTTGGGTTAGGAAATCTAAGAAATATTAGGAACACTACAGTGGAACAGGTGTTAATCACATGCTTATAATGTTCAGCAATGTACATTTGACACCTACTTTTGGGTATGCCTCTGCTCTATCATAAACTGTGTTGCTGTTAAACATTGTCCAAAAGATCCTCTGAGAATTCACCAGCTGGATTGTCCTGTTATGGGCCAGGGTTTAGAGAACCCCAAAGTGTATCATGGAGTTCACCTGACTCACAACTTTTAATAGATTGTGGTGTGGGGAGCACACGGCTCACTCTACAGGTGTGGTACAGCAGAAATGGAAAAGTTCTTTTTTAAAACAGCAAAACAATGTTTATTCTAGGAACTCAAGTTAACCTTTTTAAAACAAACAGTGAATATCTTAGCAAGCATTAATTCAAATATAACCTCCAAAGAATACTACACTAAGTAGCCTGTATGCTGTCCTTTTACACCCAAAACACTTAACAAACCTTTAAACAGAAGCACATCAGAGTTTACATTCAATACTGAAAAAATTCTGAATTCACCAAATGATTAAGAGATACTCCTTCATGGCAGCGAGCTCACCAGTACAGCTGCTTTGCCTGACCTCAGCTGCAACACGCACTGAAACACGAAACCAAAAGACACAGACACACCCAAGCTTTTCTCAAAGTGAAACTAAAAAGCAGAACCAGAGCTCAGCTCCGCCCATGCTCTGACATCACTGCAGTAGCATGAGCAGCTAACCAGTTCTTAAAGCGACATTCTCATGACACCTCCCCCCCAAGAAAAATAAAAATAAACGATCAACTTCAAGATGGTTTCATTTTTCACCTTTTCACCATCCTTTAAGAAATGCACACAGTAAATATACTTTATCGTTTCAAAAAACAACACACGCAAACAGGTATAATAATATAGTCCATTTCTTTTTTGTGTTCTTCTTCCTCCAACTGGTACTGCTTCCGTTCATCACATCCGTGACAAAGCATCGGCTATCACGTTTTCTCGTCCTGCCACATGTACTATTTTTAAATGAAATGGCTGTAACAATAAACTCCAGCGAAGCAGCCTCGCATTGTTATTCCGGAATCGCTCCAAAAACGTCAACGGATTATGATCCGTATATATTACGGTGTCAGACGGATTGCTGGTCACATAAATGTGAAAATGTTGCAAAGCCAGCACCAAACTCAAAGCCTCCTTCTCAATCGTGGAATACTTTTTCTGGTGAGAATTCAATTTCTTCGAAAAATAACCAAAAGGACGCTCTAGCCCTTCGTCGTCATCTTGTAGAAGCACCGCACCTATGCCCACATCACTCGCATCAACAGCCACTTTGAAGGGTTTGGTATAATTTGGGATGGCTAACACATGAGCAGTGGTTAACACAGCCTTCAGGCTGTCAAATGCCTGTTGACACTTAAATTGCCCTTAATGTCCAAATTGCCCTTGGTGTTGGGTGAAGTTGAGTTTGGGTAGGGTGCTCTTTCCAAGAGCCGGTGCAGACTCAAAGGGCCGAATGGCCTCCTTCTGCACTGTAAATTCAATGATAATCTATGATTAATCTAGGACAAAGGTTCGGCACAACATCGTGGGCCGAAGGGCCTGTTCTGTGCTGCATTTTCTATGTTCTATGTTCTATGACACTCCGCTGTCCACTGGCATTTGTTACATTTCTTGAGCAAGTCCGTCAGTGGTACAAATTTCCGGTAAAATCCACTCATATCAAGAAGTCGCATTATTTCCTGTTGTGTCGAGGGTATCGGAAACTCCCCAATAACTTTCGTTTCCACAACCCGTAGGACCAGTCGACCCTGTCCGATTGTTGGCCAAGGAAAGTGACTTGGGCTTTTCCAAATTCACTTTTGGCTAGGTTTATCACCAAACCTGCCTCCTGAAGTCGATCGAATAACTCCACCAGATGTTTTAAATGTTCTTTCCATGTCTGGCTGAAAATTACCAGATCGTCGATGTATACCGCACAATTGGGTAATCCTGAAACAACTTTGTTAATTAACCATTGAAATGTGGCTGAGGCATTTTTCATGCCAAATGACATAACTTTGAATTGGTATATACCATCTGGAGTCATAAAAGCTGAAATCGCCTTCGCCCTTACGGATAAAGGTACCTGCCAGTAACCTTTAAGTAAATGCAATTTGGAAATAAAAGCTGATTGTCCCACTTCCTCAATGCAATCCTCCAAACGTGGGATAGGATAAGAGTCCGTTCTTGTAACTGCATTAACCTTTCTATCATCCACACACAACCGTTGGGTATCGTCTGGTTTTGGTACCATCACTATGGGTGAGTTCCATTGGCTGCATCCCACTTCAATTATGCCATTTTAAGCATACTCTCAATCTCTTTGTTAACCTGAGCCAATTTTAAAGGATTAAGTCTATATGGATGTTGTTTGATTGGAACAGCATTTCCCACATCTACATCATGTATAGCCATTTTAGTACTTCCCAATTTATCTCTACAAACTTGCCCATGTGGTATCAAGAACTCTTTCAGGTCAGTCCGTTTTTTCTCTGGAAGGTAACTCAACAATTTATCCCAATTTTTAAGAACATCCTCATTTTCCAATTTAATTTGAGGTACATCAAATTCACAGTCATCTGGATTTGGTTCGTCACTTTGAGTTAGAATCATTAAAACCTCCTCCTTTTTCTCTCCTTCCCTTTCAAAGTACCTTTTAAGCATATTCACATGACACACTCGGTGAGTCTTCCTTCTATCTGGTGTTTTTAACCACATAATTCACCTCACTTAATTTCCTTTCAATCTGATAAGGTCCACAAAACCTAGCTTTTAAAGGTTCACCTACCACTGGTGACAATACTAAAACTTTATCTCCACTGGCAAAACTACAAACTTTGGATTCCTTGTCCGCGACCTGTTTCATCACATTTTGTGCAACTTTTAAATGTTGTCTAGCCAATTCACCTGCTCTATTTAATCGTTCCCTAAAATTTGACACGTAATGCAATAATGTAATTTCCGATTTCTCACCCACCTATTTTTCCTTCATCGATTTAAATGGTCCTCTTACCCCATGACCAAAAATAAGTTCAAAAGGACTCAAATTGGTTGACCCATTAAGTGCATCCCTAATTGCAAACAGTACGAATGGAATTCCTTTATCCCAATCCTCTGATAATCTTGACAATAAGCCCTCAACATTGTCTTTAATGTCTGATGCCACCTTTCTAACGCGCCCTGCGATCCTGGATGGTACGCAGTTGATTTAAATTGTTTTATTCCTAAGCTAGCCATAACTTCTTTGAATAACCTTGAGGTAAAATTTGATCCTTGATCCGATTGTATTTCTGTGGGTAGTCCATATCTAGTAAAGAATTTAAGTAACTACTCCACAATCTTTTTATCTGTAATATTACATACTGGAATGGTCTCTGGAAACCTAGTAGACACATCCATTATAGTCGAAAGATATTGATTCCCACTTTTTGTTTTAGGAAGCGGCCCTTATCCACCTATCAAAATTACTCTGTTTGAGCCTTTCAAACTCCATGTATGTTTGACCAAATTCTTTCCTTAAATTTCTAAACCTTTGTCTGTAGGCTTCAGCTACTAGTTCATATGCACCTAAGATGGATTTTTTTCACTTCTTCATACGACTCAGATACCTCTGGTAGTGATGCAAACACTTCACTAGCCCTACCTACCAGTTTTGTTTGAATCAGTAATACCCACATGTCCTGTGGCCATTTCATTTGTTTAGCTACCTTCTCAAATGAAATGAAAAAGGCTTCTACCACCTTCTCGTCAAACCTTGGCAATGCTTGGACATATTTAAATAGATCCCCACCACGCCTTCGACTTAGACGCTCTTTCTCACTATCCTCATCACTATCATCCAACTGTACGTTTCCCTTTATGCCTGCCAATTTTAACTGACTGCCATGTTTCATGGCCATTTTCTGAAGTTCAAACTCTCTCTCTTTATCTTTTTCCCTGATCTGTATCTCCCTTTCTCTTTCTTTTTCCTCTCTCTCTCTTTCGTATTCAAGCTGCTTTAATTCTTTCTCATGTTCCTTTGTTTAATTTGCAACTGAATTTTTTGCCATTTCCAATGAGTCAAACTGTATCTCAGGCAACTTTAAATGCTTAATTAAAGGCCAATGCCATAATTACCTCATCTTTTTGCATTTTGTCAGGTAATGTTAACTGCAATGTTTTTGCCAAATCTAACAGTCTGCTTTTGGTCTCTGTCCGTAAGGTACTGCGTGTGACCGTCTCCACCCCCAAAAACTTCAGAGCCTCTGAAAGAACCATTGTCCACAACACACATCCCACTTAAACTAAAATACCACACCTGAAAAGCAACCACAATATGCTCACCCCTCACTGTCTTTTAGTTCATTAAGCCAATCCAATAGATATACGTTTATACCCCTCGAGCCCCCAATTGTTATGGGCCAGGGTTTAGAGAACCCCAAAGTGTATCGTGGAGTTCACCAGACCCACAACGTTTAATAGATTGTGGTGTGGGGGGCACACGGCTCACTCTACAAGTGTGGTACTTCAGAAATGGAAAAGTTCTTTTTTAAAACAGCAAAATAATGTTTATTCTAGGAACTCAAGTGAACCTTTTTAAAACAAACAGTGAATATCTTAGCAACCATTAATTCAAAGATAACTTCCAAAGAATACTACATTAAGTAACCTGTATGCTGTCCTTTTACACCCAAAACACTTAACAAACCTTTAAACAGAAGCACATCAGAGTTTACATTCAATATTGAAAACATTTATAATTCTGAATTCACCAAATTTTTAAGAGATCGTCCTTCATGGCAGAGAGATCAGCAGTACAGCTGCTTTGTCTGATTTCAGCTGCAACACGCACTGAAACTCGAAAACAAAAAGACACCGACACACCCAAGCTTTTCTCAAAGTGAGACTAAAAAGCAGAACCAGAGCTCAGCTCCACCCACATTCTGACATCACTGCAGTAACATGAGCAGCCAGACATTTCTTAAAGCGACATGCTCATGCCATCCTTGTTTGCTGCTCATGTTGTGCAGTGGCGATGCTGAGGTCTTAGTGCCAGACCAGCTTACCCATTTGTGTGTGAATGTGGAAGTCCCTCCCGATGCCCGTGTGGAACAGGATGCTGTGAATACCCTCACTCCGTGATCTCTCAACGCTTCCACTCCTTGAGCCCATTGTGATCGCAGATGTGACTATGGACCTTCCCCCCCCCCCATCTTGAGGTGTCTGGCACAGTGTGATTTAGGAATCCTCATACCCACTTCCCACCATGAGGTCTTTGAATGCTCCCACCCCTCTCCCTCTCCTCACCTGTGGGCTGCAGATGCCTCCCTGGACAGATTGTACCACCTGCAGCCCATAAGCATGCTCAGTAACCACCATGGACTAATGTGCATGATTGTTATGTCCACAGCCTGAGGGTAACATTCTGGGCCTGACTGAGATTGGACAACCTTGCCCTTCACCTTCCTAGACTGGGACATGGGTGCTCTTGGAAAGATAAGCAATGTAAAGTGAAGTACTTTCTCAGTTCGCCACCTTCCAACTGTGGCCCCAAGTCACAGATGTGATTCTGTTAATTCTCTTCATGCAGGCGCATAAGATGTCCTCCCCCTCACCTCCAGAACCCCAGTCATGTATGTGAGCCCATCCTTCACCCCCCAGTGCAGGTCTTTCCCTGCACCCTGCAGCCCTGTGTCACGTCACTTGCCATTCCCCGATTGGGGGTCCGGAGCTGCCGGCGAGCTCTGTCTCTTAGGCAGTGTCTTGCCCGGTAACCTTCCTGAAAGCTGTGTGGTGTTGGCAGCGAGGCCTTTTGTCCTGAACCCACGTTGCCATGAGCGCTTCACAATGCAAGGTAGGGAAACGAAGCTCGTAGCCTTGAGTGAAGTGCATGTTGCCCGGTGCACAGAGCTTGTATGGTGTTGTGAAAGAGGTTGGACTAATCACGCACCGCCATGGCCTATTGTCCCAGCGTGGGAGACTGATTCTGGTGAGCATCCCTTTTAGCCAGTATTCCTGACATTAAAATGTATGTCAATGTCATTCCCGACATTGTGCGACGCGAAAGGAACCCTGCCATTGGAGGCTTGGCAGCACGATCGCAAACTGGTTTTATGATGTAGTGAAACCAGTAACTTCATTGCAGTAAGCCTACTTGTGACAATAGAGATTATTATGATTATTAAACCGATTTTCTCGCGCTATTTTCCCTTCCCATCTGTCCTGACTCCCACTGCAGACAGCAGCAGAAGATGAAGCCGGCATACAAAGAAAATCTTTTCTTCTAAAAACCCGTGTGTGTGAGAGCAGAAGTGTGCGATGCATATGTTTGCGAATGTGTGCGAGAGTGTGTGTACAAGCCTGAACAGGACTCTGTGCGAAAAGTGTGTGCAATTGGGTGTGATATGGTGGCTGTGGTGAGTTTGTGGACGCCTGGTTTTGGTGAGTGTCTTCATACCTGGGGCGATGGCAGCAAATGTCACTGGGTCAGTAATCCAGATGCCCCAGCTCATGTTCCGGGGAGATGGGTTCCAATCCCACTACGGCAGCTGGTGGAATTTAAATTCAATTAATAACCTCTGGAATACAAAACTAGTCTTCGTCAGGGTGATTACAAAAAGAACCCATCAATTTTCTAAGAACTCATCCGATTCACTGACGTCCTTTAGGGAAGGAAATCGGATCGGCCGTCCTTACCTGGTCCAACCTACATGTGACTCCAGACCCACAACAATGTGGATGACTCTGAACTGGCCTCTGGAATGGCCGAGCAAACCACTCAGATCAGGGGCAATTAGGGGTGGGCAATAGACACTGGCCTTGCCAATGACCACCCACATTCCATGGAAGAATACATTTTAAAGAGTGTAGATTTGGTATTGAAAAGTGTATGTGTGAATGCTGATGTGAGCACTTATCAAATTGTTTTACAGTTTGTGTGTGCATTGGAGTGTGGAACGCTGCATTTCTGTGCAGGAGCGAGTGTTTGTGTGTGTTTCTGAGTTTGTCTATGTACATGTGTTGGGGAGGTGTGTTAGCAAATGTGTGTTGGATGCTTTTGTGTGTGTACCATTGATCATAGATTTTACAGTGCAGAAGGAGGCCATTCGGCCCATCGAGTCTGCACCGGCCCTTGGAAAGAGCACCCGACTTCAGGCCACACATCCACCCTATCCCTGCAACCGAGTAACCCCCACCTAATCCTTTTGGACACTGAGGGCAATTTAGCACGGCCAATCCACCTAACCTGCACATCTTTGGACTGTGGGAGGAAACCGGAGCACCCGGAGGAAACTCACGCAGACAGGGGGACAACTTGCAGACTCCGCAGAGACAGTGACCCAAGCCGGGAATTGAACCTGGGACACTGGAGCTCTGTGTTTATTTGAGTGAATCTGCATGTATGTGTTTAGGTCTACACGTGTAGGTATGTGGGTGTGGGGGTGATTTTGAATGAGTGTTTGTGTGTATATTTGTGTGTGTGAGTGTGGGTATGTGGGGGTGATTTTGAATGTATATCTCGGTGTATATTTGTGTGTGTGAGTGTAGGTATGCGGGCGTGGGAATGTTTTTGAATGTGTGTCTGTGTATATATTTGTGTTTGTGAGTGTAGGTATGTGTGTGTGGGTGTTATTTTCAATGTTTATCGCTGTGTATATTTGTGTGTGGGAGTGTAGGTATGTGTGTGTGGGGGTGATTTTGAATGTGAGTCTCTGTGTATATTTGTTTGTGTGAGTGTAGGTATGTGGGTGTGGGGGTGATTTTGAATGTGTGTCTGTGTGGGTATATTTGTGTGTGTGAGTGTAGGTATGAGTGTGTGGGGGTGATTTTGAATGTGTGTCTGTGTGTGTCTCTTTGTGTGTGTGAGTGTAGGTATGTGTGTGTGGGGGTGATTTTGAATGTGTGTCTGTGTGGGTATATCTGTGTGTGTGAGTGTAGGTATGTGTGTGGGGGTGATTTTGAATGTGTGTCTGTGTGTGAATATTTGTGTGTGTGAGTGTAGGTATGTGTGTTTGGGGGTGATTTTGAATGTGTGTCTGTGTGTCTCTTTGTGTGTGTGAGTGTAGGTCGTTGTGTGTGGGGGTGATTTTGAATGTGTGTCTGTGTGGGTATATTTGTGTGTGTGAGTGTAGGTATGTGTGTGGGGGTGATTTTGAATGTGTGTCTGTGTGTGTATATTTGTGTGTGTGAGTGTAGGTATGTGTGTGTGGGGGTGATTTTGAATGTGTGTCTCTGTGTATATTTGTGTGTGTGAGTGTAGGTATGTGCGTGTGGGGGTGATTTTGAATGTGTGTCTGTGTGTATATTTGTGTGTGTGAGGGTAGGTATGTGGGTGTGGGGATGTTTTTGAATGTGTGTCTGTATGTATATTTGTGTGTGTGAGTGTAGGTATGTGTGTGTGGGGCTAATTTTGAATGTGAGTCTCTGTGTATATTTGTGTGTGTGAGTGTAGGTATGTGGGTGTGGGGGTGATTTTGAATGTGTGTCTGTGTGGGTATATTTGTGTGTGTGAGTGTAGGTATGTGTGTGTGGGGGTGATTTTGAATGTGTGTCTGTGTGTGTCTCTTTGTGTGTGTGAGTGTAGGTATGTGTGTGTGGGGGTGATTTTGAATGTGTGTCTGTGTGGGTATATTTGTGTGTGTGAGTGTAGGTATGTGTGTGGGGGTGATTTTGAATGTGTGTCTATGTGTGTATATTTGTGTGTGTGAGTGTAGGTATGTGTGTGTGGGGGTGATTTTGAATGTGTGTCTCTGTGTATATTTGTGTGTGTGAGTGTAGGTATGTGCGTGTGGGGGTGATTTTGAATGTGTATCTGTGTGTATATTTGTGTGTGTGAGGGTAGGTATGTGGGTGTGGGTGTGATTTTGAATGTATGTCTGTGTGTATATTGGTGTGCGTGTAGGTATGTGTGTGTCGGGGGTGATTTTGTATGTGTGACTTTGTGTATATTTGTGTGTGTGTAGGAATGTGGGTGTGGGGGTGAATTTGAATGTGTGTCTGTGTGCATATTTGTGTGTGTGAGTGTAGGTATGTGGGTGTGGGGATGTTTTTGAATGTGTGTCTCTGTGTATATTTGTGTTTGTGAGTGTAGGTATGTGTGTGTGGGAATGTGTTTGAATGTGTGTCTGTGTGTGTATATTTGTGTGTGTGAGTGTAGGTATGTGTGTGTGGGAGTTATTTTCAATGTTTATCGCTGTGTATATTTGTGTGTGTGTGTGTAGGTATGTGGGTGTGGGGATGTTTTTGAATGTGTGTCTGTGTGTATATTTGTGTGTGTGTGTAGGTATGTGTGTGTGGGCATGCTTTTGAATGTGTGTCTGAGTGTGTATATTTGTGTGTGTGAGTGTAGGTATGTGGGTGTGGGGTGATTTTGAATGTGTGTCTGTGTGGGTATATTTGTGTGTGTGACTGTAGGTATGTGGGTGTGGGGGTGATTTTGAATGTGTGTCTGTGTGTGTATATTTGTGTGTGTGAGTGTAGGTATGTGTGTGTGGGAATGTTTTGAATGTGTGTCGCTGTGTATATTTGTGTGTGTGAGTGTAGGGATGTGGGTGATTTTGAATGTGTGTCTGTGTGTGTATATTTGTGTGTGTGAGTGTAGGGACGTGGGTGATTTTGAATGTGTGTCTGTGTATGTATATTTGTGTGTGTGAGTGTAGGTATGTGGCTGTGGGGATGCTTTTGAATGTGTGTCTGTGTGTATATTTATGTGTGTGAGTGGAGGTATGTGGGGGTGGGGGTGATTTTGAATGTGTGTCTGTGTGTATATTTGTGTGTGAGTGTATGTGTGTGGGGATGTTTTTGAATGTGTGTCTGTGTGTATATCTGTGTGTGTGAGAGTAGGGAAGTGGGTGATTTTGAGTGTGTGTCTGTGTGTGTATATTTGTGTGCGTGAGTGTGGGTATGTGTGTGTGGGGATGTTTTTGGATGTGTGTCTGTGTGTATATTTGTGTCTGTGTGTATATTTGTGTGCATGAGTGTCGGTATGTGGGTGTGGGGATGTTTTTGAATGTGTGTCTGTTTGTATATCTGTGTGTGTGAGTGTAGGTATGTGTGTGTGGGGGTTATTTTCAATGTTTATCTCTGTGTATATTTGTGTGTGTGAGTGTAGGTATGTGGGTGTGGGGATGTTTTTGAATGTGTGTCTGTGTATATATTTGTGTGTGTGAGTGTAGGTATGTGTGTGTGGGGATGTTTTTGAATGTGTGTATGTGTGTATATCTGTGTGTGTGAGTGTAGGTATGTGTGTGTGGGGGTTATTTTCAATGTTTATCTCTGTGTATATTTGTGTGTGTAAGTGTAGGTATGTGTGTGTGGGGGTGATTTTGAATGTGTGTCTCTGTGTATATTTGTGTGTGTGAGTGTAGGGATATCGGTCCGGGAATGTGTTTGAATGTGTGTATGAGTGTGTATATTTGTGTGTGAGTGTAGGTATGTGTGTATGGGAGTGATTTTGAATGTGAGTCTGTGTGTGTATATTTGTGTTTGAGTGTTGCTATGTGTGTGTGGGGGTGATTTTGAATGTGAGCCTGTGTGTGTATATTTGTGTGTCTGAGTGTAGGTATGTGGGTGTGGGGGTGATTTTGAATGTGTGTCTCTGTGTATATTTGTGTGTGTGAGTGTAGGTATGTGTGTGTGGGGATATTTTTGAATGTGTGTCTGTGTGTGTATATTTGTGTGTGTGAGTGTAGGTATGTGGGTGTGGGGGTGATTTTGAATGTGTGTCTGTGTGGGTATATTTGTGTGTGTGAGTGTAGGTATGTGGGTGTGGGGGTGATTTTGAATGTGTGTCTGTGTGTGTATATTTGTGTGTGTGAGTGTAGGCATGTGTGTGTGGGGATGTTTTTGAATGTGTGTCGCTGTGTATATTTGTGTGTGTGAGTGTAGGGATGTGGGTGATTTTGAATGTGTGTCTGTGTGTGTATATTTGTGTGTGTGAGTGTAGGGACGTGGGTGATTTTGAATGTGTGTCTGCGTGTGTATATTTGTGTGTGTGAGTGTAGGTATGTGGCTGTGGGGATGCTTTTGAATGTGTGTCTGTGTGTATATTTGTGTGTGTGAGTGGAGGTATGTGGGGGTGGGGGTGATTTTGAATGTGTGTCTGTGTGTATATTTGTGTGTGAGTGTATGTGTGGGGGGATGTTTTTGAATGTGTGTCTGTGTGTATATCTGTGTGTGTGAGAGTAGGGAAGTGGGTGATTTTGAGTGTGTGTCTGTGTGTGTATATTTGTGTGCGTGAGTGTGGGTATGTGTGTGTGGGGATGTTTTTGAATGTGTGTCTGTGTGTATATCTGTGTCTGTGTGTATATTTGTGTGCATGAGTGTCGGTATGTGGGTGTGGGGATGTTTTTGAATGTGTGTCTGTGTGTATATCTGTGTCTGTGTGTATATTTGTGTGCATGAGTGTCGGTATGTGGGTGTGGGGATGTTTTTGAATGTGTGTCTGTTTGTATATCTGTGTGTGTGAGTGTAGGTATGTGTGTGTGGGGGTTATTTTCAATGTTTATCTCTGTGTATATTTGTGTGTGTGAGTGTAGGTATGTGGGTGTGGGGATGTTTTTGAATGTGTGTCTGTGTGTATATCTGTGTGTGTGAGTGTAGGTATGTGTGTGTGGGGGTTATTTTCAATGTTTATCTCTGTATATATTTGTGTGTGTGAGTGTAGGTATGTGTTTGTGGGGGTGATTTTGAATGTGTGTCTGTGTGTATATTTGTGTGTGTGAGTGTAGATTTGTGTGTGTGGGGGTTATTTTCAATGTTTATCTCTGTGTATATTTGTGTGTGTGAGTGTAGGTATGTGGGTGTGGGGATGTTTTTGAATGTGTGTCTGTGTGTATATCTGTGTGTGTGAGTGTAGGTATTTGTGTGTGGGGGTTATTTTCAATGTTTATCTCTGTGTATATTTGTGTGTGTGAGTGTAGGTATGTGTGTGTGGGGATGTTTTTGAATGTGTGTCTGTATATATTTGTGTGTGTGAGTGTAGGTATGTGTGTGAGGGTGATTTTGAATGTGTGTCTGTGTCTGTATATTTGTGTGTGTGAGTGTAGGTATGTGTGTGTGGGAGTGATTTTGAATGTGTGTCTGTGTGTATATTTGTGTGTGTGAGTGTAGGTATGTGTGTGTGGGGGTGATTTTGAATGTGTGTCTCTGTGTATATTTGTGTGTGTGAGTGTAGGGATATCGGTCCGGGAATGTGTTTGAATGTGTGTATGAGTGTATATTTGTGTGTGAGTGTAGGTATGTGTGTGTGGGAGTGATTTTGAATGTGAGTCTGTGTGTGTATATTTGTGTGTGAGTGTAGCTATGTGTGTGTGGGGGTGATTTTGAATGTGAGTCTGTGTGTGTATATTTGTGTGTCTGAGTGTAGGTATGTGGGTGTGGGGGTGATTTTGAATGTGTGTCTCTGTGTATATTTGTGTGTGTGAGTGTAGGTATGTGTGTGTGGGGATATTTTTGAATGTGTGTCTGTGTGTGTATATTTGTGTGTGTGAGTGTAGGTATGTGGGTGTGGGGGTGATTTTGAATGTGTGTCTGTGTGGGTATATTTGTTTGTGTGAGTGTAGGTATGTGGGTTTGGGGGTGATTTTGAATGTGTGTCTGTGTGTGTATATGTGTGTGTGTGAGTGTAGGTATGTCTTTGGGGGGATGTTTTTCAATGTGTGTCTCTGTGTATATTTGTGTGTGTGAGTGTAGGTATGTGTGTGTGGGGATGTTTTTGAACGTGTGTCTCTGTGTATATTTCGTAAGTTTGCTGACGACACAAAGGTTAGTGGAATTGCGGATAGCGATGAGGACTGTCAGAGGATTCAGCAGGATTTAGACTGTTTGGAGACTTGGGCGGAGAGATGGCAGGTAGAGTTTAATCTGGACAAATGTGTGGTAATGCATTTTGGAAGGTCTCATGCAGGCAGGGAATATACAGTGAATGGTAGAATCCTCAAGAGTATTGAAAGTCAGAGAGATCTAGGTGTACAGGTCCACAGGTCACTGAAAGGGGCAACACAGGTGGAGAAGTTAGTCAAGAAGGCGTACGGCATGCTTGCCTTCATTGGCCGGGGCATTGAGTATAAGAATTGACAAGTCATGTTGCAGCTGTATAGAAGTTTAGTTCGGCCACACTTGGAGGATAGTGTTCAATTCTGGTCGCCACACTACCAGAAGGATGTGGAGGCTTTAGAGAGGGTGCAGAAGAGATTTACCAGAATGTTGCCTGGTATGGAGGGCATTAGCTATGAGGAGCGGCTGAATAAACTCGGTTTGTTCTCACTGGAACGACGGAGGTTCAGGGGCGACCTGATAGAGGTCTACAAAATTATGAGAGGCATAGACAGAGTGGATAGTCAGAGGCTTTTCCCCAGAGTAGAGGGGTCAATTACTAGGGAGCATAGGTTTAAGGTGAGAGGGGCAAGGTTTAGAGTAGATGTACGAGGCAAGTTTTTTACACAGAGGGTGGTGGGTGCCTGAAACTCGCTACCGGAGGAGGTGGTGGAAGCAGGGACGATAGTGACATTTAAGGGGCATCTTGACAATTACATGAATAGGATGGGAATAGAGGGATACGGACCCAGGAAGTGTAGAAGATTGTAGTTTAGTCGGGCAGCATGGTCGGCACGGGCTTGGAGGGCCGAAGGGCCTGTTCCTGTGCTGTACATTTCTTTGTTCTTTGTTCTTTTGTTATATTTGTGTGTGTGAGTGCAGGTATGTGTGTGTGGGGGTGATTTTGAATGTGTGTCTCTGTGTATATTTGTGTGTGTGAGTATAGGGATATCGGTCTGGGAATGTGTTTGAATGTGTGTCTGAGTGTGTATATTTGTGTGTGTGAGTGGAGGGATGTGTGTGTGGGGATGTGTTTGAATGTGTGTCTGAGTGTGTATATTTGTGTGTGTGAGTGTAGGTATGTGGGTGTGGGGGTGATTTTGAATGTGGTTCTCTGTGTATATTTGTGTGTGTGAGTGTAGGTATGTGTGTATGGGGGTGATTTTGAATGTGTGTCTCTGTGTATATTTGTGTGTGTGTGTAGTATGTGCTTGTGGGGGTGATTTTGAATGTGTGTCTCTGTGTATATTTGTGTGTGTGGGTGGAGGTATGTGTGTGTGGGGATGTGTTTGCATGTGTGTCTCTGTGTATATTTGTGTGTGTGAGTGTAGGTATGTGTGTGGGGATGTGTTTGAATGTGTGTATGTGTGTATATCTGTGTGTGTGAGAGTAGTTATGTGGGTGTGCAGATGTTTTTGAATGTGTGTCTCTGTGTATATATGTGTGAGTGAGTGTAGGGATGTGGGTGATTTTGAATGTGTGTCTGTGTGTGTATATTTGTGTGTGTGAGTGTAGGGAAGTGGGTGATTTTGAATGTGTGTCTGTGTGTGTATATGTGTGTGTGTGAGTGTAGGTATGTGTGTGTGGGGATGTTTTTGAATGTGTGTCTGTGTATATATTTGTGTGTGTGCGTGTAGGTATGTGTGTGTGGGGGTGATTTCGAATGTGTGTCTCTGTCTATATTTCTGTGTGTGAGTGTAGGTATGTGTGTGTGGGGATGTTTTTGAATGTGTGTCGCTGTGTATATTTGTGTGTGTGAGTGTAGGGATGTGGGTGATTTTGAATGTGTGTCTGTGTGTGTATATTTGTGTGTGTGAGTGTAGGGAAGTGGGTGATTTTGAATGTGTGTCTGTGTGTGTATATTTGTGTGTGTGAGTGTAGGTATGTGGCTGTGGGGATGCTTTTGAATGTGTGTCTGTGTGTATATTTGTGTGTGTGAGTGGAGGTATGTGGGGGTGGGGGTGATTTTGAATGTGTGTCTGTGTGTATATTTGTGTGTGAATGTGTGTGTGTGGGGATGTTTTTGAATGTGTGTCTGTGTGTATATCTGTGTGTGTGAGAGTAGGGAAGTGGGTGATTTTGAATGTGTGTCTGTGTGTGTATATTTGTGTGCGTGAGTGTGGGTATGTGTGTATGGGGATGTTTTTGAATGTGTGTCTGTGTGTATATTTGTGTCTGTGTGTATATTTGTGTGCGTGAGTGTCGGTATGTGGGTGTGGGGATGTTTTTGAATGTGTGTCTGTTTGTATATCTGTGTGTGTGAGTGTAGGTATGTGTGTGTGGGGATTATTTTCAATGTTTATCTCTGTGTATATTTGTGTGTGTGAGTGTAGGTATGTGGGTTTGGGGATGTTTTTGAATGTGTGTCTGTGTGTATATCTGTGTGTGTGAGTGTAGGTATGTGTGTGTGGGGGTTATTTTCAATGTTTATCTCTGTGTATATTTGTGTGTGTGAGTGTAGGTATGTGCGTGTGGGGGTGATATTGAATGTGTATCTGTGTGTATATTTGTGTGTGTGAGGGTAGGTATGTGGGTGTGGGTGTGATTTTGAATGTATGTCTGTGTGTATATTGGTGTGCGTGTAGGTATGTGTGTGTGGGGGGTGATTTTGTATGTGTGACTTTGTGTATATTTGTGTGTGTGTAGGAATGTGGGTGTGGGGGTGAATTTGAATATGTGTCTGTGTGCATATTTGTGTGTGTGAGTGTAGGTATGTGGGTGTGGGGATGTTTTTGAATGTGTGTCTCTGTGTATATTTGTGTTTGTGAGTGTAGGTATGTGTGTGTGGGAATGTGTTTGAATGTGTGTCTGTGTGTGTATATTTGTGTGTGTGAGTGTTGGTATGTGTGTGTGGGAGTTATTTTCAATGTTTATCGCTGTGTATATTTGTGTGTGTGTGTGTAGGTATGTGGGTGTGGGGATGTTTTTGAATGTGTGTCTGTGTGTATATTTGTGTGTGTGTAGGTATGTGGGTGTGGGGATATTTTTGAATGTGTGTCTGTGTGTATATTTGTGTGTGTGTGTGTAGGTATGTGTGTGTGGGCATGCTTTTGAATGTGTGTCTGAGTGTGTATATTTGTGTGTGTGAGTGTAGGTATGTGGGTGTGGGGTGATTTTGAATGTGTGTCTGTGTGGGTATATTTGTGTGTATGAGTGTAGGTATGTGGGTGTGGGGGTGATTTTGAATGTGTGTCTGTGTGTGTATATTTGTGTGTGTGAGTGTAGGTATGTGTGTGTGGGAATGTTTTGAATGTGTGTCTGTGTGTGTATATTTGTGTGTGTGAGTGTAGGGACGTGGGTGATTTTGAATGTGTGTCTGTGTATGTATATTTGTGTGTGTGAGTGTAGGTATGTGGCTGTGGGGATGCTTTTGAATGTGTGTCTGTGTGTATATTTATGTGTGTGAGTGGAGGTATGTGGGGGTGGGGGTGATTTTGAATGTGTGTCTGTGTGTATATTTGTGTGTGAGTGTATGTGTGTGGGGATGTTTTTGAATGTGTGTCTGTGTGTATATCTGTGTGTGTGAGAGTATGGAAGTGGGTGATTTTGAGTGTGTGTCTGTGTGTGTATATTTGTGTGCGTGAGTGTGGGTATGTGTGTGTGGGGATGTTTTTGGATGTGTGTCTGTGTGTATATTTGTGTCTGTGTGTATATTTGTGTGCATGAGTGTCGGTATGTGGGTGTGGGGATGTTTTTGAATGTGTGTCTGTTTGTATATCTGTGTGTGTGAGTGTAGGTATGTGTGTGTGGGGGTTATTTTCAATGTTTATCGCTGTGTATATTTGTGTGTGTGTGTGTAGGTATGTGGGTGTGGGGATGTTTTTGAATGTGTGTCTGTGTGTATATTTGTGTGTGTGTAGGTATGTGGGTGTGGGGATATTTTTGAATGTGTGTCTGTGTGTATATTTGTGTGTGTGTGTGTAGGTATGTGTGTGTGGGCATGCTTTTGAATGTGTGTCTGAGTGTGTATATTTGTGTGTGTGAGTGTAGGTATGTGGGTGTGGGGTGATTTTGAATGTGTGTCTGTGTGGGTATATTTGTGTGTATGAGTGTAGGTATGTGGGTGTGGGGGTGATTTTGAATGTGTGTCTGTGTGTGTATATTTGTGTGTGTGAGTGTAGGTATGTGTGTGTGGGAATGTTTTGAATGTGTGTCTGTGTGTGTATATTTGTGTGTGTGAGTGTAGGGACGTGGGTGATTTTGAATGTGTGTCTGTGTATGTATATTTGTGTGTGTGAGTGTAGGTATGTGGCTGTGGGGATGCTTTTGAATGTGTGTCTGTGTGTATATTTATGTGTGTGAGTGGAGGTATGTGGGGGTGGGGGTGATTTTGAATGTGTGTCTGTGTGTATATTTGTGTGTGAGTGTATGTGTGTGGGGATGTTTTTGAATGTGTGTCTGTGTGTATATCTGTGTGTGTGAGAGTATGGAAGTGGGTGATTTTGAGTGTGTGTCTGTGTGTGTATATTTGTGTGCGTGAGTGTGGGTATGTGTGTGTGGGGATGTTTTTGGATGTGTGTCTGTGTGTATATTTGTGTCTGTGTGTATATTTGTGTGCATGAGTGTCGGTATGTGGGTGTGGGGATGTTTTTGAATGTGTGTCTGTTTGTATATCTGTGTGTGTGAGTGTAGGTATGTGTGTGTGGGGGTTATTTTCAATGTTTATCTCTGTGTATATTTGTGTGTGTGAGTGTAGGTATGTGGGTGTGGGGATGTTTTTGAATGTGTGTCTGTGTATATATTTGTGTGTGTGAGTGTAGGTATGTGTGTGTGGGGATGTTTTTGAATGTGTGTCTGTGTGTATATCTGTGTGTGTGAGTGTAGGTATGTGTGTGTGGGGGTTATTTTCAATGTTTATCTCTGTGTATATTTGTGTGTGTAAGTGTAGGTATGTGTGTGTGGGGGTGATTTTGAATGTGTGTCTCTGTGTATATTTGTGTGTGTGAGTGTAGGGATATCGGTCCGGGAATGTGTTTGAATGTGTGTATGAGTGTGTATATTTGTGTGTGAGTGTAGGTATGTGTGTATGGGAGTGATTTTGAATGTGAGTCTGTGTGTGTATATTTGTGTTTGAGTGTTGCTATGTGTGTGTGGGGGTGATTTTGAATGTGAGTCTGTGTGTGTATATTTGTGTGTCTGAGTGTAGGTATGTGGGTGTGGGGGTGATTTTGAATGTGTGTCTCTGTGTATATTTGTGTGTGTGAGTGTAGGTATGTGTGTGTGGGGATATTTTTGAATGTGTGTCTGTGTGTGTATATTTGTGTGTGTGAGTGTAGGTATGTGGGTGTGGGGGTGATTTTGAATGTGTGTCTGTGTGGGTATATTTGTGTGTGTGAGTGTAGGTATGTGGGTGTGGGGGTGATTTTGAATGTGTGTCTGTGTGTGTATATTTGTGTGTGTGAGTGTAGGCATGTGTGTGTGGGGATGTTTTTGAATGTGTGTCGCTGTGTATATTTGTGTGTGTGAGTGTAGGGATGTGGGTGATTTTGAATGTGTGTCTGTGTGTGTATATTTGTGTGTGTGAGTGTAGGGACGTGGGTGATTTTGAATGTGTGTCTGCGTGTGTATATTTGTGTGTGTGAGTGTAGGTATGTGGCTGTGGGGATGCTTTTGAATGTGTGTCTGTGTGTATATTTGTGTGTGTGAGTGGAGGTATGTGGGGGTGGGGGTGATTTTGAATGTGTGTCTGTGTGTATATTTGTGTGTGAGTGTATGTGTGGGGGGATGTTTTTGAATGTGTGTCTGTGTGTATATCTGTGTGTGTGAGAGTAGGGAAGTGGGTGATTTTGAGTGTGTGTCTGTGTGTGTATATTTGTGTCCGTGAGTGTGGGTATGTGTGTGTGGGGATGTTTTTGAATGTGTGTCTGTGTGTATATCTGTGTCTGTGTGTATATTTGTGTGCATGAGTGTCGGTATGTGGGTGTGGGGATGTTTTTGAATGTGTGTCTGTTTGTATATCTGTGTGTGTGAGTGTAGGTATGTGTGTGTGGGGGTTATTTTCAATGTTTATCTCTGTGTATATTTGTGTGTGTGAGTGTAGGTATGTGGGTGTGGGGATGTTTTTGAATGTGTGTCTGTGTGTATATCTGTGTGTGTGAGTGTAGGTATGTGTGTGTGGGGGTTATTTTCAATGTTTATCTCTGTATATATTTGTGTGTGTGAGTGTAGGTATGTGTGTGTGTGGGGATGTTTTTGAATGTGTGTCTGTGTATATATTTGTGTGTGTGAGTGTAGGTATGTGTTTGTGGGGGTGATTTTGAATGTGTGTCTGTGTGTATATTTGTGTGTGTGAGTGTAGGTATGTGTGTGTGGGGGTTATTTTCAATGTTTATCTCTGTGTATATTTGTGTGTGTGAGTGTAGGTATGTGGGTGTGGGGATGTTTTTGAATGTGTGTCTGTGTGTATATCTGTGTGTGTGAGTGTAGGTATTTGTGTGTGGGGGTTATTTTCAATGTTTATCTCTGTGTATATTTGTGTGTGTGAGTGTAGGTATGTGTGTGTGGGGATGTTTTTGAATGTGTGTCTGTATATATTTGTGTGTGTGAGTGTAGGTATGTGTGTGAGGGTGATTTTGAATGTGTGTCTGTGTCTGTATATTTGTGTGTGTGAGTGTAGGTATGTGTGTGTGGGAGTGATTTTGAATGTGTGTCTGTGTGTATATTTGTGTGTGTGAGTGTAGGTATGTGTGTGTGGGGGTGATTTTGAATGTGTGTCTCTGTGTATATTTGTGTGTGTGAGTGTAGGGATATCGGTCCGGGAATGTGTTTGAATGTGTGTATGAGTGTATATTTGTGTGTGAGTGTAGGTATGTGTGTGTGGGAGTGATTTTGAATGTGAGTCTGTGTGTGTATATTTGTGTGTGAGTGTAGCTATGTGTGTGTGGGGGTGATTTTGAATGTGAGTCTGTGTGTGTATATTTGTGTGTCTGAGTGTAGGTATGTGGGTGTGGGGGTGATTTTGAATGTGTGTCTCTGTGTATATTTGTGTGTGTGAGTGTAGGTATGTGTGTGTGGGGATATTTTTGAATGTGTGTCTGTGTGTGTATATTTGTGTGTGTGAGTGTAGGTATGTGGGTGTGGGGGTGATTTTGAATGTGTGTCTGTGTGGGTATATTTGTTTGTGTGAGTGTAGGTATGTGGGTTTGGGGGTGATTTTGAATGTGTGTCTGTGTGTGTATATGTGTGTGTGAGTGTAGGTATGTCTGTGGGGGGATGTTTTTCAATGTGTGTCTCTGTGTATATTTGTGTGTGTGAGTGTAGGTATGTGTGTGTGGGGATGTTTTTGAACGTGTGTCTCTGTGTATATTTCGTAAGTTTGCTGACGACACAAAGGTTAGTGGAATTGCGGATAGCGATGAGGACTGTCAGAGGATTCAGCAGGATTTAGACTGTTTGGAGACTTGGGCGGAGAGATGGCAGGTAGAGTTTAATCTGGACAAATGTGTGGTAATGCATTTTGGAAGGTCTCATGCAGGCAGGGAATATACAGTGAATGGTAGAATCCTCAAGAGTATTGAAAGTCAGAGAGATCTAGGTGTACAGGTCCACAGGTCACTGAAAGGGGCAACACAGGTGGAGAAGTTAGTCAAGAAGGCGTACGGCATGCTTGCCTTCATTGGCCGGGGCATTGAGTATAAGAATTGACAAGTCATGTTGCAGCTGTATAGAAGTTTAGTTCGGCCACACTTGGAGGATAGTGTTCAATTCTGGTCGCCACACTACCAGAAGGATGTGGAGGCTTTAGAGAGGGTGCAGAAGAGATTTACCAGAATGTTGCCTGGTATGGAGGGCATTAGCTATGAGGAGCGGCTGAATAAACTCGGTTTGTTCTCACTGGAACGACGGAGGTTCAGGGGCGATCTGATAGAGGTCTACAAAATTATGAGAGGCATAGACAGAGTGGATAGTCAGAGGCTTTTCCCCAGAGTAGAGGGGTCAATTACTAGGGAGCATAGGTTTAAGGTGAGAGGGGCAAGGTTTAGAGTAGATGTATGAGGCAAGTTTTTTACACAGAGGGTGGTGGGTGCCTGGAACCCGCGACCGGAGGAGGTGGTGGAAGCAGGGACGATAGTGACATTTAAGGGGCATCTTGACAATTACATGAATAGGATGGGAATAGAGGGATACGGACCCAGGAAGTGTAGAAGATTGTAGTTTAGTCGGGCAGCATGGTCGGCACGGGCTTGGAGGGCCGAAGGGCCTGTTCCTGTGCTGTACATTTCTTTGTTCTTTGTTCTTTTGTTATATTTGTGTGTGTGAGTGCAGGTATGTGTGTGTGGGGGTGATTTTGAATGTGTGTCTCTGTGTATATTTGTGTGTGTGAGTATAGGGATATCGGTCTGGGAATGTTTTTGAATGTGTGTCTGAGTGTGTATATTTGTGTGTGTGAGTGGAGGTATGTGTGTGTGGGGATGTGTTTGAATGTGTGTCTGAGTGTGTATATTTGTGTGTGTGAGTGTAGGTATGTGGGTGTGGGGGTGATTTTGAATGTGGTTCTCTGTGTATATTTGTGTGTATGAGTGTAGGTATGTGTGTATGGGGGTGATTTTGAATGTGTGTCTGTGTGTGTATATTTGTGTGTCTGAGTGTAGGTATGTGGGTGTGGGGGTGATTTTGAATGTGTGTCTCTGTGTATATTTGTGTGTGTGAGTGTAGGTATGTGTGTGTGGGGATATTTTTGAATGTGTGTCTGTGTGTGTATATTTGTGTGTGTGAGTATAGGTATGTGGGTGTGGGGGTGATTTTGAATGTGTGTCTGTGTGGGTATATTTGTGTGTGTGAGTGTAGGTATGTGGGTGTGGGGGTGATTTTGAATGTGTGTCTGTGTGTGTATATTTGTGTGTGTGAGTGTAGGCATGTGTGTGTGGGGATGTTTTTGAATGTGTGTCGCTGTGTATATTTGTGTGTGTGAGTGTAGGGATGTGGGTGATTTTGAATGTGTGTCTGTGTGTGTATATTTGTGTGTGTGAGTGTAGGGACGTGGGTGATTTTGAATGTGTGTCTGCGTGTGTATATTTGTGTGTGTGAGTGTAGGTATGTGGCTGTGGGGATGCTTTTGAATGTGTGTCTGTGTGTATATTTGTGTGTGTGAGTGGAGGTATGTGGGGGTGGGGGTGATTTTGAATGTGTGTCTGTGTGTATATTTGTGTGTGAGTGTATGTGTGGGGGGATGTTTTTGAATGTGTGTCTGTGTGTATATCTGTGTGTGTGAGAGTAGGGAAGTGGGTGATTTTGAGTGTGTGTCTGTGTGTGTATATTTGTGTGCGTGAGTGTGGGTATGTGTGTGTGGGGATGTTTTTGAATGTGTGTCTGTGTGTATATCTGTGTCTGTGTGTATATTTGTGTGCATGAGTGTCGGTATGTGGGTGTGGGGATGTTTTTGAATGTGTGTCTGTTTGTATATCTGTGTGTGTGAGTGTAGGTATGTGTGTGTGGGGGTTATTTTCAATGTTTATCTCTGTGTATATTTGTGTGTGTGAGTGTAGGTATGTGGGTGTGGGGATGTTTTTGAATGTGTGTCTGTGTGTATATCTGTGTGTGTGAGTGTAGGTATGTGTGTGTGGGGGTTATTTTCAATGTTTATCTCTGTATATATTTGTGTGTGTGAGTGTAGGTATGTGTGTGTGTGGGGATGTTTTTGAATGTGTGTCTGTGTATATATTTGTGTGTGTGAGTGTAGGTATGTGTTTGTGGGGGTGATTTTGAATGTGTGTCTGTGTGTATATTTGTGTGTGTGAGTGTAGGTATGTGTGTGTGGGGGTTATTTTCAATGTTTATCTCTGTGTATATTTGTGTGTGTGAGTGTAGGTATGTGGGTGTGGGGATGTTTTTGAATGTGTGTCTGTGTGTATATCTGTGTGTGTGAGTGTAGGTATTTGTGTGTGGGGGTTATTTTCAATGTTTATCTCTGTGTATATTTGTGTGTGTGAGTGTAGGTATGTGTGTGTGGGGATGTTTTTGAATGTGTGTCTGTATATATTTGTGTGTGTGAGTGTAGGTATGTGTGTGAGGGTGATTTTGAATGTGTGTCTGTGTCTGTATATTTGTGTGTGTGAGTGTAGGTATGTGTGTGTGGGAGTGATTTTGAATGTGTGTCTGTGTGTATATTTGTGTGTGTGAGTGTAGGTATGTGTGTGTGGGGGTGATTTTGAATGTGTGTCTCTGTGTATATTTGTGTGTGTGAGTGTAGGGATATCGGTCCGGGAATGTGTTTGAATGTGTGTATGAGTGTATATTTGTGTGTGAGTGTAGGTATGTGTGTGTGGGAGTGATTTTGAATGTGAGTCTGTGTGTGTATATTTGTGTGTGAGTGTAGCTATGTGTGTGTGGGGGTGATTTTGAATGTGAGTCTGTGTGTGTATATTTGTGTGTCTGAGTGTAGGTATGTGGGTGTGGGGGTGATTTTGAATGTGTGTCTCTGTGTATATTTGTGTGTGTGAGTGTAGGTATGTGTGTGTGGGGATATTTTTGAATGTGTGTCTGTGTGTGTATATTTGTGTGTGTGAGTGTAGGTATGTGGGTGTGGGGGTGATTTTGAATGTGTGTCTGTGTGGGTATATTTGTTTGTGTGAGTGTAGGTATGTGGGTTTGGGGGTGATTTTGAATGTGTGTCTGTGTGTGTATATGTGTGTGTGAGTGTAGGTATGTCTGTGGGGGGATGTTTTTCAATGTGTGTCTCTGTGTATATTTGTGTGTGTGAGTGTAGGTATGTGTGTGTGGGGATGTTTTTGAACGTGTGTCTCTGTGTATATTTCGTAAGTTTGCTGACGACACAAAGGTTAGTGGAATTGCGGATAGCGATGAGGACTGTCAGAGGATTCAGCAGGATTTAGACTGTTTGGAGACTTGGGCGGAGAGATGGCAGGTAGAGTTTAATCTGGACAAATGTGTGGTAATGCATTTTGGAAGGTCTCATGCAGGCAGGGAATATACAGTGAATGGTAGAATCCTCAAGAGTATTGAAAGTCAGAGAGATCTAGGTGTACAGGTCCACAGGTCACTGAAAGGGGCAACACAGGTGGAGAAGTTAGTCAAGAAGGCGTACGGCATGCTTGCCTTCATTGGCCGGGGCATTGAGTATAAGAATTGACAAGTCATGTTGCAGCTGTATAGAAGTTTAGTTCGGCCACACTTGGAGGATAGTGTTCAATTCTGGTCGCCACACTACCAGAAGGATGTGGAGGCTTTAGAGAGGGTGCAGAAGAGATTTACCAGAATGTTGCCTGGTATGGAGGGCATTAGCTATGAGGAGCGGCTGAATAAACTCGGTTTGTTCTCACTGGAACGACGGAGGTTCAGGGGCGATCTGATAGAGGTCTACAAAATTATGAGAGGCATAGACAGAGTGGATAGTCAGAGGCTTTTCCCCAGAGTAGAGGGGTCAATTACTAGGGAGCATAGGTTTAAGGTGAGAGGGGCAAGGTTTAGAGTAGATGTATGAGGCAAGTTTTTTACACAGAGGGTGGTGGGTGCCTGGAACCCGCGACCGGAGGAGGTGGTGGAAGCAGGGACGATAGTGACATTTAAGGGGCATCTTGACAATTACATGAATAGGATGGGAATAGAGGGATACGGACCCAGGAAGTGTAGAAGATTGTAGTTTAGTCGGGCAGCATGGTCGGCACGGGCTTGGAGGGCCGAAGGGCCTGTTCCTGTGCTGTACATTTCTTTGTTCTTTGTTCTTTTGTTATATTTGTGTGTGTGAGTGCAGGTATGTGTGTGTGGGGGTGATTTTGAATGTGTGTCTCTGTGTATATTTGTGTGTGTGAGTATAGGGATATCGGTCTGGGAATGTTTTTGAATGTGTGTCTGAGTGTGTATATTTGTGTGTGTGAGTGGAGGTATGTGTGTGTGGGGATGTGTTTGAATGTGTGTCTGAGTGTGTATATTTGTGTGTGTGAGTGTAGGTATGTGGGTGTGGGGGTGATTTTGAATGTGGTTCTCTGTGTATATTTGTGTGTATGAGTGTAGGTATGTGTGTATGGGGGTGATTTTGAATGTGTGTCTCTGTGTATATTTGTGTGTGTGTGTAGTATGTGGTTGTGGGGGTGATTTTGAATGTGTGTCTCTGTGTATATTTGTGTGTGTGGGTGGAGGTATGTGTGTGTGGGGATGTGTTTGAATGTGTGTATGTGTGTATATCTGTGTGTGTGAGAGTAGTTATGTGGGTGTGCAGATGTTTTTGAATGTGTGTCTCTGTGTATATATGTGTGAGTGAGTGTAGGGATGTGGGTGATTTTGAATGTGTGTCTGTGTGTGTATATTTGTGTGTGTGAGTGTAGGGAAGTGGGTGATTTTGAATGTGTGTCTGTGTGTGTTTATGTGTGTGTGTGAGTGTAGGTATGTGTGTGTGGGGATGTTTTTGAATGTGTGTCTGTGTATATATTTGTGTGTGTGCGTGTAGGTATGTGTGTGTGGGGGTGATTTCGAATGTGTGTCTCTGTCTATATTTCTGTGTGTGAGTGTAGGTATGTGTGTGTGGGGATGTTTTTGAATGTGTGTCGCTGTGTATATTTGTGTGTGTGAGTGTAGGGATGTGGGTGATTTTGAATGTGTGTCTGTGTGTGTATATTTGTGTGTGTGAGTGTAGGGAAGTGGGTGATTTTGAATGTGTGTCTGTGTGTGTATATTTGTGTGTGTGAGTGTAGGTATGTGGCTGTGGGGATGCTTTTGAATGTGTGTCTGTGTGTATATTTGTGTGTGTGAGTGGAGGTATGTGGGGGTGGGGGTGATTTTGAATGTGTGTCTGTGTGTATATTTGTGTGTGAATGTGTGTGTGTGGGGATGTTTTTGAATGTGTGTCTGTGTGTATATCTGTGTGTGTGAGAGTAGGGAAGTGGGTGATTTTGAATGTGTGTCTGTGTGTGTATATTTGTGTGCGTGAGTGTGGGTATGTGTGTATGGGGATGTTTTTGAATGTGTGTCTGTGTGTATATTTGTGTCTGTGTGTATATTTGTGTGCGTGAGTGTCGGTATGTGGGTGTGGGGATGTTTTTGAATGTGTGTCTGTTTGTATATCTGTGTGTGTGAGTGTAGGTATGTGTGTGTGGGGATTATTTTCAATGTTTATCTCTGTGTATATTTGTGTGTGTGAGTGTAGTTATGTGGGTGTGGGGATGTTTTTGAATGTGTGTCTGTGTGTATATCTGTGTGTGTGAGTGTAGGTATGTGTGTGTGGGGGTTATTTTCAATGTTTATCTCTGTGTATATTTGTGTGTGAGTGTAGGTATGTGCGTGTGGGGGTGATTTTGAATGTGTATCTGTGTGTATATTTGTGTGTGTGAGGGTAGGTATGTGGGTGTGGGTGTGATTTTGAATGTATGTCTGTGTGTATATTGGTGTGCGTGTAGGTATGTGTGTGTGGGGGGTGATTTTGTATGTGTGACTTTGTGTATATTTGTGTGTGTGTAGGAATGTGGGTGTGGGGGTGAATTTGAATGTGTGTCTGTGTGCATATTTGTGTGTGTGAGTGTAGGTATGTGGGTGTGGGGATGTTTTTGAATGTGTGTCTCTGTGTATATTTGTGTTTGTGAGTGTAGGTATGTGTGTGTGGGAATGTGTTTGAATGTGTGTCTGTGTGTGTATATTTGTGTGTGTGAGTGTAGGTATGTGTGTGTGGGAGTTATTTTCAATGTTTATCGCTGTGTATATTTGTGTGTGTGTGTGTAGGTATGTGGGTGTGGGGATGTTTTTGAATGTGTGTCTGTGTGTATATTTGTGTGTGTGTGTGTAGGTATGTGGGTGTGGGGATATTTTTGAATGTGTGTCTGTGTGTATATTTGTGTGTGTGTGTGTAGGTATGTGTGTGTGGGCATGCTTTTGAATGTGTGTCTGAGTGTGTATATTTGTGTGTGTGAGTGTAGGTATGTGGGTGTGGGGTGATTTTGAATGTGTGTCTGTGTGGGTATATTTGTGTGTGTGAGTGTAGGTATGTGGGTGTGGGGGTGATTTTGAATGTGTGTCTGTGTGTGTATATTTGTGTGTGTGTGTGTAGGTATGTGTGTGTGGGAATGTTTTGAATGTGTGTCTGTGTGTGTATATTTGTGTGTGTGAGTGTAGGGACGTGGGTGATTTTGAATGTGTGTCTGTGTATGTATATTTGTGTGTGTGAGTGTAGGTATGTGGCTGTGGGGATGCTTTTGAATGTGTGTCTGTGTGTATATTTATGTGTGTGAGTGGAGGTATGTGGGGGTGGGGGTGATTTTGAATGTGTGTCTGTGTGTATATTTGTGTGTGAGTGTATGTGTGTGGGGATGTTTTTGAATGTGTGTCTGTGTGTATATCTGTGTGTGTGAGAGTAGGGAAGTGGGTGATTTTGAGTGTGTGTCTGTGTGTGTATATTTGTGTGCGTGAGTGTGGGTATGTGTGTGTGGGGATGTTTTTGGATGTGTGTCTGTGTGTATATTTGTGTCTGTGTGTATATTTGTGTGCATGAGTGTCGGTATGTGGGTGTGGGGATGTTTTTGAATGTGTGTCTGTTTGTATATCTGTGTGTGTGAGTGTAGGTATGTGTGTGTGGGGGTTATTTTCAATGTTTATCTCTGTGTATATTTGTGTGTGTGAGTGTAGGTATGTGGGTGTGGGGATGTTTTTGAATGTGTGTCTGTGTGTATATCTGTGTGTGTGAGTGTAGGTATGTGTGTGTGGGGGTTATTTTCAATGTTTATCTCTGTGTATATTTGTGTGTGTAAGTGTAGGTATGTGTGTGTGGGGGTGATTTTGAATGTGTGTCTCTGTGTATATTTGTGTGTGTGAGTGTAGGGATATCGGTCCGGGAATGTGTTTGAATGTGTGTATGAGTGTGTATATTTGTGTGTGAGTGTAGGTATGTGTGTATGGGAGTGATTTTGAATGTGAGTCTGTGTGTGTATATTTGTGTTTGAGTGTTGCTATGTGTGTGTGGGGGTGATTTTGAATGTGAGTCTGTGTGTGTATATTTATGTGTCTGAGTGTAGGTATGTGGGTGTGGGGGTGATTTTGAATGTGTGTCTCTGTGTATATTTGTGTGTGTGAGTGTAGGTATGTGTGTCTGGGGATATTTTTGAATGTGTGTCTGTGTGTGTATATTTGTGTGTGTGAGTGTAGGTATGTGGGTGTGGGGGTGATTTTGAATGTGTGTCTGTGTGGGTATATTTGTGTGTGTGAGTGTAGGTATGTGGGTGTGGGGGTGATTTTGAATGTGTGTCTGTGTGTGTATATTTGTGTGTGTGAGTGTAGGCATGTGTGTGTGGGGATGTTTTTGAATGTGTGTCGCTGTGTATATTTGTGTGTGTGAGTGTAGGGATGTGGGTGATTTTGAATGTGTGTCTGTGTGTGTATATTTGTGTGTGTGAGTGTAGGTATGTGGCTGTGGGGATGCTTTTGAATGTGTGTCTGTGTGTATATTTGTGTGTGTGAGTGGAGGTATGTGGGGGTGGGGGTGATTTTGAATGTGTGTCTGTGTGTATATTTGTGTGTGAGTGTATGTGTGGGGGGATGTTTTTGAATGTGTGTCTGTGTGTATATCTGTGTGTGTGAGAGTAGGGAAGTGGGTGATTTTGAGTGTGTGTCTGTGTGTGTATATTTGTGTGCGTGAGTGTGGGTATGTGTGTGTGGGGATGTTTTTGAATGTGTGTCTGTGTGTATATCTGTGTCTGTGTGTATATTTGTGTGCATGAGTGTCGGTATGTGGGTGTGGGGATGTTTTTGAATGTGTGTCTGTTTGTATATCTGTGTGTGTGAGTGTAGGTATGTGTGTGTGGGGGTTATTTTCAATGTTTATCTCTGTGTATATTTGTGTGTGTGAGTGTAGGTATGTGGGTGTGGGGATGTTTTTGAATGTGTGTCTGTGTGTATATCTGTGTGTGTGAGTGTAGGTATGTGTGTGTGGGGGTTATTTTCAATGTTTATCTCTGTATATATTTGTGTGTGTGAGTGTAGGTATGTGTGTGTGGGGATGTTTTTGAATGTGTGTCTGTGTGTATATTTGTGTGTGTGAGTGTAGGGATATCGGTCCGGGAATGTGTTTGAATGTGTGTATGAGTGTGTATATTTGTGTGTGAGTGTAGGTATGTGTGTATGGGAGTGATTTTGAATGTGAGTCTGTGTGTGTATATTTGTGTTTGAGTGTTGCTATGTGTGTGTGGGGGTGATTTTGAATGTGAGTCTGTGTGTGTATATTTGTGTGTCTGAGTGTAGGTATGTGGGTGTGGGGGTGATTTTGAATGTGTGTCTCTGTGTATATTTGTGTGTGTGAGTGTAGGTATGTGTGTGTGGGGATATTTTTGAATGTGTGTCTGTGTGTGTATATTTGTGTGTGTGAGTGTAGGTATGTGGGTGTGGGGGTGATTTTGAATGTGTGTCTGTGTGGGTATATTTGTGTGTGTGAGTGTAGGTATGTGGGTGTGGGGGTGATTTTGAATGTGTGTCTGTGTGTGTATATTTGTGTGTGTGAGTGTAGGCATGTGTGTGTGGGGATGTTTTTGAATGTGTGTCGCTGTGTATATTTGTGTGTGTGAGTGTAGGGATGTGGGTGATTTTGAATGTGTGTCTGTGTGTGTATATTTGTGTGTGTGAGTGTAGGGACGTGGGTGATTTTGAATGTGTGTCTGCGTGTGTATATTTGTGTGTGTGAGTGTAGGTATGTGGCTGTGGGGATGCTTTTGAATGTGTGTCTGTGTGTATATTTGTGTGTGTGAGTGGAGGTATGTGGGGGTGGGGGTGATTTTGAATGTGTGTCTGTGTGTATATTTGTGTGTGAGTGTATGTGTGGGGGGATGTTTTTGAATGTGTGTCTGTGTGTATATCTGTGTGTGTGAGAGTAGGGAAGTGGGTGATTTTGAGTGTGTGTCTGTGTGTGTATATTTGTGTGCGTGAGTGTGGGTATGTGTGTGGGGATGTTTTTGAATGTGTGTCTGTGTGTATATCTGTGTCTGTGTGTATATTTGTGTGCATGAGTGTCGGTATGTGGGTGTGGGGATGTTTTTGAATGTGTGTCTGTTTGTATATCTGTGTGTGTGAGTGTAGGTATGTGTGTGTGGGGGTTATTTTCAATGTTTATCTCTGTGTATATTTGTGTGTGTGAGTGTAGGTATGTGGGTGTGGGGATGTTTTTGAATGTGTGTCTGTGTGTATATCTGTGTGTGTGAGTGTAGGTATGTGTGTGTGGGGGTTATTTTCAATGTTTATCTCTGTATATATTTGTGTGTGTGAGTGTAGGTATGTGTGTGTGGGGATGTTTTTGAATGTGTGTCTGTGTGTATATCTGTGTGTGTGAGTGTAGGTATGTGTGTGTGGGGGTTATTTTCAATGTTTATCTCTGTGTATATTTGTGTGTGTAAGTGTAGGTATGTGTGTGTGGGGGTGATTTTGAATGTGTGTCTCTGTGTATATTTGTGTGTGTGAGTGTAGGGATATCGGTCCGGGAATGTGTTTGAATGTGTGTATGAGTGTGTATATTTGTGTGTGAGTGTAGGTATGTGTGTATGGGAGTGATTTTGAATGTGAGTCTGTGTGTGTATATTTGTGTTTGAGTGTTGCTATGTGTGTGTGGGGGTGATTTTGAATGTGAGTCTGTGTGTGTATATTTGTGTGTCTGAGTGTAGGTATGTGGGTGTGGGGGTGATTTTGAATGTGTGTCTCTGTGTATATTTGTGTGTGTGAGTGTAGGTATGTGTGTGTGGGGATATTTTTGAATGTGTGTCTGTGTGTGTATATTTGTGTGTGTGAGTGTAGGTATGTGGGTGTGGGGGTGATTTTGAATGTGTGTCTGTGTGGGTATATTTGTGTGTGTGAGTGTAGGTATGTGGGTGTGGGGGTGATTTTGAATGTGTGTCTGTGTGTGTATATTTGTGTGTGTGAGTGTAGGCATGTGTGTGTGGGGATGTTTTTGAATGTGTGTCGCTGTGTATATTTGTGTGTGTGAGTGTAGGGATGTGGGTGATTTTGAATGTGTGTCTGTGTGTGTATATTTGTGTGTGTGAGTGTAGGGACGTGGGTGATTTTGAATGTGTGTCTGCGTGTGTATATTTGTGTGTGTGAGTGTAGGTATGTGGCTGTGGGGATGCTTTTGAATGTGTGTCTGTGTGTATATTTGTGTGTGTGAGTGGAGGTATGTGGGGGTGGGGGTGATTTTGAATGTGTGTCTGTGTGTATATTTGTGTGTGAGTGTATGTGTGGGGGGATGTTTTTGAATGTGTGTCTGTGTGTATATCTGTGTGTGTGAGAGTAGGGAAGTGGGTGATTTTGAGTGTGTGTCTGTGTGTGTATATTTGTGTGCGTGAGTGTGGGTATGTGTGTGTGGGGATGTTTTTGAATGTGTGTCTGTGTGTATATCTGTGTCTGTGTGTATATTTGTGTGCATGAGTGTCGGTAAGTGGGTGTGGGGATGTTTTTGAATGTGTGTCTGTTTGTATATCTGTGTGTGTGAGTGTAGGTATGTGTGTGTGGGGGTTATTTTCAATGTTTATCTCTGTGTATATTTGTGTGTGTGAGTGTAGGTATGTGGGTGTGGGGATGTTTTTGAATGTGTGTCTGTGTGTATATCTGTGTGTGTGAGTGTAGGTATGTGTGTGTGGGGGTTATTTTCAATGTTTATCTCTGTATATATTTGTGTGTGTGAGTGTAGGTATGTGTGTGTGGGGATGTTTTTGAATGTGTGTCTGTGTATATATTTGTGTGTGTGAGTGTAGGTATGTGTTTGTGGGGGTGATTTTGAATGTGTGTCTGTGTGTATATTTGTGTGTGTGAGTGTAGGTATGTGTGTGTGGGGGTTATTTTCAATGTTTATCTCTGTGTATATTTGTGTGTGTGAGTGTAGGTATGTGGGTGTGGGGATGTTTTTGAATGTGTGTCTGTGTGTATATCTGTGTGTGTGAGTGTAGGTATGTGTGTGTGGGGGTTATTTTCAATGTTTATCTCTGTGTATATTTGTGTGTGTGAGTGTAGGTATGTGTGTGTGGGGATGTTTTTGAATGTGTGTCTGTGTGTATATTTGTGTGTGTGAGTGTAGGTATGTGTGTGTGGGGGTGATTTTGAATGTGTGTCTCTGTGTATATTTGTGTGTGTGAGTGTAGGGATATCGGTCCGGGAATGTGTTTGAATGTGTGTATGAGTGTATATTTGTGTGTGAGTGTAGGTATGTGTGTGTGGGAGTGATTTTGAATGTGAGTCTGTGTGTGTATATTTGTGTGTGAGTGTAGCTATGTGTGTGTGGGGGTGATTTTGAATGTGAGTCTGTGTGTGTATATTTGTGTGTCTGAGTGTAGGTATGTGGGTGTGGGGGTGATTTTGAATGTGTGTCTCTGTGTATATTTGTGTGTGTGAGTGTAGGTATGTGTGTGTGGGGATATTTTTGAATGTGTGTCTGTGTGTGTATATTTGTGTGTGTGAGTGTAGGTATGTGGGTGTGGGGGTGATTTTGAATGTGTGTCTGTGTGGGTATATTTGTGTGTGTGAGTGTAGGTATGTGGGTTTGGGGGTGATTTTGAATGTGTGTCTGTGTGTGTATATGTGTGTGTGTGAGTGTAGGTATGTCTGTGGGGGGATGTTTTTCAATGTGTGTCTCTGTGTATATTTGTGTGTGTGAGTGTAGGTATGTGTGTGTGGGGATGTTTTTGAACGTGTGTCTCTGTGTATATTTCGTAAGTTTGCTGACGACACAAAGGTTAGTGGAATTGCGGATAGCGATGAGGACTGTCAGAGGATTCAGCAGGATTTAGACTGTTTGGAGACTTGGGCGGAGAGATGGCAGGTAGAGTTTAATCTGGACAAATGTGTGGTAATGCATTTTGGAAGGTCTCATGCAGGCAGGGAATATACAGTGAATGGTAGAATCCTCAAGAGTATTGAAAGTCAGAGAGATCTAGGTGTACAGGTCCACAGGTCACTGAAAGGGGCAACACAGGTGGAGAAGTTAGTCAAGAAGGCGTACGGCATGCTTGCCTTCATTGGCCGGGGCATTGAGTATAAGAATTGACAAGTCATGTTGCAGCTGTATAGAAGTTTAGTTCGGCCACACTTGGAGGATAGTGTTCAATTCTGGTCGCCACACTACCAGAAGGATGTGGAGGCTTTAGAGAGGGTGCAGAAGAGATTTACCAGAATGTTGCCTGGTATGGAGGGCATTAGCTATGAGGAGCGGCTGAATAAACTCGGTTTGTTCTCACTGGAACGACGGAGGTTCAGGGGCGACCTGATAGAGGTCTACAAAATTATGAGAGGCATAGACAGAGTGGATAGTCAGAGGCTTTTCCCCAGAGTAGAGGGGTCAATTACTAGGGAGCATAGGTTTAAGGTGAGAGGGGCAAGGTTTAGAGTAGATGTACGAGGCAAGTTTTTTACACAGAGGGTGGTGGGTGCCTGGAACCCGCGACCGGAGGAGGTGGTGGAAGCAGGGACGATAGTGACATTTAAGGGGCATCTTGACAATTACATGAATAGGATGGGAATAGAGGGATACGGACCCAGGAAGTGTAGAAGATTGTAGTTTAGTCGGGCAGCATGGTCGGCACGGGCTTGGAGGGCCGAAGGGCCTGTTCCTGTGCTGTACATTTCTTTGTTCTTTGTTCATTTGTTATATTTGTGTGTGTGAGTGCAGGTGTGTGTGTGTGGGGGTGATTTTGAATGTGTGTCTCTGTGTATATTTGTGTGTGTGAGTATAGGGATATCGGTCTGGGAATGTGTTTGAATGTGTGTCTGAGTGTGTATATTTGTGTGTGTGAGTGTAGGTATGTGGGTGTGGGGGTGATTTTGAATGTGGTTCTCTGTGTATATTTGTGTGTGTGAGTGTAGGTATGTGTGTATGGGGGTGATTTTGAATGTGTGTCTCTGTGTATATTTGTGTGTGTGTGTAGTATGTGGTTGTGGGGGTGATATTGAATGTGTGTCTCTGTGTATATTTGTGTGTGTGGGTGGAGGTATGTGTGTGTGGGGATGTGTTTGAATGTGTGTCTCTGTGTATATTTGTGTGTGTGAGTGTAGGTATGTGTGTGGGGATGTGTTTGAATGTGTGTATGTGTGTATATCTGTGTGTGTGAGAGTAGTTATGTGGGTGTGCAGATGTTTTTGAATGTGTGTCTCTGTGTATATATGTGTGAGTGAGTGTAGGGATGTGGGTGATTTTGAATGTGTGTCTGTGTGTGTATATTTGTGTGTGTGAGTGTAGGGAAGTGGGTGATTTTGAATGTGTGTCTGTGTGTGTATATGTGTGTGTGTGAGTGTAGGTATGTGTGTGTGGGGATGTTTTTGAATGTGTGTCTGTGTATATATTTGTGTGTGTGCGTGTAGGTATGTGTGTGTGGGGGTGATTTCGAATGTGTGTCTCTGTCTATATTTCTGTGTGTGAGTGTAGGTATGTGTGTGTGGGGATGTTTTTGAATGTGTGTCGCTGTGTATATTTGTGTGTGTGAGTGTAGGGATGTGGGTGATTTTGAATGTGTGTCTGTGTGTGTATATTTGTGTGTGTGAGTGTAGGGAAGTGGGTGATTTTGAATGTGTGTCTGTGTGTGTATATTTGTGTGTGTGAGTGTAGGTATGTGGCTGTGGGGATGCTTTTGAATGTGTGTCTGTGTGTATATTTGTGTGTGTGAGTGGAGGTATGTGGGGGTGGGGGTGATTTTGAATGTGTGTCTGTGTGTATATTTGTGTGTGAATGTGTGTGTGTGGGGATGTTTTTGAATGTGTGTCTGTGTGTATATCTGTGTGTGTGAGAGTAGGGAAGTTGGTGATTTTGAATGTGTGTCTGTGTGTGTATATTTGTGTGCGTGAGTGTGGGTATGTGTGTGTGGGGATGTTTTTGAATGTGTGTCTGTGTGTATATTTGTGTCTGTGTGTATATTTGTGTTCGTGAGTGTCGGTATGTGGGTGTGGGGATGTTTTTGAATGTGTGTCTGTTTGTATATCTGTGTGTGTGAGTGTAGGTATGTGTGTGTGGGGATTATTTTCAATGTTTATCTCTGTGTATATTTGTGTGTGTGAGTGTAGGTATGTGGGTTTGGGGATGTTTTTGAATGTGTGTCTGTGTGTATATCTGTGTGTGTGAGTGTAGGTATGTGTGTGTGGAGGTTATTTTCAATGTTTATCTCTGTGTATATTTGTGTGTGTGAGTGTAGGTATGTGTGTGTGGGGATGTTTTTGAATGTGTGTCTGTGTATATATTTGTGTGTATGAGTGTAGGTATGTGTGTGTGGGGGTGAATTTGAATGTGTGTCTGTGTGTTATTTGTGTGTGTGAGTGTAGGTATGTGTGTGTGGGGGTGATTTTGAATGTGTGTCTCTGTGTATATTTGTGTGTGTGAGTGTAGGGATATCGGTCCGGGAATGTGTGTCTGAGTGTGTATATTTGTGTGTGAGTGTAGGTATGTGTGTGTCGGAGTGATTTTGAATGTGAGTCTGTGTGTGTATATTTGTGTGTCTGAGTGTAGGTATGTGGGTGTGGGGGTGATTTTGAATGTGTGTCTCTGTGTATATTTGTGTGTGTGAGTGTAGGTATGTGGGTGTGGGGATGTTTTTGAATGTGTGTCTGTGTGTATATCTGTGTGTGTGAGTGTAGGTATGTGTGTGTGGGGGTTATTTTCAATGTTTATCTCTGTGTATATTTGTGTGTGTGAGTGTAGGTATGTGTGTGTGGGGATGTTTTTGAATGTGTGTCTGTGTATATATTTGTGTGTGTGAGTGTAGGTATGTGTGTGTGGGGGTGATTTTGAATGTGTGTCTCTTTGTATATTTGTGTGTGTGAGTGTAGGGATATCGGTCCGGGAATGTGTTTGAATGTGTGTCTGAGTGTGTATATTTGTGTGTGAGTGTAGGTATGTGTGTGTGGGAGTGATTTTGAATGTGAGTCTGTGTGTGTATATTTGTGTGTCTGAGTGTAGGTATGTGGGTGTGGAGGTGATTTTGAATGTGTGTCTCTGTGTATATTTGTGTGTGTGAGTGTAGGTATGTGTGTGTGGGGATATTTTTGAATGTGTGTCTGTGTGTGTATATTTGTGTGTGTGAGTGTAGGTATGTGGGTGTGGGGGTGATTTTGAATGTGTGTCTGTGTGGGTATATTTGTGTGTGTGAGTGTAGGTATGTGGGTGTGGGGGTGATTTTGAATGTGTGTCTGTGTGTGTATATTTGTGTGTGTGAGTGTAGGTATGTGTGTGTGGGGGTGATTTTGAATTGTGTGTGTGTGTATATTTGTGTGTGTGAGTGTAGGTATGTGTGTGTGGTACTGATTTTGAATGTATGTCTGTGTGTATATTTGTGTTTGTGTAGGTATGTGTGTGTGGGGGGTGATTTTGAATGTCTGTGTGTGTACATTTTTGTGTGTGAGTGTGGGGATGTGGGTGTGGGGGAGATTTTGAATGTGTGTCTGTGTGTATATTTGTGTGTGTGTGTAGGTATGTGCTTGTGGGGGTGATTTTGAATGCGTGTCTCTGTATATTTGTGTGTGTGTGTGTCGGTATGTGTGTGTGGATGTGTTTGAATGTGTCTCTGTGTGTATATTTGTGTGTGTGAGTGTAGGGATGTGGGTGTGGGGGAGATTTTGAATGTGTGTCTGTGTGTGTATATTTGTGTGTGTGAGTGTAGGGATGTGGGTGTGGAGGAATTTTGAATGTGTGTCTGTGTGTGTCTCTTTGTGTGTGTGAGTGTCGGTATGTGGGTGTGGGGGAGATTTTGAATGTGTGTTTGTGTGTATATTTGTGTGTGTGAGTGTAGGGATGTGGGTGTGGGGGACAGTTTGAATGTGTGTCTGTTGTGTATATATGTGTGTGTGAGTGGAGGTATGTGGGTGTGGTGGTGATTTTGAAAGTGTGTTTGTGTATATTTGTGTGTGTGAGTGTAGGTGTGTGTGTGTGAGGATGTGCTTGAATGTGTATGTGTGTTTATATTTGTGTGTGTGAGTGTAGGTATGTGGGTGTGGGGATGTTTTTGAATGTGTGTCTGTGTGTATATTTGTGTGTGTGAGTGTTGGCATGTGTGTGTGAGGATGTGTTTGAATGTGTGTCTGTGTATATTTGTGTGTGTGACTGTAGGTATGTGAGTTTGGGGGTGATTTTGAATGTGTGTCTGTGTGTATATTTGTGTGCGTGAGTGTAGGTATGTGGGTGTGGGGGTGATTTTGAATGTATGTCTCTGTATATTTGTGCATGGGTGTATGTGGAATATGCTGACAGATGGGCAGCCACCAGGTGGATTAACAAAGTAACGATTTATTAAAGTAAGAAACTATGTACTGAGAGTGGGATAAAACCTTCCGTGTTCCAAGCCACCTAACCAAACGGTAAACCCACACTCCACTCCCAGAATTCTTGCATGGCCCTATTGGCCAATTGGGTCACATGTCCCTTCGGGGACTTACCCCTTAAGGGGGCACGCTACCACATCCTTTCCCGTTAAGTCCTTAATTAATAATTGCAAATAACAAGGCAATGATTTGTAAAAATATACAAATGTCTCAAAACAGTCTCTTATCGATCTGGGATGTTTATGAATGTGTTAGAAGACCTGGGTTACAAGACCAGGGATGTACTTCTGAGGTCTAACTGTGGCTCTGGTCAGACCCTATTAGAGTATTGTGAGCAGTTTTGGGCCCTGTATGTAAGGAAGGATGTGCTGGCCTTGGAAAGAGTCCAGAGGAGGTTCATAAGAATGATCCCTGGAATGAAGAGCTTGTCGTATGCGGAACGGTTGAGGACTCTGGGTCTGTACTCGTTGGAGTTTAGAAGGACGAGGGGGGATCTTATTGAAACTTACGGGATACTGCGAGGCCTGGATAGAGTGGACGTGGAGAGGATGTTTCCATTTGTAGGAAACACGAGAAGCAGAGGACACACTCTCAGACTAAAGGGACGATCCTTTAAAACAGAGATGAGGAGGAATTTCTTCAGCCAGAGGGTGGTGAATCTGTGGAACTCTTTGCCGCAGAATGCTGTGGGGGCCAAACCACTGACTGTCTTTAAGGCAGAGATAGATAGGTTCTTGGTCAATAGAGGGCTCAGGGGTTATGCGGAGAAGGCAGGAGAATGGGGATGAGAAAATATCATGATTGAATAGCGGAGCAGACTCGATGGGCCGAGTGGCTTAATTCTGTTGCTATGTCTTATGGTCTTATGGGGATTTATTAATTCCTGGAGAACATGCAGTTCACTGGAGTGTGCTTCAGCAGTAGAGGTGATTGGTGTTTGGCCCTCCATGGGCTGATTTTTGTGAGGTGAACGTTTATCCATACAGATGGTTTCATCAACTCCCCTCAAACCTTTGAGAAGGTGACCAAACAGGTGGATGAGGGTAAAGCAGTTGATGTGGTGTATATGGATTTCAGTAAAGCGTTTGATAAGATTCCCCACGGTAGGCTACTGCAGAAAATACAGAGGCATGGGATTCAGGGAGATTTAGCAGTTTGGATCAGAGATTGGCTAGCTGGAAGAAGACAAAGGGTGGTGGTTGATGGGAAGTGTTCAGACTGGAGTCCAGTTACTAGTGGTGTACCACAAGGATCTGTTTTGGGGCCACTGCTGTTTGTCATTTTTATAAATGACCTGGAGGAGGGCGTAGAAGGATGGGTGAGTAAATTTGCAGATGACACTAAAGTCGGTGGAGTTGTGGACAGTGCGGAAGGATGTTACAAGTTACAGAGGGACATAGATAAGTTGCAGCGCTGGGCTGAGAGGTGGCAAATGGAGTTTAATGCAGAAAAGTGTGAGGTGATTCATTTCGGAAGGAATAACAGGATGACAGAGTACTGGGCTAATGGTAAGATTCTTGGCAGTGTGGATGAGCAGAGAGATCTCGGTGTCCATGTACATAGATCCCTGAAGGTTGCCACCCAGATTGAGAGGGTTGTTAAGAAGGCGTACGGTGTGTTAGCTTTTATTGGTAGAGGGATTGAGTTTCGGAACCATGAGGTCATGTTGCAAGTGGTACAAAACTCTGGTGCGGCCGCATTTGGAGTATTGCGTGCAATTCTGGTCGCCACATTATAGGAAGGATGTGGAAGCATTGGAAAGGGTGCAGAGGAGATTTACCAGAGTGTTGCTTGGGATGGAGGGAAGAGGGACTTGAGGCTGTTTTCGTTAGAGAGAAGAAGGTTAAGAGGTGACTTAATTGAGGCATACAAGATGATGAGAAGATTGGATAGGGTGGACAGTGAGAGCCTTTTTCCTCAGATGGTGATGTCTAGCACGAGGGGCCATAGCTTTAAATTGAGGGGAGATAGATATAAGACAGATGTCAGAGGTAGGTTCTTTACACAGAGAGTAGTAAGGGTGTGGAATGCCCTGCCTGCAACAGTAGTGGACTCACCAACACTAAGGGCATTCAAATGGTCATTGGATAGACATATGGACGATAAGGGAATAGTGTAGATGGGCTTTAGAGTGGTTTCACAGGTCGGCGCAACATCGAGGGCCGAAGGGCCTGTACTGCGCTGTAATGTTCTATGTTCTATCTTCTAATACTGGGTTCATCCTCTGGGCAGCTTGCTGTGGCATTCGCTCCATCCGCATCCATATCGTTGACAAGTCTACCAGGAGCAGGTCTACCACGAGTTGGGTGTGTCTTTCTCTTTTCCTTGTGTGTTACAAGTTTTTTTAAATCTTTCTCCCTTGTAATTTTATCTCCTATAATACTGGGCCGGTTTTCGTCTGACTGTTTCCGGGAGCCAACTTGGGTCAGTGCCAAAATTCTTCACCACAAATGTTCTTTCACGTTTCTTTGAATCGTGTTGTCTAAGGGGCTGCAGGCTGCTTTTTCATGCCGGCCTTGAATGTTTGGATGGCTCGCTCAGCCAGTCCATTTGAAGCAGCATCAAAGGGAGCAGTTTGAATATGTTGCATGCCATTGGCCCTCATAAAATGGTTGGAATTTCTTACTTACAAAGGCCGCCCCATTACCTGAGCCTAGCACCTCAGGCAACACATGGACGGTGAATATCTCACAGTTTCTCTCTCTTTGCTGATGAGATTGTGGACTACATTTTGTGTATTTCCATTTTTTTAAAAAACAACTTTTTTTTGTTTCTTTTTAAATTTAAAGTGCCCAATTCTGTTCTTTTTCAATTAAGGGGCAATTTAGCGTGGCTAATCCACCTAGCCTGCACATCTTTGGGTTGTGGGGGTGAGACCCACGCAGGCACGGGGAGAATGTGCAGACTTAACAGGGACAGTGACCCGGGTCGCGATCGAACCTGGGTCCTACGGGCCGTGAGAGAGCAGTGCTAACCACTGCGTCACCGTGTCGCCCCGTTTTGTGTATTTCCAACCACTTGGACTGAGCATTCACGATAAGCAAGAACATGGAGCACATGAATGGACCAATGAAGTCGATGTGTAGTCTAATCCAGGGGTGATCTAGTCACTCTCAAGGGTGCATGAGGGCTGCAGACGGCAAGTGTTGCTGCATTTGACACTGGTCACATTGTTTGACCAGATACTCTGTGTCGATATCCATCCTGGACCACCACTCATAACTGCGTGCAAGTATCTTAATTTCTGTCATCTCCGGATGGCACAGGATAGCTCCTTTAACAATATCTTCCGAGCGGGGCTGGCAATGACCACCCATGCTCCCCACAATAGCATGCCGCCTCCACAACTTAACTTGCCTTTTCTTATCTGAATGGCAATTCAGATCTGCTATCAACCTGCCAGTTGCGAAGGGCCATGTGCTTACCTCGCGGTAACAAGGAGGTCGTTTTGGGTCCAAGGCTTGACTTGCCTTGTCGACATTGGCAACGTATCAAGGGGGTGCAAAGCCAGAACGATGTCCTGTGGTACCGGTGGAGGCGGTGTACTCTGAGATAGGGGAAGACGTCTCAAAGCGCCTGCATTCAAAATGTGGGTTCCCGGTCTATGATGGAATGTATACGTGTTGGCCGCCAACAATATAGCCCGGCATTGGTTCCAAGCTGAAGCTATGGGGCGAATGGTCTTCTCCTCCCTAAATAATCCCAATAGGGGTTTGTGTTAGTTAACGATTATGAAATGTCGTCCATAGACGTAATGGTGGAACATTTTGACGGCCAATCCCTCCTTTTTAATTTGGGAATAAGCTTGTTCAGCACGGGTCAAAAATCTTGATACATAGCTGATCGGTCTTTCAATACTATTTTCCATCTTTTGGGCCAAAACTGCCCCTATTCCGTAAGGGGAAGCGTCGCAGGTAAGGACTGTTTCTTTTAATGGTTCAAAGGGACATGGGGACTTGAAGATTGTAAGGCTAATTTAACCTGTTCAAAGGCTTATTTCTGATGCTCTTTCCCATACCATCTCTGCTGCTTCTTGAGTCAGGTGTGGAACTTAACACTATGGAAAGATTGTGAAGAAATCTACCATAATAGTTTACCAGTCCTAAAAAGAATTTCAATTCCAATGTACTTTTGGGGATCTGTGTATCTTTAATCACTTTGATCGTCTCCTTCAGGGTGCAGTCCTTTGGCTTCCCGTCTGAATGCTAAATATGTCACTTCCTGAGCTCGGAAGGTACACTTTTCTCATTTGAGCCTTTCTCTGGCCTTCTTAAATCTCTTTAAGACTTCTTTCAGGTTTTGCTGAGGCAGAGAAATGGCTAATATTGTTGCCATGAGGCATGATGGGAAAAGAGGCGAACAGACTTGTGTGTGGGAAAATGGAGAACAACTTGTATGTCTGGCCTCTTCACTGATAACACTTTGCATCGAAACAGCAAAAACAAGACTCTCCAAGGACAGCTGTTGCCTACGTGGCAAAGGATTGTTCACACAAAATAACTAAAAAATAAAACCTTTTTAAGAGATGAAGCTTCTGAGATTTCAGCAGTGATAACCCTGGGATCAACATTCTCAAGAAGACACCTTGGGCTGGAATCTCCGTCCCGCCGGGCCACATTTCTATTACACCCCGCCGGCGGGATGCTCCGTTTCGCCGGCTGGCCAATGGGGTTTCCCATTGTGGGGCAGCCCCACGCCGTCGGGAAACTGCCGGCAAAACGCAGCCTTCTGCCGGCGGAGAATCCCGCCCCTTGAGTTTGGAAACTCAGAGAACAGCACACAATTGGCCAATCCTCTCTAACGGGTAGTATTTTGAGTTCAGGTTGTGAGGCTTGCAACCTATGGAACTGTGCAAATAAGCACATTACCAAAATCTTTGTGAGTTTAATAAAGGTGTATTAAATAAGGTTTGTATTGAATGTAATCCACATTACAACTGATTTGTCTGTTTCATCCGTTGAAGCCAGTAGAGTGTGACAACAATTTGCTAAGTGTCCTTCTTCAGATGCTCTTGTAATTAGAACATCATCTAAATAGGCAACCACCTTGGGTAGATCCTGTACCCTGTAAACATTCCATCGTGCATTGGACCTGGATATGGTGAAGGATGAGAGCATTAGTGAGGCATTAATTCTTAAAGTAAAATACTGGTAGGAATAATAATCTTAATTAGTGTCACAAGTAGGCTTACATTAACACTGCAATGAAGCTACTGTGAAAATCCCCTAGTCGCCACATTCCGGCGCCTGTTCGGGTACACCGAGGGAGAATTCAGAATGTCCAAATTACCCAACAGCACATCTTTCGGGACTTGTGGGAGGAAACCGGGGCACCCGGAGGAAACCCACGCCGACACGGGGAGAACGTGCAGACTCCGTGCACGCAGTGACCCAAGCCGGGAATCGAACCCGGGTCCCTGGCGCTGTGAGGCGACAGTGCTAACCACCGTGCTGCCGTGAAGAAACAGAATAGAGCGGAGGACTCAGAACCAGAAATAGAAAGCAGATGGGGAAAAAAAGCGAGAAAGTATACGACGTGCTGCGTAGAAAAGTTTACCAAAACGGAAAAGGAAAAGAGACAAAGAATGGATGACAGATGAGGTGCCTGCAAAGGCGATAGAAAGGGGAGAGTGAAGAAACACGCCTGAGAATGATGACATTGAAAAGAAAAGAAAGAATGCATGTCAGTAAGCTAATGAGAGACGGTATAATGAGATGCGCGATGGAAGTATTGGAGCTGGGAAGAAATCGCAAAATGAGAGATAAGCACCAGAAGGTGAAATATTTGACAGATGGAAAGAATTGAAAAGCAACAGATAATGGATGCACAAAGGACAAATCTGGTAAAACAATGTTTGAAAGCGGTGGAGTAGCCAAAAGATGGATAGAATAGATAAGTAAACTGTAAAATGATCCAAAGCAAGGGAGGCAAAGCATTCTGGTATCAGAACTAAAGACTGCTTTGTAGTTGATGAAAACAGGCAAAGCTCCAGGCATTGATGAAGTAACAAGAGCACATCTAAACGTTCCCGGAGAAACAGAATTAGAAGTGGCAACAGGAATTTGTGATCAGAAATATTCCAAAGGACACATTCCAAGTGACATGAAACATTCATTATTCATAAAGTTATGTAAGAAATCTAAAGCAACGGACTGGAATCAATTTGGAATTAGAAGTCATCTCATTAAAACCGACCTAAAAACTCATAACAGAAAGAAATAACAGCTCGTTTGAAGCAGAGATTGGTGAAATACAGTCTGGATTTAAACCTGGCGTCGGAACAAGAGAGGGAATATTTAAGCGAAGAACAATCATTAATAAATGTCTAGAAGTAAGCAAGAACATTTCCATATGCTTCAAAGACCTGAAAAAACATTTGATCATGTTTACTACCAAAAGCTAATAGATGTGTTGCTGAACTGTGGCATTGACAGTAAAGATGTGGGGCGGGATTCTCCGACCTCACGCCAGGCCGGAGAATCGCCGGGGGGGGGGGCGGCGCGAGTCCCGGCCCCGCTGGCTGCCGAATTCTCCGGCGCCGGGATTTTGGCGGGGGCAGGAATCGCGCCGCGCCGGTAGGCGACCGCTGGCAGCCCCTCTCCCCGCCCCCCCCCCCCCCCCCCCCCCCCCCCCCCCCGGCGATTCTCCGGCCTGCGATGGGCCGAGCGGCCGCCCGTTTTAGGCCACTCCTCGGCGCTGGGACCGCCCGCCCCCGTCGGGTAGAGGAGAATTCCGCCTGTGAGATTTATCCGAAGCCTATACTGGAACAAAATACTGAGCATCAGACTAGAAGATGGACAATAATGTTTTAAATGGAGAGGGGTACAACAAGGCTGTATACTGATGCCAAAACTATTCAATCTGTACACTGAACAAGTATTCAGAGAATCAGATGTACTTCCAATTGGAGGCTTAAAATTGGAGGCAAGAACAATAAACTTGTGGCCTGCTGATGATGCATCGCTACTCGCAGAATTAGAAGATGCCCAACAAAATATCATAAGTCAAATAAAATCTAGAAGTTAAAACCCATATTGAGTGCAAACACCAAAAACAATGGAATAATTAGAAGGAAAGCATGAGAAGAAATGAGAGAGAAGATTAAAGTGGATGGTAGGTAAGTTTGTTTACTGAGGATGAATGACAATGGTGGCATGGTGGGACAGTGGTTAGCATTGCTGCCTCACAGCGCCAGGGACCTGGGTTCAATTCCAACCTTGGGTGACTGCGTGGAGTTTGTACGTCCTCCCCGTGTCTGCGTGGGTTTCCTCCGGGTGCTCCGGTTTCCTCCCACAGTCCAAAGATGTGCAGGTTAGGTGGATTGGCCATGCTAAATTTCCCCTTAGTGTCCAAAAGGATAGGTGGGGGTGTGGACCTGGGCAGGGTGCTCTTTCAGACAGTCGGGGCAGACTCAATGGGCCGAATGGCCTCCTTCTGCACTGCAGGGGTTCTGTGATTCTATGAACAGAAGATGGTCGATGTGAGACGGAAGGATAGAGGTAGACAGAAGTGATTTTGTGAAATGAACAACGTGTTCACAACAAGTAGCTTGTAACGAGTAAGCAAACTCATATGGTGCGACATTCTAGCTACTTTTCTGCCTGGCCTCGGAAACAATAAATAAAGATCTGTGGAAGAAAATAGAGGCCTTTGAAATGAGGGTGCTAAAACCGATGTTTAAGATCCCATCTACAGACCATAAGACTGACAAAGTGCTTGAAATTGCAAGAGCAAAAAGCAACTCTAAAATGCAACATCCAGAAACGTCAATGACAGTATTGCAGCCAAACGCGCAGAGCTGAAAAGCCACAGAGATCTGGGCAAAGTGGAGGGCAGCAGAAAGAGGGTCGGTCCCGGTGCAATTGGATGGTGGACATTGCAGAGTGGTTGTAGAAGAGCTACAGTGGATGTGTGACGTACCATGGCAGCCGATTTCCTGGCAGGGGTAGAGCTACAAGCAGCAGCAGCTCGAAATCTGAAATAATAACAGATAATACTGGGAATACACATTAGGAACCTTAGGAAGCTGAAATGTCAACTCTGCTTCTCTCGGCAGAGCTGCTGCCAGATCTGCTATTTCCAACAATGGAACTAATTGGGTAGGTCTCCCAAAGACTTGTGTGCTGTTAGATAATTGCTCTGGGGAGAGTGCAGAGGAGATCTACAAGAATGTTGCCAGGGCTTGAAAATTGCAGCAATGGGGAGAGATTGGATCGGCTGAGATTGCTTTCCTCAGAACAGAAGAGGCTAAGAAGAGACCTAATTGAGGTGTACAAAATTATGATGGGCCCAAGATAGGGGAGACATGAAAGACTTGCTTCCCCTAGCTGAGGAATCAATCACCAGGGGGCATAGCTTTAAGGTGATTGGTAGAAGGATTAGAGGGGACATTAAGCTTTTTCACCCAGAGGTTGGTGGTAGCTGGAGTTTGCTGTCTGAATTGGTGATCGAGGCAAAAAGCCTCAACACACAAGGTTCCTGGATCTGAACCTAAAGTCTTGTAACCTGCAATGCTGTGGACCAGATGTGGGAAAATGGGATTAGAATTGACACCTAATTATTTTTATGTTTGGCTGCTGCAGAAACTATGAGTTGAATAACCTCTTTCTGTGCCATCAACCTTCGATGGTTCTATGGTAGACCTTGTGCTTCAACTCCACTTTCGCACCCGCTTACCATAACCCTTAATTACCAGAGAGACCACTTCTGGTGGCGACCATGGAGGAGTAGGTCACACATTCGATAGCTCCCGCCTGAGACAGACTTTCGGACCTTTTTCCCGATTTTTCTTGGACTTTATGGGATAGATCGGTGAAGTGGGCAATGTTAAGAAGGATTCCCTCTCCGATGCATGGCTAATTGGACTAGAAGTGGCCGTGTGAACAGACTCAGCCCTGATAGAGTGAAGCAGTCGGCGCTGGTATCGCGGCGCAGCATGGTGGAGGGTCAGGACCAGGGAGCGGGGGCTCAGTGGTCTAAGGAGCAGCAGATGAAGTTCTTTAAGGACTGTTTCGCTGAGCTGCAAAAGGAAACGCTGGACCCGGTCAAGGCTGCGACCGATCAAGTGGTTTTGAACCAGGCGGCCCAAGGGAAAGCGATACAAGAAATTGAGCTGAAGTTGTCCAGCCAGGAGGACTATTAACCGTGCTGGAACACACGGTGGAGGTGCTGGATGAGCGACACAAGAGAATGCAGGAGAGGTTGGAGGACCTGGAGAACAGGTCCAGGAGGCAGAACTTAAGGATCGTTGGCCTCCCCGAAGGAATTGAGGGGTCGAATGCGGGAGCATTTGTGGCGAGCAAGCTGGAGGCGCTGATGGGGGCCGGGGCGTTTTCTTGGCCCCTGGAAGTGGACGGAGCGCATCGAGCCCTCGCAAGGAAGCCTAAGGAATTACCCGCCGAGGGCCATGGTGGTGCGTTTCCACTGTTATTCGGACAAAGAACTCGTCTTGCGGTGGGCCAAGAAGGAGCGGAGCAGCAGATGGGAGAACAGCGAGGTGCGCATCTACCAGGACCTGGGAGCGGAGCTGGCCAAGAGACGTGCTGAGTTTAACCGGGTGAAGGCGATCCTCTTCAAGAAGGGGTGAAATTCGGGATGCTGTATCCAGCGCGGTCGTGGGTTACGCACGAAGACCGACACTTTTACTTTGAGGCACCGGATGATGTATGGTCTTTTATCAAGGAAAGGAAGTTGGAAGCATCTTAAAGGACGCTTAAGTCTTGAAGGAGTTATATGGAGGCGGTTTGTAATTTGTGTAATTCTTGTATCAGTTCGAATAAGACTTGGGTTAAGTATTGGGCTGGGGTGGTGGTTTGAGGGTGCTTTGTTTTTGCGGAGATTGGATGCGAAGGGGGGAGGGGGCCACGATTCTGTGGGAGGTTGGGTCTGGTTTCAAGCGATTGTTTCTGCATTGGTTGATGTTAATTTCTTTTACTTGAGGTTGTTTACTTCCTGGGGACTGCGATGTTTTAAAATGGTTTATGCATGTTGGGAGAGGGGGGAGGGGGAGGCTACTTCGCTGACAGGGGAGGAACTATTATCGGGGAACAAAGGGGAGGTCGGGGGCGGTTGCTGCTTGTGGGGGAGCTTGGGGAAACTGGAGGCGCGGGCTCTAGGCTGGCCCAAAAAAGGTTATGGCTAGTCGGCAGGCGGGGGGGGGGGGGGGGGGGGGCGGGGGGGCGGCCCTCCATCCAGGCTGATTACATGGAATGTGAGGGGTTTGAATGGACCGGTCAAAAGGGCTCGCGTTTTCGCGCATCTAAAGGGGCTGAAGCAGACATAGCAATGCTTCAGGAGACACATCTAAAGATTATTGATCAGACGAGATTGAGAAAGGGGTGGGTTGGTCTGGTGATTCACTCGGGGCTGGACTCCAAGACCAGGGGGGTAGCAATATTAATCAGCAAGCGGGTGGCGTTTGAGGCTGTAAGAATTGTGGTAGATATATTATGGTGAGTGGGAAACTGGAGGGTGTACGGGTGGTGCTTGTAAACGTATATGCTCCGAACTGGGACGATGTGGGATTTATGAGACGGGTGTTAGGCAAGATCCCAGACCTAGAGTCTCATGGCTTGATCATGGGAGGGGACTTTAACACGGTCATTGATCCCGATCTGGGCCGGTCACAATCCAGGACTGGAAGGAGGCCTGCGAAGGAGTCGAGGGGTTTTATGGAGCAGATTGTGTGTGTGTGTGTGTGTGTGGGGGGGAGGGGGGGGTTTGTAGACCCGTGGAGATTCGAACGGCCGAGGGCAATGGAGTTTTCGTTTTTTTACTCCCGCATTGATTTTTTTGTTCTAAGCAGCGCTAATTCCGAAGGTGGCGGGGACGGAATGTTCGGCGATTGCAGTCTCTGATCATGCCCCGCATTGGGTGGATTTGCGGTTGAGTGAGGAGAGAGGGCAGCGCCCGCTCTGGAGACTGGATGTGGGGTTGTTAGCGGACGAAGCGGTCTGCGGGCGGGTGAATAAGTCCAGAATTACCTGGATACAAACGATACGGGTGAGGTATCAGCAGCGGTGGTTTGGGAGGCTCTGAAAGCAGTTGTAAGAGGGGAACTAATTTCGATTCAGTCCCATAGAGAAAATTTGGAACGAGCAGAGAGGGAGAGATTAGTGGGGGAGATACTTCGAGTGGATAGGAGATATGCGGAGGCCCCGGACGCGGGTCTACTGAGGGAGCGTCGGAAACTACACGCAGAGTTTGAGTGGTTGACCACGGGGAGGGCAGTGGAGCAGTTGAGGAGGGCATGGGGGCGGTCTACAAATATGGGGAAAAGGCGAGCAGGATGTTGGCGCACCAGCTTAGGAAGAGAGAAGCGGCGAGGGAGAGTGGGGGAGTAAGGAATAGGGAGAGCAACATGGTCTTGGGACTCAGAGGGGCTGAACGATGTTTTTAAAGAATTTTAGAGCAAATTATATGAGTCAGAACCCCCGCCTGGTGTAGAAGGGATGAGGCAGTTCCTTGATCAGTTGAGGTTTCCGAGGGTGGAGGAGGACCTGGTCGAGGGGCTGGGGGCCCCGATTGAAGCAGAGGAAATTGTTAAAGGACTGGAGGGCATGCAGTCAGGCAAGGCTCTGGGGCCGGACGGTTACCCGGTAGAATTCTATAAGAAGTTCTCAGAGGTGTTGTGCCCGCTGCTGATGAGGACCTTTAATGAGGCTAAAGAGAGGGGGATCCTCTCCCCAACGATGTCGCAGGCCTTGATTTCGCCCAGCCTTAAACGAGAGAAGGACCCGGAGCAATGTGGGTCGTCTAGGCCGATCTCGCTTTTGAACGTAGATGCCAAGCTGCTGGCTAAGATTTTGGCCACTAGAAGAGAAGACTGTGTCCCGGGGGTGATAGGGGAGGACCAAACCAGATTTGTTAAGGGTAGACAGCTCAATGCTATCGTTCGGAGGCTTTTGAATGTAATTATGATGCCCTCAGAAGGAGAGGAGGCGGAGGTGGTGATTGCGATGGACGCGGAGAAGGCTTTTGATCGGGTGGAGTGGGAGTATCTTTGGGAGACGCTGGGAAGGTTTGGTGAGGGCTTCATCGACTGGGTGCGATTGCCCTACCAGGCGCCAGTACGAGTGTGTGCACGAACCAGCTGAGGTTGGGGTACTTTAAGCTACACCGAGGGACGAGGCAGGGGTGCCCCCTCTCCCCGTTGTTGTTCGCTCTGGCTATAGAGCCGCTGGCCATGGCGCTGAGAGCATCAAGGAAGTGGCAGGGGCTGGTTCGGGGTGGGGTGGAGCACCGGGTTTCGCTGTACGCGGACGATCTGCTCTTGTACATCTCGGACCTGGTGGAGGGGATGGGGGAGGTTATGCAGATCTTGGGGGTCTTTGGCAGGTTCTCGGGGTACGAATTGAACATGGGAAAAAGTGAATTGTTCATGATCCAGGCAAGGGGGCAGGAGAGGAGACTGAAGGAGCTGCCACTCAGGGTGGTAGAGAGGGAAATGGGAGGCATTACACTGGCTCAACCTAACCTGGCTGGTGGAGCAAATGGAAGGGGACTTTAAGAGATGGGACATGCTCCCGCTATCACTGGCAGGGAGGGTGCAGACCGTGAAAATGACGGTCCTCCCCAGATTTTTGTTTGTCTTCCAGCGCCTCCCCATCTTCTTCCCCAAGGCCTTTTTGAAGCGGGTAAACAAGGTTATTTCGGGCTTTGTGTGGGCGAATAAAACCCTGCGGGTGAAGAAAATGTTGTTGGAGCGCAGTCGGGGGGAGGGTGGGTTGGCGCTGCCGAACTTCTGCAACTGGGCGGCGAATAAAGTGATGATTAGGAAGTGGGTAATGGGGGAGGGGTCGGCATGGGAGCGGATGGAGGCGGCGTCATGCAAAGGCACCAGTTTGGGAGCACTGGTAACGGCACCTCTGCCGTTCTCGCCGGCCCGTTACTCCACAGATCCGGTGGTGGTGGCAGCATTGAGGGTCTGGGGGCAATAGAGGAGGTATAAGAAGGTGGAGGGTGCATCAGGTGGACCCCAATTTGCAATAACGACAGGTTCGCGCCGGGCAGGATAGATGGCGGGTTCTGGAGCTGGCAGAGAGCAGGAATTAGGCGGACGGGAGATCTATTCATAGACGGGAGTTTTCCCAGTCTGAAGGCGCTGGAGGACAAGTTCAAGCTGCCGCTGGGGAATGCTTTCAGATATTTACAAGTCCGGGACTTTCTGAGGAAACAGGTGTTGGCTTTCCCGCTGATCCCGCCATGGAGGATACAGGACGAAGTAGTGTTTGGGACCTGGGTGGGGGAGGGGAAAGTGTTGGATATCTATCAGGGGTTGTTGGAGGCGGAGGAGACCCCGGTGGAGGAGCTGAAGGGCAAGTGGGAGGAGGAGCTAGGTGGGGAGCTAGAGGCGGGTCTGTGGGCGGACGCCCTCAGCAGGGTTAATTCCTCCTCATCATGTGCCAGGCTCAGTCTGATACAGTTTAAGGTGGTCCACCGGGCACACATGACGGCGGCGAGGATGAGCAAGTTTTTCGGGGTTGAAGATAGACGTGCGAGGTGTGCGGGAAGCCCAGCAAACCATGTCCATATATTTTGGGCATGCTCGAAGCTTGGAGGATTCTGGCAGGGGTTTGCCAAGGCAATGTCCAAGGTGCTAGGTACGCGGGTGGTGCCGAGTCCAGAGGTAACGGAGTGTCGGAAGACCCGGGAGTTCAGGGAGTGAAAGAGGCCGACATTCTGGCCTTTGCCTCCCTGGTAGCCCGGAGACGGATCCTGTTAATGTGGAGGGACCCGAAACCCCCGAGTGTGGAGACTTGGGTCAGTGACATGGCTGGGTTTCTCAAGCTGGAGAAAATAAAGTTTGCCTTGAGGGGGTCAATGGTCGGGTTCACACGGAGGGGGCAGCCGTTCGTCGACTTTCTCGGGGAAAATTAAAATGTCGGCAGAAGCAGCAACCTGAAGGGGGGGGGCGGGTAGGTGCAATATGGCTAAGGGGTGTACAGAAGGGGTTGGGTGGGAAATGTCTAGTTTACCATGTTGATGTTTATGTTATTATTGTTTTGTTTGTTATAAAAATTTTGCAAATGCTTCAATAAAAATATTTTAAAATAAAAGATTACCAGAGACCAAGGACAGGATTCTCCGTAGCCCGATGCCAAAATTGGGAATGGCGATCGGGCGGAGAATGGATCCCGATGGCAAAATTGGGACAGGCGCTGGTTTGGTGCCAATTTTAGATGCTCTGCCATCTCCAAATCGGCATCATCGGGACGCGTGCCGCACGCAGTCGCAACTCCATCGGAGCGCCATCAGCTGGCCCACCCGCCATGCTCCACCTCCGACGGGCTGAGTTCCAGATGGCGTGGGCCACGTGTAGTCCCAGCGGTCGGACGTCTGGCGTGTCGGCTGCGGACAGTCTCCAGCGCCGCAACACGCGGCCGAGTACCGTGCCGGCTGGCCGGGGGGGGGGGGCTTCTGTTGGGCTGGGCGGCGGGGTGGTGGTGGCCTGGAAGTGGGCTGAGGGGTCGGGGTGGGCGGCTACGCGGTCCAGCGCAGCTGGCGCCATCCTTTGCGGCGTGACCGGTGCGGGTGTGGGGGGGTGTCGGCGTTTGAGGCTGCAGCTGGTCAGCCCTGCCCACGTGCAGCCCGGGACCCGGCGATTCTCGGACCCTTTTCCGAGCATTCCGTCGGTCTTTCACGTGCCGCCGGCGCTAGCCCCTCACCGGTACCGGAATCAGTGAGAGTTTCCCGCCGGTTTTCCCGTCGTGAAACACCGCGGATCCTCCGTTGCTGCCAGCAATGGAGAATCCAGCTCCAAGGATCTGTCTCTCCCAGTCTTAAACGGGTAGCACGGTAGCATTGTGGTTAGCACAATTGCTTCACAGCTCCAGGGTCCCAGGTTCGATTCCCGGCTTGGGTCACTGTCTGTGCGGAGTCTGCACGTCCTCCCCGTGTGTGCGTGGGTTTCCTCCGGGTGCTCCGGTTTCCTCCCACAGTCCAAAGATGTGCAGGTTAGGTGGATTGGCCGTGATAAATTGCCCTTAGTGTCCAAAATTGCCCGTAGTGTTAGGGTGGGATTACTGCGTTATGGGGATAGGGTGGAGGTGTGGACCCTGGGTAGGGTGCTCTTTCCAAGAGCCGGTGCAGACTCGATGGGCCGAATGGCCTCCTTCTGCGCTGTAAATTCTATGATTCTATTCGACAGTGGGCCAGCCACAATCTTCTGGGGTAGAGAACCCAAAACATTCACGACCCTTTAAGTGAAGCAATTTCTCCTCATCTCAGTCCTAAATGAAGGGCCCCCAATCCTGAGATTGTAATAATAATCTTTATTAGTGTCACAAGTAGGCTTGCATTAACACTGCAATGAAGTTACTGTGAAAATCCCCTAGTCGCCACACTCCGGCGCCTGTTCGGGTACACGGAGGGAGAATTCAGAATGTCCAATTCACCCCACAAGCACGTCTTTCGGGACTTGTGGGAGGAAACCGGAGCGTCCGGAGGAACCCCACGCAGACACGGGGAGAACGTGCAGACTCCGCACTGACAGTGACCCAAGCCGGGAATTGAACCCGAGCCCCTGGCGCTGTGAAGCAACAGTGCTAACCACTGTGATACCGCGCTGCCTTCGTGCCCCCATGCTTTATATTTCCCGACCAGCGGAAGCAATCTCTGAGTCCGCCCTATCGAACCCCTTCAGGATTTTGTTGGTTGCAATTATCTCTCATTATTCTCAGCTGCAGAGAAATTTGACTCAATTCACTCAACCTCTCATCATAGAACAACCCTCCCATCCCAGGGACCAATCTTACACCACCTCTAATGCCTCACTGTCCTGTCCTTGATTCGCTCTTATTATTAATGTTTTCTCTTCCGTTAGTTTTTGCTGAGCTCAGTCCATCACTCACCCTCTTCCCCCCCTCCCCTCAGGTTACATTGCGTGTTGCTGTTGAACTTCACCATCTTCTTCAGCTCTGATGTGAAATTCCATCAGATGAAGCTGTGTATTAGAGCTCCCACAATGGCGGAGGAAGAGAGGCAAGACACGAATGAAGAACATTCTCTCCGAGTCTTCACAAACGGGCAACCAATTCACAACTCCATCAGCCTGTTCTCACACAACAGCCATAAAATCACCCCCACCCACCTTATCTTTACATTTCTTTACAGCTTTGCTCCAGCTCACCTGAGCAGGTTTTGCCAGGATTTCTCTGTGCGCCCAAATGTAGTCTTCTTCTTCGTTACTTTCCTCTCGGTAGAAACCTGGTCCGGGACTTTTTTTCACGTGGGTTTGCCGCTGCACATCAGCAGACACGTGATCCTTGAGAGAGGGTAGGCCCAGTTCCAGTGCCGAGGGAGTCTCGATGACTGGGGGGGGGGGGGATCACCCTCCTGCTGCAGCCTTCATCCACCATCACAGCCATTGATACCGTATGAGTATCTTCCGTCTGATCCACCATTGAGAAATGGTTTTGGATTACATTTTGCCTTGTTCCTCCCCTCCAACCTTGTCATCATGGGTGCTGCTGCCAGGAGGCCTCCGATGGCTTCGCTCTCGGTATCAACAGAATGTTCAAACCTCTCCACCACAGAAAGGTGACAAACAATCCACGGAAAGTTGCATAAATCGGTGTTTGTCAAACTATTTTTCCACACGACCCACTTTTACCAACCGGCTGAACTTTGGGACCCATGCTGACCGACCTTCGTGGCACACCATTTTCGCCTACCTTTAATGCAACAGGTGAGTCTGTTTGGTCCTCATGATCTCACTTGCTTTGTCCTTCAATGTTACATTTTTCCTGCGATCGGCAACGCCGTAACCCAGGCATCCCTCCTGACACCTGCTCTGGGTCGCGAATCTGAGTTTGACAATGACTGGTATAAATTATTGCAACCTCTTGCTCTGACACCTTCTTTTCTCTGTGATAGTCTGTGCACAATATAAACTATGTGAACCCCTCAATGATACATCTTATAGTGTAAATGTCTGTTGTTTCTGCATCAATACCTTTCCCAAACATCTCACAAAATCGCTCACCTAATACTTGGAAATATCTTTCCTTCCTCGAAATCGGCTTGAGTGGTCCTTTCATACTTATGAAAAGAGAGAAAATTGGAACAGGGTAAAAGACATTCATAGTTATCATGGAAACACAAGTGCCATAGCAACCAGAGCGATAGATAGACCGGCAAAGTCTGTAATGACAGGGCATGTCAAAGAGAAAATAGGAAGAAAATGTCAATAGGTAACTTGATAAATTTAAAGAAATTAATAAGAAATGACTTTAAATCAATCTCCGAGTGAAAAGAAAGGTTTTGCATCAGATTCTCTCACCAATTCCAGGAGTTTAGATGAGCAGATAAAGGAAATGTTTCCTTCACAGGCAATATATTTCCAGTTCATATATTTCCACTGGATTAGTGGGAAGGACTTTCCGCTGGTGGCTGTGTGCTGATAATGCCATCAATTCCTGGGGAAGATATTCTCCCATTTATTGGAATTCTGGGCTTGTCATTGGATGTTTCCAGGGTTCAAACCTCACTTCAGATATCTGAGCACAGAATCTAGGCTGGCACTCCCATGCATTACTGATAGTCTGCTGCACTGTAGGAGTTGCCAGCTAATTTTCAGTGCAGAAGGAGGCCATTCAGCCCATCGAGTCTGCACCGGCTCTCGGAAAGAACACCCTGCCCCAAGGTCAATACCTCCACCCTATCCCCATAACCCAGTAACCCCACCCAACACTAAGGGCAATTTTGGACACTAAGGGCAATTTATCATGGCCAATCCACCTAACCTGCATGTCTTTGGACTGTGGGAGGAAACCGGAGCACCCGGGGGAAACCCACGCACACACGGGGGGGATGTGCAGACTCAGCACAGACAGTGACCCAAGCCGGAATCGAACCTGGGACCCCGGAGCTGTGAAGCAATTGTGCTAACCACAATGCTACCGTGAGAGGGGACATTAAATTGAGGTGCCATCTCCCCTTTCAGGTGTGTGTGAAATATTGCATGTCGTTCTTTTCCAAGGAAAGCAGGTACCCACAGTATCCTGGCAAATATTTGCCACTCAATTAAAATCACACAAGAAAACAGACTTGTCATTATCACTATTGCTACTTGCGGGATCTTACTGTGTTAATTTGCCTATTGAATTTCCTATATTTAAACAGTGATGACACTTCAAATTTCTTCATTGACCGCAAGGCATTTTGGGACATCCAGAACACACCTATTCTGTTGATATTAAGTTAATTTTAAATATTCTGCCATTTTCATTGGAATATATCCAAATGTAGTGTTGGTGTAAATCTGTGTTCACAATCAGGATCCACGAAAACCACCAAGACCACGCATATATTTATTTTCCAATGATGTGCAGGTTAGGTGGATTTGCCATGCTACAATTGCCCCTTAGTGTCCAAGGATGTGTAGGTGAGGTGGGGTTCCAGGGATAGGGCAGGGGAGTGAGCCTAGGTAGGGCGTTTTTTCAGAGGCTCGGTGCAAATCCAATGGGCCAAATAGCCTCCTTTCGCTCTGTAAGGATTCTATGATTCTTTAAATACAAAAATTCTAATTTCTACCCATTAATTCATACACATCACATTTAGGAACCTGTGGTCAAGATGCTTTTCAATTTTTAATGTGATATCTACTGATGTCAAGAAAATTCACTCAGAGCAACAGAAAACATAGTGCAGCTCCCAGTTAGTATAAATAAAAAAAATAAAATGACAAAAAGCCTCTTTTGTTCGATGTCCCAAAAATTGGTTTCAATTTGAAGTAAAGCTCTGAGCATGTTCAATTCCAGGAAACTTGCATTATGAAATGAAATGAAATGAAAATCGCTTATTGTCACAAGTAGGCTTCAAATGAAGTTACTGTGAAAAGCCCCTAGTCGCCACATTCCGGCGCCTGTTCGGGGAGGCTGGTACGGGAATTGATAACTTTGCATCATGGAGATTGGGTTGTTTGATGGGTGCAATTCTCTGAGTGGAGGGATAGATAGAAGATTTCAAGAGCTCAGAGTGATTGAGAATTTTGTCCTCACATCCAAAATCCAACTATGCAATATGTCATGTTGCTCAGGTCGAATGCCTCTCTGGTGCACATGGGCAGGATCGGAAATGGCATTGAACTTGTTGAACTTGAAAATCATGCTCTGCTATTTGTCAACAGATCTAATTTGTACCCACTGCCCCATGAGACAAAATAACCCTATTCTTCCATTGTCTTCTGTGGAGATCTCTCTTTTATATTTCATTTGTTTCTTTCCTGCCGCCCTCTTAAAAACCTCCCCCTTTATGGGATGTGATCCTTCGCCACCTTAAATCTTCCAAATGAAACACTGTCCCTTTCAATCTACCTGCCTAAATTTATAATTGAATAAAGAGCTCTGTGCCTTAAATGTATTCATCAAATAATCCAAGTGTCACCTCTGCACTGTGTGTGGTTGTCCCATGATTGTTTGTAGGCTCCACTGGTCTTTGTTGATCTAGTACACAGGCTTCTGCAGAGATCAGATGGTTGATTCTTGGTTTCACTCCAGGACTCAAATAATAGGAACATGGAGAACATTAATGGCTAGATAAATGCTATCTCCTAAATTAGTTTGAACTCCATCAGGCAATGATTCCAGTCACCTACATAATGGATGTGGCTCTTCAACACGATTAGTTGCTGTTCAACAGAGCAGAATTAAGCTGTGTTCTTGAATATTGCATGCTCCAGTTCCTGAACATGCTGATGTTTAGAAATAAATAACACAAAAGATAAAATGGGCAAGCAATCGATTGATAAAGCCAGAGATAAATAGGGGCACACAGGGACAGAGACAGAAAGAAAAAGAGAGATGTCGACTGATAAAGATATTATTGTTAGAACACCATTATCAGCACACGCATGTCACGGAGAAGAGGCATCCTCACCTTTTGAGGACAATGCATGTGTGACAGTAATTGTGACCTGGTCAGTGCCATCCACAACTCCCCCAAAAATTATAGAGTGAGATAAAAAGATATTAAAATCAAGGCAGCACGGTGGCACAGTGGGTTAGCCCTGCTGTCTCACGGCGCCGAGGTCCCAGGTTCGATCACGGCTCTGGGTCACTGTCCATGTGGAGTTTGCACGTTCTCCCCGTGTTTGTGTGGGTTTCGCCCCCACAACCCAAAGGTGTGCAGGGTAGGTGGATTGGCCACGCTAAATTGCCCCTTAATTGTAAAAATGAATTGGATACTCTAAATTAAAAAAATATATATTAAAATCATGAAACAATTTATTTTAAATGGAAAATAAAATATTGTTGCAATTAATTTAGTTTCAATATGCAAAGCAAATTAAAAATTGAACTGTACCACGGCTAGTGGTCTGCTGAATTGCAATGGGTCTACTTGCTAGTGTTTTTAAACTTAATTTCCAGTAATGGAGCGTATTTGTATTCCAATCAATAGCCTTTGCAATTGCTGTTAGGGGGTTTAATTCTCACCCACTGAAAGAAAATTAAACCGGAATTTTGCATCCTAAACGTAATAGATTTAGACTTAATAGATACCTTAAACAATGGTATGTTTATCAGAATAAGACATTTCATTTCACATTGGATGAATGGATTCATGATTTTTTTTATGAAGCTGAATTCATTTCTCCAGCCATGTTGCTGTTTTCAAACAAATAATAATTTTGTGTCAGGTGAGACTGTCTACAAATTAGCTATGCTGTCATTGGCATTACCATCACAAGGCACTGTAATCAGACCGTATTTCGCATCCTGATCTATGTCAAACATGGGTTCAAATCCCACTTTAGAATTTGAAATTATAGTCAAGAGGCTAACATTTTAGTGCAGAATTCAGGGAGTGCTGCACTGTGAAATGTGCCATCTTCCATATGCAGCATTAAACAAAGTGTTATTGCTCTCATGCTCCACAGGGAAGGGAGAGAGTGGTGTCTTGGGTCAACGTTTATTACTCAACCAACATCACTAAAACTAATACCTGATCATCATCTCACTGGTGGTTTAGAGATTTTGTTGTTCATGAATTGATTATCATGTTTCTTGCATTAAAATAGTGATGATATTTCCAAAATACTTTAAAAGGCTGTTTAGGGATATCCTGGGGTTATGACCGGTGTTACATAAATACGGGTCCTTCCTGATCGTTGAAATAACCTAACCCCACATTACTGAAAGTGGTTGTCACCATTCATCTGTGCTCACACTCTGCTATTTAGTTGCAGAATATTGTTCTTCAATGTGCTACATTCACTGTACACTGGACTAGCAGATCCTTAACTAAATTCTGCTCTGCGTCTTGTGCTATTGATCTTTGCACACTGATCTTTGCACACCCCATTCCACTCGCATGATCACCAGTCCCCTACAACGCGGAATCTCCATATCTGGAGTTGGCACAGTGGTTAGCACAGCTGCATCACAGCGTCAGGGACCCAGGTTCAATACTGACCTCTGGTGTCTGTGTGGAGTTTGAACGTTCTCGCCGTGTCTGCGTGGTTTTCCTCCGGGTGCTCCAGTTTAGACCATAAGACCATAAGACATAGGAGTGGATGTAAGGCCATTCAGCCCATCGAGTCCACTCCACCATTCAATCATGGCTGATTTCAACTCCATTTACCCGCTCTCTCTCCATAGCCCTTAATTCCTTGAGAAATCAAGAATTTATTAACTTCTGTCTTAAAGACACTCAACATCCCGGCCTCCACCGCCCTCTGTGGCAATGAATTCCACAGACCCACCACTCTCTGGCTGAAGAAATTTCTCCTCATCTCTGTTCTAAAGTGACTCCCTTTTATTCTAAGGCTGTACCCCCGGGTCCTATTCTCCCCTGCTAATGGAAACAACTTCCCTACATCCACCCTATCTAAGCCATTCATTATCTTGTAAGTTTCTATTAGATCTCCCCTCAACCTCCTAAACTCCAATGAATATAATCCCAGGATCCTCAGACGTTCATCGTATGTTAGGCCTACCATTCCTGGGATCATCCGTGTGAATCTCCGCTGGACCCGCTCCAGTGCCAGTATGTCCTTTCTGAGGTGTGGGGCCCAAAATTGCTCACAGTATTCTAAATGGGGCCTAACTAATGCTTTATAAAGCTTCAGAAGTACATCCCTGCTTTTATATTCCAAGCCTCTTGAGATGAATGACAACATTGCATTTGCTTTCTTAATTACGGACTCAACCTGCAAGTTTACCTTTAGAGAATCCTGGACTAGGACTCCCAAGTCCCTTTGCACTTCAGCATTATGAATTTTGTCACCGTTTAGAAAATAGTCCATGCCTCTATTCTTTTTTCCAAAGTGCAAGACCTCGCACTTGCCCACGTTGAATTTCATCAGCCATTTCTTGGACCACTCTCCTAAACTGTCTAAATCTTTCTGCAGCCTCCCCACCTCCTCCATACTGCCTGCCCCTCCACCTACCTTTGTATCATCGGCAAACTTAGCCAGAATGCCCCCAGTCCCGTCATCTAGATCGTTAATATATAAAGAGAACAGCTGTGGCCCCAACACTGAACCCTGCGGGACACCACTCATCACCGGTTGCCATTCCGAAAAAGAACCTTTTATCCCAATTCTCTGCCTTCTGCCTGACAGCCAATCGTCAATCCATGTTAGTACCTTGCCTCGAATACTATGGGCCCTTATTTTACTCAGCAGCCTCCCGTGAGGCACCTTATCAAAGGCCTTTTGGAAGTCAAGATAGATAACATCCATTGGCTCTCCTTGGTCTAACCTATTTGTTATCTCTTCAAAGAACTAACTATCAGTTTCTTCCCACATGTCCGAAAGACGTGCTTGTTAGGTAATTTGGACATTCTGAATTCTCCCTGTGTGCCGGACAGGCGCCGGAATGTGGCGTCTAGGGGATTTTCACAGTGACTTCACGGCAGTGTTAATGTAAGCCTATTTTTTACAATAAAGATTATTATTATTAAAAGGTGGGAGCGATTCCGAATGTTTGTTTTCTTCCTCTTTCGCACAATGATCATTGGAAGGCAGATGCTCCAATAAATCACCGCCAGACCATCAACCAGGACTCAAATGCAGTAATGTGCCTGGTGGCAGCGATCAGTTCCACGGGCAGCCAGTGGACAGAGCTCCGGGTGATGTGAGTTCAGCACCGTGGACAGCAGCCTGGCCAATTCCCTGCTGCTGCTCACCCCCAGGGGCGCAAGCAGGACTGTATCAGCCCCACCCTCCCTTCGGCAAATGCAGAGGGGACAAGGCAAATTGGCAAGCACTGTTTCCACTGTCAGTTGTTGCAATTCCCCTTCTCCAGAATACCCCAGCCTGCCTTTGCAGGGAATAACTCAGGAATTAAACAGTCTCAATGTGACCCTGTTGCGCACCGTGTACAGATTCCCACCCGGAGTGCTACACTGCTTAGTCCAGTCAATACTGAATGAATTGTCAACATAAACACGCCCTCAGTAATTCCAGAAATCCCTCCCCGAGCTCTAAGACGGATTACACAGAAATGCAGCTCGCTATCTAAGAACGGCCTGTGGGTTAATAAACACAAATGTCCGCCACCAGCAAACACCTTTGCACCCCCAATGTTGCCTAGATGTTAAAATAGAATAGAATAACCATTTTCCACTGCCCGTGCCTGTAGCACGCCAGTCTGCAGCATACTCAGCCACTGCCCCGCTCTCTGCATCTGGGAATGCCTAGAAAATGTCCCTTCTCTCTGCTTCCGCCCTTGTCTGCTATCAATATTCAGACGCGAACATGGAGAGGGGGCAATTTTTCATGAAACCCTCGTTCTAAATCTCCCGAGGACGCCTGACGCTGCATTGAATCAGAAACTGTTGTGACCTGCAGCAATGTGAAGGAAACTTAACTGAGCTCTCTGGCTGTGAGTGATTATTGTAGGTTTCTACAGTCAGGCTGGTCGATAGCTTCGCTAGTGGAAGTGATCCAAGATGCTGGGTGAAATCAGGACGTTTTCCCAGTGTCAGAACTCCGGACATTACCAGCTAAACGCAACATGTTCTATAATGCAGCAGCAGATTCAGGTGGGAAACAATTACAGGGATAAAATAAGTAAAATACACCTTCGGGTACATTGCCCGGTTAAAGTGACCCTGGACTTGCATTGGATTGGTCCATAGTTATACTGGGCAGAGTAGTGGAGAGGTTTGTCATTGTATTCTGCAGCCTGGCTAACCAGGAAACTTACCAGCTGCCCTCTGGCATATTGGAAGGATTTACCGACTGATAATCAACCTGTTCGGCCACTTTACAAAGGCCAATCCACAGTCCCCAAATGGGACGCTGAGCACTGTCTCATATAACCTCCTACAACAGCCACAGAGGCAGGAAATCTGAAATAAAAACAGGAAATGTTGGAACTGCTCAGCAAGGCAGACTTGTCACGTGAGAGTACCTTTAAGAAATGGGTGTTTAAGAAATGTGCCTTTAAAAATTGGGTGTTTATCAGTGATGTCAGAGTGTGGGTGGAGCTGGGCTGTCTGTCAGCTTTTTACTTTGGTTTTAGGCTGTTTGCGGCAGGGTGTGTTTTAGTTTCGTTTTCAGTGTTGGAGCTGAAGCCAGACAGAGCGGGTGTACTGTTGCTCTCTCTGCCATCGAAAGACTATCTCTTGATCATTTGATGAATTCAGAATTATAAATGTTTTCAGTAGTGACTTTAACCTGATGTGCTTCTGATAAAGGTTTCGTTTTTAAGTCGTTTGGATGTTAAAAAGGAAAGCTTAAAGGTTTACTTAGCGTTGTAGTCTTTGGGGGTTGTATTTGAATTAATGGTTGCTAAGATGTTCACTGTATGTTTTAAAAAGGTTAACTTGAGTTCATAGAATAAACATTGTTTTGCTTTAAAAAATACTTTTCCATTTCTGCTGTACCACACCTGCAGAGTGGGCCATGTGCTCCCCATACCACAATCTAGTAAATGTTGTGGGTCAAGTGAACTCCATTATACACTTTGGGGCTCTCTAAACCCTGGCCCATAACAGACTGCATGTGTCCAGAGCGAAACTGTTAACATTGCAAGTTGCTAACCCTTCATCAGCACTGCATTCTGATGAAAGAATGTTGACCTGAGACGTTAACTCTGTTTCTCGTTCCACTGTCTTCCACTGGAGCTATGGATGCTGATGGTAAAGGCTCTAATTTTCTTTCAGTCACATGGCTGAGCAGGAATCCTGAACAGGAATCTCTCCTGCTCTCACCAACTCACACTGGCCTGTTTTTGGAAGGATTTACAGGTGTTTGGCCGCGTTATGAGTGCACCTTCCTTGCCCGTCAAGTCCTGAGGTGGGACGTGAACCTGCAGCTTCTGGCTCAGAGTCAGAGCCACTATCCACTGCCCAACAAGACCCCCTCCGTGATTTATATATCAACAAGATCCCCTTCAGTGATCTGAAGAGGGGTGTACAAATATAGAGAGCAGCAATGAATTGTGTTTATAATGTGAGATATTCATTTCTCCATTGACTGGGAGAAGGAGGACAACTCAAGTTTTAAAAATTCCTTCATGGGATGCTGGCGAGGCCAGCATTTAATGCTCATTCCTCATTTCCTTGAGGCCCTAGTCACCACACTACAGTGCCTGCTCGGGTACACAGAGGGAGTATTCAGAATGTCCAATTCACCTAACAGCACATCTTTCGGGATTGTGGGAGGAAACCGGAGCACCCGGAGGAAACCCACGCAGACACGGGGAGAACGTGCAGACTCCGCACAGACCGTGACCCAAGTCGGGAATCGAACCTAGGACCGTGGCGCTGTGAAGCAACTGTGCTAACCACTGCATAACCATGCTGCCGTATCATGCAATACCTACGCACATTCCTAAAAGGCAAGGTTTCCACTGCGTAGTTAAACAACCATAATGAACAAACGAGGTAAAACGGTGTCAAGCTAAAACAACAATTTGTGTTTATACAATGTACTTAATACAGTGAAACATTCCAAGGCGCTCACAGGAGATTCTCAATCAAGATTTGATACAGAGCCACATCCACATAAGTGATATAAGGTCCAAGGTAGAGGAGATCAGGAAGAATGAAAAGACAGGGATGCACAAGAGACCAGAATTTGGGGAGTTCCTCCACTAAGCTGCAGGATAATCCTTATGTTCCTGTTTCAAACATCTACTGTTTGCAAGTGAGCACTGTCAGCCGGCTACATAAGGGACAAGAACAAAAGATGAGATGCCCCTGATCATATCAGGTACCAGGAGAGCAGGTGCACAAACACAGCTGATGAAAAATTTTAAATGAAGGAATCAGTATAAATTTACAAAACAGAATATAAAGGCTAAACTTTATTTCAGTGGTTATCTTAAATGTCATATCTGTGCAGGTACCACAAATATTATGGTATTTCCAAGTGCGCCACTGGACTGGAGGCTCCTATCCTATCCCTTTGGAAACATATTAATATAAATCCACATGACATGCAGCACGGCAGGATTTATCCGGATGGCACACTCGGAATTGTAAATATGAAATGAAATGAAAATCGCTTATTGTCACAAGTAGGCTTCAATGAAGTTACTGTGAAAAGCCCCTAGTCGCCACATTCTGGCGCCTGTTCGGGGAGGCTGTTACGGGAATCAAACCGTGCTGCTGGCCTGCCTTGGTCTGCTTTCAAAGCCAGCGATTTAGCCTAGTGTGCTAATATGCCCTCGCAACGTAACATTGGAATGAAGATAGTGAACGCAAAGTCTTCAAAAGTTGCAAACTTATTTTATCAAAAAGATTGACACAGATTTAAGGAAATGTGGAAATAAAGTGCCCAGTGAGAGCCCTAAAGAGTAATAAATGGATACGAAGAAAATAACAAGAGACACAAAGACAGAATATGAAATAAACCTTGGGACCGATATCAAAATGAATAGCTAGCACAATATGATAATAGTTAGAAAGGAAATTATGCATATCAAATGAATACAAGAAGCTTAGAAATAATTCACAATTTTAATTAGACTTAACATGCTTAAAAATGGTAGTGGAGAAAATAGTAGGAGCTAAATTCTTCTCCAGGGGTTTAAAGGAAGCCAGCTAACCTCAAGCAGCTGAAATGTGTGCCTCAAGGATAAGCAAAGGTGTAATCGCATACTTTTTTTAGTTTTTATTTGAATTCTAACCTTTCTCACTTCAGAGACCTGTGTGTCCGTGCGTGTTTCATCAGACCTTCTCTTTTGGGTTCAGTAATTAATAAACTTACTCTTTCTTTGATTAAGAAAACCTGTTTTGAGCGATTCCTTATTAAAAAGTTAACACATTTGGATCGAAAAAGGCATTTGCGGGGAAAATAACGTTTGTTTAAAATCCGTTGTTGCTCCCGATTGTGGGGAGGGTGGAGTGGGGGTGGTGGTATGGGGTTGGGGTGGGGGTGCAAATCAAGGGGAGCCAGTTCACCCCTCAGCCTGTCGTACACACTTTCCTCTTGTTTATTGCATTTGTTTTTTTCCCTCTCTGGTATGGTGTCTCTGTTAAATATATTAAAGACATCATGAAAATGTTAGTTGTTGCTGAGGAACATTGTGGCAAGAACGAGAACTCGTTATATAGCACATATCACTCCCCAATAACATCTCGAAGTGCTTCATAGCCAGTAAAGCACTTTCAGCATTCACTGTTATGTAAACAAATGTGGCAGCATAACAACGTCCCACAAGGAGTGAAGAATGATTGGCTAATCTTTTCTCAGGGCCGTTGATTCAGTAAGAAATGTGAGCCAGGTCACCAGAAGAACTCCTCAACTCCTTTGTCCCTCTTCAATCAGCACCGTGGTATTAAACTGGACAGAATAGTTGGGGCCTTGAATGAACAACACCTCCAGAGAGCTCCCAGCCCCCTGGAGCAAACCAGCTGGTTTGGCCTCGGGCTAAAGAGCTGGCTTTTAAAGCAGACCAAGGCAGGCCAGCAGCACGATTCAATTCTCGTACCAGCCTCCCCGAACAGGTGCCGGAATGTGGCGACTAGGGGCTTTTCACAGTAACTTCATTTGAAGCCTACTTGTGACAATAAGCGATTTGCATTAGGGGCTGGTTTAGCACAGGGCTAAATCGCTGGATTTTAAAGCAGACCAAGGCAGGCCAGCAGCACGGTTCAATTCCCGTACCAGCCTCCCCGAACAGGTGCCGGAATGTGGCGACTAGGGGCTTTTCACAGTAACTTCATTTGAAGCCTACTCGTGACAATAAGCGATTTTCATTTCATTTTCATTTTCATTTCCCAACTGAGGTGCCAGCCGCGATCATGCAGTTAAGTCTGTGGGGCTTGGGGCAATGACCGACTGGCCTTGTCTATCACATAATCATCCCCATTGTATGACCCTTCGATTTCATTCCTTGGGTCTGTCATCGACTAAAGAACAGTTCTGAGGCAGTGGTTGTAACTGGATCAGTGAAAGCTCTTATTTGTAGGTCAGGGAACTGGTTGCACCTCCAATATACTTGTCAAATTCAATACTTTCTTCTGTTAATCAAATTAAATTGCGTTGTGGTTCCTGGCAGCAAGCCAATGCTCTCTGTCAATATGAAGTCAAAGTTGATAGCTGTGTACTTTCTGGCTGTAGTTGGAATTTCTGAGAGAATCTTATTCCAGTCTCTAATATTACAACCCTCAGCCCCACTGCAAACTCCATTTGAGCTAACAGAGTGACTGAACCTACCTGAGAGCAGTGTTTTTCAAACTTTCTTTCCCGGAACCCACTTTTGCCAACTGGCTGACCTTGGGGACCCACTTGAGGGCCAGCACAGACATGTTCTGTGTTGTACAACTATATGACTCTATGAAAGTAGAGATATATTCAAAGCGCAGAGGAGCGCCACAAGGTTGATGTCAATGTTTGAATTATGGAAAAAAGAAACAAGATTTACATTTTTCTAGCACCTTCATAACCACATAGGTATAAAGTAGTTTGTAACCAATGAAGTACAGTCTCTGTTGTAATGCCAATTTACACACAGCAAGATCCCACAAACAGCAATGTGAAAATGACCAGATAATCTATTTTTGGGATGTTGATCGAGGTATAAATGTTAGTGAGGACATCAGGGATAATTCCCTGCTCTTATTCAATGTAGTCCCATGGAATACTTTACATCCACATGAGAGGCAGAGCCTCCATGAAACATGGTAACTGAAAAATGGCATTTCTAGCAGGGCAGCATCCCCGCAGTACTACACTTAGCCTAGATGTGGAGGTGAAACCCACACACGTCTGATGTTGAGACAAGTGTGTTCCCCACTGAGCCACAACTAACACAGAACAAATACTGCAGAAATTTAGGATTGGTAGCCTTTAATCTTAAAGATAATCTTACAGGAGAAGATGCAATATGCTAATAAATGGTTGGGGAAGATGAATCCAGAACATTACTGTAAATTAAACTGTGAGAGCATACTCGTTTAAACTCGGAACAGCTGCTTTTGGGATTGATATCAATATTTTTTTCATTTACGATGCATGATGATTCTTTTTTGGGGGGGGAGGGCAGCAAGTTGCCATAGAATTCTGAGGAATTTCCTTCGTAGCTGTTGTGAAAGAGTCCGAGTGTGATAGTTCTGTGCCCGGTTTAATCTAGTCCCTATTGTACAGTTTAAATCTTTCAATTCAGAATTCAAGTTTCAGTGAGTTTTGCTGCGGGTGAGGCTCAACACCCAGACCCAGGAAGGAAGAAGAGAGTTTTCTCCAAGGCTGGTGTCCTTCACACATTTTGAATGGATGCGTAAAATCACCAACCTGGCTTCCGAAAGGCTCCTTCCAACGAGAGGACTGAGGGGGAGAGTGTGTAAGCGGAGGGTGTGCAGGGTAGGGGCTGTGCCAGCTTCTCTACAGCGATGGGAACTGATTCTCTTGCATAGATACATAGAACATACAGTGCAGAAGGAGGCCATTCGGCCCATCAAGACTGCACCGACCCACTTAAGCCCTCACTTCCACCCTATCCCCATAACCCAATAACCCCGCCTAACCTTTTTGGACACTAAGGGCAATTTATCGTGGCCAATCCACCGAACCTGCACATCTTTGGACTGTGGGAGGAAACCAGAGCACCCGGAGGAAACCCACGCACACACGGGGAGAACGTGCAGACTCCGCACAGACAGTGACCCAGCGGGGAATTGAACCTGGGACCCTGGCGCTGTGAAGCCACAGAGCTAGCCACTTGTGCTACCGTACCGTTCATCGAAGCTGACTGCAGGACACTGTTCCCAGAATGCTCTCTTGGTGGGTGAACCTGGAAAGTTACTCAATTTAAGTTTAGTTGATTGAGAAATTTCAGTCCAGTGAAGAGTCGGGTTGATTGGTGATGACTTGATGGCCCGTTACTTGGCTTCAGTCTTGTCCGTGTGATGGTTCCAAATTACAACTAACCGCCTGGCTTGCTGCTGGGATGTCTGACAGCTGGCCACGCCACTCTGATTCTCACTCCAATCTCCCGTATCTCCCCTCACAAAATCCACTTTTGTGGAACATTTTCTGTTTGCCGCCCTGATCTTACCCAGTAGTTGGGATACCTATGTTAATTTCAGGGTGCGCCATGACCCTTTTTACACCTGCCCGCGATCCACCCACAGGTCGCGACCCCCACTTTGAAAAAGCCTGCCTTAGAGGATCATTAGGGCGGTACGGTAGCACAGTGGTTAGCGCTGTTGCTTCACAGCGCCAGGGTCCTGGGTTCGATTCCCGGCTTGGGTCACTGTCTGTGCGGAGTCTGCACGTTCTCCCCGTGTCTGCGTGGGCTTCCTCCGGGTGCTCCGGTTTCCTCCCACAAGTCCCGAAAGACGTGCTTGTTAGGTGAATTGGACATTCTGAATTCTCCCTCCGTGTACCCGAACAGGCGCAGGAATGTGACGACTCGGGGATTTTCATTGCAGTGTTAATGTGACAATAATAAAGATTATTAAATAAAGATTATTATTATTTACAGCAACAATTACCATGGAGAGGGACTGCTAATGTGTCCTGGGTCAGTGAAGTATGTTAACATTGGTGCTGATTATTGAACACTCACTGCAAATTTTACCCTGAATTCTTTGCCTATTTTCTTGGACGAATATTGTACTTAAAGATATAAATTACAATTTATTCCATCACCAGTGGCACTGCCAAGCATTTCTAATGCAAAGGGTTTTCACTCCCTCAATCTCTTCACCTCTTCCCCCTCTTTTAAGATGCTCCTTACAACCCATCTCCTTGACCAAGGTTTTATTCACCTGCCCCAGTATCTCCTCATGAACATAGGAACAAGGAACAGGAATGGGCCATTCAGCCCCTCGAGCCTGCTCTGTCATTGATTAAGATTGTAGCTGATCCGAGAATAACCTCCTGCCTACCCCCAATAACCTTTCACCCTCTTGTTTACCAAGAATCTATTCACCTCTCCCCTAAAAATGTTCCAAGACTCTGCTTCCAAAAACTCACAAACCTATGAGTGAAAAACATCACCTCAGCACCATTTTAAATGGTGACCCTTTATCTATAAACAATGACCCCGAGTCCTAGATTCTCCCACAAGAGGAAACATCGTCTCCACATCCACCCTGTCAAGTCCCCTGAGGATTTTAAAGGTTTCAATGAAGTCACCTTTTACTCTTCTGAATCCAGCGGATACTAGCTGAGCCAGTCTAATATTTCCTCAAGGCAACAGGTATTAATCCAGTAAACCTTCTCTGAACTGCTTTCAATGCATTTACATCTTGCCTGAAATAAGGAGACCAATAATGTACACAATATATAGAATTATAGAATCCACAGTGCAAAAGGAGGCCACTCGGCCTATCGAGTCTGCACTGGCCCCTGGAAAGAGCACCCTACTCCACACCTCAACCCTATCCCCATAACCCAGTAACCCCACCTAACCTTTTTGGACACTAAGGGCTATTTCGAATGGCCAATCCATCTAACCTACAGATCTTTGGACTGTGGGAGGAAACCGGAGCACCCGGAGGAAACCCACGCAGACACAGGGAGAACGTGCAGACTCCGCACAGACAGTGACCCAGCAGGGAATCGAACCTGGGACCCTGGAGCTGTGAAGCAACAGGTTGTGGTCTCACCAATGTTCTGGACAACTGAACCACAACCTCTTTACTTTTGTATTCATCTCCCCTCAAAATAAACAATAACATTCTATTAGTATTCCTAATGACTTGCTGTAGCTGTATACTCGCCTTTTGTGATTCATGCACTCGGACACCCAGATTGAAATTACACAATGTTTTCACCTCAAGTACTTTTCTGTGGAAGTGAATTCCACAGATTCACAGAAGAAAATTCTCCTCACCTCAGTCCTAAAAGGTTTGACCCTTATCCTCAATCTGTGACCCCTAGTTCTGGACTCCCCCACCATCGGGAACATTCTTTCTGGACCTAGGAGGAACCGGAGGAAAATCCTTTTCGCACAGCGAGTGGTTCAGTTGTGGAATGCTCTGTCTGATGGAGGCTGATTCAATCCAGGCAATTGGAAGAGAATCAGGCTGTTGTCTGAAAAGGAAGAATGTGCAGGATCACGGGGAGAAGGGGGAAAATGGTCCTGAATGAAATGCTCATTCAGAGAGTTGGTGCAGACACGATTGGCTGAATGGCCTTCTGCGCTGGAACAGTTCTGTAATCCTTAGAACATGGTGAATTCTGCCCTTTCCGAAACCATGATTAATTCTCTAGTCTGAGCTTCCAGGAAGCACCATGTCACTGGTTAACTGTGCGAGACGAAGCTACAAGAAAGATGACATTATTAATTTTCACTTCGGAAACAAGACTCATCTCTCAGCTTGGTTAGCAATGCTGAGTGAATATGTGTTTATAGATCTTCCTCACCATTTAAGAACCAATATCGCACTTCTTATTGAGTGTTCTTAGGTTAATTAGCAAGAAATCAGCTGGGAAGACTACTTATGAGGAGGTTTAATGATCTAAAATGAGGTATTTTGGGTAAATATGGAGCATTGATGCAAGTTAAACCTTCACCAGAGGATTGGAGTAAATTGGTACACATCTGAAAAGTTTAGCTGAAGATTGATACAGGGATGCAGAGTGATTAACACTGAGAATAACCGCCTGAGTAGGGAGTAGAGACAACATTTTGGAGTCATTGAATTGGTAAATATAGGTTTCGATAGATTGAGTTAGAGGGGTTGAATGGCCTTCTTCTTGGGGTGGCACAGTGGTTAGCACTGCTGCCTCACAGCGCCAGGGACCCAGGTTCTATCCCGGCCCCGGGTCACTGTCTGTGTGGAGTTTGCACATTCTCCCCGTGTCTGCATGGGTTTCCTCCGGGTGCTCCGGCTTCCGTCAAAGTCCAAAGATGTGCAGGTTAGGTGGATTGGCCATGATAAATTGCCCCTTAATGTCCAGAGATGTGCAGGTCAGATTATGGGATTATGGGGATAGGGCAAAGTGGCCCCTTGTCAATGGGCAGAGTGCTCATTCGAAGGGCCGGTGCAGACTTGATGGGCCGAATGGCCTCCTTCTGCACTGTAGGGATTCTGTGATTCTATCCACACTTACCTTTGATATTCCCAATGTCATATCAACAGAAATGTTTGTTCCATATCTTCACAAACTTTCTTTCCCCTTTGGGGAAATGTTGGAAGGATTAGTGGCCGATCATCACCTTGTTGAACGGAATCCTAAACATTCCTTCTCTGGCAAGCAAGGGCTGGAGTGGGACATGAACCCACAACCTTGGCTCAGGGACAAGGGCACTACTGACTGAGGCACAAGACCTCACAACAATGACAATCTTCCCATCTGACTGATTCACCGCATTCCAGGACAATTCCGCCACTGTAAGCCTCGCTCTGTGACACAACACTTTGATGTTGGAGGGAAGCAAAGTTAAATATTCATCAAATTTCCACTGCAGAACTCAAATTATTTTAAACCTGGTGAGACCGCCTGTGAACGCAGGGTCATATCTAGAAACAAATCTCACACAATGAATTGCTGTTGGAAAATAGTCAATGTTGTTATGGAGACAGGCAGGCCAGAAGAATAGAAATAAATTGAACCAAGTGTTCCCAGAGCAGGTGCAGGAACAAAAACAACCTCCCTCTGTAGTGGCACCTTGAGAGCTCCCAGGCGGCACACAAGGATGTAGGCATTGTGAGGGACCACTCCCAACATGGAGACTGACTCAATGGATCTGTAAAGCAGCAGAGAATTAGGTGCGGGATCCAGTGTGTCCTTTGGTTTTCCGAATGAATTTGGCTTGTCCGATGGGAGTCGCTTCGCTAAACTTCCAACTCCAGCAGCTGGATTTGAATCCCACTCAGAATCCCAGACTCACAGGAAAATACAGTGCAGAAAAGGCCCTCCGGCCCATTGAGTCTGCACCGCCGCATGAAAGGCACTTCTGCCAATCCGAATCCCAGTGTCCAGCGCTTGGCCCACCTCGAAGGTTAAGACGTTGCCAAGTGCTCATCCAGGTACTTTGTAAAGGATGCGAGGTGTCCCGCCTCCACCACCCTCCCAGGCCGTGCGTCCCAGACCGTTACCACCCTCCGGGGTAAAAAGGTTTTTCCTCAAAACCCCCCTAAACCTCCCCCCCACCTCACCTTGAACTTGTGTCCCCTCGAAACCGACCCTTCAACAGCAGCTCCCTATCCACCCTGTCCATGCCCTGCATAATCCTGTCCACCTCGATCAGGTCACCCCTCAGTCTTCTCTACTCCACTGAAAACAATCCAAGTCTATCCAGCCTCTCTTCATAAATAAAATGTTCCGCCCCAGGCAACATCCTGGTGAATCTCCTCTGCACCCCCTCCAGTACAATCGCATCCTTCCTATAATGTGCCCACCAGCTGGACTCCAGCTGTGCCTCACCAATGTTCTATAAAACTCCAACATGGACTCTCTGCTCTTGTAATCCATGCCTCTATTGATAAAGGCAAGTGCCCCATATGCCTTTTTCACCACCCTATTAACCTGTCCTCTGCCTTCAGAGATCTATGGACAAACACGCCAAGGTCCCTTTGTTTCTCAGGACTTCCCAGTGCAGTGTCATTCATTGAATATTTCCTTGTCAAATTGCTCCTTCCAAAGTGTAACTCCTCACACTTTCCAGGGTTAAATTCCATCTGCCACTTTTCTGCCCATTTGACCATCCCGTCTACATCTTCCTGTACCCCAAGACCCTCAGCCTCACTGTTAACCCCCCGGGCAATCTTTGTGTCATCTGCAAACTTACTGATCCGACCCCTCACATAGTCATCTCAGTCATTTATATAAATGACGAATAATAGGAGACCCAGCACAGATCCCTGTGGTACCCCACTGGACACTGACTTCCAGTCACTAACGCAGCCGTCTGTCATCACCCTCTGTCTCCCACAGCTCAGCCAGATTTCAATCCACTGCATCAAGTTCCCCTGTAGCCAATGTGCATTTGCCTTCTTTATAAGTCTCCCATGTGGAACCTTGTCAAATGCTTTGCTGAAATCCATGTAAACTACATCAACTGCACTTCCCTCATCTACACACTTAGTCACATGCTCAAATGTGCTAGGAATGACCTCCTCTGACAAAGCCATGCTGACTATTCCTGATCAAACCCTGCCTCTCTAAGTGGAGACAGATTCCCTCCTTCAGAATCTTCTCCATTACTCAGGCTGCTCAGGATTTATCTTGTGGCTGTAGAAGGTGCATGAGTTGACAGAAACCCCAATCCAGTTTCTCAAAAACTTTCTCCTAACAGTGTCAAACTGCCACGTAATTACTATGTGACTTTGAGAAACACTGGGGTGGCTGGTGCAGGAAATGAAAATTATTAATTCATTGATGCAGTGAGAGGCTCTTCTGAGACTCGGGAGTGGGATGATTTTTGGGTAGGGTCGAGAAGCTTTGATCCATGTCTGGCTGCACCACACCGCTCGAGGGAATGTTTAATGCTGACACTTGGTGCCCAAGGGGAGCAGTGGCGTAGTTGTATTGTCACTGGACTAGCAATCCAGAGACCCAGGAAAATGCTCTGGGGATCTGGGTTCGATTCCCACCAGTGCAGTTGGTGCAATTTGAATGAAATAAAAATCTGGAATTAAAAGTCGAATGAAACCATTGACAATTGTCGTAAAAAGCCGTTTAGTTCAATAATGTCCTTTAGGGAAGGAAATCTGCCGTCCTTACTGGTTCTGGCCTACATGTGACTCCAGACCCACAGCAATGTGATTGACCCTTAAATGCCCTCAGGGATGGGCAATAAACGCTGGGCCAGACAGTGACGCCCACATCAAATAAAGAAAAGATTGGAAAGAGTCCATTCTCCAAGGTGAAGGCAGTAATTATACTAAAAGAGATTAATCTTTTTTACAGTGCTCAACAGGTCAATCATTCGACTTGAAGGTCATTCAATTTATCTTCTTTCATGTCGCATTAAACCATTGTTACAATCTCCTTGGGGATCGATAATGAATCACAAAATTGCTGCAGAAGGAAGTCATTTGGGACATCATGGCTGCACTGGCTCTCTGAACGAGCAGTTCACATAACACCATACTCCCAGCATCTCCCTGTATTCCAGCATTATCTCCCCTTTAAATAACAATCTAATTCCCTTTTGAACGCTCAGATAGAACCTGTGTCCTCCTCGATTCCAGATCCCAGCCACTCGCTGTGTGAATGTCTCCACCACACTCTCAGACAGTACATTCCAGATCCTAACCACTCGCTGTGTGAATGTCTCCACCACACTCTCAGACAGAACATTCCGGATCCTAACCACTCACTGTGTGAATCTGCCTCCACCACACTCTCAGATAGTACATTCCAGATCCTAACCACTCGCTGTGTGAATCTGCCTCCACCACACTCACAGACAGAACATTCCAGATCCCAGCCACTCGCTGTGTGAATCTGCCTCCACCACACTCTCAGACAGAACATTCCGGATCCTAACCACTCGCTGTGTGAATCTGTCTCCACCACACTCTCAGACAGTACATTCCAGATCCTAACCACTCGCTGTGTGGATCTGCCTCCACCACACTCTCAAACAGAACATTCCAGATCCTAACCACTCGCTGTGTGAATCTGTCTCCACCACACTCTCAGACAGTACATTTTGGATCCTAACCACTCGCTGTGTGAATCTGTCTCCACCACACTCTCAGACAGTACATTTTGGATCCTAACCACTCGCTGTGTGAATCTGTCTCCACCACACTCTCAGACAGAACATTCCGGATCCTAACCACTCGCTGTGTGAATCTGACTCCACCACACTCTCAGACAGTACATTTTGGATCCTAACCACTCGCTGTGTGAATCTGTCTCCACCACACTCTCAGACAGTACATTCCGGATCCTAACCACTCGCTGTGTGGATCTGTCTCCACCACACTCACAGACAGTACATTCCAGATCCTAACCACTCGCTGTGTGGATCTGCCTGCACCACACTCACAGAGAGTACATTCCGGATCCTAACCACTCGCTGTGTGGATCTGTCTCCACCACACTCACAGACAGTACATTCCAGATCCTAACCATTCGCTGTGTGAATCTGTCTCCACCACACTCACAGACAGTACATTCCAGATGCTAACCACTCGCTGTGTGGATCTGCCTCCACCACACTCTCAGACAGAACATTCCAGATACTAACCACTCGCTGTGTGAATCTGTCTCCACCACACTCTCAGACAGTACATTTTGGATCCTAACCACTCGCTGTGTGAATCTGTCTCCACCACACTCTCAGACAGTACATTTTGGATCCTAACCACTCGCTGTGTGAATCTGTCTCCACCACACTCTCAGACAGAACATTCCGGATCCTAACCACTCGCTGTGTGAATCTGTCTCCACCACACTCTCAGACAGTACACTTTGGATCCTAACCACTCGCTGTGTGAATCTGTCTCCACCACACTCACAGACAGTACATTCCAGATCCTAACCATTCGCTGTGTGAATCTGCCTCCACCACACTCTCAGACAGAACATTCCGGATCCTAACCACTCGCTGTGTGAATCTGCCTCCACCACACTCTCAGACAGTACATTCCAGATCCTAACCACTCACTGTGTGAATCTGCCTGCACCACACTCACAGACAGTACATTCCGGATCCTAACCACTCGCTGTGTGAATCTGTCTCCACCACACTCACAGACAGTACATTGCAGATCCTAATCACTCGCTGTGTGAATGTCTCCACCACACTCTCAGACAGTACATACCGGATCCTAACCACTCGCTGTGTGAATCTGTCTCCACCACACTCTCAGACAGTCCATTCCAGATCCTAACCACTCGCTGTGTGAATCTGTCTCCACCACACTCTCAGACAGTACATTCCGGATCCTAACCACTCGCTGTGTGAATCTGTCTCCACCACACTCTCAGACAGTACATTCCAGATCCTAAACACTCGCTGAGTGAATCTGCCTCCACCACACTCTCAGACAGAACATTCCGGATCCTAACCACTCGCTGTGTGAATCTGCCTCCACCACACTCTCAGACAGAACATTCCGGATCCTAACAACTCGCTGTGTGGATCTGTCTCCACCACACTCTCAGACAGTACATTCCAGATCCAAACCACTCGCTGTGTGAAACTGTCTCCACCACACTCTCAGACAGAACATTCCAGATCCTAACCACTCGCTGTGTGAATCTGTCTCCACCACACTCTCAGACAGTACATTCCCGATCCTAACCACTCGCTGTGTGAATCTGTCTCCACCACACTCTCAGACAGAACATTCGGATCCTAACGACTCTCTGTGTGAATCTGTCTCCACCACACTCTCAGACAGAACATTCGGATCCTAACGACTCTCTGTGTGAATCTGTCTCCACCGCACTCACAGACAGTACATTCCGGATCCTAACCACTCGCTGTGTGAATCTGTCTCCACCACACTCTCAGACAGTACATTCCAGATCCTAACCACTCGCTGTGTGAATCTGTCTCCACCACACTCTCAGACAGAACATTCCAGATCCTAACCACTCGCTGTGGGAATCTGTCTCCACCACACTCTCAGACAGTACATTCCCGATCCTAACCACTCGCTGTGTGGATCTGTCTCCACCACACTCTCAGACAGAACATTCCAGATCCTAACCACTCGCTCTGTGAATCTGCCTCCACCACACTCACAGACAGTACATTCCGGATCCTAATCACTCGCTGTGTGAATCTGTCTCCACCACACTCACAGACAGTACATTCCAGATCCCAACTACTCCCTGTGTGAATCTACCTCCACCACACTCTCAGACAGTACATTCCCGATCCTAACCACTCACTGTGTGAATTTGTCTCCACCACACTCACAGACAGTACATTCCAGATCCTAACCACTCGCTGTGTGAATCTGCCTCCACCACACTCTCAGACAGTACATTCCAGATCCTAACCACTCGCTGTGTGAATCTACCTCCACCACACTCACAGACAGTACATTCCGGATCCTAACCACTCACTGTGTGAATCTACCTCCACCACACTCTCAGACAGTACATTCCGGATCCTAACCACTCACTGTGTGAATCTACCTCCACCACACTCTCAGACAGTACATTCCGGATCCTAACCACTCACTGTGTGAATCTACCTCCACCACACTCTCAGACAGAACATTCCAGATCCTAACCACTCACTGTGTGAATCTACCTCCACCACACTCTCAGAGAGTACATTCCGGATCCTAACCACTCACTGTGTGAATCTACCTCCACCACACTCTCAGAAAGTACATTCCGGATCCTAACCACTCACTGTGTGAATCTACCTCCACCACACTCTCAGACAGTACATTCCAGATCCTAACCACTCGCTGTGTGGATCTGTCTCCACCACACTCTCAGACAGTACATTCCGGATCCTAACCACTCGCTGTGTGAATCTGTCTCCACCACACTCACAGACAGTACATTCCAGATCCTAACCACTCGCTGTGTGAATCTGTCTCCACCACACTCTCAGACAGTACATTCCAGATCCTAACCACTCGCTGTGTGAATCTGTCTCCACTACACTCTCAGACAGTATATTCCAGATCCTAACCACTCGCTGTGTGAATCTGTCTCCACCACACTCTCAGACAGTACATTCCCGATCCTAACCACTCACTGTGTGAATCTGTCTCCACCACACTCACAGACAGTACATTCCAGATCCTAACCACTCGCTGTGTGAATCTGCCTCCACCACACTTTCAGTCAGTACATTCCAGATCCTAACCACTCGCTGTGTGAATCTACCTCCACCACACTCACAGACAGTACATTCCGGATCCTAACCACTCACTGTGTGAATCTACCTCCACCACACTCTCAGACGGTACATTCCGGATCCTAACAACTCACTGTGTGAATTTACCTCCACCACACTCTCAGACAGTACATTCCGGATCCTAACCACTCACTGTGTGAATCTACCTCCATCACACTCTCAGACAGAACATTCCAGATCCTAACCACTCACTGTGTGAATCTACCTCCACCACACTCTCAGAGAGTACATTCCGGATCCTAACCACTCACTGTGTGAATCTACCTCCACCACACTCTCAGAAAGTACATTCCGGATCCTAACCACTCACTGTGTGAATCTACCTCCACCACACTCTCAGACAGTACATTCCAGATCCTAACCACTCGCTGTGTGGATCTGTCTCCACCACACTCACAGACAGTACATTCCCGATCCTAACCACTCACTGTGTGAATCTACCTCCACCACACTCTCAGACAGTACATTCCGTATCCTAACCACTCACTGTGTGAATCTACCTCCACCACACTCTCAGACAGTACATTCCGGATCCTAACCACTCACTGTGTGAATCTACCTCCACCACACTCTCAGACAGAACATTCCAGATCCTAACCACTCACTGTGTGAATCTACCTCCACCACACTCTCAGAGAGTACATTCCGGATCCTAACCACTCACTGTGTGAATCTACCTCCACCACACTCTCAGAAAGTACATTCCGGATCCTAACCACTCACTGTGTGAATCTACCTCCACCACACTCTCAGACAGTACATTCCGGATCCTAACCACTCACTGTGTGAATCTACCTCCACCACACTCTCAGACAGTACATTCCGGATCCTAACCACTCACTGTGTGAATCTACCTCCACCACACACTGAGACATAACATTCCAGATCCTAACCACTCACTGTGTGAATCTACCTCCACCACACTCTCAGAGAGTACATTCCGGATCCTAACCACTCACTGTGTGAATCTACCTCCACCACACTCTCAGAAAGTACATTCCGGATCCTAACCACTCACTGTGTGAATCTACCTCCACCACACTCTCAGACAGTACATTCCAGATCCTAACCACTCGCTGTGTGGATCTGTCTCCACCACACTCTCAGACAGTACATTCCGGACCCTAACCACTCGCTGTGTGAATCTGTCTCCACCACACTCACAGACAGTACATTCCAGATCCTAACCACTCGCTGTGTGAATCTGTCTCCACCACACTCTCAGACAGTACATTCCAGATCCTAACCACTCGCTGTGTGAATCTGTCTCCACTACACTCTCAGACAGTACATTCCAGATCCTAACCACTCGCTGTGTGAATCTGTCTCCACCACACTCTCAGACAGTACATTCCCGATCCTAACCACTCACTGTGTGAATCTGTCTCCACCACACTCACAGACAGTACATTCCAGATCCTAACCACTCGCTGTGTGAATCTGCCTCCACCACACTTTCAGTCAGTACATTCCAGATCCTAACCACTCGCTGTGTGAATCTACCTCCACCACACTCACAGACAGTACATTCCGGATCCTAACCACTCACTGTGTGAATCTACCTCCACCACACTCTCAGACAGTACATTCCGGATCCTAACAACTCACTGTGTGAATCTACCTCCACCACACTCTCAGACAGTACATTCCGGATCCTAACCACTCACTGTGTGAATCTACCTCCATCACACTCTCAGACAGAACATTCCAGATCCTAACCACTCACTGTGTGAATCTACCTCCACCACACTCTCAGAGAGTACATTCCGGATCCTAACCACTCACTGTGTGAATCTACCTCCACCACACTCTCAGAAAGTACATTCCGGATCCTAACCACTCACTGTGTGAATCTACCTCCACCACACTCTCAGACAGTACATTCCAGATCCTAACCACTCGCTGTGTGGATCTGTCTCCACCACACTCACAGACAGTACATTCCCGATCCTAACCACTCACTGTGTGAATCTACCTCCACCACACTCTCAGACAGTACATTCCGGATCCTAACCACTCACTGTGTGAATCTACCTCCACCACACTCTCAGACAGTACATTCCGGATCCTAACCACTCACTGTGTGAATCTACCTCCACCACACTCTCAGACAGAACATTCCAGATCCTAACCACTCACTGTGTGAATCTACCTCCACCACACTCTCAGAGAGTACATTCCGGATCCTAACCACTCGCTGTGTGAATCTGCCTCCACCACACTTTCAGTCAGTACATTCCAGATCCTAACCACTCGCTGTGTGAATCTACCTCCACCACACTCACAGACAGTACATTCCGGATCCTAACCACTCACTGTGTGAATCTACCTCCATCACACTCTCAGACAGAACATTCCAGATCCTAACCACTCACTGTGTGAATCTACCTCCACCACACTCTCAGAGAGTACATTCCGGATCCTAACCACTCACTGTGTGAATCTACCTCCACCACACTCTCAGAAAGTACATTCCGGATCCTAACCACTCACTGTGTGAATCTACCTCCACCACACTCTCAGACAGTACATTCCAGATCCTAACCACTCGCTGTGTGGATCTGTCTCCACCACACTCACAGACAGTACATTCCCGATCCTAACCACTCACTGTGTGAATCTACCTCCACCACACTCTCAGACAGAACATTCCAGATCCTAACCACTCACTGTGTGAATCTACCTCCACCACACTCTCAGAGAGTACATTCCGGATCCTAACCACTCACTGTGTGAATCTACCTCCACCACACTCTCAGAAAGTACATTCCGGATCCTAACCACTCACTGTGTGAATCTACCTCCACCACACTCTCAGACAGTACATTCCGGATCCTAACCACTCACTGTGTGAATCTACCTCCACCACACTCTCAGACAGTACATTCCGGATCCTAACCACTCACTGTGTGAATCTACCTCCACCACACTCTCAGACAGAACATTCCAGATCCTAACCACTCACTGTGTGAATCTACCTCCACCACACTCTCAGAGAGTACATTCCGGATCCTAACCACTCACTGTGTGAATCTACCTCCACCACACTCTCAGAAAGTACATTCCGGATCCTAACCACTCACTGTGTGAATCTACCTCCACCACACTCTCAGACAGTACATTCCAGATCCTAACCACTCGCTGTGTGGATCTGTCTCCACCACACTCTCAGACAGTACATTCCGGATCCTAACCACTCGCTGTGTGAATCTGTCTCCACCACACTCACAGACAGTACATTCCAGATCCTAACCACTCGCTGTGTGAATCTGTCTCCACCACACTCTCAGACAGTACATTCCAGATCCTAACCACTCGCTGTGTGAATCTGTCTCCACTACACTCTCAGACAGTACATTCCAGATCCTAACCACTCGCTGTGTGAATCTGTCTCCACCACACTCTCAGACAGTACATTCCCGATCCTAACCACTCACTGTGTGAATCTGTCTCCACCACACTCACAGACAGTACATTCCAGATCCTAACCACTCGCTGTGTGAATCTGCCTCCACCACACTTTCAGTCAGTACATTCCAGATCCTAACCACTCGCTGTGTGAATCTACCTCCACCACACTCACAGACAGTACATTCCGGATCCTAACCACTCACTGTGTGAATCTACCTCCACCACACTCTCAGACAGTACATTCCGGATCCTAACAACTCACTGTGTGAATCTACCTCCACCACACTCTCAGACAGTACATTCCGGATCCTAACCACTCACTGTGTGAATCTACCTCCATCACACTCTCAGACAGAACATTCCAGATCCTAACCACTCACTGTGTGAATCTACCTCCACCACACTCTCAGAGAGTACATTCCGGATCCAAACCACTCACTGTGTGAATCTACCTCCACCACACTCTCAGAAAGTACATTCCGGATCCTAACCACTCACTGTGTGAATCTACCTCCACCACACTCTCAGACAGTACATTCCAGATCCTAACCACTCGCTGTGTGGATCTGTCTCCACCACACTCACAGACAGTACATTCCCGATCCTAACCACTCACTGTGTGAATCTACCTCCACCACACTCTCAGAAAGTACATTCCGGATCCTAACCACTCACTGTGTGAATCTACCTCCACCACACTCTCAGACAGTACATTCCAGATCCTAACCACTCGCTGTGTGGATCTGTCTCCACCACACTCACAGACAGTACATTCCCGATCCTAACCACTCACTGTGTGAATCTACCTCCACCACACTCTCAGACAGTACATTCCGGATCCTAACCACTCACTGTGTGAATCTACCTCCACCACACTCTCAGACAGTACATTCCGGATCCTAACCACTCACTGTGTGAATCTACCTCCACCACACTCTCAGACAGAACATTCCAGATCCTAACCACTCACTGTGTGAATCTACCTCCACCACACTCTCAGAGAGTACATTCCGGATCCTAACCACTCGCTGTGTGAATCTGCCTCCACCACACTTTCAGTCAGTACATTCCAGATCCTAACCACTCACTGTGTGAATCTACCTCCACCACACTCACAGACAGTACATTCCGGATCCTAACCACTCACTGTGTGAATCTACCTCCATCACACTCTCAGACAGAACATTCCAGATCCTAACCACTCACTGTGTGAATCTACCTCCACCACACTCTCAGAGAGTACATTCCGGATCCTAACCACTCACTGTGTGAATCTACCTCCACCACACTCTCAGAAAGTACATTCCGGATCCTAACCACTCACTGTGTGAATCTACCTCCACCACACTCTCAGACAGTACATTCCAGATCCTAACCACTCGCTGTGTGGATCTGTCTCCACCACACTCACAGACAGTACATTCCCGATCCTAACCACTCACTGTGTGAATCTACCTCCACCACACTCTCAGACAGTACATTCCGTATCCTAACCACTCACTGTGTGAATCTACCTCCACCACACTCTCAGACAGTACATTCCGGATCCTAACCACTCACTGTGTGAATCTACCTCCACCACACTCTCAGACAGAACATTCCAGATCCTAACCACTCACTGTGTGAATCTACCTCCACCACACTCTCAGAGAGTACATTCCGGATCCTAACCACTCACTGTGTGAATCTACCTCCACCACACTCTCAGAAAGTACATTCCGGACCCTAACCACTCACTGTGTGAATCTACCTCCACCACACTCTCAGACAGTACATTCCGGATCCTAACCACTCACTGTGTGAATCTACCTCCACCACACTCTCAGACAGTACATTCCGGATCCTAACCACTCACTGTGTGAATCTACCTCCACCACACTCTCAGACAGAACATTCCAGATCCTAACCACTCACTGTGTGAATCTACCTCCACCACACTCTCAGAGAGTACATTCCGGATCCTAACCACTCACTGTGTGAATCTACCTCCACCACACTCTCAGAAAGTACATTCCGGATCCTAACCACTCACTGTGTGAATCTACCTCCACCACACTCTCAGACAGTACATTCCAGATCCTAACCACTCGCTGTGTGGATCTGTCTCCACCACACTCTCAGACAGTACATTCCGGATCCTAACCACTCGCTGTGTGAATCTGTCTCCACCACACTCACAGACAGTACATTCCAGATCCTAACCACTCGCTGTGTGAATCTGTCTCCACCACACTCTCAGACAGTACATTCCAGATCCTAACCACTCGCTGTGTGAATCTGTCTCCACTACACTCTCAGACAGTACATTCCAGATCCTAACCACTCGCTGTGTGAATCTGTCTCCACCACACTCTCAGACAGTACATTCCCGATCCTAACCACCCACTGTGTGAATCTGTCTCCACCACACTCACAGACAGTACATTCCAGATCCTAACCACTCGCTGTGTGAATCTGCCTCCACCACACTTTCAGTCAGTACATTCCAGATCCTAACCACTCGCTGTGTGAATCTACCTCCACCACACTCACAGACAGTACATTCCGGATCCTAACCACTCACTGTGTGAATCTACCTCCACCACACTCTCAGACAGTACATTCCGGATCCTAACAACTCACTGTGTGAATCTACCTCCACCACACTCTCAGACAGTACATTCCGGATCCTAACCACTCACTGTGTGAATCTACCTCCATCACACTCTCAGACAGAACATTCCAGATCCTAACCACTCACTGTGTGAATCTACCTCCACCACACTCTCAGAGAGTACATTCCGGATCCTAACCACTCACTGTGTGAATCTACCTCCACCACACTCTCAGAAAGTACATTCCGGATCCTAACCACTCACTGTGTGAATCTACCTCCACCACACTCTCAGACAGTACATTCCAGATCCTAACCACTCGCTGTGTGGATCTGTCTCCACCACACTCACAGACAGTACATTCCCGATCCTAACCACTCACTGTGTGAATCTACCTCCACCACACTCTCAGACAGTACATTCCGGATCCTAACCACTCACTGTGTGAATCTACCTCCACCACACTCTCAGACAGTACATTCCGGATCCTAACCACTCACTGTGTGAATCTACCTCCACCACACTCTCAGACAGAACATTCCAGATCCTAACCACTCACTGTGTGAATCTACCTCCACCACACTCTCAGAGAGTACATTCCGGATCCTAACCACTCACTGTGTGAATCTACCTCCACCACACTCTCAGAAAGTACATTCCGGATCCTAACCACTCACTGTGTGAATCTACCTCCACCACACTCTCAGACAGTACATTCCAGATCCTAACCACTCGCTGTGTGGATCTGTCTCCACCACACTCTCAGACAGTACATTCCGGATCCTAACCACTCGCTGTGTGAATCTGTCTCCACCACACTCACAGACAGTACATTCCAGATCCTAACCACTCGCTGTGTGAATCTGTCTCCACCACACTCTCAGACAGTACATTCCAGATCCTAACCACTCGCTGTGTGAATCTGTCTCCACTACACTCTCAGATAGTACATTCCAGATCCTAACCACTCGCTGTGTGAATCTGTCTCCACCACACTCTCAGACAGTACATTCCCGATCCTAACCACTCACTGTGTGAATCTGTCTCCACCACACTCACAGACAGTACATTCCAGATCCTAACCACTCGCTGTGTGAATCTGCCTCCACCACACTCTCAGTCAGTACATTCCAGATCCTAACCACTCGCTGTGTGAATCTACCTCCACCACACTCACAGACAGTACATTCCGGATCCTAACCACTCACTGTGTGAATCTACCTCCACCACACTCTCAGACAGTACATTCCGGATCCTAACCACTCACTGTGTGAATCTACCTCCACCACACTCTCAGACAGTACATTCCGGATCCTAACCACTCACTGTGTGAATCTACCTCCACCACACTCTCAGACAGAACATTCCAGATCCTAACCACTCACTGTGTGAATCTACCTTCACCACACTCTCAGAGAGTACATTCCGGATCCTAACCACTCACTGTGTGAATCTACCTCCACCACACTCTCAGACAGAACATTCCAGATCCTAACCACTCGCTGTGTGGATCTGTCTCCACCACACTCACAGACAGTACATTCCGGATCCTAACCACTCGCTGTGTGAATCTGTCTCCACCACACTCACAGACAGTACATTCCGGATCCTAACCACTCGCTGTGTGAATCTGTCTCCACCACACTCACAGACAGTACATTCCAGATCCTAACCACTCGCTGTGTGAATCTGTCTCCACCACACTCTCAGACAGTACATTCCAGATCCTAACCACTCGCTGTGTGAATCTGTCTCCACTACACTCTCAGACAGTACATTCCAGATCCTAACCACTCGCTGTGTGAATCTGTCTCCACCACACTCACAGACAGTACATTCCAGATCCTAACCACTCGCTCTGTGAAAACATTATTCCTCATATCGCTTTTGCTTCTTTTGCCAATTTCATCTCTTATTCACCTGAACTCCAGCAGGTGCAAGATTGGCTTCCCAACCCTTCTTCATAAGATAACTTACCATTCCTGGTATTAGTCTAATAAATCTTCCCTTCGAACCGCTTTGAGCACATTTACATTCTTCCTGAAATAAGTTGCCAGTACTATACACAGTCCTTCAGATATGGTCTCACAAGTGTCGTACAACTGAAGCATAACCTCCCTATCTTTGTACTTCCTGGCCTTATCTTGCACCATTTTGTGAACAAGGGTGTTACATTTGCAACTCTCCATTCCTCCGGCAGTACCCGAGTGTAAGGAAGATGGAAAAACATTGTCAGTGTCGCCACAATTTCTACTCTCACATCTCTCCCTATCCTTGGATCCATCTCATCCAACCCGAGTGCTTTGTCAACTCGAAGTACAGGTGGCCTATCCAATACGTCTTCCTTATCAATTTTAAATCCTTCTAGTGCATTAATTACCTCCTCTTTCACCTGGATAACATCTTCTTCCTTGTTAAAATAGTTAATACATTCGCCTTGCCTCCTTGCATAACTCTCCTTTTTGGTCTGAAATGGCACCACTCGTCCTTTTGCTAATTCTATGCCTAAAGAAAACTCCAGGATTTCCTGTTATGTTAGCTGCCAGTCTCTTTTCATACTCCCTCTTTGCTTCTCTTATTTACTTTATCACTCCTCCCATCAACCTTCTATGTTCAGCTCGTTTCCTCATCATATTAATCCATTTGACATGCAGGGGGAGGGGCACAGAGTATTAGTAAAATAGAGACACATCATGCTGTAGTAAAGGAAACAAGTCAGAGTGAGTTCAGCTATGTTGAATGTCAAGACAAGGCTGCATGGTCTTTACTTTAATGCTAGGAGTGTAATAGGTAAAACTGGTGAGTTAAGGGTGTGGATTGACACGTGGAATTGTGGCATTGTTGCTATCACAGAGACATGGTTAAGACAACTTAACAGGGTATAGGATCTTTAGGCAACACAGAGGATGGTGTAAAAAGGGAGGTGGTATTGCACTATTAATTAAGGAATCAATTACTGCGATGAGGAGAGATGGTATCTTGGAAGGGACTTCAAACGAGGCTTCATGGGTAGAATTTAGGAATATAAAGATGGTAGCGGTGTTACTGGGAGTGTATTATAGGCCCCCAAAGAGTCTGTGGGAAATAGAGGAGCAGATATGTAGACAATTCACTGAGGTGTGTAAGAATAATAATGGATTCATTATATTAGGGGATTTCAACTTCCCCAACATAAATTGGGATAGTCAGAGATAAAGAGTTTAGAAGGGGTGGACTTCTTAAAATGTATTCAGGGGGATTTTTGTATCAATATGGAGAGGGCGGAGCAAGAGATGGAGCAGTGGGATCTGGTTCTGGGGAACGAAGCTGGAGAAGTGTTCAATGTGGCAGTGGGGGAGCATATTAGTGATAGTGACCACAACACAGTAAGGTTCAGGTTTTTTACGGACAAGGAAAAAGATGACCTGCAAAAGACGGTTTTGGATTGGGGAAGGCAGATTTTACGAAAATAAGGCAGGGTCTGGCCAAATGTGGCTGGGAAAAACCTCTCGCGGGAAAATCTACAGTGGAGCAGTGGAGGACATTCAAAAAGAAAATGGGGAGAGGAGAGGTCAGGAAATGGGACGATGAGGACCTTGGGCAGTTTGGCACAGGAAGTGAAGAGGTATTGGAGGCTTTGACAGGCTTAAAAACAGACAAATCCCCAGGCCCGGGTGATTTTCATCCCAGGCTGCTGTGGGAAGCGAAGCAGGAAATTGCAGGGGCTCTGCGCAGGGTTTCAATTCCTCTCTGGCCACAGGGGGAGTGCCAGCTAATGGGCGGCACGGCAGCACAGTGGTTAACACTGTTACTTCACAGCACCAGGGTCGCAGGTTCGATTCCCGGCTTGAGTCACTGTCTGTGTGGGGTCTGCATATTCTCCCTGGGTCTGCGTGGGTTTCCTCCGGGCGCTCCGGTTTCCTCCCACAAGTCCCAAAAAACATTCTCCCTCAGTGTACACGAACAGATGCCGGAATGTGGCGACCCAGGGATGTTCACAGTAACTTCATTGCAGTGTTTGTGTAAGCCTGCTTGTGGCAATAATTATTATTATACATTATAATGTTGTTCCACTTTACAAGAAGGGTGGGAGAGATTAACCAGGGAATTACAGACTGGTGAGTCCTACGCCAGTGGTAGGGAAACATTTGAGAAAATTCCGAAGGAGAGAATTAATCTCCATTTGGAAAGGCCTGGGTTACATAGAACATAGAACATAGAAAATACAGCACAGAACAGGCCCTTCGGCCCACGATGTTGTGCCGAACCTTTGTCCTAGATTAATCATAGATTATCATTGAATTTACAGTGCAGAAGGAGGCCATTCGGCCCCCCGAGTCTGCACCAGCTCTTGGAAAGAGCACCCTACCCAAACTCAACACCTCCACCCAACACCAAGGGCAATTTGGACATTAAGGGCAATTTATCATTGGCCAATTCACCTAACCCGCACATCTTTGGACTGTGGGAGGAAACCGGAGCACCCGGAGGAAACCCACGCAGACACGGGGAGGACGTGCAGACTCCGCACAGACAATGACCCAAGCCGGAATCGAACCTGGGACCATGGATCTGTGAAGCAATTGTGCTATCCACAATGCTACCGTGCTGCCCTTAAGAACAAATAAATCTACACTATATCATTTTCCCGTAATCCATGTACCTATCCAACAGCTGCTTGAAGGTCCCTAATGTTTCCGACTCAACTACTTCCACAGGCAGTGCATTCCATGCCCCCACTACTCTCTGGGTAAAGAACCTACCTCTGATATCCCTCCTATATCTTCCACCTTTCACCTTAAATTTATGTCCCCTTGTAATGGTGTGTTCCACCTGGGGAAAAAGTCTCTGACTGTCTACTCTATCTATTCCCCTGATCATCTTATAAACCTCTATCAAGTCGCCCCTCATCCTTCTCCGCTCTAATGAGAAAAGGCCTAGCACCCTCAACCTTTCCTCGTAAGACCTACTCTCCATTCCAGGCAACATCCTGGTAAATCTTCTTTGCACCTTTTCCAGAGCTTCCACATCCTTCCTAAAATGAGGCGACCAGAACTGTGCACAGTACTCCAAATGTGGCCTTACCAAAGTTTTGTACAGCTGCATCATCACCTCACGGCTCTTAAATTCAATCCCTCTGTTAATGAATGCGAGCACACCATAGGCCTTCTTCACAGCTCTATCCACTTGAGTGGCAACTTTCAAAGATGTATGAACATAGACCCCAAGGTCTCTCTGCTCCTCCACAATGCCAAGAACTCTACCGTTAACCCTGTATTCCGCATTCATATTTGTCCTTCCAAAATGGACAACCTCACACTTTTCAGGGTTAAACTCCATCTGCCACTTCTCAGCCCAGCTCTGCATCCTATCTATGTCTCTTTGCAGCCGACAACAGCCCTCCTTACTATCCACAACTCCACCAATCTTCGTATCGTCTGCAAATTTACTGACCCACCCTTCAACTCCCTCATCCAAGTCATTAATGAAAATCACAAACAGCAGAGGACCCAGAACTGATCCCTGCGGTACACCACTGGTAACTGGGATCCAGGCTGAATATTTGCCATCCACCACCACTCTCTGACTTCTATCGGTTAGCCAGTTCGTTATCCAACTGGCCAAATTTCCCACTATCCCATGCCTCCTTACTTTGTGCAGAAGCCTACCATGGGGAACTTTATCAAATGCCTTACTAAAATCCATGTACACTACATCCACTGCTTTACCTTCATCCACATGCTTGGTCACCTCCTCAAAGAATTCAATAAGATTTGTAAGGCAAGACCTACCCCTCACAAATCCGTGCTGACTATCCCTAATCAAGCAGTGTCTTTCCAGATGCTCAGAAATCCTATCCTTCAGTACCCTTTCCATTACTTTGCCTACCACCGAAGTAAGACTAACTGGCCTGTAATTCCCAGGGTTATCCCTAGTTCCTTTTTTGAACAGGGGCACGACATTCGCCACTCTCCAATCCCCTGGTACCACCCCTGTTGACAGTGAGGACGAAAAGATAATTGCCAACGGCTCTGCAATTTCATCTCTTGCTTCCCATAGAATCCTTGGATATATCCCGTCAGGCCCGGGGGACTTGTCTGTCCTCAAGTTTTTCAAAATGCCCAACACATCTTCCTTCCTAACAAGTATTTCCTCGAGCTTACCAATCTGTTTCACACTGTCCTCTCCAACAATATCGCCCCTCTCATTTGTAAATACAGAAGAAAAGTACTCATTCAAGACCTCTCCTATCTCTTCAGACTCAATACACAATCTCCCGCTACTGTCCTTGATCGGACCTACCCTCGCTCTAGTCATTCTCATATTTCTCACATATGTGTAAAAGGCCTTGGGGTTTTCCTTGATCCTACCCGCCAAAAATTGTTCATGCCCTCTCTTAGCTCTCCTAATCCCTTTCTTCAGTTCCCTCCTGGCTATCTTGTATCCCTCCAATGCCCTGTCTGAACCTTGTTTCCTCAGCCTTACATAAGTCACCTTTTTCCTCTTAACAAGACATTCAACCTCTCCTGTCAACCATGGTTCCGTCACTCGACCATCTCTTCCCTGCCTGACAGGGACATACATATCAAGGACACGTAGCACCTGTTCCTTGAACAAGTTCCACATTTCACTTGTGTCCTTCCCTGCCAGCCTATGTTCCCAACTTATGCACTTCAATTCTTGTCTGACAACATCGTATTTACCCTTCCCCCAATTGTAAACCTTGCCCTGTTGCACGTACCTATCCCTCTCCATTACTCAGACTCAGCGCCAGAGACCTGGCCGCTAGGGCCTTCCCCCGGTAGGTCATCCCCCCCAACAGCATCCAAAACGGTATACTTGTTTTGAAGGGGAACGGCCACGAGGGATCCCTGCACTGTCTGCCTGTTTGTTTTTTTCCCCCTGACTGTAACCCAGCTATTCTTGTCCTGTACCTTGGGTGTGGTTACCTCCCTGTAACTCTATATTAGGGACAGTGAGCATGGCTTTGTCAGAGGGAGGTCATGCCTGACAAATTTGATAGAACCATTTGATAAAGTGACCGAATGTGTGGATGAAGAAAGTGCAGTTGATATAGTTTGTATGGATTTTAGCCAAGCCTTTGACAAGGTCCCACATGGGAGACTGATCCAGAAGGTTGAAGCATATGGAATTAAAGGAAACATTTTTTTTTTTTAATTTAGAGTATCCAATTCATTTTTTCCAATGAAGGGGCAATTTAGCGTGGCCAATCCACCTAGCCTGCACATCTTTGGGTTGTGGGGGTGAACACGGGGAGAATGTGCAAACTCCACACAGACAGTGACCCGGAGCCGGGATCGAACCTGGGACCTCGGCGCCGTGAGGCAGCAGGGCTAACCCACTGCGCCACCGTGCTGCCCGAATTAAAGGAAACTTGATGAGATGGATCCGAAACTGGCTTAGCAATAGGACACAAAGGGTGGTGGTAGGAGGCTGTTTGAGTAACTGGAGGCTGGTGTCCAGCCGTGTACCATAGGGGTCAGTGCTGGGTCCCGCATTGTTTGTTATATATATATAGATAGAAATGATATAGATGAGAACATGGGGGAAATGATAAGTGAGTATGCAAATGACACCTAGATTGTTAGTGTGGTTAACAGTGAAGAAGAGGTTTGTAGCTTACAGGAAGATATAGATGGGTGGTCAGATGGGCAGAGCAGTGGCAGATGGTATTTAACCCTGATAAGTGTGGGACGATGCACTTTGGATGAATAAACAGGACAGGGGAGTATGTAATGAATGGCAGGACACCAGGAAGCTCAGAGGAACAGATGGATCTTGGGGTACTTGTTCACAGATCTCTGAAGGCGGCCAAGCAAGTGAATAGGGTCGTTAAGAAGGCATATGGGATACTCGCCTTTATCAGTTGTGGCATAGAATATAAGAGCAAGGAGGTTATGTTGGAGCTGCACAGAGTGTTGGTGAGGTCACAGCTGGAGTCCTGTGTGCCGTCCTGGTCACCTCACTATAGGAAGGAGGTAATTGCTCTGGAGGGGTTACAGAGGCGATTCACCAGGATTTTGTCTGGATGGAGCATCTGAGCTGCAAGGAGAGGCTGGATAAACTTGGATTGTTTTCCTTAGAGCAGAGAGGTTGAGGGGGGATATGATTGATATGTGTAAGATTATGAGTGAAGAAGGCATTCAGCATGCTAGGTTTTATTGGTCAGAATATTGAATACAGGAGTTGGGACGTCTTGTTGAAGTTTTACAAGACAATGGTAAGGCCACACATGGAATACTGTGTTCAGTTCTGGTCACCCTATTATAGGAAGGATATTGTTAAACGAGAAAGAGTGCAGAAGAGATTTACGAGGATGCTACCGGGACTTGATGGTCTGAGTTATAACGAGAGGCTGGATAGGCTGAGACATTCTTCCCTGGAGTGCAGGAGGCTTAGCGGTGAGCTCTATAAAATAATGAGAGGCATAGATAAGGTAGATAGTCAACATCTTTTCCCAAAGGTAGAGGAGTCTAGAACTAGAGGGCAGAGGTTTAAGGGGAGAGATACAAAAGAGACCAGAGGGGCAATTTGTTCACACAGAGGGTGGTGAGCATCTGGAACGAGCTGCCAGAGGCAGTGGTAGAGGAGGATACAATTTTGTCATTTATAAAACAGTTCGACAGTTACATGGGCAGGGTGGGTATGGGATATGGGCCAAATGTGGCCAAGTGGGACTAGCTTAGTGACAGAAACTGGGCAACATGGCTCTATGACTCTATGAGGGGTTTGGGCAGGGGAAATAGGAAGAAACTGTTCCGATTGGTTGAGAGGTCAATCACAAGGGGGCATAGTTTTAAGGTGAGGGGCAGGATATTCTGAGGGGATTTGAGAAAACAATATTCACTCAGAGGGTGGTGAGAATCTGGAATGCACGGCCTGGGAAGGTGCTGGAGCCTGGAATCCTCACACTGGAATGTACGGCCTGGGAGGGTAGTGGAGACTGTTATCCTCACACTGGAATGCACGGCTGCGAGGGTAGCAGAGGCTGGAAACCTCACACTGGAATGCACGGCCTGGGGAGGTAGTGGAGGCTGTAATCCTCACACTGGAATGCACGGCCTGGGAGGGTAGTGGAGGCTGGAAACCTCACACTGGAATGCACGGCCTGGGAAGGTAGTGGAGGCTGGAAACCTCACACTGGAATGCACGGCCTGGGAGGGTAGTGGAGGCTGGAAACCTCACACTGGAATGCACGGCCTGGGGAGGTAGTGGAGGCTGTAATCCTCACACTGGAATGCACGGCCTGGGAGGGTAGTGGAGGCCGGAAACATCACACTGGAATGCACGGCCTGGGAAGGTAGTGGAGGCTGGAAACCTCACACTGGAATGCACGGCCTGGGAAGGTAGTGGAGGCTGGAAACATCACACAGGAATGCACGGCCTGGGAAGGTAGTGGAGGCCGGAAACATCACACTGGAATGCACGGCCTGGGAAGGTAGTGGAGGCTGGAAACCTCACACTGGAATGCACGGCCTGGGAGGGTAGTGGAGGCTGGAAACCTCACACTGGAATGCACGGCCTGGGGAGGTAGTGGAGGCTGTAATACTCACACTGGAATGCACGGCCTGGGAGGGTAGTGGAGGCCGGAAACATCACACTGGAATGCACGGCCTGGGAAGGTAGTGGAGGCTGGAAAACTCACACTGGAATGCACGGCCTGGGAAGGTGCTGGAGCCTGGAATCCTCACACTGGAATGTACGGCCTGGGAGGGTAGTGGAGACTGTTATCCTCACACTGGAATGCACGGCTGCGAGGGTAGCAGAGGCTGGAAACCTCACACTGGAATGCACGGCCTGGGAAGGTGCTGGAGCCTGGAATCCTCACACTGGAATGTACGGCCTGGGAGGGTAGTGGAGACTGTTATCCTCACACTGGAATGCACGGCTGCGAGGGTAGCAGAGGCTGGAAACATCACACTGGAATGCACGGCCTGGGGAGGTAGTGGAGGCTGGAAACCTCACACTGGAATGCACGGCCTGGGAGGGGAGTGGAGGCTGGAAAACTCACACTGGAATGCAGGGCCTGGGGAGGTAGTGGAGGCTGTAATCCTCACACTGGAATGCACGGCCTGGGAGGGTAGTGGAGGCCGGAAACATCACACTGGAATGCAGGGCCTGGGAAGGTAGTGGAGGCCGAAACCCTCACACTGGAATGCACGGCCTGGGAGGGTAGTGGAGCCTGGAAATCTCACACTGGAAAGCACGGCCTGGGAAGGTAGTGGAGGCTGGAAACCTCACACTGGAATGCTCGGTCTGGGAAGGTAGTGGAGGCTGGAAACCTCACACTGGAATGCACGGCCTGGGAGGGTAGTGGAGGCCGGAAACCTCACACTGGAATGCACGGCCTGGGAAGGTAGTGGAGGCTGGAATCCTCACACTGGAATGCACGGTCTGGGAGGGTGGTGGAGGCTGGAATCCTCACACTGGAAGGCACGGCCTGGGAGGGTGGTGGAGGCTGGAATCCTCACACTGGAATGCACAGCCTGGGAGGGTAGTGGAGGCTGTATTCCTCACACTGGAAGGCACGGCCTGGGAGGGTGGTGGAGGCTGGAATCCTCACACTGGAATGCACGGCCTGGGAGGGTAGTGGAGGCTGTATTCCTCACACTGGAAGGCACGGCCTGGGAGGGTGGTGGAGGCTGGAATCCTCACACTGGAATGCACGGCCTGGGAGGGTAGTGGAGGCCGGAAACCTCACACTGGAATGCTCGGTCTGGGAAGGTAGTGGAGGCTGGAAACCTCACACTGGAATGCTCGGTCTGGGAGGGTAGTGGAGGCTGGAAACCTCACACTGGAATGCACAGCCTGGGAAGGTAGTGGAGGCCGGAAACCTCACACTGGAATGCACAGCCTGGGAAGGTAGTGGAGGCCGGAAACCTCACACTGGAATGCTCGGTCTGGGAGGGTAGTGGAGGCTGGAAACCTCACACTGGAATGCACAGCCTGGGAAGGTAGTGGAGGCTGGAAACCTCACACTGGAATGCACGGCCTGGGAGGGTAGTGGAGGCAGGAAACCTCACACCGGAATGCACGGCCTGGGAAGGTAGTGGAGGCCGGAAACCTCACACAGGAATGCACGGCCTGTGAGGGGAGTGGAGGCCGGAAACCTCACACTGGAATGCACGGCCTGGGAAGGTAGTGGAGGCTGGAAACCTCACACTGGAATGCACGGCCTGGGAGGGGAGTGGAGGCTGGAAACCTCACACTGGAATGCATGGCGTGGGAGGGTAATAGAGCCTGGAAACCTCACACTGGAATACACGGCCTGTGAGGGTTGTGGGGGCTGTAATCCTCACACTGGAATGCACGGCCTGGGAAGGTAGTGGAGGCTGGAACCCTCACACTGGAATGCACGGCCTGGGAGGGTAGTGGAGGGTGGAAACCTCACACTGGAATGCACGGCCTGGGAAGGTAGTAGAGGCTGGAAACCTCACACTGGAATACAAGGCCAGGGAGGGTAGTGGAGGCTGGAAACTTCACACTGTAATGCACGGCCTGGGAGGGTAGTGGATGCCGGAAACCTCACACTGGAATGCACGGCCTGGGATTGCAGTGGAGGCTGGAAACCTCACACTGGAATGCAGGGCCAGGGAAGGTAGTGGGTGCTGGAAACCTCACACTGGAATGCACGGCCTGGGATTGTAGTGGAGGCTGGAAACCTCACACTGGAATGCACGGCCTGGGGAGGTAGTGGAGGCTGGAAACCTCACACTGGAATGCCCGGCCTGGGAGGGTAGTGGAGGCTGGAACCCTCACACTGGAATGCACGGCCTGGGAAGGTAGTGGAGCCTGGAAACCTCACACTGGAATGCAGGGCCTGGGAAGGTAGTGGACACTGGAAACCTCACACAGGAATGCACGGCCTGGGGAGGTAGTGGAGGCTGTAATCCTCACACTGGAATGCACGGCCTGGGAAGGTAGTGGAGGCTGGAAACCTCACATTGGAATGCACAGCCTGGGAAGGTAGTGGAGGCTGGAAACATCACACTGGAATGCATGGCCTGGGAAGTTAGTGGAGGCTGTAATACTCACACTGGAATGCACGGCCTGGGAAGGTAGTGGAGGGTGGAAACCTCATACAGGATTGCACGGCCTGGGGAGGTAGTGGAGGCTGGAAACTTCACACTGGAATGCACGGCCTGGGAAGGTAGTGGAGGCTGGAAACCTCACACTGGAATGCACGGCCTGTGAGGGTAGTGGAGGCTGGAAACCTCACACTGGAATGCACGGCCTGGGAGGGTAGTGGAGGCTGGAAACCTCACACTGGAATGCACGGCCTGGGGAGGTAGTGGAGGCTGGAAACCTCACACTGGAATGCACGGCCTGGGGAGGTAGTGGAGGCTGTAATCCTCACACTGGAATGCACGGCCTGGGAGGGTAGTGGAGGCTGGAAACCTCACACTGGAATGCACGGCCTGGGAAGGTAGTGGAGGCTGGAATCCTCACACTGGAATGCACGGCCTGGGAGGGAAGTGGAGACCGGAACCCTCACATTGGAATGCAGGGCCTGGGAAAGTAGTGGAGGCCGGAAACCTCACACTGGAATGCAGGGCCTGGGGAGGGTAGTAGAGGCTGAAATCCTCACGCTGGAATGCACGGCCTGGGAGGGTAGTGGAGGCTGGAAACCTCACACTGGAATGCACGGTCTGGGAAGGTAGTGGTGCCTGGAAACCTCACACTGGAATGCACGGCCTGGGAAGGTAGTGGAGGCTGGAATCCTCACACTGGAATGCACGGCCTGGGAGGGAAGTGGAGACCGGAACCCTCACATTGGAATGCAGGGCCTGGGAAAGTAGTGGAGGCCGGAAACCTCACACTGGAATGCAGGGCCTGGGGAGGGTAGTGGAGGCTGAAATCCTCACACTGGAATGCACGGCCTGGGAGGGTAGTGGAGGCTGGAAACCTCACACTGGAATGCACGGCCCGGGAGGGGAGTGGAGGCTGGAAACCTCACACTGGAATGCACGGCCTGGGGAGGTAGTGGAGGCTGTAATCCTCACACTGGAATGCACGGCCTGGGAGGGTAGTGGAGGCTGGCAACCTCACATTGGAATGCACGGCCTGGGAGGGTAGTGGAGACCGGAAACCTCACACTGGAATGCACAGCCTGGGAAGGTAATGGAGGCTGGAAACCTCACACTGGAATGCACGGCCTGGGAGGGTAGTGTAGGCCGGAAACCTCACACTGGAATGCACGGCCTGGGAGGGAAGTGGAGACCGGAACCCTCACATTGGAATGCAGGGCCTGGGGAGGGTAGTGGAGGCTGAAATCCTCACGCTGGAATGCACGGCCTGGGAAGGTAGTGGAGGCTGGAATCCTCACACTGGAATGCACGGCCTGGGAGGGAAGTGGAGACCGGAACCCTCACACTGGAATGCACGGCCTGGGGAGGGTAGTGGAGGCTGAAATCCTCACACTGGAATGCACGGCCTGGGGAGGGTAGTGGAGGCTGGAAACCTCACACTGGAATGCAGGGCCTGGGGAGGGTAGTGGAGGCTGAAATCCTCACGCTGGAATGCACGGCCTGGGAAGGTAGTGGAGGCTGGAAACCTCACACTGGAATGCACGGCCTGGGAGGGAAGTGGAGACCGGAACCCTCACACTGGAATGCAGGGCCTGGGGAGGGTAGTGGAGGCTGAAATCCTCACGCTGGAATGCACGGCCTGGGAGGGTAGTGGAGGCTGGAAACCTCACACTGGAATGCACGGCCTGGGGAGGTAGTGGAGGCTGTAATCCTCACACTGGAATGCACGGCCTGGGAGGGTAGTGGAGGCATGGTAACCTCACATTGGAATGCACGGCCTGGGAGGGTAGTGGAGACCGGAAACCTCACACTGGAATGCAGGGCCTGGGGAGGTAATGGAGGCTGGAAACCTCACACTGGAATGCACGGCCTGGGAAGGTAATGGAGGCTGGAAACCTCACACTGGAATGCACGGCCTGGGAGGGTAGTGTAGGCTGGATACCTCACACTGGAATGCACGGCCTGTGAGGGTAGTGGAGGCTGGAAACCTCACACTGGAATGCACGGCCTGGGAAGGTAGTGGTGCCTGGAAACCTCAGACTGGAATGCACGACCTGGGAAGGTAGTGGAGGCTGGAATCCTCACACTGGAATGCACGGCCTGGGAGGGAAGTGGAGACCGGAACCCTCACATTGGAATGCAGGGCCTGGGAAAGTAGTGGAGGCCGGAAACCTCACACTGGAATGCAGGGCCTGGGGAGGGTAGTGGAGGCTGAAATCCTCACGCTGGAATGCACGGCCTGGGAGGGTAGTGGAGGCTGGAAACCTCACACTGGAATGCACGGCCTGGGAAGGTAGTGGAGGCTGGAAACCTCACACTGGAATGCACGGTCTGGGAGGGTAGTGGTGGCTGTAATCCTCACACTGGAATGCACGGCCTGGGAGGGTAGTGGAGTCTGGAAACCTCACATTGGAATGCAGGGCCTGGGAAAGTAGTGGAGGCTGGAACCCTCACACTGGAATGCACGGCCTGGGGAGGGTAGTGGAGGCTGGAATCCTCTCACTGGAATGCTCGGTCTGGGAAGGTAGTGGAGGCTGGAAACGTCACACTGGAATGCACGGCCTGGGAAGGTAGTGGAGGCTGGAAACCTCACACTGGAATGCCGGGCCTGGGAAGGTAGTGGAGGCTGGAAACCTCACACTGGAATGCACGGCCCGGGAGGGGAGTGGAGGCTGTAATCCTCACACTGGAATGCACGGCCTGGGAGGGAATTGGAGGCTGGAAACCTCACACTGGAATGCACGGCCTGGGAGGGTAGTGGAGGCTGGAAACCTCACACTGGAATGCATGGCCTGGGAGGGAATTGGAGGCTGGAAACCTCACACTGGAATGCACGGCCTGGGAGGGTAGTGGAGGCCAGAAACCTCACACTGGAATGCACGGCCTGGTAGGGTAGTGGAGGCTGGAAACCTCACACTGGAATGCACGGTCTGGGAGGGGAGTGGAGGCTGGAAACCTCACACTGGAATGCACGGCCTGGGAGGGTAGTATAGGCTGGAAACCTCACACTGGAATGCACGGCCTGGGAAGGTAGTGGAGGCTGGAAACCTCACACTGGAATGCACGGCCTGGGAAGGTAGTGGTGGCTGGAAACCTCACACTGGAATGCTGGGCTTGGGAGGGGAGTGGAGGCTGGAAACCTCACACTGGAATGCACGGCCTGGGAGGGTAGTGGAGGCTGGAAACCTCACACTGGAATACACGGCCTGGGAGGGTAGTGGAGGCTGGAAACCTCACACTGGAATGCAGGGCCTGGGAAGGTAATGGAGGCTGTAATCCTCACACTGGAATACACGGCCTGCGAAGGTAGTGGAGGCTGGAACCCTCACACTGGAATGCACGGCCTGGGAAGGTCGTGGAGGCTGGAAACCTCACAATGGAATGCATGGCCTGGGAATGGAGTGGAGGCTGGAAACCTCACACTGGAATGCACGGCCTGGGTGGGTAGTGGAGGCTGGAAAACTCACACTGGAATGCACGGCCTGGGAGGGTAGTGGAGGCTGGAATCCTCACACTCGAATGCTCGGTCTGGGAAGGTAGTGGAGGCTGGAAACCTCACACTGGAATGCACGGCCTGGGAAGGTAGTGGAGGCCGGAAACCTCACACTGGAATGCACGGCCTGGGAGGGGAGTGGAGGCTGGAAACCTCACACTGGAATGCACGGCCTGGGAGGGTAGTGGAGGCTGGAAACCTCACACTGGAATGCACGGCCTGGAAAGGTAGTGGAGGCTGGAATCCTCACACTGGAATGCACGGCCTGGGAAGGTAGTGGAGGCTGGAAACCTCACACTGGAATGCACGGCCTGGGAGGGTAGTGGAGGCCAGAAAACTCACACTGGAATGCACGGCCTGGGAGGGTAGTGGAGGCAGGAAACCTCACACTGGAATGCACGGCCTGGGAGGGTAGTGGAGGCTGGAAACCTCACACTGGAATGCACGGCCTGGGAGGGTAGTGGAGGCTGGAAACCTCACACTGGAATGCACGGCCTGGGAAGGTAGTGGAGGATGGAAACTTCACACTGGAATGCACTGTCTAGGAAGGTAGTGGAGGCTGGAAACCTCACACTGGAATGCACGGCCTGGGAGGCTAGTGGAGGCTGTAATCCTCACACTGGAATGCAGGGCCTGGGAAGGTAGTGGAGGCCGGAAACCTCACACTGGAGTGCACGGCCTGGGAGGCTAGTGGAGGCTGTAATCCTCACACTGGAATGCAGGGCCTGGGAAGATAGTGGATGCCGGAAACCTCACATTGGAATGCACGGCCTGGGAGGTTAGTGGATGCTGTAATCCACACACTGGAATGCACGGCCTGGGGAGGTAGCGGAGGCTGGAAACCTCACACTGGAATGCGCGGCCTGGGAGGGTAGTGGTGGCTGGAAACCTCACACTGGAATGCACGTCCTGGGGAGGTAGTGGAGGCTGGAAACCTCACACTGGAGTGTACGGCCTGGGAGGGTAGTGGAGGCTGGAACTCTCACACTGGAATGCACGGCCTTGGGAGGGTAGTGGAGGCTGGAAATCTCACACTGGAATGCACGGCCTGGTAGGGTTGTGGAGACCGGAAACCTCACACTGGAATGCACGGCCTGGGAGGGTAGTGGAGGCTGGAAACCTCACACTGGAATGCAGGGCCTGGGAAGGTAATGGAGGCTGTAATCCTCACACTGGAATACACGGCCTGGGAAGGTAGTGGAGGCCGGAAACCTCACACTGGAATGCATTGCCTGGGAGGGTAGTGGAGGTTAGAAACCTCACACTGGAATGCACGGCCTGGGAGGGTAGTGGAGGCTGGAAACCTCACACTGGAATGCACGGCCTGGGAAGGTAGTGGAGGCTGGAATCCTCACACTGGAATGCACGGCCTGGGAGGGTAGTGGAGGCTGGAAACCGCACACTGGAATGCACGGCCTGGGAGGGTAGTGGAGACCGGAAGACTCACACTGGAATGCACGGCCTGGGAAGGTAGTGGAGGCTGGAAACCTCACACTGGAATGCACGGCCTGGGAGGGTACATAGAACATAGAACATAGAACAATACAGTGCAGTACAGGCCCTTCGGCCCACGATGTTGCACCGAAACAAAAGCCATCTAACCTACACTATGCCATTATCATCCATATGTTTATCCAATAAACTTTTAAATGCCCTCAATGTTGACGAGTTCACTACTGTAGCAGGTAGGGCATTCCACGGCCTGACTACTCTTTGCGTAAAGAACCTACCTCTGACCTCTGTCCTATATCTATTACCCCTCAGTTTAAAGTTATGTCCCCTCGTGCCAGCCATATCCATCCGCGGGAGAAGGCTCTCACTGTCCACCCTATCCAACCCCCTGATCATTTTGTATGCCTCTATTAAGTCTCCTCTTAACCTTCTTCTCACCAACGAAAACAACCTCAAGTCCATCAGCCTTTCCTCATAAGATTTTCCCTCCATACCAGGCAACATCCTGGTAAATCTCCTCTGCACCCGCTCCAAAGCCTCCACATCCTTCCTATAATGCGGTGACCGGAACTGTACGCAATACTCCAAATGCGGCCGTACCAGAGTTCTGTACAGCTGCAACATGACCTCCCGACTCCGGAACTCAATCCCTCTACCAATAAAGGCCAACACTCCATAGGCCTTCTTCACAACCCTATCAACCTGGGTGGCAACTTTCAGGGATCTATGTACATGGACACCTAGATCCCTCTGCTCATCCACACTTTCAAGAACTTTACCATGAGCCAAATATTCCGCATTCCTGTTATTCCTTCCAAAGTGAATTACCTCACACTTCTCTACATTAAACTCCATTTGCCACCTCTCAGCCCAGCTCTGCAGCTTATCTATATCCCTCTGTAACCTGCTACATCCTTCTACACTATCGACAACACCACCGACTTTAGTATCGTCTGCAAATTTACTCACCCACCCTTCTGCGCCTTCCTCTAGGTCATTGATAAAAATGACAAACAGCAACGGCCCCAGAACAGATCCTTGTGGTACTCCACTTGTGACTGAACTCCATTCTGAACATTTCCCATCAACCACCACCCTCTGTCTTCTTTCAGCTAGCCAATTTCTGATCCACATCTCTAAATCACCCTCAATCCCCAGCCTCCGTATTTTCTGCAATAACCTACCGTGGGGAACCTTATCAAACGCTTTGCTGAAATCCATATACACCACATCAACTGCTCTACCCTCGTCTACCTGTTCAGTCACCTTCTCAAAGAACTCGATAAGGTTTGTGAGGCATGACCTACCCTTCACAAAGCCATGCTGACTATCCCTGATCATATTATTCCTATCTAGATGATTATAAATCTTGTCTCTTATAATCCCCTCCAAGACTTTACCCACTACAGACGTGAGGCTCACCGGTCTATAGTTGCCGGGGTTGTCTCTGCTCCCCTTTTTGAACAAAGGGACCACATTTGCTGTCCTCCAGTCCTCTGGCACTATTCCTGTAGCCAATGATGACATAAAAATCAAAGCCAAAGGTCCAGCAATCTCTTCCCTGGCCTCCCATAGAATCCTAGGATAAATCCCATCAGGTCCCGGGGACTTATCTATTTTCAGCCTGTCCAGAATTGCCAACACCTCTTCCCTACGTACCTCAATGCCATCTATTCTATTAGCCTGGGGCTCAGCATTCTCCTCCACAACATTATCTTTTTCCTGAGTGAATACTGACGAAAAATATTCATTTAGTATCTCGCCTATCTCTTCAGACTCCACACACAATTTCCCATCCCTGTCCTTGACTGGTCCTACTCTTTCCCTAGTCATTCGCTTATTCCTGACATACCTATAGAAAGCTTTTGGGTTTTCCTTGATCCTTCCTGCCAAATACTTCTCATGTCCCCTCCTTGCTCGTCTTAGCTCTCTCTTTAGATCCTTCCTCGCTACCTTGTAACTATCCATCGCCCCAACCGAAACTTCACACTTCATCTTCACATAGGCCTCCTTCTTCCTCTTAACAAGAGATTCCACTTCCTTGGTAAACCACGGTTCCCTCGCTCGACGCCTTCCTCCCTGTCTGACCGGTACATACTTATCAAGAACACGCAGTAGCTGATCCTTGAACAAGCCCCACTTATCCAGTGTGCCCAACACTTGCAGCCTACTTCTCCACCTTATCCCCCCCAAGTCACGTCTAATGGCATCATAATTGCCCTTCCCCCAGCTATAACTCTTGCCCTGCGGTGTATACTTATCCCTTTCCATCATTAACGTAAACGTCACCGAATTGTGGTCACTGTCCCCAAAGTGCTCTCCTACCTCCAAATCCAACACCTGGCCTGGTTCATTACCCAAAACCAAATCCAACGTGGCCTCGCCTCTTGTTGGCCTGTCAACATATTGTTTCAGGAAACCCTCCTGCACACACTGTACAAAAAACGACCCATCTATTGTACTCGAACGATATCTTTTCCAGTCAATATTTGGAAAGTTAAAGTCTCCCATAATAACTACCCTGTTACTTTCGCTCATATCCAGAATCATCTTCGCCATCCTTTCCTCTACATCCCGAGAACTATTAGGAGGCCTATAAAAAACTCCCAACAGGGTGACCTCTCCTTTCCTCTTTCTAACTTCAGCCCATACTACCTCAGAAGAAGAGTCCCCATCTAGCATCCTCTCCGCCACCGTAATACTGCTCTTGACTAGCAGCGCCACACCTCCCCCTCTTTTGCCTCCTTCTCTGAGCTTACTAAAACACCTAAACCCCGGAACCTGCAACATCCATTCCGGTCCCTGCTCTATCCATGTCTCCGAAATGGCCTCAACATCGAAGTCCCAGGTACCAACCCACGCTGCTAGTTCCCCTACCTTGTTTCGTATACTCCTGGCATTGAAGTAGACACACTTCAAACCACCTACCTGAACACTGGCCCCCTCCTGCGACGTCAAATCTGTGCTCCTGACCTCTATACTCTCATTCTCCCTTACCCTAAAACTACAATCCAGGTTCCCATGCCCCTGCTGCATTAGTTTAAACCCTGGTAGTGGAGTAGTGGGTAGTGGAGGCTGGAACCCTCACACTGGAATGCACGGCCTGTGAGGGTAGTGGAGGCTGGAAAACTCACACTGGAATGCACGACCTGGGAGGGTTGTGGAGACCGGAAACCTCACACTTGAATGCACGGCCTGGGAGGGTAGTGGAGGCTGGAACCCTCACACTGGAATGCACGGCCTGGGAAGGTAGTGGCGGCTGGAAACCTCACACTGGAATGCACGGCCTGGGAAGGTAATGGATGCCGGAAACCTCACATTGGAATGCATGGCCTGGGAGGGTTATGGAGACCGGAAACCTCACACTGGAATGCACGGCCTGGGAAGGTAGTGGAGGCTGGAAACCTAACACTGGAATGCAGGGCCTGGGAAGGTACTGGAGGCTGGAAACCTCACATTGGAATGCACGGCCTGGGAGGGTAGTGGAGACCGGAAACCTCACACTGGAATCTAGGGCCTGGGAAGGTAGCGGATGCCGGAAACCTCACACTGGAATGCACGGCCTGGGAGGGTAGTGGAGACCGGAAACCTCACACTGGAATGCAGGGCCTGGGAAGGTAGTGGAGGCTGGAAACCTCACTCTGGAATGCAGGGCCTGGGAAGGTAGTGGAGGCTGTAATCCTCACACTGGAATGCACGGCCTGGGAGGGTAGTGGGGGCTGGAAACCTCACACTGGAATGCACGGCCTGGGAAGGTAGTGGAGGCTGTAATCCTCACACTGGAATGCACGGCCTGGGAGGGTAGTGGAGGCTGTAATCCTCACACTGGAATGCACGGCCTGGGAGTGTAGTGGGGGCTGGAAACCTCACATTGGAATGCACGGCCTGGGAGGGGAGTGGAGGCTGTAATCCTCACACTGGAATGCACGGCCTGGGAAGGTAGTGGAGGCTGGAAACCTCACACTGGAATGCACGGCCTGGGAGGGTAGTGGAGACCGGAAACCTCACACTGGAATGCACGGCCTGGGGAGGTAGTGGAGACCGGAACACTCACACTGGAATGCACGGCCTGGGAGGGGAGTGGAGCCTGGAAACCTCACACTGGAATGCACGGCCTGGGAGGGTAGGGGATGCCGGAAACCTCACACTGGAATGCACGGCCTGGGAGGGTAGTGGAGGCTGTAATCCTCACACTGGAATGCACGTCCTGGGAAGGTAGTGGAGGCCGGAAACCTCACAATGGAATGCACGGCCTGGGAGGGTAGTGGAGGTTAGAAACCTAACACTGGAATGCACGGCCTGGGAGGGTAGTGGAGGCTGGAAACCTCACACTGGAATGCACGGCCTGGGAGGGTAGTGGAGGCTGGAAACCTCACACTGGAATGCAGGGCCTGGGAAGGTAGTGGAGGCTGTAACCCACACACTGGAATGCACGGCCTGGGAGGGTAGTGGAGACCGGAAACCTCACACTGGAATGCACGGCCTGGGAGGGTAGTGGTGACCGGAAACCTCACACTGGAATGCAGGGCCTGGGAAGGTAGTGGAGGTCGGAAACCTCACACTGGAATGCACGGCCTGGGAAGGTAGTGGATGCCGGAAACCTCACATTGGAATGCACGGCCTGGGAAGGTAGTGGAGGCTGTAATCCTCACACTGGAATGCACGGCCTGGGAGGGTAGTGGAGGCTGGAAACATCACACTGGAATGCAGGGCCTGGGAAGGTAGTGGATGCCGGAAACCTCACACTGGAATGCAGGGCCTGGGAAGGTAGTGGAGGCTGTAATCCTCACACTGGAATGCACGACCTGGGAAGGTAGTGGAGGCCGGAAACCTCACACTGGAATGCAGGGCCTGGGAATGTAGTGGAGGCTGGAAACCTCACACTGGAATGCACGGCCTGGGAAGGTAGTGGAGGCTGTAATCCTCACACTGGAATGCAGGGCCTGGGAAGGTAGTGGATGCCGGAAACGTCACACTGGAATGCACGGCCTGGGAGGGTAGTGGAGGCTGGAAACCTCACACTGGAATGCACGGCCTGGGAGGGTAGTGGAGGCTGGAAACCTCACAACCTTTAAAAAGCACATGGATGAGCACCTGAAACACCAACAGATTCAAGCATATGGGACAGGTGCTGGTAAGTGGAATTAGCGGGAGATTCGGAGTAGTTGTTGTCCGTGCAGACGTGATGGCCCAAAGGGCCTTTTCTGTGCTGTACGATTCTATCAATTGACTTTTTCTTCTTCATCATGGCATGGTGGCACAATGGTTAGCACTGCTGCCTCACAGCATCAGTGACCCGGGTGCAATTCCAGCCTTGGATGACTGTGCGGTGTCTGCACGTTCTCCCCGTGTCTGCGTGGGTTTCCTCCGGGTGCTCCGGTTTCTTCCCACAGTCCAAAGATGTGCAGGTGAGGTGGGGTTATGGGAATAGGGCAGAAGAGTGGGCCTAGGTCGGGTTCTCTTTCAGAGAGTGAGTGTCGATGGGCCGAGTGGTCTCCTTCTGTACTGTGGCGAGTCCATAACCCATCTTATTCTCTCTCTGAGGAGAAATTCAAAGTTCCAGTTCTTAGCTGAAAGTATGAGACATCAAGGTTTAATGTTTTAAAATAACTTTCATTGTATCAATGACTGAAGACAAAATACTATTAATTAAACACTATTAACTTTTCATCGCACCAAATATTTTAAACTTCCGAATCGAGTCTGTCACCTTTTCCTTTTAATGACAGCCGAAAGCCCTAATTTGGTTACATGACTTGGTTTCTTAATCGACCTCCAATCCTTCAGAACTAATCCAGCACGTTGTGCAGCTCCCAAGGAACTACTATCTGTTCTTTTACTTTCCCAATACTATCTTCCACCGTGAGAGTTTTCCCTGGGGATTCTCCCTCTATCTTCAGCTGCGTAAGCGGTTGAGTCATTTTTGAACTCTTCACAAATTAGGCTTTCAAAGGGAGTGCAATCTTCCACTTGCATTCTGCATGGTGATCGATAGAGTAAGTATTTTCTCTGGTTAAGGTGCAAGTCAGGCTGACCTTATTTTTCAATCTCCAAGTCGCAGTCGGCTGAACAACAAAACTGAAAGTCCTCTTTGGTCTGTGATATTTCTGGGTTTATAGTGAAACCTGTAATCTGATCTCAAAATACAGTAAGAAGTCTTACAACACCAGGTTAAAGTCCAACAGGTTTGTTTCGATGTCACTAGCTTTCGGAGTGCTGCTCCTTCCTCAGGTGAATGAAGAGGTATGTTCCAGAAACACATATATAGACAAATTCAGAGATGCCAAACAATGCTAGGAATGCGACCATTAGCAGGTGATTAAATCTTTACAGATCCAGAGATGGGGCGACCCCAGGTTAAAGAGGTGTGAATTGTACCAAGCCAGGACAGTTGGTAGGATTTCGCAGGCCAGATGGTGGGGGATGAATGTAATGCGACATGAATCCCAGGTCCCGGTTGAGGCCGCACTCATGTGTGCGGAACTTGGCTATAAGTTTCTGCTCGGCGATTCTGCGTTGTCGCGCGTCCTGAAGGCCGCCTTGGAGAACGCTTACCCGGAGATCAGAGGCTGAATGCCCTTGACTGCTGAAGTGTTCCCCGACTGGAAGGGAACATTCCTGCCTGGTGATTGTTGCGCGATGTCCGTTCATTCGTTGTCGCAGCGTCTGCATGGTCTCGCCAATGTACCACGCTTCGGGACATCCTTTCCTGCAGCGTATGAGGTAGACAACGTTGGCCGAGTCGCACGAGTATGTACCGCGTACCTGGTGGGTGGTGTTCTCACGTGTAATAGTGGTATCCATGTCGATGATCTGGCACGTCTTGCAGAGATTGCCATGGCAGGGTTGTGTGGTGTCGTGGTCACTGTTCTGAAGACTGGGTAGTTTGCTGCAAACAATGGTTCGTTTGAGGTTGCGCGGTTGTTTGAAGGCAAGTAGTGGGGGTGTGGGGATGACCTTGGCAAGATGTTCATCGTCATCAATGACGTGTTGAAGGCTGTGAAGAAGATGACGTGGTTTCTCCGCTCCGGGGAAGTACTGGACGACGAAGGGTATTCTGTCGGTTGTGTCCCATGTTTGTCTTCTGAGGAGGACAAGATGCAGACAGAACGGACTACTGCAAAGAAGTATACCGACAACTGAACAACCAAGAACACTACAGACAGTTACCCGCAGATCCGACCAAGGAACACATCCGCCAACTTAACAGACTGATCAAGACCTTGGATCCAGATCTTCAGAGCACCCTACGTGTTCTCATCCCACGTACTCCCCGCATTGGAGATCTCTACTGCCTCCCGAAAATACATAAGGCCAACACACCAGGCCGCCCTATCGTTTCAGGCAATGGGACCTTGTGTGAGAACCTTTCTGGCTACATCGAGGGCATCTTGAAACCCATCGTACAAGGTACGCCCAGCTTCTGTCGCGACACAACGGACTTCCTACAGAAACTCAGCACCCATGGACCAGTTGAACCAGGAACATTCCTCGTCACAATGGACGTCTCGGCACTCTACACCAGCATCCCCCATGACGACGGCATTGCTGCAACAGCCTCAGTACTCAACACCGACAACTGCCAATATCCAGACGCAATTCTGCAACTCATCCGCTTCATTCTGGATCACAACGTCTTCACCTTCGACAACAAGTTCTTCATCCAGGCGCACGGAACAGCCATGGGGACCAAATTCGCACCCCAATACGCCAACATCTTCATGCACAAATTTGAACAGGACCTACTCACCGCACAGGGCCTTCAACCGACGTTATACACCAGATACATCGATGACATTTTTTTCCTTTGGACCCACGGCAAAGAATCACTGAAACGACTACACGATGACATTAATAAGTTCCATCCAACATCAGACTCACCATGGACTACTCTCCAAAATCAGTTGCATTCTTGGACACACTCGTCTCCATCAAGGACGGTCACCTCAGCACTTCGCTTTACCGCAAACCTACGGATAACCTCATGATGCTCCACTTCTCCAGCTTCCACCCTAAACACATTAAAGAAGCCATCCCCTATGGACAAGTGCTCCGTATACACAGGATCTGCTCAGACGAGGAGGAGCGTAACAGACATCTACAGACGTTGAAAGATGCCCTCGTACGAACGGGATATGGCACTCGACTCATCGATCGACAGTTCCAACGCGCCACAGCGAAAAACCGCACCGACCTCCTCAGAAGACAAACATGGGACACAACCGACAGGATACCCTTCGTCGTCCAGTACTTCCCCGGAGCGGAGAAACTACGTCATCTTCTTCACAGCCTTCAACACGTCATTGATGACGATGAACATCTTGCCAAGGTCATCCCCACACCCCCACTACTTGCCTTCAAACAACCGCGCAACCTCAAACGAACCATTGTTTGCAGCAAACTACCCAGTCTTCAGAACAGCGACCTCGACACCACACAACCCTGCCATGGCAATCTCTGCAAGACGTGCCAGATCATCGACATGGATACCACTATTACACGTGAGAACACCACCCACCAGGTACGCGGTACATACTCGTGCGACTCGGCCAACGTTGTCTACCTCATACGCTGCAGGAAAGGATGTCTCGAAGCGTGGTACATTGGCGAGACCATGCAGACGCTGCGACAACGAATGAACGGACATCGCGCAACAATCACCAGGCAGGAATGTTCCATTCCAGTCGGGGAACACTTCAGCAGTCAAGGGCATTCAGCCTCTGATCTCCGGGTAAGCGTTCTACAAGGCGGCCTTCAGGACGCGCGACAACGCAGAACCGCCGAGCAGAAACTTATAGCCAAGTTCCGCACACATGAGTGCGGCCTCAACCGGGACCTGGGATTCATGTCGCATTACATTCATCCCCCACCATCTGGCCTGCGAAATCCTACCAACTGTCCTGGCTTGATGCAATTCACACCTCTTTAACCTGGGGTCGCCCCATCTCTGGATCTGTAAAGATTTAATCACCTGCTAATGGTCGCATTCCTAGCATTGTTTGGCATCTCTGAATTTGTCTATATATGTGTTTCTGGAACAGACCTCTTCATTCACCTGAGGAAGGAGCAGCGCTCCGAAAGCTAGTGACATCGAAACAAACCTGTTGGACTTTAACCTGGTGTTGTAAGACGTCTTACTGTGCTCACCCCAGTCCAACGCCGGCATCTCCACATCATGGATCTCAAAATGGCTGCTAACATCCTCCAGTGCATGGCAATGGGAAAACACTATCCTGTATCCAAGTGGGATTACTAATCAGCTATCTCTAACTCCCACTTAGTTCAGAAACAAAGCGATAGGTTCCTGGCCAACTATTTACACCTTGGTACAAATAACACCTTTCTGGAATTTAGGAGATTTAAGATCTCTTGACTGTGAACTGAGAAACAGCCATCATTGCCCCCTGGTGTCATACATAGAAGTATACAGAGATAATAGAAGCAGGAGGAGGCAATTACACCCTTTGAACCTGCTCCGCCATTCATTATGAGCATGGCTGATCATCAAGTTCAATACCCTGATCCCACCTTCCCAACATATCCTTTGAACCCTTTCGCTCCAAGAGCTGTACCTAATTCCTTCTTGAAATGACACAACATTTTCTCCTCCCCTCAGTCCTAAAAGGTTTACCCCCTTATCCTCAACCTCTGACTCCTAGTTCTGGGCTCTCCCAACATCGGGAACATTCTTTCTGAATCTACCCTGCCAATCCTTTCAATAAATGTGACTTTCCCTTTGATCTAACACCTAAACCAGCCAGGCATATTGCCAGATATGACTCCAGCCTAAAGAGAAAGTTCCAAACCATGATAATCGTATAAAGAAATATAATAATCAATGTAAACCTCACTATTGTAACACCACTTATTGTTTTAGGTGCTGAGAGATAGGAGGAGGTCATTCCTCTCCTCAAGCCGGTTCCATTAAATTTGATCATGGCTAATCTGGTCGTAAACTCCAATTCACCATCTTCCCTCCATATCCCTGTATACTCTTACCCAACAGAAATCTATCAATCTCAGTATTGGAAATGCCACCTTTCATGGGAGTGTCCCTTTAAGAAAGGATCTTGTCTTATCACATGGCTTTAGTGATGTCATTTTTGTGGGCGGAGCTGGGCTGTGGCTCTGCGAGCTTTTACTTTCGCTTTCCGTTTTGGACTGGTTTGAACTGCACAGGTTGAAAGAAGTGTCTTTCTCTATCGTCATTTTAAAGGCTGCTTCCAGGCTTAAAGAAAGAGATAATTGCCTTTTAGAAGGAATTCAAATCTGCTGTTTGAAAAGGGGAACAGAGTGTCAATAACAACAGTCTTACACCAGTGAGAATGCCGTGTGCTGGGCCATGGTTTTGAAAAGGGGTTTCTGGTTTTACTTGGATTTTGTTATTGAATTGGAACAGTTAAGGGGGAATTCATTAAGGGTTATACATAGATTACTGTAGCTTGGTGGGGTATTTGCCTTTGTAATTGATAAAGGTTCTTGCTGTGTGTGTTTATTCAAATGTTAACTACATTCTTAGACTAAAGCTTGTTTCTGTTGATTTAAAGCGTCTAAGAAATCCGTTGAATAACACCTGATAGGCGGGCTTATCCCAGCCAAATTCAACAAACAGTTATAGGTCAGGTGAACACCATAATATACTTTGGAGTTTTCTAAACACTGGCCCATAACACACCCACAACTTTTGTGGGAGAGGGTTCAAGATTTCTCCAACATTGAAGAAATGCTTCCTGGGTTCCACTTTTGAATGCCCGGATCTACTTTTAAGGTTGTGTCTCCTTGTTCCTGATTGCCCCACCAGAGAAGCAGGTTTCTATTTGTCTACCTTATTGAACCATTTTGACATGTTAAGCATCTCGATCAGATCACCCTTGAATCTCCAAGTCGCACTCCGTCCTGAGTTAAGCCTCTAAGTCCCGTTATTGTACACAATCTTCGACAGCCCAGCTCCAAGGCTGGTGCATTCTTGCCAAGGTGCAGCGTCCAATCCTAAGGCAGTCTTCTGGAGGAGCTTTGTGTAATTGAAACATATATTTCTCCCCCCACTTTGTATTCCAAACATTCACCAATCCCCTCCCCCTCCCCCCCAAAAAAATACCAAATGTATTTCAGCGATGGAGCTGAGATTAAGGAGTGTAAATATTTACAAATTCACATGCGACCTATCTCTCCTGAAGACGCAGGGGATTTGAGTTCTAATCATTGGATAACTCCGCAGTTTAATGCTCGACAATATTTTCCCATTCCCCGGAAACAGCTTTCACTTTTGGTCAGGTTTTACAGGAATCTCGCAGGAACTTTTCTATTAGCGGGTTCATCTGAGTTCAATCCACTCAATTAGTGCAATCTGAAGTATATTTTCAAGCTCCGTGATTTATGGGTCACCAGGCACTCAGACATCACAGTGTTATCATTATTAATAATGCAAAACTTTGTCTCAATTTCCATCCTGTGCCGAACAAATAAATGCTTTTCGCATTGAGGGGAACATTGAAGGGATCTGATCGAGTAAACAAGGACCGAATGTCTCCACTAGTGGGAGGGTCAGTCGCCAGGGGACACTGATTTAAGGTAATTGATAAAATAACCAGACTGGAAGATGGTGAGGATTTATTCTGCGTGGCGAGTTGTTGTGATGTGGAAGGCCCTGTTTGAAAGAGTGGCGGAAGCAGGTTCAATAGGAACCTACAAAAGGAAATGAGATAAATAATTTAAAAAGAAAAATGTGCAAGGCTACAAGGAACTGGGATTCTATCAAAGATTTGGTTCAGACACAATGTGGAATGTGGGCGTTGCTGGCTGGGCCTGAATTCATCACCCAGCCCTAATTACCCTTGAAATGATTGTCTTGCTTGGTGATCTCAAAGGGCAGTTAAGCATCAACTACATTGCTGTGGGTCCGGAGTCACATATAGGCCAGACCAGATAAGGACAGCAGATTTCCTTCCCTAAAAGACATCCGTGAACCGGATGGGTTTCCATAACCAATCGATGATAGTTCCTTGGTCACCATTACTGAGCTATAAAAGGCCAGGAGACCCGAGAAGGTGCTTCAAATGGAGGTTTATTTGCAACTCGCCGTCCCAACTGGGACTGCTGATCATGCTGGTCAATTCAGGTTGGCTTTTAAGGGTTGATTCCGTGAGTGCCAGCTGATAGGCCTCCATCCATCCCTCCCTCATCTGGTGCATCAGTCCTCCGCCATATTGAATCATTGAGGCAAAAGTGCACTCTGAGTGTGGAATACGACTGTCCGTCACCAAGAGTAGCTCAGTAGGATTGCTACTGACCGAGCTGGCCAAGTCCAAAGGACATAAGTGTTCGATTAGGTTTTCAGCAGATGATGGGGAACCAACAAGAGGGAAATACATATTTGACCTCATCCTCACGAAAACACCTGTTGCAGATGCACCTGTCCAGGACAGTACTGGTAGGACCACCAAACAGTCTTTGTAGAGACCAGAGGCGGGGTCTTCCGACCCTCCCCCCGCTGGATCGGAGAATCGCCGGGGGGGGGGACGCATGGATCCCGCCCCCGCCGGCTGCCGCATTCTCCGGCGGGGGTGGGAATCACGCCGCGCCGGTCGGCGCCCCCCCCCAGCGATTCTCCGGCCCGCGATGGGCCGAGTGGCCACCCGTTTAAGGCCGGTCCCACTGCGTATTTTATGACAGGTACTTACCGGTGGGACCTGGCTCCGCGGGCGGCCGCCGGCGTCCTCGGGGAGGGCGGGGGGGGGGGGGGGATCTGGCCCCGGGGGGGGGGGGGGGCACACTATTCCTCCGTGCCGGTTGGTGTACCGGTCCACGATGACCGGCGCGGAGATGAACCCCCCTGCACATGCGCTGGGATGACGCCAGCACACGCTGGCGTCCCGCTCATGCGCCAACTCGCGCCGGCCGGCGGAGACCCCGCGGCACCGGTTGGCATGGCGCCAAGCCCCTTTCCTGCCGGCACACCACTCCGGCGCCGGCCTAGCCCCTGAAGGGGCGGAGGCAAACCGCTCCTTCGTGCTGGAGTTGCCCACCCTGACGGTTTCATAGATTTACAGTGCATTCGGCCCATCGAGTCCACACCGGCTCTTGGAAAGAGCACCCTACCCAAACCCACACCTCCACCCTATCCCCGTAACCCAGAAACCCCTCTTACCCTTTTTGGACACTAAGGGGCAATTTATCATGGCCAATCCACCTAACCTGTGCATCTTTGGACTGTGGGAGGAAACCGGAGCACCCGGAGGAAACCCACGCACACACGGGGAGGATGTGCAGACTCCGCACAGACAGTGACCCAAGCCGGAATCGAACCTGGGACCTTGGAGCTGTGAAGCAATTGTGCTAACCACAATGCTACCGTGCTGCATTTCCGAAGAATCCCGCCGCAAGTCCTGTCTTCACAATGAGAATATTCTCCATCATCCTGTGTGGCACAACTGCTGTGTTAAAAGGGAAAGATTTTGAACTGATCCAGCAACTCAGACTGGGACTGTATGAGGAAGTGTGGGCCTGTATGGGGCAGTTTGCACCTGTATAAGGCACTATGTGCCTGTATGAGGCACTATGTGCCTGTATGAGACAGAGTAGGGCTGCATGAGGCAGTGTGGGTCTGTATGAGGCAGTGTGGGCTGCATGAGGCAGTGTTGGCCTGTATCAGGCAGTGTGTGCCTGCATGAGGCAGTGTGGGCCTGTATGAGGCAGTGTGTGCCTGCAAGAGGCAGTGTGGGCCTGTATGAGGCAGTGTGGTCCTGTATGAGGCAGTGTGGGCCTGTATGAGGCAGTGTGTGCCTGCATGAGGCAGTGTGGGTCTGTATGAGGCAGTGTGGGCTTGTATCAGGCAGTGTGGGCCTGTATCAAGCATTGTGGGCCTCTATGAGGTACTGTGGGCCTGAATGAGGCACTGTGGGCCTGTATGAGGCAGTATGGTCCTGTATGAGGCAGTGTGGGCCTGTATCAGGCAGTGTGGGCCTGTCTGAGGCAGTGTGGGCCTGTATCAGGCAGTGTGGGCCTGTTTGAGGCAGTGTGGGCCTGTATGAGGCAGTGTGGGGCTGCATGAGGCAGTGTGGGTCATTAGTAACAGCAGAATTGCACTCAACCACAATTTGTAGCCACATGGCATGGCAGCTCCTCCGCTCCACCACTACCACCAAGTTGGGGGATCAACCCTGGTTCAAAGAAGAGTGCTAGAGACCATGCCAGGAGCAGCAACAGGCATTCTTAAAAATGAGATGCCTACCTTGTTACCATCCTTGGCCTGACCCCCAACATTTTGGTATGATCCGGTTAGGGTCAAAGAACAATTATTTAAAGTAGCAAAAGTTTGAGATTCAAGTCACTTACTCAGTGAGTAAGCCACAAGACCCCATGCGTTTGAACAAGCAAAAATAAGCGTTACTAAAATACATCAGGTAAATAAAACAGTTTGCAACATCTGTCTTATACTCTGACATTCAGGACTAATATGTGGTACATATGAATTAACATGTGGCCGAGCACAGCACACTGCACACAAAATGGTAGATGTGACCAAGAGAGCATCCATGAATTTCTGTTGGTTGACTGTGGGTCAACTAATTTAATTGAAACTCATGAGGGATTTCATTCTCCACGTTTTAAGATCGAACCTGGAAATTCTCTCCAAAGGTCGCTCCAACTCTGACGGAATCAACAATAGCTCACCTTGTTTTAATCCAGTCTCCTGAGATTCTGTTTCCTTGGATTTCCAAATATACTGCCATGAGAATGTCGCTTTAAGAAATGTATGGCTGCTCATGTTACTGCAGTGATGTCAGAGTGTGGGCGGAGCTGAGCTCTGGTTCTGCTTTTTAGTTTCACTTTGAGAAAAGCTTGGGTGTGTCTGTGCCTTTTTGGTTTCGTTTTTCAGTGTGTTGCAGCTGAAGTCAGCCAAAGCAGCTGTACTGTTGAGCTCTCTGCCATGAAGTACTATCTCTTAGTCATTTGGTGAGTTCAGAATTACAAATCTTTTCAGTATTGAATGTAAACTCTGATGTGCTTCTGTTTAAAGGTTTGTTAAGTGTGTTGGGTGTAAAAGGACAGCATACAGATTACTTAGTGTTGTATTCTTTGGGGGGTTGTATTTGAATTAATGGTTGCTTAGATATTCACTGTTTGTTTTAAAAAGGTTAACTTGAGTTCATAGAATAAACATTGTTTTGTTTTAAAAATACTGGTCCATTTCTGCTGTCCCATTCCTGTAGAGTGAGCCGTGTGCTCCCCATACCACAATCTAATAAAAGTTGTGGGTCAGGTGAACTCCATGATTCACTTTGGGGTTCTCTAAACCCTGACTCGTAACAATACACTCAAGCGGCAATTAGCCAGCACAACTTCCGATCTTCAGCTGTGCTGAGCAGAACACTCCTGAACTAAGATGGGTATCTTTGCTTGATTGGCCTGAAGTACAGAATCACTAATGTTCTTGGATTTTCAGGGCTTCTCCTGAGCACTCTCGATTATCAGGTGATTGCCTTGAGCCCTCTTCACTTCAATGTCTGTAACCACAGCTCTTTTTTTATTTGGAGCCTTTTTCTCTGCTCCTCTCTTTTTAACTAAACCGAGACCCTAATGGCACGTGTCTTTTGGGACCTCTCCCTGCTTCCCACTCCCTTTGAGATCTCTCAATGCCCCATTACCACCCCTGTGCAGGATTGAAATCCCTCTTGAACTGGAACAATTATAGAGCATAAAACCCATACCCAATGACAGGTTTGACTTCATGGGCGAGATTCTCCGCAATCGGCGCAATAACCGCCAACCGGCGCCAAAAACGGCGCGAAACAGTCCGGCATCGCGCCGCCCCAAAGGTGCGGAATTCTCCGCATCTTGAGGGGCCGAGCCCTCACCTTGAGGGGCTAGGCCCGTGCCGGACTGATTTCCACCCCGCCAGCTGGCGGGAAAGGCCTTTGGTGCCCTGCCAGCTGGCGTGGAAATGATTTTGCCGTGCGGGAGCGCCGGCCGCTCACAGCATCCCCGCGCATGCGCAGTGGAGGGGGTCTCTTCCGCCTCCGCCATAGTGGAGACCATGGTGAAGGCTGAAGGAAAAGAGTGCCCCCACAGCACAGGCCCGCCCGCGGATCGGTGGGCCCCGATCGCGGGCCAGGCCACTGTGGGGGCACCCCCCGGGGCCAGATTGCCCCCCGCACCCCCCAGGACGCCGGAACCCGCCCGCGCCGCCTTGTCCCGCCGTTCGCCGGCTGGCGTGGGTTGACAGCGGCGGGACTTCGGCCCACGGCGGACCGGAGAATCGCCGGGGGATTTCCGCCGACCGGCGGGGCGCGATTCCCGCCCCCGCTGAATCTCCGGTGGCGGAGAATTCGGGACACGGAGGGGGTGGGATTCATGCCGGCCCCCGGCGATTCTCCGACCCGGTGGGGTGCCGGAGAATCGCGCCCCTTGTTTTGTGCAACATGATGCAGAAACCGAGCTATAGCCAACAGCACAGGACTGGGCAACAAAGGGTCAATTCGGACATTTAGTAAAAGACAGTGGCTGATCAAAAGGGTTTACACATTGACTGACTGCTATCAGGGAAATGCCATTAGCTGCCATTAGCTGAGGCAATTACCCAATACAATGACACAATTCATTACCACAGGAAGTAGTTAAAACATTGAATATATTCAAGAGGCGGCTAGATGTATCTCTTGAGGGTGAATGGGATCAAAGACTATGGGGAAAACCAACTGAGGGTGACTGTAAGTTAGGATATAAAGATTTAAGTATTAAGTTAGGAACATGATGGGGGTTTAACCTCAAATGCAACAGGGTTATGGGTAATGTGACTGTAAATTTGAATTGCAGGACACTTTTATGAGAGAGCTGGAGACACACGAGGAGGTTCCTACACTTTAGAGAGCACTTTCTCCTGTGGGGGTCGGCCTCCATGTTGTCAAGACCCTGCTACATGGCGTGTCATCCATCCTGATGAGTTCGGGGGAGGAGGGGGCCAGATGGGGTGCTGTCCTTGAGCCCGGTCCCTGGCAAGATGTGGCAGGCAAGTTCCCGATTGAGTTTGAGATTCGGCTGCCATGTTGTGGTAACCTTGATTTGGGGGATGGGAGCATCAGGTTTGATGGAGCATAAAGAGGCCAGGGGTCGCTTTGGCCCACCAATCACTTGTCCTGCATTGTCCTGTTTTCGATGCTTGTAACGACGGGTGTGGTGAAATCGTGGTTGTGTTGTAATTCACCAACTGACCACTAGGAGTCTCACTAGTATATAAGTAAATGTTAGAGTCAGGTGACCCCTCAGACTGGCTGGAGGGAGCTGGAGTGAGGTTGCTTGTGCTTGATCTTACTATTATTCAACTGTTGTTTTGTGTATAGTTTACCCACAGTTAATGTTAATAAATCATTTATAGCTTTAGCTACAAGTGTTCTTGTAATATAAATCAGGCCATCTGACAAAAACATTACATGGTACTAGGACTAGATGGTATTAAACACTGAAAAAAACAGGGCTGCCACGAGGTCCACAGAGATTTGAAGATTTTGCAGACTGCAAGAATGGAGTCCGTGAAGTTGTCAATGAATCTCAGATTTCATGGAAATGTGGACAGAAACTAGCGTGTTTAAACAACAATTCAATCTGTTTCTTACTGCAGTGAATTTCAAAGATCAATCATATTCGCGTAAGGTAGCGATGGTCCTAACAGCAGCCGGGCCCAAAGCAATTGCTGTGTTTAATACGTTTACATTTGCAAACGGTAAAGATAGTAAATGTTTTAAACAAAGTAATTCGAAGGTTTGATGTACATTACAGCCCCAGAAAGAGTGAAATTTATGAACACGATGTGTTTAGATCGCGTTTACAGAAGACAGGGGAGTCCATAGATCATTCCATCACTGATTTAAAGTTAAAAGCTAAAACCAGTAATTTTTCTGTGAAATGGCTCTGCCGTCAAGCATAAAGGCAAGCCGTGTAATACTGCAGACCAAATCCATTTTTGCTAGACACGGAAATCCTCAAGTCTTCGTGAATGACAACAGACCTTGTTTTAGCTGTAACGAGCGGCACGTATGATTTCAATCACGTCCCGTCGAGTCTGTTGTACCCTCAAGCCAATGGAAAAGCCGAAAAAGGTGTACATATTGTTAAGCAATTGTTGAAGAAAGCAATGGACAGCCAAACTGATCCATATCTCGCACTGTTAAGTTACAGAGCATCACCATTGTCACATGGTAGAACGCCAGCAGAGTTACTCATGAATAGAAGGTTGCGTACCACACTTCCATACTTGGCAAGGGAGGAGGAGAATGCAGTGGTACTGCAGGCAAGGCAAATCATTAAAGAGAAATAAAAGCAGTTACATGATAAAGTGTCCAGAACTTTACCACCTCTGAGTAGCGATGACATTGTGAGAGTAGAAGATTCAGGCAATTGGTCGAGAAAAGTCATTGTACTTGAAGAAGTAGCACCTCGTCCCTACAACGTACAGACAGAGGATGGGTTGCTTTTGAGAAGAAATCATTGCGCACTCTTGAAAACCAGAGAAGACTCTCATAACAAAGTGATGGATGAAGAATCTACACCAGAATCAACGCAAGTTGCAGTGTCAGATAGTTCAGCAATTCCTGAGCATGAGAATGTCATGGAGAACATTGAATCTACAAGTTCTGAGCAACAAGGTCAAACTTTGAGAAGATCAAGCAGAGTCAGAAGTAAACCTGACTGACTCAATTTGTCGATTTGGACTTTACTACATACTATGCTTGCTGTTCTTGTATATATATAATTGTTAAACCAGTTTTTAAAATTAAAAAGAAGAAAATAATACTGTTAGACTCATAGGCTCATGATATCACATGTAAATATGCTGATGATAATATATTAATTTATCCCTCCAAAGGAAAGGGGATGTAGTGATATCTTGACTGTGTTGTAATTCACCGACTGACCACTGGAAGCCTCACTAGTATATAAGTGAATGTTAGAGTCAGGTGATCCCTCAGACTGGCTGGAGGGAGCTGGAGCAAGTTTGCTTGTGCTTGATCTTACTATTATTCATCTGTTGTTTCGTATATAGTTTACCCACAGTTAAAGTCAATAAATTGTTTCTACCTTTAGCTACAAGTGTTCTTGTAATATAAATCAGGCCATCCGACAAGAACATTACAAAGGGTTGGAGGTGGACGAGCCGGTCGAGTCATTCCCCCCTCTGGCCGGGGCCTAGGCTGTAGACTACCTGGGTGTTGGTGAGGTGGCATGATGGCAGTAGTGGTGTCTTCTGCTTTGACCATTGGCATCGTTGAGAGATCCTGAAGAGTGCTCGTTCATCCTGCTTCATCCCTTGCCTTTGCCTTTTCGTGCGACCGGAAGATATGTTCATCCTGCAGATTTCCTTGCAAATCTACTGTTATCCCGGACATTTCGCCCTGATGATCATGTTGCTGATTATTGTTGCTGCCCTTTTGTCCTCCAGGTGAGTGTGAAATATAGTCGTGGTGGCCTGTAGCGTTGGTCTTCCTGATTCAGCAAACTAATTTCAAGTCAAATATGAGAAATTGAATTTGTGCAGTTTCACTCCTTTTTGTTATTAGTCTCGTAATGTCTTATAAACCTTGTGGTTGGGAGACGGGGTGCTCTTTGCCATCACCCCTGTCTTGTTTAGGAGGAAGATGAGTGGAGCCAGAGTGGGGGGAGGGTTAGGGTTGGTCGGGTTAGATTGTCCTCGCTGAGATTGAGGAAAGGCCCCCTGTTAATCCATTTCTGTTTTTTGTTCTTTGGAACTGAAATTAAAAAGAAGAAACTGGTCTCTCTGGCCAGTCTGTTCGAGCCATACACTTGTCAATGAGGCGTCACAACCCTGTGCATGGGGAGAGTCTCTGAGGGAGAAAGGGGAACTCCGATACCTGCCTGGAATACTTGATGGTGCTTTGCTCGCAGTCACCTGACCCATTCTATCATGGCTGATATGTTCGTTATCTGTTACCTTGCGACAGACCAAGAGCTGGATTTCAAAATCAACCAGAGCATCCCCTTCCTAAAATGCATAAACTAGGAGCAGGCAACTTTTTTCATTTTTTATTCCCCCCCCCCCCCCACTCCCAGTGCCCCCCCCCCCCCCCCCCCCAGCTCCTCCCAACCCTGCTGCAGCGAAGTCGGTAATTTTGCTCCCGAGCCTAAACACCCTCAATGTGATCGTGGCTGATCCCATCCTGGCCTCAACTCCACCGTCCTGCCCGTTCTCCATAACCCTTCAACCCATTACCAATTACAAATCTGTCTCACTCCTCCTTAAATTTACCCACTGTCCCAGCATCCACCGCACTTTGGGGCAGCGAATTCCACAGATTCACGACCCTTTGGGAGAAGTATTTCTTCCTCAAATCTGTTTGAAATTTGCTACCTCTTATTCTAAGATTATGACCTCTCATTTTAGAATTCCCCACAAGAGGAAGCATCTGCTCCACGTCAACTTTATCCAGACCTTTTAGCATCTTGTATACCTCGCTTTGAACTCCCCTCATTCTTCTAATGAGAATATCGGCCTGAACTGTTTAATCTCTCCTCATCCGACAAACCCCTCATCTCTGGAATCAACCTAGTGAACCTCCTCTGAACTGCCTCCAATGCCACTACATCTTTCCTCAAATAATTCCCGTACCAGCCTCCCCGAATAGGCGCTGGAATGTGGCGACTAGGGGCTTTTCACAGTAACTTCATTTGAAGCCTAATTGTGACAATAAGCGATTTTCATTTTCAGAAGGGGACCAAAACTGTGCACAATACTCCAGGTGCAGTCTCAGCAATACCTTGTACAGTTGCAGCAACACTTCCTTACCTTTATACTCTATTCCTTTTGCTAAAAATGTCATCATTCCATTTGCTTTTCTTATTATCTGCTGTACCTGCATGCTGATTTTCTGTGACTCATGCACAAGGACGCCCAGATCCCTCTGTAACGGAGCTCCGTGAATTCTCTCCCCATTTAGATAACAAGTTGCCTTTCCTTTTTTTTCGACCAAAATGCGTGACCTCACACTTATCCACATTAAACTGCATCTGCCACATTTTGGCCCACCCTCCTAACCTATCTACATCCGTTTGTAAGGTTCTTATTTCCTCATTGCAACTTGCTGTCCCACCCATTTCAGGGTCATCTGCAAATTTGGCTGTAGAACCTTCTATCCCTATTTCCAAGTTGTTAATATAGATTGTAAATAGCTGGGCCCCAAGGACCGAACCTGTGGCACCCCACTAGTTACACCTCAGCATCCAGAAAAATACCCATTTATCCCGACTCTCTGTCTACGTCCGTCAGCCAGTCTTCTATCCACGCTAGTAAGTTACCCCTAAGCCCATGTGACCTCACCTTGTGAATTAACCTTCTGTACGGCACTTTATCAAACACCTTCCGGAAGTCCAGATATACTACATCTACAGCATCCCCATTATCCACTCGGCTTCTTATAACTTCGAAGAACTTTAGCAAATTAGTCAAACATGATTTGCCCTTCGTAAAACCATGTTGACTCTGATGGATAGCATTAGCAATGCTATCAAGTGGCACTTACACAGCAATAACCTGCTCACTGATGTTCAGTTTGGGTTCAGCCAGGGTCATTCAAGTCCTGACCTCATTTTAGCCTTTGTTCAAATAATAGCCCAAGAGCTGACTCAGGAGGTGAGGTGAGAGTAACTGCCCTTGACATCCACGCAGCATTTGATCGAGTGGGAGATCACGAGTCCTAGTAAAACTGAAGTCAAAGGTGTAACGACACCTGGGTGAGTGCGCAGTCAGTTCCAGCCCCACAGACCCCGTGTCCCACCATAAGTGAATTAACCAATAATGTGTGTGTTTTCCTGAGATTTTGAACCCTTGACTGCTCCAATGAGTTACAGACACCAGGTTTATAAGTAAAACATTAACAAACTGTTTATTTATAACAAGAATAAAGGATGAACATATAAAGGAAATAATGGAATGATGGTCTACTGGTTTACCGATTCTCAAAACCCCATCCCACCCTCCACCTAGACATACACAACAGTCACACGGTAAGGGGGTAGGGAAAGAATTAAAATAACGGGAATTGAAGGAAAAGGTTTGAGATGATTCTTCGTTGCTGCGGTTGTGGGCTCTGTAGGCACCGGTCCTTCGAATGCGGCCCCCTGGGAAATGGATTGAAACAAGAGATTCAGGTTGGTGCAATTCTGTCCTACGACCACCAGATGGAGCCTTACACAGGAGATTCAGATTGGTGCAATTCTGACCTTTGACCACCAGATGGAGCCTTTGTCTCCCTGGGATATTACTGGGGTTTTATACCTGAGAATTTTACAGAATTTTCCGTTCGCTTAACTTTGGTGCAGAAACTCCGGCTTTATTACGAAGAGAGTTCTCAGTTTGGACTTTTCCCAGCAATTCAGACAGAAGATTAAATTACTACAGACCTGGTGAGAAACTGTTTGGAGTCTTTCACTCCAGACGTTCCCTTCACACATTTAACCGTTGCCTGCAGTCTTCCAAATAAGAGTGCCTTCACAGGACTGGCTGGGGAGCATTTGAAATCATCTGGTAGAGAGGCAGAGCAGAGAAAGTGTGACTTCCAGCTGGCTTCCTGCCTATGTCTTCTCACAGAACACAGGACAAAATGGAGCTCTTCACATGACCCGCCTTTCTTCCGGAAGATTCTGAATGGCTCCATCAATCACAAGCAACAACAGGAGTTGGCTCATGATTCCGGATTCACCGATTGGTTGCTTGCCAAGTCTGACATTACGGGCTCTGCCACAGACCATGAAGGGGACGTCCTGGACTAGTCCATTAAACCAGGGGTGCTTCAGTTTGCCTGGAGTCTGTAGTTTAAACAGAAATCCCAATATTGCAGCAGCTAACAAGAAGGCTGCAGATTAAAGGCAGTCAGCAGGACATGAATTAAAAAAACACAGAAGAGACAAAGGTTTTACAACAGCATCCTAACAATGTGCATCAGGTGGAAAGCTTTGCACTGGTTGGAGGTATACCTAGCCCAAAGGAAGATTGCTCTGGTTGTTGGAGGTTAATCACTATAACCCCAGGACATTACTGCAGGAGTGCCTCAGGTCCAAACATCTTCAACTGTTTCATCAATGACATTCCATCCAACATAAGATCAGAAATGGGGATGTTCCCTGATGACTGCACAATGTTCAGCATCATTCACAACTCAACATACATAGAACATACAGTGCAGAAGGAGGCCATTCGGCCCATCAGGTCTGCACCGACCCACTTAAGCCCTCACTTCCACCCTATCCCCCTAACCCAATAACCCCTTCTAACCTTTTTGGTCACTAAGGGCAATTTATCATGGCCAATCCACCTAACCTGCACGTCTTTGGACTGTGGGAGGAAACCGGAGCACCGGAGAAAACCCACGGACACACGGGGAGAACGTGCAGACTCCGCACAGAGAGTGACCCAGCGGGGAATCGAACCTGGGACCCTGGCGCTGTGAAGCCACAGTGCTAACCACTTGTGCTACCGTGCTGCCCATCCTCAGATAATAAAGCAGTCCATGTCTAAATGCAACAAGACCTGGACAATATCCAGGCTTGGGCTGACAAGCGGGAAGGAACATTCGCGTCATACAAGTGCCAGGAAATGACCATCTCCGATGTGAGAGAATGTAACAATCTCTTATTGACATTCAATGGGGTTACCAACACTGAATCTCCCACGATCAACATCCTGGGGGTCACCATTGGCCAGAAACTGAACTGGACTAGCCATATGAATACTGTGGCTACCAGAGCTGGGAATCCAGTGGTGAGTAACTCATTTCCTGACTCCCTAAAGCCTATTCAACATCTTCAAGTCACAAGCAGTACGATCAAATACACTCCCCTTACCTTTATGAGTAAAACTCCAACAACACTCAAGAAGCTCAACACTATCCAAGACAAAGCAGCCCACTTGATTGACACCCCTCCAACACCTTAAACATTCGCTCCCACCTCTACTGATGCACAGGTGACAGCAAGTGTGTAACACCTACAAGATGCACTGCCGCAACTCACCAAGCACCTTCCAAGCTTGTGCTCTCTGCCACCTCGAAGGACAAGGGCAGCAGACACATGGGAACACCACCACCTGCAAGTTCCTCTCCAGTTCACTTACCACCCTGACTTAGAATAAGTTTGCCATTCCTTCACTGCCACAGCGTCAAAATCCTGGAACTCCCTCCCGAACAGCACTGTGGGTGGACCTGCACCACACGGACTGCAGGGGCTCATCACCACTTTCACAAGGGCACTGAGGGATGGGCAGCGACACCCACATCCCATGCACACATACAAAAGTGTAACATTACCTCTATGTCTCTATCTCCCCGTGACGTCATGATTACATGAACTTGCAGTAACCCAGTCGCTTTTCAATACTTAACAATCCAGGCTCGTGAAAAGAAGTTTTTTTTTCCTGTACTGGGTAGAATTTTCCACAGTGACCTTTTGGCTGTGTTAGACCATGACATTCATACCAGCAATAAGGCAATAAGACCAGTCATAGTGCCTTAACCCCTCCGGTGAAACTGTGTTCCTGCTTGAAAGTAGACTGGGACTGTACTCATTGGAGTTTAGAAGGATGCGTGGGGATCTTATTGAAACATATAAAATTATGAAGGGAATAGATAGGATAGATGCGGGCAGGTTGTTTCCACTGGTCGGGGAAAGCAGAACTAGGGGGCATAGCCTCAAAATAAGGGGAAGTAGATTTAGGACCGAGTTTAGGAGGAACTTCTTCACCCAAAGGGTTGTGAATCTCTGGAATTCCTTGCCCAGTGAAGCAGTTGAGGTTCCTTCTTTAAACGTTTTTAAGAAAAAGATAGATACCTTTCTAACGAATAAAGGGATTCGGGGATATGTGTACGGGCCGGAGAGTGGAGCTGAGTCCACAAAGATCAGCCATGATCTCATTGAATGGTGGAGCAGGCTCGAGGGGCCAGATGGCCTACTCCTGCTCCTAGTTCTTATGTTCTTATGAAAGGAAGTGTGAGCTGACGCGGAGAAGAGAGGACGTTGTTGTAGTTTAAGGAGCAGCGCTTTTACCATTGCATTTGCTTCCTCTGCTGGAGCTTGTGTGTGTGTGTGTGTGTGTGTGTGTGTGTGTGTCTGCTCACCATGTTTCAGGCTCTGATTGGGAGACGACGTGATGTTCCACTCGACTCCAGTGCGGTTCTGAGCGAGGACAACACTATCAGATGTAGTGATTTTCAGATGAAATGTTTAAACCAAAGCTCCATCTGCTCTCTCTGGCGGATGTAGCCGATCCCGTAGCGACTATTCTAAAGAATAGCGGATTTCTCCCTCGTTATCCTGGCCAATATTTATCCCTCAACGTACGTCACTAAAAACAGATCATCTGGTCGTTCACCTGAATGTAATTCCCGTAACAGCCTCCCCGAACAGGCGCCGGAATGTGGCGACTAGGGGCTTTTCACAGTAACTTCATTTGAAGCCTACTTGTGACAATAAGCGATTTTCATTTCATTTTCATTTCATTAAGTGGGATCTTGCTGTGCACAAAGCCTTGTTTCCTACATGACAACAAGGACAAAATGTCAAAAGTGTTTCACTGACTGCGAAGTGATTTGGAACATCTTGAGCTTGTAAACGGTGCTGTATAAATGTCAGTTCATTCGTCCTCAGAGGTCCTTGACTGATGGTCCATCACGATTCATTGCACAAGGCTCCCTGATTGTGATGTTTATACTTGCTGTCGCAGCTCTGGTATAAATCTTCCTTGCATGATGCAGTTGGCAGGTTTTGCTGAGCGCAAGGATGCGCAGTGATGGACTCGGCGCTCGCAGCCCTCCAGCAGGCTGAACGGCAGCTTCAGGTAGGTTGTGCTGTTAGAATCAGTGTGATTCACACCTGCTCTGTAGGAAGCATGGGCGGGACTCTCCGTTGGCCGACAGCGAAATCAGGAAAGGCGATGGGATGGAGAATCGGTTCCGAAGGGGAATTCATGGCGGGCACCGATTTCATGCCAAATCGCAATCTCGGGCCTCCGTGATTCTCCGTATTTCCGATGACAAGGTTCACTTGCCATACCCTCCACCACCCAATCGGCTGCCACCCACCGGTGGGGCATCAGGCAGCCCACCCAGGGCAATGTCCACTGTAGCCCCCACAGGGCCACTAGGCGGGGTCATGGAGCGTACCGCTGGCAAGGGCAGCGGTAACCCTGACAACAGGGATTGGTGCCAGGGCCAGAGCCCCCAATGGTGTCTGCCAGGGGCCAGGGGTGTGGGGATCAGGGTGGGGGGGGGGGGGGGGGGGGAAGGACATTCAGGGGTGGATCCCGCAGTGCCAACCGGGGCCACCATGACCTGGTTGGGCACGGGTGTATGCACCGTGCTAACATGTCGACCTTTCACCCCCTGCAGGCAATGGATATCGGAATACAACCAGCAATGGTGGCCTTCCTGCTGGTCGCCGCAGCTCTGGGGGGTGCCCAGCGGCTGTCCGAGCTGGAGCTGCTGGAGGAGGAGGAAGCTGCAGTGGGGCCTGCCCCGGGGGAACAGGAGGCAGTCGCTCAGGTTGGAGAGCCAGCCGCCCAACAGGCCGAGGGGAGGAGGAGGCGCCGCGTGAGGCCCCATGTGTACCATCGGCGCCTGTCATTCGAGGACCTGCCGGACCGGGAATACAGACGAAGCCTCCGGCTGAGCAGGGAGCCACTGCAGCATATCTGCCACGGGGGGGAATGGGGGAGGACACCTGCTCCCATCAAGGTGACGGTCACCCTGGTCTTTCATGCCACGGGTTCCTTCCAGTCGCCGAGTGGGGACCTCTCCGGGATCTCACAGACCTCGGTGCACAGTTACATACACACTGTCACGTAGGCCCTATATGCTCAGGCGGATCCACTTCAATATGGACCGAGCCCACCAGGATGCCCGGGCAGTGGGGTTCGCTGCCATCACTGGGATGCCCCGGGTACAGGGGGTGATCGACGGGATGCTGATCCCTACGAGCACCTGCTGATGACAGGCCGCTCGACACAAGTCAAATAAGTTTCCACTCGATGAATGTGTAGCTGATATATGATCATCAGATGCTCATCGTACACGTCTGTGCCCGATACCCGGGCAGTGTGCACGACGCCTTCATCCTGGCACACTCGGAGATTCCTGACATGTTTGAGATTCTCCCCCTGTTGGGGGTTGGCTCCTGGGCGACAGGGGCTATCCACTGCGGTCGTGTCTGATGATGCCAATCAGGAGGCCACAGACCGACAGAGACCCGCTAAAACGTGAGGGTGAGGGTGGTGTGGGGGTGGGGGTGAGGGTGAGGGTGGTGTGGGGGTGGGGGTGAGGGTGAGGGTGGTGTGGGGGTGAGGGTGATGTGGGGGTGGGGGTGAGGGTGGTGTGGGTGTGGGGGTGAGGGTGAGGGTGGTGTGGGTGTGGGGGTGAGGGTGAGGGTGGTGTGGGGGTGAGGGTGAGAGTGGTGTCACGGGGAACCAAAACCAAGCGGGGTTTCACTTCCTCAACTGCGGCCGAGCTCCACTCCCGGCGGCCTCCCTTTCCTCTCGCCCGCCGACTATGTCCAGGGCCCTCTGGTCAGCCGGGGTGAGGGGCCCCAGGTCCGGTGGTCCCCCTTCGGTTTTCTCACACTCCCAGCGGTTGTGGGCGGCCTTCCCCTTGGGGGGGGGGGGCTAACAGAAAACGACAGTGTTAGACAGTCCGACACATGCAGCCCAGGAGGTGGGTAGCTGATGGCTCCTGTGGCCAGGGCACTCAGCCATGGTTGCCGATACTGGTGCCGGCATGTGGTGCAGGGTGGGGGTTGTGCCGCTCTCCAGGTGTGTGGGTGTGTGGGGGGGGGGGGGGGGGGGGGGCGGGTTACAGGTGTGTGGGACAGGGGTTAGCGGCAGCGACAAAATGCTGCCCTCTCATCCTGGCTGCACTGAGGAGGTGGTGCAGATTTTGTACGGCACTGCTGGCTGGACTGGACGATTTAGCCCACGGCGCTGACCGCATTTGCCAGCTGTGCCCAGGCATGGCGAATGGCGGCGGCTGTTAGCCTCCGTCCAGGGCCAGGGTACAGGCTGGGCCTCCTCTCCTTCACCGCGCCCGTGAGGGTCTCCAACATGGTGTCCGTGAACCTTGGTGCCACTCTCCTCGCTGCCACCTTGTTGGCTGGGATGAGTGTGTGTGAGGAGTGTAGTGTGTGTGTGCGGCTGGGATGAGTGTGTGTGGGGAGTGTAGTGTGTCTGTGCGGCTGCAGCTCGTCAGCCTCCTGAGTGTCAATCACGGACCCGCCGAATCCCTCACCGTTACTCACTGGAATCGATTGTGTTCCACGTGGCGCCGCTGCGAGCCCCTTAACCGTTGTTGGACCGGTCCGGGTGCGGCGCCAGGTTTGCTGTCGTGGAACTTCCAACGCTCAGGGACGAAGATCCCGCCGATTACATCAGGTAACGAGAATGAATACAGACACTCGGCAGCGAAAGAAAACACTGCATTATCACAAACCCATAAATAATGAATGTCGGATGTGGGATGAGATTGTGAAAGATACTTTAACAAGATGAAAATAACGTTGGAAATGTACTTCGATGTGAAAGGTGGGTGTGTGTGCGTCAGGAAGAAGATGTCACTTGTTTCCAGATGAAGTGACTCACTTGTAATTTTTTTAGAACCGTCTCCAGTGGGAAGGGGCCAGAGTGTTACCCAGAGGTCATAGTTCAAGTCCCACTGGCGGCGGCGGGGGGGGGGGGGGGGGAGGGGGGGGGGAATGGGGGGTTGGGGGGGAGGGGGTGGAAATAAAAGTTAATACACCCGCTATTGCATGGGCTGACGTCAGGAATAAATGGTCATAGAGCTAATAGATTGTGATCAAAACCCAAATGTGACCAATGTTCTTTAGTTAACGAAAACTACCAACCCTGGCCTCAGTACGGCAGCACGGTAGCATTGTGGATAGCACAATTGTTTCACAGGTCCAGGGTCCCAGGTTCGATTCCGGCTTGGGTCACTGTCTGTGTGGAGTCTGCAGGTTCTCCCCATGTCTGCGTGGGTTTCCTCCGGGTGCTCCGATTTCCTCCCACAGTCCAAAGATGTGCAGGTTAGGTGGATTGGCCATGATAAATTGCCCTTAGTGTCCAAAGTTGCCCTTAGTGTTGGGTGGTGTTACTGGGTTAGGGGGATAGGGTGGAGGTGTTGACCTTGGGTAGGGTGCTCTTTCCAAGAGCCGGTGCAGATTCTGCACTGTAAATTCTATGATCTAATACAAGTCTCACTTATGGCATCCTTCCTGAACTGCCCCTGAACTTTATACCATGAAGCACCTCTGTTCAGCTGAGACACGTCGGCCGAGACTCTCTGGCCTCTTCACTGCCGGAGACGGTCAGAAGTTGGCCGGTGGCTGGATCAATGAGATTTCCCATTGAACTCATCCCCCGTCGCCAAGTAACCCGTGGCATGGGTGTGCCATTGGCAGGGGTGTGCCATTGGCAGGGGTGTACCATTGGCAGGGGTGTACCATTGGCAGGGGAGTGCCATTGGCAGGGGTGTGCCACTGGCAGGGGTGTGCCATTGGCAGGGGTGTAACATTGGCAGGGGTGCGCCATTGGCAGGGGAGTGCCATTGGCAGGGGTGTGCCACTGGCAGGGGTGTGCCATTGGAAGGGGTGTACCATTGGCAGGGGTGCACCATTGGCAGGGGTGTGCCATTGGCAGGGGTGTGCCATTGGCAGGGGTGCGCCATTGGCAGGAGTGTGCCATTGGCAGGGGTGTACCATTGGCAGGGGTGCACCATTGGCAGGGGTGTGCCATTGGCAGGGGTGCGCCATTGGCAGGAGTGTGCCATTGGCAGGGGTGTACCATTGGCAGGGGTGCACCATTGGCAGGGGTGTGCCATTGGCAGGGGTGTACCATTGGCAGGGGTGTGCCATTGGCAGGGGTGCATCATTGGCTGGGGTGTGCCATTGGCAGGGGTGTGCCATTGGCAGGGGTGTGCCATTGGCAGGGGTGTGCCATTGGCAGAACGGGAGGATCTCGCCAGCGTGAACAGCTGGAAGACCTCATCCATTGGGCGGTACCTTATTAAAATGTGGCCCCGGTGTGAAAACCGAAGTGAATCCAGCTGGCACCGTCAGCGGGGAATCTCACGGAATATTGAGCCTCTTTAACAAATTCTTCCTCACTACGCCTCCCACTGATTCGCTCGCCCCGGGGAAACTTAATGTTTGCAACCAATGGGGGAGCTCCATATATAAGTACCTCCCAAGCAGCTGAGCTGGATCCATTCCAGGGAATGGCTGGCAGAGGGTCAGCACTGTGTTTTCTCAAAGGAACCCCTGACCAGACTCCTGGGTGGTGTGCAGAAGAGGCGGGATGTCCTCTATCCATAGTCGTGCTTCCCGCACCGGGACCACCCCCGTCTGGGAGGCATGCCAGCTCACTGCAGAAGAGAATCTAAACTGGTAGGACTACACTCTCATGGTACACTCTCATGGTACACTCTACCCATGGTAGGAGCCTACACTCTCCCCATCTGTCTCATTGCAGGACAAACTCTTCATAACAAACGTTAGTGGGCGTATCAGGCCGGGGTCTTGCGCGAGCTCAGGTGCCTCACGCCCTTCAATGAGGAAGCGCATGAGTTGGCCGGTGAGGCGAAAGACCCCACCTGTGCAGAGGGCAAAGTGGGGGCAGCAGACAAAAGTGGGAACATTCAGGACATGCAGTCATTCCTCAAACCTCACGTTAGTAAACATTCTCCCTTCAGTTATTCCCTGTGATGCACCCCCCACCAGTGCAGATACTCACAAACCGGTGGGATTACGTAGAAGGCAGGCTTCTGGGTCACTCACTGGTGAGCACCTCACAATTGAAGATCCACAGCAGACTGGGGTATCCCAGGGAATCGGCACTCAGAAGGATTTTAACCGCATGGTGCAGGCACTGGCGGGATTCCACGAGTGTCAGCGCCAGAGGATAGCAGGGCTTTTGGATCTCATTCCAGCTGCCCCTCTATCCCAGGGAGAAGCACAGGGACGACCCGAAGGGAAGAGGATCGGCAGGGCCGCAGTTTGGGGCCCTCCAACCCAGGGGACCAAGGGAGGGTCCAGCCCATCTGACACTCCCCTCCCTGTGAGCGACACACCTCCAGACCCACACACCGAGGAGGGCAGCACTGCAGAACCCATCCTGCCCGAAATAACGAGTCTCCACAGTCCTTGCGGCCTCCGCATCATCAGTTACCTCCTGAGTGGGTAACCCCAGTCCTGAGGAGACATGAGGTTCATGAATGGTGCCACAGGATGCCATGGGGACCGTAGGGCCAGGTGGGTGCAGTCGATCACACTCTGCACCTGGGGCATGCATGCTAAGTGGACGGAACCAATGGCCCTGGTGTCCTGGCTCTCCTGAACCCAGTTAAAGTTGATAAACATGTGGGCCCTCACAAAAAGGGCTTTGTTACCTCCCTAATGCATTTCTCTGCAACTGACTTGGAAATGCCACACAGATTTGAGGGCAGCACGGTGGCACAGTGGTTAGCACTGCTGACTCGCAGCGCCAGGGACCCGGGTTCAACTCCCACTTTGGGTCACTGTCTGTGTGTTCTCCCTGTAGGAACTGTAAGTTCTCCCCCGTGTCTGCGTGGGTTTCCTCCGGGTGCTCCAGTTTCCGCCCACCGTGCCGGTTATGTGGATTGGCCACGCTAAATGAGGTTAGGTGGGGCTGCTGGGTTACGGGGATAGTGGGGGTGATGCACGATCAATTGCACAAAGACTAAAGTTGGGTACAACTGTGGCTTTATTACAGTCAGATGCGTGGCCTCCTGCTGCAGCTGGCGAAATGGCAGGGCACTGGAGGTCATGCATATTTATACAGTTCTCCGTGGGCGGAGCCAGCCGGCAGGAGCTACTGGCGAACCTGGAGTGCAGGTCCTACCTTACATCCCCTAATACAGTGGTTCACCACAGGGGTGTTGTTGACCTCGGTAGGGTGTTCTTTGAGAGAGAGTCAGTGCACACTCAATGGGCTGAATTCTGCACTGTAATAAATCTATGAATCTGCTGTCAGCGTGCTGCCCTGACTTGAGCCGGTTGCATTGAAGTTTAGAACGGCAGAAGCTTTAAGGGTCACGGGCAGTAGCTGTCCTCTAATTCTATGTGATGCCAGCTCTTGCAAGACATGTCAAAGGTGATCCACCATGCCCCGGGGACAGGCAATCTTCTCTAACATCTGCAGGTAGGATTTGTGATGTTGGAATACACTTTGCCGGTAGTGTTTTCTATGAGGCTCCACGGTCTGTGGTTCTGCTCCTGCTACAGCTACGGGTCCAGCCAACCCCTCCTCTGCAGGGTGCTGGTCCTGACCACTTGCAGCAGCACATCAATGTATCTGCTGCTGTTCGGTTGCGATGAGTAGAATCGCCAACTCAACTGGCTCCATTATTCTCCAGAATCATACACTGAAAAGTAGGGAACACCAGAGTGAGCGATGAGGATCCCTGACAGAGCTCATGCCTCAGTCCTCCATGCCTCTGGTACATCTGTTCATGCACTTCCCGCTTAATGAGCGCATCTCCCCTAAGCCTCCCCTCTCACCCTCCCCCCTCACCCTCCCCCTCTCACCCACATCATCACTAACCAGCCCCACATCATCAACGCAGCACAGTGGTTAGCACTGTAGCTTCACAGCGCCAGGGTCCCAGGTCCGATTCCCGGCTTGGGTCACTGTCTGTGCAGAGTCTGCACGTTCTCCCCGTGTCGGCGTGGGTTTCCTCCTGATTCTCCTGTTTCCTCCCACAAGTCCCGAAAGACGTGCTTGTTGGGTGAATTGAACATTCTGAATTCTCCCTCTGTGTACCCGAACAGGCACTGGAATGTGGCGACTAGGGGCTTTTCACAGTGATGTCATCGCAGTGTTAATGTAAGCCTACTTGTTACAATAATAAAGATGAGAATTATTACTAACCAGCCCCACCTCATCACTAACCTGCCCCACATCTTCACTGAGTCCCTCGCCCAGTTGTTGCTACCACCTGTCATCATTGTTCTCAACTCTCGACCCCCGCCCGACCTTACTGGTTGCCCCCGTTCGCCATTGTTTCCTCTTCCTCGCTGACCTGGATGTTGTTGAGTCCCCAGCAATGCCCATTGGTTTTTTGCTGGCTGCCTGATTGCCTATAGTGACTGCCTCTGACTGTGCGCCACATTCTCCGTGGCGTTGCGTGCTGGGGAGATTTGTGGGGAACGTAAGTTGCCAGTCGAAGGGATCTGCCTGGAAACGGGCACAGATTTTGCCATAAAATCGGCGTAAATCAGAGCCGGGAAATTCGTCTTCAAACGCCGCAAAGCAGGAATGCAAAATAACAAAATCTCTGGGCGGCTGGAATGGGAAATAAAAGACAAACTGGGAATATGAAATAGCAGAAACTGGGAATATTGAAACATGGAATAATAGAGACAGACAATATTGGAATACAGAGTAACAGATGCTGGGAAATGCTAGGCATGTGGAACAACAGAAATTGGAAAATAATAATCTTTTATTGTCACAAGTAGGCTTACGTGAAAAATACAAACGGAAACCGGAACCCTGGAAATCTGATAAAGCAACTGTGGAAAAGGTGAATATGCATTGGTATTAAGTGGATGTTGGCGAATGGGGAGTCTATTTTACTGGTCCCCCCATTTTTTATTCCATTCACAACCAACATTATGCATATTCCTGACTGTCTTTCGTCCGGGAAATCGAGTGTAGTTTGTGCTCTTTGCTTGTGACTTAAAAGATTTGCTTACTTAGTTTCACATCAGAGACACATATCTGCCCTGAGAGAGCGATGCAGATGGTAATATCCAAAAGACATATCCCGAGATTCAGTACTTAATGACTCTGAAACCACTAAATCTCCGTCTCCAATAGCAATCCATGAAAATACGTTGCGTGTATCCATTGTAATTGGCTGGTGTTTATGAAAATTAGCTACCAGTAACCATAGCAACAGAAATTAATCTCCTCAGTTGGGAAATGAGGCTGATTAGTTTCAGAAGGTTTTAGAGAGCCCTCAGGAGAGTGATAGGTGCTGGATATTCACTTTAAAACTTGAAAGGCCAGCACAATTTAGCTATTTATTAGTGATGCAAGCTGTCCACTTTAAAACGAGTGTCGCCCAGGGGCTGTTTCAAGGTGCTCCTGGCATTTTCTGGCCAGCTCCTGGCCTCTTGCGCAGGACTGGACGGAATGTTGCTCCAGTCGCTTCTGCTGTGAGCTGCCTTGAGGGAGCCAGTTTAGGTCAACAGCTGGTTTGGGATGCCGAGCGAGGCCGACAGCGTGGGATCACTTCCTGTACCGCCTGAGGTTATTCATGAACCTTCTCAACCTTGCTCCTTGCCTGACGTGTGGTGATCCTCGGGTTAAATCACCACCAGTCAGCTCCGAAGGAGGCCATTCGGCCCATCGAGTCTGCACCGACCCACTTAAGCCCTCACTTCCACCCTATCCCCGTAACCCAATAACCCCCCCTAACCTTTTTGGTCACTAAGGGCAATTTATCATGGCCAATCCACCTAACCTGCACGTCTTTGGACTGTGGGAGGAAACCGGAGCACCCGGAGGAAACCCACGCACACACGGGGAGGACGTGCAGACATACAGACAGTGACCCAAGCCGGGAATCGAACCTGGGACCCTGGTGCTGTGAAGCCACAGTGCTATCCACTTGTGCTATGCTAAAGGGAGAGCAGCCTCTGGGATAGTAGTGACCTCACTTTGAACTGCCGTGGTGACAGCTCACGTTTTGATATTGCCTGTCCAAGAAACCCCTGGTCTTGCCTTTGCTAATTGTATCACTGACGAGACTTTGAAGAAGTGTTATGTGTATATTGCCAGGGCTTATCAGCTCTTGTTATTATTCCCCTCCTGAATTGCAATCTCCTTCAGACATTCTAGGGATTTGGACGGTTAAATACGGTGGACTAGTTATAGAAACAAATAGCAGAATTCCTTCGAGAAGCAGATGGGTTTTTTAGAACAATCAATTCAGACTTTCAATTCCATATTTTTCTTGAATTCAGATTTCACAATTTGCCATGGTGGGATTTGAACCGGGGTCCCCATTACCCGAGTTCCCTGGATTCCCAGCCCAGTGACAACACCATTGCACCACTGCCTCCCCTGCCAAGTGTTACGGGTTGGTCTGTTCAGGATGTTTAAAATGCGAAAAAGGTTCATTAGTGTGGAAATGGTGAGCCTATTTGAACATTTGAACGCACAAAGAAGGAGGGGAGTGGGCCATTTAGTCCCTCCAGTCTGCCTCGCTATTTTGAAAAGATAATGGCTAATTTGATAACAAACCTCAAAATCTGCATCCTGCCACCCCCGGTAACCTATCACTCCCGTCACCCTGATCACTGTGAAAATACGTGACAATGTACCGGTGCTCCGGGAGTCCGGAATGAAGTGGAAGAGTCAACAAAATTAGAGCGAGGACCTCTGAGAAATAAATCGGAAATCACTTTTTCCGAAACAGGCTGTGGGGCCATTCGGCCCTTCGAACCTGCTCTGCCATTCATGATGATAATGGCTGATCATCCAACTCAGTAACCTCTTCCCACTTTCCCCCCCATATCCTTTGATCCCTTCAGCCCCAAGTGCTGTACATTTGGAGTACTGCGTACAGCACGGCAGTGTACAGAGGGCAGCACGGTAGCATTGTAGATAGCACAATTGCTTCACAGCTCCAGGGTCCCAGGTTCGATTCCGGCTTGGGTCACTGTCTGTGCGGAGTCTGCACATCCTCCCCGTGTCTGCGTGGGTTTCCTCCGGGTGCTCCGGTTTCCTCCCACAGTCCAAAGATGTGCAGGTTAGGTGGATTGGCCATGATAAATTGCCTTTAGTGTCCAAAATTGCCCTTAGTGTTGGGTGGGGTTACTGGGTTATGGGGATAGGGTGGAGGTGTGGAACTTGGGAAGGGTGCTCTTTCCAAGAGCCGGTGCAGACTCGATGGGCCGCATGGCCTCCTTCTGCACTGTAAATTTATATGGCTACAGTTCTGGTCGCCACATTACCAGAAGGATATGGATGATTTGGAGAAGGTGCAGAGGAGGTTCACCAGGATGTTGCCTGGTATGGAGGACGCTAGCTATGAAGAGAGGTTGAGTAGATTAGGATTGTTTTCATTAGAAAGACGGAGGTTGAGGGGGGACCTGATTGAGGTCTACAAAATCATTAGAGGTATAGGCAGGGTGGATAGCAAGAAGCTTTTTCCCAGAGTGGGGGGACTCAATTACTAGGGGTCATGCGTTCAAGGTGAGAGGGGAAAAATTTAAGGGAGATATGCGTGGAAATTCTGTACGCAGAGGGTGGTGGGTGCCTGGAACGCATGGCCGGCGGAGGTGGTAGAGGCGGGCTCGATAGCGTCATTTAAGATGTATCTAGACAGATACATGAATGGGCAGGGACCAGAGGGATACAGATCCTTAGAAAATAGGCAACAGTTTTAGATAGAGGATCTGGATCGGCGCAGGCTTGGAGGGCCGAAGGGCCTGTTCCTGTGCTGTAATTTTTCTTTGTTCTCTGCTCCATCTGACTGCTTCTTGAAAACATACAATATTTTGGCCTCAACATCTTCCTGTGGTAATGAATTCCACAGGCCCACCCCTCTCTGGGTAAAGCAATTTCTCATCACCTCAATCTGAAAAGGTCTACCCCGTTCCCTCAGACTGTGACCCCTGGTTCTGGACACCTCCCACCATCAGGGGAACATCTTCCCTGCATCCACCCTGTCCAGTCCTGTTAGAATTTTATAGGTTTCTCTGAGATTCCCCCCCCCCCCCCCCCCCCATTCTTCTGAACTCCAGCGAATGTAATCCCAACTGACTCAATCTCTCCTCATACGTCAGTCCCGCCATCCCAGGAATCAGTCTGGTGAACCTTTGCTGTCCTCCCTCATTAAGAAGAACATCCTTCCTCAGAGAAGGAGGTCAAAACTACACACAATACTCCAGGTGTGGCCTCACCAAAACCCCGCAAAATGGCAGCAAGACATCCCTGCTCCTGTACTCGAACCCTCTCGCAATGAAGGCCAATATGCCATTTGCTTTCTTTACCGCCTGCTGCACCTGCATGCTTACCTTCAGCGACTGGTGTATGAGGACACCCAGGTCCTGCTGCACACTCCCCTCTCCCAATTTACAACCGTTCAGATCATAATCTGCCTTCCTGCTTTTGCTTCCAAAGTTGTTATGGGCCAGGGTTTAGAGAACCCCAAAGTGCATCATAGAGTTCACCTGACCCACAACTTTTACTAGATTGTGGCATGGGGAGCACACGGCCCACTCTACAGGTGTGGTACAGCAGAAATGGAAAAGTATTTTTAAAGCAAAACAATGTTTATTCTATTCACCTTTTTAAAACATACAGTGAACATCTTAGCAACCATTAATTCAAATACAACCCCCAAAGAATACAACACTAAGTAATCCTTAATAACTTCCCAAACAACATTCAGAAGACAAAAGAAACACCTTTTAACAGAAGCACATTAGGTTTACATTCACTACTGAGAACATTTATAATTCTGAATTCACCAAATGATCAAGAGATAGTCTTTTCATGGCAGAGAGATCAACAGTACACCTGCTCTGTCTGGCTTCAGCTCCAACACTGAAAACAAAGCTAAAACACACCCTGCAGCAAACAGCCTAAAACAAAAGTAAAACGCTGACAGATAGCCCAGCTCCACCCACTCTCTGACATCACTGATAAACACCCATTTCTTAAAGGTACATTTCTTAAACACCCATTTCTTAAAGGTACTCTTACATGACAAAGTGGATAACCTCACATTTATCCACATTATACTGAATCTGCCATGCATTTGCCCACTCACTCAGCCTGTCCAAATCACACGGAAGCATCTCTGCATCCTCCTCACAGCTCACCCTCCCACCCAGCTTTGTGTCATCTGCAAATTTGGAGGTATTGCAACGAGAGTAAACAAGACTGAGATCATTGGATCTTTGATGGGTAGGTCCATCAAGGGATATGGAAAAAAGGGGTTGAGGCACAGATCAACTTTGATCAAACTGACCCGAGGGGCTGAGAGACATCCTCCCATCCCTCAGTTCCTGAACAATGAGTGGTTCATTGTTCCATGAAAGTGAATACATTGAAAATGATCTTACTGGGTGAACTGTTGGGCACGATGAAAAAGATTGATCGCGTTTGATATGATTGTTCGACTCTCTGGGGAAAATGGAGGGTGTCCAATTTCAGAGACCGAGGGGGGCATTTTCTGGCCCTCCTACCTCGGTGGCTAATCAAAACCCATTGACTTCAGTGGCAGCGGTAAATGCTGGCTTCACTGGCCCAGGGTGACACCTTCACTCAGTCTGCAAGCACGACCAAACTTCCTGTCGCTTGCCAGTTCAATTCAGCATCTTTCTCTCATGTCCACGTGCCCATCCTGGGTCAATGTTCCGGTGGCGCCCAACGCAATCCGGAGGTGCAGCGCCTCACATTCCGAATAGGCACCTTATAGTCTTCTGGACTTAACAGTGGGTCCCACAGCTTCAGAGTTTGACCTTGCTCCTCCATCTTGACTCTTTTTTTAATACAATTTTGTTTTGTCCCAACACAATCCCCCCCGCCACCCCAACCACCTACTGGGTTATCTGTCATAGACATAGAATTTACAGTGCAGAAAGAGGCCATTCGGCCCATCGAGTCTGCACCGACTCCTGGAAAGAGCACCCTACCCAAGGTCAACACCTCCACCCTATCCCCATAACCCAGTAACCCCACCCAACACTAAGGGCAATTTTGGACACTAAGGGCAATTTATCATGGCCAATCCACCTAACCTGCACATCTTTGGACTGTGGGAGGAAACTGGAGCACCCGGAGGAAACCCACGCACACACGGGGAGGACGTGCAGACTCCACACAGACAGTGACCCAAGCCGGAATCGAACCTGGGACCCTGGAGCTGTGAAGCAATTGTGCTGCCCACAATGCTACCGTGCTGTCACGTGTTCTTAACTTTTGTTTTCACTGAGCACTGATCGTTGTCCTCCTATTAACGCATCTGCTATCTTACAGCCCAATAATACCACTATCAACACCTTCATCCCGCCATTAACTCTTCCTCTGTCTCATGTTGCAATCGCTCCACCAATCACTGACCTTCTACTCTTCTCCAGCTGTTCCACACCCTCTTATACAGTAACTTAAACCAGCAGATTTCGCCCCAGCTTTCGTTCTGAAGGAGACTCAGATGGACTCAAAACATCAACTCTGTTTCTCCCTCCACAGACGCTGCCGGACCTGCTGAGCTTTTCCAGCATTTTCTGTTTTATTTCAGATTTCCAGCATCTGCAGTATTTTGCTTTCATTTTAGTGGATAAGGTATATTTTGTAGTCAGCGTTATCCTCACAATTCTGTGTAGATCTGTGAAGGAATAGCAGGGGTGAAGGAATATTGTATTTAAGTTAATCTGTTCTTGTTTAATAAATATTTTATTCTTTGTTTAAATGTTAATTTAAACTGCCTTGTTCTCTGAATATAAAATGGAAGTTCGGCAGTGGAATTCTCTGCTCCAGAAACTAAGTGCTGATGCCGGGACTGCATCGGTGGTGTCTGCAACAGCAAAGTTGACGCCGTTCCCAGATCAATCCGCCGGCCGTTAAGGGGCCACGTGGAACACGGCCGATTCCAGTGAGAAACCGTGTCTGAGCCGCCGGATTCGGGATTGACACTCGAGAGGCTGACAAGCCGCAGCCCCACATTAGCGCTCCACTCCCCACGCACACTCATCCCGGAGAACAAGGTGGCAGCACGGAGAGCGACACCCTGATTCTCGGCCGCCGAGCCGGGGACCCGGCTCGAGGAGGGGTGGGCCACCCTGCACCCGGGGGGGTGGGCAGGCGGGTGTCACCCACAGCCGTGCACTGGGTCTGGGTGAAGGTGGGAGAGGTCGTGAGCACCGTGCGCAACACTGTACGACCTCCTCAGGGCACCCTAAAATATATCTTATACTCAAACAGTAAAAGCCTGAAAATATGAAACCTTGTATGATCCTTTTGAGTATGTCATTAGGAAATACATATATATTTTTAAAAGTTATTGATTTATATGGGAATTGTAAGAACTGGTTGGGTGAAATAACCTCTTTCTGTGTGGTCTATTCTGTGCAATACAATGGGCTAGATGATACACTTCCTTGGTAGTGGGTTTAAAGGTGATGGCGGGGGACAGGTAAAAGCCAGCAGGCGATGTGGCCACCACATATCTGTCTGCCCTGACTGCACCACAGTTAAATGGGGTAGAGGGAGCTGGTGATTGACCCAAACCCCCATGGATCTTTGGAGGCCCTGACGTGACAAATTAATGGCCACAAAGCCCTCACCCTGCTCAGGGTCGGCGTTTAGGGTGATGTTGGGCAAAGTGGGGAAACCTCCTTTACGGGCACGTTGGTAGCACATCTTTTGTGAGGGCCACGAAGAATCCAGCACGAGTTTTAAGGATACAAATAAATAACATTTATTTACAATAAGATATATGTACAACAGCAGCAGCAACTTCCCTTGCTGTTCACTCCTTCCTGCTGGTTCCTAAACTGGCCAGCTTTATTTATACTGTCTGCTAATGATTTCTCCGCCCCCCTCATTGGGGAAACTCATACTCGCACAGGATTGTGGGATTGTCATTAGTCCCCAGCCAATGGTAAGCAGGTAGGTTCTAACAACATCCCAAGGTCGTCCTCCCCCTCTTTAACACGCCGCCACTGACCTCTCAAATCCTGTCCTCCACTCCCTCACCCTTTCCCCTGCCACCTACCAACCTGGCCCTGATGACCCTGGGGTTAGGGGGAGTCCCGGGCGCAGTGCTCCTGTCACTTGACCAGGACGAACCCCACCCTAGAAAGGTTTGGCATCACAGCAGCGCCACTGGGAGCAGTGGCCACTGTTGGGACAGTCACTGGGCCAGAGACAAGGGTGGTGCATTCGGGATCTGGGTTCGAATCCCACCCCGGCAGGTGGTGAAATTTGAATTCAAGAAAAAATCTTGGAATTAAAAACATGTCTAAATTTAGTCCATTTTCTTAAGAACCCATTTGGTTCACTGATGTCATTTAGGGAAGGAAATCTGCCCATCTTACTTGGTCTGGCCTACATGTGACTCCAGATAAACTGCAATTTGTTGGTGCTTAAATTCCCTCTTATTAAATATGGGCAATAAATGCTGGATCATCGATACCCACATCTCTTCCTATCTGGGCTGCTCAGCCCAGTGACTGTCCCAACAGTGGCCGCTGCTCTTAATGGCGTTGCTATGACTACAGACCTTTCTAGGGTGGGATTCTTCCTGAAGCAAGGACGTCAGTCTTGCCTCCAACCACTCACCATTGCTCCCAGCATTAAATGGTAGTGGGACATCTGCAGAATCATGGACAAGCTCCCCACCTGCTTTTTTGCTGGGGAGGGCAAGACTACAGTGCTCATTAAATCAAGTGATGGGTGTGCAAGTACGTGTGTGTGCTGCTCCCCCGACCATTATTCCGCTGGGAGGAATTTTCAGGAGGAAGTTTGAAGAGGAGACAGGATGACTGTTGATGTTGTTTTGAACACAGCTTAAAAATATTGTGGTCTGTATAAATTTGAAATAGAAACCCTCATGGGGAGGCTGGGCAATCTCTCACTTTACACAAGAAAGCGGTCACTGGTAAATGGTGCCCAGGGTTTGAGCACAGAGTCAGCTTGAACGCAGCAAACATTTCCATTGAGTCCCTTCACGGGAAGGCACCTTGGTGACCACATTACCAACTCTTGCCTCCCTTTTCTGTCTTGACCGTCAGAGGAAGGAGCAACAAGAGTGAGTGTGAGAGGCGGAGGAATAATTCTCTACTCCCTCATAAATCACATCCTAATTCATTGGAATTATCCTAATTCATTGGAATGGTCAATCATGGCTGGTATTTTTCACATCCCCATTCCCCTGCCTTCTCCCCATAACGCCTGAACCCCCTATTAATCAAGAACCTACCTATCTCTGTCTTAAAGACACTCAGTGATTTGGCCTCCACACCCTTCTACGGCAAAGAGTTCCACAGATTCACCACCCTCTGGCTGAAGACATTCCTGCTCATCTCTGTTTTAGAGGGTCGTCCCTTAACAGAGGTTGTGCCCTCTGATTCCAGTCCCTCCTACACCCTCTCCACTTTATCCAGGCCTCTCAGTTTCCTGTAAGTATCAATGAAATCCCCCCTCGTCCTTCTGAACTCGATCAACCGCTCCGCATCTGACAAGCTCTTCATTCTGGGGGTCATTCGTATGAATCTCCTCTGGACCTCAGAGAAGGAGAAGAAAGAAAGATTTGCATTTACGTAGCGCCTTTCGTGACCACTGGATGCCTCAATCACTGTGAAGTCAATGAGGCACTTCTTAAAATGCAGTGAATGAAATATTTTTGAAGTGTAGTCATTGTTGTAATGGGGGAAACTTAGCAATCAGTAGGCACACAGCAGCATCCCACAAACTGCAATGTGCTCATGGTCAGATAATCTGTTTTTGTGATGTTGATTGAGGGATAAACATGGGTCAGGACACTGGAGAGGCTCCTCCATCCTTCTGGGAGCTAGTGCCACGGGATCTTACACATCCAGCCAAGCAGGCTGACGGGGTCCCGGTGCAGTAACTCCCTCCGGACTGCACTGGAGGGTCAGCCGGGATCTTTGTACGCAAGCTCTGGAGTGGGACGATCTTGGACCTGAGTTACCGCAGAATCCTGGTGACGGGTTTCAATTTGAAATTACAGCTGTTAATGTCCCTAACCCTAAAGATACTACACCTGTCTTCGAGCTTTGCTGATTCCTGCTTTCCTAACACTGTTATACTCGATCCATCTGTCACGTTCTGTAGACTGGCTGAAGTGAATGATGAACTGCAGAACATCTCGGTTAAATAATTTATTATGGAACAACTGTGTGATAAGATAACTAGGATAAATAAAATAATAAACTACTAACGCTAATTAACTATTGTAGAGCTACTGTAAAATATGTCTGTTCTTCAGCACAACCTACTCCCAACTCCCAGACTACAGGGTCATGTGGTGGGTTTACACTGCCACCTAGTGGTCAGAGGTCATTAACATTATGTACAAACTTGCTTTATGCATATCATCACACCAGCCCTCAGTATAATTGTTACATTCACTTAACTAACTAACTATTGTTCCTTTCTCACTCTCATTCTGGCTCGAACATTGCTTCAGTTTAATTGTGTAAGAGGTACATGCTCTCGTCTATTTTTACTGTCAGTTCTTGACTTTCGGATTTAAGAAAGGACAAACTTACGTGGACACAGATTTTGGGGCTCAACCATAAACGTGTTTAAAAACGAAAAACCCTCCTAATTGCCTAATACAAGAGCTGTAAACCAGTGTAATGATTCTGCAAAACACTCAAAACCATGGCTGATTAATAAAAGCCTCCAGGAAAAACCATAGGTAAAACCTCACGAGGGACAGGGTGTTCCTTCACCTCCCCCTGTGGCATGTTCCTTGGCAGTGGGAGGCCAGTGGTCAGATCCCTCTGTTCCGGCTGCTGTCGATGGAATTTCCCATTGTATTCACCCCAAGCCGCCGGGAAACCCATGGTCGAGTTTCACCGTCAGCAGGAGCGGAAACGCACGCGTGTGGGAATGGCTGGAAAATCCCAAGACATGTTTCTGCCCCCTCAGGATTCAACCCCCTCAGGATTTAGTCGCTACCATTGGCTGGTGTAATGTCACATGTTCTGCAGTGATGTCATTGGAGCGTTTTCGTGGGTACCCTGTTTGAGATTTAGATTTATTGTCACATATACCGAGGTACAGTGAAAAGTATTGTTCTGTGCGCAGTCCAGACAGGTCGCTCCATACATGATAAAACATAGGATATTAGATAGATACGCAATGTAAAGACATAATCGCAGACATCGGGTGAAGAGTACAGAGTGCAGTTCTGCTCAGTCGAGAAGATGCGAGGAGAGATCAGTTCAGTCCATAAGAGGGTCATTCAGGAGTCTAGCAACAGCAGGGAAGAAGCTATTTTTTAACCTGTGCATGTTCTCAGACTTTGTATCTCCTGCCTGGTGGAAGAAGTTGGAAGAGTGAGTAAGCTGGGTGGGAGGGGTCTTTAATTATGCCGTCCACTTTCCCCAGGCAGCGGGAGGTATAGGCAGAGTTAATGGATGGGAGGTAGGATTGCGTGATGGACTGGGCTGTGTTCACGACTCTCTGTAGTTTCTTACAGTCTTGGGCCAAGCAGCTAGAATCATAGAATATACAGTGCAGAAGGAGACCATTTGGCCCACTGAGTCTGCACTGACCCTTGGAAAGACATCCACCCCATCCCCGCAACCCAGTAACCCCACCTAACCTTCCTGAACACCAAGGGCAATTTAGCGCGGCCAATTCACCTAACCTCCACATATATGGACTGTGGGAAGAAACCGGAGCACCCGGAGGAAACCCTGACAGACACGGGGAGAAAGTGCAAACTCCACACAGTCAGTCACCCAAGGCCGGACTTGAACCCGTGCCCCTGGAGCTGTGAGGCAGCAGTGCTAACCACTGTGCCACTGTTATGGGCCAAGGGTTTAGAAACTCCAAAGTATGTTATGAAGTCCACCTGACCTACACCCTTTATGTTGAACTTGGCTAGGATGAGCACCAGAGTCTTCCCACCAACTGTGATTTAACAGTCTTCCCAGGCACTTTAATCAAAATAAGCTTTATTCTAAGAACTTAGTTAACATATTTATATAAACACACAGCAAGAATTTTTATCAATTACAAACATAAAGACACCACCCAGCTGCCGTAATCAATGTATAACACTCAATGAATTCCCCCTTAACTGTTCCAATTCAAAAACAAAATCCCATAAACCAAAACCCCTATTCAAGGGCCAGCACTCTGAATTCTCACTTAAATAAGACTGGATTTTCCTGAGATTCTGACCCCGTCTCACCAGCAGGTTTAAACCCCTCCAGAAGGCAAACTATATCTAAAGCCACCAGCAAGGTGATTTTTACTGGAACAGATATTTAAAATGAGACTAGAGAGAGACAGGCCAAGACACTTATTTTCTCTGTCCGTAGTTAACAGCAGTCAAAACTGAAAGAGAAACTAAAACCTCACAGCCACAGCTCAGCTCCACCCACAAAATGAAATCTCTGGTTTGAAGAAATTCCCCCTGAAATGAAATGAAAATGAAAATGAAATGAAAATTGCTTATTGTCACAAGTAGGCTTCAAATGGAGTTACTGTGAAAAGTCCCTAGTCGCCACATTCCGGCGCCTGTTCGGGGAGGCTGGTACGGGAATTGAACCGTGCTGCTGGCCTGCCTTGGTCTGCTTTATAAGCCAGCGATTTTGCCCAGTGTGCTAAACCAGCCCCTCATTTCTGTTTTAAAAGATCGTCCCTTTAGTCTGAGATGGTGTCCTCTGGTTCTAGTTTTTCTCACTGGTGGAAACATCCTCTCCACGTCCTCTCTATCCAGGCCTCCCAGTATCATGTAAGTTTCAATAAGATCCCCCCTCATCCTTCTAATCTCCAATGAGTACAGACCCAGAGTCCTCAACCATTCCTCATACGACAATTCTTTGATCTCCATTACATGCACAGGGCAGAGAGGCAGATGTGTTTCTAAAGTCTGTGCAGGAGAAACAGCATGTTTGCCACCCAAAGAAGAAGGAGACATTTCAGGATCTGGATCTGGATTGGGGGAATGAGGTGGATCAATTAACAGTCGGAATTACACCAGAATGTTTTGTGTGCTATTTACATTATAGATGTGCTGTGTCAATCTATGATCCTCTAATTCTAACCTTGTTGCTATGTCCTTTTTCCCCTTAGGTTGGCATGTAATCGACAGACCTTGCGTTACCCAGGTGTGTCTCCTTGTAGTATGGGGGCGGCATGGTGCCACAGTGGTTAGCATTGTTGCTTCACAGCACCAGGGTCCCGGATTCGATTCCCGGCTGGGTCACTGTCTGTGCGGAGTCTGCACGTTCTCCCCGTGTCTGCGTGGGTTTCCTCCGGGTGCCCCGGTTTCCTCCCACAAGTCCCGGAAGACGTGCTTGTTAGGTGAATTGGATATTCCGAATTCCCCCTCTGTGTACCTGAACAGGCGCCGGAGTGTGGCGACTAGGGGCTTTACACGGTAACTTAATTGCGGTGTTAATGTAAGCCTACTTGGGACAATAATAAAGATTATTATTAAAGATTATTATTATCCAACCTGCCCCGAAAACAACCCCAGGCAGGCTGCCTCAGGGATCGACGGAGCGAAAGCTGAACAATTGGGAATCAGAAAATCAGGAATGCATTGACTTTACAGCCTTCGCACTGCTCATAAATATTCTCTCATGGACAATGGAATATTTGCTGAATTAATACTTCTGGTTCTGCTCCAAGTGTGGGGCCTGACTGATTTCCAGAAACCAATTAAAAGTGCTGAAATTTGCAATTAGATTTTTCATTTCATGGTGTTGTTCACCATTAGTAATAAAATATTTACTTTCGCTTGGTCCCTTGGTTTCTCATTTATAATTGATGATTTGATATACGAATGGATTGTGATCCTGAGACCAGACCCGACAATCCATAAATTTATGAAGGTGGTAAAATAAACAGCATCTCACAGAGTAAGAGAGCTATGTTACAGAGCGAGTGGGTGGGGCTGGATAGAAGGGATGATTTTCTTGGCCCTCTGTTCCTTGAGTCGGCTATTTTCTTGGGTGCAACAGCCAGCGAGAGATGCTGTGGAGTGACATCTTGTCAGTGGCCCAAATTTTTTTAAAAAAGGATTTCCGGAAGACATTGACCGCGTGCTGGGCCAGAGCTGATAGGTAGCATTGCTCAGGGACAGGAGAGGGGAGTGTATCGCAATGTGCACCACACTTGTAGATGTTCTGGAAGCAGCCAACCAAGACCCAGGAGCCAGATGAATTTCAGAGAGATTTTATTGGACAGAATCCGTGACAGACAAAAGTAGTGATACATCTGCATTCTCACCCACAGAAAATGGGCGATGGCAGCTTCACTAGTCCTGGCTCTTTTTAATGCTCTTTGCACTGAATAGCATTAATCATTCCGTTATACCTTTCTCAGAAAATACCCATACAGTTTCTTCAGAGCTCCTAGCAATTCAGCAGATATTTAAAATAAAAATAAAATAATACTTTTCCAATTAAGGGGCAATTTAGCATTGCCAATCCACCTACCATGCACATCTTTTTGGGTTGTGGGGGTGAGACCCACACAAACACGGGTGAATGTGCAAACCCTACACGGACAGTGACCCGGGGCCGGGACCGAATCCGGGCCCTCGGTGCGTGAGACAGCAGTGCGCCACCATGCCGTCCAGTTCAGCCGATGTTACAAGACTGAGTTAAGCATGGAGGTGTCGCAACTAAGGTTTCTAAACATCTACACCTAATTTCAAAGTTTGCTGATTTCTCCCTCATACTGGTCCCATCTCTTCACATAATGTAGTATTCACTTGACTGACACTGATATTGTTCTTAAGTAAGATTATGAAACACTCCTTCTGGCTGTAACATTGCTCCAGTTTAATTACGCAGAAGAGCTTTTCCCCCTTGTACATTTGCCATGTTCTGTGCTATCTCAGTCTCACTGTCAGCCAACTTCACCTAATCCTTTGAGCTCCACTACACACACACATTCTGCTCCTTCAACATGATATGCTCAATATCCGATGGTGCTCTCAGATTCCGCTAAGTGACGCAGTCTTGGCATTTCCATTCCGGCAGACCCATTCTTCAGACTGTGTTTACGATGCTCCCACACACTACCCTGGTTTTTTGGAGCAGGTTCTCTTAGCAACATCTCTGAAAAATAGTTGATAAAGAACCACTTGAACAAACTAGCGAGGAAACACTGAAGCCAATGGCATTGAAGGGACAGTGGATAATAAATTGGCTCAGATACAGAAGGCTGAGAGAAGATGCAAAGTTTAATTTTTCACATAGATGGGTGTTCTCCAGGACCACACCTCCTTTTACATACTGACCTGGAGTTGGGGGTACAGAACATCATTTCTTAGTGTGCAGATGATACATTTAGAAATATGGGCGAGATTCTATAGCCTCTGTTTAGATTGACACAGCCTTTAAATCCCTTGTACCAATTACCACTCACGTACCCCAACAGTATAAAAATATAACAAGAATAGAATTACAGAAAAATATTACAATTTGTTAGGTTTTCTGATGTGTTTTCTTGGCAAAAGGCTGTGTCATCTTTTTCTTGTTAAAAGAGACTCCAAATCTGACTCCACAAACTCCAAGTTCATCTGGGAAGAAATTTGACCTCCACCTTGGAACAGTACAGATGCCTAGCTGAACATTCATCTCTTCCGGCGAATCCTGCAACAACCCAGGTATCCAACGTCATTGAACCCATCTGAACTGCAATTCAAGAATGGAAAAAACTCTTCCTGTATTGGGCCCGCAGTGAGTCCAACAATTAACCATCCTTCTGGTTTACAACCTGTAAAAATAGACTATTTTCTCTAACTGCACATGACTTGTGTGTGTGGGGCAGTGACTGACGTAGACTTGTGTCGAATACGTGAACAAATAGGTATCTTTGCTTAAGCCCACAAAGGTTTGCTGTTGCCATTTCTAAATTGAGCACACGCCCGGGGCGCTAAGAAAGACATACAGTCTCCTCGCCAAAGCCACGCTGATTAGGGACGGTAAATGGAAAGGATGCAAGAGTTTCCATTTATCTCTCCTCCCCTGTCCATCAGAGTTGAGAAGAGTAGTAACTGATTTGAGGAGAGCATAGACAATCTGGTGGAATGGGTTGACAATGAAACTTAATGTCGAGAAGTTTGAAGTGTTGCATTTTGGTAGGAAGAATGATGAGAGACAATATAAGGAAACTGATAAACCTTTGAAGCAGGTGCAGGAACAGAGAGAACTGGGAGTTCACAGAATAGGGAAGTAGGAGGGCAAGCTGACAGCAGGATTTTGGCCCAATGGCCATGAAAGGCGGGTGAAAGATGCCCACGTTGGGATGGTGTGTGAGTTGGGCGAGATAGTGTCCCCACATGCTTGCTGCCCATATTTTAATGCTTCTTGCGGCTTTTCCCCCAATATGTTCTCATTCTGCACATGGCTTGTTGACAGCTACCATTAACATATTGAGTGGTAACTCGGTGACTACGGCTCCGTTACTGTGCTGCAATTGGGCAGCGGGTTCAGCTGTTAATCTAAAAGGTTGGTGGTTCAAGACCTTCTGTGTGCAAAGCTTTCTCTTTAGGGCGGCACGGTGGCACATCCGTTAGCACAGCTGCGTCACAGCGACAGGGACCCGGGTTCAATTGTGGTCTTGGGTGACGGTCTGTGCGGAGTCTGCACATCCTCCCCGTGTGTGCGTGGGTTTCCTCCGGGTGCTCCGGTTTCCTCCCACAGTCCAAAGATGTGCAGGTTAGGTGGATTGGCCGTGCTAAATTGCCCTTAGTGTCCAAAAAGGTTAGGTGGGGTTATGGGTTAACAGAGGACTGATCCGAGGAGGGGTGCTCTTTCAGACAGGCGGTGCGATTCGATGGGCCGAATGGGCACCATCTACACTGTAGGGATTCTCTGAAGGGTGGGCAATGGCTGGTTCAATTCTGGGGGTGTGATGGGTGGGAAAACTGTCACATGGCCACAGAATAAACTTTACCTGAATTCCAGTTGAGCTCTCACTCAAAGAACCAAGAATAATACAACCCCGGAGCAGAGCCTTCAGTCTAACCTCACCGTCCAGTCTAACCTCACCGTCCAGTCTAACCTCACTGTCTGGTCCAATCTCACCGTCCAGTCTAACCTCACTGCCTGGTCCAATCTCACCGTCCAGTCTAACCTCACTGTCCAGTCTAACCTCACTGTCTGGTCCAATCTCACTGTCCAGTCTAACATCACTGTCCAGTCTAACCTCACTGTCCAGTCTAACCTCACTGTCTGGTCCAATCTCACCGTCTAGTCTAACCTCACTGTCTGGTCCAATCTCACCATCCAGTCTAATCTCACCGTCCAGTCCAATCTCACCGTCCAGTCTAACCTCACCGTCCAGTCCAATCTCACCGTCCAGTCTAACCTCACCGTCCAGTCCAATCTCACCGTCCAGTCCAATCTCACCGTCCAGTCTAAGCTCACTGTCTGGTCCAATCTCAACGTCCAGTCTAATTTCGCTGTCCAGTGTAATCTCACCGTCCAGTCTAACCTCACTGTCTGGTCCAATCTCACTGTCCAGTCTAATCTCACTGTCTGGTCCAATCTCACCGTCCAGTCTAATCTCACTGTCTGGTCCAATCTCACCGTCCAGTCTAACCTCACCGTCCAGTCCAAACTCACCGTCCAGTCTAACCTCACTGTCTGGTCCAATCTCACCATCCAGTCTAATCTCACCGTCCAGTCCAATCTCACCGTCTAGTCTAACCTGACTGTCTGGTCCAATCTCACCGTCCAGTCTAACCTCACTGTCTGGTCCAATCTCACCGTCCAGTCTAATCTCACTGTCTGGTCCAATCTCACCGTCCAGTCTAACCTCACTGTCTGGTCCAATCTCACCGTCCAGTCTAACCTCACTGTCAGATCCAATCTCACCGTTCAGTCTAATCTCACCGTCCAGTCCAATCTCACTGTCTGGTCCAATCTCACCGTCTAGTCTAACCTCACTGTCTGGTCCAATCTCACCGTCCAGTCTAACCTCACTGTCTGGTCCAATCTCACGATCCAGTCTAATCTCACCGTCCAGTCTAATCTCACCGTCCAGTCCAATCTCACTGTCTGGTCCAATCTCACCGTCTAGTCTAACCTCACTGTCTGGTCCAATCTCACCGTCTAGTCTAACCTCACTGTCTGGTCCAATCTCACCGTCCAGTCTAACCTCACTGTCTGGTTCAATCTCACCGTCCAGTCTAACCTCACCGTCCAGTCTAACCTCACTGTCTGGTTCAATCTCACCATCCAGTCTAACCTCACCGTCCAGTCTAACCTCACTGTCTGGTTCAATCTCACCGTCCAGTCTAACCTCACTGTCTGGTTCAATCTCACCGTCCAGTCTAACCTCACTGTCTGGTCCAATCTCACCGTCCAGTCTAACCTCACTGTCTGGTCTAATCTCACCGTCCAGTCTAACCTCACTGTCCAGTCTAATCTCACCGTCCAGTCTAACCTCACTGTCTGGTCCAATCTCACCGTCCAGTCTAACCTCACTGTATGGTCCAATCTCACCGTCCAGTCTAACCTCACTGTCCAGTCTAACCTCACTGTCTGGTCCAATCTCACCGTCCAGTCTAACCTCAATGTCTGGTCCAATCTCACTGTCCAGTCTAACCTCACTGTCTGGTCCAATCTCACTGTCCAGTCTAATCTCACCGTGCAGTCTAATCTCACTGTCCAGTCCAATCTCACTGTCCAGTCTAATCTCACTGTCTGGTCCAATCTCTCCGCCCAGTCTAACCTCACTGTCTGGTCCAATGTCACTGTCCAGTCTAACCTCACTGTCTGGTCCAATCTCTCCGCCCAGTCTAACCTCACTGTCTGGTCCAATGTCACTGTCCAGTCTAATCTCACTGTCTGGTCCAATCTCACCGTCGAGTCCAATCTCACCGTCCAGCCTAATCTCACTGTCTGGTCCAATCTCACTGTCCAGTCTAACCTCACTGTCTGGTCCAATCTCACCGTCCAGTCTAACCTCACTGTCTGGTCCAATCTCACCGTCCAGTCCAATCTCACTGTCTGGTCCAATCTCACTGTCCAGTCTAACCTCACTGTCTGGTCCAATCTCACCGTCCAGTCTAATCTCACTGTCTGGTCCAATCTCACCGTCCAGTCTAACCTAACTGTCTGGTCCAATCTCACCGTCCAGTCTAATCTCACTGTCTGGTCCAATCTCACTGTCCAGTCTAATCTCACTGTCTGGTCCAATCTCACTGTCCAGTCCAATCTCACCGTCCAGTCTAACCTCACTGTCTGGTCCAATCTCACTGTCCAGTCCAATCTCACCGTCCAGTCTAACCTCACTGTCTGGTCCAATCTCGCCGTCCAGTCTAACCTCACTGTCTGGTGCAATCTCACCGTCCAGTCTAAACTCACTGTCCAGTCTAACCTCACTGTCTGGTCCAATCTCACCGTCCAGTCTAACCTCACTGTCCAGTCTAACCTCACTGTCTGGTCCAATCTCACCGTCCAGTCTAACCTCACTGTCTGGTCCAATCTCACCGTCTAGTCTAATGTCACCGTCCAATCTAATCTCACTGTCCAGTCTAATCTCACCGTCCAGTCCAATCTCACTGTCTTGTCTAATCTCAACGTCCAGTCTAATCTCACTGTCTGGTCCAATCTCACCGTCCAGTCTAACCTCACTGTCTGGTCCAATCTCACTGTCTGGTCCAATCTCACCGTCCAGTCTAACCTCACTGTCTGGTCCAATCTCACCGTCCAGTCTAACCTCACTGTCTGGTCCAATCTCACCGTCCAGTCTAATTTCACTGTCTGGTCCAATCTCACCGTCGAGTCAAACCTCACTGTCTGGTCCAATCTCACCGTCCAGTCTAACCTCACTGTCCAGTCTTATCTCACTGTCCAGTCTAACCTCACTGTCCAGTCTAATCTCACTGTCCAGTCTTATCTCACTGTCCAGTCTAACCTCACTGTCCAGTCTAATCTCACTGTCCAGTCTAACCTGACTGTACAGTCTAATCTCACTGTCCAGTCTAATCTCACTGTCTGGTCCAATCTCACCGTCCAGTCTAATCTCACTGTCTGGTCCAATCTCACAGTCCAGTCTAAATTCACTGTCTGGTCCAATCTCACCGTCCAGTCTAAACTCACGGTCCAGTCTAACCTCACTGTCTGGTCCAATCTCACCGTCCAGTCTAATCTCACTGTCTGGTCCAATCTCACCGTCCAGTCTAACCTCACTGTCTGGTCCAATCTCACTGTCTGGTCCAATCTCACCGTCCAGTCTAATCTCACTGTCTGGTCCAATCTCACTGTCCAGTTTAACCTCACTGTCTGGTCCAATCTCACCGTCCAGTCTAATTTCACTGTCCAGTCTAATCTCACCGTCCAGTCTAACCTCACTGTCTGGTCCAAACTCACCGTCCAGTCTAAACTCACGGTTCGATCCAATCTCACCGTCCAGTCTAATCTCACTGTCTGGTCCAATCTCACCGTCCAGTCTAATCTCACTGTCTGGTCCAATCTCACCATCCAGGCAATCTCACCGTCCAGTCTAACCTCACTGTCTGGTCCAATCTCACCGTCCAGTCTAACCTCACTGTCTGGTCCAATCTCACCGTCCAGTCTAATTTCACTGTCTGGTCCAATCTCACTGTCCAGTCCAATCTCAACGTCAAGTCTAACCTCACGGTCCAGTCTAACCTCACTGTCTGGTCCAATCTCACCGTCCAGTCTAACCTCACTGTCTGGTCCAATCTCACCGTCCAGTCTAACCTCACTGTCTGGTCCAATCTCACCGTCCAGTCTAATTTCACTGTCTGGTTCAATCTCACAGTCGAGTCCAATCTCACCGTCCAGCCTAATCTCACCGTCCAGTCTAACCTCACTGCCTGGTCCAATCTCACCGTCCAGTCCAATCTCACCGTCCAGTCTAACCTCACTGCCTGGTCCAATCTCACCGTCCATTCTAATCTCACTGTCCAGTCTAATCTTACCGTCCAGTCTAACCTCACTGTCTGGTCCAATCTCACCGTCCAGTCTAATCTCACTGTCTGGTCCAATCTCACCGTCCAGTCTAATCTCACTGTCTGGTCCAATCTCACCGTCCAGTCTAATCTCACTGTCTGGTCCAATCTCACCGTCCAGTCTAATCTCACTGTCTGGTCCAATCTCACCGTCCACTCTAATCTCACTGTCTGGTCCAATCTCACCTTCCAGTCTAATCTCACGGTCCAGTCTAACCTCACTGCCCAGTCTAATCCCACCGTCCAGTCTAATCTCACTGACCAGTCAAAACTCACTGTCTGGTCCAATCTCACCATCCAGTCTAATCTAACTGACTGGTCCAATCTCACCTTCCAGTCTAATCTCACGGTCCAGTCTAACCTCACGGTCCAGTCTAACCTCACTGCCCAGTCTAATCCCACCGTCCAGTCTAATCTCACTGTCTGGTCCAATCTCACCGTCCAGTCTAACCTCACTGTCTGGTCCAATCTCACTGTCCAGTCTAACCTCACTGTCTGGTCCAATCTCACCGTCCAGTCTAACCTCACTGTCTGGTCCAATCTCACCGTCCAGTCTAATCTCACTGTCTGGTCCAATCTCACCGTCCAGTCTAACCTCACTGTCTGGTCCAATCTCACCGTCCAGTCTAACCTCACTGTCAGATCCAATCTCACGGTCCAGTCTAACCTCACTGCCCAGTCTAATCCCACCGTCCAGTCTAACCTCACTGTCTGGTCCAATCTCACCGTCCAGTCTAACCTCACTGTCCAGTCTAACCTCACGGTCCAGTCCAACCTCACTGCCCAGTCTAATCCCACCGTCCAGTCTAACCTCACTGTCTGGTCCAATCTTACCGTTCAGTCTAATCTCACCGTCCAGTCTAACCTCACTGTCCAGTCTAACCTCACGGTCCAGTCTAACCTCACTGCCCAGTCTAATCCCACCGTCCAGTCTAACCTCACTGTCTGGTCCAATCTCACGGTCCAGTCTAACCTCACTGCCCAGTCTAATCCCACCGTCCAGTCTAACCTCACTGTCTGGTCCAATCTCACCGTCCAGTCCAATCTCACCTTCCAGTCTAACCTCACTGTCCAGTCTAACCTCACTGTCTGGTCCAATCTCACCGTCCAGTCTAACCTCACTATCCAGTCTAACCTCACTGTCTGGTCCAATCTCACCGTCCAGTCTAATCCCACCGTCCAGTCTAACCTCACTGTCTGGTCCAATCTCCCCGTCCAGTCTAACCTCACTGTCTGGTCCAATCTCACCGTCCAGTCTAACCTCACTGTCTGGTCCAATCTCCCCGTCCAGTCTAACCTCACTGTCTGGTCCAATCTCACCGTCCAGTCTAATCTCACTGTCTGGTCCAATCTCACCGTCCAGTCTAACCTCACTGTCAGGTCCAATCTCACTGTCCAGTCTAACCTCACTGTCTGGTCCAATTTCACCATCCAGTCTCATCTCACTGTCCTGTCTAATCTCACCGTCCAGTCTAACGTCACTGTCCAGTCTAACCTCACTGTCTGGTCCAATCTCACCATCCAGTCTCATCTCACTGTCCTGTCTAATCTCACCGTCCAGTCTAATCCCACCGTCCAGTCTAATCTCACTGTCCAGTCAAACCTCACTGTCTGGTCCAATCTCACCGTCCAGTCTAACCTCACTGTCTGGTCCAATCTCACCGTCCAGTCTCATCTCATTGTCTGGTCCAATCTCACCGTCCAGTCCAATCTCACCGTCCAGTCTCATCTCTCTGTCTGGTCCAATCTCACCGTCCAGTCCAATCTCACCGTCCAGTCTCATCTCTCTGTCTGGTCCAATCTCACCGTCCAGTCTAACCTCACTGTCTGGTCCAATCTCACCGTCCAGTCTGATCTCACCGTCCAGTCTAACCTCACTGTCTGGTCCAAACTCACCGTCCAGTCTAACCTCACGGTCTGGTCCAATCTCACCTTCCAGTCTAATCTCACTGTCTGGTCCAATCTCACCATCCAGTCTAACCTCACGGTCTGGTCCAATCTCACCGTCCAGTCTAATCTCACTGTCTGGTCCAATCTCACCGTCCAGTCTAATCTCACTGTCTGGTCCAATCTCACCTTCCAGTCTAATCTCACTGTCTGGTCCAATCTCACCATCCAGTCTAACCTCACTGTCTGGTCCAATCTCACCGTCCAGTCTGATCTCACCGTCCAGTCTAACCTCACTGTCCAGTCTAACCACACTGTCTGGTCCAAACTCACCGTCCAGTCTAACCTCACTGTCTGGTCCAATCTCACCGTCCAGTCTAATTTCACTGTCTGGTCCAATCTCACCGTCCAGTCTGATCTCACCGTCCAGTCTAACCTCACTGTCCAGTCTAACCACACTGTCTGGTCCAAACTCACCGTCCAGTCTAACCACACTGTCTGGTCCAAACTCACCGTCCAGTCTAACCTCACTGTCTGGTCCAATCTCACCGTCCAGTCTAATCTCACTGTCTGGTCCAATCTCACTGTCCAGTCTAATCTCACTGTCTGGTCCAATCTCACCGTCCAGTCTAACCTCACTGTCTGTTCCAATCTCACCGTCCAGTCTAACCTCACTGTCTGTTCCAATCTCACCGTCCAGTCTAATTTCACTGTCCAGTCTAATCTCACCGTCCAGTCTAACCTCACTGTCTGGTCCAAACTCACCGTCCAGTCTAACCTCACTGTCTGGTCCAAACTCACCGTCCAGTCTAACCTCACGGTCAGATCCAATCTCACCGTCCAGTCTAATCTCACTGTCTGGTCCAATCTCACCGTCCAGTCTAATCTCACTGTCTGGTCCAATCTCACTGTCCAGTCTAACCTCACTGTCTGGTCCAATCTCACCGTCCAGTCTAATCTCACTGTCTGGTCCAACCTCACCGTCCAGTCTAATCTCACTGTCTGGTCCAATCTCACCATCCAGTCCAATCTCACCGTCCAGTCTAACCTCACTGTCTGGTCCAATCTCACCGTCCAGTCCAACCTCACTGTCTGGTCCAATCTCACCGTCCAGTCTAACCTCACAGTCCAGTCTAATCTCACTGTCTGGTCCAATCTCACTGTCCAGTCTAACGTCACTGTCCAGTCTAACCTCACCGTCCAGTCTAACCTCATCGTCCAGTCTAACCTCACCGTCCCGTCTAATCTCACTGTCTGGTCCAATCTCACCGTCCAGTCTAACCTCACTGTCTGGTCCAATCTCAACGTTCAGTCTAACCTCACTGTCTGGTCCAATCTCACCGTCCAGTCTAACCTCACTGTCTGGTCCAATCTCACCGTCCAGTCTAACCTCACTGTCTGGTCCAATCTCAACGTTCAGTCTAACCTCACTGTCTGGTCCAATCTCACCGTCCAGTCTAATCTCACTGTCTGGTCCAATCTCACCGTCCAGTCTAATCTCACTGTCTGGTCCAATCTCACCGTCCAGTCTAATCTCACTGTCTGGTCCAATCTCACCGTCCAGTCTAACCTCACTGTCTGGTCCAATCTCACCGTCCAGTCTAACCTCACAGTCCAGTCTAATGTCACTGTCTGGTCGAATCTCACCGTCCAGTCTAACCTCACTGTCTGGTTCAATCTCACTGTCCAGTCCAATCTCACTGTCTGGTTCAATCTCACCGTCCAGTCTAATCTCACTGTCTGGTCCAATCTCACCGTCCAGTCTAACCTCACTGTCTGGTCCAATCTCACCGTCCAGTCTAACCTCACTGTCCAGTCTAAGTTCACCGTCCAGTCTAATTTCACTGTCTGGTCCAATCTCACCGTCCTGTCTAACCTCACTGACTGGTCCAATCTCACCGTCCAGTCTAACCTCACTGTCTGGTCCAATCTCACCGTCCAGTCTAACCTCACTGTCCAGTCTAATCTCACCGTCCAGTCCAATCTCACTGTCCAGTCCAATCTCACTGTCCAGTCTAATCTCACTGTCCAGTCTAATCTCACAGTCCAGTCTAATCTCACTGTCTGGTCCAATCTCACCGCCCAGTCTAACCTCACTGTCTGGTCCAATCTCACTGTCCAGTCGAATCTCACTGTCTGGTCCAATCTCACCGTCCAGTCCAATCTCACTGTCTGGTCCAATCTCACCGTCCAGTCTAATCTCACCGTCCAGTCCAATCTCACTGTCCAGTCTAATCTCACTGTCCATTCTAACCTCACTGTCTGGTCCAATCTCACCGCCCATTCTAATCTCACTGTCCGTTCCAATCTCACTGTCCAGTCCAATCTCACTGTCCAGTCGAACCTCACTGTCTGGTGCAATCTCACCGTCCAGTCTAAACTCACTGTCCAGTCTAATCTCACTGTCTGGTCCAATCTCACCGTCCAGTCTAACCTCACTGTCTGGTCCAATCTCACCGTCCAGTCTAACCTCACTCTCCAGTCTAATCTCACTCTCCAGTCTAATCTAACTGTCTGGTCCAATCTCACTGTCCAGTCTAACCACACTGTCTGGTCCAATCTCACCGTCCAGTCTAACCTCACTGTCTGGTCTAATCTCACCGTCCAGTCTAACCTCACTGTCTGGTCCAATCTCACCGTCCAGTCTAACCTCACTGTCCAGTCTAACCTCACCGTCCAGTCTAACCTCACTGTCTGGTGCAATCTCACCGTCAAGTCTAAACTCACTGTCCAGTCTAATCTCACTGTCTGGTCCAATCTCACCGTCCAGTCGAACCTCACTGTCTGGTCCAATCTCACCGTCTAGTCTAATGTCACCGTCCAGTCTAATCTCACTGTCCAGTCTAATCTCACCGTCCAGTCCAATCTCACTGTCTGGTCTAATCTCACCGTCCAGTCTAATCTCACTGTCTGGTCCAATCTCACTGTCTGGTCCAATCTCACCGTCCAGTCCAATCTCACCGTCCAGTCTAATCTCACTGTCTGGTCCAATCTCACCGCCCAGTCTAACCTCACTGTCTGGTCCAATCTCACCGTCCAGTCTAACCTCACTGTCTGGTCCAATCTCACCGTCCAGTCTAACCTCACTGTCTGGTCCAATCTCACCGTCCAGTCTAACCTCGCTGTCTGGTCCAATCTCACCGTCCAGTCTAACCTCACTGTCTGGTCCAATCTCACCGTCCAGTCTAAGCTCACTGTCTGGTCCAATCTCACCGTCCAGTCGCATCTCACTATCTGGTCCAATCTCACCTTCCAGTCCAATCTCACCGTCCAGTCTCATCTCACTGTCTGGTCCAATCTCACCGTCCAGTCTAATTTCACTGTCCAGTCTAATCTCACCGTCCAGTCTAACCTCACTGTCTGGTCCAAACTCACCGTCCAGTCTAAACTCACGGTCAGATCCAATCTCACCGTCCAGTCTAATCTCACTGTCTGGTCCAATCTCACCGTCCAGTCTAATCTCACTGTCTGGTCCAATCTCACCGTCCAGTCTAACCTCACTGTCAGGTCCAATCTCACCGTCCAGTCTAATCTCACTGTCTGGTCCAATCTCACCATCCAGGCAATCTCACCGTCCAGTCTAACCTCACTGTCCGGTCCAATCTCACCGTCCAGTCTAACCTCACGGTCCAGTCTAACCTCACTGTCTGGTCCAATCTCACCGTCCAGTCTAACCTCACTGTCTGGTCCAATCTCACCGTCCAGTCTAACCTCACTGTCTGGTCCAATCTCACCGTCCAGTCTAATTTCACTGTCTGGTTCAATCTCACCGTCCAGTTTAACCTCACTGTCTGGTCCAATCTCACCGTCCAGTCTAACCTCACTGTCTGGTCCAATCTCACTGTCCAGTCTAACGTCACTGTCCAGTATAACCTCACTGTGTGGTCTAATCTCACCGTCCAGTCTAACGTCACTGTCCAGTCTAATCTCACTGTCTGGTCCAATCTCACCGTCCAGTCTAACCTCACTGTCCAGTCCAATCTCACCGTCCAGTCTAACCTCACTGTCTGGTCCAATCTCACGGTCCAGTCTAACCTCACTGCCAGGTCCAATCTCACCGTCCAGTCCAATCTCACTGTCCAGTCTAACCTCACTGTCTGGTCCAATCTCACCGTCCAGTCTAACCTCACGGTCCAGTCTAACCTCACTGTCCAGTCTAATCCCACCGTTCAGTCTAATCTCACTGTCCAGTCTAACCTCACCGTCCAGTCTAACCTCACTGTCAGGTCCAATCTCACCGTCCAGTCTAATCTCACTGTCTGGTCCAATCTCACCATCCAGTCCAATCTCACCGTCCAGTCTAACCTCACTGTCTGGTCCAATCTCACCGTCCAGTCTAACCTCACTGTCCAGTCTAATCTCACTGTCTGGTCCAATCTCACTGTCTGGTCCAATCTCACCGTCCAGTCCAATCTCACCGTCCAGTCTAATCTCACTGTCTGGTCCAATCTCACCGTCCAGTCTAACCTCACTGTCAGGTCCAATCTCACCGTCCAGTCTAATCTCACTGTCTGGTCCAATCTCACCATCCAGTCCAATCTCACCGTCCAGTCTAACCTCACTGTCTGGTCCAATCTCACCGTCCAGTCTAACCTCACTGTCTGGTCCAATCTCACCGTCCAGTCTAACCTCACTGTCCAGTCTAATCTAACTGACTGGTCCAATCTCACCGTCCAGTCTAACCTCACTGTCTGGTCTAATCTCACTGTCTGGTCCAATCTCACTGTCCAGTCTAACCTCACTGTCTGGTCCAATCTCACCGTCCAGTCTAACCTCACTGTCCAGTCTAATCTCACTGTCTGGTCCAATCTCACCGTCCAGTCTAACGTCACTGTCCAGTCTAACCTCATCGTCCAGTCTAACCTCACTGTCTGGTCCAATCTCACCGTCCAGTCTAACCTCACTGTCTGGTCCAATCTCAACGTTCAGTCTAACCTCACTGTCTGGTCCAATCTCACCGTCCAGTCTAACCTCACTGTCTGGTCCAATCTCAACGTTCAGTCTAACCTCACTGTCTGGTCCAATCTCACCGTCCAGTCTAACCTCACCATCCGGTCTAATCTCACCGTCCAGTCTAACCTCACTGTCTGGTCCAATCTCACCGTCCAGTCTAACCTCACCGTCCAGTCTAATGTCACTGTCTGGTCCAATCTCACCGTCCAGTCTAACCTCACTGTCTGGTCCAATCTCACTGTCCAGTCTAACCTTACTGTCTGGTTCAATCTCACCGTCCAGTCTAACCTCACTGTCTGGTCCAATCTCACTGTCCAGTCTAACCTTACTGTCTGGTTCAATCTCACCGTCCAGTCTAATTTCACTGTCCAGTCTAATCTCACTGTCCAGTCTAACCTCACTGTCTGGTCCAATCTCACCGTCCAGTCTAACCTCACTGTCCAGTCTAATCTCACCGTCCAGTCTAACCTCACTGTCTGGTCCAATCTCACTGTCCAGTCTAACCTTACTGTCTGGTTCAATCTCACCGTCCAGTCTAACCTCACTGTCTGGTCCAATCTCACTGTCCAGTCTAACCTTACTGTCTGGTCCAATCTCACTGTCCAGTCTAATCTCACCGTCCAGTCTAACCTCACTGTCTGGTCCAATCTCACTGTCCAGTCTAACCTCACTGTCTGGTCCAATCTCACCGTCCAGTCTAATCTCACTGTCTGGTCCAATCTCACCGTCCAGTCTAACCTCACTGTCTGGTCCAATCTCACTGTCCAGTCTAACCTCACTGTCTGGTCCAATCTCACCGTCCAGTCTAATCTCACTGTCTGGTCCAATCTCACCGTCCAGTCTAACCTCACTGTCTGGTCCAATCTCACCGTCCAGTCTAACCTCACTGTCTGGTCCAATCTCACTGTCCAGTCTAACGTCACTGTCTGGTCTAATCTCACCGTCCAGTCTAATCTCACTGTCCAGACTAATCACACTGTCCAGTCTAACCTCACTGCCCAGTCTAATCACACTGTCCAGTCTAATCTCTCTGTCTGGTCCAATCTCACTGTCCAATCTAACCTTACTGTCTGGTTCAATCTCACCGACCAGTCTAATTTCACTGTCCAGTCTAATCTCACTGTCCAGTCTAACCTCACTGTCTGGTCCAATCTCACTGTCCAGTCTAACCTCACTGTCTGGTCCAATCTCACCGTCCAGTCTAAACTCACTGTCTGGTCCAATCTCACCGTCCAGTCTAACCTCACTGTCCAGTCTAATCTCACCGTCCAGTCCAATCTCACTGTCCAGTCCAATCTCACTGTCCAGTCTAATCTCACTGTCCAGTCTAATCTCACTGTCTGGTCCAATCTCACCGTCCAGTCTAAACTCACTGTCTGGTCCAATCTCACCGTCCAGTCTAACCTCACTGTCCAGTCTAATCTCACCGTCCAGTCCAATCTCACTGACCAGTCCAATCTCACTGTCCAGTCTAATCTCACTGTCCAGTCTAATCTCACTGTCTGGTCCAATCTCACCGCCCAGTCTAACCTCACTGTCTGGTCCAATCTCACCGTCCAGTCTAACCTCACTGTCTGGTCCAATCTCACCGTCCAGTCCAATCTCACTGTCCAGTCGAACCACACTGTCTGGTCCAATCTCACCGTCCAGTCTAACCTCACTGTCTGGTGCAATCTCACCGTCCAGTCTAAACTCACTGTCCAGTCTAATCTCACTGTCTGGTCCAATCTCACCGCCCAGTCTAACCTCACTGTCTGGTCCAATCTCACCGTCCAGTCTAACCTCACTGTCTGGTCCAATCTCACCGTCCAGTCCAATCTCACTGTCCAGTCGAACCACACTGTCTGGTCCAATCTCACCGTCCAGTCTAACCTCACTGTCTTGTCCAATCTCACTGTCCAGTCTAACCTCACTGTCTGGTCCAATCTCACCGTCCAGTCTAACCTCACTGTCTGGTGCAATCTCACCGTCCAGTCTAACCTCATTGTCCAGTCTAATCTCACTGTCTGGTCCAATCTCACCGTCAAGTCGAACCTCACTGTCTGGTCCAATCTCACCGTCTAGTCTAATGTCACCGTCCAGTCTAATCTCACTGTCCAGTCTAATCTCACCGTCCAGTCCAATCTCACTGTCTGGTCTAATCTCACCGTCCAGTCTAATCTCACTGTCTGGTCCAATCTCACCGTCCAGTCTAACCTCACTGTCTGGTCCAAACTCACCGTCCAGTCTAAACTCACGGTCAGATCCAATCTCACCGTCCAGTCTAATCTCACTGTCTGGTCCAATCTCACCGTCCAGTCTAATCTCACTGTCTGGTCCAATCTCACCGTCCAGTCTAACCTCACTGTCAGGTCCAATCTCACCGTCCAGTCTAATCTCACTGTCTGGTCCAATCTCACCATTCAGGCAATCTCACCGTCCAGTCTAACCTCACTGTCTGGTCCAATCTCACCGTCCAGTCTAACCTCACGGTCCAGTCTAACCTCACTGTCTGGTCCAATCTCACCGTCCAGTCTAACCTCACTGTCTGGTCCAATCTCACCGTCCAGTCTAACCTCACTGTCTGGTCCAATCTCACCGTCCAGTCTAATTTCACTGTCTGGTTCAATCTCACCGTCCAGTTTAACCTCACTGTCTGGTCCAATCTCACCGTCCAGTCTAACCTCACTGTCTGGTCCAATCTCACTGTCCAGTCTAACGTCACTGTCCAGTATAACCTCACTGTGTGGTCTAATCTCACCGTCCAGTCTAACGTCACTGTCCAGTCTAATCTCACTGTCTGGTCCAATCTCACCGTCCAGTCTAACCTCACTGTCTGGTCCAATCTCACCGTCCAGTCTAACCTCACTGTCTGGTCCAATCTCACCGTCCAGTCCAATCTCACCGTCCAGTCTAACCTCACTGTCTGGTCCAATCTCACCGTCCAGTCCAATCTCACTGTCCAGTCTAACCTCACTGTCTGGTCCAATCTCACCGTCCAGTCTAACCTCACGGTCCAGTCTAACCTCACTGTCCAGTCTAATCCCACCGTCCAGTCTAATCTCACTGTCCAGTCTAACCTCACCGTCCAGTCTAACCTCACTGTCAGGTCCAATCTCATCGTCCAGTCTAATCTCACTGTCTGGTCCAATCTCACCATCCAGTCCAATCTCACCGTCCAGTCTAACCTCACTGTCTGGTCCAATCTCACCGTCCAGTCTAACCTCACTGTCCAGTCTAATCTCACTGTCTGGTCCAATCTCACTGTCTGGTCCAATCTCACCGTCCAGTCCAATCTCACCGTCCAGTCTAATCTCACTGTCTGGTCCAATCTCACCGTCCAGTCTAACCTCACTGTCAGGTCCAATCTCAACGTCCAGTCTAATCTCACTGTCTGGTCCAATCTCACCATCCAGTCCAATCTCACCGTCCAGTCTAACCTCACTGTCTGGTCCAATCTCACCGTCCAGTCTAACCTCACTGTCTGGTCCAATCTCACCGTCCAGTCTAACCTCACTGTCCAGTCTAATCTAACTGACTGGTCCAATCTCACCGTCCAGTCTAACCTCACTGTCTGGTCTAATCTCACTGTCTGGTCCAATCTCACTGTCCAGTCTAACCTCACTGTCTGGTCCAATCTCACCGTCCAGTCTAACCTCACTGTCCAGTCTAATCTCACTGTCTGGTCCAATCTCACCGTCCAGTCTAACGTCACTGTCCAGTCTAACCTCATCATCCAGTCTAACCTCACTGTCTGGTCCAATCTCACCGTCCAGTCTAACCTCACTGTCTGGTCCAATCTCAACGTTCAGTCTAACCTCACTGTCTGGTCCAATCTCACCGTCCAGTCTAACCTCACTGTCTGGTCCAATCTCAACGTTCAGTCTAACCTCACTGTCTGGTCCAATCTCACCGTCCAGTCTAACCTCACCATCCGGTCTAATCTCACCGTCCAGTCTAACCTCACTGTCTGGTCCAATCTCACCGTCCAGTCTAACCTCACCGTCCAGTCTAATGTCACTGTCTGGTCCAATCTCACCGTCCAGTCTAACCTCACTGTCTGGTCCAAACTCACTGTCCAGTCTAACCTTACTGTCTGGTTCAATCTCACCGTCCAGTCTAACCTCACTGTCTGGTCCAATCTCACTGTCCAGTCTAACCTTACTGTCTGGTTCAATCTCACCGTCCAGTCTAATTTCACTGTCCAGTCTAATCTCACTGTCCAGTCTAACCTCACTGTCTGGTCCAATCTCACCGTCCAGTCTAACCTCACTGTCCAGTCTAATCTCACCGTCCAGTCTAACCTCACTGTCTGGTCCAATCTCACTGTCCAGTCTAACCTTACTGTCTGGTTCAATCTCACCGTCCAGTCTAACCTCACTGTCTGGTCCAATCTCACTGTCCAGTCTAACCTTACTGTCTGGTCCAATCTCACTGTCCAGTCTAATCTCACCGTCCAGTCTAACCTCACTGTCTGGTCCAATCTCACTGTCCAGTCTAACCTCACTGTCTGGTCCAATCTCACCGTCCAGTCTAACCTCACTGTCTGGTCCAATCTCACCGTCCAGTCTAACCTCACTGTCTGGTCCAATCTCACTGTCCAGTCTAACCTCACTGTCTGGTCCAATCTCACCGTCCAGTCTAATCTCACTGTCTGGTCCAATCTCACCGTCCAGTCTAACCTCACTGTCTGGTCCAATCTCACCGTCCAGTCTAACCTCACTGTCTGGTCCAATCTCACTGTCCAGTCTAACGTCACTGTCTGGTCTAATCTCACCGTCCAGTCTAATCTCACTGTCCAGACTAATCACACTGTCCAGTCTAACCTCACTGCCCAGTCTAATCACACTGTCCAGTCTAATCTCTCTGTCTGGTCCAATCTCACTGTCCAATCTAACCTTACTGTCTGGTTCAATCTCACCGACCAGTCTAATTTCACTGTCCAGTCTAATCTCACTGTCCAGTCTAACCTCACTGTCTGGTCCAATCTCACTGTCCAGTCGAACCTCACTGTCTGGTCCAATCTCACCGTCCAGTCTAAACTCACTGTCTGGTCCAATCTCACCGTCCAGTCTAACCTCACTGTCCAGTCTAATCTCACCGTCCAGTCCAATCTCACTGTCCAGTCCAATCTCACTGTCCAGTCTAATCTCACTGTCCAGTCTAATATCACTGTCTGGTCCAATCTCACCGCCCAGTCTAACCTCACTGTCTGGTCCAATCTCACCGTCCAGTCTAACCTCACTGTCTGGTCCAATCTCACCGTCCAGTCCAATCTCACTGTCCAGTCGAACCACACTGTCTGGTCCAATCTCACCGTCCAGTCTAACCTCACTGTCTGGTGCAATCTCACCGTCCAGTCTAAACTCACTGTCCAGTCTAATCTCACTGTCTGGTCCAATCTCACCGCCCAGTCTAACCTCACTGTCTGGTCCAATCTCACCGTCCAGTCTAACCTCACTGTCTGGTCCAATCTCACCGTCCAGTCCAATCTCACTGTCCAGTCGAACCACACTGTCTGGTCCAATCTCACCGTCCAGTCTAACCTCACTGTCTGGTCCAATCTCACCGTCCAGTCGAACCTCACTGCCTGGTCCAATCTCACCGTCTAGTCTAATGTCACCGTCCAGTCTAATCTCACTGTCCAGTCTAATCTCACCGTCCAGTCCAATCTCACTGTCTGGTCTAATCTCACCGTCCAGTCTAATCTCACTGTCTGGTCCAATCTCACCGTCCAGTCTAACCTCACTGTCCAGTCTAATCTCACTGTCTGGTCCAATCTCACTGTCTGGTCCAATCTCACCGTCCAGTCCAATCTCACCGTCCAGTCTAATCTCACTGTCTGGTCCAATCTCACCGTCCGGTCTAACCTCACTGTCTGGTCCAATCTCACCGTCCAGTCTAACCTCGCTGTCTGGTCCAATCTCACCGTCCAGTCTAACCTCACTGTCTGGTCCAATCTCACCGTCCAGTCTAACCTCGCTGTCTGGTCCAATCTCACTGTCCAGTCTAACCTCGCTGTCTGGTCCAATCTCACTGTCCAGTCTAACCTCACTGTCCAGTCTAATCTCACTGTCCAGTCTAATCTCACTGTCTGGTCCAATCTCACCGTCCAGTCTAATCTCACTGTCTGGTGCAACCTCACTGTCCAGTCCAATCTCACTGTCTGGTCCAATCTCACCGTCCAGTCTAACCTCACTGTCCAGTCTAACCTCACTGTCCTGTCCAATCTCACCGTCCAGTCTAACCTCACTGTCTGGTCCAATCTCACTGTCCAGTCTAATCTCACTGTCTGGTCCAATCTCACCGTCCAGTCTAATCTCACTGTCTGGTCCAATCTCACTGTCCAGTCTAATCTCACTGTCTGGTCCAATCTCACCGTCCAGTCTAACCTCACCGTCCAGTCTAACCTCACTGTCTGGTCCAATCTCACCGTCCAGTCTAATTTCACTGTCTGGTCCAATCTCACCGTCCAGTCTAACCTCACTGTCTGGTCCAATCTCACCGTCCAGTCTAACCTCACTGTCCAGTCTAATCTCACTGTCTGGTCCAATCTCACCGTCCAGTCTAACCTCACCGTCCAGTCTAACCTCACTGTCTGGTCCAATCTCACCGTCCAGTCTAACCTCACTGTCTGGTCCGATCTCACCGTTCAGTCTAACCTCACTGTCTGGTCCAAACTCACCGTCCAGTCTAATTTCACTGTCTGGTCCAATTTCACCGTCCAGTCTAAACTTACTGTCTGGTCCAATCTCACCTTCCAGTCTAATCTCACCGTCCAGTCTAATCCCACCGTCCAGTCTAATCTCACTGACCTGTCAAACCTCACTGTCTGGTCCAATCTCACCGTCCATGTCTAACCTCACTGTCTGGTCCAATCTCACTGTCCAGTCTAACCTCACTGTCTGGTCCAATCTCACCGTCCAGTCTAATTTCACTGTCCAGTCTAATCTCACTGTCCAGTCTAACCTCACTGTCTGGTCCAAACTCACCGTCCAGTCTAACCTCACGTTCAGATGCAATCTCACCGTCCAGTCTAATCTCACTGTCTGGTCCAATCTCACCGTCCAGTCTAATCTCACTGTCTGGTCCCATCTCACTGTCCAGTCTAACCTCACTGTCAGGTCCAATCTCACCGTCCAGTCTAATCTCACTGTCTGGTCCAATCTCAGCATCCAGTCCAATCTCACCGTCCAGTCTAACCTCACTGTCTGGTCCAATTTCACCGTCCAGTCTAACGTCACTGTCTGGTCCAATCTCACCGTCCAGTCTAACCTCACTGTCTGGTCCAATCTCACCGTCCAGTCTAATCTCACTGTCTGGTCCAATCTCACCGTCCAGTCTAATCTCACTGTCTGGTCTAATCTCACCGTCCAGTCTAACCTCTCTATCCGGTCTAACCTCACCGTCAAGTCTAACCTCACCGTCCAGTCTAATCTCACTGTCTGGTCCAATCTCAACGTCCAGTCTAACCTCACTGTCTGGTCCAATCTCACCGTCCAGTCTAACCTCACTGTCTGGTCCAATCTCACCATCCAGTCTAATCTCACTGTCTGGTCCAATCTCACTGTCCAGTCTAACCTCACTGTCTGGTCCAATCTCACCGTCCAATCTAACCTCACCGTCCTGCCTAATGTCACCTTCTGGTCCAATCTCACCGTCCAGTCTAACCTCACTGTCTGGTCCAATCTCACCGTCCAGTCTAACCTCACTGTCTGGTCCAATCTCACCGTCCAGTCTAACCTCACTGTCTGGTCCAATCTCACCGTCCAGTCTAACCTCACTGTCTGGTCCAATCTCACCGTCCAGTCTAACCTCACTGTCTGGTCCAATCTCACCGTCCAGTCTAATCTCACTGTCTGGTCCAATCTCACTTTCCAGTCTAATCTCACTGTCTGGTCCAATCTCACTGTCTGGTCCAATCTCACCGTCCAGTCTAACCTCACTGTCTGGTCCAATCTCAGCGTCCAGTCTAACCTCACTGTCTGGTCCAATCTCACCGTCCAGTCTAATCTCACTGTCCAGTCTAATCTCACCGTCCAGTCTAATCTCACTGTCCAGTCCAATCTCACTGTCCAGTCTAACCTCACTGTCTGGTCCAATCTCACCTTCCAGTCTAATCTCACTGTCTGGTCCAATCTCACTGTCCAGTCTAACCTCACTGTCTGGTCCAATCTCACCGTCCAGTCTAACCTCACTGTCTGGTCCAATCTCACCGTCATGTCTAACCTCACTGTCCAGTCTAATCTCACTGTCCAGTCCAATCTCACCGTCCAGTCTAATCTCACTGTCCAGTCCAATCTCACTGTCCAGTCTAACCTCACTGTCAAGTCTAATCTCACCGTCCAGTCTAATCTCACCGTCCAGTCTAATCTCACTGTCCAGTCTAATCTCACTGTCTGGTCCAATCTCACCGTCCAGTCTAACCTCACTGTCTGGTCCAATCTCACCGTCCAGTCTAACCTCACTGTCCAGTCTAATCTCACCGTCCAGTCTAATCTCACCGTCCAGTCTAACCTCACTGTCCATTCTAATCTCACCGTCCAGTCTAATCTCACCGTCCAGTCTAATCTCACCGCCCAGTCTAATCTCACTGTCTGGTCCAATCTCACCGTCCAGTCTAATCTCACTGTCTGGTCCAATCTCACCGTCCAGTCTAATCTCACTGTCCAGTCTAATCTCACTGTCTGGTCCAATCTCACCGTCCAGTCTAACCTCACTATCTGGTCCAATCTCACCGTCCAGTCTAATCTCACTGTCCAGTCTAATCTCACCGTCCAGTCTAATCTCACTGTCCAGTCCAATCTCACTGTCCAGTCTAACGTCACTGTCTGGTCCAATCTCACCGTCCAGTCTAACCTCACTGTCTGGTCCAATCTCACCGTCCAGTCTAATCTCACTGTCAAGTCTAATCTCACTGTACAGTCTAACCTCACCGTCCAGTCTAACCTCACTGTCTGGTCCAATCTCACCGTCCAGTCTAACCTCACTGTCTGGTCCAATCTCACCGTCCAGTCTAACCTCACTGTCTGGTCCAATCTCACTGTCCAGTCTAACCTCACTGTCTGGTCCAATCTCACCGTCCAGTCTAACCTCACTGTCCAGTCTAATCTCACCGTCCAGTCTAATCTCACCGTCCAGTCTAACCTCACTGTCCAGTCTAATCTCACCGTCCAGTCTAATCTCACCGTCCAGTCTAATCTCACCGCCCAGTCTAATCTCACTGTCTGGTCCAATCTCACCGTCCAGTCTAATCTCACTGTCTGGTCCAATCTCACCGTCCAGTCTAACGTCACTGTCTGGTCCAATCTCACCGTCCAGTCTAACCTCACTGTCTGGTCCAATCTCACCGTCCAGTCTAATCTCACTGTCTGGTCCAATCTCACTGTCCAGTCTAACCTCACTGTCTGGTCCAATCTCACCGTCCAGTCTAACCTCACTGTCCAGTCTAATCTCACCGTCCAGTCTAACCTCACTGTCCAGTCCAATCTCACTGTCCAGTCTAACCTCACTGTCCAGTCTAATCTCACTGTCCAGTCTAATCTCACTGTCCAGTCTAATCTCACCGTCCAGTCTAATCTCACCGTCCAGTCTAACCTCACTGTCCAGTCTAATCTCACCGTCCAGTCTAATCTCACCGCCCAGTCTAACCTCACTGTCTGGTCCAATCTCACCGTCCAGTCTTATCTCACCGTCCAGTCTAACCTCACTGTCTGGTCCAATCTCACCGTCCAGTCTAACCTCACTGTCTGGTCCAATCTCACCGTCCAGTCTAACCTCACTGTCCAGTCTAACCTCACTGTCTGGTCCAATCTCACTGTCCAGTCTAACATCACTGTCCAGTCCAATCTCACTGTCTGGTCCAATCTCACCGTCCAGTCTAACCTCACTGTCTGGTCCAATCTCACCGTCTAGTCTAATCTCACCGTCCAGTCTAATCTCACGGTTCAGTCTAATCTCACCGTCCAGTCCAATCTCACTGTCCAGTCCAATCTCACCGTCCAGTCTAATCTCACTGTCTGTTCCAATCTCACCGCCCAGTCTAATCTCACTGTCTGGTCCAATCTCACCGTCCAGTCTAATCTCACTGTCTGGTCCAATCTCACCGTCCGGTCTAACCTCACTGTCTGGTCCAATCTCACCGTCCAATCTAACCTCACTGTCTGGTCCAATCTCACCGTCCAGTCTAACCTCACTGTCTGGTCCAATCTCACCGTCCAGTCTAACCTCACTGTCTGGTCCAATCTCACCGTCCAGTCAAACCTCACTGTCTGGTCCAATCTCACTGTCCAGTCTAACCTCACTGTCTGGTCCAATCTCACCGTCCAGTCTAACCTCACTGTCCAGTCTTATCTCACTGTCCAGTCTAACCTCACTGTCCAGTCTAATCTCACTGTCCAGTCTAACCTGACTGTCCAGTCTAATCTCACCGTCCAGTCTAACCTCACCGTCCAGTCTAACCTCACTGTCTGGTCCAATCTCACCATCCAGTCTAATCTCACCGTCCAGTCTAACCTCACCGTCCAGTCCAATCTCACCGTCCAGTCTAACCTCACCGTCCAGTCCAATCTCACCGTCCAGTCCAATCTCACTGTCCAGTCTAATCTAACTGACTGGTCCAATCTCACCGTCCAGTCTAACCTCACTGTCTGGTCCAATCTCAACGTCCAGTCTAATTTCGCTGTCCAGTCTAATCTCACCGTCCAGTCTAACCTCACTGTCTGGTCCAATCTCACTGTCCAGTCTAATCTCACTGTCTGGTCCAATCTCACCGTCCAGTCTAATCTCACTGTCTGGTCCAATCTCACCGTCCAGTCTAACCTCACCGTCCAGTCCAAACTCACCGTCCAGTCTAACCTCACTGTCTGGTCCAATCTCACCATCCAGTCTAATCTCACCGTCAAGTCCAATCTCACCGTCTAGTCTAACCTCACTGTCTGGTCCAATCTCACCGTCCAGTCTAACCTCACTGTCTGGTCCAATCTCACCGTCCAGTCTAATCTCACTGTCTGGTCCAATCTCACCGTCCAGTCTAACCTCACTGTCTGGTCCAATCTCACCGTCCAGTCTAACCTCACTGTCAGATCCAATCTCACCGTTCAGTCTAATCTCACCGTCCAGTCCAATCTCACTGTCTGGTCCAATCTCACCGTCTAGTCTAACCTCACTGTCTGGTCCAATCTCACCGTCTAGTCTAACCTCACCGTCCAGTCCAATCTCACCGTCCAGTCTAACCTCACTGTCTGGTTCAATCTCACCGTCCAGTCTAACCTCACCGTCCAGTCTAACCTCACTGTCTGGTTCAATCTCACCATCCAGTCTAACCTCACCGTCCAGTCTAACCTCACTGTCTGGTTCAATCTCACCGTCCAGTCTAACCTCACTGTCTGGTTCAATCTCACCGTCCAGTCTAACCTCACTGTCTGGTCCAATCTCACTGTCCAGTCTAACCTCACTGTCTGGTCTAATCTCACCGTCCAGTCTAACCTCACTGTCCAGTCTAATCTCACCGTCCAGTCTAACCTCACTGTCTGGTCCAATCTCACCGTCCAGTCTAACCTCACTGTATGGTCCAATCTCACCGTCCAGTCTAACCTCACTGTCCAGTCTAACCTCACTGTCTGGTCCAATCTCACCGTCCAGTCTAACCTCAATGTCTGGTCCAATCTCACTGTCCAGTCTAACCTCACTGTCTGGTCCAATCACACCGTCCTGTCTAACCTCACTGTCTGGTCCAATCTCACCGTCCAGTCTAATCTCACTGTCTGGTCCAATCTCACTGTCCAGTCTAACCTCACTGTCCAGTCTAATCTCACTGTCCAGTCTAATCTCACTGTCCTGTCTAACCTCACTGTCTGGTCCAATCTCACCGTCCAGTCTAACCTCACTGTCCAGTCTAACCTCACTGTCTGGTCCAATCTCACCGTCCAGTCTAACCTCACTGTCCAGTCTAACCTCACTGTCTGGTCCAATCTCACCGTCCAGTCTAACCTCACTGTCCAGTCTAATCTCACCGTGCAGTCTAATCTCACTGTCCAGTCCAATCTCACTGTCCAGTCTAATCTCACTGTCTGGTCCAATCTCTCCGCCCAGTCTAACCTCACTGTCTGGTCCAATGTCACTGTCCAGTCTAATCTCACTGTCTGGTCCAATCTCACCGTCGAGTCCAATCTCACCGTCCAGCCTAATCTCACTGTCTGGTCCAATCTCACCGTCCAGGCTAACCTCACCGTCCAGTCTAACCTCACTGTCTGGTCCAATCTCACCGTCCAGTCCAATCTCACTGTCTGGTCCAATCTCACTGTCCAGTCTAACCTCACTGTCTGGTCCAATCTCACCGTCCAGTCTAATCTCACTGTCTGGTCCAATCTCACCGTCCAGTCTAACCTAACTGTCTGGTCCAATCTCACCGTCCAGTCTAATCTCACTGTCTGGTCCAATCTCACTGTCCAGTCTAAACTCACTGTCTGGTCCAATCTCACTGTCCAGTCCAATCTCAGGGTCCAGTCTAACCTCACTGTCTGGTCCAATCTCACTGTCCAGTCCAATCTCACCGTCCAGTCTAACCTCACTGTCTGGTCCAATCTCGCCGTCCAGTCTAACCTCACTGTCTGGTGCAATCTCACCGTCCAGTCTAAACTCACTGTCCAGTCTAACCTCACTGTCTGGTCCAATCTCACCGTCCAGTCTAACCTCACTGTCCAGTCTAACCTCACTGTCTGGTCCAATCTCACCGTCCAGTCTAACCTCACTGTCTGGTCCAATCTCACCGTCTAGTCTAATGTCACTGTCTGGTCCGATCTCACCGTCCAGTCTAACCTCACTGTCTGGTCCAATCTCACTGTCTGGTCCAATCTCACCGTCCAGTCTAACCTCACTGTCTGGTCCAATCTCACCGTCCAGTCTAACCTCACTGTCTGGTCCAATCTCACCGTCCAGTCTAATTTCATTGTCTGGTCCAATCTCACCGTCGAATCAAACCTCACTGTCCAGTCTAATCTCACTGTCTGGTCCAATCTCACCGTCCAGTCTAATTTCACTGTCTGGTCCAATCTCACCGTCCAGTCTAACCTCACTGTCCAGTCTTATCTCACTGTCCAGTCTAACCTCACTGTCCAGTCTAATCTCACTGTCCAGTCTAACCTCACTGTCCAGTCTAATCTAACTGTCCAGTCTAATCTCACTGTCTGGTCCAATCTCACCGTCCAGTCTAATCTCACTGTCTGGTCCAATCTCACAGTCCAGTCTAAATTCACTGTCTGGTCCAATCTCACCGTCCAGTCTAAACTCACGGTCCAGTCTAACCTCACTGTCTGGTCCAATCTCACCGTCCAGTCTAATCTCACTGTCTGGTCCAATCTCACCATCCAGTCTAAACTCACGGTCCAGTCTAACCTCGCTGTCTGGTCCAATCTCACCGTCCAGTCTAACCTCACTGTCTGGTCCAATCTCACTGTCCAGTCTAACCTCACTGTCTGGTCCAATCTCACCGTCCAGTCGCATCTCACTGTCTGGTCCAATCTCACCGTCCAGTCCAATCTCACCGTCCAGTCTAATCTCACTGTCTGGTCCAATCTCACTGTCCAGTTTAACCTCACTGTCTGGTCCAATCTCACCGTCCAGTCTAATTTCACTGTCCAGTCTAATCTCACCGTCCAGTCTAACCTCACTGTCTGGTCCATACTCACCGTCCAGTCTAAACTCACGGTTCGATCCAATCTCACCGTCCAGTCTAATCTCACTGTCTGGTCCAATCTCACCGTCCAGTCTAATCTCACTGTCTGGTCCAATCTCACCATCCAGGCAATCTCACCGTCCAGTCTAACCTCACTGTCTGGTCCAATCTCAACGTCAAGTCTAACCTCACGGTCCAGTCTAACCTCACTGTCTGGTCCAATCTCACCGTCCAGTCTAACCTCACTGTCTGGTCCAATCTCACCGTCCAGTCTAATTTCACTGTCTGGTTCAATCTCACCGTCCAGTATAACCTCACTGTGTGGTCCAATCTCACCGTCCAGTCTAACCTCAATGTCTGGTCCAATCTCACCGTCCAGTCTAATTTCACTGTCTGGTTCAATCTCACCGTCGAGTCCAATCTCACCATCCAGCCTAATCTCACCGTCCAGTCTAACCTCACTGCCTGGTCCAATCTCACCGTCCAGTGCAATCTCACCGTCCAGTCTAACCTCACTGCCTGGTCCAATCTCACCGTCCATTCTAATCTCACTGTCCAGTCTAATCTCACCGTCCAGTCTAACCTCACTGTCTCGTCCAATCTCACCGTCCAGTCTAATCTCACTGTCTGGTCCAATCTCACCGTCCAGTCTAATCTCACTGTCTGGTCCAATCTCACCGTCCAGTCTAATCTCACTGTCTGGTCCAATCTCACCTTCCAGTCTAATCTCACGGTCCAGTCTAACCTCACTGCCCAGTCTAATCCCACCGTCCAGTCTAATCTCACTGTCCAGTCAAAACTCACTGTCTGGTCCAATCTCACCATCCAGTCTAATCTAACTGACTGGTCCAATCTCACCTTCCAGTCTAATCTCACGGTCCAGTCTAACCTCACGGTCCAGTCTAACCTCACTGCCCAGTCTAATCCCACCGTCCAGTCTAATCTCACTGTCTGGTCCAATCTCACCGTCCAGTCTAACCTCACTGTCTGGTCCAATCTCACTGTCCAGTCTAACCTCACTGTCTGGTCCAATCTCACCGTCCAGTCTAACCTCACTGTCTGGTCCAATCTCACCGTCCAGTCTAATCTCACTGTCTGGTCCAATCTCACCGTCCAGTCTAACCTCACTGTCTGGTCCAATCTCACCGTCCAGTCTAACCTCACTGTCAGATCCAATCTCACCGTTCAGTCTAATCTCACCGTCCAGTCCAATCTCACGGTCCAGTCTAACCTCACTGCCCAGTCTAATCCCACCGTCCAGTCTAACCTCACTGTCTGGTCCAATCTCACCGTCCAGTCTAACCTCACTGCCCAGTCTAACCTCACGGTCCAGTCTAACCTCACTGCCGAGTCTAATCCCACCGTCCAGTCTAACCTCACTGTCTGGTCCAATCTCACCGTCCAGTCCAATCTCACCTTCCAGTCTAACCTCACTGTCCAGTCTAACCTCACTGTCTGGTCCAATCTCACCATCCAGTCCAATCTCACCGTCCAGTCTAACCTCACTGTCCAGTCTAACCTCACTGTCTGGTCCAATCTCACCGTCCAGTCTAATCCCACCGTCCAGTCTAACCTCACTGTCTGGTCCAATCTCCCCGTCCAGTCTAACCTCACTGTCTGGTCCAATCTCACCGTCCAGTCTAACCTCACTGTCTGGTCCAATCTCCCCGTCCAGTCTAACCTCACTGTCTGGTCCAATCTCACCGTCCAGTCTAATCTCACTGTCTGGTCCAATCTCACCGTCCAGTCTAACCTCACTGTCTGGTCCAATCTCCCCGTCCAGTCTAACCTCACTGTCTGGTCCAATCTCACCGTCCAGTCTAACCTCACTGTCTGGTCCAATCTCCCCGTCCAGTCTAACCTCACTGTCTGGTCCAATCTCACCGTCCAGTCTAATCTCACTGTCTGGTCCAATCTCACCGTCCAGTCTAACCTCACTGTCTGTTCCAATCTCACTGTCCAGTCTCATCTCACTGTCCTGTCTAATCTCACCGTCCAGTCTAATCCCACCGTCCAGTCTAATCTCACTGTCCAGTCAAACCTCACTGTCTGGTCCAATCTCACCGTCCAGTCCAACCTCACTGTCTGGTCCAATCTCACCGTCCAGTCTCATCTCATTGTCTGGTCCAATCTCACCGTCCAGTCCAATCTCACCGTCCAGTCTCATCTCTCTGTCTGGTCCAATCTCACCGTCCAGTCTAACCTCACTGTCTGGTCCAATCTCACCGTCCAGTCTGATCTCACCGTCCAGTCTAACCTCACTGTCTGGTCCAAACTCACCGTCCAGTCTAACCTCACGGTCAGATCCAATCTCACCGTCCAGTCTAATCTCACTGTCTGGTCCAATCTCACCTTCCAGTATAATCTCACTGTCTGGTCCAATCTCACCATCCAGTCTAACCTCACTGTCTGGTCCAATCTCACCGTCCAGTCTAATTTCACTGTCTGGTCCAATCTCACCGTCCAGTCTGATCTCACCGTCCAGTCTAACCTCACTGTCCAGTCTAACCACACTGTCTGGTCCAAACTCACCGTCCAGTCTAACCTCACTGTCTGGTCCAATCTCACCGTCCAGTCTAATCTCACTGTCTGGTCCAATCTCACTGTCCAGTCTAATCTCACTGTCTGGTCCAATCTCACCGTCCAGTCTAACCTCACTGTCTGGTCCAATCTCACCGTCCAGTCTAACCTCACTGTCCGGTCCAAACTCACCGTCCAGTCTAACCTCACTGTCAGGTCCAATCTCACTGTCCAGTCTAACCTCACTGTCAGGTCCAATCTCACCGTCCAGTCTAATCTCACTGTCTGGTCCAATCTCACCTTCCAGTCCAATCTCACCGTCCAGTCTAACCTCACTGTCTGGTCCAAACTCACCGTCCAGTCAAACCTCACTGTCTGGTCCAATCTCACCGTCCAGTCTAACGTCACTGTCTGGTCCAATCTCACCATCCAGTCTAACCTCACTGTCCGGTCTAATCTCACCGTCCAGTCTAATCTCACTGTCTGGTCCAATCTCACCGTCCAGTCTAACCTCACTGTCTGTTCCAATCTCACCGTCCAGTCTAATTTCACTGTCCAGTCTAATCTCACCGTCCAGTCTAACCTCACTGTCTGGTCCAAACTCACCGTCCAGTCTAACCTCACTGTCTGGTCCAAACTCACCGTCCAGTCTAACCTCACGGTCAGATCCAATCTCACCGTCCAGTCTAATCTCACTGTCTGGTCCAATCTCACTGTCCAGTCTAACCTCACTGTCTGGTCCAATCTCACCGTCCAGTCTAATCTCACTGTCTGGTCCAACCTCACCGTCCAGTCTAATCTCACTGTCTGGTCCAATCTCACCATCCAGTCCAATCTCACCGTCCAGTCTAACCTCACTGTCTGGTCCAATCTCACCGTCCAGTCCAACCTCACTGTCTGGTCCAATCTCACCGTCCAGTCTAACCTCACAGTCCAGTCTAATCTCACTGTCTGGTCCAATCTCACTGTCCAGTCTAACGTCACTGTCCAGTCTAACCTCACCGTCCAGTCTAACCTCATCGTCCAGTCTAACCTCACCGTCCCGTCTAATCTCACTGTCTGGTCCAATCTCACCGTCCAGTCTAACCTCACTGTCTGGTCCAATCTCAACGTTCAGTCTAACCTCACTGTCTGGTCCAATCTCACCGTCCAGTCCAATCTCACTGTCTGGTCCAATGTCACTGTCCAGTCTAACCTCACTGTCTGGTCCAATCTCACTGTCCAGTCTAACCTCACCGTCCAGTCTAACCTCACTGTCTGGTTCAATCTCACCGTCCAGTCTAATCTCACTGTCTGGTCCAATCTCACCGTCCAGTCTAACCTCACTGTCTGGTCCAATCTCACTGTCCAGTCTAATCTCACTGTCTGGTCCAATCTCACCGTCCAGTCCAATCTCACTGTCTGGTCCAATCTCACCGCCCAGTCTAACCTCACTGTCTGGTCCAATCTCACTGTCCAGTCTAATCTCACTGTCTGGTCAAATCTCACCGTCCAGTCCAATCTCACTGTCTGGTCCAATCTCACCGTCCAGTCTAATCTCACCGTCCAGTCCAATCTCACTGTCCAGTCTAATCTCACTGTCCAGTCTAATCTCACTGTCTGGTCCAATCTCACCGTCCAGTCTAATCTCACTGTCTGGTCCAATCTCACCGCCCATTCTAATCTCACTGTCCGTTCCAATCTCACTGTCCAGTCCAATCTAACTGTCCAGTCGAACCACACTGTCTGGTCCAATCTCACCGTCCAGTCTAACCTCACTGTCTGGTGCAATCTCACCGTCCAGTCTAAACTCACTGTCCAGTCTAATCTCACTGTCTGGTCCAATCTCACCGTCCAGTCAATCCTCACTGTCTGGTCCAATCTCACCGTCCAGTCTAACCTCACTCTCCAGTCTAATCTCACTCTCCAGTCTAATCTAACTGTCTGGTCCAATCTCACTGTCCAGTCTAACCACACTGTCAAGTCCAATCTCACCGTTCAGTCTAACCTCACTGTCTGGTCTAATCTCACCGTCCAGTCTAACCTCACTGTCTGGTCCAATCTCACCGTCCAGTCTAACCTCACTGTCCAGTCTAACCTCACCGTCCAGTCTAACCTCACTGTCTGGTGCAATCTCACCGTCCAGTCTAAACTCACTGTCCAGTCTAATCTCACTATCTGGTCCAATCTCACCGTCCAGTCGAACCTCACTGTCTGGTCCAATCTCACCGTCTAGTCTAATGTCACCGTCCAGTCTAATCTCACTGTCCAGTCTAATCTCACCGTCCAGTCCAATCTCACTGTCTGGTCTAATCTCACCGTCCAGTCTAATCTCACTGTCTGGTCCAATCTCACTGTCTGGTCCAATCTCACCGTCCAGTCCAATCTCACCGTACAGTCTAATCTCACTGTCTGGTCCAATCTCACCGCCCAGTCTAACCTCACTGTCTGGTCCAATCTCACCGTCCAGTCTAACCTCACTGTCTGGTCCAATCTCACCGTCCAGTCTAACCTCACTGTCTGGTCCAATCTCACCGTCCAGTCTAACCTCGCTGTCTGGTCCAATCTCACCGTCCAGTCTAACCTCACTGTCTGGTCCAATCTCACCGTCCAGTCTAACCTCACTGTCTGGTCCAATCTCACCGTCCAGTCGCATCTCACTATCTGGTCCAATCTCACCGTCCAGTCCAATCTCACCGTCCAGTCTCATCTCACTGTCTGGTCCAATCTCACTGTCCAGTTTAACCTCACTGTCTGGTCCAATCTCACCGTCCAGTCTAATTTCACTGTCCAGTCTAATCTCACCGTCCAGTCTAACCTCACTGTCTGGTCCAAACTCACCGTCCAGTCTAAACTCACGGTCAGATCCAATCTCACCGTCCAGTCTAATCTCACTGTCTGGTCCAATCTCACCGTCCAGTCTAATCTCACTGTCTGGTCCAATCTCACCGTCCAGTCTAACCTCACTGTCAGGTCCAATCTCACCGTCCAGTCTAATCTCACTGTCTGGTCCAATCTCACCATCCAGGCAATCTCACCGTCCAGTCTAACCTCACTGTCTGGTCCAATCTCACCGTCCAGTCTAACCTCACGGTCCAGTCTAACCTCACTGTCTGGTCCAATCTCACCGTCCAGTCTAACCTCACTGTCTGGTCCAATCTCACCGTCCAGTCTAACCTCACAGTCTGGTCCAATCTCACCGTCCAGTCTAATTTCACTGTCTGGTTCAATCTCACCGTCCAGTCTAACCTCACTGTCTGGTCCAATCTCACCGTCCAGTCTAACCTCACTGTCTGGTCCAATCTCACTGTCCAGTCTAACCTCACTGTCTGGTCCAATCTCACCGTCCAGTCTAACCTCACTGTCTGGTCCAATCTCACCGTCCAGTCTAACCTCACTGTCTGGTCCAATCTCACTGTCCAGTCTAACGTCACTGTCCAGTATAACCTCACTGTGTGGTCCAATGTCACCGTCCAGTCTAACGTCACTGTCCAGTCTAATCTCACTGTCTGGTCCAATCTCACCGTCCAGTCTAACCTCACTGTCTGGTCCAATCTCACCGTCCAGTCTAACCTCACTGTCTGGTCCAATCTCACCGTCCAGTCCAATCTCACCGTCCAGTCTAACCTCACTGTCTGGTCCAATCTCACCGTCCAGTCTAACCTCACTGCCAGGTCCAATCTCACCGTCCAGTCCAATCTCACTGTCCAGTCTAACCTCACTGTCTGGTCCAATCTCACCGTCCAGTCTAACCTCACGGTCCAGTCTAACCTCACTGTCCAGTCTAATCCCACCGTCCAGTCTAATCTCACTGTCCAGTCTAACCTCACCGTCCAGTCTAACCTCACTGTCAGGTCCAATCTCACCGTCCAGTCTAATCTCACTGTCTGGTCCAATCTCACCATCCAGTCCAATCTCACCGTCCAGTCTAACCTCACTGTCTGGTCCAATCTCACCGTCCAGTCTAACCTCACTGTCCAGTCTAATCTCACTGTCTGGTCCAATCTCACTGTCTGGTCCAATCTCACCGTCCAGTCCAATCTCACCGTCCAGTCTAATCTCACTGTCTGGTCCAATCTCACCGCCCAGTCTAACCTCACTGTCAGGTCCAATCTCACCGTCCAGTCTAATCTCACTGTCTGGTCCAATCTCACCATCCAGTCCAATCTCACCGTCCAGTCTAACCTCACTGTCTGGTCCAATCTCACCGTCCAGTCTAACCTCACTGTCTGGTCCAATCTCACCGTCCAGTCTAACCTCACTGTCCAGTCTAATCTAACTGACTGGACCAATCTCACCGTCCAGTCTAACCTCACTGTCTGGTCTAATCTCACTGTCTGGTCCAATCTCACTGTCCAGTCTAACCTCACTGTCTGGTCCAATCTCACCGTCCAGTCTAACCTCACTGTCCAGTCTAATCTCACTGTCTGGTCCAATCTCACCGTCCAGTCTAACGTCACTGTCCAGTCTAACCTCATCGTCCAGTCTAACCTCACTGTCTGGTCCAATCTCACCGTCCAGTCTAACCTCACTGTCTGGTCTAATCTCACCGTCCAGTCTAACCTCACTGTCTGGTCCAATCTCACCGTCCAGTCTAACCTCACTGTCCAGTCTAACCTCACCGTCCAGTCTAACCTCACTGTCTGGTGCAATCTCACCGTCCAGTCTAAACTCACTGTCCAGTCTAATCTCACTGTCTGGTCCAATCTCACCGTCCAGTCGAACCTCACTGTCTGGTCCAATCTCACCGTCTAGTCTAATGTCACCGTCCAGTCTAATCTCACTGTCCAGTCTAATCTCACCGTCCAGTCCAATCTCACTGTCTGGTCTAATCTCACCGTCCAGTCTAATCTCACTGTCTGGTCCAATCTCACTGTCTGGTCCAATCTCACCGTCCAGTCCAATCTCACCGTCCAGTCTAATCTCACTGTCTGGTCCAATCTCACCGCCCAGTCTAACCTCACTGTCTGGTCCAATCTCACCGTCCAGTCTAACCTCACTGTCTGGTCCAATCTCACCGTCCAGTCTAACCTCACTGTCTGGTCCAATCTCACCGTCCAGTCTAACCTCGCTGTCTGGTCCAATCTCACCGTCCAGTCTAACCTCACTGTCTGGTCCAATCTCACCGTCCAGTCAAACCTCATTGTCTGGTCCAATCTCACCGTCCAGTCGCATCTCACTATCTGGTCCAATCTCACCGTCCAGTCCAATCTCACCGTCCAGTCTCATCTCACTGTCTGGTCCAATCTCACTATCCAGTTTAACCTCACTGTCTGGTCCAATCTCACCGTCCAGTCTAATTTCACTGTCCAGTCTAATCTCACCGTCCACTCTAACCTCACTGTCTGGTCCAAACTCACCGTCCAGTCTAAACTCACGGTCAGATCCAATCTCACCGTCCAGTCTAATCTCACTGTCTGGTCCAATCTCACCGTCCAGTCTAATCTCACTGTCTGGTCCAATCTCACCGTCCAGTCTAACCTCACTGTCAGGTCCAATCTCACCGTCCAGTCTAATCTCACTGTCTGGTCCAATCTCACCATCCAGGCAATCTCACCGTCCAGTCTAACCTCACTGTCTGGTCCAATCTCACCGTCCAGTCTAACCTCACGGTCCAGTCTAACCTCACTGTCTGGTCCAATCTCACCGTCCAGTCTAACCTCACTGTCTGGTCCAATCTCACCGTCCAGTCTAACCTCACTGTCTGGTCCAATCTCACCGTCCAGTCTAATTTCACTGTCTGGTTCAATCTCACCGCCCAGTCTAACCTCACTGTCTGGTCCAATCTCACCGTCCAGTCTAACCTCACTGTCTGGTCCAATCTCACTGTCCAGTCTAACGTCACTGTCCAGTATAACCTCACTGTGTGGTCTAATCTCACCGTCCAGTCTAACGTCACTGTCCAGTCTAATCTCACTGTCTGGTCCAATCTCACCGTCCAGTCTAACCTCACTGTCTGGTCCAATCTCACCGTCCAGTCTAACCTCACTGTCTGGTCCAATCTCACCGTCCAGTCCAATCTCACCGTCCAGTCTAACCTCACTGTCTGGTCCAATCTCACCGTCCAGTCTAACCTCACTGCCAGGTCCAATCTCACCGTCCAGTCCAATCTCACTGTCCAGTCTAACCTCACTGTCTGGTCCAATCTCACCGTCCAGTCTAACCTCACGGTCCAGTCTAACCTCACTGTCCAGTCTAATCCCACCGTCCAGTCTAATCTCACTGTCCAGTCTAACCTCACCGTCCAGTCTAACCTCACTGTCAGGTCCAATCTCACCGTCCAGTCTAATCTCACTGTCTGGTCCAATCTCACCATCCAGTCCAATCTCACCGTCCAGTCTAACCTCACTGTCTGGTCCAATCTCACCGTCCAGTCTAACCTCACTGTCCAGTCTAATCTCACTGTCTGGTCCAATCTCACTGTCTGGTCCAATCTCACCGTCCAGTCCAATCTCACCGTCCAGTCTAATCTCACTGTCTGGTCCAATCTCACCGTCCAGTCTAACCTCACTGTCAGGTCCAATCTCACCGTCCAGTCTAATCTCACTGTCTGGTCCAATCTCACCATACAGTCCAATCTCACCGTCCAGTCTAACCTCACTGTCTGGTCCAATCTCACCGTCCAGTCTAACCTCACTGTCTGGTCCAATCTCACCGTCCAGTCTAACCTCACTGTCCAGTCTAATCTAACTGACTGGTCCAATCTCACCGTCCAGTCTAACCTCACTGTCTGGTCTAATCTCACTGTCTGGTCCAATCTCACTGTCCAGTCTAACCTCACTGTCTGGTCCAATCTCACCGTCCAGTCTAACCTCACTGTCCAGTCTAATCTCACTGTCTGGTCCAATCTCACCGTCCAGTCTAACGTCACTGTCCAGTCTAACCTCATCGTCCAGTCTAACCTCACTGTCTGGTCCAATCTCACCGTCCAGTCTAACCTCACTGTCTGGTCCAATCTCAACGTTCAGTCTAACCTCACTGTCTGGTCCAATCTCACCGTCCAGTCTAACCTCACTGTCTGGTCCAATCTCAACGTTCAGTCTAACCTCACTGTCTGGTCCAATCTCACCGTCCAGTCTAACCTCACCATCCGGTCTAATCTCACCGTCCAGTCTAACCTCACTGTCTGGTCCAATCTCACCGTCCTGTCTAACCTCACCGTCCAGTCTAATGTCACTGTCTGGTACAATCTCACCGTCCAGTCTAACCTCACTGTCTGGTCCAATCTCACTGTCCAGTCTAACCTTACTGTCTGGTTCAATCTCACCGTCCAGTCTAACCTCACTGTCTGGTCCAATCTCACTGTCCAGTCTAACCTTACTGTCTGGTTCAATCTCACCGTCCAGTCTAATTTCACTGTCCAGTCTAATCTCACTGTCCAGTCTAACCTCACTGTCTGGTCCAATCTCACCGTCCAGTCTAACCTCACTGTCCAGTCTAATCTCACCGTCCAGTCTAACCTCACTGTCTGGTCCAATCTCACTGTCCAGTCTAACCTCACTGTCTGTTCCAATCTCACTGTCCAGTCTAATCTCACCGTCCAGTCTAACCTCACTGTCTGGTCCAATCTCACTGTCCAGTCTAACCTCACTGTCTGGTCCAATCTCACCGTCCAGTCTAATCTCACTGTCTGGTCCAATCTCACCGTCCAGTCTAACCTCACTGTCTGGTCCAATCTCACTGTCCAGTCTAACCTCACTGTCTGGTCCAATCTCACCGTCCAGTCTAATCTCACTGTCTGGTCCAATCTCACCGTCCAGTCTAACCTCACTGTCTGGTCCAATCTCACCGTCCAGTCTAACCTCACTGTCTGGTCCAATCTCACTGTCCAGTCTAACGTCACTGTCTGGTCTAATCTCACCGACCAGTCTAATCTCACTGTCCAGACTAATCACACTGTCCAGTCTAACCTTACTGCCCAGTCTAATCACACTGTCCAGTCTAATCTCGCTGTCTGGTCCAATCTCACTGTCCAATCTAACCTTACTGTCTGGTTCAATCTCACCGTCCAGTCTAATTTCACTGTCCAGTCTAATCTCACTGTCCAGTCTAACCTCACTGTCTGGTCCAATCTCACTGTCCAGTCTAACCTCACTGTCTGGTCCAATCTCACCGTCCAGTCTAAACTCACTGTCTGGTCCAATCTCACCTTCCAGTCTAACCTCACTGTCCAGTCTAATCTCACCGTCCAGTCCAATCTCACTGTCCAGTCCAATCTCACTGTCCAGTCTAATCTCACTGTCCAGTCTAATCTCACTGTCTGGTCCAATCTCACCGTCCAGTCTAAACTCACTGTCTGGTCCAATCTCACCGTCCAGTCTAACCTCACTGTCCAGTCTAATCTCACCGTCCAGTCCAATCTCACTGTCCAGTCCAATCTCACTGTCCAGTCTAATCTCACTGTCCAGTCTAATCTCACTGTCTGGTCCAATCTCACCGCCCAGTCTAACCTCACTGTCTGGTCCAATCTCACCGTCCAGTCTAACCTCACTGTCTGGTCCAATCTCACCGTCCAGTCCAATCTCACTGTCCAGTCGAACCACACTGTCTGGTCCAATCTCACCGTCCAGTCTAACCTCACTGTCTGGTGCAATCTCACCGTCCAGTCTAAACTCACTGTCCATTCTAATCTCACTGTCTGGTCCAATCTCACCGCCCAGTCTAACCTCACTGTCTGGTCCAATCTCACCGTCCAGTCTAACCTCACTGTCTGGTCCAATCTCACTGTCCAGTCCAATCTCACTGTCCAGTTGAACCACACTGTCTGGTCCAATCTCACCGTCCAGTCTAACCTCACTGTCTGGTCCAATCTCACTGTCCAGTCTAACCTCACTGTCTGGTCCAATCTCACCGTCCAGTCTAACCTCACTGTCTGGTGCAATCTCACCGTCCAGTCTAACCTCATTGTCCAGTCTAATCTCACTGTCTGGTCCAATCTCACCGTCCAGTCGAACCTCACTGTCTGGTCCAATCTCACCGTCTAGTCTAATGTCACCGTCCAGTCTAATCTCACTGTCCAGTCTAATCTCACCGTCCAGTCCAATCTCACTGTCTGGTCTAATCTCACCGTCCAGTCTAATCTCACTGTCCGGTCCAATCTCACCGTCCAGTCTAACCTCACTGTCCAGTCTAATCTCACTGTCTGGTCCAATCTCACTGTCTGGTCCAATCTCACCGTCCAGTCCAATCTCACCGTCCAGTCTAATCTCACTGTCTGGTCCAATCTCACCGTCCAGTCTAACCTCACTGTCTGGTCCAATCTCACCGTCCAGTCTAACCTCGCTGTCTGGTCCAATCTCACCGTCCAGTCTAACCTCACTGTCTGGTCCAATCTCACCGTCCAGTCTAACCTCGCTGTCTGGTCCAATCTCACTGTCCAGTCTAATCTCACTGTCCAGTCTAACCTCACTGTCCAGTCTAATCTCACTGTCCAGTCTAATCTCACTGTCTGGTCCAATCTCACCGTCCAGTCTAATCTCACTGTCTGCTGCAATCTCACTGTCCAGTCCAATCTCACTGTCTGGTCCAATCACACCGTCCAGTCTAACCTCACCGTCCAGTCTAACCTCACTGTCCTGTCCAATCTCACCGTCCAGTCTAACCTCACTGTCTGGTCCAATCTCACTGTCCAGTCTAATCTCACTGTCTGGTCCAATCTCACCGTCCAGTCTAATCTCACTGTCTGGTCCAATCTCACTGTCCAGTCTAATCTCACTGTCTGGTCCAATCTCACCGTCCAGTCTAACCTCACCGTCCAGTCTAACCTCACTGTCTGGTCCAATCTCACCGTCCAGTCTAATTTCACTGTCTGGTCCAATCTCACCGTCCAGTCTAACCTCACTGTCTGGTCCAATCTCACCGTCCAGTCTAACCTCACTGTCCAGTCTAATCTCACTGTCTGGTCCAATCTCACCGTCCAGTCTAACCTCACCGTCCAGTCTAACCTCACTGTCTGGTCCAATCTCACCGTCCAGTCTAACCTCACTGTCTGGTCCGATCTCACCGTCAATGTCTAACCTCACTGTCTGGTCCAATCTCACTGTCCAGTCTAAACTCACTGTCTGGTCCAATCTCACCGTCCAGTCTAATCTCACTGTCTAGTCCAATCTCACCGTACAGTCCAATCTCACCGTTCGGTCTAACCTCACTGTCCAGTCTAACCACACTGTCTGGTCTCATCTCACTGTCTGGTCCAATCTCACTGTCCAGTCTAACCTCACTGTCTGGTCCAATTTCACCGTCCAATCTAAACTTACTGTCTGGTCCAATCTCACCTTCCAGTCTAATCTCACCGTCCAGTCTAATCCCACCGTCCAGTCTAATCTCACTGTCCAGTCAAACCTCACTGTCTGGTCCAATCTCACCGTCAATGTCTAACCTCACTGTCTGGTCCAATCTCACTGTCCAGTCTAAACTCACTGTCTGGTCCAATCTCACCGTCCAGTCTAATCTCACTGTCTGGTCCAATCTCACCGTCCAGTCCAATCTCACCGTTCGGTCTAACCTCACTGTCCAGTCTAACCACACTGTCTGGTCTCATCTCACTGTCTGGTCCAATCTCACTGTCCAGTCTAACCTCACTGTCTGGTCCAATCTCACCGTCCAGTCTAATTTCACTGTCCAGTCTAATCTCACTGCCCAGTCTAACCTCACTGTCTGGTCCAAACTCACCGTCCAGTCTAACCTCACGGTCAGATCCAATCTCACCGTCCAGTCTAATCTCACTGTCTGGTCCAATCTCACCGTCCAGTCTAATCTCACTGTCTGGTCCAATCTCACTGTCCAGTCTAACCTCACTGTCAGGTCCAATCTCACCGTCCAGTCTAATCTCACTGTCTGGTCCAATCTCAGCATCCAGTCCAATCTCACCGTCCAGTCTAACCTCACTGTCTGGTCCAATTTCACCGTCCAGTCTAACGTCACTGTCTGGTCCAATCTCACCGTCCAGTCTAACCTCACTGTCTGGTCCAATCTCACCGTCCAGTCTAATCTCACTGTCTGGTCCAATCTCACCGTCCAGTCTAATCTCACTGTCTGGTCTAATCTCACCGTCCAGTCTAACCTCTCTATCCGGTCTAACCTCACCGTCAAGTCTAACCTCACCGTCCAGTCTAATCTCACTGTCTGGTCCAATCTCAACGTCCAGTCTAACCTCACTGTCTGGTCCAATCTCACCGTCCAGTCTAACCTCACTGTCTGGTCCAATCTCACCATCCAGTCTAATCTCACTGTCTGGTCCAATCTCACTGTCCAGTCTAACCTCACTGTATGGTCCAATCTCACCGTCCAATCTAACCTCACCGTCCTGCCTAATGTCACCTTCTGGTCCAATCTCACCGTCCAGTCTAACCTCACTGTCTGGTCCAATCTCACCGTCCAGTCTAACCTCACTGTCTGGTCCAATCTCACCGTCCAGTCTAACCTCACTGTCTGGTCCAATCTGACCGTCCAGTCTAATCTCACTGTCTGGTCCAATCTCACCTTCCAGTCTAACCTCACTGTCTGGTCCAATCTCACTGTCCAGTCTAACCTCACTGTCTGGTCCAATCTCACCGTCCAGTCTAATCTCACTGTCTGGTCCAATCTCACCTTCCAGTCTAACCTCACTGTCTGGTCCAATCTCACCGTCCAGTCTAATCTCACTGTCCAGTCTAATCTCACCGTCCAGTCTAATCTCACTGTCCAGTCCAATCTCACTGTCCAGTCTAACCTCACTGTCTGGTCCAATCTCACCTTCCAGTCTAATCTCACTGTCTGGTCCAATCTCACTGTCCAGTCTAACCTCACTGTCTGGTCCAATCTCACCGTCCAGTCTAACCTCACTGTCTGGTCCAATCTCACCGTCATGTCTAACCTCACTGTCCAGTCTAATCTCACTGTCCAGTCCAATCTCACCGTCCAGTCTAATCTCACTGTCCAGTCCAATCTCACTGTCCAGTCTAACCTCACTGTCAAGTCTAATCTCACCGTCCAGTCTAATCTCACCGTCCAGTCTAATCACACTGTCCAGTCTAATCTCACTGACTGGTCCAATCTCACCGTCCAGTCTAACCTCACTGTCTGGTCCAATCTCACCGTCCAGTCTAACCTCACTGTCCAGTCTAATCTCACCGTCCAGTCTAATCTCACCGTCCAGTCTAACCTCACTGTCCATTCTAATCTCACCGTCCAGTCTAATCTCACCGTCCAGTCTAATCTCACCGCCCAGTCTAATCTCACTGTCTGGTCCAATCTCACCGTCCAGTCTAATCTCACTGTCTGGTCCAATCTCACCGTCCAGTCTAATCTCACTGTCCAGTCTAATCTCACTGTCTGGTCCAATCTCACCGTCCAGTCTAACCTCACTGTCTGGTCCAATCTCACCGTCCAGTCTAACCTCACTGTCCAGTCTAATCTCACCGTCCAGTCTAATCTCACTGTCCAGTCCAATCTCACTGTCCAGTCTAACGTCACTGTCTGGTCCAATCTCACCGTCCAGTCTAACCTCACTGTCTGGTCCAATCTCACCGTCCAGTCTAATCTCACTGTCAAGTCTAATCTCACTGTACAGTCTAACCTCACCGTCCAGTCTAACCTCACTGTCTGGTGCAATCTCACCGTCCAGTCTAACCTCACTGTCTGGTCCAATCTCACCGTCCAGTCTAACCTCACTGTCTGGTCCAATCTCACTGTCCAGTCTAACCTCACTGTCTGGTCCATTCTCACCGTCCAGTCTAACCTCACTGTCCAGTCTAAACTCACCGTCCAGTCTAATCTCACCGTCCAGTCTAACCTCACTGTCCAGTCTAATCTCCCCGTCCAGTCTAATCTCACCGTCCAGTCTAATCTCACCGCCCAGTCTAATCTCACTGTCTGGTCCAATCTCACCGTCCAGTCTAATCTCACTGTCTGGTCCAATCTCACCGTCCAGTCTAACGTCACTGTCTGGTCCAATCTCACCGTCCAGTCTAACCTCACTGTCTGGTCCAATCTCACCGTCCAGTCTAACCTCACTGTACAGTCTAATCTCACCGTCCAGTCTAACCTCACTGTCCAGTCCAATCTCACTGTCCAGTCTAACCTCACTGTCCAGTCTAATCTCACTGTCCAGTCTAATCTCACTGTCCAGTCTAATCTCACCGTCCAGTCTAATCTCACCGTCCAGTCTAAACTCACTGTCCAGTCTAATCTCACCGTCCAGTCTAATCTCACCGCCCAGTCTAACCTCACTGTCTGGTCCAATCTCACCGTCCAGTCTAATCTCACCGTCCAGTCTAACCTCACTGTCTGGTCCAATCTCACCGCCCAGTCTAACCTCACTGTCTGGTCCAATCTCACCGTCCAGTCTAATCTCACCGTCCAGTCTAACCTCACTGTCTGGTCCAATCTCACCGTCCAGTCTAACCTCACTGTCTGGTCCAATCTCACCGTCCAGTCTAACCTCACTGTCCAGTCTAACCTCACTGTCTGGTCCAATCTCACTGTCCAGTCTAACATCACTGTCCAGTCCAATCTCACTGTCTGGTCCAATCTCACCGTCCAGTCTAACCTCACTGTCTGGTCCAATCTCACCGTCTAGTCTAATCTCACCGTCCAGTCTAATCTCACTGTCCAGTCTAATCTCACCGTCCAGTCCAATCTCACTGTCCAGTCCAATCTCACCGTCCAGTCTAATCTCACTGTCTGTTCCAATCTCACCGCCAAGTCTAATCTCACTGTCTGGTCCAATCTCACCGTCCAGTCTAATCTCACTGTCTGGTCCAATCTCACCGTCCGGTCTAACCTCACTGTCTGGTCCAATCTCACCGTCCAATCTAACCTCACTGTCTGGTCCAATCTCACCGTCCAGTCTAACCTCACTGTCTGGTCCAATCTCACCGTCCAGTCTAACCTCACTGTCTGGTCCAATCTCACCGTCCAGTCAAACCTCACTGTCTGGTCCAATCTCACTGTCCAGTCTAACCTCACTGTCTGGTCCAATCTCACCGTCCAGTCTAACCTCACTGTCCAGTCTTATCTCACTGTCCAGTCTAACCTCACTGTCCAGTCTAATCTCACTGTCCAGTCTAACCTGACTGTCCAGTCTAATCTCACCGTCCAGTCTAACCTCACCGTCCAGTCTAACCTCACTGTCTGGTCCAATCTCACCATCCAGTCTAATCTCACCGTCCAGTCTAACCTCACCGTCCAGTCCAATCTCACCGTCCAGTCTAACCTCACCGTCCAGTCCAATCTCACCGTCCAGTCCAATCTCACTGTCCAGTCTAATCTAACTGACTGGTCCAATCTCACCGTCCAGTCTAACCTCACTGTCCAGTCTTATCTCACTGTCCAGTCTAACCTCACTGTCCAGTTTAATTTCGCTGTCCAGTCTAATCTCACCGTCCAGTCTAACCTCACTGTCTGGTCCAATCTCACTGTCCAGTCTAATCTCACTGTCTGGTCCAATCTCACCGTCCAGTCTAATCTCACTGTCTGGTCCAATCTCACCGTCCAGTCTAACCTCACCGTCCAGTCCAAACTCACCGTCCAATCTAACCTCACTGTCTGGTCCAATCTCACCATCCAGTCTAATCTCACCGTCCAGTCCAATCTCACCGTCTAGTCTAACCTCACTGTCTGGTCCAATCTCACCGTCCAGTCTAACCTCACTGTCTTGTCCAATCTCACCGTCCAGTCTAATCTCACTGTCTGGTCCAATCTCACCGTCCAGTCTAACCTCACTGTCTGGTCCAATCTCACCGTCCAGTCTAACCTCACTGTCAGATCCAATCTCACCGTTCAGTCTAATCTCACCGTCCAGTCCAATCTCACTGTCTGGTCCAATCTCACCGTCTAGTCTAACCTCACTGTCTGGTCCAATCTCACCGTCTAGTCTAACCTCACCATCCAGTCCAATCTCACCGTCCAGTCTAACCTCACTGTCTGGTTCAATCTCACTGTCCAGTCTAACCTCACTGTCTGGTCCAATCTCACCTTCCAGTCTAATCTCACTGTCTGGTCCAATCTCACTGTCCAGTCTAACCTCACTGTCTGGTCCAATCTCACCGTCCAGTCTAACCTCACTGTCTGGTCCAATCTCACCGTCATGTCTAACCTCACTGTCCAGTCTAATCTCACTGTCCAGTCCAATCTCACCGTCCAGTCTAATCTCACTGTCCAGTCCAATCTCACTGTCCAGTCTAACCTCACTGTCAAGTCTAATCTCACCGTCCAGTCTAATCTCACCGTCCAGTCTAATCACACTGTCCAGTCTAATCTCACTGTCTGGTCCAATCTCACCGTCCAGTCTAACCTCACTGTCTGGTCCAATCTCACCGTCCAGTCTAACCTCACTGTCCAGTCTAATCTCACCGTCCAGTCTAATCTCACCGTCCAGTCTAACCTCACTGTCCATTCTAATCTCACCGTCCAGTCTAATCTCACCGTCCAGTCTAATCTCACCGCCCAGTCTAATCTCACTGTCTGGTCCAATCTCACCGTCCAGTCTAATCTCACTGTCTGGTCCAATCTCACCGTCCAGTCTAATCTCAGTGTCCAGTCTAATCTCACTGTCTGGTCCAATCTCACCGTCCAGTCTAACCTCACTGTCTGGTCCAATCTCACCGTCCAGTCTAACCTCACTGTCCAGTCTAATCTCACCGTCCAGTCTAATCTCACTGTCCAGTCCAATCTCACTGTCCAGTCTAACGTCACTGTCTGGTCCAATCTCACCGTCCAGTCTAACCTCACTGTCTGGTCCAATCTCACCGTCCAGTCTAATCTCACTGTCAAGTCTAATCTCACTGTACAGTCTAACCTCACCGTCCAGTCTAACCTCACTGTCTGGTGCAATCTCACCGTCCAGTCTAACCTCACTGTCTGGTCCAATCTCACCGTCCAGTCTAACCTCACTGTCTGGTCCAATCTCACTGTCCAGTCTAACCTCACTGTCTGGTCCATTCTCACCGTCCAGTCTAACCTCACTGTCCAGTCTAAACTCACCGTCCAGTCTAATCTCACCGTCCAGTCTAACCTGACTGTCCAGTCTAATCTCACCGTCCAGTCTAACCTCACCGTCCAGTCTAACCTCACTGTCTGGTCCAATCTCACCATCCAGTCTAATCTCACCGTCCAGTCTAACCTCACCGTCCAGTCCAATCTCACCGTCCAGTCTAACCTCACCGTCCAGTCCAATCTCACCGTCCAGTCCAATCTCACTGTCCAGTCTAATCTAACTGACTGGTCCAATCTCACCGTCCAGTCTAACCTCACTGTCCAGTCTTATCTCACTGTCCAGTCTAACCTCACTGTCCAGTTTAATTTCGCTGTCCAGTCTAATCTCACCGTCCAGTCTAACCTCACTGTCTGGTCCAATCTCACTGTCCAGTCTAATCTCACTGTCTGGTCCAATCTCACCGTCCAGTCTAATCTCACTGTCTGGTCCAATCTCACCGTCCAGTCTAACCTCACCGTCCAGTCCAAACTCACCGTCCAGTCTAACCTCACTGTCTGGTCCAATCTCACCATCCAGTCTAATCTCACCGTCCAGTCCAATCTCACCGTCTAGTCTAACCTCACTGTCTGGTCCAATCTCACCGTCCAGTCTAACCTCACTGTCTTGTCCAATCTCACCGTCCAGTCTAATCTCACTGTCTGGTCCAATCTCACCGTCCAGTCTAACCTCACTGTCTGGTCCAATCTCACCGTCCAGTCTAACCTCACTGTCAGATCCAATCTCACCGTTCAGTCTAATCTCACCGTCCAGTCCAATCTCACTGTCTGGTCCAATCTCACCGTCTAGTCTAACCTCACTGTCTGGTCCAATCTCACCGTCTAGTCTAACCTCACCATCCAGTCCAATCTCACCGTCCAGTCTAACCTCACTGTCTGGTTCAATCTCACTGTCCAGTCTAACCTCACTGTCTGGTCCAATCTCACCTTCCAGTCTAATCTCACTGTCTGGTCCAATCTCACTGTCCAGTCTAACCTCACTGTCTGGTCCAATCTCACCGTCCAGTCTAACCTCACTGTCTGGTCCAATCTCACCGTCATGTCTAACCTCACTGTCCAGTCTAATCTCACTGTCCAGTCCAATCTCACCGTCCAGTCTAATCTCACTGTCCAGTCCAATCTCACTGTCCAGTCTAACCTCACTGTCAAGTCTAATCTCACCGTCCAGTCTAATCTCACCGTCCAGTCTAATCACACTGTCCAGTCTAATCTCACTGTCTGGTCCAATCTCACCGTCCAGTCTAACCTCACTGTCTGGTCCAATCTCACCGTCCAGTCTAACCTCACTGTCCAGTCTAATCTCACCGTCCAGTCTAATCTCACCGTCCAGTCTAACCTCACTGTCCATTCTAATCTCACCGTCCAGTCTAATCTCACCGTCCAGTCTAATCTCACCGCCCAGTCTAATCTCACTGTCTGGTCCAATCTCACCGTCCAGTCTAATCTCACTGTCTGGTCCAATCTCACCGTCCAGTCTAATCTCACTGTCCAGTCTAATCTCACTGTCTGGTCCAATCTCACCGTCCAGTCTAACCTCACTGTCTGGTCCAATCTCACCGTCCAGTCTAACCTCACTGTCCAGTCTAATCTCACCGTCCAGTCTAATCTCACTGTCCAGTCCAATCTCACTGTCCAGTCTAACGTCACTGTCTGGTCCAATCTCACCGTCCAGTCTAACCTCACTGTCTGGTCCAATCTCACCGTCCAGTCTAATCTCACTGTCAAGTCTAATCTCACTGTACAGTCTAACCTCACCGTCCAGTCTAACCTCACTGTCTGGTGCAATCTCACCGTCCAGTCTAACCTCACTGTCTGGTCCAATCTCACCGTCCAGTCTAACCTCACTGTCTGGTCCAATCTCACTGTCCAGTCTAACCTCACTGTCTGGTCCATTCTCACCGTCCAGTCTAACCTCACTGTCCAGTCTAAACTCACCGTCCAGTCTAATCTCACCGTCCAGTCTAACCTCACTGTCCAGTCTAATCTCCCCGTCCAGTCTAATCTCACCGTCCAGTCTAATCTCACCGCCCAGTCTAATCTCACTGTCTGGTCCAATCTCACCGTCCAGTCTAATCTCACTGTCTGGTCCAATCTCACCGTCCAGTCTAACGTCACTGTCTGGTCCAATCTCACCGTCCAGTCTAACCTCACTGTCTGGTCCAATCTCACCGTCCAGTCTAACCTCACTGTACAGTCTAATCTCACCGTCCAGTCTAACCTCACTGTCCAGTCCAATCTCACTGTCCAGTCTAACCTCACTGTCCAGTCTAATCTCACTGTCCAGTCTAATCTCACTGTCCAGTCTAATCTCACCGTCCAGTCTAATCTCACCGTCCAGTCTAACCTCACTGTCCAGTCTAATCTCACCGTCCAGTCTAATCTCACCGCCCAGTCTAACCTCACTGTCTGGTCCAATCTCACCGTCCAGTCTAATCTCACCGTCCAGTCTAACCTCACTGTCTGGTCCAATCTCACCGCCCAGTCTAACCTCACTGTCTGGTCCAATCTCACCGTCCAGTCTAATCTCACCGTCCAGTCTAACCTCACTGTCTGGTCCAATCTCACCGTCCAGTCTAACCTCACTGTCTGGTCCAATCTCACCGTCCAGTCTAACCTCACTGTCCAGTCTAACCTCACTGTCTGGTCCAATCTCACTGTCCAGTCTAACATCACTGTCCAGTCCAATCTCACTGTCTGGTCCAATCTCACCGTCCAGTCTAACCTCACTGTCTGGTCCAATCTCACCGTCTAGTCTAATCTCACCGTCCAGTCTAATCTCACTGTCCAGTCTAATCTCACCGTCCAGTCCAATCTCACTGTCCAGTCCAATCTCACCGTCCAGTCTAATCTCACTGTCTGTTCCAATCTCACCGCCAAGTCTAATCTCACTGTCTGGTCCAATCTCACCGTCCAGTCTAATCTCACTGTCTGGTCCAATCTCACCGTCCGGTCTAACCTCACTGTCTGGTCCAATCTCACCGTCCAATCTAACCTCACTGTCTGGTCCAATCTCACCGTCCAGTCTAACCTCACTGTCTGGTCCAATCTCACCGTCCAGTCTAACCTCACTGTCTGGTCCAATCTCACCGTCCAGTCAAACCTCACTGTCTGGTCCAATCTCACTGTCCAGTCTAACCTCACTGTCTGGTCCAATCTCACCGTCCAGTCTAACCTCACTGTCCAGTCTTATCTCACTGTCCAGTCTAACCTCACTGTCCAGTCTAATCTCACTGTCCAGTCTAACCTGACTGTCCAGTCTAATCTCACCGTCCAGTCTAACCTCACCGTCCAGTCTAACCTCACTGTCTGGTCCAATCTCACCATCCAGTCTAATCTCACCGTCCAGTCTAACCTCACCGTCCAGTCCAATCTCACCGTCCAGTCTAACCTCACCGTCCAGTCCAATCTCACCGTCCAGTCCAATCTCACTGTCCAGTCTAATCTAACTGACTGGTCCAATCTCACCGTCCAGTCTAACCTCACTGTCCAGTCTTATCTCACTGTCCAGTCTAACCTCACTGTCCAGTTTAATTTCGCTGTCCAGTCTAATCTCACCGTCCAGTCTAACCTCACTGTCTGGTCCAATCTCACTGTCCAGTCTAATCTCACTGTCTGGTCCAATCTCACCGTCCAGTCTAATCTCACTGTCTGGTCCAATCTCACCGTCCAGTCTAACCTCACCGTCCAGTCCAAACTCACCGTCCAGTCTAACCTCACTGTCTGGTCCAATCTCACCATCCAGTCTAATCTCACCGTCCAGTCCAATCTCACCGTCTAGTCTAACCTCACTGTCTGGTCCAATCTCACCGTCCAGTCTAACCTCACTGTCTTGTCCAATCTCACCGTCCAGTCTAATCTCACTGTCTGGTCCAATCTCACCGTCCAGTCTAACCTCACTGTCTGGTCCAATCTCACCGTCCAGTCTAACCTCACTGTCAGATCCAATCTCACCGTTCAGTCTAATCTCACCGTCCAGTCCAATCTCACTGTCTGGTCCAATCTCACCGTCTAGTCTAACCTCACTGTCTGGTCCAATCTCACCGTCTAGTCTAACCTCACCATCCAGTCCAATCTCACCGTCCAGTCTAACCTCACTGTCTGGTTCAATCTCACCGTCCAGTCTAACCTCACCGTCCAGTCTAACCTCACTGTCTGGTTCAATCTCACCATCCAGTCTAACCTCACCGTCCAGTCTAACCTCACTGTCTGGTTCAATCTCACCGTCCAGTCTAACCTCACTGTCTGGTTCAATCTCACCGTCCAGTCTAACCTCACTGTCTGGTCCAATCTCACTGTCCAGTCTAACCTCACTGTCTGGTCTAATCTCACCGTCCAGTCTAACCTCACTGTCCAGTCTAATCTCACCGTCCAGTCTAACCTCACTGTCTGGTCCAATCTCACCGTCCAGTCTAACCTCACTGTATGGTCCAATCTCACCGTCCAGTCTAACCTCACTGTCCAGTCTAACCTCACTGTCTGGTCCAATCTCACCGTCCAGTCTAACCTCAATGTCTGGTCCAATCTCACTGTCCAGTCTAACCTCACTGTCTGGTCCAATCACACCGTCCTGTCTAACCTCACTGTCTGGTCCAATCTCACCGTCCAGTCTAATCTCACTGTCTGGTCCAATCTCACTGTCCAGTCTAACCTCACTGTCCAGTCTAATCTCACCGTCCAGTCTAACCTCACTGTCTGGTCCAATCTCACCGTCCAGTCTAACCTCACTGTCCAGTCTAACCTCACTGTCTGGTCCAATCTCACCGTCCAGTCTAACCTCGCTGTCCAGTCTAATCTCACCGTGCAGTCTAATATCACTGTCCAGTCCAATTTCACTGTCCAGTCTAATCTCACTGTCTGGTCCAATCTCTCCGCCCAGTCTAATCTCACTGTCTGGTCCAATCTCACCGTCGAGTCCAATCTCACCGTCCAGCCTAATCTCACTGTCTGGTCCAATCTCACCGTCCAGGCTAACCTCACCGTCCAGTCTAACCTCACTGTCTGGTCCAATCTCACCGTCCAGTCCAATCTCACTGTCTGGTCCAATCTCACTGTCCAGTCTAACCTCACTGTCTGGTCCAATCTCACCGTCCAGTCTAATCTCACTGTCTGGTCCAATCTCACCGTCCAGTCTCACCTAACTGTCTGGTCCAATCTCACCGTCCAGTCTAATCTCACTGTCTGGTCCAATCTCACTGTCCAGTCTAATCTCACTGTCTGGTCCAATCTCACTGTCCAGTCCAATCTCACCGTCCAGTCTAACCTCACTGTCTGGTCCAATCTCACTGTCCAGTCCAATCTCACCGTCCAGTCTAACCTCACTGTCTGGTCCAATCTCGCCGTCCAGTCTAACCTCACTGTCTGGTGCAATCTCACCGTCCAGTCTAAACTCACTGTCCAGTCTAACCTCACTGTCTGGTCCAATCTCACCGTCCAGTCTAACCTCACTGTCCAGTCTAACCTCACTGTCTGGTCCAATCTCACCGTCCAGTCTAACTTCACTGTCTGGTCCAATCTCACCGTCTAGTCTAATGTCACTGTCTGGTCCGATCTCACCGTCCAGTCTAACCTCACTGTCTGGTCCAATCTCACTGTCTGGTCCAATCTCATCGTCCAGTCTAACCTCACTGTCTGGTCCAATCTCACCGTCCAGTCTAATTTCACTGTCTGGTCCAATCTCACCGTCGAATCAAACCTCACTGTCCACTCTAATCTCACTGTCTGGTCCAATCTCACCGTCCAGTCAAACCTCACTGTCTGGTCCAATCTCACCGTCCAGTCTAATTTCACTGTCTTGTCCAATCTCACCGTCCAGTCTAACCTCACTGTCCAGTCTTATCTCACTGTCCAGTCTAACCTCACTGTCCAGTCTAATCTCACTGTCCAGTCTAACCTCACTGTCCAGTCTAATCTCACTGTCCAGTCTAATCTCACTGTCTGGCCCAATCTCACCGTCCAGTCTAATCTCACTGTCTGGTCCAATCTCACAGTCCAGTCTAAATTCACTGTCTGGTCCAATCTCACCGTCCAGTCTAAACTCACGGTCCAGTCTAACCTCACTGTCTGGTCCAATCTCACCGTCCAGTCTAATCTCACTGTCTGGTCCAATCTCACCGTCCAGTCCAATCTCACCGTCCAGTCTAATCTCACTGTCCAGTCTAACCTCACTGTCCAGTCTAATCTCACTGTCCACTCTAATCTCACTGTCTGGTCCAATCTCACCGTCCAGTCTAATCTCACTGTCTGGTCCAATCTCACAGTCCAGTCTAAATTCACTGTCTGGTCCAATCTCACCATCCAGTCTAAACTCACGGTCCAGTCTAACCTCGCTGTCTGGTCCAATCTCACCGTCCAGTCTAACCTCACTGTCTGGTCCAATCTCACTGTCCAGTCTAACCTCACTGTCTGGTCCAATCTCACCGTCCCGTCGCATCTCACTGTCTGGTCCAATCTCACCGTCCAGTCCAATCTCACCGTCCAGTCTAATCTCACTGTCTGGTCCAATCTCACTGTCCAGTTTAACCTCACTGTCTGGTCCAATCTCACCGTCCAGTCTAATTTCACTGTCCAGTCTAATCTCACCGTCCAGTCTAACCTCACTGTCTGGTCCATACTCACCGTCCAGTCTAAACTCACGGTTCGATCCAATCTCACCGTCCAGTCTAATCTCACTGTCTGGTCCAATCTCACCGTCCAGTCTAATCTCACTGTCTGGTCCAATCTCACCATCCAGGCAATCTCACCGTCCAGTCTAACCTCACTGTCTGGTCCAATCTCAACGTCAAGTCTAACCTCACGGTCCAGTCTAACCTCACTGTCTGGTCCAATCTCACCGTCCAGTCTAACCTCACTGTCTGGTCCAATCTCACCGTCCAGTCTAATTTCACTGTCTGGTTCAATCTCACCGTCCAGTATAACCTCACTGTGTGGTCCAATCTCACCGTCCAGTCTAACCTCACTGTCTGGTCCAATCTCACCGTCCAGTCTAATTTCACTGTCTGGTTCAATCTCACCGTCGAGTCCAATCTCACCGTCCAGCCTAATCTCACCGTCCAGTCTAACCTCACTGCCTGGTCCAATCTCACCGTCCAGTCCAATCTCACCGTCCAGTCTAACCTCACTGCCTGGTCCAATCTCACCGTCCATTCTAATCTCACTGTCCAGTCTAATCTCACCGTCCAGTCTAACCTCACTGTCTGGTCCAATCTCACCGTCCAGTCTAATCTCACTGTCTGGTCCAATCTCACCGTCCAGTCTAATCTCACTGTCTGGTCCAATCTCACCGTCCAGTCTAATCTCACTGTCTGGTCCAATCTCACCTTCCAGTCTAATCTCACGGTCCAGTCTAACCTCACTGCCCAGTCTAATCCCACCGTCCAGTCTAATCTCACTGTCCAGTCAAAACTCACTGTCTGGTCCAATCTCACCATCCAGTCTAATCTAACTGACTGGTCCAATCTCACCTTCCAGTCTAATCTCACGGTCCAGTCTAACCTCACGGTCCAGTCTAACCTCACTGCCCAGCCTAATCCCACCGTCCAGTCTAATCTCACTGTCTGGTCCAATCTCACCGTCCAGTCTAACCTCACTGTCTGGTCCAATCTCACTTACCAGTCTAACCTCACTGTCCGGTCCAATCTCACCGTCCAGTCTAACCTCACTGTCTAGTCCAATCTCACCGTCCAGTCTAATCTCACTGTCTGGTCCAATCTCACCGTCCAGTCTAACCTCACTGTCTGGTCCAATCTCACCGTCCAGTCTAACCTCACTGTCAGATCCAATCTCACCGTTCAGTCTAATCTCACCGTCCAGTCCAATCTCACGGTCCAGTCTAACCTCACTGCCCAGTCTAATCCCACCGTCCAGTCTAACCTCACTGTCTGGTCCAATCTCACCGTCCAGTCTAACCTCACTGTCCAGTCTAACCTCACGGTCCAGTCTAACCTCACTGCCCAGTCTAATCCCACCGTCCAGTCTAACCTCACTGTCTGGTCCAATCTCACCGTCCAGTCCAATCTCACCTTCCAGTCTAACCTCACTGTCCAGTCTAACCTCACTGTCTGGTCCAATCTCACCATCCAGTCCAATCTCACCGTCCAGTCTAACCTCACTGTCCAGTCTAACCTCACTGTCTGGTCCAATCTCACCGTCCAGTCTAATCCCACCGTCCAGTCTAACCTCACTGTCTGGTCCAATCTCCCCGTCCAGTCTAACCTCACTGTCTGGTCCAATCTCACCGTCCAGTCTAACCTCACTGTCTGGTCCAATCTCCCCGTCCAGTCTAACCTCACTGTCTGGTCCAATCTCACCGTCCAGTCTAATCTCACTGTCTGGTCCAATCTCACCGTCCAGTCTAACCTCACTGTCTGGTCCAATCTCACTGTCCAGTCTAACGTCACTGTCCAGTCTAACCTCACTGTCTGGTCCAATCTCACTGTCCAGTCTCATCTCACTGTCCTGTCTAATCTCACCGTCCAGTCTAATCCCACCGTCCAGTCTAATCTCACTGTCCAGTCAAACCTCACTGTCTGGTCCAATCTCACCGTCCAGTCTAACCTCACTGTCTGGTCCAATCTCACCGTCCAGTCTCATCTCATTGTCTGGTCCAATCTCACCGTCCAGTCCAATCTCACCGTCCAGTCTCATCTCTCTGTCTGGTCCAATCTCACCGTCCAGTCTAACCTCACTGTCTGGTCCAATCTCACCGTCCAGTCTGATCTCACCGTCCAGTCTAACCTCACTGTCTGGTCCAAACTCACCATCCAGTCTAACCTCACGGTCAGATCCAATCTCACCGTCCAGTCTAATCTCACTGTCTGGTCCAATCTCACCTTCCAGTATAATCTCACTGTCTGGTCCAATCTCACCATCCAGTCTAACCTCACTGTCTGGTCCAATCTCACCGTCCAGTCTAATTTCACTGTCTGGTCCAATCTCACCGTCCAGTCTGATCTCACCGTCCAGTCTAACCTCACTGTCCAGTCTAACCACACTGTCTGGTCCAAACTCACCGTCCAGTCTAACCTCACTGTCTGGTCCAATCTCACCGTCCAGTCTAATCTCACTGTCTGGTCCAATCTCACTGTCCAGTCTAATCTCACTGTCTGGTCCAATCTCACCGTCCAGTCTAACCTCACTGTCTGGTCCAATCTCACCGTCCAGTCTAACCTCACTGTCCGGTCCAAACTCACCGTCCAGTCTAACCTCACTGTCAGGTCCAATCTCACTGTCCAGTCTAACCTCACTGTCAGGTCCAATCTCACCGTCCAGTCTAATCTCACTGTCTGGTCCAATCTCACCTTCCAGTCCAATCTCACCGTCCAGTCTAACCTCACTGTCTGGTCCAATCTCACCGTCCAGTCAAACCTCACTGTCTGGTCCAATCTCACCGTCCAGTCTAACGTCACTGTCTGGTCCAATCTCACCATCCAGTCTAACCTCACTGTCCGGTCTAATCTCACCGTCCAGTCTAATCTCACTGTCTGGTCCAATCTCACCGTCCAGTCTAACCTCAATGTCTGTTCCAATCTCACCGTCCAGTCTAATTTCACTGTCCAGTCTAATCTCACCGTCCAGTCTAACCTCACTGTCTGGTCCAAACTCACCGTCCAGTCTAACCTCACTGTCTGGTCCAAACTCACCGTCCAGTCTAACCTCACGGTCAGATCCAATCTCACCGTCCAGTCTAATCTCACTGTCTGGTCCAATCTCACTGTCCAGTCTAACCTCACTGTCTGGTCCAATCTCACCGTCCAGTCTAATCTCACTGTCTGGTCCAACCTCACCGTCCAGTCTAATCTCACTGTCTGGTCCAATCTCACCATCCAGTCCAATCTCACCGTCCAGTCTAACCTCACTGTCTGGTCCAATCTCACCGTCCAGTCCAACCTCACTGTCTGGTCCAATCTCACCGTCCAGTCTAACCTCACAGTCCAGTCTAATCTCACTGTCTGGTCCAATCTCACTGTCCAGTCTAACGTCACTGTCCAGTCTAACCTCACCGTCCAGTCTAACCTCATCGTCCAGTCTAACCTCACCGTCCCGTCTAATCTCACTGTCTGGTCCAATCTCACCGTCCAGTCTAACCTCACTGTCTGGTCCAATCTCAACGTTCAGTCTAACCTCACTGTCTGGTCCAATCTCACCGTCCAGTCCAATCTCACTGTCTGGTCCAATCTCACTGTCCAGTCTAACCTCACTGTCTGGTCCAATCTCACTGTCCAGTCTAACCTCACCGTCCAGTCTAACCTCACTGTCTGGTTCAATCTCACCGTCCAGTCTAATCTCACTGTCTGGTCCAATCTCACCGTCCAGTCTAACCTCACTGTCCAGTCTAATCTCACCGTCCAGTCTAATCTCACTGTCCTGTCTAACCTCACTGTCCAGTCTAATCTCACTGTCCAGTCTAATCTCACTGTCTGGTCCAATCTCACCGTCCAGTCTAAACTCACTGTCTGGTCCAATCTCACCGTCCAGTCTAACCTCAGTGTCCAGTCTAATCTCACCGTCCAGTCCAATCTCACTGTCCAGTCCAATCTCACTGTCCAGTCTAATCTCACCGTCCAGTCTAATCTCACTGACTGGTCCAATCTCACCGTCCAGTCTAACCTCACTGTCTGGTCCAATCTCACCGTCCAGTCTAACCTCACTGTCCAGTCTAATCTCACCGTCCAGTCCAATCTCACTGTCCAGTCGAACCACACTGTCTGGTCCAATCTCACCGTCCAGTCTAACCTCACTGTCTGGTGCAATCTCACCGTCCAGTCTAAACTCACTGTCCAGTCTAATCTCACTGTCTGGTCCAATCTCACCGTCCAGTCTAACCTCACTGTCTGGTCCAATCTCACCGTCCAGTCTAACCTCACTGTCTGGTCCAATCTCACTGTCCAGTCTAACCTCACTGTCTGGTCCAATCTCACCGTCCAGTCTAACCTCACTGTCTGGTCCAATCTCACTGTCCAGTCTAACCTCACTGTCTGGTCCAAACTCACTGTCCAGTCTAATCTAACTGTCTGGTCCAATCTCACTGTCCAGTCTAACCTCACTGTCTGGTGCAATCTCACCGTCCAGTCTAACCTCACTGTCTGGTGCAATCTCACCGTCCAGTCTAACCTCATTGTCCAGTCTAATCTCACTGTCTGGTCCAATCTCACCGTCCAGTCGAACCTCACTGTCTGGTCCAATCTCACCGTCTAGTCTAATGTCACCGTCCAGTCTAATCTCACTGTCCAGTCTAATCTCACCGTCCAGTCCAATCTCACTGTCTGGTCTCATCTCACCGTCCAGTCTAATCTCACTGTCTGGTCCAATCTCACCGTCCAGTCTAACCTCACTGTCCAGTCTAATCTCACTGTCTGGTCCAATCTCACTGTCTGGTCCAATCTCACCGTCCAGTCCAATCTCACCGTCCAGTCTAATCTCACTGTCTGGTCCAATCTCACCGTCCAGTCTAACCTCACTGTCTGGTCCAATCTCACCGTCCAGTCTAACCTCGCTGTCTGGTCCAATCTCACCGTCCAGTCTAACCTCACTGTCTGGTCCAATCTCACCGTCCAGTCTAACCTCGCTGTCTGGTCCAATCTCACTGTCCAGTCTAATCTCACTGTCCAGTCTAACCTCACTGTACAGTCTAATCTCACTGTCCAGTCTAATCTCACTGTCTGGTCCAATCTCACCGTCCAGTCTAATCTCACTGTCTGGTCCAATCTCACTGTCCAGTCCAATCTCACTGTCTGGTCCAATCTCACCGTCCAGTCTAACCTCACCGTCCAGTCTAACCTCACTGTCCTGTCCAATCTCACCGTCCAGTCTAACCTCACTGTCTGGTCCAATCTCACTGTCCAGTCTAATCTCACTGTCTGGTCCAATCTCACCGTCCAGTCTAATCTCACTGTCTGGTCCAATCTCACTGTCCAGTCTAATCTCACTGTCTGGTCCAATCTCACCGTCCAGTCTAACCTCACCATCCAGTCTAACCTCACTGTCTGGTCCAATCTCACCGTCCAGTCTAATTTCACTGTCTGGTCCAATCTCACCGTCCAGTCTAACCTCACTGTCTGGTCCAATCTCACCGTCCAGTCTAACCTCACTGTCCAGTCTAATCTCACTGTCTGGTCCAATCTCACCGTCCAGTCTAACCTCACCGTCCAGTCTAACCTCACTGTCTGGTCCAATCTCACCATCCAGTCTAACCTCACTGTCTGGTCCGATCTCACCGTTCAGTCTAACCTCACTGTCTGGTCCAAACTCACCGTCCAGTCTAATTTCACTGTCTGGTCCAATTTCACCGTCCAGTCTAAACTTACTGTCTGGTCCAATCTCACCTTCCAGTCTAATCTCACCGTCCAGTCTAATCCCACCGTCCAGTCTAATCTCACTGTCCAGTCAAACCTCACTGTCTGGTCCAATCTCACCGTCCATGTCTAACCTCACTGTCTGGTCCAATCTCACTGTCCAGTCTAAACTCACTGTCTGGTCCAATCTCACCGTCCAGTCTAATCTCACTGTCTGGTCCAATCTCACCGTCCAGTCCAATCTCACCGTCCGGTCGAACCTCACTGTCCAGTCTAACCACACTGTCTGGTCTCATCTCACTGTCTGGTCCAATCTCACTGTCCAGTCTAACCTCACTGTCTGGTCCAATCTCACCGTCCAGTCTAATTTCACTGTCCAGTCTAATCTCACCGTCCAGTCTAACCTCACTGTCTGGTCCAAACTCACCGTCCAGTCTAACCTCACGGTCAGATCCAATCTCACCGTCCAGTCTAATCTCACTGTCTGGTCCAATCTCACCGTCCAGTCTAATCTCACTGTCTGGTCCAATCTCACTGTCCAGTCTAACCTCACTGTCTGGTCCAATTTCACCGTCCAGTCTAACGTCACTGTCTGGTCCAATCTCACCGTCCAGTCTAACCTCACTGTCTGGTCCAATCTCACCGTCCAGTCTAATTTCACTGTCCAGTCTAATCTCAGCGGCCAGTCTAACCTCACTGTCTGGTCCAATCTCACCGTCCAGTCTAACCACACTGTCTGGTCCAAACTCACCGTCCAGTCTAACCTCACGGTCAGATCCAATCTCACCGTCCAGTCTAACCTCACTGTCTGGTCCAATCTCACCGTCCAGTCTAACCTCACTGTCTGGTCCAATCTCACCGTCCAGTCTAATCTCACTGTCTGGTCTAATCTCACCGTCCAGTCTAACCTCACTGTCTGGTCCAATCTCACCGTCCAGTCTAATCTCACGGTCCAGTCTAACCTCACCGTCAAGTCTAACCTCACCGTCCAGTCTAATCTCACTGTCTGGTCCAATCTCAACGTCCAGTCTAACCCCACTGTCTGGTCCAATCTCACCGTCCAGTCTAACCTGACTGTCTGGTCCAATCTCACCATCCAGTCTAATCTCACTGTCTGGTCCAATCTCACTGTCCAGTCTAACCTCACTGTCTGGTCCAATCTCACCGTCCAATCTAACCTCACCGTCCTGCCTAATGACACCTTCTGGTCCAATCTCACCGTCCAGTCTAACCTCACTGTCTGGTCCAATCTCACCGTCCAGTCTAACCTCACTGTCTGGTCCAATCTCACCGTCCAGTCTAACCTCACTGTCTGGTCCAATCTCACTGTCCAGTCTAACCACACTGTCTGGTCCAATCTCACCGTCCAGTCTAACCTCACTGTCTGGTCCAATCTCACTGTCCAGTCTAACCTCACTGTCTGGTCCAATCTCACCTTCCAGTCTAATCTCACTGTCTGGTCCAATCTCACTGTCTGGTCCAATCTCACTGTCCAGTCTAACCTCACTGTCTGGTCCAATCTCACGGTCCAGTCTAACGTCACTCTCCAGTATAACCTCACTGTGTGGTCCAATCTCACCGTCCAGTCTAACGTCACTGTCCAGTCTAATCTCACTGTCTGGTCCAATCTCACCGTCCAGTCTAACCTCACTGTCCTGTCCAATCTCACCGTCCAGTCTAACCTCACTGTCTGGTCCAATCTCACTGTCCAGTCTAATCTCACTGTCTGGTCCAATCTCACTGTCCAGTCTAATCTCACTGTCTGGTCCAATCTCACTGTCCAGTCTAATCTCACTGTCTGGTCCAATCTCACCGTCCAGTCTAACCTCACCATCCAGTCTAACCTCACTGTCTGGTCCAATCTCACCGTCCAGTCTAATTTCACTGTCTGGTCCAATCTCACCGTCCAGTCTAACCTCACTGTCTGGTCCAATCTCACCGTCCAGTCTAACCTCACTGTCCAGTCTAATCTCACTGTCTGGTCCAATCTCACCGTCCAGTCTAACCTCACCGTCCAGTCTAACCTCACTGTCTGGTCCAATCTCACCGTCCAGTCTAACCTCACTGTCTGGTCCGATCTCACCGTTCAGTCTAACCTCACTGTCTGGTCCAAACTCACCGTCCAGTCTAATTTCACTGTCTGGTCCAATTTCACCGTCCAGTCTAAACTTACTGTCTGGTCCAATCTCACCTTCCAGTCTAATCTCACCGTCCAGTCTAATCCCACCGTCCAGTCTAATCTCACTGTCCAGTCAAACCTCACTGTCTGGTCCAATCTCACCGTCCATGTCTAACCTCACTGTCTGGTCCAATCTCACTGTCCAGTCTAAACTCACTGTCTGGTCCAATCTCACCGTCCAGTCTAATCTCACTGTCTGGTCCAATCTCACCGTCCAGTCCAATCTCACCGTCCGGTCGAACCTCACTGTCCAGTCTAACCACACTGTCTGGTCTCATCTCACTGTCTGGTCCAATCTCACTGTCCAGTCTAACCTCACTGTCTGGTCCAATCTCACCGTCCAGTCTAATTTCACTGTCCAGTCTAATCTCACCGTCCAGTCTAACCTCACTGTCTGGTCCAAACTCACCGTCCAGTCTAACCTCACGGTCAGATCCAATCTCACCGTCCAGTCTAATCTCACTGTCTGGTCCAATCTCACCGTCCAGTCTAATCTCACTGTCTGGTCCAATCTCACCGTCCAGTCTAACCTCACTGTCTGGTCCAATCTCACCGTCCAGTCTAACGTCACTGTCTGGTCCAATCTCACCGTCCAGTCTAACCTCACTGTCTGGTCCAATCTCACCGTCCAGTCTAATTTCACTGTCCAGTCTAATCTCAGCGGCCAGTCTAACCTCACTGTCTGGTCCAATCTCACCGTCCAGTCTAACCACACTGTCTGGTCCAAACTCACCGTCCAGTCTAACCTCACGGTCAGATCCAATCTCACCGTCCAGTCTAACCTCACTGTCTGGTCCAATCTCACCGTCCAGTCTAACCTCACTGTCTGGTCCAATCTCACCGTCCAGTCTAATCTCACTGTCTGGTCTAATCTCACCGTCCAGTCTAACCTCACTGTCTGGTCCAATCTCACCGTCCAGTCTAATCTCACGGTCCAGTCTAACCTCACCGTCAAGTCTAACCTCACCGTCCAGTCTAATCTCACTGTCTGGTCCAATCTCAACGTCCAGTCTAACCCCACTGTCTGGTCCAATCTCACCGTCCAGTCTAACCTGACTGTCTGGTCCAATCTCACCATCCAGTCTAATCTCACTGTCTGGTCCAATCTCACTGTCCAGTCTAACCTCACTGTCTGGTCCAATCTCACCGTCCAATCTAACCTCACCGTCCTGCCTAATGACACCTTCTGGTCCAATCTCACCGTCCAGTCTAACCTCACTGTCTGGTCCAATCTCACCGTCCAGTCTAACCTCACTGTCTGGTCCAATCTCACCGTCCAGTCTAACCTCACTGTCTGGTCCAATCTCACTGTCCAGTCTAACCACACTGTCTGGTCCAATCTCACCGTCCAGTCTAACCTCACTGTCTGGTCCAATCTCACTGTCCAGTCTAACCTCACTGTCTGGTCCAATCTCACCTTCCAGTCTAATCTCACTGTCTGGTCCAATCTCACTGTCTGGTCCAATCTCACTGTCCAGTCTAACCTCACTGTCTGGTCCAATCTCACGGTCCAGTCTAACGTCACTCTCCAGTATAACCTCACTGTGTGGTCCAATCTCACCGTCCAGTCTAACGTCACTGTCCAGTCTAATCTCACTGTCTGGTCCAATCTCACCGTCCAGTCTAACCTCACTGTCCTGTCCAATCTCACCGTCCAGTCTAACCTCACTGTCTGGTCCAATCTCACTGTCCAGTCTAATCTCACTGTCTGGTCCAATCTCACTGTCCAGTCTAATCTCACTGTCTGGTCCAATCTCACTGTCCAGTCTAATCTCACTGTCTGGTCCAATCTCACCGTCCAGTCTAACCTCACCATCCAGTCTAACCTCACTGTCTGGTCCAATCTCACCGTCCAGTCTAATTTCACTGTCTGGTCCAATCTCACCGTCCAGTCTAACCTCACTGTCTGGTCCAATCTCACCGTCCAGTCTAACCTCACTGTCCAGTCTAATCTCACTGTCTGGTCCAATCTCACCGTCCAGTCTAACCTCACCGTCCAGTCTAACCTCACTGTCTGGTCCAATCTCACCGTCCAGTCTAACCTCACTGTCTGGTCCGATCTCACCGTTCAGTCTAACCTCACTGTCTGGTCCAAACTCACCGTCCAGTCTAATTTCACTGTCTGGTCCAATTTCACCGTCCAGTCTAAACTTACTGTCTGGTCCAATCTCACCTTCCAGTCTAATCTCACCGTCCAGTCTAATCCCACCGTCCAGTCTAATCTCACTGTCCAGTCAAACCTCACTGTCTGGTCCAATCTCACCGTCCATGTCTAACCTCACTGTCTGGTCCAATCTCACTGTCCAGTCTAAACTCACTGTCTGGTCCAATCTCACCGTCCAGTCTAATCTCACTGTCTGGTCCAATCTCACCGTCCAGTCCAATCTCACCGTCCGGTCGAACCTCACTGTCCAGTCTAACCACACTGTCTGGTCTCATCTCACTGTCTGGTCCAATCTCACTGTCCAGTCTAACCTCACTGTCTGGTCCAATCTCACCGTCCAGTCTAATTTCACTGTCCAGTCTAATCTCACCGTCCAGTCTAACCTCACTGTCTGGTCCAAACTCACCGTCCAGTCTAACCTCACGGTCAGATCCAATCTCACCGTCCAGTCTAATCTCACTGTCTGGTCCAATCTCACCGTCCAGTCTAATCTCACTGTCTGGTCCAATCTCACCGTCCAGTCTAACCTCACTGTCTGGTCCAATCTCACCGTCCAGTCTAACGTCACTGTCTGGTCCAATCTCACCGTCCAGTCTAACCTCACTGTCTGGTCCAATCTCACCGTCCAGTCTAATTTCACTGTCCAGTCTAATCTCAGCGGCCAGTCTAACCTCACTGTCTGGTCCAATCTCACCGTCCAGTCTAACCACACTGTCTGGTCCAAACTCACCGTCCAGTCTAACCTCACGGTCAGATCCAATCTCACCGTCCAGTCTAACCTCACTGTCTGGTCCAATCTCACCGTCCAGTCTAACCTCACTGTCTGGTCCAATCTCACCGTCCAGTCTAATCTCACTGTCTGGTCTAATCTCACCGTCCAGTCTAACCTCACTGTCTGGTCCAATCTCACCGTCCAGTCTAATCTCACGGTCCAGTCTAACCTCACCGTCAAGTCTAACCTCACCGTCCAGTCTAATCTCACTGTCTGGTCCAATCTCAACGTCCAGTCTAACCTCACTGTCTGGTCCAATCTCACCGTCCAGTCTAACCTGACTGTCTGGTCCAATCTCACCATCCAGTCTAATCTCACTGTCTGGTCCAATCTCACTGTCCAGTCTAACCTCACTGTCTGGTCCAATCTCACCGTCCAATCTAACCTCACCGTCCTGCCTAATGACACCTTCTGGTCCAATCTCACCGTCCAGTCTAACCTCACTGTCTGGTCCAATCTCACCGTCCAGTCTAACCTCACTGTCTGGTCCAATCTCACCGTCCAGTCTAACCTCACTGTCTGGTCCAATCTCACTGTCCAGTCTAACCACACTGTCTGGTCCAATCTCACCGTCCAGTCTAACCTCACTGTCTGGTCCAATCTCACTGTCCAGTCTAACCTCACTGTCTGGTCCAATCTCACCTTCCAGTCTAATCTCACTGTCTGGTCCAATCTCACTGTCTGGTCCAATCTCACCGTCCAGTCTAACCTCACTGTCTGGTCCAATCTCACTGTCCAGTCTAACGTCACTGTCCAGTATAACCTCACTGTGTGGTCCAATCTCACCGTCCAGTCTAACGTCACTGTCCAGTCTAATCTCACTGTCTGGTCCAATCTCACCGTCCAGTCTAACCTCACTGTCTGGTCCAATCTCACCGTCCAGTCTAACCTCACTGTCTGGTCCAATCTCACCGTCCAGTCCAATCTCACCGTCCAGTCTAACCTCACTGTCTGGTCCAATCTCACCGTCCAGTCTAACCTCACTGCCAGGACCAATCTCACCGTCCAGTCCAATCTCACTGTCCAGTCTAACCTCACTGTCTGGTCCAATCTCACCGTCCAGTCTAACCTCACGGTCCAGTCTAACCTCACTGTCCAGTCTAATCGCACCGTCCAGTCTAATCTCACTGTCCAGTCTAACCTCACTGTCCAGTCTAACCTCACTGTCAGGTCCAATCTCACCGTCCAGTCTAATCTCACTGTCTGGTCCAATCTCACAATCCAGTCCAATCTCACCGTCCAGTCTAACCTCACTGTCTGGTCCAATCTCACCGTCTAGTCTAACCTCACTGTCCAGTCTATTCTCACTGTCTGGTCCAATCTCACTGTCTGGTCCAATCTCACCGTCCAGTCCAATCTCACCGTCCAGTCTAATCTCACTGTCTGGTCCAATCTCACCGCCCAGTCTAACCTCACTGTCAGGTCCAATCTCACCGTCCAGTCTAATCTCACTGTCTGGTCCAATCTCACCGTCCAGTCTAATCTCACTGTCTGGTCCAATCTCACCATCCAGTCCAATCTCACCGTCCAGTCTAACCTCACTGTCTGGTCCAATCTCACCGTCCAGTCTAACCTCACTGTCTGGTCCAATCTCACCGTCCAGTCTAACCTCACTGTCCAGTCTAATCTAACTGACTGGACCAATCTCACCGTCCAGTCTAACCTCACTGTCTGGTCTAATCTCACTGTCTGGTCCAATCTCACTGTCCAGTCTAACCTCACTGTCTGGTCCAATCTCACCGTCCAGTCTAACCTCACTGTCCAGTCTAATCTCACTGTCTGGTCCAATCTCACCGTCCAGTCTAACGTCACTGTCCAGTCTAACCTCATCGTCCAGTCTAACCTCACTGTCTGGTCCAATCTCACCGTCCAGTCTAACCTCACTGTCTGGTCCAATCTCAACGTTCAGTCTAACCTCACTGTCTGGTCCAATCTCACCGTCCAGTCTAACCTCACTGTCTGGTCCAATCTCAACGTTCAGTCTAACCTCACTGTCTGGTCCAATCTCACCGTCCAGTCTAACCTCACCATCCGGTCTAATCTCACCGTCCAGTCTAAGCTCACTGTCTGGTCCAATCTCACCGTCCAGTCTAACCTCACCGTCCAGTCTAATGTCACTGTCTGGTCCAATCTCACCGTCCAGTCTAACCTCACTGTCTGGTCCAATCTCACTGTCCAGTCTAACCTTACTGTCTGGTTCAATCTCACCGTCCAGTCTAACCTCACTGTCTGGTCCAATCTCACTGTTCAGTCTAACCTTACTGTCTGGTCCAATCTCACTGTCCAGTCTAATCTCACCGTCCAGTCTAATCTCACCGTCCAGTCTAACCTCACTGTCTGGTCCAATCTCACTGTCCAGTCTAACCTCACTGTCTGGTCCAATCTCACCGTCCAGTCTAAACTCACTGTCTGGTCCAATCTCACCGTCCAGTCTAACCTCACTGTCTGGTCCAATCTCACTGTCCAGTCTAACGTCACTGTCTGGTCTAATCTCACCGTCCAGTCTAATCTCACTGTCCAGACTAATCACACTGTCCAGTCTAACCTCACTGCCCAGTCTAATCACACTGTCCAGTCTAATCTCTATGTCTGGTCCAATCTCACTGTCCAATCTAACCTTACTGTCTGGTTCAATCTCACCGTCCAGTCTAATTTCACTGTCCAGTCTAATCTCACTGTCCAGTCTAACCTCACTGTCTGGTCCAATCTCACTGTCCAGTCTAACCTCACTGTCTGGTCCAATCTCACCGTCCAGTCTAAACTCACTGTCTGGTCCAATCTCACCGTCCAGTCTAACCTCACTGTCCAGTCTAATCTCACCGTCCAGTCCAATCTCACTGTCCAGTCCAATCTCACTGTCCAGTCGAATCTCACTGTCCAGTCTAATCTCACTGTCTGGTCCAATCTCACCGTCCAGTCTAAACTCACTGTCTGGTCCAATCTCACCGTCCAGTCTAACCTCAGTGTCCAGTCTAATCTCACCGTCCAGTCCAATCTCACTGTCCAGTCCAATCTCACTGTCCAGTCTAATCTCACTGTCCAGTCTAACCTCACTGTCTGGTCCAATGTCACCGTCCAGTCTAACCTCACTGTCTGGTCCAATCTCACCGTCCAGTCCAATCTCACTGTCCAGTCGAACCACACTGTCTGGTCCAATCTCACCGTCCAGTCTAACCTCACTGTCTGGTGCAATCTCACCGTCCAGTCTAAACTCACTGTCCAGTCTAATCTCACTGTCTGGTCCAATCTCACCGTCCAGTCTAACCTCACTGTCTGGTCCAATCTCACCGTCCAGTCTAACCTCACTGTCTGGTCCAATCTCACTGTCCAGTCTAACCTCACTGTCTGGTCCAATCTCACCGTCCAGTCTAACCTCACTGTCTGGTCCAATCTCACTGTCCAGTCTAACCTCACTGTCTGGTCCAAACTCACTGTCCAGTCTAATCTAACTGTCTGGTCCAATCTCACTGTCCAGTCTAACCTCACTGTCTGGTGCAATCTCACCGTCCAGTCTAACCTCACTGTCTGGTGCAATCTCACCGTCCAGTCTAACCTCATTGTCCAGTCTAATCTCACTGTCTGGTCCAATCTCACCGTCCAGTCGAACCTCACTGTCTGGTCCAATCTCACCGTCTAGTCTAATGTCACCGTCCAGTCTAATCTCACTGTCCAGTCTAACCTCACCGTCCAGTCCAATCTCACTGTCTGGTCTAATCTCACCGTCCAGTCTAATCTCACTGTCTGGTCCAATCTCACCGTCCAGTCTAACCTCACTGTCCAGTCTAACCTCACTGTCTGGTCCAATCTCACCGTCCAGTCTAACCTCGCTGTCTGGTCCAATCTCACCGTCCAGTCTAACCTCACTGTCTGGTCCAATCTCACCGTCCAGTCTAACCTCGCTGTCTGGTCCAATCTCACTGTCCAGTCTAATCTCACTGTCCAGTCTAACCTCACTGTACAGTCTAATCTCACTGTCCAGTCTAATCTCACTGTCTGGTCCAATCTCACCGTCCAGTCTAATCTCACTGTCTGGTCCAATCTCACTGTCCAGTCCAATCTCACTGTCTGGTCCAATCTCACCGTCCAGTCTAACCTCACCGTCCAGTCTAACCTCACTGTCCTGTCCAATCTCACCGTCCAGTCTAACCTCACTGTCTGGTCCAATCTCACTGTCCAGTCTAATCTCACTGTCTGGTCCAATCTCACCGTCCAGTCTAATCTCACTGTCTGGTCCAATCTCACTGTCCAGTCTAATCTCACTGTCTGGTCCAATCTCACCGTCCAGTCTAACCTCACCATCCAGTCTAACCTCACTGTCTGGTCCAATCTCACCGTCCAGTCTAATTTCACTGTCTGGTCCAATCTCACCGTCCAGTCTAACCTCACTGTCTGGTCCAATCTCACCGTCCAGTCTAACCTCACTGTCCAGTCTAATCTCACTGTCTGGTCCAATCTCACCGTCCAGTCTAACCTCACCGTCCAGTCTAACCTCACTGTCTGGTCCAATCTCACCGTCCAGTCTAACCTCACTGTCTGGTCCGATCTCACCGTTCAGTCTAACCTCACTGTCTGGTCCAAACTCACCGTCCAGTCTAATTTCACTGTCTGGTCCAATTTCACCGTCCAGTCTAAACTTACTGTCTGGTCCAATCTCACCTTCCAGTCTAATCTCACCGTCCAGTCTAATCCCACCGTCCAGTCTAATCTCACTGTCCAGTCAAACCTCACTGTCTGGTCCAATCTCACCGTCCATGTCTAACCTCACTGTCTGGTCCAATCTCACTGTCCAGTCTAAACTCACTGTCTGGTCCAATCTCACCGTCCAGTCTAATCTCACTGTCTGGTCCAATCTCACCGTCCAGTCCAATCTCACCGTCCGGTCGAACCTCACTGTCCAGTCTAACCACACTGTCTGGTCTCATCTCACTGTCTGGTCCAATCTCACTGTCCAGTCTAACCTCACTGTCTGGTCCAATCTCACCGTCCAGTCTAATTTCACTGTCCAGTCTAATCTCACCGTCCAGTCTAACCTCACTGTCTGGTCCAAACTCACCGTCCAGTCTAACCTCACGGTCAGATCCAATCTCACCGTCCAGTCTAATCTCACTGTCTGGTCCAATCTCACCGTCCAGTCTAATCTCACTGTCTGGTCCAATCTCACTGTCCAGTCTAACCTCACTGTCTGGTCCAATCTCACCGTCCAGTCTAACGTCACTGTCTGGTCCAATCTCACCGTCCAGTCTAACCTCACTGTCTGGTCCAATCTCACCGTCCAGTCTAATTTCACTGTCCAGTCTAATCTCAGCGGCCAGTCTAACCTCACTGTCTGGTCCAATCTCACCGTCCAGTCTAACCATACTGTCTGGTCCAAACTCACCGTCCAGTCTAACCTCACGGTCAGATCCAATCTCACCGTCCAGTCTAACCTCACTGTCTGGTCCAATCTCACCGTCCAGTCTAACCTCACTGTCTGGTCCAATCTCACCGTCCAGTCTAATCTCACTGTCTGGTCTAATCTCACCGTCCAGTCTAACCTCACTGTCTGGTCCAATCTCACCGTCCAGTCTAATCTCACGGTCCAGTCTAACCTCACCGTCAAGTCTAACCTCACCGTCCAGTCTAATCTCACTGTCTGGTCCAATCTCAACGTCCAGTCTAACCTCACTGTCTGGTCCAATCTCACCGTCCAGTCTAACCTGACTGTCTGGTCCAATCTCACCATCCAGTCTAATCTCACTGTCTGGTCCAATCTCACTGTCCAGTCTAACCTCACTGTCTGGTCCAATCTCACCGTCCAATCTAACCTCACCGTCCTGCCTAATGACACCTTCTGGTCCAATCTCACCGTCCAGTCTAACCTCACTGTCTGGTCCAATCTCACCATCCAGTCTAACCTCACTGTCTGGTCCAATCTCACCGTCCAGTCTAACCTCACTGTCTGGTCCAATCTCACTGTCCAGTCGAACCACACTGTCTGGTCCAATCTCACCGTCCAGTCTAACCTCACTGTCTGGTCCAATCTCACTGTCCAGTCTAACCTCACTGTCTGGTCCAATCTCACCTTCCAGTCTAATCTCACTGTCTGGTCCAATCTCACTGTCTGGTCCAATCTCACCGTCCAGTCTAACCTCACTGTCTGGTCCAATCTCACCGTCCAGTCTAACCTCACTGTCAGGTCCAATCTCACCGTCCAGTCTAATCTTGCTGTCCAGTCTAATCTCACCGTCCAGTCTAATCTCACTGTCCAGTCCAATCTCACTGTCCAGTCTAACCTCACTGTCTGGTCCAATCTCACCTTCCAGTCTAATCTCACTGTCTGGTCCAATCTCACTGTCCAGTCTAACCTCACTGTCTGGTCCAATCTCACCGTCCAGTCTAACCTCACTGTCTGGTCCAATCTCACCGTCATGTCTAACCTCACTGTCCAGTCTAATCTCACTGTCCAGTCCAATCTCACTGTCCAGTCTAATCTCACTGTCTGGTCCAATCTCACCGTCCAGTCTAACCTCACTGTCTGGTCCAATGTCACCGTCCAGTCTAACCTCACTGTCCAGTCTAATCTCACCGTCCAGTCTAATCTCACCGTCCAGTCTAATCTCACCGCCCAGTCTAATCTCACTGTCTGGTCCAATCTCACCGTCCAGTCTAATCTCACTGTCTGGTCCAATCTCACCGTCCAGTCTAATCTCACTGTCCAGTCTAATCTCACTGTCTGGTCCAATCTCACCGTCCAGTCTAACCTCACTGTCTGGTCCAATCTCACCGTCCAGTCTAACCTCACTGTCCAGTCTAATCTCACCGTCCAGTCTAATCTCACTGTCCAGTCCAATCTCACTGTCCAGTCTAACGTCACTGTCTGGTCCAATCTCACCGTCCAGTCTAACCTCACTGTCTGGTCCAATCTCACCGTCCAGTCTAATCTCACTGTCAAGTCTAATCTCGCTGTACAGTCTAACCTCACCGTCCAGTCTAACCTCACTGTCTGGTCCAATCTCACCGTCCAGTCTAACCTCACTGTCTGGTCCAATCTCACCGTCCAGTCTAACCTCACTGTCTGGTCCAATCTCACTGTCCAGTCTAACCTCACTGTCTGGTCCAATCTCACCGTCCAGTCTAACCTCACTGTCCAGTCTAATCTCACCGTCCAGTCTAATCTCACCGTCCAGTCTAACCTCACTGTCCAGTCTAATCTCACCGTCCAGTCTAATCTCACCGTCCAGTCTAATCTCACCGCCCAGTCTAATCTCACTGTCTGGTCCAATCTCACCGTCCAGTCTAATCTCACTGTCTGGTCCAATCTCACCGTCCAGTCTAACGTCACTGTCTGGTCCAATCTCACCGTCCAGTCTACTCTCACTGTCTGGTCCAATCTCACCGTCCAGTCTAATCTCACTGTCTGGTCCAATCTCACTGTCCAGTCTAACCTCACTGTCTGGTCCAATCTCACCGTCCAGTCTAACCTCACTGTCCAGTCTAATCTCACCGTCCAGTCTAACCTCACTGTCCAGTCTAATCTCACTGTCCAGTCTAACCTCACTGTCCAGTCTAATCTCACTGTCCAGTCTAATCTCACTGTCCAGTCTAATCTCACCGTCCAGTCTAATCTCACCGTCCAGTCTAACCTCACTGTCCAGTCTAATCTCACCGTCCAGTCTAATCTCACCGCCCAGTCTAACCTCACTGTCTGGTCCAATCTCACCGTCCAGTCTAATCTCACCGTCCAGTCTAACCTCACTGTCTGGTCCAATCTCACTGTCCAGTCCAATCTCACTGTCCAGTCTAACCTCACTGTCTGGTCCAATCTCACCGTCCAGTCTAATCTCACCGTCCAGTCTAACCTCACTGTCTGGTCCAATCTCACTGTCCAGTCCAATCTCACTGTCCAGTCTAACCTCACTGTCTGGTCCAATCTCACCGTCCAGTCTAACCTCACTGTCCAGTCTAACCTCACTGTCTGGTCCTATCTCACTGTCCAGTCTAACATCACTGTCCAGTCCAATCTCACTGTCTGGTCCAATCTCACCGTCCAGTCTAACCTCACTGTCTGGTCCAATCTCACCGTCTAGTCTAATCTCACCGTCCAGTCTAATCTCACTGTCCAGTCTAATCTCACCGTCCTGTCCAATCTCACTGTCCAGTCCAATCTCACCGTCCAGTCTAATCTCACTGTCTGGTCCAATCTCACCGCCCAGTCTAATCTCACTGTCTGGTCCAATCTCACCGTCCAGTCTAATCTCACTGTCTGGTCCAATCTCACCGTCCGGTCTAACCTCACTGTCTGGTCCAATCTCACCGTCCAATCTAACCTCACTGTCTTGTCCAATCTCACCGTCCAGTCTAACCTCACTGTCTGGTCCAATCTCCCCGTCCAGTCTAACCTCACTGTCTGGTCCAATCTCACCGTCCAGTCAAACCTCACTGTCTGGTCCAATCTCACTGTCCAGTCTAACCTCACTGTCTGGTCCAATCTCACCGTCCAGTCTAAACTCACTGTCCAGTCTTATCTCACTGTCCAGTCTAACCTCACTGTCCAGTCTAATCTCACTGTCCAGTCTAACCTGACTGTCCAGTCTAATCTCACCGTCCAGTCTAACCTCACTGTCTGGTCCAATCTCACCGTCCAGTCTAACCTCACTGTCTGGTCCAATCTCACTGTCCTGTCTAATCTCACTGTCTGGTCCAATCTCACCGTCCAGTCTAACCTCACCGTCCAGTCTAATCTCACTGTCTGGTCCAATCTCACCGTCCAGTCTAACCTCACTGTCTGGTCCAATCTCACTGTCTGGTCCAATCTCACCGCCAAGTCTAATCTCACTGTCTGGTCCAATCTCACCGTCTAGTCTAATCTCACCGTCCAGTCTAATCTCACTGTCCAGTCTAATCTCACCGTCCAGTCCAATCTCACTGTCTGGTCCAATCTCACCGTCCAGTCCAATCTCACTGTCCAGTCTAATCTCACCGTCCAGTCTAACCTCACTGTCTGGTACAATCTCACCGTCCAGTCTAACCTCACTGTATGGTCCAATCTCACTGTCCAGTCTAACCTCACTGTCTGGTCCAATCTCACCGTCCAGTCTAACCTCACTGTCTGGTCCAATCTCACTGTCCAGTCTAACCTCACTGTCTGGTCCAATCTCACCGTCCAGTCAAACCTCACTGTCTGGTCCAATCTCACCGTCCAGTCTAATTTCACTGTCTGGCCCAATCTCACCGTCCAGTCTAACCTCACTGTCTGGTCCAATCTAACCGTCCAGTCTAACCTCACTGTCTGGTCCAATCTCACTGTCCAGTCTAACCTCACTGTCTGGTCCAATCTCACCGTCCAGTCAAACCTCACTGTCTGGTCCAATCTCACCGTCCAGTCTAATTTCACTGTCTGGCCCAATCTCACCGTCCAGACTAATCTCACTGTCCAGTCTTATCTCACTGTCCAGTCTAACCTCACTGTCCAGTCTAATCTCACTGTCCAGTCTAACCTGACTGTCCAGTCTAATCTCACTGTCTGGTCCAATCTCACTGTCCAGTCTAACCTCACCGTCCAGTCGAAACTCACCGTCCAGTCTAACCTCACTGTCCAGTCTAATCTCACTGTCCAGTCTAACCTGACTGTCCAGTCTAACCTCACTGTCTGGTCCAATCTCACCGTCCAGTCTAACCTCACTGTCTGGTCCAATCTCACCGTCCAGTCTAACCTCACCGTCCAGTCTAACCTCACTGTCTGGTCCAATCTCACCGTCCAGTCTAATCTCACTGTCTGGTCCAATCTCACCGTCCAGTCTAACATCACTGTCTGGTCCAATCTCACTGTCCAGACTAATCTCACTGTCCAGTCCAATCTCACCGTCCAGTCTAATCTCACCGTCCAGTCTAATCTCACCGTCCAGTCTAATCTCACCCCCCAGTCTAACCTCACAGTCTGGTCCAATCTCACCGTCCAGTCTAATCTCACTGTCTGGTCCAATCTCACCGTACAGTCTAACCTCACCGTCCAGTCTAACCTCACTGTCCGGTCCAATCTCACCGTCCAGTCTAATCTCACTGTCTGGTCCAATCTCACCGTCCAGTCCAATCTCACCGTCCAGTCTAACCTCACTGTCTGGTCCAATCTCACCGTCCAGTCTAACCTCACTGTCCAGTCTAATCTAACCGCCCAGTCTAATTTCACTGTCTGGTCCAATCTCACCGTCCAGTCTAACCTCACTGTCCAGTCTAACCTCACTGTCTGGTCCAATCTCACCGTCCAGTCTAATCTCACTGTCTGGTCCAATCTCACCGTCCAGTCTAACCTCACCGTCCAGTCTAACCTCACTGTCTGGTCCAATCTCACCGTCCAGTCTAACCTCACCGTCCAGTCTAATCTCACTGTCCAGTCCAATCTCACTGTCCAGTCTAACCTCACTGTCCAGTCTAATCTCACCGTCCAGTCTAATCTCACCGTCCAGTCTAACCTCACTGTCCATTCTAATCTCACCGTCCAGTCTAATCTCACTGTCTGGTCCAATCTCACTGTCTGGTCCAATCTCACCGCCCAGTCTAACCTCACTGTCTGGTCCAATCTCACTGTCCAGTCCAATCTCACTGTCCAGTCAAACCTCACTGTCTGGTCCAAACTCACCGTCCAGTCTAACCTCAATGTCTGGTCCAATCTCACCGTCCAGTCTAACCTCACTGTCTGGTCCAATGTCACCGTCCAGTCTAACCTCACTGTCTGGTCCAATCTCACTGTCTGGTCCAATCTCACCGTCCAGTCTAATCTCACTGTCTGGTCCAATCTCACCGTCCAGTCTAACCTCACTGTCTGGTCCAATCTCACTGTCTAGTCTAATCTCACCGTCCAGTCTAATCTCACTGTCCACTCTAATCTCACCGTCCAGTCCAATCTCACTGTCTGGTCCAATCTCACCGTCCAGTCTAATCTCACTGTCTGGTCCAATCTCACCGTCCAGTCCAATCTCACCGTCCAGTCTAATCTCACTGTCTGTTCCAATCTCACCATCCAGTCTAATATCACCGTCCAGTCTAACCTCACTGTCTGGTCCAATCTCACCGTCCGGTCTAACCTCACTGTCTGGTCCAATCTCACCGTCCAGTCTAACCTCACTGTCTGGTCCAATCTCACCGTCCAGTCTAACCTCACTGTCTGGTCCAATCTCACCGTCCAGTCTAACCTCACTGTCTGGTCCAATCTCAGCGTCCAGTCAAACCTCACTGTCTGGTCCAATCTCACCGTCCAGTCTAATTTCACTGTCTGGTCCAATCTCACCGTCCAGTCTAACCTCACTGTCCAGTCTTATCTCACTGTCCAGTCTAACCTCACTGTCCAGTCTAATCTCACCGTCCAGTCTAATCTCACCATCCAGTCTAATCTCACTGTCTGGTCCAATCTCACTGTACAGTCTAACCTCACCGTCCAGTCTAACCTCACTGTCTGGTCCAATCTCACCGTCCAGTCTAACCTCACTGTCTGGTTCAATCTCACTGTCCAGTCCAATCTCACCGTCCAGTCTAACCTCACTGTCTGGTCCAATCTCACCGTCCAGTCTAACCTCACTGTCTGGTCCAATCTCACCGTCCAGTCTAATCTCACTGTCGGGTCCAATCTCACCGTCCAGTCCAATCTCACTGTCTGGTCCAATCTCACTGTCCAGTCTAATCTCACTGTCCAGTCTAATCTCACTGTCTGGTCCAATCTCACCGTCCAGTCTAACCTCACCGTCCAGTCTAACCTCACTGTCTGGTCCAATCTCACCGTCCAGTCTAACCTCACTGTCTGGTCCAACCTCACCGTCCAGTCTAAACTCACTGTCTGGTCCAATCTCACCTTCCAGTCTAATCTCACTGTCCAGTCTAATCTCACTGTCCATTCTAACCTCACTGTCCTGTCTAATCTCACGGTCCAGTCTAATCACACTGTCCAGTCTAACCTCACTGTCCAGTCTAATCTCACTGTCCTGTCTAATCACACAGTCCAGTCTAATCTCACATTCCAGTCGAATCTCATTGTTGAGTTTAATCACATTGTCCATTGTAATCTCACTGTCCAGTCTAATCTCACTGTCCATTCTAATCTCACTGTCCAGTCTAATCTCACTGTCCATTCTAATCTCACTGTCCTGTCTAATCTCACTGTTGTGTCTAATATCACCGTCCAGTCTAATCTCACTGTCCAGTCTAATCTCACTGTCCATTCTAATCTCACTGTCCTGTCTAATCTCACTGTTGTGTCTAATATCACCGTCCAGTCTAATCGCACTGTCCAGTCTAATCGCACTGTCCAGTCTCATCTCACTGTCCAGTCTAATCTCACTGTTGTGTCTAATCTCACCGTCCAGACTAATCGCACTGTCGAGTCTAATCTCACCATCCAGTCTAATCTCACTGTCCAGTCTAATCTCACCGTCCAGTCTAATCTCACTGTCCTGTCTAATCTCACTGTCGAGTCTAATCTCACTGTCGAGTCTAATCTCACTGTGGAGTCTAATCTCACTGTTGAGTCTAATCTCAGTGTCCATTCTAGCCTCACTGTCCAGTCTCATCTCCCTGTCCATTTAAATCTCACTGTCCTGTCTAATCTCTGTGTCCAGTCTAATCACACTGTCCAGTCTAATCACACTGTCCAGTCTAATCCCACTGTCCAGTCTAATCTTACTGTCCATTCTAGTCTCAGTTTCCAGTCTAATCTCATTGTCCTGTCTAATCTCACCATCCTGTCTAATCTCACTCTCCAGTCTAATCTCAGTGTCCAGTCTAATCTCACTGTCCAGTCTAATCTCACCATCCTGTCTAATCTCACTGTCCAGTCTAATCTCACGGTCCTGCCTAATCTCACTGTCCAGTCTAATCTCAGTGTTTAATCCAATCTCACCATCCAGTCTAATCTCATTGTCCTGTCTAATCTCATTGTCCAATCCAATCTCACTGTCCAGTCTACTCTCTCTGTCCTGTCTAACTCACTGTCCATTCTAATCTCACTGTCCAGTCTAATCTCACCGTCCATTCTAATCTCACTGTCCAGTCTAATCACGCTGTCCCGTCTAATCTGACTTTCCAGTCTAATCTCACTGTCCTGTCTAATCACACTGTCCAGTCTAATCTCACTGTCCAGTCTAATCTCACTGTCCAGTCTAATCTCAGTGTCGAGTCTAATCTCACCATTCAGTCTAATCTCACTGTCCGCTCTAATCTCACCGTCCCATCTAATCACACTGTCCCGTCTAATCTCACTTTCCAGTCTAATCTCACTGTCCTGTCTAATCACACTGTCCAGTCTAATCTCACTGTCCAGTCTAATCTCACTGTCCGCTCTAATCACACTGTCCCATCTAATCACACTGTCCCATCTAATCACACTGTCCCGTCTAATCTCACTTTCCAGTCTAATCTCACTGTCCTGTCTAATCACACTGTCCAGTCTAATCTCACCGTCCATTCTAATCACACTGTCCAGTCTAATCACACTGTCCAGTCTAATCTCAGTGTCCTGTCTAATCTCACTGTCCAGTCTAATCACACTGTCCCATCTAATCACACTGTCCCGTCTAATCTCACTGTCCATTCTAATCTCACTGTCCAGTCTAATCTCACTGTCCAGTCTAATCTCACTGTCCAGTCTAATCTCACTGTCCTGTCTAATCTCACTGTCCATTCTAATCTCACTGTCCTGTCTAATCTCACTGTCCAGTCTAATCTCACTGTCCAGTCTAATCTCACTGTCCTGTCTAATCTCACTGTCCAGTCTAATCTCACTGTCCAGTCTAATCTCACTGTCCTGTCTAATCACACTGTCCAGTCTAATCTCACTGTCCAGTCTAATCTCACTGTCCAGTCTAATCTCACTGTCCCATCTAATCTCACTGTCCAGTCTAATCTCACTGTCCTGTCTAATCTCACTGTCCATTCTAATCTCACTGTCCAGTCTAATCTCACAGTCCTGTCTAATCTCACTGTCCATTCTAATCTCACTGTCCATTCTAATCTCACTGTCCAGTCTAATCTCACCGTCCATTCTAATCTCACTGTCCTGTCTAATCTCACTGTCCGCTCTAATCACACTGTCCCATCTAATCTCACTGTCCAGTCTAATCTCACTGTCCTGTCTAATCTCACTGTCCATTCTAATCTCACTGTCCATTCTAATCTCACTGTCAAGTCTAATCTCACTGTCCATTCTAATCTCACTGTCCAGTCTAATCTCACTGTCCGCTCTAATCACGCTGTCCCGTCTAATCTCACTGTCCAGTCTAATCTCACTGTCCATTCTAATCTCACTGTCCAGTCTAATCTCACTGTCCATTCTAATCTCACTGTCCAGTCTTATCTCACTGTCAAGTCTAATCTCACTGTCCAGTCTAATCTCACTGTCCAGTCTAATCTCATTGTCCATTCTAGTCTCACTGTCCAGTCTAATCTCACTGTCCATTCTAATCTCACTGTCCAGTCTTATCTCACTGTCAAGTCTAATCTCACTGTCCATTCTAATCTCACTGTCCAGTCTAATCACACTGTCCAGTCTAATCTCACTGTCCAGTCTAATCTCACTGTCCATTCTAATCTCACTGTCCAGTCTTATCTCACTGTCAAGTCTAATCTCACTGTCCAGTCTAATCTCACTGTCCAGTCTAATCTCATTGTCCATTCTAGTCTCACTGTCCAGTCTAATCTCACTGTCCATTCTAATCTCACTGTCCAGTCTTATCTCACTGTCAAGTCTAATCTCACTGTCCATTCTAATCTCACTGTCCAGTCTAATCTCACTGTCCAGTCTAATCTCACTGTCCATTCTAATCTCACTGTCCAGTCTTATCTCACTGTCAAGTCTAATCTCACTGTCCAGTCTAATCACACTGTCCAGTCTAATCACACTGTCCAGTCTAATCTCACTGTCCAGTCTTATCTCACTGTCCAGTCTAATCTCACTGTCCAGTCTAATCTCACTGTCCAGTCCAATCTCACTGTCCATTCTAATCTCACTGTCCAGTCTAATCTCACTTTCCAGTCTTATCTCACTTTCCAGTCTTATCTCACTGTCCAGTCTTATCTCACTGTCAAGTCTAATCTCACTGTCCAGTCTAATCACACTGTCCAGTCTAATCTCACTGTCCAGTCTTATCTCACTGTCCAGTCTAATCTCACTGTCCAGTCCAATCTCACTGTCCATTCTAATCTCACTGTCAAGTCTAATCTCACTGTCCAGTCTAATCTCACTGTCCAGTCTTATCTCACTGTACAGTCTACTCTCATTGTCCATTCTAGTCTCACTGTCCAGTCTAATCTCACTGTCCAGTCCAATCTCACTGTCCATTCTAATCTCACTGTCAAGTCTAATCTCACTGTCCAGTCTAATCTCACTGTCCATTCTAATCCCACTGTCCAGCCTAATCTCACTTTCCAGTATAATCTCAGTCTCCACTCCAATCTCACTGTCCAATCTAATCTCACTGTCCAGTCCAATCTCACTGTCCAGTCTAATCTCACTGTCTAGACTAATCTCACTGTCCATTCTAATCTCACTGTCAAGTCTAATCTCACTGTCCAGTCTAATCTCAGTGTCGAGTCTACTCTCACCATTCAGTCTAATCTCACTGTCCAGGCTAATCTCACCGTCCAATCTAATCTCATCGTCCAGTCTAATCACACTGTCCAGTCTAATCACACGGTCCAGTCTAATCTCACCATCCAGTCTAATCTCACTGTCCAGTATAATCTCACTGTCCATTCTAATCTCACTGTCCAGTCTAATCTCACCGTCCATTCTAATCTCACTGTCCTGTCTAATCTCACTGTCCACTCTAATCACACTGTCCCTCTAATCTCACTGTCCATTCTAATCTCACTGTCCAGTCTAATCACACTGTCCAGACTAATCTCACTGTCCATTCTAATCTCACTGTCAAGTCTAATCTCACTGTCCAGTCTAATCACACTGTCCAGTCTAATCTCACTGCCCAGTCAAATCTCACTGTCCATTCTAATCTCACTGTCCAGTCAAATCTCATTGTCCATTCTAGTCTCACTGTCCAGTCTAATCTCACTGTCCATTCTAATCCCACTGTCCAGCCTAATCTCACTGTCCAGTATAATCTCAGTCTCCACTCCAATCTCACTGTCCAATCTAATCTCACTATCCAGTCCAATCTCACTGTCCAGTCTAATCTCACTGTCTAGACTAATCTCACTGTCCATTCTAATCTCACTGTCAAGTCTAATCTCACTGTCCAGTCTAATCTCACTGTCCAGTCTAATCTCAGTGTCGAGTCTAATCTCACCATTCAGTCTAATCTCACTGTCCAGGCTAATCTCACCGTCCAATCTAATCTCATCGTCCAGTCTAATCACACTGTCCAGGCTAATCACAGGGTCCAGTCTAATCTCACCATCCAGTCTAATCTCAATGTCCAGTATAATCTCACTGTCCATTCTAATCTCACTGTCCAGTCTAATCTCACCGTCCATTCTAATCTCACTGTCCTGTCTAATCTCACTGTCCACTCTAATCACACTGTCCTGTCTAATCTCACTGTCCAGAGTAATCTCACTGTCCATTCTAATCTCACTGCCCAGTCCAATCTCACTGTCCAGTCTAATCTCACTGTCCAGGCTAATCTCACTGTCCATTCTAATCTCACTGTCAAGTATAATCTCACTGTCCAGTCGAATCTCAGTGTCGAGTATAATCTCACCATTCAGTCTAATCTCACCGTCCAGTCTAATCTCATCTTCCAGTCTAATCTCATCTTCCAGTCTAATCACACTGTCCAGTTTAATCACACGGTCCAGTCTAATCTCACTGTCCAGTCTAATCACACGGTCCAGTCTAATCTCACCATCCAGTCTAATCTCACTGTCCAGTATAATCTCACTGTCCATTCTAATCTCACTGTCCAGTCTAATCTCACCGTCCATTCTAATCTCACTGTCCTGTCTAATCTCACTGTCCACTCTAATCACGCTGTCCCGTCTAATCTCACTGTCCAGTCTAATCTCACTGTCCTGTCTAATCACACTGTCCCGTCTAATCTCACCGTCCAGTCTAATCTCATCTTCCAGTCTAATCTCACTGTCCAGTATAATCTCACTGTCCATTCTAATCTCACTGTCCAGTATAATCTCACTGTCCATTCTAATCTCACTGTCCAGTCTAATCTCACTGTCCAGTCTAATCTCACCGTCCATTCTAATCTCACTGTCCTGTCTAATCTCGCTGTCCACTCTAATCACGCTGTCCCGTCTAATCTCACTTTCCAGTCTAATCTCACTGTCCTGTCTAATCACACTGTCCCGTCTAATCTCACCGTCCAGTCTAATCTCATCTTCCAGTCTAATCTCACTGTCCAGTATAATCTCACTGTCCATTCTAATCTCACTGTCCACTCTAATCACGCTGTCCCGTCTAATCTCACTTTCCAGTCTAATCTCACTGTCCTGTCTAATCACACTGTCCCGTCTAATCTCACCGTCCAGTCTAATCTCATCTTCCAGTCTAATCACACTGTCCAGTCTAATCACACGGTCCAGACTAATCTCACCATCCAGACTAATCTCACTGTCCAGTATAATCTCACTGTCCATTCTAATCTCACTGTCCAGTCTAATCACACTGTCCAGTCTAATCTCACTGTCCAGACGAATCTCACTGTCCATTCTAATCTCACTGTCCAGTCTAATCACACTGTACAGTCTGCTCTCATTGTCCATTCTAGTCTCACTGTCCAGTCTAATCTCACTGTCCATTCTAATCCCACTGTCCAGCCTAATCTCACTGTCCAGTATAATCTCAGTCTCCACTCCAATCTCACTGTCCAATCTAATCTCACTGTCCAGTCCAATCTCACTGTCCAGTCTAATCTCACTGTCTAGACTAATCTCACTGTCCATTCTAATCTCACTGTCAAATCTAATCTCACTGTCCAGTCTAATCTCAGTGTCGAGTCTAATCTCACCATTCCGTCTAATCTCACTGTCCAGGCTAATCTCACCGTCCAATCTAATCTCATCGTCCAGTCTAATCACACTGTCCAGGCTAATCACACGGTCCAGTCTAATCTCACCATCCAGTCTAATCTCACTGTCCAGTATAATCTCACTGTCCATTCTAATCTCACTGTCCAGTCTAATCTCACCGTCCATTCTAATCTCACTGTCCTGTTTAATCTCACTGTCCACTCTAATCACACTGTCCCGTCTAATCTCACTGTCTAGACTAATCTCACTGTCCATTCTAATCTCACTGTCAAATCTAATCTCACTGTCCAGTCTAATCTCAGTGTCGAGTCTAATCTCACCATCCAGTCTAATCTCACTGTCCAGGCTAATCTCACCGTCCAATCTAATCTCATCGTCCAGTCTAATCTCACCATCCAGTCTAATCTCACTGTCCAGTATAATCTCACTGTCCATTCTAATCTCACTGTCCAGTCTAATCTCACCGTCCATTCTAATGTCACTGTCCAGTCTAATCTCACTGTCCAGTCTAATCTCACTGTCCACTCTAATCACACTGTCCCGTCTAATCTCACTGTCCAGACTAATCTCACCGTCCATTCTAATCTCACTGTCCTGTCTAATCTCACTGTCCACTCTAATCACACTGTCCCGTCTAATCTCACTGTCCAGACTAATCTCACTGTCCATTCTAATCTCACTGCCCAGTCCAATCTCACTGTCCAGTCTAATCTCACTGTCCAGGCTAATCTCACTGTCCATTCTAATCTCACTGTCAAGTATAATCTCACTGTCCAGTCTAATCTCAGTGTCGAGTATAATCTCACCATGCAGTCTAATCTCACTGTCCAGGCTAATCTCATCGTCCAGTCTAATCTCATCATCCAGTCTAATCACACTGTCCAGTCTAATCACACGGTCCAGTCTAATCTCACCATCCAGTCTAATCTCACTGTCCAGTCTAATCTCACTGTCCAGTCTAATCTCACCGTCCATTCTAATCTCACTGTCCCGTCTAATCTCACTGTCCTGTCTAATCTCCCTGTCCTGTCTAATCACACTGTCCCATCTAATCTCACTGTCCAGTCTAATCACACTGTCCCATCTAATCTCACTGTCCAGTCTAATCTCACTGTCCTGTCTAATCTCACTGTCCATTCTAATCTCACTGTCCATTCTAATCTCACTGTCCAGTCTAATCTCACCGTCCATTCTAATCTCACTGTCCAGTCTAATCTCACCGTCCATTCTAATCTCACTGTCCTGTCTAATCTCACTGTCCACTCTAATCACACTGTCCTGTCTAATCTCACTGTCCAGAGTAATCTCACTGTCCATTCTAATCTCACTGCCCAGTCCAATCTCACTGTCCAGTCTAATCTCACTGTCCAGGCTAATCTCACTGTCCATTCTAATCTCACTGTCAAGTATAATCTCACTGTCCAGTCGAATCTCAGTGTCGAGTATAATCTCACCATTCAGTCTAATCTCACCGTCCAGTCTAATCTCATCTTCCAGTCTAATCTCATCTTCCAGTCTAATCACACTGTCCAGTTTAATCACACGGTCCAGTCTAATCTCACTGTCCAGTCTAATCACACGGTCCAGTCTAATCTCACCATCCAGTCTAATCTCACTGTCCAGTATAATCTCACTGTCCATTCTAATCTCACTGTCCAGTCTAATCTCACCGTCCATTCTAATCTCACTGTCCTGTCTAATCTCACTGTCCACTCTAATCACGCTGTCCCGTCTAATCTCACTGTCCAGTCTAATCTCACTGTCCTGTCTAATCACACTGTCCCGTCTAATCTCACCGTCCAGTCTAATCTCATCTTCCAGTCTAATCTCACTGTCCAGTATAATCTCACTGTCCATTCTAATCTCACTGTCCAGTATAATCTCACTGTCCATTCTAATCTCACTGTCCAGTCTAATCTCACTGTCCAGTCTAATCTCACCGTCCATTCTAATCTCACTGTCCTGTCTAATCTCGCTGTCCACTCTAATCACGCTGTCCCGTCTAATCTCACTTTCCAGTCTAATCTCACTGTCCTGTCTAATCACACTGTCCCGTCTAATCTCACCGTCCAGTCTAATCTCATCTTCCAGTCTAATCTCACTGTCCAGTATAATCTCACTGTCCATTCTAATCTCACTGTCCACTCTAATCACGCTGTCCCGTCTAATCTCACTTTCCAGTCTAATCTCACTGTCCTGTCTAATCACACTGTCCCGTCTAATCTCACCGTCCAGTCTAATCTCATCTTCCAGTCTAATCACACTGTCCAGTCTAATCACACGGTCCAGACTAATCTCACCATCCAGACTAATCTCACTGTCCAGTATAATCTCACTGTCCATTCTAATCTCACTGTCCAGTCTAATCACACTGTCCAGTCTAATCTCACTGTCCAGACGAATCTCACTGTCCATTCTAATCTCACTGTCCAGTCTAATCACACTGTACAGTCTGCTCTCATTGTCCATTCTAGTCTCACTGTCCAGTCTAATCTCACTGTCCATTCTAATCCCACTGTCCAGCCTAATCTCACTGTCCAGTATAATCTCAGTCTCCACTCCAATCTCACTGTCCAATCTAATCTCACTGTCCAGTCCAATCTCACTGTCCAGTCTAATCTCACTGTCTAGACTAATCTCACTGTCCATTCTAATCTCACTGTCAAATCTAATCTCACTGTCCAGTCTAATCTCAGTGTCGAGTCTAATCTCACCATTCCGTCTAATCTCACTGTCCAGGCTAATCTCACCGTCCAATCTAATCTCATCGTCCAGTCTAATCACACTGTCCAGGCTAATCACACGGTCCAGTCTAATCTCACCATCCAGTCTAATCTCACTGTCCAGTATAATCTCACTGTCCATTCTAATCTCACTGTCCAGTCTAATCTCACCGTCCATTCTAATCTCACTGTCCTGTTTAATCTCACTGTCCACTCTAATCACACTGTCCCGTCTAATCTCACTGTCTAGACTAATCTCACTGTCCATTCTAATCTCACTGTCAAATCTAATCTCACTGTCCAGTCTAATCTCAGTGTCGAGTCTAATCTCACCATCCAGTCTAATCTCACTGTCCAGGCTAATCTCACCGTCCAATCTAATCTCATCGTCCAGTCTAATCTCACCATCCAGTCTAATCTCACTGTCCAGTATAATCTCACTGTCCATTCTAATCTCACTGTCCAGTCTAATCTCACCGTCCATTCTAATGTCACTGTCCAGTCTAATCTCACTGTCCAGTCTAATCTCACTGTCCACTCTAATCACACTGTCCCGTCTAATCTCACTGTCCAGACTAATCTCACCGTCCATTCTAATCTCACTGTCCTGTCTAATCTCACTGTCCACTCTAATCACACTGTCCCGTCTAATCTCACTGTCCAGACTAATCTCACTGTCCATTCTAATCTCACTGCCCAGTCCAATCTCACTGTCCAGTCTAATCTCACTGTCCAGGCTAATCTCACTGTCCATTCTAATCTCACTGTCAAGTATAATCTCACTGTCCAGTCTAATCTCAGTGTCGAGTATAATCTCACCATGCAGTCTAATCTCACTGTCCAGGCTAATCTCATCGTCCAGTCTAATCTCATCATCCAGTCTAATCACACTGTCCAGTCTAATCACACGGTCCAGTCTAATCTCACCATCCAGTCTAATCTCACTGTCCAGTCTAATCTCACTGTCCAGTCTAATCTCACCGTCCATTCTAATCTCACTGTCCCGTCTAATCTCACTGTCCTGTCTAATCTCCCTGTCCTGTCTAATCACACTGTCCCATCTAATCTCACTGTCCAGTCTAATCACACTGTCCCATCTAATCTCACTGTCCAGTCTAATCTCACTGTCCTGTCTAATCTCACTGTCCATTCTAATCTCACTGTCCATTCTAATCTCACTGTCCAGTCTAATCTCACCGTCCATTCTAATCTCACTGTCCTGTCTAATCTCACTGTCCGCTCTAATCACGCTGTCCCGTCTAATCTCACTTTCCAGACTAATCTCACTGTCCTGTCTAATCACACTGTCCCGTCTAATCTCACTGCCCAGTCTAATCTCACTGTCTGGTCTAATCACACTGTCCAGTCTAATCTCACTGTCCAGTCTAATCTCACTGTCCAGTCTTATCTCACTGTCCAGTCTAATCTCACTGTCCAGTCTAATCTCACTGTCCAGTCTAATCTCACTGTCCATTCTAATCTCACTGTCCATTCTAATCTCACTGTCAAGTCTAATCTCACTGTCCATTCTAATCTCACTGTCCAGACTAATCTCACTGTCCAGTATAATCTCAGTCTCCACTCCAATCTCACTGTCCAATCTAATCTCACTGTCCAGTCCAATCTCACTGTCCAGTCTAATCTCACTGTCCAGACTAATCTCACTGTCCAGACTAATCTCACTGTCCAGTCTAATCTCACTGTCAAGTCTAATCTCACTGTCCAGTCTAATCTCAGTGTCGAGTCTAATCTCACCATTCAGTCTAATCTCACTGTACAGTCTACTCTCATTGTCCATTCTAGTCTCACTGTCCAGTCTAATCTCACTGTCCATTCTAATCCCACTGTCCAGCCTAATCTCACTGTCCAGTATAATCTCAGTCTCCACTCCAATCTCACTGTCCAATCTAATCTCACTGTCCAGTCCAATCTCACTGTCCAGTCTAATCTCACTGTCCAGACTAATCTCACTGTCCAGTCTAATCTCACTGTCAAGTCTAATCTCACTGTCCAGTCTAATCTCAGTGTCGAGTCTAATCTCACCATTCAGTCTAATCTCACTGTCCAGTCTAATTTCACTGTCCAGTCTTATCTCCCTGTACAGTCTACTCTCATTGTCCATTCTAGTCTCACTGTCCAGTCTAATCTCACTGTCCATTCTAATCCCACTGTCCAGCCTAATCTCACTGTCCAGTATAATCTCAGTCTCCACTCCAATCTCACTGTCCAATCTAATCTCACTGTCCAGTCCAATCTCACTGTCCAGTCTAATCTCACTGTCTAGACTAATCTCACTGTCCATTCTAATCTCACTGTCAAGTCTAATCTCACTGTTCAGTCTAATCTCAGTGTCGAGTCTAATCTCACCATTCAGTCTAATCTCACTGTCCAGGCTAATCTCACCGTCCAATCTAATCTCATCGTCCAGTCTAATCACACTGTCCAGGCTAATCACACGGTCCAGTCTAATCTCACCATCCAGTCTAATCTCACTGTCCAGGCTAATCTCACCGTCCAATCTAATCTCACTGTCCTGTCTAATCACACTGTTCCGTCTAATCTCACCGTCCAGTCTAATCTCATCTTCCAGTCTAATCTCACTGTCCATTCTAATCTCACTGTCCAGTCTAATCTCACCGTCCATTCTAATCTCACTGTCCTGTCTAATCTCACTGTCCATTCTAATCTCACTGTCCAGTATAATCTCACTGTCCAGTCTAATCACACGGTCCAGTCTAATCTCACCATCCAGTCTAATCTCACTGTCCAGTATAATCTCACTGTCCATTCTAATCTCACTGTCCAGTCTAATATCACCGTCCATTCTAATCTCACTGTCCTGTCTAATCTCACTGTCCGCTCTGATCACGCTGTCCCGTCTAATCTCACTGTCCAGTCTAATCTCACTGTCCTGTCTCATCTCACTGTCCATTCTAATCTCACTGTCCAGTCTAATCACACTGTCCAGTCTAATCTCACTGTCCAGTCTAATCTCACTGTCCGCTCTAATCACGCTGTCCCGTCTAATCTCACTGTCCAGTCTAATCTCACTGTCCATTCTAATCTCACTGTCCAGTCTAATCACACTGTCCAGTCTAATCACACTGTCCAGTATAATCTCACTGTCCAGTCTAATCTCACTGTCCATTCTAATCTCACTGTCAAGTCTAATCTCACTGTCCAGTCTAATCTCACTGTCCAGTCTAATCTCACTGTCCGCTCTAATCACGCTGTCCCGTCTAATCTCACTGTCCAGTCTAATCTCACTGTCCATTCTAATCTCACTGTCCAGTCTAATCACACTGTCCAGTATAATCTCACTGTCCAGTCTAATCTCACTGTCCAGTCTAATCTCACTGTCCATTCTAATCTCACTGTCCAGTCTAATCACACTGTCCAGTCTAATCACACTGTCCAGTCTAATCTCACTGTCCATTCTAATCTCACTGTCCAGTCTTATCGCACTGTCAAGTCTAATCTCACTGTCCAGTCTAATCTCACTGTCCAGTCTAATCTCATTGTCCATTCTAATCACACTGTCCAGTCTAATCACACTGTCCAGTCTAATCTCACTGTCCAGTCTAATCTCACTGTCCATTCTAATCTCACTGTCCTGTCTTATCTCACTGTCCATTCTAATCTCACTGTCAAGTCTAATCTCACTGTCCAGTCTAATCTCATTGTCCATTCTAGTCTCACTGTCCAGTCTAATCTCACTGTCCATTCTAATCTCACTGTCCAGTCTAATCACACTGTCCAGTCTAATCTCACTGTCCACTCTAATCACGCTGTCCCGTCTAATCTCACTGTCCAGTCTAATCTCACTGTCCAGTCTTATCTCACTGTACAGTCTACTCTCATTGTCCATTCTAGTCTCACTGTCCTGTCTAATCTCACTGTCCATTCTAATCCCACTGTCCAGCCTAATCTCACTTTCCAGTATAATCTCAGTCTCCACTCCAATCTCACTGTCCAATCTAATCTCACTGTCCAGTCCAATCTCACTGTCCAGTCTAATCTCACTGTCTAGACTAATCTCACTGTCCATTCTAATCTCACTGTCAAGTCTAATCTCACTGTCCAGTCTAATCTCAGTGTCGAGTCTACTCTCACCATACAGTCTAATCTCACTGTCCAGGCTAATCTCACCGTCCAATCTAATCTCATCGTCCAGTCTAATCACACTGTCCAGTCTAATCACACGGTCCAGTCTAATCTCACCATCCAGTCTAATCTCACTGTCCAGTATAATCTCACTGTCCATTCTAATCTCACTGTCCAGTCTAATCTCACCGTCCATTCTAATCTCACTGTCCTGTCTAATCTCACTGTCCACTCTAATCACACTGTCCCTCTAATCTCACTGTCCATTCTAATCTCACTGTCCAGTCTAATCACACTGTCCAGTCCAATCTCATTGTCCAGACTAATCTCACTGTCCATTCTAATCTCACTGTCAAGTCTAATCTCACTGTCCAGTCTAATCACACTGTCCAGTCTAATCTCACTGTCCAGTCAAATCTCACTGTCCATTCTAATCTCACTGTCCAGCCAAATCTCATTGTCCATTCTAGTCTCACTGTCCAGTCTAATCTCACTGTCCATTCTAATCCCACTGTCCAGCCTAATCTCACTGTCCAGTATAATCTCAGTCTCCACTCCAATCTCACTGTCCAATCTAATCTCACTATCCAGTCCAATCTCACTGTCCAGTCTAATCTCACTGTCTAGACTAATCTCACTGTCCATTCTAATCTCACTGTCAAGTCTAATCTCACTGTCCAGTCTAATCTCACTGTCCAGTCTAATCTCAGTGTCGCGTCTAATCTCACCATTCAGTCTAATCTCACTGTCCAGGCTAATCTCACCGTCCAATCTAATCTCATCGTCCAGTCTAATCACACTGTCCAGGCTAATCACAGTGTCCAGTCTAATCTCACCATCCAGTCTAATCTCACTGTCCAGTATAATCTCACTGTCCATTCTAATCTCACTGTCCAGTCTAATCTCACCGTCCATTCTAATCTCACTGTCCTGTCTAATCTCACTGTCCACTCTAATCACACTGTCCTGTCTAATCTCACTGTCCAGACTAATCTCACTGTCCATTCTAATCTCACTGCCCAGTCCAATCTCACTGTCCAGTCTAATCTCACTGTCCAGGCTAATCTCACTGTCCATTCTAATCTCACTGTCAAGTATAATCTCACTGTCCAGTCTAATCTCAGTGTCGAGTATAATCTCACCATTCAGTCTAATCTCACCGTCCAGTCTAATCTCATCTTCCAGTCTAATCACACTGTCCAGTCTAATCACACGGTCCAGTCTAATCTCACCATCCAGTCTAATCTCACTGTCCAGTATAATCTCACTGTCCATTCTAATCTCACTGTCCAGTCTAATCTCACCGTCCATTCGAATCTCACTGTCCTGTCTAATCTCACTGTCCACTCTAATCACGCTGTCCCGTCTAATCTCACTTTCCAGTCTAATCTCACTGTCCTGTCTAATCACACTGTCCCGTCTAATCTCACCGTCCAGTCTAATCTCATCTTCCAGTCTAATCACACTGTCCTGTCTAATCACACGGTCCAGACTGATCTCACCATCCAGTCTAATCTCACTGTCCAGTATAATCTCACTGTCCATTCTAATCTCACTGTCCAGTATAATCTCACTGTCCATTCTAATCTCACTGTCCTGTCTAATCTCACTGTCCGCTCTAATCACGCTGTCCCGTCTAATCTCACTTTCCAGTCTAATCTCACTGTCCAGACGAATCTCACTGTCCATTCTAATCTCACTGTCAAGTCTAATCTCACTGTCCAGTCTAATCACACTGTCCAGTCTAATCTCACTGTCCAGTCTAATCTCACTGTCCATTCTAATCTCAGTGTCCAGTCTAATCTCACTGTCCAGTCTAATCACACTGTACAGTCTGCTCTCATTGTCCATTCTAGTCTCACTGTCCAGTCTAATCTCACTGTCCATTCTAATCCCACTGTCCAGCCTAATCTCACTGTCCAGTATAATCTCAGTCTCCACTCCAATCTTACTGTCCAGTCCAATCTCACTGTCCAGTCTAATCTCACTGTCTAGACTAATCTCACTGTCCATTCTAATCTCACTGTCAAATCTAATCTCACTGTCAAATCTAATCTCACTGTCCAGTCTAATCTCAGTGTCGAGTCTAATCTCACCATTCAGTCTAATCTCACTGTCCAGGCTAATCTCACCGTCCAATCTAATCTCATCGTCCAGTCTAATCACACTGTCCAGGCTAATCACACGGTCCAGTCTAATCTCACCATCCAGTCTAATCTCACTGTCCAGTATAATCTCACTGTCCATTCTAATCTCACTGTCCAGTCTAATCTCACCGTCCATTCTAATCTCACTGTCCTGTTTAATCTCACTGTCCACTCTAATCACACTGTCCCGTCTAATCTCACTGTCCAGACTAATCTCACTGTCCATTCTAATCTCACTGCCCAGTCCAATCTCACTGTCCAGTCTAATCTCACTGTCCAGGCTAATCTCACTGTCCATTCTAATCTCACTGTCAAGTATAATCTCACTGTCCAGTCTAATCTCAGTGTCGAGTATAATCTCACCATTCAGTCTAATCTCACTGTCCAGGCTAATCTCATCGTCCAGTCTAATCTCATCTTCCAGTCTAATCACACTGTCCAGTCTAATCACACGGTCCAGTCTAATCTCACCATCCAGTCTAATCTCACTGTCCAGTATAATCTCACTGTCCAGACTAATCTCACTGTCCAGTCTAATCTCACTGTCCAGTATAATCTCACTGTCCATTCTAATCTCACTGTCCAGTCTAATCTCACCGTCCACTCTAATCACGCTGTCCCGTCTAATCTCACTTTCCAGTCTAATCTCACAGTCCTATCTAATCACACTGTCCCATCTAATCACACGGTCCAGTCTAATCTCACCATCCAGTCTAATCTCACTGTCCAGTATAATTTCACTGTCCATTCTAATCTCACTGTCCAGTCTAATCTCACCGTCCATTCTAATCTCACTGTCCTGTCTAATCTCACTGTCCTGTCTAATCTCACTGTCCGCTCTAATCACGCTGTCCCGTCTAATCTCACTTTCCAGTCTAATCTCACTGTCCGCTCTAATCACGCTGTCCCGTCTAATCTCACTTTCCAGTCTAATCTCACTGTCCTGTCTAATCTCACTGTCCTGTCTAATCACACTGTCCAGTCTAATCTCACTGTCCTGTCTAATCACACTGTCCTGTCTAATCTCACCGTCCAGTCTAATCTCACTGTCCATTCTAATCTCACTGTCCTGTCTAATCTCACTGTCCAGTCTAATCTCACTGTCCCGTCTAATCTCACTGTCCAGTCTAATCTCACTGTCCTGTCTAATCACACTGTCCCGTCTAATCTCACCGTCCAGTCTAATCTCACTGTCCTGTCTAATCTCACTGTCCATTCTAATCTCACTGTCCAGTCTAACCACACTGTCCAGTCTAATCTCACTGTCCAGACTAATCTCACTGTCCATTCTAATCTCACTGTCCAGACTAATCTCACTGTCCTGTCTAATCTCACCGTCCATTCTAATCTCACTGTCCAGTCTAATCTCACTGTCCAGACTAATCTCACTGTCCTGTCTAATCTCACCGTCCATTCTAATCTCACTGTCCTGTCTAATCTCACTGTCCAGACTAATCTCACTGTCCATTCTAATCTCACTGTCCAGACTAATCTCACTGTCCCGTCTAATCTCACTGTCCAGACTAATCTCACTGTCCATTCTAATCTCACTGCCCAGTCCAATCTCACTGTCCAGTCTAATCTCACTGTCCAGGCTAATCTCACTGTCCAGTCTAATCTCACTGTCCAGACTAATCTCACTGTCCCGTCTAATCTCACTGTCCAGACTAATCTCACTGTCCATTCTAATCTCACTGCCCAGTCCAATCTCACTGTCCATTCTAATCTCACTGTCAAGTATAATCTCACTGTCCATTCTAATCTCACTGTCAAGTCTAATCTCACCGTCCATTCTAATCTCACTGCCCAGTCCAATCTCACTGTCCAGTCTAATCTCACTGTCCAGGCTAATCTCACTGTCCATTCTAATCTCACTGTCAAGTATAATCTCACTGTCCAGGCTAATCTCACTGTCCATTCTAATCTCACTGTCAAGTATAATCTCACTGTCCAGTCTAATCTCAGTGTCGAGTATAATCTCACCATTCAGTCTAATCTCACTGTCCAGGCTAATCTCACCGTCCAGTCTAATCTCATCTTCCAGTCTAATCACACTGTCCAGTCTAATCACATGGTCCATTCTAATCTCACTGTCCAGTCTAATCTCACCGTCCATTCTAATCTCACTGTCCTGTCTAATCTCACTGTCCACTCTAATCACGCTGTCCCGTCTAATCTCACTTTCCAGTCTAATCTCACTGTCCTGTCTAATCACACTGTCCCGTCTAATCTCACCGTCCAGTCTAATCTCATCTTCCAGTCTAATCACACTGTCCAGTCTAATCTCACCGTCCAGTCTAATCTCACTGTCCAGTATAATCTCACTGTCCATTCTAATCTCACTGTCCAGTCTAATCTCACCGTCCATTCTAATCTCACTGTCCTGTCTAATCTCACTGTCCGTTCTAATCACGCTGTCCCGTCTAATCTCACTTTCCAGTCTAATCTCACCGTCCTGTCTAATCCCGCTGTCCTGTCTAATCTCACTGTCCATTCTAATCTCACTGTCCAGTCTAATCTCACTGTCCAGTCTAATCACACTGTCCAGTCTAATCTCACTGTCCAGACTAATCTCACTGTCCAGTCTAATCTCACTGTCCAGTCTAATCACACTGTCCATTCTAATCTCACTGTCCATTCTAATCTCACTGTCAAGTCTAATCTCACTGTCCAGTCTAATCACACTGTCCAGTCTAATCTCACTGTCCAGTCTAATCTCACTGTCCATTCTAATCTCACTGTCCAGTCTTATCTCCCTGTACAGTCTACTCTCATTGTCCATTCTAGTCTCACTGTCCAGTCTAATCTCACTGTCCATTCTAATCCCACTGTCCAGCCTAATCTCACTGTCCAGTATAATCTCAGTCTCCACTCCAATCTCACTGTCCAATCTAATCTCACTATCCAGTCCAATCTCACTGTCCAGTCTAATCTCACTGTCTAGACTAATCTCACTGTCCAGTCTAATCTCAGTGTCGAGTCTAATCTCACCATTCAGTCTAATCTCACTGTCCAGGCTAATCTCACCGTCCAATCTAATCTCATCGTCCAGTCTAATCACACTGTCCAGGCTAATCACATGGTCCAGTCTAATCTCACCATCCAGTCTAATCTCACTGTCCAGTATAATCTCACTGTCCATTCTAATCTCACTGTCCTGTCTAATCTCACCGTCCATTCTAATCTCACTGTCCTGTCTAATCTCACTGTCCGCTCTAATCACGCTGTCCCGTCTAATCTCACTTTCCAGTCTAATCTCACTGTCCAGGCTAATCTCACCGTCCAATCTAATCTAATCGTCCAGTCTAATCACACTGTCCAGGCTAATCACATGGTCCAGTCTAATCTCACCATCCAGTCTAATCTCACTGTCCAGTATAATCTCACTGTCCACTCTAATCTCACTGTCCAGTCTAATCTCACTGTCCACTCTAATCACACTGTCCAGGCTAATCTCACTGTCCATTCTAATCTCACTGTCAAGTATAATCTTACTGTCCAGTCTAATCTCAGTGTCGAGTAATGTCTCACCATTCAGTCTAATCTCACTGTCCAGGCTAATCTCACCGTCCAGTCTAATCTCATCTTCCAGTCTAATCACACTGTCCAGTCTAATCACACGGTCCAGTCTAATCTCACCATCCAGTCTAATCTCACTGTCCAGTATTATCTCACTGTCCATTCTAATCTCACTGTCCAGTATTATCTCACTGTCCATTCTAATCTCACCGTCCAGTCTAATCTCACTGTCCAGTCTAATCTCACTGTCCAGTCTAATCTCAACGTCCATTCTAATCTCACTGTCCTGTCTAAGCTCACTGTCCACTCTAATCACGCTGTCCCGTCTAATCTCACTTTCCAGTCTAATCTCACTGTCCTGTCTAATCACACTGTCCCGTCTAATCTCACCGTCCAGTCTAATCTCATCTTCCAGTCTAATCACACTGTCCAGTCTAATCTCACTGTCCTGTCTAATCTCACTGTCCATTCTAATCTCACTGTACAGTCTAATCTCATTGTCCATTCTAATCTCACCGTCCATTCTAATCTCACTGTCCAGTCTAATCACACTGTCCAGTCTAATCTCACTGTCCATTCTAATCTCACTGTCCAGTCTAATCACACTGTCCAGTCTAATCTCACTGTCCAGACTAATCTCACTGTCCATTCTAATCTCACTGTCAAGTCTAATCTCACTGTCCAGTCTAATCACACTGTCCAGTCTAATCTCACTGCCCAGTCTAATCTCACTGTCCATTCTAATCTCACTGTCCAGTCTTATCACACTGTCCAGTCTAATCTCACTGTCCAGACTAATCTCACTGTCCATTCTAATCTCACTGTCAAGTCTAATCTCACTGTCCAGTCTAATCACACTGTCCAGTCTAATCTCACTGTCCAGTCTAATCTCACTGTCCATTCTAATCTCACTGTCCAGTCTTATCTCACTGTCCTGTCTAATCTCACTGTCCATTCTAATCTCACTGTCCAGTCTAATCACACTGTCCAGTCTAATCTCACTGTCCAGACTAATCTCACTGTCCATTCTAATCTCACTGTCAAGTCTAATCTCACTGTCCAGTCTAATCACACTGTCCAGTCTAATCTCACTGTCCAGTCGAATCTCACTGTACAGTCTAATCTCACTGTCCAGTCTTATCTCACTGTCCAGTCTTATCTCACTGTCAAGTCTAATCTCACTGTCCAGTCTAATCTCACTGTCCAGTCTAATCACACTGTCCAGTCTAATCTCACTGTCCAGTCTAATCTCACTGTCTAGACTAATCTCACTGTCTATTCTAATCCCACTGTTCAGCCTAATATCACCATTCAGTCTAATCTCACTGTCCAGGCTAATCTCACCGTCCAATCTAATCTCATCGTCCAGTCTAATCACACTGTCCAGTCTAATCACACGGTCCAGTCTAATCTCACCATCCAGTCTAATCTCACTGTCCAGTATAATCTCACTGTCCATTCTAATCTCACTGTCCAGTCTAATCTCACTGTCCAGTCTAATCTCACTGTCCAGTCTTATCTCACTGTCAAGTCTAATCTCACTGTCCAGTCTTATCTCACTGTCAAGTCTAATCTCACTGTCCAGTCTAATCTCACTGTCCATTCTAATCTCATTGTCCATTCTAATCTCACTGTCCAGTCTTATCTCACTGTCAAGTCTAATCTCACTGTCCAGTCTAATCTCATTGTCAAGTCTAATCTCACTGTCCAGTCTAATCACACTGTCCATTCTAATCTCACTGTCCAGTCAAATCTCACTGTCCAGACTAATCTCACTGTCCAGTCTCATCTCACTGTCAAGTCTAATCTCACTGTCCAGTCTAATCACACTGTCCAGTCTAATCTCACTGTCCAGTCTAATCTCACTGTCCATTCTAATCTCACTGTCCAGTCTTATCTCACTGTCAAGTCTAATCTCACTGTCCAGTCTAATCGCACTGTCCAGTCTAATCACACTGTCCAGTCTAATCTCACTGTCCAGTCTAATCTCACTGTCTAGACTAATCTCACTGTCTATTCTAATCCCACTGTTCAGCCTAATATCACCATTCAGTCTAATCTCACTGTCCAGGCTAATCTCACCGTCCAATCTAATCTCATCGTCCAGTCTAATCACACTGTCCAGTCTAATCACACTGTCCAGTCTAATCTCACTGTCCAGACTAATCTCACTGTCCATTCTAATCACACTGTCCAGTCTAATCTCACTGTCCAGTCTAATCTCACTGTCCATTCTAATCACACTGTCCAGTCTTATCTCACTGTCAAGTCTAATCTCACTGTCCAGCCTAATCTCACTGTCCAGTCTAATCACACTGTCCAGTCTAATCTCACTGTCCAGTCTAATCTCACTGTCTAGACTAATCTCACTGTCTATTCTAATCCCACTGTTCAGCCTAATATCACCATTCAGTCTAATCTCACTGTCCAGGCTAATCTCACCGTCCAATCTAATCTCATCGTCCAGTCTAATCACACTGTCCAGTCTAATCACACGGTCCAGTCTAATCTCACTGTCCTGTCTAATCTCACTGTCCAGTATAATCTCATCGTCCAGTCTAATCACACTGTCCAGTCTAATCACACGGTCCAGTCTAATCTCACCATCCAGTCTAATCTCACTGTCCAGTCTAATCTCACTGTCCATTCTAATCTCACTGTCCAGTCTAATCTCACCGTCCATTCTAATCTCACTGTCCTGTCTAATCTCACTGTCCACTCTAATCACACTGTCCCTCTAATCTCACTGTCCATTCTAATCTCACTGTCCAGTCTAATCACACTGTCCAGTCTAATCTCACTGTCCAGACTAATCTCACTGTCCATTCTAATCTCACTGTCAAGTCTAATCTCACTGTCCAGTCTAATCACACTGTCCAGTCTAATCTCACTGTCCAGTCTAATCTCACTGTCCATTCTAATCTCACTGTCCAGTTTTATCTCACTGTACAGTCTACTCTCATTGTCCATTCTAGTCTCACTGTCCAGTCTAATCTCACTGTCCATTCTAATCCCACTGTCCAGCCTAATCTCACTGTCCAGTATAATCTCAGTCTCCACTCCAATCTCACTGTCCAATCTAATCTCACTGTCCAGTCCAATCTCACTGTCCAGTCTAATCTCACTGTCCAGACTAATCTCACTGTCCATTCTAATCTCACTGTCAAATCTAATCCCACTGTCCAGCCTAATCTCACTGTCCAGTCTAATCTCACCATCCAGTCTAATCTCACTGTCCAGTATAATCTCACTGTCCATTCTAATCTCACTGTCCAGTCTAATCTCACCGTCCATTCTAATCTCACTGTCCTGTCTAATCTCACTGTCCACTCTAATCACACTGTCCCGTCTAATCTCACTGTCCAGACTAATCTCACTGTCCATTCTAACCTCACTGCCCAGTCCAATCTCACTGTCCAGTCTAATCTCACTGTCCAGGCTAATCTCACTGTCCATTCTAATCTCACTGTCAAGTATAATCTCACTGTCCAGTCTAATCACACGGTCCAGTCTAATCTCACTGTCCAGTCTAATCACACGGTCCAGTCTAATCTCACTGTCCAGTCTAATCACACGGTCCAGTCTAATCTCACTGTCCAGTCTAATCTCACTGTCCAGTATAATCTCACTGTCCATTCTAATCTCACTGTCCAGTCTAATCTCACCGTCCATTCTAATCTCACTGTCCTGTCTAATCTCACTGTCCTGTCTAATCTCACCGTCCGCTCTAATCACACTGTCCCGTCTAATCTCACTGTCCTGTCTAATCTCACTTTCCAGTCTAATCTCACTGTCCGCTCTAATCACACTGTCCAGTCTAATCACACTGTCCAGTCTAATCTCACTGTCCTGTCTAATCTCACTTTCCAGTCTAATCTCACTGTCCGCTCTAATCACACTGTCCCGTCTAATCTCACTGTCCTGTCTAATCTCACTTTCCAGTCTAATCTCACTGTCCGCTCTAATCACACTGTCCAGTCTAATCACACTGTCCAGTCTAATCTCACTGTCCAGTCTAATCTCACCGTCCGCTCTAATCACACTGTCCCGTCTAATCTCACTGTCCTGTCTAATCTCACTTTCCAGTCTAATCTCACTGTCCGCTCTAATCACACTGTCCAGTCTAATCACACTGTCCAGTCTAATCACACTGTCCAGTCTAATCTCACTGTCCTGTCTAATCTCACTTTCCAGTCTAATCTCACTGTCCGCTCTAATCACACTGTCCAGTCTAATCTCACTGTACTGTCTAATCTCACCGTCCAGTCTAATCTCACTGTCCAGTCTAATCACACTGTCCAGTCTAATCACACTGTCCAGTCTAATCTCACTGTCCAGACTAATCTCACCGTCCAGTCTAATCTCACTGTCCAGTCTAATCTCACTGTCCAGTCTAATCTCACCGTCCAGTCTAATCACACTGTCCATTCTACTCTCACTGTCCAGACTAATCTCACCGTCCAGTCTAATCTCACTGTCCAGTCTAATCTCACTGTCCAGTCTAATCTCACCGTCCAGTCTAATCTCACTGTCCAGTCTAATCTCACTGTCCAGTCTAATCACACTGTCCAGTCTAATCACACTGTCCAGTCTAATCTCACTGTCCAGACTAATCTCACCGTCCAGTCTAATCTCACTGTCCAGTCTAATCTCACTGTCCAGTCTAATCTCACCGTCCAGTCTAATCTCACTGTCCAGTCTAATCACACTGTCCATTCTAATCTCACTGTCCAGTCTAATCTCACTGTCCAGTCTACTCTCACTGTCCTGTCTAATCTCACTGTCCAGACTAATCTCACTGTCCTGTCTAATCTCACTGTCTATTCTAATCTCACTGTCCATTCTAGTCTCACTGTCCAGTCTAATCTCACTGTCCAGACTAATCTCACTGTCCATTCTAATCTCACTGTCCAGTCTACTCTCACTGTCCATTCTAATCTCACTGTCCATTCTAATCTCACTGTCCATTCTAATCTCACTGTCCTGTCTAATCACACTGTCCCGTCTAATCTCACAGTCCAGTCTAATCTCATCTTCCAGTCTAATCACACGGTCCAGTCTAATCTCACTGTCCAGTCTAATCACACGGTCCAGTCTAATCTCACTGTCCATTCTAATCTCACTGTCCAGTCTAATCTTACTGTCCGCTCTAATCACACTGTCCCGTCTAATCTCACTATCCTGTCTAATCTCACTTTCCAGTCTAATCTCACTGTCCGCTCTAATCTCACTGTCCAGTCTAATCTCACTGTCCAGTATAATCTCACTGTCCAGTCTAATCTCACCGTCCATTCTAATCTCACTGTCCTGTCTAATCTTACTGTCCGCTCTAATCACACTGTCCCGTCTAATCTCACTGTCCAGACTAATCTCACTGTCCATTCTAATCTCACCGTCCATTCTAATCTCACTGTCCTGTCTAATCTTACTGTCCGCTCTAATCACACTGTCCCGTCTAATCTCACTGTCCTGTCTAATCTCACTTTCCAGTCTAATCTCACTGTCCGCTCTAATCTCACCATCCAGTCTAATCTCACTGTCCAGTATAATCTCACTGTCCATTCTAATCTCACTGTCCAGTCTAATCTCACCGTCCATTCTAATCTCACTGTCCTGTCTAATCTTACTGTCCGCTCTAATCACACTGTCCCGTCTAATCTCACTGTCCTGTCTAATCTCACTTTCCAGTCTAATCTCACTGTCCAATCTAATCTCACTGTCCCGTCTAATCTCACTGTCCATTCTAATCTCACTGTCCCGTCTAATCTCACCGTCCATTCTAATCTCACTGTCCTGTCTAATCTTACTGTCCGCTCTAATCACACTGTCCCGTCTAATCTCACTGTCCAGACTAATCTCACTGTCCATTCTAATCTCACTGTCCTGTCTAATCTTACTGTCCGCTCTAATCACACTGTCCAGTCTAATCTCACTGTCCTGTCTAATCTCACTTTCCAGTCTAATCTCACTGTCCGCTCTAATCTCACCATCCAGTCTAATCTCACTGTCCAGTATAATCTCACTGTCCATTCTAATCTCACTGTCCAGTCTAATCTCACCGTCCATTCTAATCTCACTGTCCTGTCTAATCTTACTGTCCGCTCTAATCACACTGTCCCGTCTAATCTCACTGTCCCGTCTAATCTCACTGTCCAGACTAATCTCACTGTCCATTCTAATCTCACTGTCCAGTCTAATCTCACCGTCCATTCTAATCTCACTGTCCTGTCTAATCTTACTGTCCGCTCTAATCACACTGTCCCGTCTAATCTCACTGTCCCGTCTAATCTCACTGTCCAGACTAATCTCACTGTCCCGTCTAATCTCACTGTCCAGTCTAATCTCACTGTCCAGTCTAATCTCACCGTCCATTCTAATCTCACTGTCCTGTCTAATCTTACTGTCCGCTCTAATCACACTGTCCCGTCTAATCTCACTGTCCCGTCTAATCTCTCTGTCCAGACTAATCTCACTGTCCATTCTAATCTCACTGTCCAGTCTAATCTCACTGTCCAGACTAATCTCACTGTCCTGTCTAATCTCACTTTCCAGTCTAATCTCACTGTCCGCTCTAATCTCACCATCCAGTCTAATCTCACTGTCCAGTATAATCTCACTGTCCATTCTAATCTCACTGTCCAGTCTAATCTCACCGTCCATTCTAATCTCACTGTCCTGTCTAATCTTACTGTCCGCTCTAATCACACTGTCCCGTCTAATCTCACTGTCCTGTCTAATCTCACTTTCCAGTCTAATCTCACTGTCCAATCTAATCTCACTGTCCCGTCTAATCTCACTGTCCATTCTAATCTCACTGTCCCGTCTAATCTCACCGTCCATTCTAATCTCACTGTCCTGTCTAATCTTACTGTCCGCTCTAATCACACTGTCCCGTCTAATCTCACTGTCCAGACTAATCTCACTGTCCATTCTAATCTCACTGTCCTGTCTAATCTTACTGTCCGCTCTAATCACACTGTCCAGTCTAATCTCACTGTCCTGTCTAATCTCACTTTCCAGTCTAATCTCACTGTCCGCTCTAATCTCACCATCCAGTCTAATCTCACTGTCCAGTATAATCTCACTGTCCATTCTAATCTCACTGTCCAGTCTAATCTCACCGTCCATTCTAATCTCACTGTCCTGTCTAATCTTACTGTCCGCTCTAATCACACTGTCCCGTCTAATCTCAGTGTCCCGTCTAATCTCACTGTCCAGACTAATCTCACTGTCCATTCTAATCTCACTGTCCAGTCTAATCTCACCATCCATTCTAATCTCACTGTCCTGTCTAATCTTACTGTCCGCTCTAATCACACTGTCCCGTCTAATCTCACTGTCCCGTCTAATCTCACTGTCCAGACTAATCTCACTGTCCCGTCTAATCTCACTGTCCAGTCTAATCTCACTGTCCAGTCTAATCTCACCGTCCATTCTAATCTCACTGTCCTGTCTAATCTTACTGTCCGCTCTAATCACACTGTCCCGTCTAATCTCACTGTCCCGTCTAATCTCACTGTCCAGACTAATCTCACTGTCCATTCTAATCTCACTGTCCAGTCTAATCTCACTGTCCAGACTAATCTCACTGTCCTGTCTAATCACACTGTCCGCTCTAATCTCACTGTCCAGTCTAATCTCACTGTCCTGTCTAATCTCACTGTCCCGTCTAATCTCACTGTCCAGTCTAATCTCACTGTCCAGACTAATCTCACTGTCCTGTCTAATCTCACTGTCCTGTCTAATCTCACTGTCCCGTCTAATCTCACTGTCCAGTCTAATCACACTGTCCAGTCTAATCTCACTGTCCTGTCTAATCTCACTGTCCGCTCTAATCTCACTGTCCAGTCTAATCTCACTGTCCATTCTAATCTCACTGTCCTGTCTAATCTCACTGTCCTGTCTAATCTCACTGTCCAGTCTAATCTCACTGTCCAGTCTAATCTCACTGTCCAGTCTAATCTCACTGTCCATTCTAATCTCACTGTCCTGTCTAATCTCACTGTCCGCTCTAATCACACTGTCCCGTCTAATCACACTGTCCAGTCTAATCTCACTGTCCAGTCTAATCTCACTGTCCAGTCTAATCTCACTGTCCAGTCTAATCTCACTGTCCTGTCTAATCTCACCGTCCAGTCTAATCTCACTGTCCAGTCTAATCACACTGTCCAGTCTAATCACACTGTCCAGTCTAATCTCACTGTCCAGACTAATCTCACTGTCCTGTCTAATCTCACTGTCTATTCTAATCTCACTGTCCTGTCTAATCTCACTGTCCTGTCTAATCTCACTGTCCAGTCTAATCTCACTGTCCAGTCTAATCTCACTGTCCTGTCTAATCTCACTGTCCATTCTAGTCTCACTGTCCAGTCTTATCTCACTGTCTATTCTAATCTCACTGTCCTGTCTAATCTCACTGTCCAGACTAATCTCACTGTCCATTCTAATCACACTGTCCAGTCTAATCACACTGTCCAGTCTAATCTCACTGTCCAGACTAATCTCACTGTCCTGTCTAATCTCACTGTCCAGTCTAATCTCATTGTCCAGTCTAATCTCACTGTCTATTCTAATCTCACTGTCCAGTCTAATCTCACTGTCCATTCTAATCTCACTGTCCAGTCTTATCTCACTGTCCTGTCTAATCACACTGTCCATTCTAATCTCACTGTCCATTCTAATCTCACTGTCCAGACTAATCTCACCGTCCATTCTAATCTCACAGTCCAGTCTAATCTCACTGTCCTGTCTAATCTCACTGTCCAGACTAATCTCACTGTCCTGTCTAATCTCACTGTCCATTCTAATCTCACTGTCCATTCTAATCTCACTGTCCAGACTAATCTCACCGTCCATTCTAATCTCACTGTCCATTTTAATCTCACTGTCCAGTCTTATCTCACTGTCCTGTCTAATCACACTGTCCATTCTAATCTCACTGTCCATTCTAATCTCACTGTCCAGACTAATCTCACCGTCCATTCTAATCTCACAGTCCATTCTAATCTCACTGTCCAGACTAATCTCACCGTCCATTCTAATCTCACAGTCCAGTCTAATCTCACTGTCCTGTCTAATCTCACTGTCCAGTCTTATCTCACTGTCTATTCTAATCTCACTGTCCAGTCTAATCTCACTGTCCATTCTAATCTCACTGTCCAGTTTTATCTCACTGTCCTGTCTAATCACACTGTCCATTCTAATCTCACTGTCCATTCTAATCTCACTGTCCAGTCTAATCTCACTGTCCATTCTAATCTCACTGTCCAGTCTTATCTCACTGTCCTGTCTAATCACACTGTCCATTCTAATCTCACTGTCCATTCTAATCTCACTGTCCAGACTAATCTCACCGTCCATTCTAATCTCACAGTCCAGTCTAATCATACTGTCCCGTCTAATCTCACTGTCCAGTCTAATCTCACTGTCCATTCTAATCTCACTTTCCAGTCTAATCACAGTGTCCAGTCTAATCTCACTGTCCAGTCTAATCACACTGTCCCGTCTAATCTCACTGTCCAGTCTAATCTCACTGTCCAGTCTAATCTCACCATCCAGTCTAATCTCACTGTCCAGTCTAATCTCACTGTCCAGTCTAATCACACTGTCCAGTCTAATCACACTGTCCAGTCTAATCTCACTGTCCAGACTAATCTCACCGTCCAGTCTAATCTCACTGTCCAGTCTAATCTCACTGTCCAGTCTAATCTCACCGTCCAGTCTAATCTCACTGTCCAGTCTAATCACACTGTCCATTCTAATCTCACTGTCCAGTCTAATCTCACTGTCCAGTCTACTCTCACTGTCCTGTCTAATCTCACTGTCCAGACTAATCTCACTGTCCTGTCTAATCTCACTGTCTATTCTAATCTCACTGTCCATTCTAGTCTCACTGTCCAGTCTAATCTCACTGTCCAGACTAATCTCACTGTCCATTCTAATCTCACTGTCCAGTCTACTCTCACTGTCCATTCTAATCTCACTGTCCATTCTAATCTCACTGTCCATTCTAATCTCACTGTCCTGTCTAATCACACTGTCCCGTCTAATCTCACAGTCCAGTCTAATCTCATCTTCCAGTCTAATCACACGGTCCAGTCTAATCTCACTGTCCAGTCTAATCACACGGTCCAGTCTAATCTCACTGTCCATTCTAATCTCACTGTCCAGTCTAATCTCACTGTCCAGTATAATCTCACTGTCCATTCTAATCTCACTGTCCAGTCTAATCTCACCGTCCATTCTAATCTCACTGTCCTGTCTAATCTTACTGTCCGCTCTAATCACACTGTCCCGTCTAATCTCACTGTCCTGTCTAATCTCACTTTCCAGTCTAATCTCACTGTCCGCTCTAATCTCACTGTCCAGTATAATCTCACTGTCCAGTCTAATCTCACCGTCCATTCTAATCTCACCGTCCATTCTAATCTCACTGTCCTGTCTAATCTTACTGTCCGCTCTAATCACACTGTCCAGTCTAATCTCACTGTCCTGTCTAATCTCACCGTCCAGTCTAATCTCACTGTCCAGTCTAATCTCATTGTCCAGTCTAATCACACTGTCCAGTCTAATCACACTGTCCAGTCTAATCTCACTGTCCAGACTAATCTCACCGTCCAGTCTAATCTCACTGTCCAGTCTAATCTCACTGTCCAGTCTAATCTCACCGTCCAGTCTAATCTCACTGTCCTGTCTAATCACACTGTCCATTCTAATCTCACTGTCCAGTCTAATCTCACTGTCCAGTCTACTCTCACTGTCCATTCTAATCTCACTGTCCAGTCTACTCTCACTGTCCATTCTAATCTCACTGTCCATTCTAATCTCACTGTCCTGTCTAATCACACTGTCCCGTCTAATCTCACAGTCCCGTCTAATCTCACAGTCCAGTCTAATCTCATCTTCCAGTCTAATCACACGGTCCAGTCTAATCTCACTGTCCAGTCTAATCACACGGTCCAGTCTAATCTCACTGTCCATTCTAATCTCACTGTCCAGTCTGATCTCACTGTCCAGTATAATCTCACTGTCCATTCTAATCTCACTGTCCAGTCTAATCTCACCGTCCATTCTAATCTCACTGTCCTGTCTAATATTACTGTCCGCTCTAATCACACTGTCCCGTCTAATCTCACTGTCCTGTCTAATCTCACTTTCCAGTCTAATCTCACTGTCCGCTCTAATCTCACTGTCCAGTCTAATCTCACTGTCCAGTATAATCTCACTGTCCAGTCTAATCTCACCGTCCATTCTAATCTCACTGTCCTGTCTAATCTTACTGTCCGCTCTAATCACACTGTCCAGTCTAATCTCACTGTCCTGTCTAATCTCACCGTCCAGTCTAATCTCACTGTCCAGTCTAATCACACTGTCCAGTCTAATCACACTGTCCAGTCTAATCTCACTGTCCAGACTAATCTCACCGTCCAGTCTAATCTCACTGTCCAGTCTAATCTCACTGTCCAGTCTAATCTCACCGTCCAGTCTAATCTCACTGTCCAGTCTAATCACACTGTCCATTCTACTCTCACTGTCCAGACTAATCTCACCGTCCAGTCTAATCTCACTGTCCAGTCTAATCTCACTGTCCAGTCTAATCTCACCGTCCAGTCTAATCTCACTGTCCAGTCTAATCTCACTGTCCAGTCTAATCACACTGTCCAGTCTAATCACACTGTCCAGTCTAATCTCACTGTCCAGACTAATCTCACCGTCCATTCTAATCTCACTGAACATTCTAATCTCACCGTCCATTCTAATCTCACCGTCCATTCTAATCACACGGTCCAGTCTAATCTCACCATCCAGTCTAATCTCACTGTCCAGTATAATCTCACTGTCCATTCTAATCTCACTGTCCATTCTAATCTCACTGTCCATTCTAATCTCACCGTCCATTCTAATCTCACCGTCCATTCTAATCACACGGTCCAGTCTAATCTCACCATCCAGTCTAATCTCACAGTCCAGTATAATCTCACTGTCCATTCTAATCTCACTGTCCAGTCTAATCTCACCGTCCATTCTAATCTCACTGTCCATTCTAATCTCACTGTCCATTCTAATCTCACCGTCCATTCTAATCACACGGTCCAGTCTAATCTCACTGTCCAGTATAATCTCACTGTCCATTCTAATCTCACTGTCCAGTCTAATCACACTGTCCAGTCTAATCACACTGTCCAGTCTAATCTCACCATCCAGTCTAATCTCACCGTCCATTCTAATCTCACTCTCCTGTCTAATCTCACTGTCCGCTCTAATCACGCTGTCCCATCTAATCTCACTGTCCAGTCTAATCTCACTGTCCTGTCTAATCACACTGTCCCGTCTAATCTCACAGTCCAGTCTAATCTCATCTTCCAGTCTAATCACACTGTCCAGTCTAATCACACGGTCCAGTCTAATCTCACTGTCCAGTCTAATCACACGGTCCAGTCTAATCTCACTGTACAGTCTAATCACACGGTCCAGTCTAATCTCACTGTCCAGTCTAATCACACGGTCCAGTCTAATCTCACTGTCCAGTCTAATCTCACTGTCCAGTATAATCTCACTGTCCATTCTAATCTCACTGTCCAGTCTAATCTCACCGTCCATTCTAATCTCACTGTCCTGTCTAATCTCACTGTCCTGTCTAATCTCACCGTCCGCTCTAATCACACTGTCCCGTCTAATCTCACTGTCCTGTCTAATCTCACTTTCCAGTCTAATCTCACTGTCCGCTCTAATCACACTGTCCAGTCTAATCACCCTGTCCAGTCTAATCTCACTGTCCTGTCTAATCTCACTTTCCAGTCTAATCTCACTGTCCGCTCTAATCACACTGTCCCGTCTAATCTCACTGTCCTGTCTAATCTCACTTTCCAGTCTAATCTCACTGTCCGCTCTAATCACACTGTCCAGTCTAATCACACTGTCCAGTCTAATCTCACTGTCCAGTCTAATCTCACCGTCCGCTCTAATCACACTGTCCCGTCTAATCTCACTGTCCTGTCTAATCTCACTTTCCAGTCTAATCTCACTGTCCGCTCTAATCACACTGTCCAGTCTAATCACACTGTCCAGTCTAATCACACTGTCCAGTCTAATCACACTGTCCCGTCTAATCTCACTGTCCTGTCTAATCTCACTTTCCAGTCTAATCTCACTGTCCGCTCTAATCACACTGTCCAGTCTAATCTCACTGTCCTGTCTAATCTCACCGTCCAGTCTAATCTCACTGTCCAGTCTAATCACACTGTCCAGTCTAATCACACAGTCCAGTCTAATCTCACTGTCCAGACTAATCTCACCGTCCAGTCTAATCTCACTGTCCAGTCTAATCTCACTGTCCAGTCTAATCTCACCGTCCAGTCTAATCTCACTGTCCAGTCTAATCACACTGTCCATTCTACTCTCACTGTCCAGACTAATCTCACCGTCCAGTCTAATCTCACTGTCCAGTCTAATCTCACTGTCCAGTCTAATCTCACCGTCCAGTCTAATCTCACTGTGCAGTCTAATCTCACTGTCCAGTCTAATCACACTGTCCAGTCTAATCACACTGTCCAGTCTAATCTCACTGTCCAGACTAATCTCACCGTCCAGTCTAATCTCACTGTCCAGTCTAATCTCACTGTCCAGTCTAATCTCACCGTCCAGTCTAATCTCACTGTCCAGTCTAATCACACTGTCCATTCTAATCTCACTGTCCAGTCTAATCTCACTGTCCAGTCTACTCTCACTGTCCTGTCTAATCTCACTGTCCAGACTAATCTCACTGTCCTGTCTAATCTCACTGTCTATTCTAATCTCACTGTCCATTCTAGTCTCACTGTCCAGTCTAATCTCACTGTCCAGACTAATCTCACTGTCCATTCTAATCTCACTGTCCAGTCTACTCTCACTGTCCATTCTAATCTCACTGTCCATTCTAATCTCACTGTCCATTCTAATCTCACTGTCCTGTCTAATCACACTGTCCCGTCTAATCTCACAGTCCAGTCTAATCTCATCTTCCAGTCTAATCACACGTTCCAGTCTAATCTCACTGTCCAGTCTAATCACACGGTCCAGTCTAATCTCACTGTCCATTCTAATCTCACTGTCCAGTCTAATCTCACTGTCCAGTATAATCTCACTGTCCATTCTAATCTCACTGTCCAGTCTAATCTCACCGTCCATTCTAATCTCACTGTCCTGTCTAATCTTACTGTCCGCTCTAATCACACTGTCCCGTCTAATCTCACTGTCCTGTCTAATCTCACTTTCCAGTCTAATCTCACTGTCCGCTCTAATCTCACTGTCCAGTCTAATCTCACTGTCCAGTATAATCTCACTGTCCAGTCTAATCTCACCGTCCATTCTAATCTCACTGTCCTGTCTAATCTTACTGTCCGCTCTAATCACACTGTCCCGTCTAATCTCACTGTCCAGACTAATCTCACTGTCCATTCTAATCTCACCGTCCATTCTAATCTCACTGTCCTGTCTAATCTCACTTTCCAGTCTAATCTCACTGTCCGCTCTAATCACACTGTCCAGTCTAATCACACTGTCCAGTCTAATCACACTGTCCAGTCTAATCACACTGTCCCGTCTAATCTCACTGTCCTGTCTAATCTCACTTTCCAGTCTAATCTCACTGTCCGCTCTAATCACACTGTCCAGTCTAATCTCACTGTCCTGTCTAATCTCACCGTCCAGTCTAATCTCACTGTCCAGTCTAATCACACTGTCCAGTCTACTCACACTGTCCAGTCTAATCTCACTGTCCAGACTAATCTCACCGTCCAGTCTAATCTCACTGTCCAGTCTAATCTCACTGTCCAGTCTAATCTCACCGTCCAGTCTAATCTCACTGTCCAGTCTAATCACACTGTCCATTCTACTCTCACTGTCCAGACTAATCTCACCGTCCAGTCTAATCTCACTGTCCAGTCTAATATCACTGTCCAGTCTAATCTCACCGTCCAGTCTAATCTCACTGTCCAGTCTAATCTCACTGTCCAGTCTAATCACACTGTCCAGTCTAATCACACTGTCCAGTCTAATCTCACTGTCCAGTCTAATCTCACTGTCCTGACTAATCTCACCGTCCATTCTAATCTCACTGTCCATTCTTATCTCACCGTCCATTCTAATCTCACCGTCCATTCTAATCACACGGTCCAGTCTAATCTCACCATCCAGTCTAATCTCACTGTCCAGTATAATCTCACTGTCCAGTCTAATCACACGGTCCAGTCTAATCTCACTGTCCAGTTTAATCTCACTGTCCTGTCTAATCTCACTGTCCAGTCTAATCTCACCGTCCATTCTAATCTCACTGTCCATTCTAATCTCACCGTCCATTCTAATCTCACCGTCCATTCTAATCACACGGTCCAGTCTAATCTCACCATCCAGTCTAATCTCACAGTCCAGTATAATCTCACTGTCCATTCTAATCTCACTGTCCAGTCTAATCTCACCGTCCATTCTAATCTCACTGTCCATTCTAATCTCACTGTCCATTCTAATCTCACGGTCCAGTCTAATCTCACTGTCCAGTATAATCTCACTGTCCATTCTAATCTCACTGTCCAGTCTAATCACACTGTCCAGTCTAATCACACTGTCCAGTCTAATCTCACCATCCAGTCTAATCTCACCGTCCATTCTAATCTCACTGTCCTGTCTAATCTCACTGTCCGCTCTAATCACGCTGTCCCGTCTAATCTCACTGTCCAGTCTAATCTCACTGTCCTGTCTAATCACACTGTCCCGTCTAATCTCACAGTCCAGTCTAATCTCATCTTCCAGTCTAATCACACTGTCCAGTCTAATCACACGGTCCAGTCTAATCTCACTGTCCAGTCTAATCACACGGTCCAGTCTAATCTCACTGTCCAGTCTAATCACACAGTCCAGTCTAATCTCACTGTCCAGTCTAATCACACGGTCCAGTCTAATCTCACTGTCCAGTCTAATCTCACTGTCCAGTATAATCTCACTGTCCATTCTAATCTCACTGTCCAGTCTAATCTCACCGTCCATTCTAATCTCACTGTCCATTCTAATCTCACTGTCCGCTCTAATCACGCTGTCCCGTCTAATCTCACTGTCCAGTCTAATCTCACTGTCCTGTCTAATCACACTGTCCCGTCTAATCTCACAGTCCAGTCTAATCTCATCTTCCAGTCTAATCACACTGTCCAGTCTAATCACACGGTCCAGTCTAATCTCACTGTCCAGTCTAATCACACGGTCCAGTCTAATCTCACTGTCCAGTCTAATCACACAGTCCAGTCTAATCTCACTGTCCAGTCTAATCACACGGTCCAGTCTAATCTCACTGTCCAGTCTAATCTCACTGTCCAGTATAATCTCACTGTCCATTCTAATCTCACTGTCCAGTCTAATCTCACCGTCCATTCTAATCTCACTGTCCTGTCTAATCTCACTGTTCTGTCTAATCTCACCGTGCGCTCTAATCACACTGTCCCGTCTAATCTCACTGTCCTGTCTAATCTCACTTTCCAGTCTAATCTCACTGTCCGCTCTAATCACACTGTCCAGTCTAATCACACTGTCCAGTCTAATCTCACTGTCCTGTCTAATCTCACTTTCCAGTCTAATCTCACTGTCCGCTCTAATCACACTGTACCGTCTAATCTCACTGTCCTGTCTAATCTCACTTTCCAGTCTAATCTCACTGTCCGCTCTAATCACACTGTCCAGTCTAATCACACTGTCCAGTCTAATCTCACTGTCCAGTCTAATCTCACCGTCCGCTCTAATCACACTGTCCCGTCTAATCTCACTGTCCTGTCTAATCTCACTTTCCAGTCTAATCTCACTGTCCGCTCTAATCACACTGTCCAGTCTAATCACACTGTCCAGTCTAATCACACTGTCCAGTCTAATCTCACTGTCCTGTCTAATCTCACTTTCCAGTCTAATCTCACTGTCCGCTCTAATCACACTGTCCAGTCTAATCTCACTGTCCTGTCTAATCTCACCGTCCAGTCTAATCTCACTGTCCAGTCTAATCACACTGTCCAGTCTAATCACACTGTCCAGTCTAATCTCACTGTCCAGACTAATCTCACCGTCCAGTCTAATCTCACTGTCCAGTCTAATCTCACTGTCCAGTCTAATCTCACCGTCCAGTCTAATCTCACTGTCCAGTCTAATCACACTGTCCATTCTACTCTCACTGTCCAGACTAATCTCACCGTCCAGTCTAATCTCACTGTCCAGTCTAATCTCACTGTCCAGTCTAATATCACCGTCCAGTCTAATCTCACTGTCCAGTCTAATCTCACTGTCCAGTCTAATCACACTGTCCAGTCTAATCACACTGTCCAGTCTAATCTCACTGTCCAGACTAATCTCACCGTCCAGTCTAATCTCACTGTCCAGTCTAATCTCACTGTCCAGTCTAATCTCACCGTCCAGTCTAATCTCACTGTCCAGTCTAATCACACTGTCCATTCTAATCTCACTGTCCAGTCTAATCTCACTGTCCAGTCTACTCTCACTGTCCTGTCTAATCTCACTGTCCAGACTAATCTCACTGTCCTGTCTAATCTCACTGTCTATTCTAATCTCACTGTCCATTCTAGTCTCACTGTCCAGTCTAATCTCACTGTCCAGACTAATCTCACTGTCCATTCTAATCTCACTGTCCAGTCTACTCTCACTGTCCATTCTAATCTCACTGTCCATTCTAATCTCACTGTCCATTCTAATCTCACTGTCCTGTCTAATCACACTGTCCCGTCTAATCTCACAGTCCAGTCTAATCTCATGTTCCAGTCTAATCACACGGTCCAGTCTAATCTCACTGTCCAGTCAAATCACACGGTCCAGTCTAATCTCACTGTCCATTCTAATCTCACTGTCCAGTCTAATCTCACTGTCCAGTATAATCTCACTGTCCATTCTAATCTCACTGTCCAGTCTAATCTCACCGTCCATTCTAATCTCACTGTCCTGTCTAATCTTACTGTCCGCTCTAATCACACTGTCCCGTCTAATCTCACTATCCTGTCTAATCTCACTTTCCAGTCTAATCTCACTGTCCGCTCTAATCTCACTGTCCAGTCTAATCTCACTGTCCAGTATAATCTCACTGTCCAGTCTAATCTCACCGTCCATTCTAATCTCACTGTCCTGTCTAATCTTACTGTCCGCTCTAATCACACTGTCCCGTCTAATCTCACTGTCCAGACTAATCTCACTGTCCATTCTAATCTCACCGTCCATTCTAATCTCACTGTCCTGTCTAATCTTACTGTCCGCTCTAATCACACTGTCCCGTCTAATCTCACTGTCCTGTCTAATCTCACTTTCCAGTCTAATCTCACTGTCCGCTCTAATCTCACCATCCAGTCAAATCTCACTGTCCAGTATAATCTCACTGTCCATTCTAATCTCACTGTCCAGTCTAATCTCACCGTCCATTCTAATCTCACTGTCCTGTCTAATCTTACTGTCCGCTCTAATCACACTGTCCCGTCTAATCTCACTGTCCTGTCTAATCTCACTTTCCAGTCTAATCTCACTGTCCAATCTAATCTCACTGTCCCGTCTAATCTCACTGTCCAGACTAATCTCACTGTCCTGTCTAATCTCACTGTCCAGTCTAATCTCACTGTCCAGTCTAATCTCACCGTCCATTCTAATCTCACTGTCCTGTCTAATCTTACTGTCCGCTCTAATCACACTGTCCCGTCTAATCTCACTGTCCAGACTAATCTCACTGTCCATTCTAATCTCACTGTCCTGTCTAATCTTACTGTCCGCTCTAATCACACTGTCCCGTCTGATCTCACTGTCCTGTCTAATCTCACTTTCCAGTCTAATCTCACTGTCCGCTCTAATCTCACCATCCAGTCTAATCTCACTGTCCAGTATTATCTCACTGTCCATTCTAATCTCACTGTCTAGTCTAATCTCACCGTCCATTCTAATCTCACTGTCCTGTCTAATCTTACTGTCCGCTCTAATCACACTGTCCCGTCTAATCTCACTGTCCCGTCTAATCTCACTGTCCAGACTAATCTCACTGTCCAGTCTAATCTCACCGTCCATTCTAATCTCACTGTCCTGTCTAATCTTACTGTCCGCTCTAATCACACTGTCCCGTCTAATCTCACTGTCCCGTCTAATCTCACTGTCCAGACTAATCTCACTGTCCCGTCTAATCTCACTGTCCAGTCTAATCTCACTGTCCAGTCTAATCTCACCGTCCATTCTAATCTCACTGTCCTGTCTAATCTTACTCTCCGCTCTAATCACACTGTCCCGTCTAATCTCACTGTCCCGTCTAATCTCACTGTCCAGACTAATCTCACTGTCCATTCTAATCTCACTGTCCAGTCTAATCTCACTGTCCAGACTAATCTCACTGTCCTGTCTAATCACACTGTCCGCTCTAATCTCACTGTCCTGTCTAATCTCACTGTCCCGTCTAATCTCACTGTCCAGTCTAATCTCACTGTCCAGACTAATCTCACTGTCCTGTCTAATCTCACTGTCCTGTCTAATCTCACTGTCCCGTCTAATCTCACTGTCCAGTCTAATCACACTGTCCAGTCTAATCTCACTGTCCTGTCTAATCTCACTGTCCGCTCTAATCTCACTGTCCAGTCTAATCTCACTGTCCATTCTAATCTCACTGTCCTGTCTAATCTCACTGTCCTGTCTAATCTCACTGTCCAGTCTAATCTCACTGTCCAGTCTAATCTCACTGTCCATTCTAATCTCACTGTCCTGTCTAATCTCACTGTCCGCTCTAATCACACTGTCCCGTCTAATCACACTGTCCAGTCTAATCTCACTGTCCAGTCTAATCTCACTGTCCAGTCTAATCTCACTGTCCATTCTAATCTCACTGTCCTGTCTAATCTCACCGTCCAGTCTAATCTCACTGTCCAGTCTAATCACACTGTCCAGTCTAATCACACTGTCCAGTCTAATCTCACTGTCCAGACTAATCTCACTGTCCTGTCTAATCTCACTGTCTATTCTAATCTCACTGTCCTGTCTAATCTCACTGTCCTGTCTAATCTCACTGTCCAGTCTAATCTCACTGTCCAGTCTAATCTCACTATCCTGTCTAATCTCACTGTCCATTCTAGTCTCACTGTCCAGTCTTATCTCACTGTCTATTCTAATCTCACTGTCCTGTCTAATCTCACTGTCCAGACTAATCTCACTGTCCATTCTAATCACACTGTCCAGTCTAATCACACTGTCCAGTCTAATCTCACTGTCCAGACTAATCTCACTGTCCTGTCTAATCTCACTGTCCAGTCTAATCTCATTGTCCAGTCTAATCTCACTGTCTATTCTAATCTCACTGTCCAGTCTAATCTCACTGTCCATTCTAATCTCACTGTCCAGTCTTATCTCACTGTCCTGTCTAATCACACTGTCCATTCTAATCTCACTGTCCATTCTAATCTCACTGTCCAGACTAATCTCACCGTCCATTCTAATCTCACAGTCCAGTCTAATCTCACTGTCCTGTCTAATCTCACTGTCCAGACTAATCTCACTGTCCTGTCTAATCTCACTGTCCATTCTAATCTCACTGTCCATTCTAATCTCACTGTCCAGACTAATCTCACCGTCCATTCTAATCTCACTGTCCATTTTAATCTCACTGTCCAGTCTTATCTCACTGTCCTGTCTAATCACACTGTCCATTCTAATCTCACTGTCCATTCTAATCTCACTGTCCAGACTAATCTCACCGTCCATTCTAATCTCACTGTCCAGTCTAATCTCACTGTCAAGTCTAATCTCACCGTCCTGTCTAATCACACTGTCCATTCTAATCTCACTGTCCATTCTAATCTCACTGTCCAGTCTTATCTCACTGTCCTGTCTAATCACACTGTCCATTCTAATCTCACTGTCCATTCTAATCTCACTGTCCAGACTAATCTCACCGTCCATTCTAATCTCACAGTCCATTCTAATCTCACTGTCCAGACTAATCTCACCGTCCATTCTAATCTCACAGTCCAGTCTAATCTCACTGTCCTGTCTAATCTCACTGTCCAGTCTTATCTCACTGTCTATTCTAATCTCACTGTCCAGTCTAATCTCACTGTCCATTCTAATCTCACTGTCCAGTTTTATCTCACTGTCCTGTCTAATCACACTGTCCATTCTAATCTCACTGTCCATTCTAATCTCACTGTCCAGTCTAATCTCACTGTCCATTCTAATCTCACTGTCCAGTCTTATCTCACTGTCCTGTCTAATCACACTGTCCATTCTAATCTCACTGTCCATTCTAATCTCACTGTCCAGACTAATCTCACCGTCCATTCTAATCTCACAGTCCAGTCTAATCACACTGTCCCGTCTAATCTCACTGTCCAGTCTAATCTCACTGTCCATTCTAATCTCACTTTCCAGTCTAATCACAGTGTCCAGTCTAATCTCACTGTCCAGTCTAATCACACTGTCCCGTCTAATCTCACTGTCCAGTCTAATCTCACTGTCCATTCTAATCTCACTTTCCAGTCTAATCACAGTGTCCAGTCTAATCTCACAGTCCAGTCTAATCTCACTGTCCTGTCTAATCTCACTGTCCTGTCTAATCACACTGTCCAGTCTAATCTCACTGTCCTGTCTAATCACACTGTCCCGTCTAATCTCACTGTCCAGTCTAATCTCACTGTCCAGTCTAATCTCACTGTCCAGTCTACTCTCACTGTCCATTCTAATCTCACTGTCCAGTCTAATCTCACTGTCCAGTCTAATCTCACTGTCCTGTCTAATCACACTGTCCTGTCTAATCTCACTGTCCAGTCTAATCACACTGACCATTCTAATCTCACTGTCCAGTCTAATCTCACTGTCCAGTCTAATCACACTGTCCAGTCTAATCTCACTGTCCAGTCTAATCTCACTGTCCAGTCTAATCTCACTGTCCAGTCTAATCTCACTGTCCAGTCTAATCTCACTGTCCAGTCTAATCTCACTGTCCTGTCTAATCACACTGTCCCGTCTAATCTCACTGTCCAGTCTAATCTCACTGTCCAGTCTAATCTCACTGTCCAGTCTACTCTCACTGTCCATTCTAATCTCACTGTCCAGTCTTATCTCACTGTCCTGTCTAATCACACTGTCCAGTCTAATCTCACTGTCCAGACTAATCTCACTGTCCATTCTAATCACACTGTCCAGTCTAATCTCACTGTCCAGACTAATCTCACTGTCCCGTCTAATCACACTGTCCAGTCTAATCTCACTGTCCAGACTAATCTCACTGTCCATTCTAATCACACTGTCCAGTCTAATCTCACTGTCAAGTCTAATCTCACCGTCCTGTCTAATCACACTGTCCAGTCTAATCACACGGTCCATTCTAATCTCACCGTCCCGTCTAATCTCACTGTCCAGTCTAATCTCACTGTCCAGACTAATCTCACTGTCCATTCTAATCTCACTGTCAAGTCTAATCTCACTGTCCTGTCTAATCACTCTGTCCCGTCTAATCTCACTGTCCAGTCTAATCTCACTGTCCAATCTAATCTCACTGTCCATTCTAATCATACTGTCCAGTCTAATCTCACTGTCCAGACTAATCTCACTGTCCAGTATAATCTCACTGTCCAATCTAATCTCACTGTCCATTCTAATCACACTGTCCAGTCTAATCTCACTGTCCAGACTAATCTCACTGTCCATTCTAATCACACTGTCCAGTCTAATCTCACTGTCCAGTCTAATCTCACTGTCCATTCTAATCTCACTGTCCTGTCTAATCTCACTGTCCATTCTAATCTCACTGTCCTGTCTAATCTCACTGTCCAGTCTAATCTCACTGTCCATTCTAATCTCACTGTCAAGTCTAATCTCACTGTCCAGTCTAATCTCACTGTCCATTCTAATCTCACCGTCCAGTCTAATCTCACTGTCCCGTCTAATCTCACTGTCCAGTCTACTCTCACTGTCCTGTCTAATCTCACTGTCCAGACTAATCTCACTGTCCATTCTAATCTCACTGTCAAGTCTAATCTCACTGTCCAGTCTAATCTCACTGTCCATTCTAATCTCACCGTCCAGTCTAATCTCACTGTCCATTCTAATCTCACTGTCCAGTCTAATCTCACTGTCCAGTCTAATCTCACTGTCCAGATTAATCTCACTGTCCATTCTAATCTCACTGTCAAGTCTAATCTCACTGTCCAGTCTAATCACACTGTCCAGTCTAATCTCACTGTCCAGTCTAATCTCACTGTCCATTCTAATCTCACTGTCCAGTCTTATCTCACTGTCAAGTCTAATCTCACTGTCCAGTCTAATCTCACTGTCCAGTCTAATCACACTGTCCAGTCTAATCACACTGTCCAGTCTAATCTCACTGTCCAGACTAATCTCACTGTCCAGTCTAATCTCACTGTCCATTCTAATCTCACTGTCCAGACTAATCTCACTGTCCATTCTAATCTCACTGTCAAGTCTAATCTCACTGTCCAGTCTAATCTCACTGTCCAGTCTAATCTCACTGTCCATTCTAATCTCACTGTCCAGTCTAATCTCACTGTCCAGTCTTATCTCACTGTCCAGTCTAATCTCACTGTCCAGTCTAATCTCACTGTCCAGTCTAATCTCACTGTCAAGTCTAATCTCACTGTCCATTCTAATCTCACTGCCCAGTCCAATCTCACTGTCCAGTCTAATCTCACTGTCCAGTCTAATCTCACTGTCTATTCTAATCCCACTGCCCAGTCCAATCTCACTGTCCAGTCTAATCTCACTGTCAAGTCTAATCTCACTGTCCATTCTAATCTCACTGCCCAGTCCAATCTCACTGTCCAGCCTAATCTCACTGTCCAGTCTTATCACACTGTCCAGTATAATCTCAGTCTCCACTCCAATCTCACTGTCCAATCTAATCTCACTGTCCAGTCCAATCTCACTGTCCAGTCTAATCTCACTGTCCAGATTAATCTCACTGTCCAGTCTAATCACACTGTCCAGTCTAATCTCACTGTCTAGTCTAATCTCATTGTCCATTCTAGTCTCACTGTCCAGTCTAATCTCACTGTCCATTCTAATCTCACTGTCCAGTCTTATCTCACTGTCCAGTATAATCTCAGTCTCCACTCCAATCTCACTGTCCAATCTAATCTCACTGTCCAGTCCAATCTCACTGTCCAGTCTAATCTCACTGTCCAGACTAATCTCACTGTCCAGACTAATCGCACTGTCCAGTCTAATCTCACTGTCCAGTCTAAGCACACTGTCCAGTCTAATATCACTGTCCAGACTAATCTCACTGTCCATTCTAATCTCACTGTCCAGTCTAATCTCACCGTCCATTCTAATCTCACTGTCCAGTGTAATCTCACTGTCTATTCAAATCCCACTGTCCAGCCTAATCTCACTGTCCAGTATAATCTCAGTCTCCACTCTAATCTCACTGTCCAATCTAATCTCACTGTCCAGTCTAATCTCACCGTCCAGTCCAATCTCACCGTCCAGTCTAATCTCACTGTCCAGACTAATCTCACTGTCCATTCTAATCTCACTGTCCAGTCTAATCTCACCGCCCATTCTAATCTCACTGTCCAGTCTAATCTCACCGTCCATTCTAATCTCACTGTCCAGTCTAATCTCACCGTCCATTCTAATCTCACTGTCCACTCTAATCTCACCGTCCAGTCCAATCTCACTGTCCAGTCTAATCTCACTGTCCAGACTAATCTCACTGTCCATTCTAATCTCACTGTCCAGTCTAATCTCACCGTCCATTCTAATCTCACTGTCCAGTCTAATCTCACCGTCCATTCTAATCTCACTGTCCAGTCTAATCTCACCGTCCATTCTAATCTCACTGTCCAGTCTAATCTCACTGTCTATTCTAATCCCACTGTCCAGCCTAATCTCACTGTCCAGTATAATCTCAGTCTCCACTCCAATCTCACTGTCCAATCTAATCTCACTGTCCAGTCCAATCTCACTGTCCAGTCTAATCTCACTGTCTAGACTAATCTCACTGTCCATTCTAATCTCACTGTCCAGTCTAATCTCACTGTCCAGTCTAATCTCACTGTCCATTCTAATCTCACTGTCAAGTCTAATCTCACTGTCCAGTCTAATCTCAGTGTCGAGTCTACTCTCACCATTCAGTCTAATCTCACTGTCCAGTCTAATCTCACCGTCCAATCTAATCTCATCGTCCAGCCTAATCACACTGTCCAGTCTAATCACACGGTCCAGTCTAATCTCACCATCCAGTCTAATCTCACTGTCCAGTATAATCTCACTGTCCATTCTAATCTCACTGTCCCCTCTAATCTCACCGTCCATTCTAATCTCACTGTCCTGTCTAATCTCACTGTCCACTCTAATCACGCTGTCCCGTCTAATCTCACTGTCCAGTATAATCTCACTGTCCATTCTAATCTCACTGTCCAGTCTAATCTCACCGTCCATTCTAATCTCACTGTCCTGTCTAATCTCACTGTCCACTCTAATCACACTGTCCATTCTAATCTCACTGTCCAGTCTAATCTCACTGTCCTGTCTAATCACACTATCCCGTCTAATCTCACTGTCCAGTCTAATCTCACTGTCCTGTCTAATCTCACTGTCCGCTCAAATCACGCTGTCCCGTCTAATCTCACTGTCCAGTCTAATCTCACTGTCCAGTCTAATCTCACTGTCCATTCTAATCTCACTGTCCAGTCTAATCTCACTGTCCATTCTAATCTCACTGTCCAGACTAATCTCACTGTCCATTCTAATCTCACTGTCAAGTCTAATCTCACTGTCCAGTCTAATCTCACTGTCCAGTCTAATCTCACTGTCCATTCTAATCTCACTGTCCAGTCTAATCTCACTGTCCAGTCTTATCTCACTGTCCAGTCTAATCTCACTGTCCAGTCTAATCTCACTGTCCAGTCTAATCTCACTGTCAAGTCTAATCTCACTGTCCATTCTAATCTCACTGCCCAGTCCAATCTCACTGTCCAGTCTAATCTCACTGTCCAGTCTAATCTCACTGTCTATTCTAATCCCACTGCCCAGTCCAATCTCACTGTCCAGTCTAATCTCACTGTCAAGTCTAATCTCACTGTCCATTCTAATCTCACTGCCCAGTCCAATCTCACTGTCCAGTCTAATCTCACTGTCCAGTCTCATCACACTGTCCAGTATAATCTCAGTCTCCACTCCAATCTCACTGTCCAATCTAATCTCACTGTCCAGTCCAATCTCACTGTCCAGTCTAATCTCACTGTCCAGATTAATCTCACTGTCCAGTCTAATCACACTGTCCAGTCTAATCTCACTGTCTAGTCTAATCTCATTGTCCATTCTAGTCTCACTGTCCAGTCTAATCTCACTGTCCATTCTAATCTCACTGTCCAGTCTTATCTCACTGTCCAGTATAATCTCAGTCTCCACTCCAATCTCACTGTCCAATCTAATCTCACTGTCCAGTCCAATCTCACTGTCCAGTCTAATCTCACTGTCCAGACTAATCTCACTGTCCAGACTAATCGCACTGTCCAGTCTAATCTCACTGTCCAGTCTAATCACACTGTCCAGTCTAATATCACTGTCCAGACTAATCTCACTGTCCATTCTAATCTCACTGTCCAGTCCAATCTCACCGTCCATTCTAATCTCACTGTCCAGTCTAATCTCACTGTCTATTCAAATCCCACTGTCCAGCCTAATCTCACTGTCCAGTATAATCTCAGTCTCCACTCTAATCTCAATGTCCAATCTAATCTCACTGTCCAGTCTAATCTCACCGTCCAGTCCAATCTCACCGTCCAGTCTAATCTCACTGTCCAGACTAATCTCACTGTCCATTCTAATCTCACTGTCCAGTCTAATCTCACCGTCCATTCTAATCTCACTGTCCAGTCTAATCTCACCGTCCATTCTAATCTCACTGTCCAGTCTAATCTCACCGACCATTCTAATCTCACTGTCCAGTCTAATCTCACCGTCCAGTCCAATCTCACTGTCCAGTCTAATCTCACTGTCCAGACTAATCTCACTGTCCATTCTAATCTCACTGTCCAGTCTAATCTCACCGTCCATTCTAATCTCACTGTCCAGTCTAATCTCACCGTCCATTCTAATCTCACTGTCCAGTCTAATCTCACCGTCCATTCTAATCTCACTGTCCAGTCTAATCTCACTGTCTATTCTAATCCCACTGTCCAGCCTAATCTCACTGTCCAGTATAATCTCAGTCTCCACTCCAATCTCACTGTCCAATCTAATCTCACTGTCCAGTCCAATCTCACTGTCCAGTCTAATCTCACTGTCTAGACTAATCTCACTGTCCATTCTAATCTCACTGTCCAGTCTAATCTCACTGTCCAGTCTAATCTCACTGTCCATTCTAATCTCACTGTCAAGTCTAATCTCACTGTCCAGTCTATTCTCAGTGTCGAGTCTACTCTCACCATTCAGTCTAATCTCACTGTCCAGTCTAATCTCACCGTCCAATCTAATCTCATCGTCCAGCCTAATCACACTGTCCAGTCTAATCACACGGTCCAGTCTAATCTCACCATCCAGTCTAATCTCACTGTCCAGACTAATCTCACTGTCCATTCTAATCTCACTGTCCAGTCTAATCTCACCGTCCATTCTAATCTCACTGTCCAGTCTAATCTCACTGTCTATTCAAATCCCACTGTCCAGCCTAATCTCACTGTCCAGTATAATCTCAGTCTCCACTCTAATCTCACTGTCCAATCTAATCTCACTGTCCAGTCTAATCTCACCGTCCAGTCCAAACTCACCGTCCAGTCTAATCTCACTGTCCAGACTAATCTCACTGTCCATTCTAATCTCACTGTCCAGTCTAATCTCACCGTCCATTCTAATCTCACTGTCCAGTCTAATCTCACCGTCCATTCTAATCTCACTGTCCAGTCTAATCTCACCGTCCATTCTAATCTCACTGTCCAGTCTAATCTCACCGTCCAGTCCAATCTCACTGTCCAGTCTAATCTCACTGTCCAGACTAATCTCACTGTCCATTCTAATCTCACTGTCCAGTCTAATCTCACCGTCCATTCTAATCTCACTGTCCAGTCTAATCTCACCGTCCATTCTAATCTCACTGTCCAGTCTAATCTCACTGTCCATTCTAATCTCACTGTCCAGTCTAATCTCACTGTCTATTCTAATCCCACTGTCCAGCCTAATCTCACTGTCCAGTATAATCTCAGTCTCCACTCCAATCTCACTGTCCAATCTAATCTCACTGTCCAGTCCAATCTCACTGTCCAGTCTAATCTCACTGTCTAGACTAATCTCACTGTCCATTCTAATCTCACTGTCCAGTCTAATCTCACTGTCCAGTCTAATCTCACTGTCCATTCTAATCTCACTGTCAAGTCTAATCTCACTGTCCAGTCTAATCTCAGTGTCGAGTCTACTCTCACCATTCAGTCTAATCTCACTGTCCAGTCTAATCTCACCGTCCAATCTAATCTCATCGTCCAGCCTAATCACACTGTCCAGTCTAATCACACGGTCCAGTCTAATCTCACCATCCAGTCTAATCTCACTGTCCAGTATAATCTCACTGTCCATTCTAATCTCACTGTCCAGTCTAATCTCACCGTCCATTCTAATCTCACTGTCCTGTCTAATCTCACTGTCCACTCTAATCACGCTGTCCCGTCTAATCTCACTGTCCAGTATAATCTCACTGTCCATTCTAATCTCACTGTCCAGTCTAATCTCACCGTCCATTCTAATCTCACTGTCCTGTCTAATCTCACTGTCCACTCTAATCACACTGTCCATTCTAATCTCACTGTCCAGTCTAATCTCACTGTCCTGTCTAATCACACTATCCCGTCTAATCTCACTGTCCAGTCTAATCTCACTGTCCTGTCTAATCTCACTGTCCGCTCAAATCACGCTGTCCCGTCTAATCTCACTGTCCAGTCTAATCTCACTGTCCAGTCTAATCTCACTGTCCATTCTAATCTCACTGTCCAGTCTAATCTCACTGTCCATTCTAATCTCACTGTCCAGACTAATCTCACTGTCCATTCTAATCTCACTGTCAAGTCTAATCTCACTGTCCAGTCTAATCTCACTGTCCAGTCTAATCTCACTGTCCATTCTAATCTCACTGTCCAGTCTAATCTCACTGTCCAGTCTTATCTCACTGTCCAGTCTAATCTCACTGTCCAGTCTAATCTCACTGTCCAGTCTAATCTCACTGTCAAGTCTAATCTCACTGTCCATTCTAATCTCACTGCCCAGTCCAATCTCACTGTCCAGTCTAATCTCACTGTCCAGTCTAATCTCACTGTCTATTCTAATCCCACTGCCCAGTCCAATCTCACTGTCCAGTCTAATCTCACTGTCAAGTCTAATCTCACTGTCCATTCTAATCTCACTGCCCAGTCCAATCTCACTGTCCAGTCTAATCTCACTGTCCAGTCTCATCACACTGTCCAGTATAATCTCAGTCTCCACTCCAATCTCACTGTCCAATCTAATCTCACTGTCCAGTCCAATCTCACTGTCCAGTCTAATCTCACTGTCCAGATTAATCTCACTGTCCAGTCTAATCACACTGTCCAGTCTAATCTCACTGTCTAGTCTAATCTCATTGTCCATTCTAGTCTCACTGTCCAGTCTAATCTCACTGTCCATTCTAATCTCACTGTCCAGTCTTATCTCACTGTCCAGTATAATCTCAGTCTCCACTCCAATCTCACTGTCCAATCTAATCTCACTGTCCAGTCCAATCTCACTGTCCAGTCTAATCTCACTGTCCAGACTAATCTCACTGTCCAGACTAATCGCACTGTCCAGTCTAATCTCACTGTCCAGTCTAATCACACTGTCCAGTCTAATATCACTGTCCAGACTAATCTCACTGTCCATTCTAATCTCACTGTCCAGTCTAATCTCACCGTCCATTCTAATCTCACTGTCCAGTCTAATCTCACTGTCTATTCAAATCCCACTGTCCAGCCTAATCTCACTGTCCAGTATAATCTCAGTCTCCACTCTAATCTCAATGTCCAATCTAATCTCACTGTCCAGTCTAATCTCACCGTCCAGTCCAATCTCACCGTCCAGTCTAATCTCACTGTCCAGACTAATCTCACTGTCCATTCTAATCTCACTGTCCAGTCTAATCTCACCGTCCATTCTAATCTCACTGTCCAGTCTAATCTCACCGTCCATTCTAATCTCACTGTCCAGTCTAATCTCACCGTCCATTCTAATCTCACTGTCCAGTCTAATCTCACCGTCCAGTCCAATCTCACTGTCCAGTCTAATCTCACTGTCCAGACTAATCTCACTGTCCATTCTAATCTCACTGTCCAGTCTAATCTCACCGTCCATTCTAATCTCACTGTCCAGTCTAATCTCACCGTCCATTCTAATCTCACTGTCCAGTCTAATCTCACCGTCCATTCTAATCTCACTGTCCAGTCTAATCTCACTGTCTATTCTAATCCCACTGTCCAGCCTAATCTCACTGTCCAGTATAATCTCAGTCTCCACTCCAATCTCACTGTCCAATCTAATCTCACTGTCCAGTCCAATCTCACTGTCCAGTCTAATCTCACTGTCTAGACTAATCTCACTGTCCATTCTAATCTCACTGTCCAGTCTAATCTCACTGTCCAGTCTAATCTCACTGTCCATTCTAATCTCACTGTCAAGTCTAATCTCACTGTCCAGTCTAATCTCAGTGTCGAGTCTACTCTCACCATTCAGTCTAATCTCACTGTCCAGTCTAATCTCACCGTCCAATCTAATCTCATCGTCCAGCCTAATCACACTGTCCAGTCTAATCACACGGTCCAGTCTAATCTCACCATCCAGTCTAATCTCACTGTCCAGTATAATCTCACTGTCCATTCTAATCTCACTGTCCAGTCTAATCTCACCGTCCATTCTAATCTCACTGTCCTGTCTAATCTCACTGTCCACTCTAATCACGCTGTCCCGTCTAATCTCACTTTCCAGTCTAATCTCACTGTCCAGTATAATCTCACTGTCCATTCTAATCTCACTGTCCAGTCTAATCTCACCGTCCATTCTAATCTCACTGTCCTGTCTAATCTCACTGTCCACTCTAATCACACTGTCCATTCTAATCTCACTGTCCAGTCTAATCTCACTGTCCTGTCTAATCACACTATCCCGTCTAATCTCACTGTCCAGTCTAATCTCACTGTCCTGTCTAATCTCACTGTCCGCTCAAATCACGCTGTCCCGTCTAATCTCACTGTCCAGTCTAATCTCACTGTCCAGTCTAATCTCACTGTCCATTCTAATCTCACTGTCCAGTCTAATCTCACCGTCCATTCTAATCTCACTGTCCAGTCTAATCTCACCGTCCATTCTAATCTCACTGTCCAGTCTAATCTCACTGTCTATTCTAATCCCACTGTCCAGCCTAATCTCACTGTCCAGTATAATCTCAGTCTCCACTCCAATCTCACTGTCCAATCTAATCTCACTGTCCAGTCCAATCTCACTGTCCAGTCTAATCTCACTGTCTAGACTAATCTCACTGTCCATTCTAATCTCACTGTCCAGTCTAATCTCACTGTCCAGTCTAATCTCACTGTCCATTCTAATCTCACTGTCAAGTCTAATCTCACTGTCCAGTCTAATCTCAGTGTCGAGTCTACTCTCACCATTCAGTCTAATCTCACTGTCCAGTCTAATCTCACCGTCCAATCTAATCTCATCGTCCAGCCTAATCACACTGTCCAGTCTAATCACACGGTCCAGTCTAATCTCACCATCCAGTCTAATCTCACTGTCCAGTATAATCTCACTGTCCATTCTAATCTCACTGTCCAGTCTAATCTCACCGTCCATTCTAATCTCACTGTCCTGTCTAATCTCACTGTCCACTCTAATCACGCTGTCCCGTCTAATCTCACTGTCCAGTATAATCTCACTGTCCATTCTAATCTCACTGTCCAGTCTAATCTCACCGTCCATTCTAATCTCACTGTCCTGTCTAATCTCACTGTCCACTCTAATCACACTGTCCATTCTAATCTCACTGTCCAGTCTAATCTCACTGTCCTGTCTAATCACACTATCCCGTCTAATCTCACTGTCCAGTCTAATCTCACTGTCCTGTCTAATCTCACTGTCCGCTCAAATCACGCTGTCCCGTCTAATCTCACTGTCCAGTCTAATCTCACTGTCCAGTCTAATCTCACTGTCCATTCTAATCTCACTGTCCAGTCTAATCTCACTGTCCATTCTAATCTCACTGTCCAGACTAATCTCACTGTCCATTCTAATCTCACTGTCAAGTCTAATCTCACTGTCCAGTCTAATCTCACTGTCCAGTCTAATCTCACTGTCCATTCTAATCTCACTGTCCAGTCTAATCTCACTGTCCAGTCTTATCTCACTGTCCAGTCTAATCTCACTGTCCAGTCTAATCTCACTGTCCAGTCTAATCTCACTGTCAAGTCTAATCTCACTGTCCATTCTAATCTCACTGCCCAGTCCAATCTCACTGTCCAGTCTAATCTCACTGTCCAGTCTAATCTCACTGTCTATTCTAATCCCACTGCCCAGTCCAATCTCACTGTCCAGTCTAATCTCACTGTCAAGTCTAATCTCACTGTCCATTCTAATCTCACTGCCCAGTCCAATCTCACTGTCCAGTCTAATCTCACTGTCCAGTCTAATCTCAGTGTCGAGTCTACTCTCACCATTCAGTCTAATCTCACTGTCCAGTCTAATCTCACCGTCCAATCTAATCTCATCGTCCAGCCTAATCACACTGTCCAGTCTAATCACACGGTCCAGTCTAATCGCACCATCCAGTCTAATCTCACTGTCCAGTATAATCTCACTGTCCATTCTAATCTCACTGTCCAGTCTAATCTCACCGTCCATTCTAATCTCACTGTCCTGTCTAATCTCACTGTCCACTCTAATCACGCTGTCCCGTCTAATCTCACTGTCCAGTATAATCTCACTGTCCATTCTAATCTCACTGTCCAGTCTAATCTCACCGTCCATTCTAATCTCACTGTCCTGTCTAATCTCACTGTCCACTCTAATCACACTGTCCATTCTAATCTCACTGTCCAGTCTAATCTCACTGTCCTGTCTAATCACACTATCCCGTCTAATCTCACTGTCCAGTCTAATCTCACTGTCCTGTCTAATCTCACTGTCCGCTCAAATCACGCTGTCCCGTCTAATCTCACTGTCCAGTCTAATCTCACTGTCCAGTCTAATCTCACTGTCCATTCTAATCTCACTGTCCAGTCTAATCTCACTGTCCATTCTAATCTCACTGTCCAGACTAATCTCATTGTCCATTCTAATCTCACTGTCCAGTCTAATCTCACTGTCCATTCTAATCTCACTGTCCAGTCTAATCTCACTGTCCAGTCTTATCTCACTGTCCAGTCTAATCTCACTGTCCAGTCTAATCTCACTGTCCAGTCTAATCTCACTGTCAAGTCTAATCTCACTGTCCATTCTAATCTCACTGCCCAGTCCAATCTCACTGTCCAGTCTAATCTCACTGTCCAGTCTAATCTCACTGTCTATTCTAATCCCACTGCCCAGTCCAATCTCACTGTCCAGTCTAATCTCACTGTCAAGTCTAATCTCACTGTCCATTCTAATCTCACTGCCCAGTCCAATCTCACTGTCCAGTCTAATCTCACTGTCCAGTCTCATCACACTGTCCAGTATAATCTCAGTCTCCACTCCAATCTCACTGTCCAATCTAATCTCACTGTCCAGTCCAATCTCACTGTCCAGTCTAATCTCACTGTCCAGATTAATCTCACTGTCCAGTCTAATCACACTGTCCAGTCTAATCTCACTGTCTAGTCTAATCTCATTGTCCATTCTAGTCTCACTGTCCAGTCTAATCTCACTGTCCATTCTAATCTCACTGTCCAGTCTTATCTCACTGTCCAGTATAATCTCAGTCTCCACTCCAATCTCACTGTCCAATCTAATCTCACTGTCCAGTCCAATCTCACTGTCCAGTCTAATCTCACTGTCCAGACTAATCTCACTGTCCAGACTAATCGCACTGTCCAGTCTAATCTCACTGTCCAGTCTAATCACACTGTCCAGTCTAATATCACTGTCCAGACTAATCTCACTGTCCATTCTAATCTCACTGTCCAGTCTAATCTCACCGTCCATTCTAATCTCACTGTCCAGTCTAATCTCACTGTCTATTCAAATCCCACTGTCCAGCCTAATCTCACTGTCCAGTATAATCTCAGTCTCCACTCTAATCTCAATGTCCAATCTAATCTCACTGTCCAGTCTAATCTCACCGTCCAGTCCAATCTCACCGTCCAGTCTAATCTCACTGTCCAGACTAATCTCACTGTCCATTCTAATCTCACTGTCCAGTCTAATCTCACCGTCCATTCTAATCTCACTGTCCAGTCTAATCTCACCGTCCATTCTAATCTCACTGTCCAGTCTAATCTCACCGTCTATTCTAATCCCACTGTCCAGCCTAATCTCACTGTCCAGTATAATCTCAGTCTCCACTCCAATCTCACTGTCCAATCTAATCTCACTGTCCAGTCCAATCTCACTGTCCAGTCTAATCTCACTGTCTAGACTAATCTCACTGTCCATTCTAATCTCACTGTCCAGTCTAATCTCACTGTCCAGTCTAATCTCACTGTCCATTCTAATCTCACTGTCAAGTCTAATCTCACTGTCCAGTCTAATCTCAGTGTCGAGTCTACTCTCACCATTCAGTCTAATCTCACTGTCCAGTCTAATCTCACCGTCCAATCTAATCTCATCGTCCAGCCTAATCACACTGTCCAGTCTAATCACACGGTCCAGTCTAATCTCACCATCCAGTCTAATCTCACTGTCCAGTATAATCTCACTGTCCATTCTAATCTCACTGTCCAGTCTAATCTCACCGTCCATTCTAATCTCACTGTCCTGTCTAATCTCACTGTCCACTCTAATCACGCTGTCCCGTCTAATCTCACTTTCCAGTCTAATCTCACTGTCCAGTATAATCTCACTGTCCATTCTAATCTCACTGTCCAGTCTAATCTCACCGTCCATTCTAATCTCACTGTCCTGTCTAATCTCACTGTCCACTCTAATCACACTGTCCATTCTAATCTCACTGTCCAGTCTAATCTCACTGTCCTGTCTAATCACACTATCCCGTCTAATCTCACTGTCCAGTCTAATCTCACTGTCCTGTCTAATCTCACTGTCCGCTCAAATCACGCTGTCCCGTCTAATCTCACTGTCCAGTCTAATCTCACTGTCCAGTCTAATCTCACTGTCCATTCTAATCTCACTGTCCAGTCTAATCTCACCGTCCATTCTAATCTCACTGTCCAGTCTAATCTCACCGTCCATTCTAATCTCACTGTCCAGTCTAATCTCACTGTCTATTCTAATCCCACTGTCCAGCCTAATCTCACTGTCCAGTATAATCTCAGTCTCCACTCCAATCTCACTGTCCAATCTAATCTCACTGTCCAGTCCAATCTCACTGTCCAGTCTAATCTCACTGTCTAGACTAATCTCACTGTCCATTCTAATCTCACTGTCCAGTCTAATCTCACTGTCCAGTCTAATCTCACTGTCCATTCTAATCTCACTGTCAAGTCTAATCTCACTGTCCAGTCTAATCTCAGTGTCGAGTCTACTCTCACCATTCAGTCTAATCTCACTGTCCAGTCTAATCTCACCGTCCAATCTAATCTCATCGTCCAGCCTAATCACACTGTCCAGTCTAATCACACGGTCCAGTCTAATCTCACCATCCAGTCTAATCTCACTGTCCAGTATAATCTCACTGTCCATTCTAATCTCACTGTCCAGTCTAATCTCACCGTCCATTCTAATCTCACTGTCCTGTCTAATCTCACTGTCCACTCTAATCACGCTGTCCCGTCTAATCTCACTGTCCAGTATAATCTCACTGTCCATTCTAATCTCACTGTCCAGTCTAATCTCACCGTCCATTCTAATCTCACTGTCCTGTCTAATCTCACTGTCCACTCTAATCACACTGTCCATTCTAATCTCACTGTCCAGTCTAATCTCACTGTCCTGTCTAATCACACTATCCCGTCTAATCTCACTGTCCAGTCTAATCTCACTGTCCTGTCTAATCTCACTGTCCGCTCAAATCACGCTGTCCCGTCTAATCTCACTGTCCAGTCTAATCTCACTGTCCAGTCTAATCTCACTGTCCATTCTAATCTCACTGTCCAGTCTAATCTCACTGTCCATTCTAATCTCACTGTCCAGACTAATCTCACTGTCCATTCTAATCTCACTGTCAAGTCTAATCTCACTGTCCAGTCTAATCTCACTGTCCAGTCTAATCTCACTGTCCATTCTAATCTCACTGTCCAGTCTAATCTCACTGTCCAGTCTTATCTCACTGTCCAGTCTAATCTCACTGTCCAGTCTAATCTCACTGTCCAGTCTAATCTCACTGTCAAGTCTAATCTCACTGTCCATTCTAATCTCACTGCCCAGTCCAATCTCACTGTCCAGTCTAATCTCACTGTCCAGTCTAATCTCACTGTCTATTCTAATCCCACTGCCCAGTCCAATCTCACTGTCCAGTCTAATCTCACTGTCAAGTCTAATCTCACTGTCCATTCTAATCTCACTGCCCAGTCCAATCTCACTGTCCAGTCTAATCTCACTGTCCAGTCTAATCTCAGTGTCGAGTCTACTCTCACCATTCAGTCTAATCTCACTGTCCAGTCTAATCTCACCGTCCAATCTAATCTCATCGTCCAGCCTAATCACACTGTCCAGTCTAATCACACGGTCCAGTCTAATCGCACCATCCAGTCTAATCTCACTGTCCAGTATAATCTCACTGTCCATTCTAATCTCACTGTCCAGTCTAATCTCACCGTCCATTCTAATCTCACTGTCCTGTCTAATCTCACTGTCCACTCTAATCACGCTGTCCCGTCTAATCTCACTGTCCAGTATAATCTCACTGTCCATTCTAATCTCACTGTCCAGTCTAATCTCACCGTCCATTCTAATCTCACTGTCCTGTCTAATCTCACTGTCCACTCTAATCACACTGTCCATTCTAATCTCACTGTCCAGTCTAATCTCACTGTCCTGTCTAATCACACTATCCCGTCTAATCTCACTGTCCAGTCTAATCTCACTGTCCTGTCTAATCTCACTGTCCGCTCAAATCACGCTGTCCCGTCTAATCTCACTGTCCAGTCTAATCTCACTGTCCAGTCTAATCTCACTGTCCATTCTAATCTCACTGTCCAGTCTAATCTCACTGTCCATTCTAATCTCACTGTCCAGACTAATCTCATTGTCCATTCTAATCTCACTGTCCAGTCTAATCTCACTGTCCATTCTAATCTCACTGTCCAGTCTAATCTCACTGTCCAGTCTTATCTCACTGTCCAGTCTAATCTCACTGTCCAGTCTAATCTCACTGTCCAGTCTAATCTCACTGTCAAGTCTAATCTCACTGTCCATTCTAATCTCACTGCCCAGTCCAATCTCACTGTCCAGTCTAATCTCACTGTCCAGTCTAATCTCACTGTCTATTCTAATCCCACTGCCCAGTCCAATCTCACTGTCCAGTCTAATCTCACTGTCAAGTCTAATCTCACTGTCCATTCTAATCTCACTGCCCAGTCCAATCTCACTGTCCAGTCTAATCTCACTGTCCAGTCTCATCACACTGTCCAGTATAATCTCAGTCTCCACTCCAATCTCACTGTCCAATCTAATCTCACTGTCCAGTCCAATCTCACTGTCCAGTCTAATCTCACTGTCCAGATTAATCTCACTGTCCAGTCTAATCACACTGTCCAGTCTAATCTCACTGTCTAGTCTAATCTCATTGTCCATTCTAGTCTCACTGTCCAGTCTAATCTCACTGTCCATTCTAATCTCACTGTCCAGTCTTATCTCACTGTCCAGTATAATCTCAGTCTCCACTCCAATCTCACTGTCCAATCTAATCTCACTGTCCAGTCCAATCTCACTGTCCAGTCTAATCTCACTGTCCAGACTAATCTCACTGTCCAGACTAATCGCACTGTCCAGTCTAATCTCACTGTCCAGTCTAATCACACTGTCCAGTCTAATATCACTGTCCAGACTAATCTCACTGTCCATTCTAATCTCACTGTCCAGTCTAATCTCACCGTCCATTCTAATCTCACTGTCCAGTCTAATCTCACTGTCTATTCAAATCCCACTGTCCAGCCTAATCTCACTGTCCAGTATAATCTCAGTCTCCACTCTAATCTCAATGTCCAATCTAATCTCACTGTCCAGTCTAATCTCACCGTCCAGTCCAATCTCACCGTCCAGTCTAATCTCACTGTCCAGACTAATCTCACTGTCCATTCTAATCTCACTGTCCAGTCTAATCTCACCGTCCATTCTAATCTCACTGTCCAGTCTAATCTCACCGTCCATTCTAATCTCACTGTCCAGTCTAATCTCACCGTCCATTCTAATCTCACTGTCCAGTCTAATCTCACCGTCCAGTCCAATCTCACTGTCCAGTCTAATCTCACTGTCCAGACTAATCTCACTGTCCATTCTAATCTCACTGTCCAGTCTAATCTCACCGTCCATTCTAATCTCACTGTCCAGTCTAATCTCACCGTCCATTCTAATCTCACTGTCCAGTCTAATCTCACCGTCCATTCTAATCTCACTGTCCAGTCTAATCTCACTGTCTATTCTAATCCCACTGTCCAGCCTAATCTCACTGTCCAGTATAATCTCAGTCTCCACTCCAATCTCACTGTCCAATCTAATCTCACTGTCCAGTCCAATCTCACTGTCCAGTCCAATCTCACTGTCTAGACTAATCTCACTGTCCATTCTAATCTCACTGTCCAGTCTAATCTCACTGTCCAGTCTAATCTCACTGTCCATTCTAATCTCACTGTCAAGTCTAATCTCACTGTCCAGTCTAATCTCAGTGTCGAGTCTACTCTCACCATTCAGTCTAATCTCACTGTCCAGTCTAATCTCACCGTCCAATCTAATCTCATCGTCCAGCCTAATCACACTGTCCAGTCTAATCACACGGTCCAGTCTAATCTCACCATCCAGTCTAATCTCACTGTCCAGTATAATCTCACTGTCCATTCTAATCTCACTGTCCAGTCTAATCTCACCGTCCATTCTAATCTCACTGTCCTGTCTAATCTCACTGTCCACTCTAATCACGCTGTCCCGTCTAATCTCACTTTCCAGTCTAATCTCACTGTCCAGTATAATCTCACTGTCCATTCTAATCTCACTGTCCAGTCTAATCTCACCGTCCATTCTAATCTCACTGTCCTGTCTAATCTCACTGTCCACTCTAATCACACTGTCCATTCTAATCTCACTGTCCAGTCTAATCTCACTGTCCTGTCTAATCACACTATCCCGTCTAATCTCACTGTCCAGTCTAATCTCACTGTCCTGTCTAATCTCACTGTCCGCTCAAATCACGCTGTCCCGTCTAATCTCACTGTCCAGTCTAATCTCACTGTCCAGTCTAATCTCACTGTCCATTCTAATCTCACTGTCCAGTCTAATCTCACCGTCCATTCTAATCTCACTGTCCAGTCTAATCTCACCGTCCATTCTAATCTCACTGTCCAGTCTAATCTCACTGTCTATTCTAATCCCACTGTCCAGCCTAATCTCACTGTCCAGTATAATCTCAGTCTCCACTCCAATCTCACTGTCCAATCTAATCTCACTGTCCAGTCCAATCTCACTGTCCAGTCTAATCTCACTGTCTAGACTAATCTCACTGTCCATTCTAATCTCACTGTCCAGTCTAATCTCACTGTCCAGTCTAATCTCACTGTCCATTCTAATCTCACTGTCAAGTCTAATCTCACTGTCCAGTCTAATCTCAGTGTCGAGTCTACTCTCACCATTCAGTCTAATCTCACTGTCCAGTCTAATCTCACCGTCCAATCTAATCTCATCGTCCAGCCTAATCACACTGTCCAGTCTAATCACACGGTCCAGTCTAATCTCACCATCCAGTCTAATCTCACTGTCCAGTATAATCTCACTGTCCATTCTAATCTCACTGTCCAGTCTAATCTCACCGTCCATTCTAATCTCACTGTCCTGTCTAATCTCACTGTCCACTCTAATCACGCTGTCCCGTCTAATCTCACTGTCCAGTATAATCTCACTGTCCATTCTAATCTCACTGTCCAGTCTAATCTCACCGTCCATTCTAATCTCACTGTCCTGTCTAATCTCACTGTCCACTCTAATCACACTGTCCATTCTAATCTCACTGTCCAGTCTAATCTCACTGTCCTGTCTAATCACACTATCCCGTCTAATCTCACTGTCCAGTCTAATCTCACTGTCCTGTCTAATCTCACTGTCCGCTCAAATCACGCTGTCCCGTCTAATCTCACTGTCCAGTCTAATCTCACTGTCCAGTCTAATCTCACTGTCCATTCTAATCTCACTGTCCAGTCTAATCTCACTGTCCATTCTAATCTCACTGTCCAGACTAATCTCACTGTCCATTCTAATCTCACTGTCAAGTCTAATCTCACTGTCCAGTCTAATCTCACTGTCCAGGCTAATCTCACTGTCCATTCTAATCTCACTGTCCAGTCTAATCTCACTGTCCAGTCTTATCTCACTGTCCAGTCTAATCTCACTGTCCAGTCTAATCTCACTGTCCAGTCTAATCTCACTGTCAAGTCTAATCTCACTGTCCATTCTAATCTCACTGCCCAGTCCAATCTCACTGTCCAGTCTAATCTCACTGTCCAGTCTAATCTCACTGTCTATTCTAATCCCACTGCCCAGTCCAATCTCACTGTCCAGTCTAATCTCACTGTCAAGTCTAATCTCACTGTCCATTCTAATCTCACTGCCCAGTCCAATCTCACTGTCCAGTCTAATCTCACTGTCCAGTCTCATCACACTGTCCAGTATAATCTCAGTCTCCACTCCAATCTCACTGTCCAATCTAATCTCACTGTCCAGTCCAATCTCACTGTCCAGTCTAATCTCACTGTCCAGATTAATCTCACTGTCCAGTCTAATCACACTGTTCAGTCTAATCTCACTGTCTAGTCTAATCTCATTGTCCATTCTAGTCTCACTGTCCAGTCTAATCTCACTGTCCATTCTAATCTCACTGTCCAGTCTTATCTCACTGTCCAGTATAATCTCAGTCTCCACTCCAATCTCACTGTCCAATCTAATCTCACTGTCCAGTCCAATCTCACTGTCCAGTCTAATCTCACTGTCCAGACTAATCTCACTGTCCAGACTAATCGCACTGTCCAGTCTAATCTCACTGTCCAGTCTAATCACACTGTCCAGTCTAATATCACTGTCCAGACTAATCTCACTGTCCATTCTAATCTCACTGTCCAGTCTAATCTCACCGTCCATTCTAATCTCACTGTCCAGTCTAATCTCACTGTCTATTCAAATCCCACTGTCCAGCCTAATCTCACTGTCCAGTATAATCTCAGTCTCCACTCTAATCTCAATGTCCAATCTAATCTCACTGTCCAGTCTAATCTCACCGTCCAGTCCAATCTCACCGTCCAGTCTAATCTCACTGTCCAGACTAATCTCACTGTCCATTCTAATCTCACTGTCCAGTCTAATCTCACCGTCCATTCTAATCTCACTGTCCAGTCTAATCTCACCGTCCATTCTAATCTCACTGTCCAGTCTAATCTCACCGTCCATTCTAATCTCACTGTCCAGTCTAATCTCACCGTCCAGTCCAATCTCACTGTCCAGTCTAATCTCACTGTCCAGACTAATCTCACTGTCCATTCTAATCTCACTGTCCAGTCTAATCTCACCGTCCATTCTTATCTCACTGTCCAGTCTAATCTCACCGTCCATTCTAATCTCACTGTCCAGTCTAATCTCACCGTCCATTCTAATCTCACTGTCCAGTCTAATCTCACTGTCTATTCTAATCCCACTGTCCAGCCTAATCTCACTGTCCAGTATAATCTCAGTCTCCACTCCAATCTCACTGTCCAATCTAATCTCACTGTCCAGTCCAATCTCACTGTCCAGTCTAATCTCACTGTCTAGACTAATCTCACTGTCCATTCTAATCTCACTGCCCAGTCTAATCTCACTGTCCAGTCTAATCTCACTGTCCATTCTAATCTCACTGTCAAGTCTAATCTCACTGTCCAGTCTAATCTCAGTGTCGAGTCTACTCTCACCATTCAGTCTAATCTCACTGTCCAGTCTAATCTCACCGTCCAATCTAATCTCATCGTCCAGCCTAATCACACTGTCCAGTCTAATCACACGGTCCAGTCTAATCTCACCATCCAGTCTAATCTCACTGTCCAGACTAATCTCACTGTCCATTCTAATCTCACTGTCCAGTCTAATCTCACCGTCCATTCTAATCTCACTGTCCAGTCTAATCTCACTGTCTATTCAAATCCCACTGTCCAGCCTAATCTCACTGTCCAGTATAATCTCAGTCTCCACTCTAATCTCACTGTCCAATCTAATCTCACTGTCCAGTCTAATCTCACCGTCCAGTCCAATCTCACCGTCCAGTCTAATCTCACTGTCCAGACTAATCTCACTGTCCATTCTAATCTCACTGTCCAGTCTAATCTCACCGTCCATTCTAATCTCACTGTCCAGTCTAATCTCACCGTCCATTCTAATCTCACTGTCCAGTCTAATCTCACCGTCCATTCTAATCTCACTGTCCAGTCTAATCTCACCGTCCAGTCCAATCTCACTGTCCAGTCTAATCTCACTGTCCAGACTAATCTCACTGTCCATTCTAATCTCACTGTCCAGTCTAATCTCACCGTCCATTCTAATCTCACTGTCCAGTCTAATCTCACCGTCCATTCTAATCTCACTGTCCAGTCTAATCTCACTGTCCATTCTAATCTCACTGTCCAGTCTAATCTCACTGTCTATTCTAATCCCACTGTCCAGCCTAATCTCACTGTCCAGTATAATCTCAGTCTCCACTCCAATCTCACTGTCCAATCTAATCTCACTGTCCAGTCCAATCTCACTGTCCAGTCTAATCTCACTGTCTAGACTAATCTCACTGTCCATTCTAATCTCACTGTCCAGTCTAATCTCACTGTCCAGTCTAATCTCACTGTCCATTCTAATCTCACTGTCAAGTCTAATCTCACTGTCCAGTCTAATCTCAGTGTCGAGTCTACTCTCACCATTCAGTCTAATCTCACTGTCCAGTCTAATCTCACCGTCCAATCTAATCTCATCGTCCAGCCTAATCACACTGTCCAGTCTAATCACACGGTCCAGTCTAATCTCACCATCCAGTCTAATCTCACTGTCCAGTATAATCTCACTGTCCATTCTAATCTCACTGTCCAGTCTAATCTCACCGTCCATTCTAATCTCACTGTCCTGTCTAATCTCACTGTCCACTCTAATCACGCTGTCCCGTCTAATCTCACTGTCCAGTATAATCTCACTGTCCATTCTAATCTCACTGTCCAGTCTAATCTCACCGTCCATTCTAATCTCACTGTCCTGTCTAATCTCACTGTCCACTCTAATCACACTGTCCATTCTAATCTCACTGTCCAGTCTAATCTCACTGTCCTGTCTAATCACACTATCCCGTCTAATCTCACTGTCCAGTCTAATCTCACTGTCCTGTCTAATCTCACTGTCCGCTCAAATCACGCTGTCCCGTCTAATCTCACTGTCCAGTCTAATCTCACTGTCCAGTCTAATCTCACTGTCCATTCTAATCTCACTGTCCAGTCTAATCTCACTGTCCATTCTAATCTCAATGTCCAGACTAATCTCACTGTCCATTCTAATCTCACTGTCAAGTCTAATCTCACTGTCCAGTCTAATCTCACTGTCCAGTCTAATCTCACTGTCCATTCTAATCTCACTGTCCAGTCTAATCTCACTGTCCAGTCTTATCTCACTGTCCAGTCTAATCTCACTGTCCAGTCTAATCTCACTGTCCAGTCTAATCTCACTGTCAAGTCTAATCTCACTGTCCATTCTAATCTCACTGCCCAGTCCAATCTCACTGTCCAGTCTAATCTCACTGTCCAGTCTAATCTCACTGTCTATTCTAATCCCACTGCCCAGTCCAATCTCACTGTCCAGTCTAATCTCACTGTCAAGTCTAATCTCACTGTCCATTCTAATCTCACTGCCCAGTCCAATCTCACTGTCCAGTCTAATCTCACTGTCCAGTCTCATCACACTGTCCAGTATAATCTCAGTCTCCACTCCAATCTCACTGTCCAATCTAATCTCACTGTCCAGTCCAATCTCACTGTCCAGTCTAATCTCACTGTCCAGATTAATCTCACTGTCCAGTCTAATCACACTGTCCAGTCTAATCTCACTGTCTAGTCTAATCTCATTGTCCATTCTAGTCTCACTGTCCAGTCTAATCTCACTGTCCATTCTAATCTCACTGTCCAGTCTTATCTCACTGTCCAGTATAATCTCAGTCTCCACTCCAATCTCACTGTCCAATCTAATCTCACTGTCCAGTCCAATCTCACTGTCCAGTCTAATCTCACTGTCCAGACTAATCTCACTGTCCAGACTAATCGCACTGTCCAGTCTAATCTCACTGTCCAGTCTAATCACACTGTCCAGTCTAATATCACTGTCCAGACTAATCTCACTGTCCATTCTAATCTCACTGTCCAGTCTAATCTCACCGTCCATTCTAATCTCACTGTCCAGTCTAATCTCACTGTCCAGTCTAATCTCACTGTCAAGTCTAATCTCACTGTCCATTCTAATCTCACTGCCCAGTCCAATCTCACTGTCCAGTCTAATCTCACTGTCCAGTCTAATCTCACTGTCTATTCTAATCCCACTGCCCAGTCCAATCTCACTGTCCAGTCTAATCTCACTGTCAAGTCTAATCTCACTGTCCATTCTAATCTCACTGCCCAGTCCAATCTCACTGTCCAGTCTAATCTCACTGTCCAGTCTCATCACACTGTCCAGTATAATCTCAGTCTCCACTCCAATCTCACTGTCCAATCTAATCTCACTGTCCAGTCCAATCTCACTGTCCAGTCTAATCTCACTGTCCAGATTAATCTCACTGTCCAGTCTAATCACACTGTCCAGTCTAATCTCACTGTCTAGTCTAATCTCATTGTCCATTCTAGTCTCACTGTCCAGTCTAATCTCACTGTCCATTCTAATCTCACTGTCCAGTCTTATCTCACTGTCCAGTATAATCTCAGTCTCCACTCCAATCTCACTGTCCAATCTAATCTCACTGTCCAGTCCAATCTCACTGTCCAGTCTAATCTCACTGTCCAGACTAATCTCACTGTCCAGACTAATCGCACTGTCCAGTCTAATCTCACTGTCCAGTCTAATCACACTGTCCAGTCTAATATCACTGTCCAGACTAATCTCACTGTCCATTCTAATCTCACTGTCCAGTCTAATCTCACCGTCCATTCTAATCTCACTGTCCAGTCTAATCTCACTGTCTATTCAAATCCCACTGTCCAGCCTAATCTCACTGTCCAGTATAATCTCAGTCTCCACTCAAATCTCAATGTCCAATCTAATCTCACTGTCCAGTCTAATCTCACCGTCCAGTCCAATCTCACCGTCCAGTCTAATCTCACTGTCCAGACTAATCTCACTGTCCATTCTAATCTCACTGTCCAGTCTAATCTCACCGTCCATTCTAATCTCACTGTCCAGTCTAATCTCACCGTCCATTCTAATCTCACTGTCCAGTCTAATCTCACCGTCCATTCTAATCTCACTGTCCAGTCTAATCTCACCGTCCAGTCCAATCTCACTGTCCAGTCTCATCTCACTGTCCAGACTAATCTCACTGTCCATTCTAATCTCACTGTCCAGTCTAATCTCACCGTCCATTCTAATCTCACTGTCCAGTCTAATCTCACCGTCCATTCTAATCTCACTGTCCAGTCTAATCTCACCGTCCATTCTAATCTCACTGTCCAGTCTAATCTCACTGTCTATTCTAATCCCACTGTCCAGCCTAATCTCACTGTCCAGTATAATCTCAGTCTCCACTCCAATCTCACTGTCCAATCTAATCTCACTGTCCAGTCCAATCTCACTGTCCAGTCTAATCTCACTGTCTAGACTAATCTCACTGTCCATTCTAATCTCACTGTCCAGTCTAATCTCACTGTCCAGTCTAATCTCACTGTCCATTCTAATCTCACTGTCAAGTCTAATCTCACTGTCCAGTCTAATCTCAGTGTCGAGTCTACTCTCACCATTCAGTCTAATCTCACTGTCCAGTCTAATCTCACCGTCCAATCTAATCTCATCGTCCAGCCTAATCACACTGTCCAGTCTAATCACACGGTCCAGTCTAATCTCACCATCCAGTCTAATCTCACTGTCCAGTATAATCTCACTGTCCATTCTAATCTCACTGTCCAGTCTAATCTCACCGTCCATTCTAATCTCACTGTCCTGTCTAATCTCACTGTCCACTCTAATCACGCTGTCCCGTCTAATCTCACTTTCCAGTCTAATCTCACTGTCCAGTATAATCTCACTGTCCATTCTAATCTCACTGTCCAGTCTAATCTCACCGTCCATTCTAATCTCACTGTCCTGTCTAATCTCACTGTCCACTCTAATCACACTGTCCATTCTAATCTCACTGTCCAGTCTAATCTCACTGTCCTGTCTAATCACACTATCCCGTCTAATCTCACTGTCCAGTCTAATCTCACTGTCCTGTCTAATCTCACTGTCCGCTCAAATCACGCTGTCCCGTCTCATCTCACTGTCCAGTCTAATCTCACTGTCCAGTCTAATCTCACTGTCCATTCTAATCTCACTGTCCAGTCTTATCTCACTGTCTATTCTAATCTCACTGTCCATTCTAATCTCACTGTCAAGTCTAATCTCACTGTCCATTCTAATCTCACTGTCCAGTCTTATCTCACTGTCAAGTCTAATCTCACTGTCCTGTCTAATCTCACTGTCCAGTCTAATCTCACTGTCCATTCTAATCTCACTGCCCAGTCCAATCTCACTGTCCAGTCTAATCTCACTGTCCAGTCTAGTCTCACTGTCTAGTCTAATCTCATTGTCCATTCTAATCTCACTGTCCAGTCTAATCTCACTGTCTATTCAAATCCCACTGTCCAGCCTAATCTCACTGTCCAGTATAATCTCAGTCTCCACTCTAATCTCACTGTCCAATCTAATCTCACTGTCCAGTCTAATCTCACCGTCCAGTCCAATCTCACCGTCCAGTCTAATCACACTGTCCATTCTAATCTCACTGTCCAGTCTAATCTCATCGTCCATTCTAATCTCACTGTCCAGTCTAATCTCACCGTCCATTCTAATCTCACTGTCCAGTCTAATCTCACCGTCCATTCTAATCTGACTGTCCAGTCTAATCTCACCGACCAGTCCAATCTCACTGTCCAGTCTAATCTCACTGTCCAGACTAATCTCACTGTCCATTCTAATCTCACTGTCCAGTCTAATCTCACCGTCCATTCTAATCTCACTGTCCAGTCTAATCTCACCGTCCATTCTAATCTCACTGTCCAGTCTAATCTCACTGTCTATTCTAATCCCACTGTCCAGCCTAATCTCACTGTCCAGTATAATCTCAGTCTCCACTCCAATCTCACTGTCCAATCTAATCTCACTGTCCAGTCCAATCTCACTGTCCAGTCTAATCTCACTGTCTAGACTAATCTCACTGTCCATTCTAATCTCACTGTCCAGTCTAATCTCACTGTCCAGTCTAATCTCACTGTCCATTCTAATCTCACTGTCAAGTCTAATCTCACTGTCCAGTCTAATCTCAGTGTCGAGTCTACTCTCACCATTCAGTCTAATCTCACCGTCCAGTCTAATCTCACCGTCCAATCTAATCTCATCGTCCAGTCTAATCTCACCATCCAGTCTAATCTCACTGTCCAGTATAATCTCACTCTCCATTCTAATCTCACTGTCCAGTCTAATCTCACCGTCCATTCTAATCTCACTGTCCTGTCTAATCTCACTGTCCACTCTAATCACGCTGTCCCGTCTAATCGCACTGTCCATTCTAATCTCACTGTCCTGTCTAATCTCACTGTCTATTCTAATCTCACTGTCCTGTCTAATCTCACTGTCCAGTCTAATCTCACTGTCCAGTCTAATCTCACTGTCAAGTCTAATCTCACTGTCCTGTCTAATCTCACTGTCCAGTCTAATCTCACTGTCCAGTCTAATCTCACTGTCCAGTCTAATCACACAGTCCTGTCTAATCACACTGTCCTGTCTAATCTCACTGTCCGCTCTAATCACGCTGTCCCGTCTAATCTCACTGTCCAGTCTAATCTCACTGTCCAGTCTAATCTCACTGTCTATTCTAATCTCACTGTCCATTCTAATCTCACTGTCAAGTCTAATCTCACTGTCCATTCTAATCTCACTGTCCAGTCTTATCTCACTGTCAAGTCTAATCTCGCTGTCCTGTCTAATCTCACTGTCCAGTCTAATCTCACTGTCCATTCTAATCTCACTGCCCAGTCCAATCTCACTGTCCAGTCTAATCTCACTGTCCATTCTAATCTCACTGTCCAGTCTAATCTCACTGTCTAGTCTAATCTCATTGTCCATTCTAGTCTCACTGTCCAGTCTTATCTCACTGTCCATTCTAATCTCACTGTCCATTCTAATCTCACTGTCCAGTCTTATCTCACTGTCCAGTATAATCTCAGTCTCCACTCCAATCTCACTGTCCAATCTAATCTCACTGTCCAGTCCAATCTCACTGTCCAGTCTAATCTCACTGTCCAGATTAATCTCACTGTCCAGTCTAATCACACTGTCCAGTCTAATCTCACTGTCTAGTCTAATCTCATTGTCCATTCTAGTCTCACTGTCCAGTCTAATCTCACTGTCCATTCTAATCTCACTGTCCAGTCTTATCTCACTGTCCAGTATAATCTCAGTCTCCACTCCAATCTCACTGTCCAATCTAATCTCACTGTCCAGTCCAATCTCACTGTCCAGTCTAATCTCACTGTCCAGACTAATCTCACTGTCCAGACTAATCTCACTGTCCAGTCTAATCTCACTGTCCAGTCTAATCACACTGTCCAGTCTAATCACACTGTCCAGTCTAATATCACTGTCCAGTCTAATCTCACCGTCCATTCTAATCTCACTGTCCAGTCTAATCTCACTGTCCAGTCTTATCTCACTGTCTATTCTAATCTCACTGTCCATTCTAATCTCACTGTCAAGTCTAATCTCACTGTCCATTCTAATCTCACTGTCCAGTCTTATCTCACTGTCAAGTCTAATCTCACTGTCCTGTCTAATCTCACTGTCCAGTCTAATCTCACTGTCCATTCTAATCTCACTGCCCAGTCCAATCTCACTGTCCAGTCTAATCTCACTGTCCATTCTAATCTCACTGTCCAGTCTAATCTCACTGTCTAGTCTAATCTCATTGTCCATTCTAGTCTCACTGTCCAGTCTTATCTCACTGTCCATTCTAATCTCACTGTCCATTCTAATCTCACTGTCCAGTCTTATCTCACTGTCCAGTATAATCTCAGTCTCCACTCCAATCTCACTGTCCAATCTAATCTCACTGTCCAGTCCAATCTCACTGTCCAGTCTAATCTCACTGTCCAGATTAATCTCACTGTCCAGTCTAATCACACTGTCCAGTCTAATCTCACTGTCTCGTCTAATCTCATTGTCCATTCTAGTCTCACTGTCCAGTCTAATCTCACTGTCCATTCTAATCTCACTGTCCAGTCCTATCTCACTGTCCAGTATAATCTCAGTCTCCACTCCAATCTCACTGTCCAATCTAATCTCACTGTCCAGTCCAATCTCACTGTCCAGTCTAATCTCACTGTCCAGACTAATCTCACTGTCCAGACTAATCTCACTGTCCAGTCTAATCTCACTGTCCAGTCTAATCACACTGTCCAGTCTAATATCACTGTCCAGACTAATCTCACTGTCCATTCTAATCTCACTGTCCAGTCTAATCTCACCGTCCATTCTAATCTCACTGTCCAGTCTAATCTCACTGTCTATTCATATCCCACTGTCCAGCCTAATCTCACTGTCCAGTATAATCTCAGTCTCCACTCTAATCTCACTGTCCAATCTAATCTCACTGTCCAGTCTAATCTCACCGTCCAGTCCAATCTCACCGTCCAGTCTAATCTCACTGCCCAGACTAATCTCACTGTCCATTCTAATCTCACTGTCCAGTCTAATCTCACCGTCCATTCTAATCTCACCGTCCATTCTAATCACACGGTCCAGTCTAATCTCACCATCCAGTCTAATCTCACTGTCCAGTCTAATCTCACCGTCCATTCTAATCTCACTGTCCAGTCTAATCTCACCGTCCATTCTAATCTCACTGTCCATTCTAATCACACTGTCCAGTCTAATCTCACCGTCCAGTCCAATCTCACTGTCCAATCTAATCTCACTGTCCAGACTAATCTCACTGTCCATTCTAATCTCACTGTCCAGTCTAATCTCACCGTCCATTCTAATCTCACTGTCCAGTCTAATCTCACCGTCCATTCTAATCTCACTGTCCAGTCTAATCTCACCGTCCATTCTAATCTCACTGTCCTGTCTAATCTCACTGTCCACTCTAATCACGCTGTCCCGTCTAATCTCACTTTCCAGTCTAATCTCACTGTCCAGTATAATCTCACTGTCCATTCTAATCTCACTGTCCAGTCTAATCTCACCGTCCATTCTAATCTCACTGTCCTGTCTAATCTCACTGTCCACTCTAATCACACTGTCCATTCTAATCTCACTGTCCAGTCTAATCTCACTGTCCTGTCTAATCACACTATCCCGTCTAATCTCACTGTCCAGTCTAATCTCACTGTCCTGTCTAATCTCACTGTCCGCTCAAATCACGCTGTCCCGTCTAATCTCACTGTCCAGTCTAATCTCACTGTCCAGTCTAATCTCACTGTCCATTCTAATCTCACTGTCCAGTCTTATCTCACTGTCTATTCTAATCTCACTGTCCATTCTAATCTCACTGTCAAGTCTAATCTCACTGTCCATTCTAATCTCACTGTCCAGTCTTATCTCACTGTCAAGTCTAATCTCACTGTCCTGTCTAATCTCACTGTCCAGTCTAATCTCACTGTCCATTCTAATCTCACTGCCCAGTCCAATCTCACTGTCCAGTCTAATCTCACTGTCCAGTCTAGTCTCACTGTCTAGTCTAATCTCATTGTCCATTCTAATCTCACTGTCCAGTCTAATCTCACTGTCTATTCAAATCCCACTGTCCAGCCTAATCTCACTGTCCAGTATAATCTCAGTCTCCACTCTAATCTCACTGTCCAATCTAATCTCACTGTCCAGTCTAATCTCACCGTCCAGTCCAATCTCACCGTCCAGTCTAATCACACTGTCCATTCTAATCTCACTGTCCAGTCTAATCTCATCGTCCATTCTAATCTCACTGTCCAGTCTAATCTCACCGTCCATTCTAATCTCACTGTCCAGTCTAATCTCACCGTCCATTCTAATCTCACTGTCCAGTCTAATCTCACCGACCAGTCCAATCTCACTGTCCAGTCTAATCTCACTGTCCAGACTAATCTCACTGTCCATTCTAATCTCACTGTCCAGTCTAATCTCACCGTCCATTCTAATCTCACTGTCCAGTCTAATCTCACCGTCCATTCTAATCTCACTGTCCAGTCTAATCTCACTGTCTATTCTAATCCCACTGTCCAGCCTAATCTCACTGTCCAGTATAATCTCAGTCTCCACTCCAATCTCACTGTCCAATCTAATCTCACTGTCCAGTCCAATCTCACTGTCCAGTCTAATCTCACTGTCTAGACTAATCTCACTGTCCATTCTAATCTCACTGTCCAGTCTAATCTCACTGTCCAGTCTAATCTCACTGTCCATTCTAATCTCACTGTCAAGTCTAATCTCACTGTCCAGTCTAATCTCAGTGTCGAGTCTACTCTCACCATTCAGTCTAATCTCACCGTCCAGTCTAATCTCACCGTCCAATCTAATCTCATCGTCCATTCTAATCTCACCATCCAGTCTAATCTCACTGTCCAGTATAATCTCACTCTCCATTCTAATCTCACTGTCCAGTCTAATCTCACCGTCCATTCTAATCTCACTGTCCTGTCTAATCTCACTGTCCACTCTAATCACGCTGTCCCGTCTAATCGCACTGTCCATTCTAATCTCACTGTCCTGTCTAATCTCACTGTCTATTCTAATCTCACTGTCCTGTCTAATCTCACTGTCCAGTCTAATCTCACTGTCCAGTCTAATCTCACTGTCAAGTCTAATCTCACTGTCCTGTCTAATCTCACTGTCCAGTCTAATCTCACTGTCCAGTCTAATCTCACTGTCCAGTCTAATCACACAGTCCTGTCTAATCACACTGTCCTGTCTAATCTCACTGTCCGCTCTAATCACGCTGTCCCGTCTAATCTCACTGTCCAGTCTAATCTCACTGTCCAGTCTAATCTCACTGTCTATTCTAATCTCACTGTCCATTCTAATCTCACTGTCAAGTCTAATCTCACTGTCCATTCTAATCTCACTGTCCAGTCTTATCTCACTGTCAAGTCTAATCTCGCTGTCCTGTCTAATCTCACTGTCCAGTCTAATCTCACTGTCCATTCTAATCTCACTGCCCAGTCCAATCTCACTGTCCAGTCTAATCTCACTGTCCATTCTAATCTCACTGTCCAGTCTAATCTCACTGTCTAGTCTAATCTCATTGTCCATTCTAGTCTCACTGTCCAGTCTTATCTCACTGTCCATTCTAATCTCACTGTCCATTCTAATCTCACTGTCCAGTCTTATCTCACTGTCCAGTATAATCTCAGTCTCCACTCCAATCTCACTGTCCAATCTAATCTCACTGTCCAGTCCAATCTCACTGTCCAGTCTAATCTCACTGTCCAGATTAATCTCACTGTCCAGTCTAATCACACTGTCCAGTCTAATCTCACTGTCTAGTCTAATCTCATTGTCCATTCTAGTCTCACTGTCCAGTCTAATCTCACTGTCCATTCTAATCTCACTGTCCAGTCTTATCTCACTGTCCAGTATAATCTCAGTCTCCACTCCAATCTCACTGTCCAATCTAATCTCACTGTCCAGTCCAATCTCACTGTCCAGTCTAATCTCACTGTCCAGACTAATCTCACTGTCCAGACTAATCTCACTGTCCAGTCTAATCTCACTGTCCAGTCTAATCACACTGTCCAGTCTAATCACACTGTCCAGTCTAATATCACTGTCCAGTCTAATCTCACCGTCCATTCTAATCTCACTGTCCAGTCTAATCTCACTGTCCAGTCTTATCTCACTGTCTATTCTAATCTCACTGTCCATTCTAATCTCACTGTCAAGTCTAATCTCACTGTCCATTCTAATCTCACTGTCCAGTCTTATCTCACTGTCAAGTCTAATCTCACTGTCCTGTCTAATCTCACTGTCCAGTCTAATCTCACTGTCCATTCTAATCTCACTGCCCAGTCCAATCTCACTGTCCAGTCTAATCTCACTGTCCATTCTAATCTCACTGTCCAGTCTAATCTCACTGTCTAGTCTAATCTCATTGTCCATTCTAGTCTCACTGTCCAGTCTTATCTCACTGTCCATTCTAATCTCACTGTCCATTCTAATCTCACTGTCCAGTCTTATCTCACTGTCCAGTATAATCTCAGTCTCCACTCCAATCTCACTGTCCAATCTAATCTCACTGTCCAGTCCAATCTCACTGTCCAGTCTAATCTCACTGTCCAGATTAATCTCACTGTCCAGTCTAATCACACTGTCCAGTCTAATCTCACTGTCTCGTCTAATCTCATTGTCCATTCTAGTCTCACTGTCCAGTCTAATCTCACTGTCCATTCTAATCTCACTGTCCAGTCCTATCTCACTGTCCAGTATAATCTCAGTCTCCACTCCAATCTCACTGTCCAATCTAATCTCACTGTCCAGTCCAATCTCACTGTCCAGTCTAATCTCACTGTCCAGACTAATCTCACTGTCCAGACTAATCTCACTGTCCAGTCTAATCTCACTGTCCAGTCTAATCACACTGTCCAGTCTAATATCACTGTCCAGACTAATCTCACTGTCCATTCTAATCTCACTGTCCAGTCTAATCTCACCGTCCATTCTAATCTCACTGTCCAGTCTAATCTCACTGCCTATTCATATCCCACTGTCCAGCCTAATCTCACTGTCCAGTATAATCTCAGTCTCCACTCTAATCTCACTGTCCAATCTAATCTCACTGTCCAGTCTAATCTCACCGTCCAGTCCAATCTCACCGTCCAGTCTAATCTCACTGCCCAGACTAATCTCACTGTCCATTCTAATCTCACTGTCCAGTCTAATCTCACCGTCCATTCTAATCTCACCGTCCATTCTAATCACACGGTCCAGTCTAATCTCACCATCCAGTCTAATCTCACTGTCCAGTCTAATCTCACCGTCCATTCTAATCTCACTGTCCAGTCTAATCTCACCGTCCATTCTAATCTCACTGTCCATTCTAATCACACTGTCCAGTCTAATCTCACCGTCCAGTCCAATCTCACTGTCCAATCTAATCTCACTGTCCAGACTAATCTCACTGTCCATTCTAATCTCACTGTCCAGTCTAATCTCACCGTCCATTCTAATCTCACTGTCCAGTCTAATCTCACCGTCCATTCTAATCTCACTGTCCAGTCTAATCTCACCGTCCATTCTAATCTCACTGTCCAGTCTAATCTCACTGTCTATTCTAATCCCACTGTCCAGCCTAATCTCACTGTCCAGTATAATCTCAGTCTCCACTCCAATCTCACTGTCCAATCTAATCTCACTGTCCAGTCCAATCTCACTGTCCAGTCTAATCTCACTGTCTAGACTAATCTCACTGTCCATTCTAATCTCACTGTCAAGTCTAATCTCACTGTCCAGTCTAATCTCAGTGTCGAGTCTACTCTCACCATTCAGTCTAATCTCACTGTCCAGGCTAATCTCACCGTCCAATCTAATCTCATCGTCCAGTCTAATCACACTGTCCAGTCTAATCACACGGTCCAGTCTAATCTCACCATCCAGTCTAATCTCACTGTCCAGTATAATCTCACTGTCCATTCTAATCTCACCGTCCATTCTAATCTCACTGTCCTGTCTAATCTCACTGTCCACTCTAATCACACTGTCCCTCTAATCTCACTTTCCAGTCTAATCTCACTGTCCTGTCTAATCACACTGTCCCGTCTAATCTCACTGTCCAGTCTAATCTCACTGTCTGGTCCAATCTCACTGTCCATTCTAATCTCACTGTCCAGTCTAATCTCACTGTCCAGACTTATCTCACTGTCCTGTCTAATCTCACTGTCCTGTCTAATCTCACTGTCCAGACTTATCTCACTGTCCTGTCTAATCGCACTGTCCATTCTACTCTCACCGTCCATTCTAATCTCACTGTCCTGTCTAATCTCACTGTCCATTCTAATCACACTGTCTGGTCCAATCTCACTGTCCAGTCTAATCTCACTGTCCAGACTTATCTCACTGTCCCGTCTAATCTCACTGTCCATTCTACTCTCACCGTCCATTCTAATCTCACTGTCCTGTCTAATCTCACTGTCCAGTCTAATCTCACTGGCCTGTCTAATCTCACTGTCCAGTCTAATCTCACTGTCTAGACTAATCTCACTGTCCTGTCTAATCTCACAGTCCCGTCTAATCTCACTGTCCAGTCTAATCTCACTGTCTAGACTAATCTCACTGTCCATTCTAATCTCACTGTCAAGTCTAATCTCACTCTCCATTCTAATCTCACTGTCCCGTCTAATCTCACTGTCCAGTCTAATCTCACTGTCCAGACTAATCTCACTGTCCATTCTAATCTCACTGTCCAGTCTAATCTCACTGTCCAGTCTAATCTCACTGTCTATTCTAATCTCACTGTCCAGTCTAATCTCACTGTCCAGTCTAATCACACTGTCCCGTCTAATCTCACTGTCCAGTCTAATCACACTGTCCAGTCTAATCTCACTGTCCAGTCTAATCTCACTGTCCCATCTAATCTCACTGTCCTGTCTAATCTCACTGTCCATTCTAATCTCACTGTCCATTCTAATCTCACTGTCCTGTCTAATCTCACTGTCTATTCTAATCTCACTGTCCATTCTAATCTCACTGTCCAGTCTAATCTCACTGTCTATTCTAATCTCACTGTCCTGTCTAATCTCACTGTCCTGTCTAATCTCACTGTCCATTCTAATCTCACTGTCAAGTCTAATCTCACTGTCCATTCTAATCTCACTGTCCAGTCTAATCTCACTGTCAAGTCTAATCTCACTGTCTATTCTAATCTCACTGTCCATTCTAATCTCACTGTCCTGTCTAATCTCACTGTCCATTCTAATCTCACTGTCAAGTCTAATCTCACTGTCCATTCTAATCTCACTGTCCACTCCAATCTCACTGTCCTGTCTAATCTCACTGTCCCATCTAATCACACTGTCCCATCTAATCTCACTGTCCTGTCTAATCTCACTGTCCATTCTAATCTCACTGTCCTGTCTAATCTCACTGTCCAGTCTAATCTCACTGTCTATTCTAATCTCACTGTCCATTCTAATCTCACTGTCCTGTCTAATCTCACTGTCAAGTCTAATCACACTGTCCAGTCTAATCTCACTGTCCAGTCTAATCTCACCGTCCATTCTAATCTCACTGGCCTGTCTAATCTCACTGTCTATTCTAATCTCACTGTCCATTCTAATCTCACTGTCCAGTATAATATCACTGTCCAGTATAATCTCAGTCTCCAATCCAATCTCACTGTTCAGTCTATTCTCACTGTCATGGCTAATATCACCTGTGCAGCCTGACCTCAAATCATATCTGAATTGTCCAGACTAATCTCAAGTATGAACTTCAAACCCAACTGCCTAGTCTAATATTGACTGTCCAGTTTTATCTCACAGTCCAGCCAAATCTCAATTCTGACACCTGATTTCACTGTCTGGGCTAATCTCACTGTTGTCAGGATACTTTTGTAAAACCTTTGTCCGTTCTTTGTTTCCTTTTTCAATTCCTGTCCTGGCTGCCTTTAATCTACCCTCTTCTTGCTAGCTGCTGCAAAATGAAACACTCCTCGTTTAATGGACTTGCCTCGACCTTCTTTTTTAAGTTCTGTGGCAGAAGCCGTGAGGTCAGTTTGATACAATTGGCTAGCAGCCAATCAGTGTGGCTGAAATTCTGAACTATTTCCTGTTCTTGCACGTGATTGCTGGAGCCATTCAAAATCTTCTGGAAGAAAGGTGGGTTATCTGGAGAACTCCATTTTGTCCTCAGTTCCGTGAGTAGTTCAGCCGAGAAGCAACGGAAGACACTCTCTCTGTTCTGTTCTTGCTGCCAGTCCATTTTTAAAAGCTCCTAACCGGATCTGTGAATGCACTCTTGTATAAAAGTCAGACAGCCGTCAGAACTGTAAACCTTTGGAAGGAAAGATTGCAAGCAGTCTCTCAAGCAGGTCTGTGAGTCTTTAGTCCTTTGTCTGAAAGGCTGGGAGCAACCCTATCTGTGACCACTCTTTATGATTTAGCTGGAGTCGCCACACAGAAATCACACAAAGAGGAAAATCTGTGATTCTTCAGGTAAAATCTCCAGTAATTTCTCAGGGAGACGGGAGCTCCATCCGGTGGTCAAAGTTAGAATTGCACTGACCCGGATTTCTTATGTAAAACGCCACCTGGTGGTTGACAGACAGAACCGCACTAACTTGACCCTTTTGTATAAATCTATTCCCCAGAGTCCACAGCTGCAGTAGTAAAGATTGATCTTAAAACTTTTTCTTTCATCCATTTTTTAAAACTGCCGCTTCTACTCTTACAATGTGTCTGTCTGGTGTGTGTCAGGGCAGAGTGTGGGACTGGGTTTGGGGGTTAGGTAGACTGGTTTACCATTAACCTGTTATTTCTTTATATGTTCATCTTTTCCTGTTATTATGAATAAACACTTTGATAATGTTTTACTTATAAATCTGGGGCGAAATTCTCCCCAAACGGCACGATGTCCGCCGACTGGCGCCCAAAACGGCGCCAATCAGACGGGCATCGCGCCGCCCCAAAGGTGCAGAATGCTCCGCATCCTTGGGGGCCGAGCCCCGACACTGAGGGGCTAGGCCGATGCCGGAGGAATTTCCGCCCCGCCAGCTGGCGGAAATGGCGTTTGTTGCCCCGCCAGCTGGCGCGGAAATGACATTCGGGGCGGCGCATGCGCGGGAGCGTCAGCGGCCGCTGACAGTTTCCCGCGCATGTGCAGTGGAGAGAGTCTCTTCCGCCTCCACCATGGTGGAGACCGTTGCGGAGACGGAAGGGAAAGAGTGCCCCCACGGCCCAGGCCCGCCCGCGGATCGGTGGGCCCTGATCGCGGGCCAGGCCACCGTGGGGGTACCCCCCGGGGTCAAATCGCCCCGCGCCCCCCCCCAGGACCCCGGAGCCCGCCCACGCCGCCTGGTCCCGCCGGTAAATACCAACTTTAATTTACGCCGGCGGGACAGGCAATTTCTGGGCGGGACTTCGGCCCATCCGGGCCGGAGAATTGAGCGGGGGGCCCCGCCAACCGGCGCGGCCCGATTCCCGCCCCCGCCCAATCTCCGGTACCGGAGACTTCGGCGGGCAGCGGGGGCGGGATTCACGGCGGCCAACGGCCATTCTCCGACCCGCTGGGGGGTCGGAGAATGACGCCCCAGGTGTCTGCAACTCATTGGAGTAGTCAAGGGTTAAAGATCTTCACGAAACACAGATTATTGGTTAATTCACTTATGTTGGGACCCCGGGGTCTGTGGGGCTGTAATTGACCGCGCACTCGCCCAGGGTGTTGTAACGTAAATTCGGGGCTCGTCCGAGATTGGAAACATTGGATGGAGAATTGGATACAGGGTTAATTATAATGAGGCACAACGGGGTGGATTCTCTGCAGTCCCGCACCGAAATCGCGTTCGGCATGGGGGCGGAGAATCCAATTTCACGGCGAAGTCGGGCCCGGCACCGGTCCGGCGATTTTCCAGGACCCGAGAATTGGCGTGACCGCGGAGTACTCCGTGTGGCTGAAGGCCCATTGCCAGTGGCCAGCCCGGCCATCCTCCGCGCCCGACTGGCCGAGTTCCTGATGCCGTGGAAACAACAACCTATTGCCGGTGAGGATGCTCGCGCGGTGGCTGAGGACTCAGTCCACGGCCGCCCTGGTGGGGGGGGGGGTCGGACCATTGGGGGGGACAGATCGGTGCGGTCAGATCTTCGGGCACGTGGCTGATCGGTGGGCTCTAACTTCTATGTCTGTCTCCGCGGTCCAAGTCCCCAATGGTGCTCGACGCGACCGTTGGAGGCTGCCGGCCTGCGCATGCGCGGACTCAAAACTGGACGTGCGTGGGCCTGTATCCGCAGTTAAAGCTGCATTAATCACTCTGGGCCCCTGCTCGCCCCCTGCAGGTCATTGAATCTGCTCCACGTTTTCCTAGGATTCTGCAGAGTGAAACACCAGCGTTTTTACACCGACGAGGGGACAGAGTCCCATTGCGGGAGAATCCAGCCCCACGTTTGGAGTAATGTCACAAGATGGCTGTGCAATCTGCTAAGCAGTTTCTCCCAGGTGGAAGACTTAACTCTCGTACACTTAGTGGGGTTTCGCAAAGGGAAACCTGTTGAGTTGGCAGGTGAACTAGAAATGGTGGTACCAGCTAAAGTTAAGAAGGTGGAGACTGTTGAAATGATTGCCAAGCATTTAAATTTGATGCTGGTGTCAGGAGCACGGGGAAGCTGATGTGTAGTGTAGCACCAGGGGCTTCGTCAAATGGGGAAGAGGAGCAGGAGAGAACTCAGCTGCAGTTAGAGCATGAAAGGGAGTTTTTAAAAATGGAGATGAAGCAGAAAGAAACGGATATGGAACTGAAGAGAGAGGAAAGAGAAAGTGAGAGGAAAGAAAGAAAAAGAGAATGGGAAAGAGAGAGAGAGTGAATGGAAAAGAAATGGAGATGGAAATGAGGAAGCCGGAGTTAGGAAAAGATTTCCAGTTTAAGGCACTGGACAGGAGTGGGAATCATAGAATGTACAGTGCAGAAGGAGGCCATTTGGCCCATCGAGTCTGCACTGGCCCCTGGAAAGAGCACCCTACCTAAACCCCTACCTCCACCCTATCCCCTCACCTCCACCGTGTCCTCGAAACCCCACCTAACTGTTTTTTTGGACACTAAGAGGAATTTAGCACAGCCAATCCACCAAACCTGCACATCTTTGGGCTGTGGGAGGAAACCGGAGCCCCCGGAGGAAACCCACGCAGGCACAAGGAGAACGTGCAGACTCCGCACAGGCAGTGACCCAGCGGGGAATCGAACCTGGGACCCTGGCGCTGTGAAGCAACTGTGCTAGCCACTATGCTGCCGTGCTGCCCATACCAAGGGAAGCTGCCAGAGCATTAGAGGGGAGCCTCGTCCGAGAACAGAACTTCCTGGTGGTATGTTTAAGTTAATACAGGCACTCCTACAACTTGAAGAGAAAGAAGTAGAAGCGTTTTTTAGGGCTTTCGAGAAACTAGCAACCCAAATGTAGTGACCAAAAGGGAAGTGGACATTAGCTCTGCAGAGTATGTTGACAGGGAGTGCACAGGAAGTTTATGCTGCCTTACCGGAGCTGAAATCTAGGGATTGTGACACAGTAAAAATGGCTATTCTGGTTGTATATGAATCGGTTCCTGAAGCACATAGACAAAAATTCCGGAATTTGAAGAGACTGTCCACACAGACTAATGCAGAATTTGAAAGGGTTCCGCAGAACAATTTCAATAGATGGGTACGATCATTGGGAGCTGCGATGACCTGTGATGCAGCCTGATAGGCTGCTTTCTATGGTGCATCTGTAAAAGTTGGTAAGAGTCAATGTGGACATGCCGAATTTCCTTAGTTTCCTGAGGAAGTATAGGCGCTGTTGTGCTTTCTTGGTGGTAGCGTCGACGTGGGTGGACCAGGACAGATTTTTGGAGATGTGTACCCCTAGGAATTTGAAACTGCTAACCATCTCCACCTCGGCCCCGTTGATGCAGACAGGGGTGTGTACAGTACTTTGCTTCCTGAAGTCAATGACCAGCTCTTTAGTTTTGCTGGCATTGAGGGAGAGGTTGTTGTCGCTACACCACTCCACTAGGTTCTCAAACTTGTAGGTGGAGTTGGAACCAAATTTTGCCACGCATGTGTGTGTATAGAGAGTATAGTAGGGGGCTAAGTACGCAGCCTTGCGGGGCCCCGGTGTTGAGGACTACTGTGGAGGTGTTGTTGTTCATTCTTACTGATTGTGGTCTGTAGGTCAGAAAGTCGAGGATCCAGTTGCAGAGTGGGGAGCCAAGTCCTAGGTTTTGGAGCTTTGATATGAGCTTGGCTGGGATTATGATGTTGAAAGCGGAGCTGTAGTCAATAAATAGGAGTCTGATGTAGGAGTCCTTGTTTTCGAGATGCTCTAGGGTTGAGTGTAGGGCTAGGGAGATGGCGTCTGCTGTGGACTGGATGTGGTGCGTCCACATTGTGGAAACATGCAACCCTGTTGTGATCCATGGAACGCCAAGGCGAGTCTGAGATTCGATGGCCATGTTGGAGGATGAATCGGTGCTGGCCACCACAGACATTTGCGGACTGCTGACTACTTACGTTTACAGAAACATTTAAAACCCGGAATGCAAGAGGTTTCTGACAGAGTCATTATTGCAATCGTTGTTGTGAAGGCTGTATTCTTCCTGGAGGCAATAAAGTGTGCGACAGTACTTTATCATGTGTTTAAATGTCAAATTGTTAGCAATGCTGTAACTGAGCAGGGGATTGGATTGGTGATAGGAAAGATAACTATGTGTGTTTTTCCTACCTCATAATGAAATTAATAATCTTTATTGTCACAAGTAGGCTTACATTAACACTGCAATGAAGTTACTGCGTAAAGCCCCTAGTCGCCACATTCTGGCACCTGTCCGGTACACTGAGGGAGAATTCAGAATGTCCAATTCACCTAACAAGCACGTCTTTCGGGTCTTGTGGGAGGAAACCGGAGCGCCAGGAGGAAACCCATGCAGATACAGGGAGAATGTGCAGACTCTGCATGGACAGTGACCTAAGCCAGGAATCGAATCTGGAACCTTGCCCCTGTGAAACAACAGTGCTAACCACTGTGGTAGTCCATGTCCTGACATTTCAATCTTTTCGGGGGGAAGATAGGTTAGGATGTAGTTGTAAAACCTTTGTCCGTTCTGTGCTGCCATTGTTAATTCCTGTCTTAGTTGCCTTTACCCTACAATCTTCTTGCTAGTTGCTGCAAAATGAAACACCCCTGGTCGAATAGACTAACCAGGACTTCCATTTTAGATACTGTAGCAGAGCCCGTGATGTCAGTTTGATAGAATTGGCAAGCAGCCAATCAGTGTGGCTGAAATTCTGTACTATCTCCTGTTGTTGCTTGCGATTGGTGGAGCCATTCAGAATCTTCCGGAAGAAAGGCGGGTCACCTGGAGAGCTCCATTTTGTCCTCAGTTCCAGGAGGAGTTCAGCCTAGAAGCAGCTGCCAGACGATTTTTATAAACTCCCTGTCGGATCTGTGAAGGCATTCTTGTTTAAAAGGCAGACAGCCATCAGAACTGTAAGGCGAAATTCTCGAGAGAAAGATGGCAAGTTGGCGAGAGAAAGTTGCTCAACAAGGTCTGTGAGTCTTTAATCCTTTGTCTGAAGGGCTGGGAAGAATCCAATCTGCGATCACCTCTTTATGATGTCGCTGGTGTCTCCGCACAGAAATCGGACAAAGGGGAAAATCTGTGGGGTGGGATTTTCCACTGGTTTGATTGCCAGGACGAACAAGAGCGGCGACCGTGGGCGTCCCTGCCTTGTACCTCTGTGCAGCTGGAAGTATTCAGAGCTGGCAGTGTTAGTCTGAATGCTCGCCTTGGGGGCGATGCCCAGGGGTTTCACCCACAAGGTGAATCCTGCCCTCAGCCCAAACCACTCTACCACCTCGATGAGGAACTTCCATTCGACTCTGTCGAAACCTTTTCTGCACCTGTGGTGTTCTCTCCCCCGGGGGGTTCGCAGTTAGCTGTCTACCCTTGGCAAAGCCTGTTTAGTCCTCTGCGACCACCTCCGTTACGTAGTTCTCCAGTCTCTTGGCCAGGACTTTCACGAGTAGCTTCGCGTCTACATTAAGCAGTACAATGGGTCTGCATGATCCACACTCCATCGGGTCTGTGTCATTTTTGGGTATCGGCGATATTGTGGCCTGTGATAGCACAGGAGGCAGGATGCCCCTTGCCAGCGAGTCTGCGGACATGTCCCATAGATGTGGGGCCAGGGCTAGTGCAAATTCCTTCTGGAAGTCCGCCGGGTCCCAGCGCCTCGCCACCTGCATGGAGCTGATATTCTCCATGATTTCTCCCAGCTCCCTCCACCCATTGTCCCCCGCGCCATGTCCAGTCCACCGAGAAACCGTTTCATCTCTGAAATCCCCGTCGGTGTACAGCCCCCGGTAGAAGGTCTCAAACGCTTGGTTGGCCACTTTTTGCTCGATTACCAGTCTGCTATCCTTCACTTGCGCTACTTCCCTCGTCGCTGCCAGCTTTCTCAGCCGGCGAGCCAATAGGCGGCCAGCCCTTTCCTTGTGTTTGTAGAAGGTCCCTGTGTCTGGCGGAGTTGGTGCACTGCTTTCCTGGTGGATAGCAGGTTAAAGTCCATCTGTAGCTTTTTCCTCTGCACCAGAATCTCTACGATCGGGGCCTCGGAGTCTTTTCTGTCGACCTCCAGAAAGGAATCGATCAGTTGATGCCTGGCTGCCCTCTCTTCCCTATTTCTTTGTGTCCTGAAGGTATAATCTCTCCCCTAAGCACCGCCTTCAGAGCCTCCCAGAATGCAAAAGGTGAGACTTCCCATTCCGGTTATTTGGAACGTACTTGCCTATGGCCTGTGATATTTTTTGGCAGTAGACCTTATCAGCCAACAGGTCTGTGTCCAACCTCTACGTGGGGCCCTGGACACAGCCCGTCTCCAACCTCACATCCATGTAATATGGAGCATGGTCGGAGATAACTATCGAGAAATATTCCACTCTTACTATTCCTGGAAGCATCAATTTCCGCACTGCAAAGAAGTCTATCCTCGAGTGTGCTTTGCGGACCGGTGATAAGAACAAGAATTCCCTCTCACTGGGATGGAGGAGCTGCAACAGGTCCACCAGCCCAGCTGCTCCATGAATGTTCCCAGTTCCCTAGCCATGCCCATCCTTTGCCCCGATCTGGGGTTTGATCGGTCCGTTAATGAGTCCTGTACGGAGTCCCCCCACCCCCACCCCCATAATCAGTGGGTGGGTGTCGATGTCGGGGATTTCTGACATGGCCTTATTTGTAAATTCTGCGTCATCCCAGTTGGGAGCGTACACGTTTACCAGGTCTACCGGTGCCCCTTCCAAGACAACGCTGACCATGAGGTACCGTCCCCCTGAGTCCGTAACCGTCCTTGTCCCAGTGAACCTCGTCCTCTTTCTAATCAGTATGGCTACTCCCCTAGCCCTCGTCCTGTAGCATGAATAGTAGGTCTGTCCCACCCAACCCTTCCTTACCCACTGTCTGTCCTCCAGGAAGACCATGCCCACATGTTCTGGGGTTGCCCCAGACTTGTCGCGTTCCGGGCAGCCTTCTTCGAGGCGATGTCCAAGGTTGTGAGGGTGAGGGTGGAGCCCTTCCCGCGGGTATTGGAGCAGCCAGATCTTCATATGGGGAAGAGGGCCGACACCCTGGCTTTTGCATCCTTAATCGCACGCCGGAGAATCCTGCTCGGCTGGCGATCAGCAGCACCACCCACAGCCCCGGGCTGGCTGGCCTGGCGGAATCTCTCCCTCTGGAGAAGGTCAATTGCACCATCCGAGGGTCGGGCGAGGGGCTTCCGCACAGCGTGGGGACCATTAACCAGCTTCTTCCACAACCTGTTCGAGGCCAACAGCGACTAGGAAGGGAGTGAGGGGTAAGAGAGGGAGGAAGACAAGGGGACGCAGGTACAGGGGAAAGGTACAGGGGGAGGAGGGGCAGGGCCATACAATCCTCTCCCCCTCCCAGCAATAAACACTAAAAGCCCCACCAGAAAGAAGCAGAGCACAATAAGGGTCGCCCAGGGCAGACGGCAACACTGAGAGGGGATCTAAACTACCAACGAGGGAAGGTGGGGGGGGGGGGGGGGGGGGGGGACGGACTTCATGTAAAAACTGCTGTAAATAAGACACAAACGTGTTTGTAAATACCAGACACAAATGAGCTGTTACTCTGTAAAAACTGGAAAACACAAATAAAAATATATTTTTAAAAAACACTCTTCATTCCTTAGTGACACCATTAACACCCCCTTTGTCTTCTGTTCCTGACATCTTTGTCAATCTCTCCACAGCTCCAATCTACCCCTGGCCTTCTATTCTTCCCTACCCCCCCCCCCCCTCTCCAACTATATCATTCATCACAGGTCTACCCCTCTTCAGCTCTGAAGGAGAACCAGACGCACTCGTACAAGAGGCGGGTGCCTGTCAATGTGAATTAAGACCAGAGTGATCTCCTCGACTGGTGCCTAATTGGATCGGAGAGAGATTTTACGGATTTCTTCTGTAATCGGCCTTCGGATTTTTTGGTTCTTTTATTGCTTTTTAATTAATTAATTTAATGAATTCTAACTGCCTCCAGGCAGAGTGGAGAAAAACATGACAGTCGTGTGGGACAACTCATTTTCTATCTGTCACTGTTTGCACTTCTAGGTGGGGATTGTTTGGGTCTGTTTGGGTTGGTTTGGAATGCCAATGCCGATATCCTAGCCGTGCTGCACCATCGAGGGCTCCACACTAACGTGTGTGTTTACATATCACCGAAAGACAGTTCACGAAGAGAAACTTAATTGTCAAAGGCTGCGGCCCAAGTTTTGTCGACGTGTTCCTAATCTCATCAAGCAGAGGTGTGTTCCTGCTTCAGAGCAAATGGTATGAAGGAATCTGCGCTCTTGAATTAATGAACAATTTGGTGGCAACAGCAGACGGGGTCTTAATGAATTGTACCTCCCCAGCAGCTGGTTTGTGAACAGTATGGGAACAGGCTGCAGATGTGGCAGGAGACTGGATTGCCTGAATGTTTTAACACTGGCCCCTTGACCAGTTCCGCACACGCTGTCAACATTTGTTGAACTTGTCACTTCTCAAGCAGAAATGAAGCTGAGTAAATTGTTGTGACTGTGCTCTGTTCACTCAACTCATTGTTACCATGCCCACAATATAAATGTTCGGAACCCCCTAATATGTCACTGCCCCGTGATCGCGCTGATAAGACCTTTAATGACAAGATCATAAAGGGCGGGCTTCTCAGTTTCGGAGGCGAAGTGCGCAGGATCCGTGGCATTTTACGCGAAAAGTATCGGGGCCTCCCCCTCACGGATCCCGCGTCCGGTGAGGGGCTCGCAGCCACGCTGCGTGAAACACCCGGCTCCCGCGATATAAACGGCCAGAGAATGGCCGGGTCCGTGGCCACGCAGGCCGATGACCTGCAGCGGTCGCGTCGTAAAACATGGCACCGGCCGTGCGAGGACCCCACCTGCCGGATAGTGCCCCCCTGGCCACCCCCCACCAGTCCACCCAGCCCTCGCGGAAGCCCGCCCCGGCCAGCAGCACAGCTCCGGCCCGACTGTGGACACAGGACGGGTTCCCGACCGCTGAGACTACATGTCAACCGCGCGGTCGGGAGCTCTGCCCGTCGAGGGCGGCGCCTTCAGGTGGCACGCTAAGGCCGTCCCAATGGCGTGCGATGGGACGACGCTGTTTCGGAGGGGGCGGAGCATCCAAAACCTGCATCAAACAGGCGCCGCCCCCCGATTTTGGTGTCAAAAGGGATTCTCCGCCCAATTGGTGAATACGAAACCGGCATCGAGGAATGGAGAGTCCCAGCCAAAGTCTGTCCATGGCAGTAACTATCTCCAATCACAATCCCCATTGGGACAACCAACATGCCCTGCTTGGGCCGGCTGTTATGCCCGGTTTAACCAGTCCCAGCTGGGTGGGCCTTCGCCCCCTACCTAGGAAGCTCGTACTCCACAAACCCCAAGGGGAGATCAATAATGATTTCCCCATGGGTCTCGTGGGGTTTATGGCACCCTCCACTTCCCTGCCCCCCCCCCCCCCACAGTCCAAAGGTTCCCCCTCTGCCACCATCAGTGAGAGCATCCAGCTCCGCTTCGCCCAATGCTGAGTTCTGCCTGTGACCTCTGGAAGTTTATTGCTGGAATTTCGGCTCCAGGCACGATGTTGTCTATCTGTGTGGACGCCTCTGTGCCCATATCCGAGCCGGACTCATCTTCCTCCAGCTGGCCTGGTCGATGCATTCAGTCAGATGGCTTCCCTGGCTGAGGGCTGATTCCTGGCAAGGCGGAGGCATCGACATCTCTGGTTGGGTATTGTGTGAAACGGGATGCCGCTTCTTCAGGTGGTCCACATGATTTTGTTGGATTTTCCCTTGGACCTCGACTTCAAAGGCGACTTGCCCCATCCTCTCAAACTCCAGGGAGCCAGTGCTCCCCATCCCCAAAGATGTGGGTGTAGATTGTGTCCCCCGATTGGAATTCCGCCCTGGCGCCCGACGGGCATGTTACCATTCCTGCACTACTTACTGCACTTCCATTTTCCCACCCAGGTTCAGGAACGTCCAGATTAACCGGGTCCTGAGCCTGCGGCCTCTCAGCAGCTCTGCGCCACCCCTGCAAAACCTGCATTGTGGTCCTGTAATTAAAAAGGAATCTTGCCAGTCGTGTACCTAAAGAGCCCATGGCCTGCTTCTGTAAGCCTCTTTTGAATGTTGCAACTGATCTTTCAGTAAGGCTGTCAGGTCCGAGATGGGGGGGGGTTCCAATGTTCCAGATTCCGTTGAGTAAAGGTGGAAAACTCTTAGCCTGCGAGCGTCGTTCCCTTGTTCATCGTCAGGACTTCAGAGTTCCCACAGCCCAACTCTGTTGCTCGTCAGTGGCCCTTGATGTCGTCAAAGTCATTTTATAAATTTTGAGTCACTTTGAGTGGCCGTCCACAATGATGAGAAACTTGGACTCTATGAAGGGCCCAGCGAAATCAACGGGCGGCCTCACCCAGGGACGCCTTGGCCATTCCCAGGGTTGAAGGGAGGCTGCCGGTGGGAGCCTTGGGTTCTCCTGACATGCCGGGCACCTGCATAGCACAGGGCTAAATCGCTGGCTTTGAAAGCAGACCAAGGCAGGCCAGCAGCACGGTTCAATTCCCGTAACAGCCTCCCCAAACAGGCGCCGGAATGTGGCGACTAGGGGCTTTTCACAGTAACTTCATTTGAAGCCGACTTGTGACAATAAGCGATTTTCACTTTCACCTTTTTTCACTTTCTCTGTCGCCATCGATGCCAGGCCACCACACGTAGCTCCGGGCCAGGACCTCCATGTTCGAGGTGCCCACTGTGTAGATCCTTCAGGAGGGACCATTGTCGCGTGATGTCCGTTCATCCGTTGTCGCAGCGTCTACATGGTCTCGCCAATGTACCACGCTTCAGGACATCCTTTCCTGTCTGGAAGCGTGGTACATTGGCGAGACCGTGTAGACGCTGCGACAACGGATGAACGGACATCGCGCGGCAATCGCCAGGCAGGAATGTTCCCTTCCAGTCGGGGAACACTTCAGCAATCAAGGGCATTCAGACTCTGATCTCCGGGTAAGCGTTCTCCAAGGCGGCCTTCAGGACGCGCGACAACGCAGAATCGCCGAGCAGAAGCTTATAGCCAAGTTCCGCACACATGAGTGCGGCCTCAACCGAGACCTGGGATTCATGTCGCATTACATTCACCCCCCACCATCTGGCCTGGGCTTGCGAAATCCTACCGACTGTCCTGGTTTGACACAATTCACACCTCTTTAACCTGGGGTTACCCCTATCTCTGGATCTGTAAAGACTTAATTAACTGCAAATGCTCGGATTCAAAGTATCGACTTGCATCTTTGACTTTGTCTATATAAATGTTTCCGGAATATACCTCTCCATTCACCTGAGGAAGGAGCAGCGCTCCGAAAGCTAGTGTTTGAAACAAACCGGTTGGACTTTAACTTGGTGTTGTCAGACTCCTTACTGTGCTCACCCCAGTCCAACGCCGGCATCTCCACATCATGTCAGCTACTTTTGGCAGTCCTTGAAGAATGCTTTCCATTAATCTTTGGAAGGTTGCTGGAGCTGACAAGGAGGGAGGGGAGTGTACTCTGAAAATGTGGGTGATTATAGTTGCGTATTTGCTGGATGCGGAGTCCATTTTCACCTGCAAATAGGCATTGCTCAAATCGAGCTTTGTAAAGCAACAGCCTCCAGCCACTTTCACATATAAATCTTCCACACTGGGCATCGGGTAACAGTCCAGGCAAGAAGCTCTATTCACTGTGAGTTTCTGATCTCCGCAGAATCGGACAGACATGTCTGCCTTCATAACCGGCATTATGTGTACGGCCCACTCCGCAAACCATATTGGCCGTATGATTCCCAGATCCTTTCGGTGCCACAGCGCTGCCTCAACGTCGGCGAGTAAGACGAAAGGAAACAGCCTTGCCCTAAAATATCCGAGTTGGGCCTCTGGGTCCAGGTAGATATGAGCCTTGCCTCCCTCTATCCTGTCCAGACCCTCCTGGAATACTTCAGGGTACTTACCCAGGACTTCATACAAATTTCCGGTGCCCATCTGCAACCTCTGCTGCCAATCCAAACGGAGGACTCGTAACCAGTCACTCCCCAGCTGATGGGGTCCCGGTCCCTGCCCTACGGCTAAGAGTAACCTGACCTTTTGCTGTCCATATAGCCCTGGAACCACAGTGATCCCCACGGTGTTCGCCGATGACGGTTGCCAGCCTGGTCTTGGTGTCTCACAGTGTTAGTGATAAGATCCCTGTACGAAGCCGGTGAGAGGTCTGTTGACCAGCGATGGAGACAGCGTCTCCCCTACCCATCTCCTCCACCAGAGGATGCCTGTTTACATGCAATATGACCCAGACCGATGTCACCTTTGTGGTCACGAGGTAAGGCCCCGGCTCGCGGTGACCTCATCGGCGTTCTCTCCGTCGGGTGTGGCGGCTCTGACCACCGCGTGTTCTCCGCCCACACATCTGACAACGTGGCCGGCCCTCCCCTTCACCCTCGGGGGAGGTATCCCGCAGGTCTTCAGCTGGGTGGGTCTCTGCCTTTACCTGGGACGCTCATATTCCACGGGCTCAATGAGGAGATCGATAATGGTTTCCCCGTAGGCCTCGTGGAGGTTATGCGGTTTGATATCGAGAATGCTGCAGATGTATTTAAACTAAAGCCTTGGTTTACACGACCAACACGCTTACCCCACAATTCTGTTATATCAATCACGGGCAGGAAATTGCTCTTTGTCATCAAGGCAGCATTTGACTGAATGTGGCATCAAGGAACCCGAGCAAAACTGAGTCAGGGGGGAAACTCTCTGCCAGTTAAAGTCACACCTTGCTGTAAGGAGGATGATTGTTCGAGGCACTGAAAAATGAGCTTGGTTCAGAGTTTCAGGGCTTGATGAAAAGGAATGGCTGCCCCGGATAGGCTAACATTCCCCATGGCAGCTGAGGGGCTAAAACTGAAAGATGCTAGATTGTAGTTTATAACTTTTACAGCACCGAATCAGGCCATCCCACTCAATGGCCGCACGCCTCTGTATTTATGCTCCATGTGATTCTCCTGCCATCCTATTGTGGGCAGCACGGTAGCATAGCGGTTAGCACTGTGGCTTCACAGCGCCAGGGTCCCAGGTTCGATTCCCGGCTTGGGTCACTGTCTGTGCGGAGTCTGCACGTTCTCCCCGTGTGTGCGTGGGTTTCCTCCGGGTGCTCCGGTTTCCTCCCACAGTCCAAAGGCGTGCAGGTTAGGTGGATTGGCCATGATAAATTGCCCTTAGTGACCGAAAAGGTTAGGAGGGGTTATTGGGTTGCGGGGACAGGGTGGAAGTGAGGGCTTAAGTGGGTCGGTGCAGACTCGATGGGTCGAATGGCCTCCTTCTGCACTGTATGTTCTATGTTCTATGTTCTACTCTGCCTGCAAAATTCTCGACTGACACATGCAGGGGAGTAAGGAGGGAGAGCTGCACTGTCTGAGGTGCCAACGTTTGACCAATTATTAAACACTGTTTCTGGGATCTTGTGTATAAATTGGGTCCCGTGTTTCCAATGGCTACATTTCAAACGCTGCTTTATTTGGACGTCCTTTTGGTGTGAAAGGCACAAGGAAGAATTAAGGGCCAGTGTGGGACATTCAGTCGAATGGAGTGAAAGCAGAAGTCGAAGAGGACTATGTAGTGTCTGCGAGCTGAGGCAGCTCTTTCTCCTGCCTCTTCACAAGCTACACATGGAGGAGCGGGAAGTGGCATAATCTCACCCAGCTCACTCATTCACAACAAACTCTTTATCCTCACATAATGACTGTCCTGCGAGGAAACCCATTTACACGCTCCTCCTTGCTGCAAACATTAAAGTTTAACTTCTGCTCATTACTTTCTGCAAGTGAACTCAGTTTCCCGAAAGCAAGTCTGTCCAAACCATGGCCCCCTCAAGTGGCTTCATTCAGATGGAGGGACGACATTTCTTGGAGTGGTCCACTAACCGTAAGGGATTTTCACAGAGTTGGCATAGGGACTCCCAGGGCAGGATTCTTCCCTCCTCCCAGGCTCTTCTTTCTCGGCCGCACGTCATCCGCTGGTGGGGAGATTCTATCCTCCCGCCGCTTGTCAATGGGATTGTCCATTGAAATCACTTCCTGCCGCCTGGAAACCCGTGGGCAGGGGTAAATATCCTCTGGAGTTCAGAAGAACGAGAGGTGATCTCATTGACATACACAAGATTCTGAAAGGGCTTGGTCAGGAGGTCACCTGGAGTTTCACCGAGTTGGGTTGACTCGAGAGCCGATGAAAATGATGGGTGGGACCCAATTCCGGGATTCCTGATGCCATTCCAGGGCTTTGGGATTTTAGGGAGTACCTTTAAATAACACGGGCTGGTTCCTGTCAGAGGCCTGGAACCGACTCTCCCAACCTGGTTGGCTCCATTGCGAGATGGACATGTCCTCGTCCGCTGTAATCTTCATGGAGTTGGGGCAAGTGTTTGAAGAGTTCTGTTTGTCAGGCCCTCAGAGGGGTCGTGAACCTGAGTGCGCATGAGGGGACCTTTTAAATGGTAAACTCAAAAGGTCTCGCTCATGCCCCCCATGCAAAGTTACACCTCCCGCCCATCCCCTGAAGTTTCCATGACCCTTTTGCTAAGTTATATCCCCACAAACCCCTCAGGCCACTTATACTCCCTATGCCAGGCTCTGCCCTCTCACCCTCTGCCCTTCTTCCTGGGTTAGCTGGTCCACCTCCAGTTCACACCTGGCCTCCAGCAGCTACTTTTTCACAAGACAGACGGTCAAGCCAGGAATTTTCCCAATTTTCCCCCTACCCGCCTCGGAGATGAAAATCCAGGCCATTGTTTCCCGTGGCCAGGAAAGCTAGCACCCGGGGACACAGTCTCAGGATAAAGCGGCCAATCATTTAGGATTGAGAAGAGGAGAGGCTTCTCAACTTAAGAGGATGTGAATCTTTGGAATTCGCTACCCCGGAACCATGAGGGACACTCCATGGCTGAATATATTGAAGACTTGTGGAGATGCCGGCGTTGGACTGGGGTGGGCACAGTAAGGAGTCTTACAACACCAGGTTAAAGTCCAACAGGTTTGTTTTGAATCACTAGCTTTCGGAGCACAGCTCCTTCCTCAGGTGAATGAAGAGGTGGATTCCAGAAACATATATATCACGACAAAGTCAATGATGCAAGACGATACTTTGAATGCATGTCTTTGCAGGTAATTAAGTCTTTACAGGTCCAGACAGTGTGACTGGGGAAAGGGATAATTACAGGTTAAAGAGGTGCGAATTGTCTCAAGTCAGGACAGTTGGTAGGATTTCACAAGCCCAGGCCAGATGGTAGGGGGTGAATGTAATGCGACATGAATCCAAGGTCCCGGTTGAGGCCGTACTCATGTGTACGGAACGTGTCTATACGTTTCTGCTCGGCGATTCTGCGTTGTTGCGCGTCCTGAAGGCTGCCTTGAAGAACGCTGACCCGAAGCTCAGAGTCGGAATGCCCTTGACTGCAGAAGTGTTCCCCGACCGGAAGGGAACATTCCTGCCTGGCGATTGAAGGCTGGGTCGTTTGCTGCAAACAGTGGTCTGTTTAAGGTTACGCGGTTGTTCGAAGGCAAATAGTGGGGGTGTGGGGATGGCCTTGGCAAGATGTCCGTCTTCATGAATGTATTGAAGGCTGAGATTTTTGTATCTCAAGGAGTTAGGGGAATAGAGGAGGGGGGCAGGGAAGTGGAGTTGAGATACAAGATTTGCCATGGTTGTACTAACGCACGGGACAGGCTCATTATGCCATATGGTCCACTCTGGCTCTTATCTCTTATGTTTGAGTGTTCTTGTGCTGCACAATGGGGTGCACTGCCATTAGGAGGCATTAAACAGAGATACTAGCTGCCTGCTGGTGCGGATGTAAACATTCCCATGGCATCTTTTCACAAGAGAGCTCTTCCCAGTGCCATGGCCAATATTTATCCCTCAACCAACACCACAAAAAAACAGATGATCAGCTCATTTGCACATTTGCTGTTTGAGGGACCTTGCTGTGCAAAACCTGGCTGTTATGCTTTCTACATCCCAACAGTGACTTTGAAAATACTTCATTCACTGTAAAATGCTTTGAGGCATTTGGTTGCGCAAAGCACTCCAATAAGTGCCAGTTTTTTCTTTCTTTGCAAGTCAGCTGGGGTCTTAGCTGCAGGTCGACACTGGCACAACAGCACCTATACTTCCTCAGGAAACTAAGGAAATTCGGCATGTCCACATTGACTCTTACCAACTTTTACAGATGCACCATAGAACGCATCCTATCGGGCTGCATCACAGCCTGGTATGGCAACTGCTCGGCCCAGGACCGCAAGAAACTTCAGAGAGTCATGAACACCGCCCAGTCCATCACACAAACCTGCCTCCCATCCATTGACTCCATCTACACCTCCCGCTGCCTGGGGAAAGCGGGCAGCATAATCAAAGATCCTTCCCACCCGGCTTACTCACTCTTCCAACTTCTTCCATCGGGCAGGAGATACAGAAGTCTGAGAACACGCACGAACAGACTCAAAAACAGCTTCTTCCCCACTGTCACCAGACTCCTAAATGGCCCTCTTATGGACTGACTTCATTAACACTACACCCTGTATGCTTCATCCGATGCCAGTGCTTATGTGGTTACATTGTATATGTTGTGTTGCCCTATTATGTATTTTCTTTTATTCCCTTTTCTTCTCATGTACTTAATGATCTGTTGAGCTGCTCGCAGAAAAATACTTTTCACTGTACCTCGGTACACGTGACAATAAACAAATCCAATCCAATCCAATCCCTCTGCTAAAAGCTGTTGTCTATACAGTTCTGCAATTGCATCCACTTTGGAATTTCCCAGCCCAGTCTCCAGGGAAAGTGATGTTTCAAACCCTGCTATGCATGTCTCCAATTTTGACATGCTGGATGAATTTTGTATTTATAAATGACTTCTTTATTAAGAATAAACAGTCGCAAATTAGCCAGCTTCTGACATTGTTTACAGACCAGCGTGAAGCCACCTGCTGTGCTCCAGATGCCAAATTTTGTATTTGACTTATCCTGCATTCTGTAGATGTTTCCTTCGCTATGTCCCAGCAGCATGAAAAAAATCCTGCAGCCTCTGAGTTAGTCACTGCAGACAATATGACAAAGAGAATTTGCGGCATAATCGGGAGAAGAGGAAAGAATTGTCCTCAGTGCCCTGGGCCAACGCCATTGGAAACAGCTCAGTCACCTCGCCGACGCTTATGGGATCTTGCCATCCAGAAAATGGCTGCTGCTTTTTGCCGACAGCGAAACAGTCATTGTGCATAAAGAATCTTTTGCGAACTCTCCTCGTCACATCTGCACACAGACCCTCTCTCTCTGATGGATTGAACACATGCCGAACTAACCCTTCAGATTTGAATTGTAGTTCCATTCAGAATCACAGAATTTAATTTTTTTAATTTACAGAATTTACAGTGCAGAAGGAGGCCATTCGGCCCATCGAGTCTGCACTGGCTCTTGGAAAGAGCACCCTACCCAAGGTCAACACCGCCACCCTATCCCCATAACCCAGTAACCCCACCCAACACTAAGGGCAATTTTGAACACTAAGGGCAATTTATCATGGCCAATCCACCTAACCTGCACATCTTTGGACTGTGGGAGGAAACCGGAGCACCCGGAGGAAACCCACGCACACACGGGGAGGATGTGCAGACTGCGCACAGACAGTGACCCAAGCCGGAATCGAACCTGGGACCCTGGAGCTGTGAAGCAATTGTGCTATCCACAATGCTACCCTTCTGCCTCCAAATTGCTACGGTGCAGAACCATTTGTCCCATCATGCTGCACTGGATCTCCAAGCGACCATCTTGACTTAGTGCTTTCCCCCTGCCTTTTCCCCGTACCCCTGAACAGTGTTTCTATTCAACTAATCATCTAACTCCCTCTCAAACGCCTCGATTGAACCTGCCTCCACCACACTTCCAGACAGTGTATTCCAGGCCCCCAAAACCACTCGCTGTGCGGAAAAGTTTTTTCTCACCCCACATTTGCTTTCTGGTAAATCACTTTAAATCTGTGCCTCTCTCGTTCCTGATGCTTTTCTGAGCGTGGACCGTTTATCCCCAGCTATCCATATCTACTCTGTCCCGCCCCCCTCATGATTTTGAACACCTCTGTCAAATCTAGCCAACTTCTGTCCGAGGAGAACAGTCCCAACCTCTCCAATCTATCCTCATCTCTGGAACCAGTCTGGTTAACCTCTTCTGTACCCTTTCCAATGTGTTCACATCCTTGCCAATGGTGTCGAACCCAGAACTGTACAAAATATTTCAGCTGAGGTCGAACGAGTATCGATGCCCCTATTAATAAATTCATTCATTTCAATGATCCCCACCCCATTTCACAATGGAACTGGCCCAAGAACATTCTATTAACATAGGAACATACGTAGAAAATCGAAGCAGGAGGAGGCCATTCGGCCCCTCGAGCCTGCTCCGCCATTCATTATGGTCATGGCTGATCATCAAGTTCAATACCCTGATCCCACCTTTCCCCCATATCCCTCGATCCCATTAGCCCCAAGAGCAACATCTAATTCCTTCTTGAAATTACACAACGTTTTGGCCTCAGCTACTTCCTGTGGTAGCGAATTCCACAGATTCCCCACTCTCTGGGTGAAGAAATTTCTCCTCACCTCAGTCCTAAAAGGTTTACTCCTTATCTTCAAACTATGCCCCCTAGTTCTGGACTCCCCCACCATCGGGAACATTCTTTCCCTATCTGATCCTGTTAGAATTTTATAAGTTTCTATGAGATCCCCACTCACTCTTCTAAATGCCAATGAATATAATCCGACCCAACTTAGTGTCTCCTCATATGACAGTCCCGCCATGCCAGGAATCGGCCTGGGTCCCGCCATTCCAGGAATCGGCCTGGGTCCCGCCATGCCAGGAATCGGCCTGGGTCCCGCCATGCCAGGAATCGGCCTGGGTCCCGCCATGCCAGGAATCGGCCTGGGTCCCGCCATGCCAGGAATCGGCCTGGGTCCCGCCATGCCAGGAATCGGCCTGGTAAACCGTTTACCTCAATAGCAAGAACATCGGGCGGGATTTTCCCAGCCCCGTGCATGGCCGGCGAATCCCCGAAACCGCGCCACGCCCTGACGCCAGCACGCGATTCTACGCGGCCGGGTTGCCGATTCCCCGGCCCGGATGGGCTGAGCGGTCGCTCTAAAAAGGCAGAGTCGCACCGGCGCCGTCCACACCTGGTCGCAGGTGGCGGGAGCTCTGTGTGCAGGGTCGGGGGGAGGCCTGTGGAGGGGGGTTGAGGAGGAGCAGGGAGGCTCCGATCCCGGGGGGGGGCTCCGGTGGGGCCTGGCCCACGATCGGGGCCCACCGATCGGTGGGCCGGCCTCTCGCTCCCCGGGCCTATTTTCTTACGCCGCGGCCCCTAAACTCCCGCGCCATGTTGCGTCGGGGCCGGCACGCTGAGGGAGACCACCGCGCATGCGCGGGTTGGCGCCGGCGCCACTGCGCATGTCCTCGTTGACGCCGGTGCCACTGCGCATGTCCTCGTTGACGCCGGTGCCACTGCGCATGCGCGGATCTCGCGGCGCACAGTTCGCGCCGGGATGGGAGGCTGGAGCAGCGCAAACCGCTCCTGCGCCGTGCTGGCCCCCTGTAGGGGCCAGAATTGGTACTCCCAGCGGCCCGTCCACGCCATCGTGAAACGCGACGGCGTTTCCGACGGCGTGGACACTCTGCCGCCGAATGGGAGAATCCCGCCCATCCTTCCTCGGATAAGGACACCAAAACTACACACAATACTCCAGGTGTGGCCTCACCATTGCCCTGAACAATCGCAGTAAAACATCTCAATTCCTATACTCAAATCCTCTCGCTATGAAGGCCAATGTACCATTTGTCTTCTTTACCTGCTGTTCCTGCGCACTTGCTTTCAGCGACTGATGCACGAGGACACCAAGGTCCCGCTGAGTATCCACCTCTCTCAATTTACACCCACTCAAATAATAATCTGCCTTCCTATTTTTGCTACCGAAGCGGATAACCTAACATTTATCCGCATTACATGCATGTGCCCACTCACTCAGCCTGTCCAAATTCCACTGAAGCATCTCTGCATCCTCCTCATAGCTCATCATCCCACCTAACTTTGAATCATCTGCACATCATTAATATATAATGTGAAAAGTTGGAGTCCTCGCACAGATCCCTGCGCAACCCAAAGGCCACTGCCTGCCAACCAGAAAAAGACCCATTTATTCCAACTTTTTGCTTCCTCCCTGCTAACCAGCTTTTTATCCATCTCAAGACACTGGTTTAGCTGGTTTAGCACACTGGGCTAAATCGCTGGCTTTTAAAGCAGGCCAAGGCAGGCCAGCAGCACGGTTCGATTCCCGTACCAGCCTCCCCGAACAGGCGCCGGAATGTGGCGGCTAGGGGCTTTTCACAGTAACTTCATTTGAAGCCTACTTGTGACAATAAGCGATTTTCATTTTCATTTCACTACCCGGAATTCCATGTGCTTTACTTTACATATTAGTCTGCTATATGAGACCTTGTCGAAAGCCTTCTGAATGTCTAAATAAACCACATCCATCTATCTATCTATCGATCTATCGATCTATCTATCTATCTATCTAGCTCTCTATCTCTCTAGCTATCTATCTCTCTAGCTCTCTATCTCTCAACCTCTCTATCTTCTTCCCTATTGTCTTCCCTATCGTCTTCTCTCCCCCGTCTTATCCCCTGTCTTCCCTCCCCCATCTTCTCTCCTGTCTTCTCCCCGTCTTCTCCTCCGTCCTCTCCAACGTCTTCTCCAACGTCTTCTCCGTCCGTCCTCTCCGTCCATCCTCTGCATCCGTCCTCTGCATCCGTCCTCTCTATCCATCCTCTCTATCCATCTTCTCTATCCGTCCTCTTTATCTGTCCTCTCTATCCGTCCTCTCTATCCGTCCTCTACACCATCCTCTACACCGTCCTCTCTATCCGTCCTCTCTATCCGTCCTCTCTATCCGTCCTCTCTATCCATCCTCTACACCATCCTCTCTATCCGTCCTCTACACCGTCTTCTCTATCCGTCCTCTACACCGTCCTCTCTATCCGTCCTCTCTATCCGTCCTCTCTATCCATCCTCTACACCATCCTCTCTATCCGTCCTCTACACCGTCTTCTCTATCCGTCCTCTACACCGTCCTCTCTATCCGTCCTCTCTATCTGTCCTCTCTGTCCGTCCTCTACACCGTCCTCTCTATCCGTCCTCTCTATCCGTCCTCTACACCGTCCTCTCGATCCGTCCTCTCGATCCGTCCTCTCGATCCGTCCTCTCTATCCGTCCTCTACACTGTCCTCTCTATCCGTCCTCTCTATCCGTCCTCTCCACCGTCCTCTCCATCGTCCTCTCTAACCGTCCTCTCTATCCGTCCTCTTTATCCGTCCTCTCTATCCGTCCGCTCTATCCGTCCTCTGCATCCGTCCTCTGCATCCGTCCTCTCTATCCATCCTCTCTATCCGTCCTCTGCATCCGTCCTCTCTATCCATCCTCTCTATCTGTCCTCTGCATCTGTCCTCTGCATCCGTCCTCTCTATCCACCCTCTCTATCCGTTCTCTCTATCCGTCCTCTCTACCCTGCACATCTTTGGGTTGTGGGGGTGAAACCCACGCAGACATGGGAAGAATGTGCAAACTCCACACGGGAAATGACCCAGAGCCGGGATCGATCCAGGGTCCTCAGCGCCAAGAGGCAGCAGTGCTAACCACTGTGCCACGATGGAAGATGCTTGATATTATATTAAATCCAAGTCTCTATGGCCCTTTTTTCCTTGTACTTGTTACTACCAATTATAGCCCTGACAGATTATAAACCACAAAACCTATTTTAAAACTACAGGTAATGAAAGATGTGAAGACTCACCAACTTTACCCGCTATTTACCAATCAGCTCTCTCCCTTGTAGCCTCAGCCACAGCTGGGCAAGACCCCTGAAGATTTAAAAGTTACAGAGCAAGGAGAAAAAGTTAATCTTCTCAACTGCAAAAAGAACCAAGTTAGTAAATTTGCATTTATTTTCTTTCATTTCTCGACCAGACTCCTCGGCCTCTGGGTCATGCTCCAATTTAATTGTAATGATAATAATAAACTTTACTGTCACAAGTAGGCTTACATCAACACTGCAATGAAGTTACTGAGAAAATCCCCTAGTCGCCACATTCCGGCGCCTGTTCGGGTGCACGGAGGGGGAGAATTCAGAATTAGGTCTCCTGTTCTACTTGCCAATCCCCATGAATCTGCCTCCATTCCCCTGTGTCTTGAACACCTCTTCCACACATGCTTGCTGGTAGCCTATCCACGTTGCTGTAAGCTTCCTACCGAACTGCAGCCCCTACATTCACACACGATCGAATGACTCAGTTAGGATGCTTTTAGCACCTACAGTGGGAACGGGGGGGGGGGGGGGGGTGTTGCCTGCCTGAGGGAAAAGGATGCCTAATACACTGTACGTAACACATTGAACATTTTCTGGTTTAGCCAGTGAGCTACCTGTGACAGGGGTGACTTTTGTAAACAAGGTCACGTCAGATTTTAGAGAGAAGTTTCATAAAGCTGTCTCCAATCAGTGACCAGAGCTTGCAGCTAGACAAGATTGGAAAAGCAATTTATAATGCGACATTTGACAGAAAACAAAATCAGGACAATAGGATGTAAGAAAGTCAATGCATTTATACAGTGCCTTCCACAACCTCAACAAATCCCGAAGCATTTTACAGCCAATAAAACACATCAGAAGCATAGTCATTATTGTGATCTAAGGAATCCAGAATCCAATTTACGCACAGCAAGCTCCCACACACAGCAATGACATAATAAGATGAGCTGCCTTTTTAACTGATGTAGGTTGAGGGATATATTTTGAGCAGGACACCAGGGAGAACGCCTCCTCCTCTTACATTGACGAAGTCTTACAACACCAGGTTAAAGTCCAACAGGTTTGTTTCGATGTCACTAGCTTTCGGAGCGCTGCTCCTTCCTCAGGTGAATGAAGAGGTCTGTTCCAGAAACACATATATAGACAAATTCAAAGATGCCAAACAATGCTAGGAATGCGAGCATTAGCAGGTGATTAAATCTTTACAGATCCAGAGATGGGGTAACCCCAGGTTAAAGAGGTGTGAATTGTCTCAAGCCAGGACAGTTGGTAGGATTTCGCAGGCCAGATGGTGGGGGATGAATGTAATGTGACATGAATCCCAGGTCCCGGTTGAGGCCGCACTCATGTGTGCGGAACTTGGCTATAAGTTTCTGCTCGGCGATTCTGCGTTGTCGTGGGTCCTGAAGGCCACCTTGAAGGCCACTCTTACATTGAGACAAGGCACAGTAAGAAGTCTCACAACACCAGCTTAAAACCCTTATTTGAAATCACAAGCTTTCGGAGCGCTGCTCCTTCATCAGGTGAAGTGGAGGGAGGCAGTTTCACAATCACAGCATATATAGGCAGAGACACAATTGTCAGATAATTACAGATTGGAATCTGATCGCCATGATTATCCCTCATTCCACTCATGCTGCTTGTACCTGTAAAGATTGGTTTACCTGTAAAGATTGGTTTACCTGTAAAGGCTGGCTTACCTGTAAAGACTGGTTTACCTGTAAAGGCTGGCTTACCTGTAAAGACTGGTTTATCTGTAAAGGCTGGTTTACCTGTAAAGGCTGGCTTACCTGTAAAGACTGGTTTACCTGTAAAGACTGGTTTATCTGTAAAGGCTGGTTTACCTGTAAAGACTGGTTTATCTGTAAAGACTGGTTTACCTGTAAAGGCTGGTTTACCTGTAAAGGCTGGTTTATCTGTAAAGATTGGTTTACCTGTAAAGACTGGTTTACCTGTAAAGACTGGTTTACCTGTAAAGGCTGGTTTACCTGTAAAGGCTGGTTTATCTGTAAAGATTGGTTTACCTGTAAAGGCTGGTTTACCTGTAAAGATTGGTTTACCTGTAAAGGCTGGTTTACCTGTAAAGGCTGGTTTACCTGTAAAGGCTGGTTTACCTGGTTTACCTGTAAAGACTTGCATTCCAACCATTCTTCACATTCCAATCTGTAATTATCTGACAATTGTGTCTCTGCCGACATATGCTGTGATTGTGAAACTGCCTCCCTCCACTTCACCTTATGAAGGAGCTGCGCTCCGAAAGCTAGCGATTTCAAATAAACCTGTTGGGTTTTAACCTGGTGTTGTGAGACGTCTTGCTGTGCCCACCCCAGTCCAACGCCGGCATCTCCGCATTAACGCAAGGATCAGGCAGATCCCATTCATCCTCTTGAGCCCGCTCCGCCATTTAATAAGGTCATCGCTGATCAGATAGAAACCTCAAATCTGTACCCTGCCTGCCCCCCGATAACCTGTCACCCCATCCCTCATTTGTAATAGGTCCCATGAGATCTTTGAGAAAGTAAAGAAGACCTTGATTTAACGTATCATCTGAAAGATTGTACCTCCGACAGTGCAGCGCCCTCTTAATACCGCAGTGGGAGTGTCAGCCTGGACTCTGGGCTCAAGACCCTGCAGCCTGATTGTGTACGTATATTGGTGGTTTTCTGTACTTAGTAGATGTTTTTGACATGCTACTGTTTTCTGTTGTCTCAAACTATACTGTGTATGTTGATGTTGACAGACTATATATGTGCTGTGAGGGAATAAATTGGCGATATGTTCACTTTTAGCCAGTGGCCTTTTTCATGGCTCATTGTTTTGAGCTGTAGTGTGGCCCCTTTGTGGGAGAGTGGGGGTATTTTCTACTCTCTATCTCGTACTGTGCCCTATGTTGACTGCCCCTTTTCGATGGTGTTGCTAACTTTCTCCTTAGTTCAATTGCTCTGTTTTATTACCTTTGCTCTCGAGTCGCCAGGTATCTTTATGATACCGCCACGAGGTTCAAGTCCGAGTAATGATCAATAACTCAATGCACCGATTAGTAAGATTCAAATCAAAGCACGTTCATTATCCACAGTAATCGCTACTCATGCACAAATTCTACGTCTAAGCTACTTCTACAACTAACAGGCCTATACTTAACTTTGGACTGGCCCACCAGGTCAGGGGAACAAATGGCCTTTCGTTCGGGTTCTGAGTCTGCGGGATTCGAAGTTGGTACGGATTGGTAGCTAGGAGCGCCTATCTCGTAGCGAGCGTTGAATTAAGACTTACTTCTTTCGGTGGTCACTGCACCGGTCACGGTCAATATTGGTTCGCGTTGCTGAGTGACCCGGGCAGGATGAAGAGAGAGAGTTGAACTTGGGGCTTAACTCTTATAGTCCCCAGGGGCTTCCCGCCTTTTGGGGCGGACCCTGTACCTGGTCCCAAGTGATTGGACTTTGTCCCAATCTCTTGGTTCAATTTCTCCAATACTGGAGCGGTTCCCTGATCGATGGGTGGTCTTGAGGTGTTCGTTCACCTCCTTTGTGTTGGCTCCTGCTGGCGCCGGGGAGTCTGGCTTTGCTTTGTGTGTCACAAATGTTACTTATTGTTCCCGGGGATTGCTCATCAGTATGCAGATGGCTGCTACATTGTTATGCTGATGGTTGCTGGTATCGATGCTGCCTGGCCTTTTGCAGAGTTAAATACACAGCAAACCTGCACCTGCTGGTTTCTGTCTATGTTGGTTGACTTTCCCATCAGCCTTTGCCGTTCGCCATTTTAAATCGGGAGTTGGCCAATTTAGGTGCTACAGTCTGTGTTGCTCGCTGGAGCTCCTCTTCCTGCAGTGTGGGGCTGCCATTCGGGGCGGGGGTGGCTGTATGTATGTGCATACTGAAGATTTTGTATCTTGTGCCTGTTTCTGATATGTGATCGTTGAAGCGTGTTGAGACCTGGTGCCTTGCGACTGTTTTTGCTCTGTAACTATTGAGGTATATGGAGGCTCTGTGCCTTGTGACAGCTCTTTGATCTGTAACCGTCGAATTGTTAATAAACCAAAATAGTTCTAACGGGGAAATAAGAGTGTTATAAATAGGAAGTACCCGACCTTTGCAAAAACATACAGGCAACTGAACCAAACATGCAAGGATACGTTTTGTTCATCAGCAATCAGACGAGCATCAAATTAGTTTCTCAGGCGAGTATGTGGTGTCTCGTTCAGGCATGGCATGGCACAGCGTCAGATGTTTTTCCAGAAAGCAGTCCTTTGAATAAATGCATTGTGCTCTCAAAAACTCGGAGGTGCTATTTTCGAGCAGCTGCTTCCTCAATCCAAGATTTAAAACAAGTCTCGACAAGCCCTTTCACAATCAATTATATATTGCGGAGCTTAAGTGCAAGGAGTTTTTAATAAAATATAAGCTGCGGTCACAACAGGCAAATATTTTAATAGACAGCACTTCCTGACCACACTCCCAGGACACATGAAATGGGAGCAGAAGTGGACCATACAGCCCATCGAGTCTGTTCCGCCATTCAATACGGCCATGGCTAATTTGGGACTTCTCCATTTTCCCGCCCACTCCCCATATCCCTTAATTTCCCGAGAATTCAAAAATCTCTCTATTCCAGCCTTCAATATACTCAACGATGGAGCACCCGTAACTCTCCGGGGGGGGGGGGGGGGGGTGATAATCCCAAAGATTCAAACCCCTTTGAATGAATTAATTTCCCTCATCTCGATCCTAGAGAATCGGCCGCAAATCCTGAGAATGTAGCCCCCAGTACTGGATTCTCCAGTCACCGTTTACAAGGCTGAAGCCAAGAATGTGATCGAATGCTCAGCAATAGACTGGATGGCTCCAACTCCAGCAATACACAGGAGATTCGACAGCGTCCAGAACAAAGCAGTTCACTTTACTGGAAACTCCTGGACCCAATAACAAAGTCTTTTCACCAGGTTGATCATAGGTCAGATGGAACTTTGGTTGCTTTGCGTCAACATTGAACTTTTGTTGTGTAAAGATTAGTTATGGTGTAAACATGGGTGTTAAGAGTATGTTAGAAGCATGGTTATGATAGTGGACTATTAACCAAGTGGCCTGGACTGATGATCTGGAGACAAGAGCCCGAATCCCACCAACGAATCACAAAATCACAGTAAAACTCAGGGCGGAAAAGGCCGTCCGTCCCATTGAGGCTGCACTGCCGCATGAAAGACATCTGACCTGCCAGCCCTTGGCCCCTAGTCTTGAACGTTAAGATGTTGCCAAGTACTCATCCAGGTACTTTTTAAAGGATGTGAGGCGTCCCTCCTCTACCACCCTCCCAGAACGTGCGTTCCAGACCCTCACCACCCTCTGGGTAAAAACGTTTTTCCTCAAATCCCTCCTAAACCTCCCCCCCTTCACCCTGAACTTGTGTCCCCTCGTAACCAACCCTTCAACTAAGGGGAGCAGCTGCTCCCTATCCACCCTGTCCATGCCCCTCATAATCGTGTCCACCTCGATCAGGTCACCCCTCAGTCTTCTCGGCTCCAGCGAAAACAACCCAAGCCTATCCAACCTCTCTTCATAACTAAAATATTCCATCCCAGGCAACATCCTGGTGAATCGCCCCTGTATCCCCTCCAGTGCAATCACATCCTTCCTACAATCTGGCGACCAGAATTGCACTCAAGCAACTGAGGAATTTAAGTTCAGTCGATTTGATAAATCTTGGATGAAAGAGCTGCTGTCCATTAGGGTGGCTGTGAAAATACCAGATTGTCGTAAAACCCCATCTGATTCACTAATGCCCTTTCGGGAAGGAAATCTGCCGTCCTTACCCGGTCTGGCCTACATGTGACTCCAGACCCACAGCCATGTGGTTGACTGTCAACTTCCCTGTGAAATGACAGAATAGACAAATCAGTAATATCAAGAAAGAGGCTGATCGCAACTTCTCATCGGGCCTTTCGGGGCTGGGTAATAAACGTTCACCTACACCCCGTGAATAAATATAAAGACACATGAGATGACACTGGAATGATGTTCTGTATCCAGAAAATGTGTGCACGAAATATGGCTCCTTTATCTCTCTGGTGATAGACCAGCTTCCTAACTCTGAATTTAGGTTGGTGACATCCCCATGACTGTACTGTCAATGTGAAGTAGTGTCTACGATGACACCGTGGGGTAAAGTCCATTGAAGCTCAGGGCAGGAAATGTCGAGTTTGCTGTGAGGTCTCAGCTGCAATGATTAATCGGTCCTTGCCTTTTTTTGCATGTTGAACATTTTCTATTTGTTTGGTGTTTCCCGTATTTATGAACTTTTTCTTTCCATCTCTAATGCACACTGGGCACGAGAGAGAGAGAGAGAGGTTAATCTAAAGTGAGATCTTCATTGGGCCTTAGTGTAACTTGATTGACACTAAATGGGACTCATCAAGAAAAACTGGAAAGAACAATTTGTCATATCAAAGTCGCAAAAATGACTTTAGTCCAGTAATGGGTTCTGAGAATGTGCCCAGAAATCACTCAGAATTTCCCAATTTGAAGCTGTAAATCACTTGTTAAAGCACGGAATTAGACTGGGCTGTGAGAGAAATTGCAGTTGTAAAGAGAAATGGCAAGAGTCCCGGTCAGACAGAATATAATACAAAGGTAAATATAATAGCGAATTGAACCCAGGCATGGTTACAGCACGCAGGAGGCCATTCGTTTCTCTGTGTCTGTGCTGACACTCTGCAAGATCAACTCACCCAATCCCATTCTCCCATCTTTTCCTCGGAGCCCAACATATATTTTCTTTTGCATCATGATCTAATTCTCTTTCAACGTTTCAAGTGACTCTGCCTCCACCAAACTCTCAGACAGTGCATTCCAGATTCGAACCACTCACAGTATGAATCTGCCTCCACCACACTCACAGACAGTGCATTCCAGATTCGAACCACTCACAGTGTGAATCTGCCTCCACCACACTCACAGACAGAACATTCCGGATCCTAACCACTCGCTGTGTGAATCTGTCTCCACCACACTCACAGACAGTACATTCCAGATCCTAACCACTCGCTGCAAGAATCTGTCTCCACCACACTCACAGACAGTGCATTCCAGATTCGAACCACTCACAGTATGAATCTGCCTCCACCACACTCACAGACAGTACATTCCAGATCCTAACCACTCGCTGTGTGAATCTGTCTCCACCACACTCACAGACAGTACATTCCAGATCCTAACCACTCGCTGTGTGAATCTGCCTCCACCACACTCACAGACAGTACATTCCAGATCCTAACCACTCGCTGTGTGAACCTGTCTCCACCACACTCTCAGACAGTACATTACAGATCCCAACCACTCGCTGTGTGAAGCTGCCTCCACCACACTCTCAGACAGAACATTCCGGATCCTAACCACTCGCTGTGTGAATCTGCCTCCACCACACTCTCAGACAGTACATTCCGGATCCTAACCACTCGCTGTGTGAATCTGCCTCCACCACACTCTCAGACAGTACATTCCGGATCCTAACCACTCGCTGTGTGAATCTGTCTCCACCACACTCTCAGACAGTACATTCCAGATCCTAACCACTCCCTGTGTGAATCTGTCTCCACCACACTCTCAGACAGAACATTCTGGATCCTAACCACTCGCTGTGTGAATCTGTCTCCACCACACTCTCAGACAGTACATTCCAGATCCGAACCACTCGCTGTGTGAATCTGTCTCCACCACACTCTCAGACAGAACATTCCCGATCCTAACAACTCGCTGTGTGAATCTGTCTCCACCACACTCTCAGACAGAACATTCCAGATCCTAACCACTCGCTGTGTGAATCTGTCTCCACCACACTCACAGACAGTACATTCCAGATCCTAACCACTCGCTGTGTGAATCTGTCTCCACCACACTCTCAGACAGAACATTCCGGATCCTAACCACTCGCTGTGTGAATCTGCCTCCACCACACTCTCAGACAGTACATTCCAGATCCTAACCACTCGCTGTGTGAATCTGACTCCACCACACTCTCAGACAGTACATTCCGGATCCTAACCACTCGCTGTGTGAATCTGTCTCCACCACACTCTCAGACAGTACATTCCAGATCCTAACCACTCCCTGTGTGAATCTGTCTCCACCACACTCTCAGACAGAACATTCTGGATCCTAACCACTCGCTGTGTGAATCTGTCTCCACCACACTCTCAGACAGTACATTCCAGATCCGAACCACTCGCTGTGTGAATCTGTCTCCACCACACTCTCAGACAGAACATTCCCAATCCTAACAACTCGCTGTGTGAATCTGTCTCCACCACACTCTCAGACAGAACATTCCAGATCCTAACCACTCGCTGTGTGAATCTGTCTCCACCACATTCTCAGACAGTACATTCTAGATCCTAACCACTCGCTGCAAGAATCTGTCTCCACCACACTCACAGACAGTACATTCCAGATCCTAACCACTCGCTGTGTGAATCTGTCTCCACCACACTCTCAGACAGAACATTCCGGATCCTAACCACTCGCTGTGTGAATCTGCCTCCACCACACTCTCAGACAGTACATTCCAGATCCTAACCACTCGCTGTGTGAATCTGACTCCACCACACTCTCAGACAGTACATTCCGGATCCTAACCACTCGCTGTGTGGAGCTGCCTCCACCACACTCACAGACAGTACATTACAGATCCTAACCACTCGCTGTGTGAAAAAAGGGTGAACAGAAAATGGACTGGCTCCACTAACTGCTCTTAGGCAGTGGTGTATAGTCCATACTGCTGAACCATGTCCTGGAGCTAACATTGTGATATACGATACTGGAATCCATTTCACAACCAGACCTGAGTCACATCATAATAATACTCACTTATTGTCACAAGTAGGCTTCAATGAAGTTACTGTGAAACGCCCCTAGTCACCATATTCCGGCGCCTGTTTGGGGAGGCCGGTACGGGAATTGAACCCGCGCTGCTGGTCTTGTATTACAAGCCAGTTGTTTAGCCCACTGTGCTAAACCAGCCCATGCTAACAAACAGAGTGGGAATGAGCTGGTTAAGCTCCGAGGTATCATCTTGATGTTCGCTTGGCGCAGTTTTCTCAGGGGCAGGAGGATGCGAGTGTGAGGTCAATTTCAGGTAGGTGGAGGAAATCTTTCACTCAGCGTCGTTTCTTGACAGTGGGACGGTTGGGTTGGGGAAGCCCCTTTTTAAGACAACGCAAGGGAAGGAGAGGAAATCAGAATGACAGGAAGACCTGACGAGCCGGAGTTCAGTGTGTAACACTTGTAAATTTAGTAGGGATTTCAGGAGAAGCTTTTTCCGCCAGCGTGGTGAGAATGTGGAACTCGCCACCAGAGGAGTAAATTGCAGCGGTGCATTGAAACATGGTGGAACATGCAAAGGAAAAATGAACAGAAAGCGAGGCTGTGAGGGCGAGGTGAAGAGGGGTTGTAACAGGTTTGTGTGGAAGGTAAGCACCAGTATGAGCCAAGAGGACTAAATGGCCTGTCTCCGTACATTCAACCGACAATTCTAACCAGGAGACGAGGAAATAGACTCCCAATGGTACAAAGAAATCCTTGATAGTGGGAAGGTTATGTCTGATTAACACGATTGCATTTTTCGAGGGGTTAACAAAGAGGGTCGATGAAGTTACCACCTTTGATGTTGCCCCCGTGGATTTCAACTGAAAAGCCACAGCTCCAGGGCCCCAGGTTCGATTCCCGGCTTGGGTCACTGTCTGTGCGGAGTCTGCACTTTCTCCCCGTGTCTGCGTGGGTTTCCTCCGGCTGCTCCGGTTTCCTCCCACAAGTCCCAAAAGGTGTACTGGTTCAATGGATTGGCCATGCTGAATTGGCCCTTAGTGTCCAAAAGGTTAGGTGGGGTTACTGGGTTATGGGGATAGGTTGGGGGAGTGGGCCTAGGAAGGGTGTTCTTTCGAAGTGTCGGTGCAGACCCGATGGGCCGAATGGCCCTGTAGGGATCCCATATTTCTATGATTCTATGAAAAGTTAAAGCCTGTATGATGCCTGGAAATGAGGCAGGCTGGTTCCACATGGGGCAAAGGGCTGGAAACAACAGCTGCTTTTGAGACTGGAAGATTGTTTCCAGGTGCGATTCTGCTGGTTTCTTTTACTATCTCAATTATCTAAACTTGTGCGGCATAATTAAGACATTTGGAGATGATACAAATATTGACTGATTGACACTGAAGAAGAAAGCTGTAAAGTGCAGGGAGGTATCAATGGACTGGCCAGGTGGGCATAAAAGTTTCAAATTGAATTCAATCCAGAAAAATGTGAAGTAATGCATTTAGGGAGGGCAAACTCTAAGTTCAAGTCCCACCCCAGGACTTGATGGCCAAGGAAGGTATGTTCATAACCTGGGCAAACAGGCTGAGTGAGTAAGCCCGCTGTGATAAATAAGGAATTTCAGATATATATTGTATATGTCTCTGGTGCAGTAATGGTTAACAGTCTCCATTAATGTGTGCGTGTGACTGCTGCAGTAACGTGTGTGTGTGTCAAGAGGGACAATTGAAGCATCATAAAAAAATAAATCATAATTCATCCCAACCATGTAGATTGTTTACCTCAAGTTGAGTGAATGAAATTTTGTTTATATAAAGGGGAGTAGACAATTAGAGACATTGGCAGTGGAGTTCCCGATGAGGTGGAAAATCCAGCAGTTGTGAAGAAAAAACGGGATTGGTGCCGCATGCTGATCCGTTTCCGAAGCTCCGGAAGTTAAACAGTGGTTTGACAGAGGCAAGAATCTGCAAGCTATTTCCTGAAGGATCTCTCTCTCAAAGTGGTTTAGCCAAGACATCTCTTTACAGCAAGTATTCCTGAGTCTGCTAACTGTATTTGAGGGGATGATGACCTGAGAATGGTTTTGCTTGAGTAGAGATAAAAGAGAGCAGTTCGGAATTAGTGTTTTATTATCATTGTTAAGCATTATTTAACGGGTAATTGTAAGTTATTTACTTGTTCGATGTTAGGTTTATCTTAATCCTGTGTTAGCAATAAAAAAAAATTCAATGCATTATTTCCCTATTTGTGTGTGGAATCACTCCTGGAGTCAAATATCCTTTCCTCAGAGTTGTACAAATTAAATTAAATATTGGGGTTTCTGTCCAGTATCCTAGCAACTGTTGGTGTCTGGTCCAGGATTGTAATACTGCAAATCCTTCCAAAACACCAATGGCTGGCAGTAAACGCGGGAGAGACTCCTGGTCAGCTACGCTTGATATGGACTGGCGCCCTGCAAGCTATAAACCCCTGGCGACAGAGGAGTGACCTGTTCTGGGAATGGCTAGCTATGGAAACAAGATGAAAACCTGCCTTAGTTCATCATTAGGAGCGGGAAGAAGATGAAACAAGGCAAGGAAACGCACAGGAAATGAGAAGCGTAGAGGACCAGAGTAACCTTGGGATGCATATCCAATAGGGCAGCACGGTATCACAGTGGTTAGCACTGTGGTTTCACAGCACCAGGGTCACAGGTTCGATTCCCCGCTGGGTCACTGTCTGTGAGGCCTCTGCACGATCTCCCCATGTCGGCGTGGGTTTCCTCCGGGTGCTCCGGTTTCCTCCCACAGTCCAAAGATGTGCGGGTTAGGTGGATTGGCCATGATAAATTGCCCCTTAGTGTCCAAAAAGGGCAGGAGGGGTTTCTGGGTTACGGGGATAGGTTGGAGGGATGGGGATAGGGTGGAGGTGTGGGGATAGGGTGGAGTAGGGTGCTCTTTCCAAGGGCCGGTGCAGACTCGATGGGCCGAAAGGCCTCCTTCTGCACTATAAATTCTATGATTCTATGGGCTGGTTTAGTCGAGGTTATTTTCTTTGGAACAGAGAAGGCTGAGAGGAGGCGTCATTGAAGTGAAAAAATAGTATGAAGGACCTGGACAGACAAGATAGACAAGCCCTACTTCCATGACAGAGAGGTCAATAACCAGGGGGCAGAGATTTAAGGTAATTGGTGGAAAGATTGAAGGGGAGATGGGAAATGTTTTTCCCCAGAAGTTGATGAGATCTGGAACTCACTGTCTGAAAGGGTGATGGTAGCAGCAACTCACAATGTATATCTAAAAACACTAACCAAATGCACGGTAACCTGCAGAGGTACAGACCAAGCTTGTCAGGTGAGTTAAGGCTGGACACCTCTTTTTTGACCAGTAGAGCATGGTGGGCTGATTGGCCCCCTTCTGTGCATCTATCATTCCGAGATTGGTAAAGGATCCGACACCCTGCACTTTGCTCTTTCACAACCAGATGATGAATTAAGTGTTGGGCTGATGAGCTACTTTCGAATGAAGATGTGACTCTCAGAGCACACGCACGTCCCAGCCCCACAGCCTCCAGGCAATACAAGCAATTTATCCCGTTATTTTGGCTGGATTTGATATTAGTTTGGAGACCCAACAAAGCAAAGTGTTAACCAGAATCTGAATTAGTCAGCAGGCAAAGCACATCCCAAAGCAGCATTTGCCAAGGTAATTAAGACATAATTAAGATATCTTAAGACAACACAACAAAATACTTAGAAGATACCATTTCATCACTACTCCAAACAAGACCCTGAGGACAGGCTTTTAACACACACACATACACACGCACACAAACACACACACACAGACACACACACAGACACACACAGACACACACACAGACACAGACACACCGACACACATACACACTGACACACGCACACAGACAGACACACACACACAGACGCACACACAGACACACACACAGACACACACAGACAGGCACACACACAGACACACCGACACACATACACACTGACACACACACAGACAGACACACACAGACAGACACACACACACAGAAACACACACACAGACGCACACACAGACACACACACAGACACACACAGACACACACACAGACACACACACACACCGACACACATACACACTGACACACACACACAGACAGACACATATAGACACACACACACAGACGCACACACAGACACACACACACACACAGACACAAACACATGCACAAAGGGCAAAGAGTGGGAGGTCAGTCCGTGGAAGAAAGTGACAGAGACATCATACTGGTTGTGCACAAAGGTGTTTAATTTGTTTTACAAACCCCCACTCTCCGACTTTACACCCCCCGCCCACTACCTTCGCCGCCACCGCCCCCCTTCCCCGGTGCCCTCATTGATCATCAATTGAATGGCCCTCCTAGTTCTAACGTTCCGCCTAGGTGTCTCCACAGGATGCACATCTGAGGTGGAGGTAGCCAGCTGGCTACCTCGTCCCGTGGCCCTCGATACCCCTGGCGGCTGCCCTCTGGGGTCTCTGATGCCAGAGGGCCCCGGCTCACCTGTCGGTGGCACAATGCACAGCTGCGTCGCCCTGTCCACTGTGCTGAATTCCAGACGCAGCCTCATCAGAGGGGTGCAACTCAAGGGAGTTGGTGCAAGCCGTTGCCACTCCAAGGGACGGTCCAGGTTGGCACCCAGCGCCCCCTCCTGCTGATCGGTGCCCGTAGGGCCCTGGGGTTCACCTTGGGATGGAGGAGCAGCTGGTTCGAGCCCCGGCTGCCCCTGCATCATCAGTCCTGGCAGTTCCCCAAGGTCCGCACCATCATGTTGACACCCTCGGTGATGCTCCTCGGTGACTGGGCCATGTTATGCAGCGTCCAGGCAATGCCCACCTGTGACTGGGGCAAACTCTGCAGCGCCTTGGCAATGCCCAGCTGAGGGCAGCACACAGAGTCATGGATGTTTACGGCGTGGCAACAGGCCCTTCGGCCCAGCTTGTCCATGGTGTCTTTTGTATCTCTCCCCTCTCACCTTAAACCTATGCCCACTGGTTTTAGGAAAGATGTCGACTATCTACCTTATCGATGCTCCTCATTATTTTATAGACCTCTATAAGATCACCCCTAGGCCCCCTACGCTCCAGGGAAAAAAGTCCCAGTCTATCCAACCTCTCCTTATAACTCAGACCATCAAGTCCTGGTAGCATCCTCGTAAATCTTTTCTGCACTCTTTCCAGTTTAACAATATCCTTCCTCTAATAGGGTGACTAGAGCTGAACCCAGTATTCCATGTGTGGCCTTACCAATGTCTTGTACAACTTCAATAAGACGTCCCAACTCCTGTATTTAATATTCTGACCAATAAACCCGAGCATGCTGAATGCCTTCTTCACCACCCTGTCCACCTGCGACTCCACCTTCAAGGAGCTATGAACCTGTACCCCTAGATCTCTTTGTTCTATAACTCTCCCCAACTCCCTACCATTAGGTCCTGCCCTGATTTGATCTACCAAAATGCATTACCTTACATTTTTCCAAATTAAACTCCATCTGCCATTCATCGGCCCACTGACCCAATTGGTCAAGATCCTGTTGCAATCTTACATAACCTTCTTCACTATCCACTGTGCCACCAATCTTGGTGTCATGTCATGCAGAACCTCATCAAGGTCAGCCTGGTACTGCGTAACATCCCCTAGCGAGTCGGACATTCTGCCGAGACCCTCAGCCATGGCCGTCACCGACTGCGCGATGCCTTGGGACACCTTCGGTCATGGTGCCAACGTCGTGTACCAGGCTCTCCACGGCGGTCGCCACACTAGCAGTCTTGGCCTCGGTGCCATTCATCGCCGGCGACATCTTCAGTGCCTGTAGCCTCCGGGACTCCACCAAGCGGCGAGGGATCTGCTGGAGTGTCGCTGACATCTCCCTCTGAATGTCCTGGGTGCTCCCTATCGTCTCCATCAGCCCTAAGTAACCCTGTTCCACAGGCTCAGCATCAGGCTGGGGCCCAGCTGGGCCCTGGGATCCGCAGCCCTCCGACTGCTGTCTCGCCTGGGGGGGGGTTCCTGTCTCCACCTGATGTACATCAGCAGCAGTGTGGTGTTCACCAGATTGTGCCCCAGAAGCCTGACCACTAACAACCGAGGTGCGTGTCTCTGTGCTGGTGGAGGGTGGGGATGTCGGCTGTGCTGTGACTATAACAGTTGCATCCTCGGAGCTCTCCTCCGAGCTGTTCTCCTCGGAGTCAGGATAGGGGGCTGCCCGGGATGGGCCGGCTCCATCGGCTGGAGGACCTGCAGGAGAATGGACATGTGGTCAGTGGGAGGGATGGGTCAGTCAGTAAGGTGATCGGTACTCACGTCTGACTGGTCCTCCAGGTGGAGCCTGGTGGTTCCTCACCTCTGCGCCGTCTGCCAGCCTCCGTGTTACTGGTCGCACTGTCCTCGGCCACATCGGTCACCTCCAAGGCCCGCTCCTCGAAGGAGGTGAGGATTTTGATATCCAGAACCCACCGCCAGTCTGGGCCCTCTCCTGGCGATTGTGGGAGAGCTTTTCCTGAGGAGACCCAAGAGGACATCGTTCATACTCGCGTGGTTCGCAGTGCTGGGAGGGGGGAGGTGAAGGGAGGGTTGGGGGGGGGAGGGGAGGGTTGAAGGGGGAGGGAGTGGAGAGAGAGTTGGGGGTCCCATGAGGAGTCGGAGTTAGAGGCCGGTCTGGGTGGCGGTGAACATCCGCTGGCTGATGACGGAAATGCCGCCGCCGCGTCGCGTTCCATCTCGGTGGGGTGGTCATTGATCAGCTGCGTAACGCGGATAGCCACGACCTTCAAGCCCATAATGCAGTGCAGCAGCAGAGGTTGGCCCTCAGCTTCTGGGTCATCCAGAAAGTGGGCTCGGCCTCTTGGGGGTCGGTGACAACTGCCCCGTGCCGGGCAACGGTGTCCCCACGCAACCTCGAGGAGACGTATTCCTGGTCGTGGCGTTGCGCCCAATTTCGGTACCTCTACATCATGATCAAGGGGCGTGGGTTCATGTGCTTTTCAACCAGGTAGGTGGAGTTCCTGATTGATGGTCACCTGGACTGCCGACAGCAGTCAGCAGTGTGACGGCCTGTTGTTCGTCGTTAGTAATGCCGTTTGTTCGAACGGAGCGAAGGTCTCTCCAAGCCCAGATGAAGCTGGCTGGTGGCGAATGGTCCTGTGACTACGGCAGCTCCACTTTATCCTCATCGCCAATGTTAAGTCCGCAAGCAACGCCTCCGCGTGAGGCCAGGTCGGCAGGATACAACTCGATTTATTTACAACTAACAGTTGTGGCCTTTGACAAGGTCCCTCATGGCAGACTGGTACAAAAGGTGAAGTCACACGGGATCAGGGGTGAGCTGGCAAGGTGGATACAGAACTGACTAGGTCATAGAAGGCAGAGAGTAGCAATGGAAGGATGCTTTTCTGATTGGAGGGCTCTGACCAGTGGTGTTCCACAGGGATCAGTGCTGGGACCTTTGCTGTTTGTAGTGTATATAAATGATTTGGAGGAAAATGTAACTGGTCTGATTAGTGAGTTTGCAGACGACACAAAGGTTGGTGGAATTGGGGACAGCGATGAAGACTGTCAGAGGATACAGCAGGATTTAGATCGTTTGGAGACTTGGGCGGAGAGATGGCAGATGGAGTTTAATCCGGACAAATGTGAGGTAATGCATTTTGGAAGGTCTAATGCAGGTAGGGAATATACAGTGAATGGTAGAACCCTCAAGAGTTGAGGAACCACAAAGGCAAAAAAACCATAATGAGAGTTATGTACAGGCCTCCTAACAGTGGTCAGGACCGGGGGCACAAAATGCACCACGAAATAGAAAGTGCATGTCAGAAAGGCAAGGTCACAGTGATCATCTGGGACTTCAATATGCAGGTGGACTGGGTAAATAATGCTGCCAGTGGACCCAAGGAAAGGGAATTCATTGAATATTTACAGGAGGGCTTTTTGGAACAGCTTGTGATGGAGCCCACGAGGGAACAGGCCATTCTGGACTTAGTGTTATGTAATGAGCCAGACTTGATTAAAGATCTTAAAGTAAGGTAGCACTTAGGAGGCAGTGATCATAATGTGGTCGAATTCAATCTCCAATTTGAAAGAAAGAAGGTAGAATCAGATGTAAAGGTGTTACAGTTAAATAAAGGTAACTACAGGGGCATGAGGGAGGAACTGATGAAAATCAACTGGGAGCAGAGCCTAGTGGGAAAGACAGTAGAACAGCAATGGCAGGAGTTTTTGGGAGTAATTGAGGACACAGTACAGAGGTTCATCCCAAAGAAAAGAAAGGTTATCAGAGGGGGGATTAGGCAGCCATGGCTGACAAAGGAAGTTAGGGAATGCATCAAAGCAAAAGAAAAAGCCTATAATGTGGCAAAGAGTAGTGGGAAGTCAGAAGACTGGGAAGATTACAAAAACAAACAGAGGATAACAAAGAGAGAAATAAGGAAAGAGAGGATCAAATTTGAAGGTAGGCTAGCCAGTAACATTAGGAATGATAGTAAAAGTTTCTTTAAATACATTAAAAACAAACGGGAGGCAAAAGTTGACATTGGGCCGCTCCAAAATGACGCTGGTAATTTTGTGATGGGAGACAAGGAAATAGCTGAGGAACTGAATAAGTACTTTGCGTCAGTCTTCACAGTAGAAGACATGAGTAATGTCCCAACAATTCCGGAGAGTCAGGGGGCAGAGTTGAATATGGTAGCCATCACAAAGGAGAAAGTGCTAGAGAAACTAAGAGGTCTAAAAATTGATAAATCTCCGGGCCCAGATGGGCTACATCCTAGAGTTCTAAAGGAGATAGCTGAAGAAATAGTGGAGGCATTAGTTATGTTCTTTCAAAAGTCATTGGAGTCAGGGAAAGTCCCAGAGGATTGGAAAATCGCTGTTGTAACCCCCCTGTTCAAGAAGAAGGGAACAAGGAAAAAGATGAAAAATTATAGGCCAATTAGCCTAACCTCGGTTGTTGGCAAGATTCTAGAATCCATTGTTAAGGATGAGATTTCTAAATTCTTGGAAGTGCAGGGTCGGATTAGGACAAGTCAGCATGGATTTAGTAAGGGGAGGTCGTGCCTGACAAACCTGTTAGAGTTCTTTGAAGAGATAACAAATAGGTTAGACCAAGGAGAGCCAATGGATGTTATCTATCTTGACTTCCAAAAGGCCTTTGATAAGGTGCCTCACGGGAGGCTGCTGAGTAAAATAAGGGCCCATGGTATTCGAGGCAAGGTACTAACATGGATTGACGATTGGCTGTCAGGCAGAAGGCAGAGAGTTGGGATAAAAGGTTCTTTTTCGGAATGACAACCGGTGACGAGTGGTGTCCCGCAGGGTTCAGTGTTGGGGCCACAGCTGTTCTCTTTATATATTAACGATCTAGATGACGGGACTGGGGGCATTCTGGCTAAGTTTGCCGATGATACAAAGATAGGTGGAGGGGCAGGTAGTATGGAGGAGGTGGGGAGGCTGCAGAAAGATTTAGACAGTTTAGGAGAGTGGTCCAAGAAATGGCTGATGAAATTCAACGTGGGCAAGTGCGAGGTCTTGCACTTTGGAAAAAAGAATAGAGGTATGGACTCTTTTCTAAACGGTGACAAAATTCATAATGCTGAAGTGCAAAGGGACTTGGGAGTCCTAATCCAGGATTCTCTAAAGGTAAACTTGCAGGTTGAGTCCGTAATTAAGAAAGCAAATGCAATGTTGTCATTCATCTCAAGAGGCTTGGAATATAAAAGCAGGGATGTACTTCTGAAGCTTTATAAAGCATTAGTTAGGCCCCATTTAGAATACTGTGAGCAATTTTGGGCCCCACACCTCAGGAAGGACATACTGGCACTGGAGCGGGTCCAGCGGAGATTCACACGGATGATCCCAGGAATGGTAGGCCTAACATACGATGAACGTCTGAGGATCCTGGGATTATATTCATTGGAATTTAGGAGGTTGAGGGGAGATCTAATAGAAACTTACAAGATAATGAATGGCTTAGATAGGGTGGATGTAGGGAAGTTGTTTCCATTAGCAGGGGAGACTAGGACCCGGGGGCACAGCCTTAGAATAAAAGGGAGTCACTTTAGAACAGAGATGAGGAGAAATTTCTTCAGCCAGAGAGTGGTGGGTCTGTGGAATTCATTGCCACAGAGGGCGGTGGAGGCCGGGACGTTGAGTGTCTTTAAGACAGAAGTTGATAAATTCTTGATTTCTCAAGCAATTAAGGGCTATGGAGAGAGAGCGGGTAAATGGAGTTGAGATCAGCCATGATTGAATGGTGGAGTGGACTCGATGGGCCGAATGGCCTTACCTCCGCTCCTATGTCTTATGGTCTTATAGTCAGAGAGATCTAGGTGTACAGGTCCACAGGTCACTGAAAGGGGCAACACAGGTGGAGAAGGTAGTCAAGAAGGCATACGGCATGCTTGCCTTCATTGGCCGGGGCATTGAGTATACGAATTGGCAAGTCATGTTGCAGCTGTATAGAAGCTTAGTTAGGCCACACTTGGAGTATAGTGTTCAATTCTGGTCGCCACACTACCAGAAGGATGTGGAGGCTATAGAGAGGGTGCAGAAGAGATTTACCAGGATGTTGCCTGGTATGGAGGGCATTAGCTAATTAGCTATAAGGAGCGTTTGAATAAACTTGGTTTGTTCTCACTGGAACGACGGAGGTTGAGGGGCGACCTGATAGAGATCTACAAAATTATGAGGGGCATAGACAGAGTGGATAGTCAGAGGCTTTTTCCCAGGGTAGAGGGGTCAATTACTAGGGGGCATAGGTTTAAGGTGCGAGGGGCAAGGTTTAGAGTAGATGTACGAAGCAAGTCTTTTACACAGAGGGTAGTGGGTGCCTGGAACTCGCTGCTGGAGGAGGTAGTGGAAGCAGGGACGATAGTGACATTTAAGGGACATCTTGACAAATACATGAATAGGATGGGAATAGAGGGATACGGACCCAGGATGTGTAGAAGATTGTAGTTTAGTCGGGCAGCATGGTCGGCACGGGCTTGGAGGGCCGAAGGGCCTGTTCCTGTGCTGTACATTTCTTTGTTCTTTGTTCTTTGTTAGTACATCCTCGCCCAGCGGTATCTCCTTCCCGGGCCTGCTCCCAGGTCGGGGGTTATAACCTGTGGGTTCCTCCAATCTGGGAGATACTCCTCCCACTCCGTCACCTGGGGAGCTTGTTCTCCAGGCTGTAGGAGGGGCATCAGTTACAATACATTCTGGTCCCTTAGGGGGTCATAGCAATTTCATGATGTAGGTATTACATGGGAAACATTGACATTTTTTCCCCGTAGAATTTACAGTGCAGAAGGATGCCATTCGGCCCATCGAGTCTGCACAGGCTCCTGGAAGAGCACCCCAACCAAGCCCATGCCTCCACCCTATCCACGTAACCCCGCAACCCCACCCAACCTCTTTTGGACACTAAGGGCAATTTATCACGGCCGATCCACGTAACCTGCACATCTTTGGACTGTGGGAGGAAACCGGAGCACCCGGAGGAAACCCACGCAGACACGTGGGGAGAACGTGCAGACTCCGCACAGACAGTGACCCAAGCCGGGAATCGAACCTGGGACCCTGGAGCTGTGAAGCACCTGTGCTAACCACTGTGCTGCCGTGCTGCCCCAGAACTGGGGTGTACCCTCCCCCATCCCACATCCCAAGCGTTCCCTGGGCTGCCAGAATGACCAACACGTCAGGATTTGGTGCTGCCAGGAGGGAAGGGCTGACGTTCGGAGGAAATGGAAACTTAATGAGTCTTTATGCTTTGCTGAGCATCTTGCGAAATAACCTGACCTTGAGGCACTGCATCAAGGCCTCCTACACAGTAAAATCACCATAACAACAGGCGGTATTTGAATCAGCTGAACATCGCTTTCAAGATTACAAGAACAGGTGAATTAGGCACTGATGAAACATTTCAGAGCAAACTTCCCTTCTGAACACTGTCTGTGTGACCTCCACACTTAAACTACTCTAATACCCTCGGTCAACCACCCACCCTCCATCCGTAACCCTGAGGTGATCCAAAACTGCCCAGTTGGAACCTAGTTCAGTTTGGCCAGCGCCTCTGTGCCCACTGCCCTCTGTGCGATTCCACATAATAAATAATAATAATCTTTTATTGTCACAAGTGCGAAGTTACTGTGAAAAGCCCCTCGTCGCCACATTCCGGCACGTGTTCGGGTAATGAGCCGGGGCGGGAATTGCACCCATGCTGCTGGTCTTGTTCCGCATTACAAGCCAGCTGTCTAGCCCACTGAGCTAAACCGGCCCTCGGGAACACTGTCTGCACTTTTGGTCTCCACGTTCAAGGAAAGATACGTTTGTAGCTTCACTGATTTGGAGCCTGGGGTGAAAGGGTTGAGTCGAGAGGCTGATTAAAGTCTCTGGAGTCCGGAAGAATGGCCAATGATCCTCATTGAACTGCTCAAGGTGGTGACGGGGCCTTGGATCAGGATTGACACTGAGAGGTAGGCCTCAATGTAAACAATTTAAACATCCAAAGGGCTGCCCGAAAACCATACCACTCTGAGACATCGCTTCCCCATTTCACCAGGCGGGACTGGGGGCCGGGAATTCTTTGCATATTCCTCTGACCATTTAACCCGTCACCTCCAGCCATTTTATTCAGACTTTGGTAACCGAGGGGCGTGGCAGCTGAAGTGAGCAAAGTAGACAAGGTCAGGAGGAAGAAGACGTGCTTCCCGTTATACCATGGGGGAGGAGGAGGTGCGGTTGGACAACCACGTTCTACCCTGTGGGGAGGGTGTACAGACCTGCGATGTCCAACCCCACTATGACGGAGAACTTGTGTCAAAGGTGACTGAGGTTAAGCCGTGAGGTGCAGAAAATGTCACACGACCCAGTCGCAACTTGAGCCCCGATCCATCGACACCCATTGGCCGTGAAGGTAACCGTCATTCTCAATTTTTATACCTCAGGCTCCATCCAGGCCTCAGCTGGAGAGCTGTTTAGTAAAGGTACAGTAAAGTCACCATAGTCCCAGATGACCATAGGCTACTTTCCCCTTTGAGGGGGGAGAGCTGCCTGGTGGTGATTTAACCTGAGGGTCACCCACACCTCAGGCGAGGGGCAAGGTTGAGAAGGCGGGGCCTCCATGAATAACCTCAGCCCGTACGGGGATTGAGTCCACGCTTCTGGCCTTCGTAGAATCATACAATTTACAGTGCAGAAGGAGGCCATTCGGCCCATAGAGTCTGCACCGGCCTTTGGAAAGAGCACCCTACCCAAGCCCACGCCTCCACCCTATCCCTGTAACCCCACCCAACCTTTTTGGACACTAAGGGGCAATTTAGCATTGTCAATCCACCTACCCTGCACGTCTTTGGACTGTGGGAGGAAACCGGAGCCCCCGGAGGAAACCCACGCACACACGAGGAGAACGTGCAGATTCCGCACAGACAGTGACTCAGCCGGGAATTGAACCTGGGACCCTGGAGCTGTGAAGCAACAGTGCTAACCACTGTGCTACCGTGCCATCCCACGGATTAGAAGGAGGAGCAGGAGAAGGAAGATGAGGAGGACAACAAGGCGGACGAGGAGGAAGGTGAGGATGAGGAGGAGTTTGAGGAGGGTGAGGACGAAGAGGATAAGAGGAGAGTGAGGAGGATGAGTATGAGGAGGAGGGGAATGATGAGGATGAGCATGAGGAGGAGGAGAATGATGAGTATGAGTATGAGGAGGAGGAGAATGATGAGGATGAGTATGAGGAGGAGGAGGAGAATGATGAGGATGAATATGAGGAGGAGGAGGAGGAGAATGATGAGGATGAGTATGAGGAGGAGGAGGAGAATGATGAGGATGAGTATGAGGAGGAGGAGGAGAATGATGAGGATGAGAAGGAGGAGGAGGAGAATGATGAGGATGAGTATGAGGAGGAGGAGGAGAATGATGAGTATGAGGAGGAGGAGAATGATGAGGATGTGTATGAGGAGGAGGAGAATGATGAGGATGAGTGTGAGGAGGAGGAGAATGATGATGAGGAGGAGAATGATGAGGGTGAGTATGAGGAGGAGGAGAATGATGAGGATAAGTATAAGGAGGAGGAGAATGAGGAGGATGAGAAGGAGGAGGAGGAGAATGATGAGGATGAGTATGAGGAGGAGGAGGAGAATGATGAGTATGAGGAGGAGGAGAATGATGAGGATGTGTATGAGGAGGAGGAGAATGATGAGGATGAGTGTGAGGAGGAGGAGAATGATGATGAGGAGGAGAATGATGAGGGTGAGTATGAGGAGGAGGAGAATGATGAGGATAAGTATAAGGAGGAGGAGAATGATGAGGATGAGTATGAGGAGGAGGAGAATGATGAGGATGAGTATGAGGAGGAGGAGAATGATGAGGATGAGAAGGAGGAGGAGGAGAATGATGAGGATGAGGAGGAGGAGGAGGAGGAGAATGATGAGGATGAGTATGAGGAGGAGAATGATGAGGATGAGTATGAGGAGGAGGAGAATGATGAGGATGAGAAGGAGGAGGAGGAGAATGATGAGGATGAGTATGAGGAGGAGGAGAATGATGAGGATGAGTATGAGGAGGAGGAGAATGATGAGGATGAGTGTGAGGAGGAGGAGAATGATGAGGATGAGCATGAGGAGGAGAGGACTGATGAGGATGAGTGTGAGGAGGAGGAGAATGATGAGGATGAGCATGAGGAGGAGAGGACTGATGAGGATGAGTATGAGGAGGAGGGGACTGAGGAGGATGAGTATGAGGAGGAGGAGAATGATGAGGATGCGTATGAGGAGGAGGACGATGATGAGGATGGGTGTGAGGAGGGGGAGGGGACTGATGAGGATGAGGAGGAGGTGGAGGAGGACGAGTATGAGGAGGGGGACGATGATGAGGATGGGTGTGAGGAGGGGGAGGGGACTGATGAGGATGAGTGTGAGGAGGGGGAGGGAACTGATGAGGATGAGTGCGAGGAGGGGGAGGGGACTGATGAGGATGAGTATGAGGAGGGGGAGGGGACTGATGAGGATGAGTATGAGGAGGGGGAGGGGACTGATGAGGATGAGTATGAGGAGGGGGAGAGGACTGATGAGGATGTGTATGAGGAGGGGGGCGCTGATGAGGATGGGTGTGAGGAGGGGGAGGGGACTGATGAGGATGAGGATGAGGAGGGGGACGATGATGAGGATGGGTGTGAGGAGGGGGAGGGGACTGATGAGGATGAGTATGAGGAGGGGGACGCTGATGAGGATGTGTATGAGGAGGGGGAGAGGACTGATGAGGATGTGTATGAGGAGGGGGGCGCTGATGAGGATGGGTGTGAGGAGGGGGAGGGGACTGATGAGGATGAGGATGAGGAGGGGGAGGGGACTGATGAGGATGAGGAGGAGGAGAATGATGAGGATGAGTATGAGGAGGGGGAGGGGACTGATGAGGATGAGGAGAATGATGAGGATGAGGATGAGGAGGGGGGCGATGATGAGGATGGGTGTGAGGAGGGGGAGGGGACTGATGAGAATGAGGAGGAGGAGAATGATGAGGATGAGTATGAGGAGGGGGACGATGATGAGGATGGGTGTGAGGAGGGGGAGGGGACTGATGAGGATGGGTGTGAGGAGGGGGAGGGGACTCATGAGGATGAGTGTGAGGAGGGGACGATGATGAGGATGGGTGTGAGGAGGGGACGATGATGAGGATGGGTGTGAGGAGGGGGAGGGACTGATGAGGATGGGTGTGAGGAGGGGGAGGGGACTGATGAGGATGGGTGTGAGGAGGGGGACGTTGATGAGGATTGGTGTGAGGAGGGGGAGGGACTGATGAGGATGGGTGTGAGGAGGGGGACGTTGATGAGGATGGGTGTGAGGAGGGGGAGGGACTGATGAGGATGGGTGTGAGGAGGGGGAGGGGACTGATGAGGATGAGTTTGAGGAGGGGGACGAAGATGAGGATGGGTGTGAGGAGGGGGAGGGGACTGATGAGGATGAGTTTGAGGAGGGGGACGAAGATGAGGATGGGTGTGAGGAGGGGGAGGGACTGATGAAGGTGAGGAGGAGGAAGTCCCTTCGGAGCCCTTTTCACAGATTGTGAATGCGATGAGAGTGATGTCAGTGAGGTTGCTGCCAATGGTGTGGGCCTGCCCAGGACTGAATGATGCAAGACAGCATCACCGTCAGACTAGTCCTCGTGCACAATGAATCCTCGTCCGGTGGCGGGGTGGGGGGTGGAGGGGGGGGCGGGGTGGCGGGGTGGGGGGGGGGGTGACAGGGTGGGGGGGGCGGGGTGGCAGGGTGGGGGTGGGGTGGGGGGTGGAGGGGGCGTGGGGGCGGAGGGGGGTGGGGTGGCGGGGTGGGGGGAGGCGGGGTGGCAGGGTGGGGGTGGGGTGGGGGTGGAGGGGCGTGGGGGCGGAGGGGGGGCGGGGTGGCGGGGTGGGGGGGCGGGGTGGCAGGGTGGGGTGGGCGGGGGGTGGAGGGGGGGCGGGTGGGGGCGAGGTGGCGGGGTGGGGGTGGGGGCGGGGTGGCGTGGTGGGGGGGCGGGGTGAAAGGGTGGGGGGGTGGGGGGTGGAGGGGGGGCGGGTGGGGGCGAGGTGGCGGGGTGGGGGTGGGGGCGGGGTGGGGGGGGTGGGGGGTGGAGGGGGGGCGGGTGGGGGTGGGGTGGGGGTGGGGGCGGGGTGGCGGGGTGGGGGGGCGGGGTGGCAGGGTGGGGGGGTGGGGGGTGGAGGGGGGGCGGGTGGGGGCGGGGTGGCGGGGTGGGGGGGCAGGGTGAGGAGGGTGGGGGGGGTGGGGGTGGAGGGGGCGTGGGGGTTGGGGGGTGGAGGGGGCGTGGGGGTGGAGGGGGGCATGGGGGTGGAGGGGGGGGGCGGGTGGGGGCGGGGTGGCGGGGTGGGGGGGGCAGGGTGGGGGGGGTGGGGGGTGGAGGGGCCGTGGGGGTGGAGGGGGGGGCGGGGTGGCGGGGTGGGGGGGGTGGGGTGGCGGGGTGGGGGGGGTGGGGTGGCGGGGTGGGGGGGGTGGAGGGGGAGGGGTGGCGGGGTGAGGGGGCGGGGTGGCAGGGTGGGGGGGTGGGGGGTGGAGGGGGCGTGGGGGTGGAGGGGGGGGGCGGGGGGGCGGGGTGGCGGGGTGGGGGAGGTGGGGGAGGTGGAGGGGGTGGGTGGGGGCGTGGTGGCGGGGGGGTGGGGGGTGGAGGGGGCGTGGGGGTGGAGGGGGGGCGTGGGGGTGGAGGGGGGGCCGGGTGGCAGGGTGGGGGGGGCGGGGTGGCGGGGTTGGGGGGTGGAGGGGGGGCGGGGGGGCGGGCTGGCAGGGTGGGGGGGGGGTGGAGGGGGGGGGGTGGAGGGGGGGGCGGGGTGGCGGGGTGGAGGGGGCGGGGTGTCAGGGTGGGGGGGGTGGGGGGTGGAGGGGGGCGGGTGGGGGCGGGGTGGCGGGGTGGGGGGGGCGGGGTGGCGGGGGGGTGGGGGGTGGAGGAGGCGTGGGGGTGGAGGGGGGGCGTGGGGGTGGAGGGGGGCGGGGTGGCGGGGTGGGGGGGCGGTGTGGCGGGGTGGGGGGGGTGGAGGGGGTGGCGGGGGGGGCGGGGTGGCAGGGTGGGGGGGGTGGAGGGGGCGTGGGGCGGAGGGGGGGGCGGTGTGGCGGGGTGGGGGGGGCGGGGTGGCAGGGTGGGGGGGGTGGGGATGGAGGGGGGGTGGGGGGTGGAGGGGGGCGGGGTGGCAGGGTGGGGGGGTGGGGGGTGGAGGGGGGGCGGGTGGGGGCGGGGGTGGCGGGGTTGGGGGGGCGGGGTGGCAGGGTGAGGGGGTGGGGGGGGCGTGGGGGTGGAGGGGGGGCGAGGTGGCGGGGGGGGTGGAGGTGCACAGGAATACACGGATGCTGAGAACTTCGCGGTGCCCTCACCCTCCTCGGTGACCGGCACAGCCCTGGCCTGGCCCGAGGTGGGATTGATGGGACAAGCTGCTGGCTATCAAAGCCCATACTCTGAGCATGCTGCTTCGGGTTACTGAGGGTGGCTTGCAGCCTCTGCTGGCCGAGGCACTGCTCGTGCGTCCTCCCCGAGCGCTGCTGCATGTGTCTCTCCAGGTGATTGGTCAATCTCTCATGGTTGGAGTTCACATGGGTGAGGACAACGTGGAGCTCATGACAGTGATAGACTCCTCCATTCGCAGTCCCAGAGCTCCCACTGCCTCAGGGAAATGTGCCAGATGTTCACACAACTGCTGCTGATTGCATATAGGTATATTGGTCGTCGCTGTGTCTGTGCACACTGCTCATTCATACATGTTCTGTGCACACCAACATGTGCTGTGTACACACACAGGCCTCAATGTTCAGCCACAGGTATGTGCCATGTCTTGCACCTTCTCTGAGTGAAGTGTGAGGTGAAAAGGACTCCGAGCGATTCAGTTTACAATGCTCTCGTTCACTTTTGAGGGCTGCCATCCGTTTTCACCACGTCATCAGTGTTAACTGGTCATGTTTGGTGGAGGAACTGAGTCTATGTAAAGGCTTGGTGCTTGTTTACAGTGTGTCTCTAAACCTGACACGGTGAACAAATAACTGCAAGTCGACTTCATTTAAATCAATAATCTTTATTCACACACATACAATGTTAGCATCAATCAATCGCACCATCAATATAAGTTATACTACAGAACGCTGACATTCAATCCTCGACCCTGACATACGTTTGAGTGACTGACAAGTACGAAGCAGATATTGATCCTTCTCCGTGATCTGGTTTCTGTCGCCCTCGATGTTCGGTCCTCAGTCTGGTCTGAGACTGGCTCGAATCTTCTTTCTGTTGGTGGTGTGATGGCCCTCCTCGCTGTAGCCGGTGAAGATCGCCAGTGTTCTGCTCCTGTTGCAGGCTGCTGCAGAGAGAGTTTCTCGGATAGTGCGGCACCTTTTAACCTTCCTGGATTTGGCGCCCTTTTGGGCGGTCCTGGGACATCGTCAACCAGTTGACCAGGTTCGATCACACTGATTGCAGAGGGCCTTTTTCCTGTGTATTGCGATATCCAGCCTGCAACCTGCTCATCTTTATTCGTTTTATTCATCGAGACTGCAGCCTGCTTGGTCCTGCACTTGGCTAATTTTCCCAGTATGCCTTGCCCAACGCCATCTTCCGCAGCCATTTGGCCACAGTGCTATTGACATTGCGGCTCTCACTCTGAGGTACTACGTCATCCTCCACAACCACTGACAGGCCCACTGGTTGACTCGCTCCTAGTCGCAATGTTATGCTGTGACAGTGCGCAGCTGTGAGGGGCCTAGTCAATGATCAACAGTGTGGGCCCACCCTAATAGATGGACAGTAAGAGGACAAATGGATGGGATAGTGACCATGGCACTGTTCGTCATTCACCCACCACTGGGCCTTGGCAGCTAGTTATATGACTGCATAATATCTGTACCGGAGCGGCGGCCAGATGGTCTCAGCCCCATGTTTCTGGTGGTTCAGTCGGGTTCACTTTGATTGCGCAGCAACAATGATTCACCCAATCGTTGAGCATGTTCAAGAGGGAAAAGGATACATTTCTGGAGACAAATAACATCCAAGGACGCGGAGATGGTGCAGCAAAGCGGCATTGAGGTAGATGGTCATCCATGATCAAATAGAATGCTGGAATATGCTCGATCAGCCAAATGGCCGACCCACATTCCAATGGCAATTCTCCCATTGGCAAAGTCTGCAATGAGCCATTATCCAGGGCCAGAGAAGAGCTGAACGACATTTTCAGCTTGTACCTGACAAGGCAATGATGTCTCCCCAGAGACACAGTGGCTGCACCATTGAGAATCTACCTGAAGGCCCATTTTGTTTCACTGTACCCAATTCGCCCAGTCTTCACTTGGCACACCTCAAACCCTTCACCACCTCTGAGGCCTCCTGCTCCAACTCCTAATTTAGCAGCGCACATAGCCCAGCCACAAAATGAAAATCGGAAGGTCAAGCAGCCAGAGCAGAAGGAGGCCATTCGGCCCATCGAGTCTGCACCAACCTTTCGAAAGAACTTCGTACCTAACTACACTCCCCTGCCCTATCCCCGTAACCCCATCTAACCTGTGGACACTGAGGGGCAATTTTAGCATCGGCGAATCCACCTAACCTGCACGTCTCTGGACTGTGGGAGGAAACCGGAGCACCCGGAGGAAACCCACGCAGACACAGGGAGAACGTGCAGACTCCGCACAGTCACCCGAGGCTGGAATTGAACCTGGGTCCCTGGCAGCTGCGAGACAGCGGAGCTAACCACTGTGCCACCTTGCCATCCTAGCTGCTCTGATGAATCCCCACGGGAATTGTAGGCATCAGGTAGGGATATGGACAGGAAACACTGGAAATAATCAGCTGGCGCTTGAATATCAGAAAAAGGGAAGTTAAAATGATATTTCACTCAGGTGCCAATCACAATCAGCCAGAAGTTGACCTAATATTATCAGGACACTGAATGTGAACTATGAATCTATCCTGCAAGCTGACACTATTCTGCTAATGCCTTCCATTGACAGGAATACACCAGGCTAAATCAATCAAATCACATTTATTAAGGTTTAAACAGCACACAGAGGTTCGTTAATTCAGTGTACAAATAAAAGTCGAAAGTAAAATGTAGCCGAGTTCTTAAACAAAAGGTTAACTGTTAATCTGCTCCTGTGAACTACAAAGGAGGCATTTAGCCATTGATTCCGTACTTAAGACAAAAGCAAAATATTATTGATGCCGGAAATGTGAAATAGTAACAGAAAATGCTGGAAATATTAAGATAGCAGGATCGAAGCAGGCCAGATCAGAGTTAACGGCGGGGGGGGTGTTTGACTGGCGGCGGGATCTTTTGGCTCCGCTGCTGCCAAAGTGATTTCCCATTGAAGCTGCCCCATGCCGCCAAGAAACCCATGGCGGGGGCGCACCATTGGTGGGACCGGAAGACACCAACGCAGTGAACAGCGGGAAGATCTCGCCCGACGTCTCAGGTCTGTGTCCTGAATTATAAAGTCTGCATTCTACATTCAATTTTTTTGATCTGTTTTCACTGTGATGAAGCCCTCATGACATCAATAATAATAATTGCTTATTGTCACAAGTAGACTTCAATGAAGTTACTGTGCAAAGCCCCTAGTCACCACATTCCAGCACCTGTTCGGGGAGGCCGATACAGGAATTGAACCCGTGCTGCTGGCATTATTCTGTATTGCAAGCCAGCTGTTTAGCCCACTGTGTTAAACCGACCCCTAGAACCATCAACAGATTAGTAGAACTATTGGTAGAATACTAATATCAGTAGAATGGTAGAAACTAGTAGAAAATAGTAGAATCAGTAGAAACATCAAATAGAAACATCAGTGTTTCTGTCGGAGTTATTGAGCGCCAGGATGGTCCCAGGCCCCACTTCCATGTTTCATGATAATTCTGGCCACATGGAGGTGTTCTTAAAAGCACTTAGCTGCACTCGACAGGGAGATGAGAGCCGCTCTCCGTCAAGCACACAAGTAAGATTACAGTTGACATTTCTAATCTCAATGGTGAGAAATGCAGTTTGTCATCAAAATATGTCAATTAAAGAGCTGAAAGGTTCGAAACATGGCAAAACCTGTTAAAAAAAGAAGCAAATTACAGCCCTTTGGAAATGTTCTCGACTGTCCTTGAGTGGGTAATTATTTCTGAAACTGTGAATACCATTGCATTCGTTGCTAATGCAACATTCATAGGTTTTGTCAGGAGAACGTTTTGGAGCACAAAGGAGGGAATGTATTTCTGCAGGATTGCTACACTCACTTTTGCTTTCTATAAATTACAATCCCAGGGCCCAAAATTCCACAGTGTGTTATAAATGCATTTAGGCTTCTTCCAGAGTTCGTTTGAATGCTCTGTTTAATTCGTGTGATATCTATGGAGGCGGCTTCTTGTAAGGGCACCAGTTTGGAGGCGTTGGCCACTGTGCCTCTGCTGTCCCCCCCGGCGCGGTACTCCACCAGCCCTGTGGTGGTGGCGGCCCTGAGAGTTTGGGGCCAGTGGAGGCGGCATGTGGGAGCATCGGTCTGGGCCCCAATTTGTGATAATCACCGGTTTGCCCTGGGGAGTATGGAGGGGAGGTTCCAGTTATGGCGGAGAGAGGTGATTGAGAGGATGGGGGATGTGTTCATAGAGGGGAGCTTTCCGAGTATGAGGGCGCTGGAGGAAAAGTTTAGGTTGGCGAGGGGAAACAAATTCAGGGATCTGCAGGTGCGAGACTTCCCTCATAAACAGGTGTCAACCTTCCCGCTCCTACCGCTGAGGGGGATTCAGGACAGGGTAATTTCCGGAGGGTGGGTAGGGGAGGGGAGCGTCTCGGACATCTATAAGGAGCTTATGGGGTCAGAGGAGACACAGACCGAGGAGCTGAAGCGCAAGTGGGAGGAGGAGCTGGGAGGTGAGATAGAGGATGGTCTATGGGCAGACACGTTGAGTAGAGTCAACGCGTCCGCAACATGTGCCAGGCTCGGCCTAATACAATTTATGGTTGATCACCGGACCCACATGACAGTGGCCCGGGTGAGCAGATTCTTTGTGGTGGAGGACAGGTGCACAAAATGTGCGGGAGGACCAGCGAACCATGTCCACATGTTCTGGACATGTCCGAAGCTTAGGGGATTTTGGCAGGGGTTTGCAGATGTCATGTCCTCGGTGTTAAAAACAAGGGTGGCGCTGAGTCCAGAGGTGGCGATTTTCGGGGTGGCGGAAGATCCGGAATCCAGGAGGAGAAAGAGGCAGACGTTCTGGCCTTTGCTTCCCTGGTAGCCCGGAGACGGATATTGTTAGCTTGGAGGGACACAAAGCCCCCGAAGTCGGAGGCCTGGCTATCGGACATGGCTAGCTTTCTCTGTCTGGAGAAAATTAAGTTCGCCTTGAGAGGGGTTCACCCGGAGGTGGCAACCGTTCGTCGACTTCTTTGCGGAAAATTAATCGTCAACAGATGGGGGGGAGGGGGGGACTAGTTTAGATTAGGGTAGGGAGTCAATAAGGGTGGGACCTGTACGAGAGGGAAATGGCTTTTGCACTATGTTTATGGTCTCATGTATATTGTTTATTTTGTTGTTGTTACTATACCAAAAATACCTCAATGAAATGTTATTAAAAAAAAAAAATTCTTGTGATATTGGCAATCACTCCTTTCCCGCTAACTTTTGTCTCCATCCTGTGTCCCTGCTGTAGGGACAGGAGGAGGCCATTCAGCCCCTTGAATATATTCCACCATTCAGTTCGATCATGGCCGATCTGCAACTCTACCGTTATCTGACAAAACTTTTTAAAAAATAAATTCAGAGTACCCAATTATTTTCTTTTCCAATTCAGGGGCAATTTAGCATGGCCAATCCACCTAACCTGCACATCTTTGGGTTGTGGGGGTGAAACCCACGCAGACACGGGGAGAATGTGCAAACTCCACACGGATCGTGACCCAGAGCCGGGATCGAACCTGGGACCTCAGCACCGTAGTCCCAGTGCTAACCACTGTGCCACCGTGTCGCCCTACCTGACAAAACTTGATGCATCTGAATCTGGGAAGCTCCAGTCGTCCCACAGCATCCCGGGATATTTGAAGGAGAGATTTCCTCTACCCTTTGTGAGGAAGTGTTTCCTCTGATAACCCCTGAATTGTGTGGCTGTAATTTCAAGATCCTGACCTCTTGGCCAGGCCTCTCCACCTGCAGGGATGGTTCCTTCCTCGCACCCCGAACAAATTGTTTTACCGTTTACGATGCCTGAGTCAGATCATCCATTGACCTTCTAAATCCCCACCGGCCGTTCCTGCTGGTGGGATCTTCACCGATGCGGGGGGCTGGAAAATCCCCCCACCCCCCCCCCCCATCAAAATCAGTTGATGTAATCTTTACTTTCACCTTTGAGAGCCAGTATCTTTCCAAAGAATCTGTGTTGCCCCCATTCCGTGGACAATATATCCTCCTGGGCTCTGGTGCCCAGACATAAATCAGTTCATTTTCAATATTGGGAGCCCAAAAAACAACTTTCAGAGTAATTGACAGCAGCAAATCTGCCATAACCGATTCCATATCCGCATGAGATGAGGAGGAACTACTTCTCGCAGAGGGTGGTGAATTTGTGGAACTCGCTGCCCCGAAGTGCAACGGAGTCAGAAACATTAAATGGCTTGAAGAGGGAGGGAGATATATTTATGATTTTAAAAATGGGTGAAAGGGATACGGGGAACAGGTAAGGACATGGATTTGGAACCAGGAAGCTATCAGCCGTGATCTGGATTGAACGGCGGAGGAGGCTCGAAGGGCTGAATTGCCGACTCCTGCTCCTCCTCAGTTCCTGTGTACCTATGTTCCGAACCCTTGAAACCTACAACCAATCGGGCTTGAAATTGACATCATGAATACTTCCCAACCAAGAAGCAGTAAGCGAGTTTTTCAGGGAATTCTAGCTGATTGGTGTGGCCTCATGTTCTGCATTTCTTTCCCTCCCTACCCCACATCCCCAAATGCACGATGGTGCAGTGGTTAGCACGGCTGCCTCACATCACCAGGGACCCAGGTTCTATTCCGGCCTCGGGTCTGTGTGGAGTTTGCGCGTTCTCCCCGTGTGTGCGTGGGTTTCCTCCGGGTGCTCCGGTTTCCTCCCACAGTCCAAAGATGTGCAGGTTAGGTGGATTGCCCATGATCAATGCGCGATGTTACGGGGATAGGGTGGGGGAGAGGGCCCGCTTTCAAAGGGTCGGTGCAGACTCGATGGGCTGAATGGCCTCCTTCTGCACTGTAGGGATTCTAAGACACCTTCGATAAATATCATGTGGCTTGGGATCAGCTCAGGGTAAAGGAGATCATTTTTGGGAGCAGCAAGTGAATAATTCAACAAAGAAGCAAAGAAATAGCCTTCAGCGTCAACCTTGGCTCAGCTGTGACACTCGCCTTTGAATCACAGACGAGAGTATCAGAACCTGCATTAATTCATTGTCTCCTGCAGCATCAGTGGTGTTAATGTTCATCTGAAAGAACATGTTTCACTGATGCGGCAGAACGAGACTGAAAATACTGATCCAACACTGGAGGTTGCTATATTTCTTTTCCCAGGATTTAAATATTTAAGCAAGACCAACACTCCCAGTGCGGTACAGAGAGAGCTGCACGCCAGGGTTCTCATTTCTCAGCTGACCTTATAGCAGCACGGTGGTGCAGTGGTTAGCACTGCTGCTTCACAGCTCCAGGGTCCCAGGTTCGATTCCCGGCTTGGGTCACTGGCTGTGCGGAGTCTGCACTTCCTCCCCGTGTCTGCGGGGGTTTCCTCCGGGTGCTCCGGTTTCCTCCCACAAGTCCCGAAGGACGTGCTGTTAGGTGAATTGGACATTCCGAATTCTCCCTCTGTGTACCCGAACAGGCGCCGGAATGTGGTGACTAGGGGATTCCCACAGTAACTTCTTTGCAGTGTTAATGTGAGCCTACTTGTGACGATAATAAAGATTATTAAACAGCGAGGCCCTGTCTGGCTTCTCCAGTGGATGTGAAAGATCCCACGACACTATCGGAAGACGAGCAATAATTGGTCAATTATTATCCTTCACCGACATCACTCACAGGTTACTTGTTCATTCACTGTCCGTGTGGAGTTTGCACATTCTCCCCGTGTCTGCGTGGGTCTCACTCCCACAACCCAAAGATGTGCAGAGTAGGTGGATTGGCCACGCTAAATTGCTCCTTAATTGGAACAAACATTTAAAAAAAGAAAAACAAAAGGTTTGGCGGGATTTTACGCTCCTGTGACAGAGGGCGTGATTCTCCCATTGCCGACGCTGAAATCGCGTTCGGCGATTTGCCGGAGAATCGTTTTTTACGCGGAAATCGCGGGGGGGGCGGGGGGGCGGGCATTCGAAAGACGGCTGCAGACTGTGTCCAGTGCCACCACAGTCGGGGGGGGGGGGAGGGGGACGTGTCGTTCCGCTGGCCGGAGTGGCTTGGGGGAACGGTGGGGGGTGGTCCAGGGGCGGCTAGGGGGGTTACAGGGGGGGGGGGTACTATCTGGCGGACAGGGTATGTGCGCAGCCGCCGCCATGTTGTACAGCATGGCCGCCACAGGTCGCCGCCGTGCGCATGCGTTGCCAAGGACACGGCAATTCTCCATCCGTATCTGCAGGTAAAGCCGGGGGCTTTACATGGCGCGGCTGCCAGCCCCCCGACGGGCAGAGCATCGGTGCGGGGGCGGCGTCAACTTTTTTGGTCATGAGACCAGACCCTTCCTCCGGATATAGTCGGAAACTTGGAGAATCCAGCCCGAAGAGTTGACGCCGGGCAAGGATTCGAGGACTTGCACAACAGCAAAACTAGTATCGCACCTGGACTAGCGACTGTTAAGGGACTAGAACGGGCGCCACGTGGAACTACAATCGATTCCAATGAGAAAGGGCACGATTTGTGGCCTTACGATCTCAGTGGACAGTCAGCAGCATGGGCAGCCTCATGGCTGCCTTGCCAGCTGCGGCAATGGTGTTCCGTGCCCGTCCACCCTGACCCCACAGCCCACCCCACACTACACCCCCAGCCCTGGCAGAAGCCCCCCCCACCCCCGGCCAGCGGCATGACTGTCAGCAAAACTATGGCGACGTTGGACACTTTCCGTACCCCTCCTCGCTCCCTCAGCGGGCACCGCGCCGGTTTCACCATTTTTAAAAACACAAGTGAACCTCGCCGGCGGGAAATCGCCCCGGTGGAGGCGGAGAATCATGGAGGCCCCGGAGAATCATGGAGGCCCCGGAGAATCATGGAGGCCCCGGAGAATCATGGAGGCCCCGGAGAATCATGGAGGCCCCGGAGAATCATGGAGGCCCCGGAGAATCATGGAGGCCCCGGAGATTGCCGGGTCAGGCCCACAAAAGCATTGTGTAATAAACAGGCGCTGCCATGATTTCGGCTTCAAAACCTATTCTCCGCCCAATCGCATTTCCTGATTCCGGTGTCAGCTGACGGGGAATCCTGCCCGTTACCTGTTCATGATCACAGTTCTGGTTCTGGGAATTTCCGATGTGCAAGTTAAATGCCACTTCCATCTTTCTTTACAATGCAACAGTGTCTACAGTTCAAAATGTTGGGCGGGAGTTTCCCTTGGCCGACGGCAAAATCAGGAAAGGCGATTGGGCAAAGAATAGGTTCCGACGCTAACATCACGGGGGATGCTGATTTGACGCCAAGGCGCAATGCCAGCACTTCGACAGCGGCGTCAATGCGCTCCACAATGCACGTACAGTATGCGCCGTCTGCATATTATAGCGGGCACGCCCAGTAATCTCCGAGGCCTCCGCGATTCCCCATCTCCGATGGGATGAGTTCCTGATGGTGCGGTTCATTTGTGCTTTTAAAAGCCGTGCACCGACAGGGTGGTTGCTGAGGGAGGGGGTTCGGAAGGTCAGGGGGGGGATTTTGCCAGTGTCGGGGGGAGTGGCGGGGGTGGCCAGGAGGTGGGCTGTGGGGTCGGGGTGGACGGGCACAGAACACCATTGCCGCAGCCGGCAAGGCAGCCATGCAGCTAACAGCCCACTGTGAACGTAGGGCCAGGGGTCGAAGAGGTCCCCCCGCCTACACCACACCCCTGGGTGCCCTCTGGCCCAAGCCAACCCATCAGCTGTGTGGGTGCGTTCCAGCACAACCAGTGCCACCTTGTTGGCTGGGGTGAGTGTGTGTGGGGAGTGTAATGTGTGTGTGCGGCTGGGAAGAGTGTGTGTGGGGAGTGTAATGTGTGTGTGCGGCTGGGATGAGTGTGTGTGGGGAGTGTAATGTGTGTGTGCAGATGGGATGAGTGTGTGTGGGGAGTGTGATGTGTGTGTGCGGCTGGGATGAGTGTGTGTGGGGAGTGTAATGTGTCTGTGCGGCTGGGATGAGTGTGTGTGGGGAGTGTAATGTGTGAGTGCGGCTGGGATGAGTGTGCCTGGGGAGTGTAATGTGTGTGTGCGGCTGGGAAGAGTGTGTGTGGGGAGTGTAATGTGTCTGTGCGGCTGGGAAGAGTGTGTGTGGGGAGTGTAATGTGTCTGTGCGGTTGGGATGAATATGTGTGGGGAGTGTAATGTGTCTGTGCGGCTGGGATGAGTGTGTGTGGGGAGTGTAATGTGGATGTGCGGCTGGGATGAGTGTGTGTGGGGAGTGTAATGTGTGTGTGCGGCTGGGATGTGTGTGTGTGGGGAGTGTAATGTGTGTGTGCGGCTGGGATGAGTGTGTGTGGGGAGTGTAATGTGTGTGTGCGGCTGGGATGAGTGTGTGCGGAGTGTAATGGGTGTGTGTGGCTGGGATGAGTGTGTGTGGGGAGTGTAATGTGTGTGTGTGGCTGGGATGAGTGTGTGTGGGGAGTGTAATGTGGGTGAGCTTCTGGGATGAGTGTGTGTGGGGAGTGTAATGTGTGCGTGCGGCTGGGATGAGTGTATGTGGGGAGCGTAATGTGTGTGCGGCTGGGATGTGTGAGTGTGGGGAGTGTAATGTGTGTGTGCGGCTGGGATGAGTGTGTGTGGGGAGTGTAATGTGTGTGTGCCGCTGGGATGAGTGTGTGTGGGGTGTGTAATGTGTGTGTGCGGCTGGGATGAGTGTGTGTGGGGACTGTAATATGTGTGTGCGGCTGGGATGAGTGTGTGTGGGGAGTGTAATGTGTGTGTGCGGCTGGGATGAGTGTGTGTGGGGACTGTAATGTGTGTGTGCGGCTGGGATGAGTGTGTGTGGGGAGTGTAATGTGTGTGTGCGGCTGGGATGAGTGTGTGTGGGGACTGTAATATGTGTGTGCGGCTGGGATGAGTGTGTGTGGGGAGTGTAATGTGTGTGTGCGGCTGGGATGAGTGTGTGTGGCGAGTGTAATGTGTGTGTGCGGCTGGGATGAGTGTGTGTGGGGACTGTAATATGTGTGTGCGGCTGGGATGAGTGTGTGTGGGGAGTGTAATGTGTGTGTGCGGCTGGGATGAGTGTGTGTGGGGACTGTAATGTGTGTGTGCGGCTGGGATGAGTGTGTGTGGGGAGTGTAATGTGTGTGTGCGGCATGGATGAGTGTGTGTGCGGAGTGTAATGTGTGTGAGCGGCTGGGATGAGTGTGCGTGGGGAGAGTAATGTGTGTGTGCGGCTGGGATTAGTGTGTGTGGGGAGTGAAATGAGTGTGCTGCTGGGATGAGTGTGTGTGGGGAGTGTAATGTGTGTGTGCGGCTGGGATGAGTGTGCGTGGGGAGTGTAATGTGTTTGTGCGGCTGGGATGAGTGTGTGTGGGGAGTGTAAACTGTGTGTGCGACTGGGATGAGGGTGTGTGGGGAGTGTAATGTGTGTGTGCGGCTGGGATGAGTGTGTGTGGGGAGTAATGTGTGTGTGTGGCTGGGATGAGTGTGCGTGGGGAGTGTAATGTGTGTGTGCGGCTGGGATGAGTGTGCGTGGGGAGTGTAATGTGTTTGTGCGGCTGGGATGAGTGTGTGTGGGGAGTGTAAACTGTGTGCGACTGGGATGAGGGTGTGTGGGGAGTGTAATGTGTGTGTGCGGCTGGGATGAGGGTGTGTGGGGAGTGTAATGTGTGTGTGCGGCTGGGATGAGTGTGTGTGGGGGTGTGATGTGTTTGTGCGGCTGGGATGAGTGTGTGTGGGGAGTGTAATGTGTGTGTGCGGCTGGGATGAATGTGCGTGGGGAGTGTAATGTGTTTGTGTGGCTGGGATGAGTGTGTGTGGGGAGTGTAATGTGTGTATGCGGCTGGGATGAGTGTGTGTGGGAGTGTAATGTGTGTGTGCGGCTGGGATGAGTGCGTGTGGGGAGAGTAATGTGTGCGTGCGGCTGGGATGAGTGTGTGTGGGGAGTGTAAAGAGTGTGTTCCTGGGTTGAGTGTGTGTGGGGTGTGCAATGTGTGTGTGCGGCTGGGATGAGTGTGCGTGGGGAGTGTAAATGTGTATGCGGCTGGGATGAGTGTGTGTGGGGAGTGTAAAGTGTGTGTGTGGCTGGGATGAGTGTCTTTGGGGTGTGCAATATGTCTGTGCGGCTGGGATGAGTGTGTGTGGGGAGTGTAAAGTGTGTGTGCGGGTGGGATGAGGGTGTGTGGGGAGTGTAATGTGTGTGTGCGGCTGGGATGAGTGTGTGTGGGGAGTAATGTGTGTGTGCGGCTGGGATGAGTGTGTGTGGGGAGTGTAATGTGTGTGGTCGGCTGGGATGAGTGTGTGTGAGGAGTGTAATGTGTGTGTGCGGCTGGGATGAGTGTGTGTCGGGAGTGTAATGTGTGTGTGCAGCTGGGATGAGTGTGTGTGGGGAGTGTAATGTGTGTGTGCGGCTGGGCTGAGTGTGTGTGGGGAGTGTAATGTGTGTGTGCGGCTGGGATGAGTGTGTGTGGGGAGTGTAATGTGTGTGTGCGGCTGGGATGAGTGTGTGTGGGGAGTGTAATGTGGGTGAGCTTCTGGGATGAGTGTGTGTGGGGAGTGTAATGTCTGCGTGCGGCTGGGATGAGTGTATATGGGGAGTGTAATGTGTGTGTGCGGCTGGGATGAGTGTGTGTGGGGAGTGTAATGTGTGTGTGCGGATGGGATGAGTGTGTGTGGGGAGTGTAATGTGTGTGTGCCACTGGGATGAGTGTGTGTGGCGAGTCTAATGTGTGTGTGCGGCTGGGATGAGTGTGTGTGGGGAGTGTAATGTGTGTGTGCGGCATGGATGAGTGTGTGTGCGGAGTGTAATATGTGTGTGCGGCTGGGATGAGTGTGCGTGGGGAGTGTAATGTGTGTGTGCGGCTGGGATTAGTGTGTGTGGGGAGTGAAATTTGTGTGCTGCTGGAATGAGTGTGTGTGGGGAGTGCAATGTGTCTGTGCGGCTGGGATGAGTGTGTGTGGGGAGTGTAAACTGTGTGTGCGACTGGGATGAGGGTGTGTGGGGAGTGTAATGTGTGTGTGCGGCTGGGATGAGTGTGTGTGGGGAGTAATGTGTGTGTGCGGCTGGGATGAGTGTGCGTGGGGAGTGTAATGTGTTTGTGCGGCTGGGATGAGTGTGTGTGGGGAGTGTAATGTGTGTGTGCGGCTGGGATGAATGTGCGTGGGGAGTGTAATGTGTTTGTGTGGCTGGGATGAGTGTGTGTGGGGAGTGTAATGTGTGTATGCGGCTGGGATGAGTGTGTGTGGGAGTGTAATGTGTGTGTGCGGCTGGGATGAGTGCGTGTGGGGAGAGTAATGTGTGCGTGAGGCTGGGATGAGTGTGTGTGGGGAGTGTAAAGAGTGTGTTCCTGGGTTGAGTGTGTGTGGGGTGTGCAATGTGTGTGTGCGGCTGGGATGAGTGTGCGTGGGGAGTGTAAATGTGTATGCGGCTGGGATGAGTGTGTGTGGGGAGTGTAAAGTGTGTGGGGAGTGTAAAGTGTAAAGTGTGTGGGGAGTGTAAAGTGTAAAGCGCCAACATTGAGGGCATTTAAAAGTTTATTGGATAAACATATGGATGATAATGGCATAGTGTAGGTTAGATGGCTTTTGTTTCGGTGCAACATCGTGGGCCGAAGGGCCTGTACTGCGCTGTATTGTTCTATGTTCTATGTTCTATGTTCTATGTGTGTGTGGCTGGGATGAGTGTCTTTGGGGTGTGCAATATGTCTGTGCGGCTGGGATGAGTGTGTGTGGGGAGTGTAAAGTGTGTGTGCGGCTGGGATGAGGGTGTGTGGGGAGTGTAATGTGTGTGTGCGGCTGGGATGAGTGTGTGTGGGGAGTAATGTGTGTGTGCGGCTGGGATGAGTGTGTGTGGGGAGTGTAATGTGTGTGGTCGGCTGGGATGAGTGTGTGTGGGGAGTGTAATGTGTGTGTGCGGCTGGGATGAGTGTGTGTGGGGAGTGTAATGTGTGTGTGCGGCTGGGCTGAGTGTGTGTGGGGAGTGTAATGTGTGTGTGCGGCTGGGATGAGTGTGTGTGGGGAGTGTAATGTGTGTGTGCGGCTGGGATGAGTGTGTGTGGGGAGTGTAATGCGGGTGAGCTTCTGGGATGAGTGTGTGTGGGGAGTGTAATGTCTGCGTGCGGCTGGGATGAGTGTATATGGGGAGTGTAATGTGTGTGTGCGGCTGGGATGAGTGTGTGTGGGGAGTGTAATGTGTGTGTGCGGATGGGATGAGTGTGTGTGGGGAGTGTAATGTGTGTGTGCCACTGGGATGAGTGTGTGTGGCGAGTCTAATGTGTGTGTGCGGCTGGGATGAGTGTGTGTGGGGAGTGTAATGTGTGTGTGCGGCATGGATGAGTGTGTGTGCGGAGTGTAATATGTGTGTGCGGCTGGGATGAGTGTGCGTGGGGAGAGTAATGTGTGTGTGCGGCTGGGATTAGTGTGTGTGGGGAGTGAAATGTGTGTGCTGCTGGAAAGAGTGTGTGTGGGGAGTGCAATGTGTCTGTGCGGCTGGGATGAGTGTGTGTGGGGAGTGTAAACTGTGTGTGCGACTGGGATGAGGGTGTGTGGGGAGTGTAATGTGTGTGTGCGGCTGGGATGAGTGTGTGTGGGGAGTAATGTGTGTGTGCGGCTGGGATGAGTGTGCGTGGGGAGTGTAATGTGTTTGTGCGGCTGGGATGAGTGTGTGTGGGGAGTGTAATGTGTGTGTGCGGCTGGGATGAATGTGCGTGGGGAGTGTAATGTGTTTGTGTGGCTGGGATGAGTGTGTGTGGGGAGTGTAATGTGTGTATGCGGCTGGGATGAATGTGCGTGGGGAGTGTAATGTGTTTGTGTGGCTGGGATGAGTGTGTGTGGGGAGTGTAATGTGTGTATGCGGCTGGGATGAGTGTGTGTGGGAGTGTAATGTGTGTGTGCGGCTGGGATGAGTGCGTGTGGGGAGAGTAATGTGTGTGTGCGGCTGGGATGAGTGTGCGTGGGGAGTGTAATGTGTGTGCGGCTGGGATGAGTGTGTGTGGGGAGTGTAATGTGTGTGTGTGGCTGGGATGAATGTGCATGGGGAGTGTAATGTGTTTGTGTGGCTGGGATGAGTGTGTGTGGGGAGTGTAATGTGTGTATGCGGCTGGGATGAGTGTGTGTGGGAGTGTAATGTGTGTGTGCGGCTGGGATGAGTGCGTGTGGGGAGAGTAATGTGTGCGTGAGGCTGGGATGAGTGTGTGTGGGGAGTGTAAAGAGTGTGTTCCTGGGTTGAGTGTGTGTGGGGTGTGCAATGTGTGTGTGCGGCTGGGATGAGTGTGCGTGGGGAGTGTAAATGTGTATGCGGCTGGGATGAGTGTGTGTGGGGAGTGTAAAGTGTGTGGGGAGTGTAAAGTGTAAAGTGTGTGGGGAGTGTAAAGTGTAAAGCGCCAACATTGAGGGCATTTAAAAGTTTATTGGATAAACATATGGATGATAATGGCATAGTGTAGGTTAGATGGCTTTTGTTTCGGTGCAACATCGTGGGCCGAAGGGCCTGTACTGCGCTGTATTGTTCTATGTTCTATGTTCTATGTTCTATGTGTGTGTGGCTGGGATGAGTGTCTTTGGGGTGTGCAATATGTCTGTGCGGCTGGGATGAGTGTGTGTGGGGAGTGTAAAGTGTGTGTGCGGCTGGGATGAGGGTGTGTGGGGAGTGTAATGTGTGTGTGCGGCTGGGATGAATGTGTGTGGGGAGTAATGTGTGTGTGCGGCTGGGATGAGTGTGTGTGGGGAGTGTAATGTGTGTGGTCGGCTGGGATGAGTGTGTGTGGGGAGTGTAATGTGTGTGTGCGGCTGGGATGAGTGTGTGTCGGGAGTGTAACGTGTGTGTGCAGCTGGGATGAATGTGTGTGGGGAGTGTAATGTGTGTGTGCGGCTGGGCTGAGTGTGTGTGGGGAGTGTAATGTGTGTGTGCGGCTGGGATGAGTGTGTGTGGGGAGTGTAATGTGTGTGTGCGGCTGGGATGAGTGTGTGTGGGGAGTGTAATGTGGGTGAGCTTCTGGGATGAGTGTGTGTGGGGAGTGTAATGTCTGCGTGCGGCTGGGATGAGTGTATATGGGGAGTGTAATGTGTGTGTGCGGCTGGGATGAGTGTGTGTGGGGAGTGTAATGTGTGTGTGCGGATGGGATGAGTGTGTGTGGGGAGTGTAATGTGTGTGTGCCACTGGGATGAGTGTGTGTGGCGAGTCTAATGTGTGTGTGCGGCTGGGATGAGTTTGTGTGGGGACTGTAATGTGTGTGTGCGGCTGGGATGAGTGTGTGTGGGGAGTGTAATGTGTGTATGCGGCTGTGATGAGAATGTGTGGGGACTGTAATGTGTGTGTGCGGCTGGGATGAGTGTGCGTGGGGAGTGTAATGTGTGTGTGCGGCTGGGATGAGTGTGTGTGCGGAGTGTAATGTGTGTGTGCGGCTGGGATGAGTGTGTGTGGGGAGTGTAATATGTGTGTGCGGCTGGGATGAGTGTGTGTGGGGAGTGTAATGTGTGTGTGCGGCTGGGATGAGTGTGTTTGGGGAGTGTAATGTGTGTGCGGCTGGGATGAATGTGCGTGGGGAGTGTAATGTGTGTGTGCGAATGGGATGAGTGTGTGTGCGGAGTGGTATGTGTGTGTGCGGCTGGGATGAGTGTGTGGGGGGAGTGTAATGTGTGTGTGGCTGGGATGAGTGTGTGTGGGGAGTGTAATGTGTGTGTGCGGCTGGGATGAGTGTGTGTGGGGAGTGTAATGTGTGTGTGCGGCTGGGATGAGTGTGTGTGCGGAGTGTAATGTGTGTGTGCGGCTGGGATGAGTGTGCGTGGGGAGTGTAATGTGTGTGTGCGGCTGGGATTAGTGTGTGTGGGGAGTGAAATGTGTGTGTGCTGCTGGGATGAGTGTGTGTGGGGAGTGTAATGTGTGTGCGGCTGGGATGAGTGTGTGTGGCGAGTGTAATATGTGTGTGCGGCTGGGATGAGTGTGTGTGGGGAGTGTAATGTGTGTGTGCGGCTGGGATGAGTGTGTTTGGGGGGTGTAATGTGTGTGTGCGGCTGGGATGAATGTGCGTGGGGAGTGTAATGTGTGTGTGCGACTGGGATGAGTGTGTGTGCGGAGTGGTATGTGTGTGTGCGGCTGGGATGAGTGTGTGGGGGGAGTATAATGTGTGTGTGGCTGGGATGAGTGTGCATGGGGAGTGTAATTTGTGTGTACGGCTTGGATGAGTGTGCGTGGGGAGTGTAATGTGTGTGTGCGGCTGGGATTAGTGTGTGTGGGGAGTGTAATGTGTGTGTGCGGCTGGGATGAGTGTGTGTGGGGAGTGTAATGTGTGTGTGTGGCTGGGATGAGTGTGTGTGGGGAGTGTAATGTGTGTGTGCGGCTGGGATGAGTGTGTGTGGGGAGTGTAATGTGTGTGTGCGGCTGGGATGAGTGTGTGTGGGGAGTGTAATGTGTGTGTGCGGCTCGGATGAATGTGCGTGGGGAGTGTAATGTGTGTGTGCGACTGGGATGAGTGTGTGTGCGGAGTGTAATGTGTGTGTGCGGCGGGGATGAGTGTGTGGGGGGAGTGTAATGTGAGTGCGGCTGGGATGAGTGTGCATGGGGAGTGTAATGTGTGTGTACAGCTCGGATGAGTGTGCATGGGGAGTGTAATGTGTGTGTGCAGCTGGGATTAGTGTGTGTGGGGAGTGTAATGTGTGTGTGCGGCTGGGATGAGTGTGTGTGGGGAGTGTAATGTGTGTGTGTGGCTGGGATGAGTGTGTGTGGGGAGTGTAATGTGTGTGTGCGGCTGGGATGAGTGTGTGTGGGGAGTGTAATGTCTGTGTGCGGCTGGGATGAGTCTGTGTGGGGAGTGTAATGTGTGTGTGCGGCTGGGATGAGTGTGTGTGGGTAGTGTAATGTTTGTGTGCGGCTGGGATGAGTGTGTGTGGGGAGTGTAATGTGTGTGTGCGGCTGGGATGAGTGTGTTTGGGGAGTGTAATGTGTGTGTGCGGCTGGGATGAGTGTGTGTGGGGAGTGTAATGTGTGTGTGCGACTGGGATGAGTGTTTGTGGGGAGTGTAATGTGTGTACGGCTGGGATGAGTGTGTGTGCGGAGTGTAATGTGTGTGTGCGGCTGGGGTGAGCGTGTGTGGGGAGTATAATTTGTGTGTGCGGCTGGGATGAGTGTGCGTGGGGAGTGTACTGTGTTTGTGCGGCTGGGATGAGTGTGTGTGGGGAGTTAATGTGTGTGTGCGGCTGGGATGAGTGTGTGTGGGGAGTGTAGTGTGTGTGTGCGGCTGGGATGAGTGTGTGTGGGGAGTGTAATGTTTGCGCGCGGCTGGGATGAGTGTGTGGGGAGTGTAATGTGTGCGTGCGGCTGGGATGAGTGTGTGTGGGGAGTGTAATGAGTGTGTGTGGCTGGGATTAGTGTGTGTGGGGAGTGTAATGTGTGTGTGCGGCTGGGATGAGTGTGCGTGGGGAGTGTAATGTGCTTGTGCGGCTGGGATGAGTGTGCGTGGGGAGTGTAATGTGTGTGTGCGGCTGGGATGAGTGTGCGTGGGGAGTGTAATGTGTTTGTGCGGCTGGGATGAGTGTGTGTGGGGAGTGTAATGTGTGTGTGCGGCTGGGATGAGTGTGTGTGGGGAGTGTAATGTGTATGTGCGGCTGGGATGAGTGTGTGTGGGGAGTGTAATGTGTGTGCGGCTGGGATGAGTGTGTGTGGGGAGTGTAATGTGTATGTGCGGCTGGGATGAGTGTGTGTGGGGAGTGGAATGTGTGTGTGCGGCTGGGATGAGTGTGCGTGGGGAGTGTAATGTGTTTGTGCGGCTGGGATGAGTGTGTGTGGGGAGTGTAATGTGTGTGTGCGACTGGGATAAGTGTGTGTGGGGAGTGTAATGTGTGTGTGCGGCTGGGATGAGTGTGTGTGGGGAGTGTAATGTGTGTCTGCAGCTGGGATGAGTGTGTGTGGGGAGTGTAAAGTGTGTGTGCGTCTGGGATGTGTATGTGTGGGGAGTGTAAAGTGTGTGTGCGGCTGGGATGAGTGTGTTTGGTGTGTGCAATGTGTGTGTGCGGCTGGGATGAGTGTGAGTGGGGAGTGAAAAGTGTGGGGAGTGTAAAGTTTCTGTGCGGCTGGAATGAGTGTGTGTGGGGAGTGTAAAGTGTGTGTGCGGCTGGGATGTGTGTGTTTGGGGTGTGCAATGTGTGTGTGCGGCTGGGATGAGTGTGTGTGGGGAGTGTAAAGTGTGTGTGCGCTGGGATGAGTGTGTGTGGGGATTGTAAAGTGTGTGTGCGGATGGGATGAGTGTGTGTGGAGAGTGTAATGTGTGTGTGCAGCTGGGATGAGTGTGTGTGGGGAGTGTAATGTGTGTGCGGCTGGGATGAGTGTGTGTGGGGAGTGTAAAGTGTGTGTGCGGCTGGGATGAATGTGTGTGGGGAGTGTAAAGTCTGTGTGCGGCTGGGATGAGTGTGTTTGGGATGTGTAATGTGTGTGTGCAGCTGGGATGAGTGTGTGTGGGGAGTGTAAAGTGTGTGTGCGGCTGGGATGAGTGTGTGTGCGGAGTGTAATGTGTGTGTGCGGCTGGGATGAGTGTGTGTAGGGAGTGTAATGTGTGTGTCCGGCTGGGATGAGTGTGTGTGGGGAGTAATGTGTGTGTGCGGCTGGGATGAGTGTGTGGGGAGTGTAATGTGTGTGTGCGGCTGGGATGAGTGTGTGTAGGGAGTGTAATGTGTGTGCGCGCCTGGGATGAGTGTGTGTGGGGAGTAATGTGTGTGTGCGGCTGGGATGAGTGTGTGTGGGGAGTGTAATGTGTGTGTGCGGCTGGGATGAGTGTGTGTGGGGAGTGTAATGTGTGTGTGCGGCTGGGATGAGTGTGTGTGGGGAGTGTAATGTGTGTGTGCGGCTGGGATGAGTGTGTGTGGGGTGTGTAATGTGTGTGTGCGGCTGGGATGAGTGTGTGTGGGGAGTGTAATGTTTGTGTGCGGCTGGGATGAGTGTGTGTGTGGAGTGTAATGTGTATGTGTGGCTGGGATGAGTGTGTGTGGGGAGTGTAATGTGTGTGTGTGGCTGGGATGAGTGTGTGTGCGGAGTGTAATGTGTGTGTGCGGCTGGGATGTGTGTGTGTGGGGAGTGTAATGTGTGTGTGCAGCTGGGATGAGTGTGTGTGGGGAGTGTAATGTGTCTGTGCGGCTGGGATGAGTGTGTGTGGCGAGTGTTATGTGTGTGTGCGGCTGGGATGAGTGTGTGTGGGGAGTAATGTGTGTGTGCGGCTGGGATGAGTGTGTGGGGAGTGTAATGTGTGTGCGCGGCTGGGATGAGTGTGTGTGGGGAGTAATGTGTGTGTGCGGCTGGGATGAGTGTGTGTGGGGAGTGTAATGTGTGTGTGCGGCTGGGATGAGTGTGTGTGGGGAGTGTAATGTGTGTGTGCGGCTGGGATGAGTGTGTGTGGGGAGTGTAATGTGTGTGTACCACTGGGATGAGTGTGTGTGGGGAGTGTAATGTGTGTGCGCGGCTGGGATGAGTGTGTGTGGGGTGTGTAATGTGTGTGTGCGGCTGGGATGAGTGTGTGTGGGGAGTGTAATGTGTGTGTGCGGCTGGGATGAGTGTGTGTGGGGAGTGTAATGTGTCTGTGCGGCTGGGATGAGTGTGTGTGGCGAGTGTAATGTGTGTGTGCAGCTGGGGTGAGTGTGTGCGGGGAGTGTAATGTGTGTGTGCGGCTATGATGAGTGTGTTTGGTGTGTGCAATGTGTGTGTGAGGCTGGGATGAGTGTGTGTGGGGAGTGTAATGTGTGTGTTCGGCTGGGATGTGTGTGTGTAGGGAGTGTAATGTGTGTGTGTGGCTGGGATGAGTGTGTGTGGGGAGTGTAATGTCTGTGTGCGGCTGGGATGTGTGTGTGTGGGGAGTGTAATGTGTGTGTGCGGCTGGGGTGAGTGTGTGCGGGGAGTGTAATGTGTGTGTGCGGCTGGGATGAGTGTGTGTGGGGAGTGTAATGTGTGTGTGCGGCTGGGGTGAGTGTGTGCGGGGAGTGTAATGTGTGTGTGTAGCTGGGATGAGTGTGTGTGGGGAGTGTAATATGTGTGTGCGGCTGGGGTGAGTGTGTGCGGGGAGTGTAATGTGTGTGTGCGGCTGGGATGAGTGTGTGTGGGGTGTGTAATGTGAGTGTGCGGCTGGGATGAGTGTGTGTGGGAAGTGTAATGTGTGTGTGCGTCTGGGATGAGTGTGTGTAGGGAGTGTAATGAGTGTGCGCGCCTGGGATGACTGTGTGTGGGGAGTAATGTGTGTGTGCGGCTGGGATGAGTGTGTGTGGGGAGTGTAATGTGTGTGTGCGGCTGGGATGAGTGTGTGTGGGGAGTGTAATGTGTGTGTGCGGCTGGGATGAGTGTGTGTGGGGAGTGTAATGTGTGTGTGCGGCTGGGATGAGTGTGTGTGGGGAGTGTAATGTGTGTGTGCGGCTGGGATGAGTGTGTGTGGGGTGTGTAATGTGTGTGTGCGGCTGGGATGAGTGTGTGTGGGGAGTGTAATGTTTGTGTGCGGCTGGGATGAGTGTGTGTGCGGAGTGTAATGTGTATGTGTGGCTGGGATGAGTGTGTGTGGGGAGTGTAATGTGTGTGTGTGGCTGGGATGAGTGTGTGTGGGGAGTGTAATGTGTGTCTGCGGCTGGGATGTGTGTGTGTGGGGAGTGTAATGTGTGTGTGCAGCTGGGATGAGTGTGTGTGGGGAGTGTAATGTGTCTGTGCGGCTGGGATGAGCGTGTGTAGGGTGTGTAATGTGTGTGTGCGGCTGGGATGAGTGTGTGTGGGGAATAATGTGTGTGTGCGGCTGGGATGAGTGTGTGGGGAGTGTAATGTGTGTGCGCGGCTGGGATGAGTGTGTGTAGGGAGTGTAATGTGTGTGCGCGCCTGGGATGAGTGTGTGTGGGGAGTGTAATGTGTGTGTGCGGCTGGGATGAGTGTGTGTGGGGAGTGTAATGTGTGTGTGCGGCTGGGATGAGTGTGTGTGGGGAGTGTAATGTGTGTGTACCACTGGGATGAGTGTGTGTGGGGAGTGTAATGTGTGTGTGCGGCTGGGATGAGTGTGTGTGGGGTGTGTAATGTGTGTGTGCGGCTGGGATGAGTGTGTGTGGGGAGTGTAAAGTGTGTGTGCGGCTGGGATGTGTGTGTGGGGAGTGAAATGTGTCTGTGCGGCTGGGATGAGTGTGTGTGGCGAGTGTAATGTGTGTGTGCGGCTGGGGTGAGTGTGTGCGGGGAGTGTAATGTGTGTGTGCGGCTGTGATGAGTGTGTTTGGTGTGTGCAATGTGTGTGTGCGGCTGGGATGAGTGTGTGTGGGGAGTGTAATGTGTGTGTTCGGCTGGGATGAGTGTGTGTAGGGAGTGTAATGTGTGTGTGTGGCTGGGATGAGTGTGTGTGGGGAGTGTAATGTCTGTGTGCGGCTGGGATGAGTGTGTGTGGGGAGTGTAATGTGTGTGTGCGGCTGGGGTGAGTGTGTGCCGGGAGTGTAATGTGTGTGTGTGGCTGGGATGAGTGTGTGGGGAGTGTAATATGTGTGTGCGGCTGGGGTGAGTGTGTGCGGGGAGTGTAATGTGTGTATTCGGCTGGGATGAGTGTGTGTTGGGTGTGTAATGTGAGTGTGCGGGTGGGATGAGTGTGTGTGGGGAGTGTAATGTGTGTGTGCGGCTGGGATGAGTGTGTGTGGGGAGTGTAATGTGTGCGTGCGGCTGGGATGAGTGTGTGTGGGGAGTGTAATGTGTGTGTGCGGCTGGGATGAGTGTGTGTGCGGAGTGTAATGTGTGTGTGCGGCTGGGATGAGTGTGTGTGCGGAGTGTAATGTGTGTGTGAGGCTGGGATGAGTGTGTGCGGGGAGTGTAATGTGTGTGTGCGGCTGGGATGAGTGTGTGTGGGGTGCGTAATGTGTGTGTGCGGCTGGGATGAGTGTGTTTGGGGAGTGTAATGTGTGTGTGCGGCTGGGATGTGTGTGTGTGGGGAGTGTAATGTGTGTGTGCAGCTGGGATGAGTGTGTGTGGGGAGTGTAATGTGTCTGTTCGGCTGGGATGAGTGTGTGTGGCGAGTGTTATGTGTGTGTGCGGCTGGGATGAGTGTGTGTGGGGTGTGTAATGTGTGTGTGCGGCTGGGATGAGTGTGTGTGGGGAGTAATGTGTGTGTGCGGCTGGGATGAGTGTGTGTGGGGAGTGTAATGTGTGTGCGCGGCTGGGATGAGTGTGTGTAGGGAGTGTAATGTGTGTGCGCGCCTGGGATGAGTGTGTGTGGGGAGTAAAATGTGTGTGCGGCTGGGATGAGTGTGTGTGGGGAGTATAATGTGTGTGTGCGGCTGGGATGAGTGTGTGTGGGGAGTGTAATGTGTGTGTGCGGCTGGGATGAGTGTGTGTGGGGAGTGTAATGTGTGTGTACCACTGGGATGAGTGTGTGTGGGGAGTGTAATGTGTGTGCGGCTGGGATGAGTGTGTGTGGGGTGTGTAATGTGTGTGTGCGGCTGGGATGAGTGTGTGTGGGGAGTGTAATGTGTGTGTGCGGCTGGGATGAGTGTGTGCGGGGAGTGTAATGTGTGTGTGCGGCTGGGATGAGTGTGTGTGGGGTGCGTAATGTGTGTGTGCGGCTGGGATGAGTGTGTTTGGGGAGTGTAATGTGTGTGTGCGGCTGGGATGTGTGTGTGTGGGGAGTGTAATGTGTGTGTGCAGCTGGGATGAGTGTGTGTGGGGAGTGTAATGTGTCTGTTCGGCTGGGATGAGTGTGTGTGGCGAGTGTTATGTGTGTGTGCGGCTGGGATGAGTGTGTGTGGGGTGTGTAATGTGTGTGTGCGGCTGGGATGAGTGTGTGTGGGGAGTAATGTGTGTGTGCGGCTGGGATGAGTGTGTGGGGAGTGTAATGTGTGTGCGCGGCTGGGATGAGTGTGTGTAGGGAGTGTAATGTGTGTGCGCGCCTGGGATGAGTGTGTGTGGGGAGTAAAATGTGTGTGCGGCTGGGATGAGTGTGTGTGGGGAGTGTAATGTGTGTGTGCGGCTGGGATGAGTGTGTGTGGGGAGTGTAATGTGTGTGTACCACTGGGATGAGTGTGTGTGGGGAGTGTAATGTGTGTGCGGCTGGGATGAGTGTGTGTGGGGTGTGTAATGTGTGTGTGCGGCTGGGATGAGTGTGTGTGGGGAGTGTAATGTTTGTGTGCGGCTGGGATGAGTGTGTGTGGGGAGTGTAATGTGTCTGTGCGGCTGGGATGAGTGTGTGTGGCGAGTGTAATGTGTGTGTGCGGCTGGGATGAGTGTGTGTGGGGAGTGTAATGTGTGTGTGCAGCTGGGGTGAGTGTGTGCGGGGAGTGTAATGTGTGTGCGGCTGTGATGAGTGTGTTTGGTGTGTGCAATGTGTGTGTGCGCCTGGGATGAGTGTGTGTGGGGAGTGTAATGTGTGTGTTCGGCTGGGATGAGTGTGTGTAGGGAGTGTAATGTGTGTGTGTGGCTGGGATGAGTGTGTGTGCGGAGTGTAATGTGTGTGTGCGGCTGGGATGAGTGTGTGTGGGGAGTGTACTGTGTGTGTGCGGCTGGGATGAGTGTGTGTGGGGAGTGTAATGTGTGTGTGCGGCTGGGATGAGTGTGTGTGGGGAGTGTAATGTGTGCGTGCGGCTGGGATGAGTGTGTGTGGGGAGTGTAATGTGTGTGTGCGGCTGGGATGAGTGTGTGTGCGGAGTGTAATGTGTGTGTGCGGCTGGGATGAGTGTGTGTGCGGAGTGTAATGTGTGTGTGCGGCTGGGATGAGTGTGTGTGGGGAGTGTAATGTGTGTGTGCGGCTGGGATGAGTGTGTGTGGGGTGTGTAATGTGTGTGTGCGGCTGGGATGAGTGTGTTTGGGGAGTGTAATGTGTGTGTGCGGCTGGGATGAGTGTGTGTGGGGAGTGTAATGTGTGTGTGCGGCTGGGGTGAGTGTGTGTGGGGAGTGTAATGTGTGTGTGCGGCTGGGATGAGTGTGTGTGGGGAGTGTCATGTGTGTGTGCGGCTGGGATGAGTGTGTGTGGGGAGTGTCATGTGTGTGTGCGGCTGGGATGAGTGTGTGTGGGGAGTGTAATGTGTGTGTGCGGCTGGGATGAGTGTGTTTGGGGAGTGTAATGTGTGTGTGCGGCTGGGATGAGTGTGTGCGGAGTGTAATGGGTGTGTGTGGCTGGGATGAGTGTGTGTGGGGAGTGTAATGTGTGTGTGTGGCTGGGATGAGTGTGTGTGGGGAGTGTAATGTGGGTGAGCTTCTGGGATGAGTGTGTGTGGGGAGTGTAATGTGTGCGTGCGGCTGGGATGAGTGTATGTGGGGAGCGTAATGTGTGTGCGGCTGGGATGTGTGAGTGTGGGGAGTGTAATGTGTGTGTGCGGCTGGGATGAGTGTGTGTGGCGAGTGTAATGTGTGTGTGCGGCTGGGATGAGTGTGTGTGGGGACTGTAATATGTGTGTGCGGCTGGGATGAGTGTGTGTGGGGAGTGTAATGTGTGTGTGCGGCTGGGATGAGTGTGTGTGGGGAGTGTAATGTGTGTGTGCGGCTGGGATGAGTGTGCGTGGGGAGTGTAATGTGTGTGTGTGGCTGGGATGAGTGTGTGTGGGGACTGTAATGTGTGTGTGCGGCTGGGATGAGTGTGCGTGGGGAGTGTAATGTGTTTGTGCGGCTGGGATGAGTGTGTGTGCGGAGTGTAATGTGTGTGAGCGGCTGGGATGAGTGTGCGTGGGGAGAGTAATGTGTGTGTGCGGCTGGGATTAGTGTGTGTGGGGAGTGAAATGAGTGTGCTGCTGGGATGAGTGTGTGTGGGGAGTGTAATGTGTGTGTGCGGCTGGGATGAGTGTGCGTGGGGAGTGTAAACTGTGTGTGCGACTGGGATGAGGGTGTGTGGGGAGTGTAATGTGTGTGTGCGGCTGGGATGAGTGTGTGTGGGGAGTAATGTGTGTGTGTGGCTGGGATGAGTGTGCGTGGGGAGTGTAATGTGTGTGTGCGGCTGGGATGAGTGTGCGTGGGGAGTGTAATGTGTTTGTGCGGCTGGGATGAGTGTGTGTGGGGAGTGTAAACTGTGTGTGCGACTGGGATGAGGGTGTGTGGGGAGTGTAATGTGTGTGTGCGGCTGGGATGAGGGTGTGTGGGGAGTGTAATGTGTGTGTGCGGCTGGGATGAGTGTGTGTGGGGGTGTGATGTGTTTGTGCGGCTGGGATGAGTGTGTGTGGGGAGTGTAATGTGTGTGTGCGGCTGGGATGAATGTGCGTGGGGAGTGTAATGTGTTTGTGTGGCTGGGATGAGTGTGTGTGGGGAGTGTAATGTGTGTATGCGGCTGGGATGAGTGTGTGTGGGAGTGTAATGTGTGTGTGCGGCTGGGATGAGTGCGTGTGGGGAGAGTAATGTGTGCGTGCGGCTGGGATGAGTGTGTGTGGGGAGTGTAAAGAGTGTGTTCCTGGGTTGAGTGTGTGTGGGGTGTGCAATGTGTGTGTGCGGCTGGGATGAGTGTGCGTGGGGAGTGTAAATGTGTATGCGGCTGGGATGAGTGTGTGTGGGGAGTGTAAAGTGTGTGTGTGGCTGGGATGAGTGTCTTTGGGGTGTGCAATATGTCTGTGCGGCTGGGATGAGTGTGTGTGGGGAGTGTAAAGTGTGTGTGCGGCTGGGATGAGGGTGTGTGGGGAGTGTAATGTGTGTGTGCGGCTGGGATGAGTGTGTGTGGGGAGTAATGTGTGTGTGCGGCTGGGATGAGTGTGTGTGGGGAGTGTAATGTGTGTGGTCGGCTGGGATGAGTGTGTGTGAGGAGTGTAATGTGTGTGTGCGGCTGGGATGAGTGTGTGTCGGGAGTGTAATGTGTGTGTGCAGCTGGGATGAGTGTGTGTGGGGAGTGTAATGTGTGTGTGCGGCTGGGCTGAGTGTGTGTGGGGAGTGTAATGTGTGTGTGCGGCTGGGATGAGTGTGTGTGGGGAGTGTAATGTGTGTGTGCGGCTGGGATGAGTGTGTGTGGGGAGTGTAATGTGGGTGAGCTTCTGGGATGAGTGTGTGTGGGGAGTGTAATGTCTGCGTGCGGCTGGGATGAGTGTATATGGGGAGTGTAATGTGTGTGTGCGGCTGGGATGAGTGTGTGTGGGGAGTGTAATGTGTGTGTGCGGATGGGATGAGTGTGTGTGGGGAGTGTAATGTGTGTGTGCCACTGGGATGAGTGTGTGTGGCGAGTCTAATGTGTGTGTGCGGCTGGGATGAGTGTGTGTGGGGAGTGTAATGTGTGTGTGCGGCATGGATGAGTGTGTGTGCGGAGTGTAATATGTGTGTGCGGCTGGGATGAGTGTGCGTGGGGAGTGTAATGTGTGTGTGCGGCTGGGATTAGTGTGTGTGGGGAGTGAAATTTGTGTGCTGCTGGAATGAGTGTGTGTGGGGAGTGCAATGTGTCTGTGCGGCTGGGATGAGTGTGTGTGGGGAGTGTAAACTGTGTGTGCGACTGGGATGAGGGTGTGTGGGGAGTGTAATGTGTGTGTGCGGCTGGGATGAGTGTGTGTGGGGAGTAATGTGTGTGTGCGGCTGGGATGAGTGTGCGTGGGGAGTGTAATGTGTTTGTGCGGCTGGGATGAGTGTGTGTGGGGAGTGTAATGTGTGTGTGCGGCTGGGATGAATGTGCGTGGGGAGTGTAATGTGTTTGTGTGGCTGGGATGAGTGTGTGTGGGGAGTGTAATGTGTGTATGCGGCTGGGATGAGTGTGTGTGGGAGTGTAATGTGTGTGTGCGGCTGGGATGAGTGCGTGTGGGGAGAGTAATGTGTGCGTGAGGCTGGGATGAGTGTGTGTGGGGAGTGTAAAGAGTGTGTTCCTGGGTTGAGTGTGTGTGGGGTGTGCAATGTGTGTGTGCGGCTGGGATGAGTGTGCGTGGGGAGTGTAAATGTGTATGCGGCTGGGATGAGTGTGTGTGGGGAGTGTAAAGTGTGTGGGGAGTGTAAAGTGTAAAGTGTGTGGGGAGTGTAAAGTGTAAAGCGCCAACATTGAGGGCATTTAAAAGTTTATTGGATAAACATATGGATGATAATGGCATAGTGTAGGTTAGATGGCTTTTGTTTCGGTGCAACATCGTGGGCCGAAGGGCCTGTACTGCGCTGTATTGTTCTATGTTCTATGTTCTATGTTCTATGTGTGTGTGGCTGGGATGAGTGTCTTTGGGGTGTGCAATATGTCTGTGCGGCTGGGATGAGTGTGTGTGGGGAGTGTAAAGTGTGTGTGCGGCTGGGATGAGGGTGTGTGGGGAGTGTAATGTGTGTGTGCGGCTGGGATGAGTGTGTGTGGGGAGTAATGTGTGTGTGCGGCTGGGATGAGTGTGTGTGGGGAGTGTAATGTGTGTGGTCGGCTGGGATGAGTGTGTGTGGGGAGTGTAATGTGTGTGTGCGGCTGGGATGAGTGTGTGTGGGGAGTGTAATGTGTGTGTGCGGCTGGGCTGAGTGTGTGTGGGGAGTGTAATGTGTGTGTGCGGCTGGGATGAGTGTGTGTGGGGAGTGTAATGTGTGTGTGCGGCTGGGATGAGTGTGTGTGGGGAGTGTAATGCGGGTGAGCTTCTGGGATGAGTGTGTGTGGGGAGTGTAATGTCTGCGTGCGGCTGGGATGAGTGTATATGGGGAGTGTAATGTGTGTGTGCGGCTGGGATGAGTGTGTGTGGGGAGTGTAATGTGTGTGTGCGGATGGGATGAGTGTGTGTGGGGAGTGTAATGTGTGTGTGCCACTGGGATGAGTGTGTGTGGCGAGTCTAATGTGTGTGTGCGGCTGGGATGAGTGTGTGTGGGGAGTGTAATGTGTGTGTGCGGCATGGATGAGTGTGTGTGCGGAGTGTAATATGTGTGTGCGGCTGGGATGAGTGTGTGTGCGGAGTGTAATGTGTGTGTGAGGCTGGGATGAGTGTGCGTGGGGAGAGTAATGTGTGTGTGCGGCTGGGATTAGTGTGTGTGGGGAGTGAAATGTGTGTGCTGCTGGAATGAGTGGTTGTGGGGAGTGCAATGTGTCTGTGCGGCTGGGATGAGTGTGTGTGGGGAGTGTAAACTGTGTGTGCGACTGGGATGAGGGTGTGTGGGGAGTGTAATGTGTGTGTGCGGCTGGGATGAGTGTGTGTGGGGAGTAATGTGTGTGTACGGCTGGGATGAGTGTGCGTGGGGAGTGTAATGTGTTTGTGCGGCTGGGATGAGTGTGTGTGGGGAGTGTAATGTGTGTGTGCGGCTGGGATGAATGTGCGTGGGGAGTGTAATGTGTTTGTGTGGCTGGGATGAGTGTGTGTGGGGAGTGTAATGTGTGTATGCGGCTGGGATGAATGTGCGTGGGGAGTGTAATGTGTTTGTGTGGCTGGGATGAGTGTGTGTGGGGAGTGTAATGTGTGTATGCGGCTGGGATGAGTGTGTGTGGGAGTGTAATGTGTGTGTGCGGCTGGGATGAGTGCGTGTGGGGAGAGTAATGTGTGTGTGCGGCTGGGATGAGTGTGCGTGGGGAGTGTAATGTGTGTGCGGCTGGGATGAGTGTGTGTGGGGAGTGTAATGTGTGTGTGTGACTGGGATGAATGTGCATGGGGAGTGTAATGTGTTTGTGTGGCTGGGATGAGTGTGTGTGGGGAGTGTAATGTGTGTATGCGGCTGGGATGAGTGTGTGTGGGAGTGTAATGTGTGTGTGCGGCTGGGATGAGTGCGTGTGGGGAGAGTAATGTGTGCGTGAGGCTGGGATGAGTGTGTGTGGGGAGTGTAAAGAGTGTGTTCCTGGGTTGAGTGTGTGTGGGGTGTGCAATGTGTGTGTGCGGCTGGGATGAGTGTGCGTGGGGAGTGTAAATGTGTATGCGGCTGGGATGAGTGTGTGTGGGGAGTGTAAAGTGTGTGGGGAGTGTAAAGTGTAAAGTGTGTGGGGAGTGTAAAGTGTAAAGCGCCAACATTGAGGGCATTTAAAAGTTTATTGGATAAACATATGGATGATAATGGCATAGTGTAGGTTAGATGGCTTTTGTTTCGGTGCAACATCGTGGGCCGAAGGGCCTGTACTGCGCTGTATTGTTCTATGTTCTATGTTCTATGTGTGTGTGGCTGGGATGAGTGTCTTTGGGGTGTGCAATATGTCTGTGCGGCTGGGATGAGTGTGTGTGGGGAGTGTAAAGTGTGTGTGCGGCTGGGATGAGGGTGTGTGGGGAGTGTAATGTGTGTGTGCGGCTGGGATGAATGTGTGTGGGGAGTAATGTGTGTGTGCGGCTGGGATGAGTGTGTGTGGGGAGTGTAATGTGTGTGGTCGGCTGGGATGAGTGTGTGTGGGGAGTGTAATGTGTGTGTGCGGCTGGGATGAGTGTGTGTCGGGAGTGTAACGTGTGTGTGCAGCTGGGATGAATGTGTGTGGGGAGTGTAATGTGTGTGTGCGGCTGGGCTGAGTGTGTGTGGGGAGTGTAATGTGTGTGTGCGGCTGGGATGAGTGTGTGTGGGGAGTGTAATGTGTGTGTGCGGCTGGGATGAGTGTGTGTGGGGAGTGTAATGTGGGTGAGCTTCTGGGATGAGTGTGTGTGGGGAGTGTAATGTCTGCGTGCGGCTGGGATGAGTGTATATGGGGAGTGTAATGTGTGTGTGCGGCTGGGATGAGTGTGTGTGGGGAGTGTAATGTGTGTGTGCGGATGGGATGAGTGTGTGTGGGGAGTGTAATGTGTGTGTGCCACTGGGATGAGTGTGTGTGGCGAGTCTAATGTGTGTGTGCGGCTGGGATGAGTTTGTGTGGGGACTGTAATGTGTGTGTGCGGCTGGGATGAGTGTGTGTGGGGAGTGTAATGTGTGTATGCGGCTGTGATGAGAATGTGTGGGGACTGTAATGTGTGTGTGCGGCTGGGATGAGTGTGTGTGGGGAGTGTAATGTGTGTGTGCGGCTGGGATGAGTGTGTGTGCGGAGTGTAATGTGTGTGTGCGGCTGGGATGAGTGTGCGTGGGGAGTGTAATGTGTGTGTGCGGCTGGGATTAGTGTGTGTGGGGAGTGAAATGTGTGTGTGCTGCTGGGATGAGTGTGTGTGGGGAGTGTAATGAGTGTGTGCGGCTGGGATGAGTGTGTGTGGGGAGTGTAATGTGTGTGTGCGGCTGGGATGAGTGTGTGTGGGGAGTGTAATATGTGTGTGCGGCTGGGATGAGTGTGTGTGGGGAGTGTAATGTGTGTGTGCGGCTGGGATGAGTGTGTTTGGGGGGTGTAATGTGTGTGTGCGGCTGGGATGAGTGTGTGTGGGGAGTGTAATATGTGTGTGCGGCTGGGATGAGTGTGTGTGGGGAGTGTAATGTGTGTGTGCGGCTGGGATGAGTGTGTTTGGGGAGTGTAATGTGTGTGTGCGGCTGGGGTGAGTGTGTGTGGGGAGTGTAATGTGTGTGTGCGGCTGGGATGAGTGTGTGTGGGGAGTGTAATGTGTGTGCGGCTGGGATGAATGTGCGTGGGGAGTGTAATGTGTGTGTGCGAATGGGATGAGTGTGTGTGCGGAGTGGTATGTGTGTGTGCGGCTGGGATGAGTGTGTGGGGGGAGTATAATGTGTGTGTGTGGCTGGGATGAGTGTGTGTGGGGAGTGTAATGTGTGTGTGGCTGGGATGAGTGTGTGTGGGGAGTGTAATGTGTGTGTGCGGCTGGGATGAGTGTGTGTGGGGAGTGTAATGTGTGTGTGCGGCTGGGATGAGTGTGTGTGCGGAGTGTAATGTGTGTGTGCGGCTGGGATGAGTGTGTTTGGGGGGTGTAATGTGTGTGTGCGGCTGGGATGAGTGTGTTTGGGGGGTGTAATGTGTGTGTGCGGCTGGGATGAATGTGCGTGGGGAGTGTAATGTGTGTGTGCGGCTGGGATGAGTGTGTGTGGGGAGTGTAATGTGTGTGTGCGGCTGGGATGAGTGTGTGTGCGGAGTGTAATGTGTGTGTGCGGCTGGGATGAGTGTGTTTGGGGGGTGTAATGTGTGTGTGCGGCTGGGATGAGTGTGTTTGGGGGGTGTAATGTGTGTGTGCGGCTGGGATGAATGTGCGTGGGGAGTGTAATGTGTGTGTGCGACTGGGATGAGTGTGTGTGCGGAGTGGTATGTGTGTGTGCGGCTGGGATGAGTGTGTGGGGGGAGTATAATGTGTGTGTGGCTGGGATGAGTGTGCATGGGGAGTGTAATTTGTGTGTACGGCTTGGATGAGTGTGCGTGGGGAGTGTAATGTGTGTGTGCGGCTGGGATTAGTGTGTGTGGGGAGTGTAATGTGTGTGTGCGGCTGGGATGAGTGTGTGTGGGGAGTGTAATGTGTGTGTGTGGCTGGGATGAGTGTGTGTGGGGAGTGTAATGTGTGTGTGCGGCTGGGATGAGTGTGTGTGGGGAGTGTAATGTGTGTGTGCGGCTGGGATGAGTGTGTGTGGGGAGTGTAATGTGTGTGTGCGGCTCGGATGAATGTGCGTGGGGAGTGTAATGTGTGTGTGCGACTGGGATGAGTGTGTGTGCGGAGTGTAATGTGTGTGTGCGGCGGGGATGAGTGTGTGGGGGGAGTGTAATGTGAGTGCGGCTGGGATGAGTGTGCATGGGGAGTGTAATGTGTGTGTACAGCTCGGATGAGTGTGCATGGGGAGTGTAATGTGTGTGTGCAGCTGGGATTAGTGTGTGTGGGGAGTGTAATGTGTGTGTGCGGCTGGGATGAGTGTGTGTGGGGAGTGTAATGTGTGTGTGTGGCTGGGATGAGTGTGTGTGGGGAGTGTAATGTGTGTGTGCGGCTGGGATGAGTGTGTGTGGGGAGTGTAATGTCTGTGTGCGGCTGGGATGAGTCTGTGTGGGGAGTGTAATGTGTGTGTGCGGCTGGGATGAGTGTGTGTGGGTAGTGTAATGTTTGTGTGCGGCTGGGATGAGTGTGTGTGGGGAGTGTAATGTGTGTGTGCGGCTGGGATGAGTGTGTTTGGGGAGTGTAATGTGTGTGTGCGGCTGGGATGAGTGTGTGTGGGGAGTGTAATGTGTGTGTGCGACTGGGATGAGTGTTTGTGGGGAGTGTAATGTGTGTACGGCTGGGATGAGTGTGTGTGCGGAGTGTAATGTGTGTGTGCGGCTGGGGTGAGCGTGTGTGGGGAGTATAATTTGTGTGTGCGGCTGGGATGAGTGTGCGTGGGGAGTGTACTGTGTTTGTGCGGCTGGGATGAGTGTGTGTGGGGAGTTAATGTGTGTGTGCGGCTGGGATGAGTGTGTGTGGGGAGTGTAGTGTGTGTGTGCGGCTGGGATGAGTGTGTGTGGGGAGTGTAATGTTTGCGCGCGGCTGGGATGAGTGTGTGGGGAGTGTAATGTGTGCGTGCGGCTGGGATGAGTGTGTGTGGGGAGTGTAATGAGTGTGTGTGGCTGGGATTAGTGTGTGTGGGGAGTGTAATGTGTGTGTGCGGCTGGGATGAGTGTGCGTGGGGAGTGTAATGTGCTTGTGCGGCTGGGATGAGTGTGCGTGGGGAGTGTAATGTGTGTGTGCGGCTGGGATGAGTGTGCGTGGGGAGTGTAATGTGTTTGTGCGGCTGGGATGAGTGTGTGTGGGGAGTGTAATGTGTGTGTGCGGCTGGGATGAGTGTGTGTGGGGAGTGTAATGTGTATGTGCGGCTGGGATGAGTGTGTGTGGGGAGTGTAATGTGTGTGCGGCTGGGATGAGTGTGTGTGGGGAGTGTAATGTGTATGTGCGGCTGGGATGAGTGTGTGTGGGGAGTGGAATGTGTGTGTGCGGCTGGGATGAGTGTGCGTGGGGAGTGTAATGTGTTTGTGCGGCTGGGATGAGTGTGTGTGGGGAGTGTAATGTGTGTGTGCGACTGGGATAAGTGTGTGTGGGGAGTGTAATGTGTGTGTGCGGCTGGGATGAGTGTGTGTGGGGAGTGTAATGTGTGTCTGCAGCTGGGATGAGTGTGTGTGGGGAGTGTAAAGTGTGTGTGCGTCTGGGATGTGTATGTGTGGGGAGTGTAAAGTGTGTGTGCGGCTGGGATGAGTGTGTTTGGTGTGTGCAATGTGTGTGTGCGGCTGGGATGAGTGTGAGTGGGGAGTGAAAAGTGTGGGGAGTGTAAAGTTTCTGTGCGGCTGGAATGAGTGTGTGTGGGGAGTGTAAAGTGTGTGTGCGGCTGGGATGTGTGTGTTTGGGGTGTGCAATGTGTGTGTGCGGCTGGGATGAGTGTGTGTGGGGAGTGTAAAGTGTGTGTGCGCTGGGATGAGTGTGTGTGGGGATTGTAAAGTGTGTGTGCGGATGGGATGAGTGTGTGTGGAGAGTGTAATGTGTGTGTGCAGCTGGGATGAGTGTGTGTGGGGAGTGTAATGTGTGTGCGGCTGGGATGAGTGTGTGTGGGGAGTGTAAAGTGTGTGTGCGGCTGGGATGAATGTGTGTGGGGAGTGTAAAGTCTGTGTGCGGCTGGGATGAGTGTGTTTGGGATGTGTAATGTGTGTGTGCAGCTGGGATGAGTGTGTGTGGGGAGTGTAAAGTGTGTGTGCGGCTGGGATGAGTGTGTGTGCGGAGTGTAATGTGTGTGTGCGGCTGGGATGAGTGTGTGTAGGGAGTGTAATGTGTGTGTCCGGCTGGGATGAGTGTGTGTGGGGAGTAATGTGTGTGTGCGGCTGGGATGAGTGTGTGGGGAGTGTAATGTGTGTGTGCGGCTGGGATGAGTGTGTGTAGGGAGTGTAATGTGTGTGCGCGCCTGGGATGAGTGTGTGTGGGGAGTAATGTGTGTGTGCGGCTGGGATGAGTGTGTGTGGGGAGTGTAATGTGTGTGTGCGGCTGGGATGAGTGTGTGTGGGGAGTGTAATGTGTGTGTGCGGCTGGGATGAGTGTGTGTGGGGAGTGTAATGTGTGTGTGCGGCTGGGATGAGTGTGTGTGGGGTGTGTAATGTGTGTGTGCGGCTGGGATGAGTGTGTGTGGGGAGTGTAATGTTTGTGTGCGGCTGGGATGAGTGTGTGTGTGGAGTGTAATGTGTATGTGTGGCTGGGATGAGTGTGTGTGGGGAGTGTAATGTGTGTGTGTGGCTGGGATGAGTGTGTGTGCGGAGTGTAATGTGTGTGTGCGGCTGGGATGTGTGTGTGTGGGGAGTGTAATGTGTGTGTGCAGCTGGGATGAGTGTGTGTGGGGAGTGTAATGTGTCTGTGCGGCTGGGATGAGTGTGTGTGGCGAGTGTTATGTGTGTGTGCGGCTGGGATGAGTGTGTGTGGGGAGTAATGTGTGTGTGCGGCTGGGATGAGTGTGTGGGGAGTGTAATGTGTGTGCGCGGCTGGGATGAGTGTGTGTGGGGAGTAATGTGTGTGTGCGGCTGGGATGAGTGTGTGTGGGGAGTGTAATGTGTGTGTGCGGCTGGGATGAGTGTGTGTGGGGAGTGTAATGTGTGTGTGCGGCTGGGATGAGTGTGTGTGGGGAGTGTAATGTGTGTGTACCACTGGGATGAGTGTGTGTGGGGAGTGTAATGTGTGTGCGCGGCTGGGATGAGTGTGTGTGGGGTGTGTAATGTGTGTGTGCGGCTGGGATGAGTGTGTGTGGGGAGTGTAATGTGTGTGTGCGGCTGGGATGAGTGTGTGTGGGGAGTGTAATGTGTCTGTGCGGCTGGGATGAGTGTGTGTGGCGAGTGTAATGTGTGTGTGCAGCTGGGGTGAGTGTGTGCGGGGAGTGTAATGTGTGTGTGCGGCTATGATGAGTGTGTTTGGTGTGTGCAATGTGTGTGTGAGGCTGGGATGAGTGTGTGTGGGGAGTGTAATGTGTGTGTTCGGCTGGGATGTGTGTGTGTAGGGAGTGTAATGTGTGTGTGTGGCTGGGATGAGTGTGTGTGGGGAGTGTAATGTCTGTGTGCGGCTGGGATGTGTGTGTGTGGGGAGTGTAATGTGTGTGTGCGGCTGGGGTGAGTGTGTGCGGGGAGTGTAATGTGTGTGTGCGGCTGGGATGAGTGTGTGTGGGGAGTGTAATGTGTGTGTGCGGCTGGGGTGAGTGTGTGCGGGGAGTGTAATGTGTGTGTGTAGCTGGGATGAGTGTGTGTGGGGAGTGTAATATGTGTGTGCGGCTGGGGTGAGTGTGTGCGGGGAGTGTAATGTGTGTGTGCGGCTGGGATGAGTGTGTGTGGGGTGTGTAATGTGAGTGTGCGGCTGGGATGAGTGTGTGTGGGAAGTGTAATGTGTGTGTGCGTCTGGGATGAGTGTGTGTAGGGAGTGTAATGAGTGTGCGCGCCTGGGATGACTGTGTGTGGGGAGTAATGTGTGTGTGCGGCTGGGATGAGTGTGTGTGGGGAGTGTAATGTGTGTGTGCGGCTGGGATGAGTGTGTGTGGGGAGTGTAATGTGTGTGTGCGGCTGGGATGAGTCTGTGTGGGGAGTGTAATGTGTGTGTGCGGCTGGGATGAGTGTGTGTGGGGAGTGTAATGTGTGTGTGCGGCTGGGATGAGTGTGTGTGGGGTGTGTAATGTGTGTGTGCGGCTGGGATGAGTGTGTGTGGGGAGTGTAATGTTTGTGTGCGGCTGGGATGAGTGTGTGTGCGGAGTGTAATGTGTATGTGTGGCTGGGATGAGTGTGTGTGGGGAGTGTAATGTGTGTGTGTGGCTGGGATGAGTGTGTGTGGGGAGTGTAATGTGTGTCTGCGGCTGGGATGTGTGTGTGTGGGGAGTGTAATGTGTGTGTGCAGCTGGGATGAGTGTGTGTGGGGAGTGTAATGTGTCTGTGCGGCTGGGATGAGCGTGTGTAGGGTGTGTAATGTGTGTGTGCGGCTGGGATGAGTGTGTGTGGGGAGTAATGTGTGTGTGCGGCTGGGATGAGTGTGTGGGGAGTGTAATGTGTGTGCGCGGCTGGGATGAGTGTGTGTAGGGAGTGTAATGTGTGTGCGCGCCTGGGATGAGTGTGTGTGGGGAGTAATGTGTGTGTGCGGCTGGGATGAGTGTGTGTGGGGAGTGTAATGTGTGTGTGCGGCTGGGATGAGTGTGTGTGGGGAGTGTAATGTGTGTGTGCGGCTGGGATGAGTGTGTGTGGGGAGTGTAATGTGTGTGTACCACTGGGATGAGTGTGTGTGGGGAGTGTAATGTGTGTGTGCGGCTGGGATGAGTGTGTGTGGGGTGTGTAATGTGTGTGTGCGGCTGGGATGAGTGTGTGTGGGGAGTGTAAAGTGTGTGTGCGGCTGGGATGTGTGTGTGGGGAGTGAAATGTGTCTGTGCGGCTGGGATGAGTGTGTGTGGCGAGTGTAATGTGTGTGTGCGGCTGGGGTGAGTGTGTGCGGGGAGTGTAATGTGTGTGTGCGGCTGTGATGAGTGTGTTTGGTGTGTGCAATGTGTGTGTGCGGCTGGGATGAGTGTGTGTGGGGAGTGTAATGTGTGTGTTCGGCTGGGATGAGTGTGTGTAGGGAGTGTAATGTGTGTGTGTGGCTGGGATGAGTGTGTGTGGGGAGTGTAATGTCTGTGTGCGGCTGGGATGAGTGTGTGTGGGGAGTGTAATGTGTGTGTGCGGCTGGGGTGAGTGTGTGCCGGGAGTGTAATGTGTGTGTGCGGCTGGGATGAGTGTGTGTCGGGAGTGTAATGTGTGTGTGTGGCTGGGGTGAGTATGTGCGGGGAGTGTAATGTGTGTGTGTGGCTGGGATGAGTGTGTGGGGAGTGTAATATGTGTGTGCGGCTGGGGTGAGTGTGTGCGGGGAGTGTAATGTGTGTATTCGGCTGGGATGAGTGTGTGTTGGGTGTGTAATGTGAGTGTGCGGGTGGGATGAGTGTGTGTGGGGAGTGTAATGTGTGTGTGCGGCTGGGATGAGTGTGTGTGGGGAGTGTAATGTGTGCGTGCGGCTGGGATGAGTGTGTGTGGGGAGTGTAATGTGTGTGTGCGGCTGGGATGAGTGTGTGTGCGGAGTGTAATGTGTGTGTGCGGCTGGGATGAGTGTGTGTGCGGAGTGTAATGTGTGTGTGAGGCTGGGATGAGTGTGTGCGGGGAGTGTAATGTGTGTGTGCGGCTGGGATGAGTGTGTGTGGGGTGCGTAATGTGTGTGTGCGGCTGGGATGAGTGTGTTTGGGGAGTGTAATGTGTGTGTGCGGCTGGGATGTGTGTGTGTGGGGAGTGTAATGTGTGTGTGCAGCTGGGATGAGTGTGTGTGGGGAGTGTAATGTGTCTGTTCGGCTGGGATGAGTGTGTGTGGCGAGTGTTATGTGTGTGTGCGGCTGGGATGAGTGTGTGTGGGGTGTGTAATGTGTGTGTGCGGCTGGGATGAGTGTGTGTGGGGAGTAATGTGTGTGTGCGGCTGGGATGAGTGTGTGTGGGGAGTGTAATGTGTGTGCGCGGCTGGGATGAGTGTGTGTGGGGAGTAAAATGTGTGTGCGGCTGGGATGAGTGTGTGTGGGGAGTATAATGTGTGTGTGCGGCTGGGATGAGTGTGTGTGGGGAGTGTAATGTGTGTGTGCGGCTGGGATGAGTGTGTGTGGGGAGTGTAATGTGTGTGTACCACTGGGATGAGTGTGTGTGGGGAGTGTAATGTGTGTGCGGCTGGGATGAGTGTGTGTGGGGTGTGTAATGTGTGTGTGCGGCTGGGATGAGTGTGTGTGGGGAGTGTAATGTGTGTGTGCGGCTGGGATGAGTGTGTGCGGGGAGTGTAATGTGTGTGTGCGGCTGGGATGAGTGTGTGTGGGGTGCGTAATGTGTGTGTGCGGCTGGGATGAGTGTGTTTGGGGAGTGTAATGTGTGTGTGCGGCTGGGATGTGTGTGTGTGGGGAGTGTAATGTGTGTGTGCAGCTGGGATGAGTGTGTGTGGGGAGTGTAATGTGTCTGTTCGGCTGGGATGAGTGTGTGTGGCGAGTGTTATGTGTGTGTGCGGCTGGGATGAGTGTGTGTGGGGTGTGTAATGTGTGTGTGCGGCTGGGATGAGTGTGTGTGGGGAGTAATGTGTGTGTGCGGCTGGGATGAGTGTGTGGGGAGTGTAATGTGTGTGCGCGGCTGGGATGAGTGTGTGTAGGGAGTGTAATGTGTGTGCGCGCCTGGGATGAGTGTGTGTGGGGAGTAAAATGTGTGTGCGGCTGGGATGAGTGTGTGTGGGGAGTGTAATGTGTGTGTGCGGCTGGGATGAGTGTGTGTGGGGAGTGTAATGTGTGTGTACCACTGGGATGAGTGTGTGTGGGGAGTGTAATGTGTGTGCGGCTGGGATGAGTGTGTGTGGGGTGTGTAATGTGTGTGTGCGGCTGGGATGAGTGTGTGTGGGGAGTGTAATGTTTGTGTGCGGCTGGGATGAGTGTGTGTGGGGAGTGTAATGTGTCTGTGCGGCTGGGATGAGTGTGTGTGGCGAGTGTAATGTGTGTGTGCGGCTGGGATGAGTGTGTGTGGGGAGTGTAATGTGTGTGTGCAGCTGGGGTGAGTGTGTGCGGGGAGTGTAATGTGTGTGCGGCTGTGATGAGTGTGTTTGGTGTGTGCAATGTGTGTGTGCGCCTGGGATGAGTGTGTGTGGGGAGTGTAATGTGTGTGTTCGGCTGGGATGAGTGTGTGTAGGGAGTGTAATGTGTGTGTGTGGCTGGGATGAGTGTGTGTGCGGAGTGTAATGTGTGTGTGCGGCTGGGATGAGTGTGTGTGGGGAGTGTACTGTGTGTGTGCGGCTGGGATGAGTGTGTGTGGGGAGTGTAATGTGTGTGTGCGGCTGGGATGAGTGTGTGTGGGGAGTGTAATGTGTGCGTGCGGCTGGGATGAGTGTGTGTGGGGAGTGTAATGTGTGTGTGCGGCTGGGATGAGTGTGTGTGCGGAGTGTAATGTGTGTGTGCGGCTGGGATGAGTGTGTGTGCGGAGTGTAATGTGTGTGTGCGGCTGGGATGAGTGTGTGTGGGGAGTGTAATGTGTGTGTGCGGCTGGGATGAGTGTGTGTGGGGTGTGTAATGTGTGTGTGCGGCTGGGATGAGTGTGTTTGGGGAGTGTAATGTGTGTGTGCGGCTGGGATGAGTGTGTGTGGGGAGTGTAATGTGTGTGTGCGGCTGGGGTGAGTGTGTGTGGGGAGTGTAATGTGTGTGTGCGGCTGGGATGAGTGTGTGTGGGGAGTGTCATGTGTGTGTGCGGCTGGGATGAGTGTGTGTGGGGAGTGTCATGTGTGTGTGCGGCTGGGATGAGTGTGTGTGGGGAGTGTAATGTGTGTGTGCGGCTGGGATGAGTGTGTTTGGGGAGTGTAATGTGTGTGTGCGGCTGGGATGAGTGTGTGTGGGGAGTGTAATGTGTGTGTGCGGCTGGGATGAGTGTGTTTGGGGAGTGTAATGTGTGTGTGCGGCTGGGGTGAGTGTGTGTGGGGAGTGTAATGTGTGTGTGCGGCTGGGATGAGTGTGTTTGGGGAGTGTAATGTGTGTGTGCGGCTGGGATGAGTGTGTGTGGGGAGTGTAATGTGTGTGTCCGGCTGGGATGAGTGTGTTTGGGGAGTGTAATGTGTGTGTGCGGCTGGGATGAGTGTGTGTGGGGATTGTAATGTGTCTGTGCGGCTGGGATGAGTGTGTGTGGGGTGTGTAATGTGTCTGTGCAGCTGCAGCTTGTCAGCCTCCTGAGTGTCAATCACGGACCCGGCCAATCCCGCACCATTTCCCATTGGAATTGATTGTGTTCCACGTGGTGTCGGTGCTGCCCCTCCACAGTCACTGAATCGATCCGGGTTCGGCGGCAGTTATGTAGTTGTGAAAGTCCGCGAATTCTGCGTCGGCGTCAACAGTCTCAGAGACGGAGAATCCCTCCCGCCCTCGCTGGTACTAAATTCAGGTTGTGGAAGCCACGATAGAAATTCTTCCTTTCTATTTTCAAAAATATTTTCCATAATGAATGTTTGTCGTCCAGTCTTCATGGAAAGATGTCTCTCTGAAAGAGTTTTTGACAGTGATGAAGACTACCTTTGATCCTATCGCTGTACACCCTTGAAGGGTTAACAATTAATTGACTGCTGGGGTTTATCAGTAACGAGCGTTCTGATCAAATTCTCTTTGAAATGGTGGACGGGACCATAATTATCTTTATTTACAACTGATTAGAGATACCAGGACACAGTCTCTTGGTGTGGAGATGCCGGCGTTGGACTGGGGTGAGCACAGTAAGAAGTCTTACAACACCAGGTTTCGATGTCACTAGCTTTCGGAGCGCTGCTCCTTCCTCAGGTAAATGAAGAGGTCTGTTCCAGAAACACATATATAGACAAATTCAAAGATGCCAAACAATGCTTGGAATGCGAGCATTAGCAGGTGATTAAATCTTTACAGATCAGAGATGGGGTAACCCCAGGTTAAAGAGGTGTGAATTGTCTCAGGCCAGGACAGTTGGTAGGATTTTGTGTTTAGGGTGGAAGCTGGAGAAGTGGAGCATCATGAGGTTATCCGTGGGTTTGCGGTAAAGCGAAGTGCTGAGGTGACCGTCCTTGATGGAGACGAGTGTGTCCAAGAATGCAACTGATTTTGGAGAGTAGTCCATGGTGAGTCTGATGGTTGGATGGAACTTATTAATGTCATCGTGTAGTCGTTTCAGTGATTCTTCGCCGTGGGTCCAAAGGAAAAAAATGTCATCGATGTATCTGGTGTATAACATCGGTTGAAGGTCCTGTGCGGTGAGTAGGTCCTGTTCAAACTTGTGCATGAAGATGTTGGCGTATTGGGGTGCGAATTTGGTCCCCATGGCTGTTCCGTGCGTCTGGATGAAGAACTTGTTGTCGAAGGTGAAGACGTTGTGATCCAGAATGAAGCGGATGAGTTGCAGAATTGCGTCTGGAGATTGGCAGTTGTCGGTGTTGAGTACTGAGGCTGTTGCAGCAATGCCATCGTCATGGGGGATGCTGGTGTAGAGTGCCGAGACGTCCATTGTGACGAGGAATGTACCTGGTTCAACTGGTCCATGGGTGCTGAGTTTCTGTAGGAAGTCCGTCGTGTCGCGACAGAAGCTGGGTGTACCTTGTACGATGGGTTTCAAGATGCCCTCGATGTAGCCAGAGAGGTTCTCACACAGGGTCCCATTGCCTGAAACGATAGGGCGGCCTGGTGTGTTGGCCTTATGTATTTTCGGGAGGCAGTAGAGATCTCCAATGCGGGGAGTACGTGGGATGAGAGCACGTAGGGTGCTCTGAAGATCTGGATCCAAGGTCTTGATCAGTCTGTTAAGTTGGCGGATGTGTTCCTTGGTCGGATCTGCGGGTAACTGTCTGTAGTGTTCTTGGTTGTTCAGTTGTCGGTATACTTCTTTGCAGTAGTCCGTTCTGTTCAGTACGACAGTGGCCCCCCCTTTGTCTGCTGGTTTGATGACGATGCTGCGGTTGGTCTTGAGAGCGCGGATGGCATTGCGTTGTGCTTGGGTGACGTTCGGGGCTGTCTTGTGAATGCGACTGATGAATCTGGCATTGACGCGACTCCTGACGGCTTGAGCATACATGTCGAGTCTAAGGCAGCGGCCTTCCGGAGGGGTCCAATTCGACTCTTTCCTCTTCGGTTGCCGCACCGCAGATCTCTCGGTCTGCTGTTCCGGCTCATTGGTAGTCTGCTTGGGTTTGCTGTTGGCCTCTTGGGGTCTGTGGAAGAATTCCCGGAGCCTCATTCGCCTGATGAATTCCTCCGTGTCTGCCGCGAGACTGATGGGGTCCATTTTGGTGGTGGTGCAGAAATTGAGCCCTCTGCTGAGGACTTCGATTTCATCTGGTTGAAGGCTGTAGTCTGACAAGTTGACAATAGATTTCCCTGTTTTGTTTTCTACTGTGACACCGGGGGTGGCTTGGTTGCTGCCGGTGGTGATGCCAAGTTTCTCAAGCTTTCTGTTCTTGGTCTGCATATAGGTGGCATAGTATTGTTGTCTCATCTGTTTGGCGGTGTTCCGCAGCTGGTCTGCTGCATCCTGAGCGCAAGTTGAGAATATGGCCTCTATCTTGGTTTCCAGGTTGCGTCGTCTGCTGTAGAGCTGGCGGACGAGGTGGTTGAGGAGTGTGAGAGAGGTGCGACGGCAGAGTCTCTCAGCGAAGTCTGTGTTGTAGGTCGACTTGAGTGGGTTTGTGATCTGTAGCCCTTTCGGGATCTTGTCTGCTTTCTTGCATCTTTGTAGAAACTTAATGTCAGTGTCTATATGCGCGATCTTCCTGGAGATCCTCTCCACTTTAGAACATAGAACAATACAGCGCAGGACAGGCCCTTCGGCCCACGATGTTGCACCGAAACAAAAGCCATCTAACCTACACTATGCCATTATCATCCATATGTTTATCCAATAAACTTTTAAATGCCCTCAATGTTGGCGAGTTCACTACTGTAGCAGGTAGGGCATTCCACGGCCTCACTACTCTTTGCGTAAAGAACCTACCTCTGACCTCTGTCCTATATCTATTACCCCTCAGTTTAAAGTTATGTCCCCTCGTGCCAGCCATATCCATCCGCGGGAGAAGGCTCTCACTGTCCACCCTATCCAACCCCCTGATCATTTTGTATGCCTCTATTAAGTCTCCTCTTAACCTTCTTCTCTCCAACGAAAACAACCTCAAGTCCGTCAGCCTTTCCTCATAAGATTTTCCCTCCATACCAGGCAACATCCTAGTAAATCTCCTCTGCACCCGCTCCAAAGCCTCCACGTCCTTCCTATAATGCGGTGACCAGAACTGTACGCAATACTCCAAATGCGGCCGGACCAGAGTTCTGTACAGCTGCAACATGACCTCCCGACTCCGGAACTCAATCCCTCTACCAATAAAGGCCAACACTCCATAGGCCTTCTTCACAACCCTATCAACCTGGGTGGCAACTTTCAGGGATCTATGTACATGGACACCTAGATCCCTCTGCTCATCCACACTTTCAAGAACTTTACCATTAGCCAAATATTCCGCATTCCTGTTATTCCTTCCAAAGTGAATCACCTCACACTTCTCTACATTAAACTCCATTTGCCACCTCTCAGCCCAGCTCTGCAGCTTATCTATATCCCTCTGTAACCTGCTACATCCTTCCACACTATCGACAACACCACCGACTTTAGTATCGTCTGCAAATTTACTCACCCACCCTTCTGCGCCTTCCTCTAGGTCATTGATAAAAATGACACACAGCAGCGGCCCCAGAACAGATCCTTGTGGTACTCCACTTGTGACTGTACTCCATTCTGAACATTTCCCATCAACCACCACCCTCTGTCTTCTTTCAGCTAGCCAATTTCTGATCCACATCTCTAAATCACCCTCAATCCCCACTTTGAGCCGGCAGTTTGCGGTGTCGATGGTAGCCATGATGTGGAGATGCCGGCGTTGGGCTGGGGTGAGCACAGTACGAAGTCTTACAACACCAGGTTAAAGTCCAACAGGTTTGTTTCGATGTCACTAGCTTTCGGAGCGCTGCTCCTTCCTCAGGTGAATGAAGAGGTCTGTTCCAGAAACACATATATAGACAAATTCAAAGATGCCAAACAATGCTTGGAATGCGAGCATTAGCAGGTGATTAAATATTTACAGATCCAGAGATGGGGTAACCCCAGGTTAAAGAGGTGTGAATTGTACCAAGCCAGGACAGTTGGTAGGATTTTGCAGGCCAGATGGTGGGGGATGAATGTAATGCGACATGAATCCCAGGTCCCGGTTGAGGCCGCACTCATGTGTGCGGAACTTGGCTATAAGTTTCTGCTCGGCGATTCTGCGTTGTCGCGGGTCCTGAAGGCCGCCTTGGAGAACGCTTACCCGGAGATCAGAGGCTGAATGCCCTTGACTGCTGGAGTGTTCCCCGACTGGAAGGGAACATTCCTGCCTGGTGATTGTTGTGCGATGCCCGTTCATTCGTTGTCGCAGCGTCTGCATGGTCTCGCCAATGTACCACGCTTCGGGACATCCTTTCCTGCAGCGTATGAGGTAGACAACGTTGGCCGAGTCGCAGGAGTATGTATGCTCACATTCCAAGCATTGTTTGGCATCTTTGAATTTGTCTATATATGTGTTTCTGGAACAGACCTCTTCATTCACCTGAGGAAGGAGCAGCGCTCCGAAAGCTAGTGACATCGAAACAAACCTGTTGGACTTTAACCTGGTGTTGTAAGACTTCGTACAGTCTCTTGGGACATGGGATGTAATGTGTATTCAATTGCATTTTCCAGTACGGGCATGTATCACATCTAGTGACTTAAAGTCAATGCATGCACAGAGAGGAGGTGTTGCTATGGGGAAGCGTTGCTATGACAAAGAAGTACTGTGCAATGATGAAAGATGCATTTTCTGTAATGACTTTTCTCTCACCTTTTGAGACACCCTCAAAACAATTCCTGCACCCAGGTTAACGTCTCTGTTTAATATTCGTTTCAATTCGTTCCAGGCAACAGTGAAAAGTAGAGTTAATAACAGTTTCCTTTGGCATCTGCATTTAGGTTACAGAAGGTTCACTTCTAATTGGCAACCGTATTCTGGGAATCAAACGGATTGTGCTTGGGTTTTTATCAATTCTATTCAAAGAGGAATTGTAGCCACCAGGAGCCCATTCGCGAAGAGATCCTTAACCACGAGGATCGCTTGTGAAGAATTATTGCCACGTTGTCTCCTGGATAACAGGAAGATTTGTCTTCATCATTGGGTGTCATTTCAGAAACATTTCACAAACTCGGGTTTACCGGCTTGTGATTGGACACCCATGTCCAGAGTTCACTGAAATAACGATTTAAGCTCATGATGTGGACACCGTTGGCGAGGCCAACATTTATTGCCCATCCCTAATTGCCCTTGAGAAGGTGGTGGTGAGCCAGGGCTGGGGGGACTGGTGGGGGTGATCCGGGGCTGGCGAGGGGGGTTACAGGGGGGCAGTTTTTTGGCAGGTCGCGCGGCCGGTGCCATGTTGTACGGCCAAGGGCCTTGCAATTCTGCATCCATATCGGCAGGTATGTGGTGCGGCTGCTAGCCCCACACTGGGCAGAGTGTTGGTGCGGAGGCAGCGCTGGCGTTTTGCTTGTAACACCAGATGGACACTGCGGACAGAGCTGCAGAATCGGAGAATCCTGCCCCAAGGGTGAGATTCACGGTTCCTCGACGGCAATTTTGTAATCGGTGATCGGGCGAACCATCCCTTCTGACTGTTTGACACAGGTTTTGTACCCTCCTCCCCCTCCTAAATGGCATCATCGTGTTGCGCGGCATTGGAACGCTGTTAGGGCTTCACCTGAAGGCCCTCCCCGATGCTCCGACCCTGATGGGCCGAGCCCCTGACCGTGCGGGGGGGGGGGGGGGGGGGAACGTGTGGTCTCAGTCGGGAACCCGGCGTGGGGGCGGTGTGTCCAGCACCGCTACAGTCGAGCGGGAGCCGTGCTGCTGGCCGGGCGGGGGGGGGGGGGGGGGGGGGCTTCCGTGAGGGCTGGGGGCAGTGGAGGGGAATGCCAGGGGGGAACTCTCTGGCTCAGGGGCAGGTTTAGCTCAGTGGGCTGGACGGCTGGGTTGTGATGCAGAACAAGGCCGGCAGCGCGGGTTCAATTCCCGTACCAGCTGAGAATTCCGAATTCTCCCTCCGTGTACCCGAACAGGGGCCGGAATGTGGCGACTAGGGGCTTTTTCACAGTAACTTCATTGCAGTGCTAATGTAAGCCTACTTGTGACAATAACGATTAATTATTTACTATCTGGCAGGACGGGTACACAAACGGCCGGCACAATGTTTAATGGCGCGACTGCTGCAGGTCGCGAATGCGCGGCCACGGACCCGGCCATTCTCCGGCCGTTTGTATCGTGAGAGACAGGAGTGTTACTCGGCACGGCTGCTCACCCTTCACCGGTCGCAGGATCGGTGAGGGATTGGCGCTGATTTTTTTGACGTAAAACGCCACAGTTCCTCCGCACTTAGCCTCAGCAATGGTGAATCCGGCCCCACGTGGTGACGCCGGGACAGAATTGGTGGACTTCTACAACAGCAAAATTGGGGTCGGTCCCGGAGCAATCCCGGAACCGTTAATCGGCTAGCACCGAGCGATTCCAACCCAAGATGGCTTCCAATTCGCCGAGGTCAGGTTGCCACTTTATGGACTGACAAGCGGCAGCCGTATATTAGGACTGCACTCCCACACACACTCACTCCAGCCAAAAAAGATGGCACTGGTTGCGTTTGAGCACGCCCATCCCGTGGTGGGTCATTTGGGGCCAGAGGATTGTAGCCACCTGAGTTGGCCACTTTCCGACTTAAAATGGAGAACCGCAAAGGCTGAAGGGAAATTCAGCCAACACAGGCAAAGATTAGCAAATACAGAAATCACGTATATTGGAACCTGTAAGAAACCAGACAGCACGGAAACCAGCAGCCATCTGCATAGTAATGTAGCAGCCAACTGCATAGTAATGAAGGATTCCAGGGCACAATGGCAACAGTTAAGGTGAATAAAGCCAAGCCAGACTCCTCGGCGCCAGCAGGAGCCAAGACAAAGGAAGGCCAACGGACACTTAGGGACCGCCCAACGATCAGGGAACCGCTCCAGCATTGGAGAAATCGATCCAAGTGATCGGAAAGTAGTCCACTCACTTGGAACCAGGTACGGGGTCCGCCCCGAAGGGCGGGAAGCCCCTGGGGACTATAAAGTAAAGCACCCAAGTTCAAATCGTCCTTCTTTGGCAGGGTCACTCAGCAACTTGAACCAACCCTTGACAGTGACCTGCCTCGCTGCCGTCAACAAAGTAAGTCTCAAGCCAACGCTCGCTACGAGATAGGCGCTCCTAGCTACCAGTCCATACCAGCTTTTGAATCCTGCAGACTCAGGACCTGAACGAAAGGCCATTTGTCCCCCTGACCTGGTGGGCCAGTCCGAAGCTAAGTATAGGCCTTTTAGCGATAGAAATAGCCTAGAAAGTAGAGTTTATGCATGAGTAGTGATTTACTGTGTAAAATAAATGTGTTTTGATTTCAATCTTACTAATTGGTGTGTTGAGTTATTGATCATTACTTGAACTTGAACCTCGTGGCGGTATGATAAAGATACCTGGCGACTCGAGAGCAAAGGTTAAACAAACAGAGCAAATTACGATTTAAGAGCCAACCAAAAGTTAGCAACATATTACTGGCGACATCCTGACGGGACCCGATCTAGAAGTGGCTTAACCACTCCGGGAGAACCCAAAAATTTGAATTAGAAATCCAATTGGGAACAGAAAAACCACAAGTGTTCAAGCAGTTCTGATCAATCCTCATAATTCGGAAGTGTGTTAATGCATGCGTAACTAACAGGGCTATAAGGTAATACTGATAGATTTCTGTTGCGACAAAACTGTCGGGAGTTTGTATTCCGAAAAATAGCGAAAGCCGTACCTGTAATTACAGCACTGCCTTAATACCCCTTGTTCCAAATTTTAAGAGAAGTATTTAGAGAGGAAAGATGGCAATGCAGGCAATGCAACGCCTCATGAACCCCGAAGAATTCGTGGTTGCAGCGACCAGCAGCAGAGTAGGACAGTGTCCCGTTTGGGAAGAGGAAATCAGAAAGTACCTCAAAGGGAAAGGATGGCCCCTTTGGAGCGAATTCTGTGAAAATGAAGAAACAGGTCCCGGGAGTATAGGACATACTTGGTGGGAGAACCTGAGCGAAATCCATAAGAAAAGCTTGGGAAAAGCTCGCAAGCCGATGGCAATCGTGTCCTGTTTGGCACAATTGCGAGGCACAGAGGAGGTTATTCGGACGCTCGGTAAATAGAGGAGACACATCGAATGAGTAAAGTCGATGTGAGCGAGATAGAGAAAGAGAACCTAGAATTAAGAAGGAAGTTAGCAGCAAAGGATGGAGAGGTGGATGATGCCAAGTGGGCACACCAGTCTTGTCTAGTGCACCTAAGCAGCTTCCAGACACAGTACGAAAAGGCCTATCAGGACACGCAACGTGCAGTCCTGGTAAGAGAGGAAACAGGGAAACAGGAAGAGGCATTGCAAAGGCAGTGTAGCGACCTGAAAGCAGCATTACGAGCACTCCATACTACCACCATGGAGCACAGACAAAGCTCACTAGACCACGCAAAGTGCCGGAAGCAGATTGCAGAACTGCAGGCTTTGTTTTCAGTTCAGAAAGGATTCCAGAGCACCTTTGGATCCCAGTTAGATACAGAAGACGGCCCAAATTGGGAAGAATTAAATGAGACCGCACATAGATATGTTCAGGGAACATGTGCGCAAGGAAAGCCCCAAAAGAGAAAAGCACCCCAACCCCTCACAGAGCAGATAGTTCAGGCACCAATGAATCCAGTAACCACCCACTGCACAGTCACATCGGACGGAGATACAGAATTTCTGTACACCACCCCCTTAACCGTGACCCAATTACAGGACGAGTGCGAGAAAATCACATTGTTCCTCCCCACCTCAGACCCCCACCACTTCTTTGCTAGAGTAAAGCAGCAGGCGACCATGTACGGCCTGGATGAGCGAGAGCACGTGAGGCTCACAGTTTTGAGTTTAGACCCTTCGGTCGTAGCAGCCCTTCCCGACTCACAGAATGTAGGAGGAGGCACCCTTGCAGAAATGCACACGGCGATCCTGGATGCGATCGGGTATAACTGGGGTGACCCCGTAGAAGGCCTGAATAAGTGCAGGCAGAAAAAAACAGAACACCCCACAGCGTTTGCTGGACGCCTGTGGATTCATTTCACATCAGTTTGGGGTGAGCTAGACCGCGCCCATTTGTGACAAGAAGGTATGGCCAAATGGACCCGCACCCTTATCTCCCATGCCACAGAGGCAGGACAAAAAGCCTGTACAAATGATGACCCCTCAGTGGAAGCCCACAATGAGAAATGGGTTTTAAAGAGATTGTCCCGCACCTGGGAGCAGTCTGTCCAAAACACACCCGCAGTTAGGAAACCCGAGAAACAGCAGGCAGAAGCAGACATCCAAGCGGTGAAAACGCACCAGAACCCCGCATGGGTGAACGAAGGCAGGAACAGCCCCCCACAAAAGCCACAGGAGTGTTTCAACTGTGGACAGTTAGGACACTTTGCACGAGAATGCAATGCCCCACGAAAGCCACAGAGAGCCCAGCAGGCAGGCTCTCTGAATAGGAATGGGACAGAGCCCATACATAGTGTGCGCACCCGTTCAGACCAGACGGACCTGAACGGAACGGACTGACGGTGTTCGGGCTCCCCCAGTTGGGTCTGCGACACCCTTTGGGATCGGTCCGGCCGACCAGTAGTTGCAGCAAAGATACGGGGGCAGCCCATCGAATTTCTCTGGGACACAGGAGGGTCCCGCACCACAATAAATTCCTCCACCATGTTCCAGAAAGACACGTGGCCCACTACAGCCACCATCACCCTCAGCGGCTTTACAGGCCGCTCACAGCAGGGACACATCACAGCCCCTGTACCCATTCAAATCGGCAACATCACACCAAGCACGCCATAGTTTTAGTCGATCTGCCCAACACAGCAGAACACATTTTGGGCATTGATTTTATGAATTCCCACAACCTGTCCTTTGATCCAGTCATCCAATGTGTTTGGAGAATGGCAAAATCCGCAAGAGCCCCCGCAACGCTCACAATAGGAGAATACGCAAACAGGATTAGCGCAGTCGGCGAATTTTGGTTTGACCCAACCACAATTAGCACAGACAAGCAGGTTAGGGCAGTTCTGCAGAAGCACAGGACAGCATTCGCGACCCACAAACACGACTGTGGCCGGATGACTGGTTCCGTTCAAATCACAGGACCTGACCCTAGACCCCAAAAACAATACGGATTTCCCCAAGAGGCAGAGGGAGAAATCGCAAAAGTGATCGATAACTGAAAATGAAATGAAATGAAAATCGCTTATTGTCACAAGTAGGCTTCAAATTAAGTTACTGTGAAAAGCCCCTAGTCGCCACATTCCGGCGCCTGTTCGGGGAGGCTGGGATGGGAAGGGGAGCAGGGCGCACTCAGATCAGTAGCCTCCACTAATAATGTCCCGATTTGGCCAGTGAGAAAGCCCGATGGATCATGGCGACTGACCATCGATTACCAGGAACTCAACAAAGTCACCCCCGCAGCAGCCCCCACAGTAGCCACAAGTCCCGAGACCATGCTCAAACAGGGACTCAACTCACAATACTTTACGGTTTTGGATATCAGTAATGGATTCTGGTCCATTCCATTGGCAAAAGCGTGCCAATACAAATTTGCCTTCACTTTTAAAAATCAGCAGTACACGTGGACATACCTGCCACAAGGATTCCACAACTCCCCCTCCATTTTCCACCGACAGCTGGCAAATGGTTTGTCAAAATTTTCTTGCCCCGAGTGTCTGGTCCAGTATGTGGACGACCTATTACTGCAGACAGACACCAAGGAAGAGCACATCGAGCTTCTGGCCGAACGCCTGGAACTCCTACAGAAAATTGGTTGCAAAGTAAACCCAAAAAGGCCCAGATTTTGGAAAACAAAGTGATATATTTGGGTACAATTATCACGCACAGTAAACGCGAGATCGAGCACAAAAGAATTGACTCGATTGCCAAATTGCCCCTTCGCCAGAATGTTTCAGCCCTCCGGTCGTTTTTAGGACTGGTTGGCTACTGCTGAAACCACATTGACGGTTTCGCCAGCAAGGCAGCGCCCCTCTCAGACCTCCTAAAGAAAGGAGCCCCCTGGGAATGATTTCCGCAGCATACAGATGCTGTGGATGCTTTGAAACAAGCACTCATAGCAGCCCCTGCACTACAAGTTCCAGACCCGCTTTCCCCCTAAGCTATAGAGATAGATAGCACCGACCGTCCCCTTTCGGCCGTGCTCCTCCAGGAACGGCACGAACAGTTAAGACCCGTGGCTTACGCCTCCAGAATTTTAGATCCTGTGGAGCAGGGATTTTCGGCCTGTGAAAGGCACCTGCTCGCAGTTTTCTGGGCAGTTCAGTATTTTTCTTACATAACCGGACTAAACCCCATCACAATCCTCACAGAACACACCCCCACTCAACTTTTACTGGACGGACGACTCAAGGACGGTACAGTTAGTCAGATTAGACCAGCTAGATGGACCCTTCTTTTGCAGGGATGGGACATCACTGTTAAAAGGACCAAGACCCACACTTTCCTAGCCGATAAGCTTCAGTACCCCGGAACCCCCCATGAATGTGAAATCATCTCACCACACCACAACACAGGCCCCTTTATTGCGAACCCCCCCCCAGAAAGATAGGTAGTTCACCCCAAAGCCCCCAGCACACAGACACGTGCGAACCCTTAAGAATATATGTGGATGGATCTTCCACAATATTAGAAGGGAAGCGCATTACAGGATGCGGCATATATGTCGAGGACACGCAGGGACGCGCCCTAGAAGAAATATCACTAAAGCTACCAGGACACTTCGGCGCACAGGTGGCAGAACTAGCAGCTGTTGCGTACATTGTGGATCACCCAGATTCCTTCCCCAGCCCAGCAGACATATACTCGGACAGCCTCTATGTCTGCAATAGCCTTACAGAATTCCTACCCCTGTGGAAAGCAAGAGGATTTGTTTCCGCAGACGGAAAACCCCTCCCTTCAGCCCCATTGCTCCACCACATTTTAGAAAAAGCACAGAACAAGACATTCGGAATTCTTAAAGTTCGAAGTCACCACCGTTCCTCCCCCCGCTGGAAATGTAAAAGCCGGCGCACTGGCAAAAGTAGGTTCCAGGCACGGATATTTTTGGACGCCCCCTGAAAGCGCACCAGTGAATGCAGTTCAGGTCTCGCAGACTAATATCGAGGATTTAGTGCAGGCCCAGAAGCAGGATAGCAATCTCAGGGAGATTTTGAAAGGAAGATTTACGGCACCTTACGATAGATTTAAAAATGCACTGACCACACATGATGGTGTGGTGTTAAAAGACACCTTTTATGTGGTTCCTGAACAGGACAGGCCAATCAACTTATTTGTTTGTTCCATGACAGTCATGGGCATCAGGGAATTGATCCCACTACAGCCCACCTCAGGCAGCTCTGTTGGTGGCCGAGTTTAAAAGAAGACGTAACGCACTACGTGAGAATTGCCTTATCTGTGCCCAGAACAATCCGGACAGATACGCCAAGAAAGCTCAACTTAGTCACACCCGCCCCGTTAACGGCCCCTGGACTAACCTCCAGATCGATTTTATAGGACCATTGCCCCCTTGCAGGAATGGTTACAAATACGTATTAGTTGCCGAAGTGACGGCCCTCACACACGAGAACGCAGTCAAACAGTTAGTGGGGAATGTAAAAACGGCCCAGCTAGCAGCCGCAGTAAAATTAGGCACAAAGAAGAAACAGAGCAAGGCCTGTTTCGACAAGACAGTGCCTGCGACTGAGTTTGAGGTAGGACAGCAGGTCATGCTCTCAATTTACAACCCCAGCACATTCCTATCACCGAAGTATTCGGGTCCGTACTCCATTGCGGACAAAGTAAGCCCCTCCGTGTATAAAATTAAGTACCCCAATGGAAAGACTGCGTGGTTCTATATTAACCAGCTTAAGGCATATGGCCCACAGTCCAACCATGCACATCAAGTCATGCTCGACGCAGCAGACCACACCCCGCCCACAGCCAACGTATCCCTACCCTCCCCCCAACACGTCCACCCCATCCACGGACTCGCCCTCGACTCCACCCCCGACCTCTAGACTCCTCCCCGGAATGCCCACAGACAGCAGCAGCAGCGCCAGCAACTGTGACTCAGAGAATAGCCACAGCACGCCTCCCTACTATCCCCATGCAACAGGACCCACACCCAGCAAATCTGACCACGATTCGAGTGATCACTTCCTCATCACATTCCTCAACAAACCCCACCACCGACCACCGCCCTACGAATACGATTCCGTCCCCACAGAACTGGACGCCACCTTTTGGCACCGCGACAACTCATTCAGGCTCGTCCGGAATGACGAGATGGACCCCAAATCGCACCATGCAGCCCCCTCAGCCCTGATACATTTGAGAGTATGGCATCTGGGAGAAGATGACGACTTTGAGTCTGACTCCCAAAACGAGAACCCCTTTGCGACCCTGTTCGCAACTGATAACTGAGGTGTCCAGATGATGTTTTAAAAAGGAACCGCTTGGGAGAAAACGGTGTCCTTTCTGATGGAACCTGCAGCATGTTGTTTAATGTTGGTTATTACTGTTAGTGTTAAATGTTGTACGTAAGATCGGAATTTTTTTTCCACGGCCCCACGTCTTATTTGTCTGCAGAAAGCTATGAGAACTTGCCAGCACATTCATCGGCAGAAACCGCTGAGAGCTTGCCAGCCCCCATTCATAACTGCTCTTCTGGTTCGAAGGAAGAACCAATACGGCAACCCCCCACGATGACTACATTCCTTGCCCGTTCTTGTCGGTTGCTCAGGCAGTGGAGAGACGGCATTGGTCGCCACCCTGCCTGAGGACCCCCCTCTGGTCAGCTGCGCTCGGGTAGAGCACACGCGGCATTGGTCGCCGTCCTACCCGGGGATTCCATCCAAATCTTACCCGTCGCGGCCCATACGCACCTCATTCCGGCACTTTTGGTTCAAAAAGTTTTGTTTTGTTTTCGGGCAACCCTTAGGTTGCCATCCCTATGCTATTTACATCCTCAAACATTTGGATGGTAAATCGCACAGCCTGCGAGACGGCTCGCACTGGTTCAGTATTTTTAAGTGTGTCTTGTCCTGAATATTCGATTTAAAAAAAAAGAGGGAGTCACACATGGTGACAAATTGTAAAGGGAGAATTGGCACTGAAGGACAGACATACTAACGCGCGAGATATTAAACCAAGATTGTAACAGACACTGTGCTTGATTCCACAGAACCCCAGAAGCTCCAGGAAAAGAGACGAAACGGAAAGGAAGAGAAGAGAAGAGAAAGAAGAAGACAACAATGAAGACGGCATACGTGTTTTTTCTCATAATGCGTACCCGGTTGCGCGCGAACGCAAACCCCCTGACCCCAACACCCCCCCCCCGGCCGTTAATGATTCACTTCCCCAATACACCCAGAGTCCAGTAACAGGCAACTCCACACCATCATGGTGTGATAAGCTCATAACGTGGTCCTCCCTTTCCTACGTAGTCGAATCCCTATTAGTGTTGGCGATACTCTGCAGCATCGTGCAGACTATCCGCATGAGGAAATGGAGAAGGAGAGCCTACCGCACTAGCACCCCGGTATACAGAATAAGATCCCCTCTGTTCAGTTATCCCCAGGCCCCCGAATCCATCGATCTATAATAAAGGAAATTTGTTTGTGTTCTTCTGTAAATAAAGAAATGGAAAGATTGTACAACCCTGTGTTTGACAGCCAAGCCAGGAAAAATGTAAATGCTGCTTTTATTTTGTATTGTTTAGGAAGTTAATATGACTAAATGTTTAGTGAGTGCAGTTTATTGAGGACATGATGTGGAGATGCCGGCGTTGGACTGGGGTGAGCACAGTAAGAAGTCTTACAACACCAGGTTAAAATCCAACAGGTTTGTTTCGATGTCGCTAGCTTTCGGAGCGCTGCTCCTTCCTCAGGTGAATGAAGAGGTATGTTCCAGAAACACATATATAGACAAATTCAACGATGCCTGACAATTCTTGGAATGTGAGCATTAGCAGGTGATTAAATCTTTACAGATCCAGAGATGGGGTAACCCCAGGTTAAAGAGGTGTGAATTGTGTCAAGCCAGGACAGTTGGTAGGATTTCGCAGGCCAGATGGTGGGGGTTGAATGTAATGCGACATGAATCCAAGGTCCCGGTTGAGGCCGCACTCATGTGTGCAGAACTTGGCTATAGGTTTCTGCTCGGCGATTCTGCGTTGTCGCGCGTCCTGAAGGCCGCCTTGGAGAACGCTTACCCGGAGATCAGAGGCTGAATGCCCTTGACTGCTGAAGTGTTCTCCGTCTGGAAGGGAACATTCCTGCCTGGTGATTGTCGCACGATGTTGGAAGGTCTAATGCAGGTAGGGAATATACAGTGAATGGTAGAACCCTCAAGAGTATTGAAAGTCAGAGAGATCTAGGTGTACAGGTCCACAGGTCACTGAAAGGGGCAACACAGGTGGAGAAGGTAGTCAAGAAGGCATACGGCATGCTTGCCTTCATTGGCCGGGGCATTGAGTATAAGAATTGGCAAGTCATGTTGCAGCTGTATAGAACCTTAGTTAGGCCACACTTGGAGTATAGTGTTCAAATCTGGTCGCCACACTACCAGAAGGATGTGGAGGCTTTAGAGAGGGTGCAGAAGAGATTTACCAGAATGTTGCCTGGTATGGAGGGCATTAGCTATGAGGGGCAGGAACCAGGCAGGAATGTTCCCTTCCAGTCGGGGAACACTTCAGCAGTCAAGGGCATTCAGCCTCTGATCTCCGGGTAAGCGTTCTCCAAGGTGGCCTTCAGGACCCGCGACAACGCAGAATCGCCGAGCAGAAACTTATAGCCAAGTTCTGCACACATGAGTGCGGCCTCAACCGGGACCTGGGATTCATGTCGCATTACATTCATCCCCCACCATCTGGCCTGCGAAATCCTACCAACTGTCCTGGCTTGGTACAATTCACACCTCTTTAACCTGGGGTTACCCCATCTCTGGATCTGTAAAGATTTAATCACCTGCTAATGCTCGCATTCCAAGCATTGTTTGGCATCTTTGAATTTGTCTATATATGTGTTTCTGGAACAGACCTCTTCATTCACCTGAGGAAGGAGCAGCGCTCCGAAAGCTAGTGACATCGAAACAAACCTGTTGGACTTTAACCTGGTGTTGTAAGACTTCGTACTGTGCTCACCCCAGTCCAACGCCGGCATCTCCACATCATTAGCTATGAGGAGCGGTTGAATAAACTCGGTTTGTTCTCACTGGAACGAAGGAGGTTGAGGGGCGACCTGATAGAGGTCTACAAAATTATGAGGGGCATAGACAGAATGGATAGTCAGAGGCTTTTCCCCGGGGTAGAGGGGTCAATTACTAGGGGGCATAGGTTTAAGGTGAGAGGGGCAAGGTTTAGAGTAGATGTACGAGGCAAGTTTTTTACGCAGAGGGTAGTGGGTGCCTGGAACTCGCTACCGGAGGAGGTGGTGGAAGCAGGGACGATAGTGACATTTAAGGGGCATCGTGACAAATACATGAATAGGATGGGAATAGAGAGATACGGACCCAAGAAGTGTAGAAGATTGTAGTTTAGTCGGGCAGCATGGTCGGCACGGGCTTGGAGGGCCGAAGGGCCTGTTCCTGTGCTGTACATTTCTTTGTTCTTTGTCTTTGTGCTTTGTTGATGTCCGTTCATCCGTTGTCGCAGCGTCTGCATTGTCTCGCCAATGTACCACGCTTCGGGACATCCTTTCCTGCAGCGTATGAGGTAGACAACGTTGGCCGAGTCGCACGAGTATGTACCACGTACCTGGTGGGTGGTGTTCTCACGTGTAATGGAGGTATCCATGTCGATGATCTGGCACGTCTTGCAGAGATTGCCATGGCAGGGTTGTGTTGTGTCGTGGTCGCTGTTCTGAAGGCTGGGTAGTTTGCTGCAAACAATGGTTTGTTTGAAGCTTGGGTGACCAGGTTTATGCAGGGTAGAATGTGGGAAGCCAGTTCGGAGTTTGTTGGAATAGTCAATCTAGAGGTGACAAAAAGCATGCTTGAGGGTTTCACCATCAGAAGAGCCGAGGCAGGATAGATGCCATGGTCACAGTGCCAAGAACAGTAGTCTGGCAAGTCTGGCCTACATTGTTCTCTTACCAACCACCACCAAATAAAATCAATGGAAAGTTTCTTCATCCAAATGTTTTGGTACATTGCTGGCTCACCTGTACACATCCCCACGCAGTCACAGTAATTCTTCATATGTACTGCATAAAAACAAGCAGCTATTAAAGTGCTCCTCGATGATTAGATATGAATAGACGTGCATAGCTATCACTATAATTATTGTATTTTAACAGAACTACATTAGACTGGGATTGTTTCCAGATTCATTTCGAAAGGATTCATTTGGCATCGTAACGACTATAAAAGATGATAATTGGACCTGGCACTGGAACCTTTCATTCTGATGATTGCATTCCTATGGCCCAGAGTGGAAGCTGCCACCATATAAAATTTATTTGATTTGCTTTCTCCCGCTTTCCTCCCCAGGGTCTTCGATCCCAGGGAAGGCCCACAATGCATTGGGTCTTCCCAAAAGGTGGTGACACTTCTTCCGCTGATATACAAGACCCCCGGCACCGACATTCAATTCTGCCCAAAGACTCTGCGAAGGGATACAGGTTAAGTGAGCGAGTAAACACGTGGCACGTGGAGCAGAATGTAGGGCAGCACGGTGGCACAGTGGTTAGCATTACTGCCTCACAGCTCCAGGGACCCGGGTTCAATTCTGGCCTTGGGTCACTGTCTGTGCGGAGTCTGCACTTTCTCCCCGTGTTTGCGTGGGTTTCCTCCGGGTGCTCCGGTTTCCTCCCACAGCCCAAAGATGAAAATTAAATGAAAATCGCTTATTGTCACAAGTAGGCTTCAAATGAAGTTACTGTGAAAAGCCCCTAGTCGCCACATTCCAGCGCCTGTTCGGGGAGGCTGGTACGGGAATTGAACCGTGCTGCTGGCCTGCCTTGGTCTGCTTTCAAAGCCAGCGATTTAGCCCTGTGCTAAACCAGTCCCTGTGCACAGCACAGATGTGCTGTTAGGTGGATTGGCCATGATAAGTTGTCCTTCGTGTCCAAAGATGTGCAGATCAGTTGGGGTTATGGGGTTACAGAGAGTGGGCCTGGCGGGGGGGGGGGCTCTTTCAGAGAGCCGGTGCAGACTCGATGGGCCGCATGGTCTCCTTCTGCACTGTAAATTCTATCATTCTATGAATCTGAGATACGATGAATGTGTAAAAAAATATCCTGCCTCAACAGAGTTATTGTCCATGATGTAGCAGGAAGAGGAAACGAGAGGTTCAAAGATGTTACTGAACCTTTTAGCTAAGATGAAGATTTGGATCAACCCCGACAGCAGGTGCAATGTCTGTTCTTGTCAGCTTGGGTCGAGTTTGCCTCTCTTGTGGGGACCATGAATTGGATTCAATTTGAATTTGAATTGATTTTTGGACCAGGCAAGGAGATGGACGAGGGGTTTTCCCTGTCCGCTCCGCATTGGCTTTGTAACCCTAATTTTTTAAAATGCTAAATAGGGTGGGAGGCAGATGAAGAATTAGTGTGACTGATGGGTATGTTTACAGATGAGCTAACAATGCACCAAATTATCCAGCTGAAGTTATCCACTGTGGCAGCGAGAAGAGAAGAGCAGAATCTTATGTGAATGGAGAAAGACTGCAGGAAGCTGCCGTACAGAGGGATCTGGGAGTCATTGCAAATGAATCACAAAACGTTAGCATTCAGGGACAGAAAATAATTGGGACGGGAAATGGAAGGTTAGCTTTAACTGCAAGAGGAATAGAATACAAATATAGTTGTTAGCACTGCTGCCTCACAGCACCAAGGACACGGGTTCAATTCCAGCCTCAGGTGTCTGTGCGGAGTCTGCGCATCCTCCCCGTGTGTGCGTGGGTTTCCCCCGGGTGCTCCGGTTTCCTCCCACAGTCCAAAGATGTGCAGTTTAGGTGGATGGGCCATGATAAATTGCCCCTTAATGTCCCAACGGTCAGGTGGGATTACAGGGTTGCGCGGGAGCGGGTCTAGGTTGGGTGCTCTTTCAGAGGGTCAGGGCAGGCTCGATGGACTGAAAGGCCTCGTCTGCACTGTAGGCATCCTGTGAATCTTGCTGCAGCTGCGCGGGACATTACTGAGGAGGCACCTGGAATACTGTGCTTAGAGTTCAGGTCTCCTGGGGGGCTATACTTGCATTGGACGTAGTTCAAAGACAGTTCATTGGGTTGAAGGAGTTGTCTTATGAGGAACAGGTTAGACCTAAATACACTGCAGTTTCAAAGGATGAGAGGTGACCTTATTGAAACGTACAAGACTCTGAGGTGGTTTGACAGGGTGCTGCTGGGAGCATGTTTCAGCTTCTGGAGAATCTAGAAGTAGGGGGCGCAGTTTAAAATAAGGGCCTCTCCTTCCAGATGGAGATGAGGAGGAATTTCTTCCATCAGAGAGATTTAGGGCTGGATTCACCGATTTTGCGGCTATGTCCAGAGGAAGCGGCTGGTCTTCTGACCAAAAAGTCGGCGGCGCCCCTGCACCGATGCTCCGCCCGCTGGGGGGCTAGCGGCCGCGCCACACCCCGGCTTTCCCTGCAGATACGGATGGAGAATGGGCAGGTCCGTGTCCGCGCATACGCATGGCGGCGGCTGCGCCGTACAACATGGCGCCGTGCGTGGACCCGACCTGCCAAAAACTGTCCACCGGGGGCAGAGCATCGGGGGGAGGGCCTCGGGTGACATCCTGAGACCGTCCCAACGGTGTGCGGCGAACTCAGCGATTACGCCGTGTGTGAGGGGGCGGAGCATCCAAAGAAACAGCACCGCCCCTGATTTCGGAGTAGAAACGGATTCTCCGGCCAATTGACAAACGCCAATTTGGCGTCGTCAAACGGAGGATTCAGTCTTTGGAATTGTTTTCCCCAGAGAGCAATGGAGGTTGGGGGTCACTGAATACATTCAGGGTTGACTCAGACAGGTCTTTGATTGACAAGGAAGTCAAGGGTTATGGGGGTGGAGAAACAAGGAGAGCTGAGGCCACAGTCAGATCAGCCATGATCTTATTAAATGGAGGAGCAGGATCGATGGGCCGAATGGCTACTCCTGCTTCTAATTCTGATCTGTTTTTGTGATTGTAGTGCTTGTGGATTCCCAAATCACTGACAGCAAAGATTTTGAACAAAGTGTAGCAAGTTACCTCTACACTTGCGCTTGCGTGCGCTCCCGGGATGGCTCCCGCACACCCTCCACGTGACCTCATTTGCAAACGCATTAAGCGGTAGCAGCAGGCGCGTAGCCCGTCCCGCCTCCTTCCCCCCATTGTTTTGTTGTAGAAAGCTGAAATTCTAAAGCCAGTTCTAAGCCGAGGGGTAATAGAGTGCGGGAACCTCGTGTTTGGTTTGCTCGGGCGCTCTGAGCATGGAGCATGTGGTTACGTTGGTCGCTGGTGTTGCAGACTTTCTCTAGTCGGTGTCCTTAGTGTGGGTGGCCTGAAGCATTCCGTCAGTGTGTTCTGTGGATACAAGGCTTGCTGCATTGGCCTCTGTAGTAATGTGCATGCCCCCTCGTGTAGAGGTGTTGTACCATAGGCCCACTGACTGAAGTGCTGTATTATCGGTTTTTGCTGATTCTGATACCTTTTTTGATTCGCTGAGGGAATGTGGGCATCTCAGGCTGGGCCAGCATTTATTTCCCAGCCCTAATTTCCCTCGAGGGGCAGTTAAGAGCCAACCACATTGCTGTGGGTCAGGAGTCACATGTAGGCCAGACCGGGTAAGGACATCAGATTTCCTTCCCTGAAGGACATTCGGGAACCAGATGGGTTTTTGCGACAATCGACAATGGTTTCAAGGTCATCATTAGACTTTCATTCCAGATTTTTATTGAATTCAAATTTCACCAATCTGTAGAAGGTGCCGACGGTTGGGTACATAGTGGGCACCCCCTGAGGCTATCATGTAATTGTTCGGTTAAGAGGCATCACTTGTGTACCACCGCTAAGTGGTCATAGCCACGGGCAGCCTGAATCCTGACCGTCTGACTTGGTGTCAGAGGGCCGAGTCTGTGAGCTTCTTGACCATAGAGTGTTTTGGTTTTGTTTCTCAATCTGTGTTGCGTGAGGGCATCATTCACGTTGGTTTCGGGTTTGGGTTAGAGCAGAGATCGTGGGCCTGGTGTGCCTGGAAAAGAGTGGTCGTGCTGACGAGGAAGGCCCTGTCGAGGCACGCTTCACAGGATGATGAGCGCAGCAAAGTAGTCTGGGCGATCTCGGGCACATTCCTCTGGAAGGTGATTGGCTGAGCGAGCCGCCTGTTCCACCAGACCGCTTGACCGCGGATAGAGGGGGCTGCGCGCAATATGCTCAAAGTCCCAAGTGTGTGCAAAGTTGTGAAATTCAGCGGCGACGAATTGTCTAGCATTGCCTGTTTGGAGTTTCTGTGGGGTCAAATGAAGTTTGTCCTGAGCTTGGTGATGACTGTGGTACTCGACATGTTAGCAGGTCGTCAAATTCAAATCACCCGGAATAGGAATCAACGAAGACTCTAAATGTTTACCATTCCATTTGACGATATCAGCTTCTGTAGACGACCCGGGGAGACCGGAACCTCACATCAATTCAGCAGTCCCTTTGCTTGATGTGGTTCGAGTGCGTTGCATGGTGCACATCTGGGAACCTCCATTTCCATGTCTGCGTACATAGGACAGTGATTCCTAGGCTCTGCATCTGGTTCCTTCCAATCTGGGTTGCCCTTGGTGAAGCTGTACCTCTGAAGAGCAGCAGGGATGATGAATGGCTGGCCATGTAGTATTAGGCCACCCTGCAGGGTCAGTTCATACCAGATGGTGAATAATGTACGGAGCTCCCTCGAGGACTCCTGAATTTGTTGAGAGGACAGCATCTCTATGTTTGAAATGTCTAAGTCTTTCTCATCATCTGCCTGGTCTGCAGTGAGTAGGGAGGCTCTGGCGAGGACATCAGCCAAGTACAGCTCCTTACCACGTTTGTTGGCGACACTGAGGTTGTAGCGTTGTAGCAGCACAGTGGTTAGCACTGCTGCCACACAGCTCCAGGGACCCAGGTACAATTCTGGCCTCGGGCAACTGTCTGTGTGGAGTTTGCACTTCCTCCCAGTGTCTGCGTGGGTTTCCTCCGGGTGCTCCGGTTTCCTCTCACAGTCCAAAGATGTGCGGGTTAGGTGGATTGCCCAAGATCAATTGCCCCTTAGTGTCCAAAAGGTTAGGTGGGGTTCCTGGGTTACGGGGATAGGGTGGAGGTGCAGACCAAGGGCAGGTGCAGACTCGATGGGCCGAATGGCCTCCTTCTGCACTGTAGATTCTATAATGAATACATTTTTCCAGGTCCAGACAGGAACATGAACACATTCTAATCTCGTTCTGTGCCACTAGCAGCATCCCCATTTACATCCCTTTTGTCTTCTGTCCTCACCATCTTTGCCAATCTCCACCGATCGCTGGCCCTCTACCCAGCCCATCGCTCCACCCATCCCCCCGCCCCACAACAGTATAAATCTGACCCCATTTCCAGTTCTCCCCAGCGTTGACAAAGCGTCATCCAAACTCGAAACGTTCGCTCCCTCCTCTCTCCACAGATGCTGTCAGGCCTGCTGGGCTTGTCCAGTATTTCCTGTTGTTGATCTGGAATGCACGGTCTGAGGCTGTGCTGGGGGCCGGTTCAATCGAGGCTGTCAGGAGGGAAGCAGATGAATATCTGAAATGGAAGAATGTACAAGGTTCCGGGGAGAAGGCAGGAGAATGTCTCAACGTGAAATACTCATTTAAGCAGCCAATGCAGACGCGATGGGCTGAATGGCCTGCTTCTGCGCGATAACAATTCTGTGATGAGAAGACAGCGAAGAGAAATCAGATTCATCAATGTGTTTTGGGATTTGGGAGCTGAGGAGCAGACATTGGGGCAGATGCGGACAATGTTTTTGAGGTGGAAGAAAGCATTCATTGTGCCAGGAAAGTGACAACACAGGTGGGGAAGGTAGTGAAGAAGGCATACGGCATGTTTGCCTTCATTAGCCGGGGCATTGAGTACAAGAATTGGCAAGTCATGTTGCAGATCTACAGAACCTTAGTTACGCCACACTTGGAATACAGTGTTCAATTCTGGTCGTCACACCGCCAGAAAGGATGGTGGCGATTACGAGATCATGGAGGGGTTCTGCGATGAGGATAAACATTTTAATCAGGCTGTACTTGGAGTCAGGGACCTAATGCAGATTACTGTGGAGGGAAATGACGGACTAATAGTGTGAACAGGATGTATGCGGCAGCATTTAAGAGTGATTTAAGAGCACAAAGGTGACATGAGAAAAACATTTCTATCCAGCGACTGGTTAGGGTTTGAAAGGCATCCACCAGCACTCTCCTCCGTCTGGCTGAACTTGTCCTCTCACTCAACAATTTCTCCTTTAACTTGTCTCATTTCCTCCTAACCCAAGGTGTCGCTATGGATACTGATGCACTATCAATTACTACAAGACGAGAGTAGAGAATAATCCAGGCTTTATTAAGCAGAGATGTGTGGCCTCCTGCAGCTGCTACCAGAATGGGAGCAGCTCCGGTGTGCACACACATTTATACTCCACCTACTGGGCGGAGCCAGCAGGCAGGGATTTACCTCTGTACCTCTAGTACAGGAGCCTTACCGTACTACATCTAATATACAGTTACTACATCTAATATGCAGTTAATGGTGACTACCACATTCACCCCCTATTAAAAAAAGAGTCCAGCGGGGGTGGTGGAAAAATTTACAGTTCAGGCAAAATTTACAAGTTCAGTTGGTCGGGTGCCTTGAACCTCCGCTGTGAGTGCCTCGGTCCTGGTGGTGATGCGGGCGCCAACTTGGTCATCTGTGACTCCGGGAGCGTGTTGGCCTCGTCTTCATCTTCGGGTGGAACCAGTGGGAGGACGGATCGTCCTGGGGCGGGGGCTGAGGTGAGGTGCGCTGAGGGGTGGGTGAGTGGCGCCGGGGCAATCGGAAGGGGGGGTGTCGGGTGGTCCATGGGTGGGGATCCAGCTGGTGCCAGGTCCCGGAGGGAGACTGTGTCCTGGCGCCCGTCGGGGTACGCCACGTAGGCGTACTGCGGGTTCGCGTGCAGTAGTTGTACTCTTTCGACCAAAGAGTCCGCCTTGTGGGTCCGCAAGTATTTGCGGAGAAGGACGGGTCCAGGAGCTGCCAGCCAAGTTGGGAGCGAAACCCCGGAGGTAGACTTCCTAGGGAAGGCAAGGAGACGTTCCTGGGGGGTTTCGTTATTTGCAGTGCAGAGGAGTGATCGGATGGAGTGGAGCGCGTCGGCGAGGACATCCTGCCAGCGGGAGACCGGGAGATTTTTAGACCATAGGGCCAGCAGGACGGCCTTCCAGACCATCCCATTCTCCCTCTCCACCTGCCCGTTTCCCCAGGGGTTGTAGCTGGCCGTCCTGCTTGAGGCAATGCCCTTGCTGAGCAGGAACTGACGCAGGTCATCACTCAAAGGAGGATCCCCGGTCGCTGTGGACGTAAGTGGGGAAACCAAACAGGGCGAAGATGCTGTTGAGTGCTGTAATGACCGTGGCAGAAGTCATATCGGGGCATGGGATGGCAAAGGGAAACCTGGAGTACTCATCGACCACGTTCAGGAAGTACGTGTTTCGGTCGGTGGAGGGGAGGGGCCCTTTGAAGTCCATGCTGAGACGTTTAAAGGGACGGGAGGCCTTCACCAGGTGCGCTCGGTCTGGCCGGTAGAAGTACGGTTTGCACTCCGCGCAGACCTGGCAGTCTCTGGTGACAGCCCTGACCTCCGCAATGGAGTAGGGCAGGTTGCGGGCCTTTATGAAGTGAAAGAACCGGGTGACCCCTGGGTGACAGAGACCATCGTGTAGGGTCCGGAGTCGGTCCACTTGTGCGCTGGCACACGTATCTCGGGATAGGGGATCGGGGGGCTCATTGAGCTTCCCGGGGCGATACAAAATCTCGTAATTGTAGGTGGAGAGCTCGATCCTCCACCTTAAGATTTTATCACTTTTGATCTTGCCCCGCTGTGTATTATTGAACATGAAGGCAACTGACCATTGGTCAGTGAGGAGAGTGAATCTCCTGCCGGCCAGGTAATGCCTCCAATGCCGCACAGCTTCCACGATGGCTTGGGCCTCCTTTTCGACAGAGGAGTGCCGAATTTCAGAGGCATGGAGGGTGTGGGAAAAGAATGCCACTGGCCTGCGTGCCTGGTTGAGGGTAGCGGCCAGAGTGACGTCCGATGCATCGCTCTCGACCTGAAAAAGGAGGGACTCGTCGACCACGTGCATCGTGGCCTTGGTGATGTCTGCCTTGATGCGGTTGAAGGCCCGGCGGGCCTCAGTCGTCAGGGGGAAAACTGTGGAGTGGATGAGTGGGCGGGCCTTGTCCTCATAGTTAGGGACCCACTGGGCATAATAGGAGAAAAATCCCAGGCATCGTTTCAGGGCCTTGGGGCAGTGGGGGAGGGGGAGTTCCATGAGGAGGCGCATGCGATCGGGGTTGGGCCCTAGAACTCTGTTTTCCACAACATAGCCAAGGATGGCTAAGCGGTTGGTGCGGAACACGCATTTCCCCTTATTGTACGTGAGGTTAAGGCGTTTGGCAGTGTGGAGAAATTTGAGAAGGTTAGCGTCGTGGCCCTGCTGGTCGTGGCCACAGATGGTGACATTGTCTAGGTACGGGAAAATGGCCCGCAGTCCGTACCGGTCAACCATTCGGTCCATCTCACGTTGGAAGACCGAGACCCCGTTAGTGACGCCGAAGGGAACCCTAAGGAAATGATAGAGGCGGCCGTCTGCTTCAAACGCAGCGTATGGGCGGTCCGCCTTGCGGATGGGGAGCTGGTGGTCGGCAGATTTCAGGTCTACTGTCGAGAAGGCCCGGTACTGCGCAATCTGATTGACCATATCAGATATGTGTGGGAGGGGGTACGCGTCGAGCTGCGTGTACCGATTGATGGTCTGACTGTAGTCAACGACCATCCTGTGTTTCTCCCCAGTCTTTACCACTACCACTTGGGCTCTCCAGGGGCTGTTGCTGGCCTCGATGATGCCCTCCTGCAGCAGCCGCTGGACCTCAGACCTGATGAAGGTCCTGTCCTGGGCGCTGTACCGTCTGCTCCTGGTGGCGACGGGTTTGCAATCCGGGGTGAGGTTTGCAAACAAGGAAGGTGGATTGACCTTAAGGGTCGTGAGGCCGCACACAGTAATGGGCGGTAGGGGCCCGCCAAATTTTAAAGTTAAGCTTTGGAGGCTGCACTGGAAGTCCAGGCCGAGTAGCAAGGCAGCGCAGAGGTTGGGGAGGACGTAGAGTCGGAAGATGCTGAACTCTACGCCCTGGATGGTGAGGGTGGCGATGCAGTACCCCCAAATTTCAACGGAATGGGATCCGGAGGCCAGGGAGATTCTCTGGGTAACGGGGTGTATCGCGAGGGAGCAGCGCCTTACCGTATTGGGGTGGATGAATCTTTCCGTGCTCCCGGAGTCAAGAAGGCAGGAAGTCTTGTGCCCATCGACTTTCACCGTCGTCGTCGCGGTTGTGAGGCCGGGACTGGTCGAGGGTGATGGAGGCTGGCTGCATCTGGTGCTGGTAGGCCCCGGGCTGGTCGGCGGTGGTGGCAGGCGATGAACGGCCAGACGAAGTTCTCGACGAGCAGGGGTCCAGAGGCGCCGTCCAAAACGGCGCCGAAGATGGCGGCGCCTACGGGGAGCACATGGCGAGTGGCGTTAAAGATTGCGGTGCCCGCGGGCTGCACGTGGTCTGTGGAGAAGAAGATGGTGGCACCCACAGGCCGCACGTGGTCTGCAGGGATGAAAATGGCGGCGCCCACGGATTGCGTATGGGGGGTGTAGGAACGCTGGGCCTAGAAACAGCAACGATCGACCGGGCCTGGCACACAGAAACAAAGTGTCCCTTCTTTCCGCAGGTCTTGTAGGTTGCGCTCCGCGCCGGGCAGCACTGCCGGGGGTGTTTGGCCTGCCCGCAGAAGTAGCATTTGGGCCCCCCGGGGTTGGCTGGCTGCCGTGCGGCGCAGGCTTGGGGTGGGCGGGGGGCGGTAGCTGGTGGAGCCCACGATGTCCATGAGGGTTCTGTGCGGTCGGGGGCGTTCGACTGTACGTTACGGGAGGCTACTGTTAGCGAATTCGTGAGCTTCCTGGTTGCCGCAAGGTCAACTTCCAATAGGCGCTGGCGGATATACGCCGACCCCATGCCCGTAACAAAAGCGTCTCTGATTAAAAGTTCTGTATGCTCGACTGCCAAAACTGCCTGGCAATCACAGTTCCTCGCCAGGATGTGCAGGGCACACCAGAAATCGTCTGAGGACTCACCGGGGAGTTGCTGTCTCGTGGACAGGAGGTGGCTGGCGTAGAGTTTGTTAACCTGCCGAACGTAATGTCCTTTCAGGAGCTCCACTGCTTCAGTCTAAGTGGGCACATCGCGGATAAGGGGAAAAATATCAGAGCTCATCCGTGAATAAAGGACCTGGAGCTTCTGTGCGTCCGAGGGTTGTTCAGCCGATGATCGGAGGTAGCTTTCGAAGCAGGCTAGCCAGTGGTCGAAGGCCTACGTGGCGTTGGCTGCTTGAGGGTGCAGCTGTAGGTGATCAGGCTTGAAGTTCCATCGCTGTAAAATCTCTGCTTAATAAATTGATGCACTATCAATTACTACAAGACGAGAATAGAGAATAATCGAGGTTTTATTAAGCAGAGATGTGTGGCCTCCTGCAGCTGCTTCCAGAATGGGAGCAGCTCGGGTGTGCACACACATTTATACTCCGCTTACTGGGCGGAGCCACAGGCAGGGATTTACCCCTGTACCTCTAGTGCAGGAGCCTTACTGTACTACATCTAATATACAGTTAGTGGTGACTACCACAGATACCTATATGTATCCCAGTTTTGCCTGTATCTTTATGGGGTACGTGGAAAATTCCCTGTTCCACCCTACTCCGGCCGCATCCCAAAGCTCTTATCAGTACATGGATGACGGCAGACATGGGAAGCAAGGGTGGCATGGTGGTTAGCACTGCTGCCTCACAGTTCCTGGGACCAGGGTTCAATTCCGGCTAGGGTCAATGTCTGTGCGGAGTCTGCACGTCCTCCCCGTGCCTGCGTGGGTTTCCTCCGGGTGCTCCGGTTTCCTCCCACAGTCCAAAGATGTTCAGGTTAAGTGGATTGGCCGCGATAAATGGCCCCTCAGTGTCCAAAAGATTAGGTTAGGTTGGATTCCGGGGATCGGGTGGAAGCCTGGGCTTCAGCAGGGTGCTCTTTCCCAGGGCCGGTGCGGATTTGATAGGCGAAATGGACTCCTTCTGCGCTGTGAATTCTATGATTGAGCATCATGTGTTGCAGCCATGCAAACACAGTGTGGAGAGGCTTTTTAAAGACAGTTGTGAGTGGCTGATGATCTGTTTCAACACATTGAGGACGACAGATATGAAATTTCTGACAGGTGAAGACTGTTTCTGACAGTTGCTTTTCGATCTGAGTGTCACGAGTCTCAGTGTCAGTGAAGGCACTTGAAGCCTTTGCGGATGCAAACTGCGTCCAGTCAATGCTGGGCAGAATCTGCTGATGTACGTACCGGTGCTCGAGCATCAAAGTGTTGTAACCCCGGTGGGGCGGCCAGTGTCTGAGTCTGTTGAGGTGCTCTTGCCAGCAGCACTTGATGAAGAGGTTGACAGCGACGCTCAATGATCTGACTATAACAAGGGATAAACTGAGGAAGCTAATTTGTCATATCAAGGACGCCTGTGAGGCGCGCTTGTCCATGGGCGTGGCTATCTGTCGTATAGCCATTGTCCTTCCTGGATCGGGCTTCACATAATCGGTTGTGAGTAAATGGCCCTCATAATAAGACCATAAGACAGAGGAGCAGAATTAGGCCACTCGGCCTATTGAGTCTGCTCCGCCATTCAATCATGGGTGATATTTTCTCATCCCCATTCTCCTGCCTTATCCTCATAAACCCCTGATCCCCTTATTAATCAAGAACCCCTCTATCTCTGTCTTAAAGACACTCAGTGATTTGGCCTCCACAGCCTTCTGCGGCAAAGAGTTCCACAGATTCACCACCCTCTGGCTGAAGAAATTCCTCCTCATCTCGGTTTTAAAGGATCGTCCCTTTAGTCTGAGATTGTGTCCTCTGCTTCTAGTTTTTCAAACAAGTGGAAACATCCTCTCCACATCCACTCTATCCAGGCCTCGCCGTATCCTGTAAGTTTCAATAAGATCCCCCCTCATCCTTCTAACACCAACGAGGACAGACCCAGAGTCCTCACCTGTTCCTCCATCCGACAAGTTCTTCATTCCAGGGACATTCTTGTGAACCTCAGCTGGTCCCTTTCCAAGGGCAGCACATCTTTCCTTAGATACGGGGCCCAAAACTGCTGACAATACTCCAAATGGGGTCTGACCAGAGCCTTATACAGCCTCAGAAATACACCCCTGGTCTTGTATTGTAGCCCTCTCGACATCGATGCTAACATTGCATTTGCCTTCCTAACTGCCGACTGAACTTGCACGTTAAACCTTCGGAGAATCGTGAACAAGGACTCCCAAGTCCCTTTGTGCCTCTGATTTCCTCAGCATTTCCCCATTTAGAAAATAGTCAATGACTCCATTTCTCCTTCCAAAGTGCAGAACCTCACACTTTTCCGGGTCTGGTTGACCCGGAATCTGCATTCCGTATGGTTCTGATTCTGGCAAGGATGAGTCAAAGACATGCATCATGTTCTTGCACAGGACAACCCCAAACCAGGACATCGTCAACAATGGTCTCGCAAGGTTGACCTGCAAAGAGATACTCCATGCACCCCTGGAAAACCTCACTGCGGTGGAGGTCCCATTGGGAAAATGAAGAAAACAATATCTGCCTCCCGGAGACATGAATGTGGTTAGTTTTGAGAATTCCTCATCCAACGGGATCGGCCTGAATCTGCATTTCGCATCAAGAATGCTGAACACCCCAGCATTCGGCATGTCCTCTACCACCTGTTCCACTGTCTTCATCGGGAGATGTGGTCTGAGCCGTGCCTTGTTTAAGTGGACTGGGTCAATACATATCCTGACCGGACCATATTTCATTACTGCGGCCAGCATTGCTGAAACCCATTCTGTGCCCTCGTCTACACCCAGTGTGGTCATACGAGGAAGCTCATGAACTACTTTCTGCTTCATGGCTATTGATGCTCTTCTCTAAGCATGGACTGTTGGTGGTATTGCATCATTTATTCTCACGTGGTATATGACTGGCAGCTTACCAATGATATCACAGTTGAAGAGATCTATTGCAACCTTTACCAAATGCAAAACAAACTTCTGCTCGGAGGGGGTTACTCACTACAATTGGAGCAGAGAATACTGCAAATAATTCTGTTTCCAATCTAAAATCTCTGCTTCGTTTTTATGATTGTTCATTTAACAAACAGGTACTAATGGGGAGGCAATGGTATTGTGGTATTGTCACTGGACTAGTAATCCAGCAACCCAGAGTCATGACTGGGGACCCCCGGGTTCAAATCCCACCATGGCGGATGTTGAAATTTGAATTCAATAAATAAAAACATTTAAAAATCTGGAAGCGAAAGTCTAAAGATTTTTTTTTAAATTTAGAGTACCCAATTCTTTCTTTTTCCAATTAAGGGGCAATTAAGCGTGGCCACTCCACCTAACCCTGCACATCTTTGGGTTGTGGGGGTGAAACCCACGCAGACACGGGGAGAATGTGCAAACTCCACACGGACAGTGACCCAGGGCCGGGATTCGAACCCAGGTCCTCGAGTGCCGCAGTCCCAGTGCTAACCACTGCGCCACATGCCGCCCTGCGAACGTCGAAAGATGGCCATGACCATGAAACCATTGGCGATTGTTGTAAAAACCCACCTGGTTCACTAATGTCCTTCAGGGAAGGAAATCTGCTGTCCTTACCCGGTCTGGCCTACATGTGACTCCAGGCCCACAGCTGTGTCGTTGACTCTTAAATACCCTCAGGGATGGGCAATAAATGATGGCACAGCCCGCGACGCCCACACCCCATGAACGAATAAAAGAAAATTATATCTTTCTCTTGCAGCAGCTGCTTTCAGACTAAGTCACCACAAACAATACGATCCCTGATTAGTTCATCAGTGAGATCTCTACGACCCTCTTCACCAATATTTTCAAGGTGTAATAAGATTGCGTGATTTATCTGCTCTTTGGTTTGTTGAATTGAATGCATGTCTATCCAGGATTGTGTTCTTTTACCAGGAGATAGATATTCTCCAACTTTTTAAAGATTTGTTCAGGATCCTCTTTGTCCTCCTTTGACTGGGAAACAAATGATTTGAATTTTCGATTGACTCAGGGCCCGCTAAGTTTAATAGAGGATAATCCGATACCTTTTTTGACTTGGCCAGACAATGTAGCACCGCAGTTAGTATGCCACTCCTTCTAGAACCTTTTCCAACTATCCGTCATATTTTCATTAAAGTGAGTGGGTCAATGCAGCAAAGTCCTTGTGCCGTACTTTCAACTTCTGACAGCATGTAAATGTTGTGGGTTCCTGAATCACTGACATAAAGGCGTTTCAGTAAGTGCTGTTAACTCACTAGATCTGCCGCTACTTCAACACTTGTGCTCTGCCTGCGCTCCCGGGAATAACTCCCACGCTCCCGACACGTCACCTCTTTTGCAGCCACACCATCACGTTCTCACGTGACCACTCGGTCTGCAGTGACATCGATTGAGAGATAGATATTGGGCAGGGAATGGTGGGGATGAGTTTGACATTCGATAGACAGCACCTCCGACAGTGCAACATTCACTTGGCCTACGTTTGGTGCTCCTGTTTTGGAGGTGGGCCTAAAGCCACATCCTTCTGACTCAGAAGCAAAATTGTCACCAACTGCGTCACTTAATGGGCATTATTACAGCTTGGCAGAACTCGAGACGAGCTCTATAAGTTATCTTTGTGACGGCAACATGAGCCATTAGCTTAAAAGCTTTGAGAAAATGAAACAAAGGAATGTAAGTGTATTTTCCCTGAGTTTAAAACACGTTGAGGACTCACTGCAAATTGCAGGGTCATCGAATGATACACAGCGCATGCACAGCATCTGAGTGTCACCGACTAGGCCAGCGTTGATTGCCCATCCCTAATTGCCCTTGGGCCGCCGCTCCAGTCCCTGTTGCCATAGGTACTCCCAAAGTGCTTTCAGGGAAGGAGTCCCAAGGTTTTGTCCCAGCGGCAGTGAAGGAGCGGCGATATAGTTACAAGTCAAGATGGTCAGTGACTTGCGGTTGTCATCTGTTCCTGAGTTCCCGCTGTCCTAAGGTGATAGGGGTCACGGGTTGGAGGTCGCGGGTTAGAGGTCGCGGGTTCGGAAGACGCTGTCAAAATGTGGCAGGTGGTGCCTGCTTTTTGAAAGAACTAACAAATTATTCCCAGCCACTCAGTTGTTCTTCCCCCATGGACCTGCAGATTTCACCATTTCAAGCATTTATCCTTGTGTTTTGTCAGTTATTACTGAATCTGCTCCCACAGCCCTTTCAGGAGCACAGTTCAGATGCAAACTCACTGCATAAAAATTAATTCTCATCTTCCCTTGGATTCTTCTACCAATTAGCTTAAATCATTCATAAGCGGTGAGCTGATATTATCTGAAATGCACCATGTGCATCATTAAAAATTGTTTTCTGAAATGAAACGGGTGCTTAATTGGTAGCCGCTACTTCGGCTGCTGGGAAACGCTGAATGGATATCTGGCATTCTATGTGCGGTTTTGGCCTCATGATTTGAAATAGGATAGAATTGCTTTAGGCTGGCTACCAAACAGTGGGAGAGACTAGAACGAGGGGACGCAGTTAAGGAGAAGAAGCCTACTGTTTTACAGGGAGACGAGGGGAACGCTTTCCTCTCAAGGGGTTATTCATATTTCTAATGCTCTAAAGAAGTGGAGGCTGGGTCATTGAATTTATTTTGGAAAGATTTTTGATAGTTAAGGGTTAGAACATAGAACATAGAACTATTACAGCGCAGTACAGGCCCTTCGGCCCTCGATGTTGCGCCGACCTGTGAAACCACTCTAAAGCCCATCAACACTATTCCCTTATTGTCCATATGTCTATCCAATGACCATTTGAATGCCCTTAGTGTTGGCGAGTCTATTACTGTTGCAGGCAGGGCATTCCACGCCCTTACTACTCTCTGAGTAAAGAACCTACCTCTGACATATCTATCTATCCTATATCTACCTCCCCTCAATTTAAAGCGATGTCCCCTCGTGCTAGACAGCACCATCCGAGGAAAAAGTCTCTCACTGTCCACCCTATCCAATCCTCTGATCATCTTGTATGCCTCAATTAAGTCACCTCTTAACCTTCTTCTCTCTAACTAAAACAGCCTCAAGTCCCTCAGCCTTTCCTCATAAGATCTTCCCTCCATACCAGGCAACATTCTGGTAAATCTCCTCTGCACCCTTTCCAATGCTTTCACATCCTTCCTATAATGCGGCGACCAGAATTGCACGCAATACTCCAAATGCGGCCGCACCAGAGTTTTGTACAGGTGCAACATGACCTCATGGCTCCTAAACTCAATCCCTCTACCAATAAAAGCTAACACACCGTACGCCTTTTTAACAACCCTATATTATATAGGTTATAGGGTCAAACAGTGAAGTGGTGTTGAGGTCACAACCACACCCGCCATAATTTTATTGAATGGTGTAGCAGGCTCAAGGGGATGAATGGCCCACTCCTGTTCCTAAGTCCTATGTTCCTAGGGGGCCAGGTCTGGTCCAGGTAGACTTGAATCAAAGATTGGCAGGCAAAACTGTAACAAAACAATGAGTTGCCCTTTAAGAGGAGATGGTGTGGATACTGTCAAGGTGAAATCCCGCGATGGGGAGCTCCCTAAATGATGAAAGACGGAGAGAGAAAAATAAGGCAGAGTAAGGTTGATAATACAAGGGAGAAACAGGATGAAGAAAAAAATTGGAGTGAAGTGAAAATAAATAAATTAGAGAGGCAAAGAGAGAGTATGAGAACAGCCTGGCAACCAACATTGAAGGGAATCTTCTGTAGGTATTTCAGTTGTGAAAGGAGGGATCAACCAATTAGACACCAAAAAAGGGATTCACACAAGGGGGCAGGGTATTAAATAAATAGCTCTCATCTGTCTTGACCAAGGAAGGAGATACTGGCAAATTAAAATCGGAGGTAGCGGAGACATTGGAAGGTTTAAAAGTATTCCGAGATGAGTTATTAAAAAGTCTTGCTCTACTTAAAGTTGGCAAATCATCAGGACTGGACACAATGCATTCAGGCAGACTAAGGGAGGGAAGTAAGGGAGGGTAAATACAGAGACAGTGACTATAACCTTCCAACCCTCCTTAGAAACAGTTACCAGTGTCATGTAAGAAATGTGGGTTTATAAAATAGCTGTAGTGGATGTACCTTTAAGAAATGGGTGTTTATCAGTGATGTCAGAGTGTGGGTGGAGCTGGGCGGTCTGTCTGCTTTTACTTTCGCTTTGGGCGCACAGCTACAGGGTGTGTTTAGTTTCAGTTTAGATTTGGAGAAGCTACAGTCGCGGCAAGATGTGTCTGAATCTCTGCAAGCTGAAGAATGTTCATTTGGTGATTTCAAAGTGGTAACTGTTCTCAGTAGTGAAGTTAAACCTGATGTCTTTCTGTAAAAAGGGTTCTTTTTGTCTTATGGATGTTGCAAGGAAAGATTAAGAGTTACTTATAGAGTACTGTATTCTTTGGGTGATTTATTGGTGTTGATAGTTGTTAAGATGTTTCCTGTGGGTTTATAAAGTGTTAACTGGTTTCATAAATAAACATTGTTTTAATTTAAAAGTACTGTAGATTTCTGTTGCATCACACCTGCAGAGTGGGCTGTGTGCTCCCCATACCACAATCTGTTAAAAGTTGTGGGTCAGGTGAACTCCATGATACACTTTGGGGTTCTCTAAACCCTGGCCCATAACAACAGCAAAGTTGGAGATCATGGGGAAATGGGGCGGTTGCAGCTTGGATTCAAAGCTGGCTGAGTGGCAGCAAGCAGTAGTGGCGGGTGGTTGTTTCTAGGTCTGGCGGAAGGTATACAGTGGGATTTACAAAGGATCTTTGTTTTTGCTGAACACATATGAATGACTGAGACCATTGTTTACAGGGCACAGTGCCAAATTTCACAGATGCCACACAATTTGGAAGTATTGTGAACTGTGAGTCGGGTGGCAATAGACTTCAAGAGGTCAGAGGCTGGTAGAATGGGGGGAACAAGCGGCAGATATATTAATGCAGAGAAGTGTGAGGCGATTCGTTTTGGGGGGGGGGGAAGAATGAGAAGAGGTGATGAAAAATAAAGGGTACAATTTTAAGCAAGGCTGTAGGACCCGGGTTGGGGATGGGGGAGAGGTGGGTGGGGATGGTAATGTGCACAAATCAATGCAGATCGAGAAGAGGTTAAATGGACATAAGTTAGTCTGGGTTTTATAGGCAGAGGCCTTGGTCCAGATTGGCGCTCTGGGGGTCAGGTGCTCAGAGACACGAGAATTACCAGCTCTGTGAATCCGGCCTTTAAAAATGGCCGCCCACAGTTAGGATTTGCACACCGGAGGATGGGCTGGATTAGAGGTCGGGCCCACCACCCCCAGAACAAGTGCGGAGGCAAGGGCTGGGCCGAAGGCCTGCCTCTATGCTCTGGCATTTTGTTGGATTAAACTAAAACAGTTAAAGTAATTACAACTTACACAGAGTGCAGAAATTACAAATTACACAGAGTGCAGGAAAGATTTACTAGGATGTTACCGTCACTTGATGGTTTGAGTTATAAGGAGAGGCTGGATAGACTGGGACTTTTTTCCCTGGAGCGTAGGAGGCTTAGGGGTGATCTTATAGAGGTCTATAAAATAATGAGGGGCATAGATAAGGTAGATAGTCAACATCTTTTCCCAAAGGTAGGGGAGTCTAAAACTAGAGGGCATAGATTTAAGGTGAGAGGGGAGAGATTCAGAACGGCCCAGAGGGGCAATTTCTTCACTCAGAGGGTAGTGAGTGTCTGGAATGTGCTGCCAGAGGTAGTAGTAGAGGCGGGTACAATTGTGTCTTTTAAAAAGCATTTAGATAGTTACATGGGTAAGATGGGTATAGAGGGTTATGGGCCAAGTGCGGGCAACTGGGACTAGCTTAATGGTAAAAACTGGGCGGCATGGACTGGTTGGGCCGAAGGGCCTGTTTCCATGCTGTAAACTTCTATGATTCTTCTATGATTCTAACTATCACTTCATCATATCCTTCCTGTATCCTGTCCATGCCAATCTATGCCAACTCATGCTCCTCTATCCCCCAACCCCTCACACACCTATGGCCCAAACATTCCTATACCCCTTTCTAGCCCCATGCCAGCTTAGTGACAACTCGTGTCAAACAATGCCTCACACCCAAGATCTTTAGCCCTTACCCTCTCCATGCCAACTCACTTAGTATCCTTTGACAGTTCCTCGACAGCTTTGACAGCTCCTTGACAGCTTTGACAGTTCTAATGAGTTTATGCATCTTTGTCCCCCACGCTCATGTTTAATTTTCATAATCCCTTACCTCGCCCAAAGGTGAACGAGGGCCATATCCATCGGGGTGTTACATCTCTCCAACAGGGTTCTCAGGATAGCCAAACGAACGCATACAGTTCGGACCATTGCATCCAGTTTCATCGGGCATGAAACAAAGAAAGTTATGGTGAATCCTCAGAAAAACTGTTTGAGCTCAACTGGAACACTCTGCCCAGCTGTGTTCAATTCTAAGCATCACACTTTCAGAAGGATGTGAAGGTTTTAGAGAGCGATCTAAACAATAGTGGGAATTCAATTAAACTGAGTGATATGACAATTGAGCGCTGCAGAAGAGGAGTGCGAAATGATATTAAAATGTGTTGGCAATATTACAGCTGTTGAATTAAATCTGAATCACTGGCATTTTGTCAGAAAACTTGAGCACGGATCTTAAAGATATTGTAAGTTTTGGCTCTGATTTATCCATGTTATTTGCAGTAATTTAATCCTGTGTCGTAACTTCTCCCTGTTCAACCTGGATCGTGCTGATCCTTGCCTGGAATGGGCGTCGATGAGGCTTGGCAACACCTACGGACCTCACGTAGGTGACAGTTCTTAATGTCAGAGCTTGGGGGGGGGGGGGGGGGGGGGTGGTGCTGTTCAACCACAGCGAACATCACGGCATCATCACTGCGTACCGTCTACAAGATGCACAGCAAAAGTTCGCCAAAGCTCCTTCAAAGGCTTCTCACAAACCGCTACGGTCAAGAAGGACAAGAGTGACAGACACTTGGAAACACCACCGCCTGCAAGTTCCCCTCCAGGTCCCACATCACCCTGACTCGGAACCATATCACCGTTCCTTCACTGTCACCGGGTCAAAATCCTTGAACGTCCTCCCTAACAGCACTGTGGGTGTACCTACACCACGTGGACTGCAGTATTGAAGAAGGCAGCTCACCATCACCATCTTCTCAAGGGCAGTTCGGGATGGACAACTGCGAAGCCCACATCCCATGAAGAAATAAATAAAAAGCTCTTATCCAAATCTCCCAAGTCATTGGGAATCGATTGGCTAATTTGGGCTAGGTCACTGTGACTCCCTTATTGTCAGCTCTTCTGAGACCAGCCAGCTCAGTGTATTTTGGGAATTTGAACGAGACCTTTCTCTCATTTCAATACAGGATTGCGGGGGTGGGAAGGTTTGCGCATGTTATCTATCGAACCATCAGAGAATTTACAGTGCCGAAGGAGACCCATCGAGTCTACACCAGCCCTTGGAAAGAGCACCCTACCCAAGCTCATGCCTCCACCCCCTATCCCCATAACCTAGCTTAACCTTTTTTTGGACACTATGGGCAATTCAGCATAGCCAATCCACCTAACCCGCACTTAAGACCATAAGACATAGGAGCGGAAGTAAGGCCATTCGGCCCATCGAGTCCACGCCACCATTCAATCATGGCTGATTTCAACTCCATTTACCCGCTCTCTCTCCATAGCCCTTAATTCCTCGAGAAATCAAGAATTTATCAACTTCTGTCTTAAAGACACTCAACGTCCCGGCCTCCACCGCTCTCTGTGGCAATGAATTCCACAGACCCACCACTCTCTGGCTGAAGAAATTTCTCCTCATCTCTGTTCTAAAGTGACTCCCTTTTATTCTAAGGCTGTGCCCCCGGGTCCTAGTCTCCCCTGCTAATGGAAACAACTTCCCTACATCCACCCTATCTAAGCCATTCATTATCTTGTACGTTTCTATTAGATCTCCCCTCAACCTTCTAAACTCCAATGACCATAATCCCAGGATCCTCAGACGTTCATCGTATGTTAGGCGTACCATTCCTGGGATCGTCCGTGTGAATCTCCGCTGGACCCGCTCCAGTGCCAGTATGTCCTTCCTGAGGTGTGAGGGCCAAAATTGCTCACAGTATTCTAAATGGGGCCTAACTAATGCTTTATAAAGCTTCAGAAGTACATCCCTGCTTTTATATTCCAAGCCTCTTGAGATGAATGACATCTTTGGACTGTGGGAGGAAACCGGAGGAAACCCATGCAGACACGGGGAGAATGTGCAGACAGTGACCCAAGCCGGGAATCGAACCTGGGACCCTGAAGCTATGAAGCAACTGTTCTAACCACTGTGCTACCGTGCTGCCCACAAGGGTGCTGAGGCTGTGCATGAGAATGGTGTTATATGGAACTTCCGGGTGCGGCGATGACCAGCTAAGTCGCACGTTTCGGCAGCTCCCGGTGGAACGGACTTTTGGGCTCTTAATAGGAGCCCCAACGGCAATTTTAACGGCGAAAAACACTGTGGTAAACCAGGAGGGAATCCCCCCTGGATACGGATGGAAAAAGGAGAGGAAAGCAGCCGGATTGCAGAGGATCCTCTAGAGCAGCGGCAAGGAAGGCAAGCACAAAGCAAGATGGCGTCGGAAGGTGGCCGTTTGGTATGGGGCCCAGACCAACAAGAGTTCCTGCAGCGCTGTGTGGAAGAACTAAAAAAGGAGATGAAGAAGGAGCTGCTGGCCCCAATATTACAGGCGATTGAAGGGCTAAAGGAGGAGCAAAAGACCCAGGAGCAGGAGCTTCGGGTCGTGAAGGCAAAGGCCGCTGATAATGAAGACGAAATACAGGGCCTGGTGGTGAAGACAGAGATGCACGAGGCACAACACAAAAGGTGTGTGGAAAGGCTGGAGGTGCTGGAGAATAATGCGAGGAGGAAGAATTTAAGGATTCTTGGTCTTCCCGAAGGCGCAGAAGGGGCGGACGTCGGGGCATATGTGAGCACGATGCTTCACTCGTTAATGGGATCGGAGGCCCCGACGGGCCCGTTGGAGGTGGAGGGAGCCTATCGAGTTATGGCGCGAAGAGCGAGGGCTGGTGAAATACCTCGAGCCATAGTGGTGAGATTTCTCCGCTTTAATGACAGAGAGATGGTCCTCAGATGGGCGAAGAAAACTTGGAGCAGTAGGTGGGAGAACGCGGTGATCCGCGTATATCAAGATTGGAGTGCGGAGGTGGCGAGAAGGAGGGCAAGTTTTAATCGGGCTAAGGCGGTGCTTCACAAAAGGAAGGTCAAATTCGGAATGTTGCAGCCGGCTAGATTGTGGGTCACACACCAAGGGAAGCACCACTACTTTGAGACGGCAGAAGAGGCGTGGACATTTATTGTGGACGAGAAGCTGGAATAGGCGGGCAAGAAAAAGAACGTTTGGGACAAAGTGGTGGGGTGATTACGTGGGGTGAAGGGGGGGGGGGGAAAGGAGGAGGGGATGATTTTTCAAGTTGTTATTCTTGCGACCCTGTAACTTCTCTCTCTTCCCCATGTTGTGGGGGAGGGGGGGAGGGAGGATGAGGAACTGTGGGCGCCGGTCATTAGGGGCGGGGCCAAGTGGGCAACGCGGGCTTTGTTCCCGCGCTATGGTAATCATGGCGGGAACAGGGAAGCAGGAAGGAGGGGGCCTCGCACAGTGGGGGCCGAGGTCACGGGGGGAAGCCGAGGTCAGCCAGACTTTGCTGACTTCTGGGAGTAACATGGGGGGTGCTAGAAAGGGATCTAGCGGGGGGGGGGGGGTTAACTGGGTTGCTGCTGCTGGGGAGAAGGGGGAGCTGGTACGGGGTGGGGTGGTCGAGGCGGGAGGGTGCCGTCGGGGGCACATACGGGTACGTGGGAACCGGGTGAGGAGCTGGATTAAAAAAGGGGATGGCTAGTCGACAAGGGGGGGGGGGGGGTAAAGAGCCCCCCAACCCGGCTGATGACGTGGAATGTGAGAGGGCTGAACGGGCCGATTAAAAGGGCACGGGTACTCGCACACCTAAAGAAATTAAAGGCAGATGTGGTTATGCTGCAGGAGACGCATTTGAAACTGATAGACCAGGTCAGACTACGCAAAGGATGGGTGGGGCAAGCGTTTCATTCGGGGTTCAATGCAAAGAACAGGGGGGTGGCTATATTAGTGGGGAAACGGGTACTGTTTGAGGCAAAGACCATAGTGGCGGATAGTGGGGGTAGATACATGATGGTGAGTGGTAGATTGCAAGGGGAGGCGGTGGTTCTAGTGAACGTATATGCCCCGAACTGGGATGATGCAAATTTTATGAGGCGTATGTTGGGACGTATCCCGGACCTAGAGGCGGGAAAGTTGGTAATGGGGGGAGACTTCAATACAGTGCTGGACCCAGGGCTGGACAGATCGAGGTCCAGAACCGGGAGGAGGCCGGCTGCAGCTAGGGTGCTCAAGGACTTCATGGAGCAGATGGGAGGAGTAGACCCCTGGAGATTTAGCAGGCCTAGGAGTAAGGGGTTCTCGTTTTTCTCCTATGTTCATAAAGTATATTCACGGATAGACTTTTTTGTTTTGGGTAGGGCATTGATCCCGAAGGTGACAGGGACGGAGTACACGGCCATAGCTATCTCGGACCATGCTCCACATTGGGTGGACCTGGAGATAGGAGAGGAAAAAGAACAGCACATACCCTGGAGAATGGACATGGGATTATTGGCGGATGAGGGGGTATGTTTAAGGGTGAGGGGGTGTATTGAAAGGTACTTGGAGCTTAATGACAATGGGGAGGTACAGGTGGGAGTGGTCTGGGAGGCGTTGAAGGCAGTGGTTAGAGGGGAGCTGATATCTATTAGGGCACATAAAGGAAAGCAGGAGGGTAGGGAAAGGGAGCGGTTGCTGAAAGAACTTCTGAGGGTGGACAGACAATACGCGGAGGCACCGGAGGAGGGACTGTACAGGGAAAGGCAAAGGCGACATGTAGAATTTGACTTGCTGACTACGGGTAATGCAGAGGCACAATGGAGGAGGGCACAGTCCGAATATGGAGAGAAGGCGAGCCGGTTGCTGGCCCACCAACCGAGGAAGAGGGGAGCAGCGAGGGAGATAGGGGGGGTGAGAGATGAGGAGGGAGAGATGGAGCCGGGAGCGGAGAGAGTGAATGGGGTGTTCAAGGCATTCTACGAAAGATTATATAAAGCTCAGCTCCCGGAAGGGAAGGAGAGAATGATGTGCTTTCTGGATCAGCTGGAATTCCCTAAGGTGGAGGAACAGGAGAGGGCGGGACTGGGAGCACAGATTGAGATGGAGGAGGTAGTGAAAGGGATTGGGAGCATGCAGGCGGGGAAGGCCCCGGGACCAGACGGATTCCCGGTGGAATTTTATAGGAAGTATATGGACTTGCTGGCCCCGCTTTTGACGGGAGCCTTCAATAAGGCTAGGGAAAGGGGGCAGCTGCCCCCGACTATGTCAGAGGCAACGATATCGCTCCTCTTAAAGAAGGAAAAAGACCCGCTGCAATGCGGGTCCTATAGGCGCATTTCCCTTTTAAACGTGGATGCTAAGATTCTGGCCAAGGTGATGGCGACGAGGATAGAGGACTGTGTCCCAGGGGTGGTCCATGAGGACCAAACCGGGTTTGTGAAGGGGAGACAGCTGAACACGAACATACGGAGGTTGCTAGGGGTAATGATGATGCCCCCGCCAGAGGGGGAAGCGGAGATAGTGGTGGCGATGGATGCCGAGAAAGCATTCGACAGAGTGGAGTGGGATTATCTGTGGGAGGTGCTGAGGAGATTTGGCTTCGGAGATGGGTATATCGGATGGGTACAGTTGCTGTATAGGGCCCCGAGGGCGAGTGTGGTCATGAATGGACGGAGGTCTGATTATTTCCGTCTTCACAGAGGGACGAGGCAGGGGTGTCCCCTGTCTCCGTTATTGTTTGCATTGGCGATTGAGCCCCTGGTCATAGCACTGAGGGGTTCCAGGAAGTGGAGGGGAGTGTTTAGGGGAGGAGAAGAACACCGGGTATCTTTGTATGCGGATGATTTGTTGTTGTATGTTGCGGACCCGGTGGAGGGGATGCCAGAGATAATGCGGATACTTGGGGAGTTGGGGATTTTTCGGGGTACAAATTGAACATGGGGAAAAGTGAGTTGTTTGTGGTGCATCCGGGGGATTAGAGCAGGGAAATAGAGGATTTACCGCTGAGGAAGGTAACAAGAGACTTCCGATACTTGGGGATTCAGATAGCCAAGAATTGGGGAACCTTACACCGGCTTAATTTAACACGATTGGTGGAACAGATGGAGGAGGAGTTCAAGAGATGGGACATGGTGTCCCTGTCATTGGCAGGTAGGGTGCAGGCGGTTAAAATGGTGGTTCTCCCGAGATTCCTCTTTGTGTTTCAGTGCCTCCCGGTGATGGTCACGAAGAGAATTGAGAAGAGAATTATGAGTTTTGTGTGGGCCGGTGAACGAGGCGGGGGAACAAGGCGGGGGAGTGAGGCGGGGGAGTGAGGCGGGGGAACAAGGCGGGGGAACGGGTGGGGGAACAAGGCGGGGGAACGAGGCGGGACAACGAGGCATGGGGAGCGAGGGGGGGAACGAGGCGGGGGAACGAGGTGGGGAACGAGGCGGGTGAACGAGGGGGGAAATGAGGCGGTAGAACAAGGCGGGGGAACGAGGCGGGGGAACGAGGCGGGGGAACGAGGCAGGGGAACGAGGCGGGGGAACGAGGCGGGGGAACGGGGCGGGGGAACGAGGCATGGGGAGCGAGGGGGGAACAAGGCGGGGGAACGAGGTGGGGAACGAGGCAGGAGGACGAGGCGGGGGAGTGAGGCGGGGGTATGAGGCGGGGGAGTGAGGCGGGGGGATGAGGCGGGGGAACGAGGCAGGGGACTGAGGCGGTTGAAAGAGGCAGGGGAACGAGGCGGGGGACAAGGCGGGGGAAAGAGGTGGGGGAACGAGGCGGGGGAACGAGGAAGGGAAACGAGGCGGGGGAGCGAGGCGGGAGAACGAGGCGGGGGAATGAGGCGAGGGAACGAGGTGGGGGAACGAGGCGGGGGAATGACGCGGGGGAACGAATCGGGAGAACGAGGCGGGGGAATGAGGCGGGGGAACGAGGCGGGAGAACGAGGCGAGGGAATGAGGCGGGGGAACGAAGCGGGGTATGATGCGGGGAATGAGGTGGGGGAATGAGGGGGGAATGGGGCGGTGGAACGAGGCAGGGGAATGAGGCAGGGGACGAGGCGGGGGAACGAGGTGGGAGAACGAGGCGGGGAACGAGGCGGGGGCAAGAGATGGGGGAGTGAGGCGGGGGAACGAGGAAGGGAAACGAGGCGGGGAGCGAGGCGGGGGAGTGTGGTGGGGGTACGAGGCAGGGGGAACGAAGCGGGGAAACAAGGAGGGGGAACGAGGCGGAGGAACGAGGCGGGGGAGTGAGGGGGGAACAAGGATGGGGAACGAGGAGGGGGAACGAGGCGGGGGAGTGTGGCGGGGGAGTGGGGGGGGAACAAGGATGGGGAACGAGGTGGTAGAGTGAGGCGGGGGAACGAGGTGGGAGAACGAGGCGGGGGAATGAGGCGGGGGAACGAGGTGGGGAAACGAGGTGGGGGAACGAGGCGGGAGAACGAGGTGGGGGAACGAAGCGGGGGAGTCAGGCAGGAATGAGGCGGGGGAGTGAGATGGGGGAACGAGGCGGGGGAACGAGGAAGGGAAACGAGGCGGGGGAGCGAGGCGGGAGAACGAGGCGGGGGAATGAGGCGAGGGAACGAGGTGGGGGAACGAGGCGGGGGAATGACGCGGGGGAACGAATCGGGAGAACGAGGCGGGGGAATGAGGCGGGGGAACGAGGCGGGAGAACGAGGCGAGGGAATGAGGCGGGGGAACGAAGCGGGGGTATGATGCGGGGAACGAGGCGGGGGAATGAGGGGGGAATGGGGCGGTGGAACGAGGCAGGGGAATGAGGCAGGGGACGAGGCGGGGGAACGAGGCGGGAGAACGAGGCGGGGAACGAGGCGGGGGAAAGAGATGGGGGAGTGAGGCGGGGGAACGAGGAAGGGAAACGAGGCGGGGAGCGAGGCGGGGGAGTGTGGTGGGGGTACGAGGCAGGGGGAACGAAGCGGGGAAACAAGGAGGGGGAACGAGGCGGAGGAACGAGGCGGGGGAGTGAGGGGGGAACAAGGATGGGGAACGAGGAGGGGGAACGAGGCGGGGGAGTGTGGCGGGGGAGTGGGGGGGGAACAAGGATGGGGAACGAGGTGGTAGAGTGAGGCGGGGGAACGAGGTGGGAGAACGAGGCGGGGGAATGAGGCGGGGGAACGAGGTGGGGAAACGAGGTGGGGGAACGAGGCGGGAGAACGAGGTGGGGGAACGAAGCGGGGGAGTCAGGGGGGAATGAGGCGGGGGAGTGAGGTGGGGGAGTGAGGCGGGGGAACGAGGAAGGGAAACGAGGCGGGGGAGCGAGGCGGGAGAACGAGGCGGGGGAATGAGGCGAGGGAACGAGGTGGGGGAACGAGGCGGGGGAATGACGCGGGGGAACGAATCGGGAGAACGAGGCGGGGGAATGAGGCGGGGGAACGAGGTGGGGAAACGAGGTGGGGGAACGAGGCGGGAGAACGAGGTGGGGGAACGAAGCGGGGGAGTCAGGGGGGAATGAGGCGGGGGAGTGAGGTGGGGGAGTGAGGCGGGGGAACGAGGAAGGGAAACGAGGCGGGGGAGCGAGGCGGGAGAACGAGGCGGGGGAATGAGGCGAGGGAACGAGGTGGGGGAACGAGGCGGGGGAATGAGGCGGGGGAACGAGGTGGGGAAACGAGGTGGGGGAACGAGGTGGGGGAACGAGGCGGGGGAATGAGGCGGGGGAATGAGGCGGGGGAACGAGGTGGGGAAACGAGGTGGGGGAACGAGGCGGGGGAATGAGGCGGGGGAACGAGGTGGGGAAACGAGGTGGGGGAACGAGGCGGGAGAACGAGGTGGGGGAACGAAGCGGGGGAGTCAGGGGGGAATGAGGCGGGGGAGTGAGGTGGGGGAGTGAGGCGGGGGAACGAGGTGGGGGAACGAAGCGGGGGTGTCAGGGGGGCGAACGAGGCGTGGGAACGAGGCGGGGGAACAAGGCGGGGGAACGGGTGGGGGAACGAGGCGGGGGAACAAGGCGGGGGAACAAGGCGGGGGAACGGGTGGGGGAATGAGGCGGGGGAACGAGGCGGGGGAACGAGGCGGGACAACGAGGCGGGGAACGAGGCGGGGGAACGAGGCATGGGGAGCGAGGGGGGGAACAAGGCGGGGGAACGAGGTGGGGAACGAGGCGGGAGGACGAGGCGGGGGAGTGAGGCGGGGATATGAGGCAGGGGACTGAGGCGGTGGAAAGAAGCGGGGGAAAGAGGCGGGGGAACGAGGCGGGGGAACGAGGCGGGGGTGTGAAGGGGGAAACTAGGTGGGGGAATGAGGCGGGGGTGTGAGGGGGGAACGAGGTGGGGGAACGAGGCGGGGGAACAAGGAGGGGGAGTGAGGTGGGGGAACGAGGCGGGGGAATAGGGCGGGGGAACGAAGCGGGGAAACGAGGCGGGGGAACGAGGCAGGGGAACGAGGTGTGGGAACGAGGCGGGGGAACAAAGAGGGGGAGTGAGGCGGGGGAACGAGGCGGGGGACTGAGGTGGGGGAACGAAGCGGAGGAACAAAGCGGTGGAGTGAGGCGGGGGAATGAGGTGCGAACGAGGCAGGAGACGAGGCGGGAGAACGAGGCGGGGGAACGAGGCAGGGGAATGAGGCGAGGGAATGAGCCGGGGGAACGAGGCGGGGGGAGTGAGGAGGGGCAATGAGGCGCGAAAACGAGGCGAGGGAATGAGGTGGGGGAATGAGGTGGAGGAACGAGGCAGGGGAATGAGGCGGGGGAACGAATCGGAGAACGACGCGGGGGAATGAGGCGGGGGAACGAGGCGGGAGAACGAGGCGAGTGAATGAGGCGGGGGAATGAGGCGGGGGAACGAGGCGGGGGAACGAGGAGGGGGAACGAGGCGGGGGAATGAGGCGGGGGAACGAGGCGGGGGAACGAGGCGGGGGAACGAGGAAGGGAAACGAGGCGGGGGAATGAGGCGGGGAACGAGGGGGGAACTAGGCGGGGGAACGAGGTGGGGAATGAGGCGTGAGGACGAGGCGGGGGAGTGAGGCGGGGTTATGAGGCAGGGTAGTGAGGCGGGGGGATGAGGCGGGGGAACGAGGCAGGTGGCTGAGGCGGTGGAAAGAGGCGGGGGAACGAGGCGGGGGAACGAGGCGGGGGAATAGGGCGGGGGAACGAAGCGGGGAAACGAGGCGGGGGTGTGAAGGGGGAGTGAGGCGGGGGAACGAGGCGGGGGTGTCAGGGGGGAACGAGTTGGGGGAACGAGGCGGGGGAACAAGGAGGGGTAGTGAGACGGGGGAGCGAGGCGGGGGAATAGGGCGGCGGAACGAAGCGGGGAAATGAGGCGGGGGAACGAGGCGGGGGACAAGGCGGGGAAAGAGGTGGGGGAACGAGGCGGGGGAACGAGGAAGGGAAATGAGGCGGGCGAGCGAGGCGGGCGAACGAGGCGGAGAAACAAAGCGGTGGAGTGAGGCGGGGGAATGAGGTGTGAACGAGGCAGGAGAACGAGGCGGGGGAACGAGGCTGGAGAATGAGGCGGGTGAGTGAGGCGGGGGATCAAGGAGGTGGAATGAGGCCGGGAACGAGTCGAGGGAACAAGGCAGGGGAACGAAGTGGGGGAACGAGGTGGGCAAACGCGGCAGGGGAATAAGGCGGGGGAACGAGGCGGGGGAACGAGGCGGGGGAATGAGGCGGGGGAAGGAGGAGGGGGAACGAGGCAGGGGTACGTGGCGGGAGAACGAGGTGGGGGAACGAGGCGGGGGAACGAGGCGGGGGAACGAGGCGGCGGAACGAGGCAGGGGAACAAGGCGGGGGAACGAGGTGGGGGAACGTGGCGGGGGAACAAAGTGGGGGAACGAGGCGGGGGAACGAGGCGGGAGAACGAGGCGGGGGAACGAGGCAGGGGAATGAGGCGGGGAACGAGGCGGGGGAACGAGGCGGGGGAGTGAGGCGGGGGAATGAGGAAGGGAACGAGGCGGGGGAACGAGGCGGGGGTACAATGTGGGTGAGTGAGCAGGGGAATGAGGAGGGGAACGAGGCGGGGGAACGAGGCTGGGGTACAAGTTGGGTGAGTGAGGCAGGGGAACGAGGCGGGGGAACGAGGCGGAAGAACGAGGCGGGGGAACGAGGCAGGGGAATGAGGCGAGGGAATGAGCCGGGGGAATGAGGCGGGGGAACGAGGCGGGGGAGTGAGGAGGGGCAATGAGGCGCGAGAACGAGGCGAGGGAATGAGGTGGGGGAATGAGGTGGAGGAACGAGGCAGGGGAATGAGGCGGGGGAACGAATCGGAGAACGACGCGGGGGAATGAGGCGGGGGAACGAGGCGGGAGAACGAGGCGAGTGAATGAGGCGGGGGAATGAGGCGGGGGAACGAGGCGGGGGAACGAGGAGGGGGAACGAGGCGGGGGAATGAGGCGGGGGAACGAGGCGGGGGAACGAGGCGGGGGAACGAGGAAGGGAAACGAGGCGGGGGAATGAGGCGGGGAACGAGGTGGGGACACGAGGAAGGGAAACGAGGCGGGGGAATGAGGCGGGGGAACGAGGAAGGGAAACGAGGCGGGGGATGAGGTGGGGGAACGAGGCGGGGGAACAAGGCGGGGGAGTGAGGGGGGAATGCGGCGGGTGAACGAGGTGGGGGAACGAGAAGGCGGAGTGCAGTGGAGGAACGAGCCGGGGGAATGAGGCGGGGGAACGAAGCGGGGGAGTCAGGGGGAGGAACGAGGCAGGGGAGTGAGGCGGGGGAACGAGGCGGGGGAACGAGGCAGGGAAACAAGGCGGGGGAGCGAGGCGGGAGAATGAGGCGGAGGAACAAAGCGGGGGAGTGAGGCGGGGGAACGAGGGGGGGAACTAGGCGGGGGAACGAGGCAGGGGAACGAGGCAGGGGAATGAGGCGGGGGAACGATGCAGGAGAACGAGGCGGGGGAACAAGGCGGGGAAGGAGGCGGGGGAAGGAGGTGGGGGAACGAGGCAGGGGAACGAGGCGGGGGAACAAGGCGGGGAAGGAGGTGGGGGAACGAGGTGGGGGAACGAGGAGGGTGAACGAGGCGGGGGAATGAGGCGGGGGAACGAGGCGGGGGAACGAGGCGGGGGAACGAGGAAGGGAAACGAGGCGGGGGAATGAGGCGGGGGAACGAGGTGGGGACACGAGGAAGGGAAACGAGGCGGGGGAGTGAGGCGGGGGAACGAGGAAGGGAAACGAGGCGGGGGAATGAGGTGGGGGAACGAGGCGGGGGAACAAGGCGGGGGAGTGAGGGGGGAACGCGGCGGGGGAACGAGGTGGGGGAACGAGAAGGCGGAGTGCAGTGGAGGAACGAGCCGGGGGAATGAGGCGGGGGAACGAAGCGGGCGAACGAGGTGGGGGAACGAAGCGGGGGAGTCAGTGGGGGGAACGAGGCAGGGGAGTGAGGCGGGGGAACGAGGCGGGGGAACGAGGCAGGGAAACAAGGCGGGGGAGCGAGGCGGGTGAACGAGGCGGACGAACAAGGCGGGGGAGTGAGGCGGGGGAACGAGGGGGGGAACGAGGCGGGGGAACGAGGCAGGGGAACGAGGCAGGTAAACAAGGCGGGGGAGTGAGGCGGGGGAACAAGTTGGGGGAACGGGTGGGGGAACGAGGCGGGGGAACGAGGCGAGGGAACGAGGCATGGGGAGCGAGGGGGGGAACTAGGCGGGGGAACGAGGTGGGGAACGAGGTGGGAGAATGAGGCTGGACAACGAGGCGGGACAACGAGGCGGGAGAACGAGGCATGGGGAGCGAGGGGGGAACAAGGCGGGGGAACGAGGTGGGGAACGAGGCGGGGTAGTGAGGCGGGGGGATGAGGCCGGGGAAAGAGGCAGGGGGCTGAGGCGGTGGAAAGAGGTGGGGGAACGAGGCGGGGGAACGAGGCGGGGGAATAGGGCGGGGGAACGAAGCGGGGAAACGAGGCGGGGGTGTGAAGGGGGAGTGAGGCGGGGGAACGAGGCGGGGGTGTCAGGGGGGAACGAGTTGGGGGAACGAGGCGGGGGAACAAGGAGGGGTAGTGAGACGGGGGAGCGAGGCGGGGGAATAGGGCGGCGGAACGAAGCGGGGAAATGAGGCGGGGGAACGAGGCGGGGGACAAGGCGGGGAAAGAGGTGGGGGAACGAGGCGGGGGAACGAGGAAGGGAAATGAGGCGGGCGAGCGAGGCGGGCGAACGAGGCGGAGAAACAAAGCGGTGGAGTGAGGCGGGGGAATGAGGTGTGAACGAGGCAGGAGAACGAGGCGGGGGAACGAGGCTGGAGAATGAGGCGGGTGAGTGAGGCGGGGGATCAAGGAGGTGGAATGAGGCCGGGAACGAGTCGAGGGAACAAGGCAGGGGAACGAAGTGGGGGAACGAGGTGGGCAAACGCGGCAGGGGAATAAGGCGGGGGAACGAGGCGGGGGAACGAGGCGGGGGAATGAGGCGGGGGAAGGAGGAGGGGGAACGAGGCAGGGGTACGTGGCGGGAGAACGAGGTGGGGGAACGAGGCGGGGGAACGAGGCGGGGGAACGAGGCGGCGGAACGAGGCAGGGGAACAAGGCGGGGGAACGAGGCGGGGGAACGTGGCGGGGGAACAAAGTGGGGGAACGAGGCGGGGGAACGAGGCGGGAGAACGAGGCGGGGGAACGAGGCAGGGGAATGAGGCGGGGAACGAGGCGGGGGAACGAGGCGGGGGAGTGAGGCGGGGGAATGAGGAAGGGAACGAGGCGGGGGAACGAGGCGGGGGTACAATGTGGGTGAGTGAGCAGGGGAACGAGGCGGGGGAACGAGGCGGGAGAACGAGGCGGGGGAATGAGGTGAGGGAATGAGGCGGGGGAACGAGGCGGGCGAACGAGGCGGGGGAGTGAGGCGGGGGAATGAGGAGGGGAACGAGGCGGGGGAACGAGGCTGGGGTACAAGTTGGGTGAGTGAGGCAGGGGAACGAGGCGGGGGAACGAGGCGGCAGAACGAGGCGGGGGAACGAGGCAGGGGAATGAGGCGAGGGAATGAGCCGGGGGAATGAGGCGGGGGAACGAGGCGGGGGAGTGAGGAGGGGCAATGAGGCGCGAGAACGAGGCGAGGGAATGAGGTGGGGGAATGAGGTGGAGGAACGAGGCAGGGGAATGAGGCGGGGGAACGAATCGGAGAACGACGCGGGGGAATGAGGCGGGGGAACGAGGCGGGAGAACGAGGCGAGTGAATGAGGCGGGGGAATGAGGCGGGGGAACGAGGCGGGGGAACGAGGAGGGGGAACGAGGCGGGGGAATGAGGCGGGGGAACGAGGCGGGGGAACGAGGCGGGGGAACGAGGAAGGGAAACGAGGCGGGGGAATGAGGCGGGGAACGAGGTGGGGACACGATGAAGGGAAACGAGGCGGGGGAATGAGGCGGGGGAACGAGGAAGGGAAACGAGGCGGGGGATGAGGTGGGGGAACGAGGCGGGGGAACAAGGCGGGGGAGTGAGGGGGGAATGCGGCGGTGAACGAGGTGGGGGAACGAGAAGGCGGAGTGCAGTGGAGGAACGAGCCGGGGGAATGAGGCGGGGGAACGAAGCGGGGGAGTCAGGGGGAGGAACGAGGCAGGGGAGTGAGGCGGGGGAACGAGGCGGGGGAACGAGGCAGGGAAACAAGGCGGGGGAGCGAGGCGGGAGAATGAGGCGGAGGAACAAAGCGGGGGAGTGAGGCGGGGGAACGAGGGGGGGAACTAGGCGGGGGAACGAGGCAGGGGAACGAGGCAGGGGAATGAGGCGGGGGAACGATGCAGGAGAACGAGGCGGGGGAACAAGGCGGGGAAGGAGGCGGGGGAAGGAGGTGGGGGAACGAGGCAGGGGAACGAGGCGGGGGAACAAGGCGGGGAAGGAGGTGGGGGAAGGAGGTGGGGGAACGAGGAGGGTGAACGAGGCGGGGGAATGAGGCGGGGGAACGAGGCGGGGGAACGAGGCGGGGGAACGAGGAAGGGAAACGAGGCGGGGGAATGAGGCGGGGGAACGAGGTGGGGACACGAGGAAGGGAAACGAGGCGGGGGAGTGAGGCGGGGGAACGAGGAAGGGAAACGAGGCGGGGGAATGAGGTGGGGGAACGAGGCGGGGGAACAAGGCGGGGGAGTGAGGGGGGAACGCGGCGGGGGAACGAGGTGGGGGAACGAGAAGGCGGAGTGCAGTGGAGGAACGAGCCGGGGGAATGAGGCGGGGGAACGAAGCGGGCGAACGAGGTGGGGGAACGAAGCGGGGGAGTCAGTGGGGGGAACGAGGCAGGGGGTGAGGCGGGGGAACGAGGCGGGGGAACGAGGCAGGGAAACAAGGCGGGGGAGCGAGGCGGGTGAACGAGGCGGACGAACAAGGCGGGGGAGTGAGGCGGGGGAACGAGGGGGGGAACGAGGCGGGGGAACGAGGCAGGGGAACGAGGCAGGTAAACAAGGCGGGGGAGTGAGGCGGGGGAACAAGTTGGGGGAACGGGTGGGGGAACGAGGCGGGGGAACGAGGCGAGGGAACGAGGCATGGGGAGCGAGGGGGGGAACTAGGCGGGGGAACGAGGTGGGGAACGAGGTGGGAGAACGAGGCTGGACAACGAGGCGGGACAACGAGGCGGGAGAACGAGGCATGGGGAGCGAGGGGGGAACAAGGCGGGGGAACGAGGTGGGGAACGAGGCGGGGTAGTGAGGCGGGGGGATGAGGCGGGGGAAAGAGGCAGGGGGCTGAGGCGGTGGAAAGAGGTGGGGGAACGAGGCGGGGGAACGAGGCGGGGGAATAGGGCGGGGGAACGAAGCGGGGAAACGAGGCGGGGGAACGAGGCGGGGGAACGAGGCAGGGAAACAAGGCGGGGAGCAAGGCGGGAGAATGAGGCGGAGGAACAAGGCGGGGGAGTGAGGCGGGGGAATGAGGGGGGAACGAGGCGGGGGAATGAGGCGGGGGAACGAGGCAGGGAAACAAGGCGGGGGAGAGAGGCGGGGGAACAAGGTGGGGGAACGGGTGGGGGAACGAGGCGGGGGAACGAGGCGAGGGAACGAGGCATGGGGAGCGAGGGGGGGAACGAGGCGGGGGAACGAGGTGGGGAATGAGGCGGGAGAACGAGGGGGGAAATGAGGCGGGACAACGAGGCGGGGGAACGAGGCGGGACAACGAGGCGGGGGAACGAGGCGGGGGAACGAGGCATGGGGAGCAAGGGGGGAACAAGGCGGGGGAACGAGGTGGGGAACGAGGCGTGAGGACGAGGCGGGGGAGTGAGGCGGGGGTATGAGGCGGGGTAGTGAGGCGGGGGGATGAGGCGGGTGAACGAGGCGGGGGAACGAGGCGGGGGAATAGGGCGTGGGAACGAAGCGGGGAAACGAGGCGGGGGTGTGAAGGGGGAGTGAGGCGGGGGAACAAGGCGGGGGTGTCAGGGGGGAATGAGGTGGGGGAACGAGGCGGGTGAACAAGGAGGGGGAGTGAGGCGGGGTAACGAGGCGGGGGAATAGGGCGGCGGAACGAAGCGGGGAAACGAGGCGGGGGATCGAGGCGGGATACAAAGCGGGGGAAAGAGGTGGGGGAACGAGGCGGGGGAACGAGGAAGGGAAATGAGGCGGGGGAGCGAGGCGGGAGAACGAGGCGGAGGAACAAAGCGGTGGAGTGAGGTGGGGGAATGAGGTGTGAACGAGGCAGGAGAACGAGGCGGGGGAACGAGGGGGGGGGGAACGCGGCGGGGAACGAGGAGGGGGAACGAGGGAGGGAACGAGGCAGTAGAACGAGGCGGGGGAACGAGGCGGCGGAACGAGGTGGGGGAACGAGGCAGCGGAATGAGGCAGGGGAACGATGCAGGAGAACGAGGCGGGGGAACAAGGCGGGGAAGGAGGCGGGGAACGAGGTGGGGGAACGAGGCAGGGGAACGAAGCGGGGGAACGAGGCGGGGGAACGAGGTGGGGGAACGAGGCGGGGAAGGAGGAGGGGGAACGAGGTGGGGGAACGAGGCAGGGGAATGAGGAGGGGGAACGAGGTGGGGGAACGAGGCAGGGGAACGATGCAGGAGAACGAGGCGGGGGAACGAGGCAGGGGAACGAGGCGGGGGAACGAGGCGGGGGAAGGAGGAGGGGGAACGAGGTGGGGGAACGAGGCAGGGGAATGAGGCGGGGGAACGATGCAGGAGAACGAGGCGGGGGAACAAGGCGAGGAAGGAGGCGGGGGAAGGAGGTGGGGGAATGAGGCAGGGGAACGAGGCGGGGGAACAAGGCGGGGAAGGAGGCGGGGGAAGGAGGTGGGGGAACGAGGCAGGGGATCGAGGCAGGGATATGAGGCGGGGGAACGAGGCGTGGGAACGAGGCAGGGAAACGAGGCGGGGGTGTGAGGTGGGGGAACGAGGAAGGGAACCGAGGCGGGGGAATGAGGTGGGGGAACGAGGCGGGGGAACAAGGCGGGGGAGTGAGGGGGGAACGCGGCGGGGGAACGAGGTGGGGGAACGAGAAGGCGGAGTGCAGTGGAGGAACGAGCCGGGGGAATGAGGCGGGGGAACGAAGCGGGCGAACGAGGTGGGGGAACGAAGCGGGGGAGTCGGGGGGGGAACGAGTCAGGGGAGTGAGGCGGGGGAACGAGGCGGGGGAACGAGGCAGGGAAACAAGGCGGGGGAGTGAGGCGGGGGAACAAGGTGGGGGAACGGGTGGGGGAACGAGGCGGGGGAACGAGGCGAGGGAACGAGGCATGGGAAATGAGGCGGGGGAGCGAGGCGGGAAAACGAGGCGGAGGAACAAAGCGGTGGAGTGAGGCGGTGGAATGAGGTGTGAACGAGGCGGGGGAACGAGGGGGGAACGCGGTGGGGAAAGAGGAGGGGGAACGAGGGAGGGAACGAGGCAGTACAACGAGGCGGGGGAACGAGGCTGGAGAATGAGGCGGGTGAGTGAGGCGGGGGATCAAGGAGGTGGAATGAGGCCGGGGAACGAGTCGAGGGAACAAGGCAGGGGAACGAAGTGGGGGAACGAGGTGGGCAAACGCGGGAGGGGAATAAGGCGGGGGAATGAGGCGGGGGAATGAGGCGGGGGAAGGAGGAGGGGGAACGAGGCGGGGGAACGTGGCGGGGGAACGAGGTGGGGGAACGAGGCGGGGGAACGAGGCGGGGAAGGTGGAGGGGGAACGAGGCGGGGGAGCGAGGCATGTGGAGCGAGGGGGGAACAAGGCGGGGGAACGAGGTGGGGAACGAGGCGTGAGGACGAGGTAGGGGAGTGAGGCGGGGGTATGAGGCGGGGTAGTGAGGCGGAGGGATGAGGCGGGGGAACGAGGCGGGGAAACGAGGCGGGGGTGTGAAGGGGGAGTGAGGCGGGGGAACGAGGCGGGGGTGTCAGGGGGGAATGAGGTGGGGGAACGAGGCGGGGGAACAAGGAGGGGGAGTGAGGCGGGGGAGCGAGGCAGGGGAATAGGGCGGCGGAACGAAGCGGGAAAACGAGGCGGGGGAACGAGGCGGCGGACAAGGCGGGGGAAAGAGTTGGGGGAACGAGGCGGGGGAACGAGGAAGGGAAATGAGGCGGGGGAGCGAGGCGGGAAAACGAGGCGGAGGAACAAAGCGGTGGAGTGAGGTGTGAACGAGGCAGGAGAACGAGGCGGGGGAACAAGGGGGGGGAACGCGGCGGGGAACGAGGAGGGGGAACGAGGGAGGGAACGAGGCAGTAGAACGAGGCGGGGGAACGAGGCTGGAGAATGAGGCGGGTGAGTGAGGCGGGGGATCAAGGAGGTGGAATGAGGCCGGGGAACGAGTCGAGGGAACAAGGCAGGGGAACGAAGTGGGGGAACGAGGTGGGCAAACGCGGGAGGGGAATAAGGCGGGGGAATGAGGCGGGGGAACGAGGCGGGGAATGAGGCGGGGGTAGGAGGAGGGGGAACGAGGCGGGGGAACGTGGCGGGGGAACGAAGTGGGGGAACGAGGCGGGGGAACGAGGCGGGGAAGGAGGAGGGGGAACGAGGTGGGGGAACGAGGCAGGGGAACGAGGCGGCGGAACGAGGTGGGAGAACGAGGCAGGGGAATGAGGCGGGGGAACGATGCAGGAGAACGAGGCGGGGAACGAGGTGGGGGAACGAGGCAGGGGAACGAAGCGGGGGAACGAGGCGGGGGAACGAGGCGGGGGAACGAGGTGGGGGAACGAGGCAGGGAAGGAGGAGGGGGCACGAGGTGGGGGAACGAGGCAGGGGAATGAGGAGGGGGAACGAGGTGGGGAAACGAGGCAGGGGAACGATGCAGGAGAACGAGGCGGGGGAACGAGGCAGGGGAACGAGGCGGGGGAACGAGGCGGGGGAAGGAGGAGGGGGAACGAGGTGGGGGAACGAGGCAGGGGAATGAGGCGGGGGAACGATGCAGGAGAACGAGGCGGGGGAACAAGGCAGGGAAGGAGGCGGGGGAAGGAGGTGGGGGAATGAGGCAGGGGAACGAGGCGGGGGAACAAGGCGGGGAAGGAGGCGGGGGAAGGAGGTGGGGGAACGAGGCAGGGGATCGAGGCAGGGAAACGAGGCGGGGGAACGAGGCGTGGGAACGAGGCAGGGAAACGAGGCGGGGGAGTGAGGCGGGGGAACGAGGAAGGGAACCGAGGCGGGGGAATGAGGTGGGGGAACGAGGCGGGGGAACAAGGCGGGGGAGTGAGGGGGGAACGCGGCGGGGGAACGAGGTGGGGGAACGAGGTGGGCAAACGCAGGAGGGGAATAAGGCGGGGGAATGAGGCGGGGGAATGAGGTGGGGGAATGAGGCGGGGGAAGGAGGAGGGGGAACGAGGCGGGGGAACGTGGCGGGGGAACGAGGTGGGGGAACGAGGCGGGGGAACGAGGCGGGGAAGGTGGAGGGGGAACGAGGTGGGGGAACGAGGCAGGGGAACGAGGCGGGGGAACGAGGTGGGGGAACGAGGCAGGGGAATGAGGCGGGGGAACGATGCAGGAGAACGAGGCGGGGGAACAAGGCGGGGAAGGAGGCGGGGAAGGAGGTGGGGGAACGAGGCAGGGGAACGAAGCGGGGGAACGAGGCGGGGGAACGAGGCGGGGGAACGAGGTGGGGGAACGATGCGGGGGAAAGAGGAGGGGGAACGAGGTGGGTGAACGAGGCAGGGGAATGAGGCGGGGAAGGAGGTGGGGGAAGGAGGTGGGGGAACGAGGCAGCGGAACGAGGCGGGGGAACAAGGCGGAGAAGGAGGTGGGGGAAGGAGGTGGGGGAACGAGGCAGGGGAAGAAGGCGGGGAAACGAGGTGGGCGAACGAGGCGGGGGAACGAGGCAGGGGAACGAGGCGGGGGAACAAGGCGGCGAAGGAGGCGGGGGAAGTAGGTGGGGAAACGAGCCAGGGGAACGAGGCGGGGGAACAAAGCGGGGAAGGAGGTGGGGGAACGAGGCGGGGAAACGAGGTGGGGGAACGAGGCGGGGGAACGAGGCGGGGGAACGAGGCAGGGGAGTGAGGCGGGGGAACGAGGCGGGGGAACGAGGCAGGGAAACAAGGCGGGGGAGCGAGGCGGGAGAACGAGGCGGAGGAACAAGGCGGGGGAGTGAGGCGGGGGAACGAGGGGGGTGAACGAGGCGGGGGAACGAGGCGGGGGAACGAGGCAGGGAAACAAGGCGGGGGAGTGAGGCGGGGGAACAAGGTGGGGGAACGGGTGGGGGAACGAGGCGGGGGAACGAGGCGAGGGAACGAGGCATGGGGAGCGAGGGGGCGAACGAGGCGGGGGAACGAGGTGGGGAATGAGGCGGGAGAACGAGGGGGGAAATGAGGCGGGACAACGAGGCGGGGGAACGAGGCGAGACAACGAGGCGGGGGAACGAGGCGGGGGAGCGAGGCATGTGGAGCGAGGGGGGAACAAGGCGGGGGAACGAGGTGGGGAACGAGGCGTGAGGACGAGGTAGGGGAGTGAGGCGGGGGTATGAGGCGGGGTAGCGAGGCGGAGGGATGAGGCGGGGGAACGAGGCGGGGGAATAGGGCGGGGAAACGAGGCGGGGGTGTGAAGGGGGAGTGAGGCGGGGGAACGAGGCGGGGGTGTCAGGGGGGAATGAGGTGGGGGAATGAGGCGGGGGAACAAGGAGGGGGAGTGAGGCGGGGGAGCGAGGCAGGGGAATAGGGCGGCGGAACGAAGCGGGAAAACGAGACGGGGGAACGAGGCGGCGGACAAGGCAGGGGAAAGAGGTGGGGGAACGAGGCGGGGGAACGTGGAAGGGAAATGAGGCGGGGGAGCGAGGCGGGAAAACGAGGCGGAGGAACAAAGCGGTGGAGTGAGGTGGGGGAATGAGGTGTGAACGAGGCAGGAGAACGTGGCGGGGGAACAAGGGGGGGGAACGCGGCGGGGAACGAGGAGGGGGAACGAGGGAGGGAACGAGGCAGTAGAACGAGGCGGGGGAACGAGGCTGGAGAATGAGGCGGGTGAGTGAGGCGGGGGATCAAGGAGGTGGAATGAGGCCGGGGAACGAGTCGAGGGAACAAGGCAGGGGAACGAAGTGGGGGAACGAGGTGGGCAAACGCGGGAGGGGAATAAGGCGGGGGAATGAGGCGGGGGAACGAGGCGGGGGAATGAGGCGGGGGAAGGAGGAGGGGGAACGAGGCGGGGGAACGTGGGGGGGAACGAAGTGGGGGAACGAGGCGGGGGAACGAGGCGGGGAAGGAGGAGGGGGAACGAGGTCGGGGAACGAGGCAGGGGAACGAGGCGGCGGAACGAGGTGGGAGAACGAGGCAGGGGAATGAGGCGGGGGAACGATGCAGGAGAACGAGGCGGGGGAACAAGGCGGGGAAGGAGGCGGGGAACGAGGTGGGGGAACGAGGCAGGGGAACGAAGCGGGGGAACGAGGCGGGGGAACGAGGCGGGGGAACGAGGTGGGGGAACGAGGCGGGGAAGGAGGAGGGGGAACGAGGTGGGGGAACGAGGCAGGGGAATGAGGAGGGGGAACAAGGTGGGGGAACGAGGCAGGGGAACGATGCAGGAGAACGAGGCGGGGGAACGAGGCAGGGGAACGAGGCGGGGGAACGAGGCGGGGGAAGGAGGAGGGGGAACGAGGTGGCGGAACGAGGCAGGGGAATGAGGCGGGGGAACGATGCAGGAGAACGAGGCGGGGGAACAAGGCAGGGAAGGAGGCGGGGGAAGGAGGTGGGGGAATGAGGCAGGGGAACGAGGCGGGGGAACAAGGCGGGGAAGGAGGCGGGGGAAGGAGGTGGGGGAACGAGGCAGGGGATCGAGGCAGGGAAACGAGGCGGGGGAACGAGGCGTGGGAACGAGGCAGGGAAACGAGGCGGGGGAGTGAGGCGGGGGAACGAGGAAGGGAACCGAGGCGGGGGAATGAGGTGGGGGAACGAGGCGGGGGAACAAGGCGGGGGAGTGAGGGGGGAACGCGGCGGGGGAACGAGGTGGGGGAACGAGAAGGCGGAGTGCAGTGGAGGAACGAGCCGGGGGAATGAGGTGGGGGAACGAAGCGGGCGAACGAGGTGGGGGTACGAAGCTGGGGAGTCAGGGGGGGGGAACGAGTCAGGGGAGTGAGGCGGGGGAACGAGGCGGGGGAACGAGGCAGGGAAACAAGGCGGGGGAGCGAGGCGGGAGAACGAGGCGGAGGAACAAGGCGGGGGAGTGAGGCGGGGGAACGAGGGGGGGAACGAGGCGGGGGAACGAGGCGGGGGAACGAGGCAGGGAAACAAGGCGGGGGGGTGAGGCGGGGGAACAAGGTGGGGGAACGGGTGGGGGAACGAGGCAGGGGAACGAGGCGAGGGAACGAGGCATGGGGAGCGAGGGGGCGAACGAGGCGGGGGAACGAGGCGGGGAATGAGGCGGGAGAACGAGGGGGGAAATGAGGCGGGACAACGTGGCGGGGGAACGAGGCGGGACAACGAGGCGGGGGAATGAGGCGGGGGAGCGAGGCATGGGGAGCGAGGGGGGAACAAGGCGGGGGAACGAGGTGGGGAACGAGGCGTGAGGACGATGTTGGGGAGTGATGCGGGGGTATGAGGCGGGGTAGTGAGGCGGGGGGATGAGGCGGGGGAACGAGGCGGGGGAATAGGGCGGGGGAACGAAGCGGGGAAACGAGGCGGGGGTGTGAAGGGGGAGTGAGGCGGGGGAACGAGGCGGGGGTGTCAGGGGGGAATGAGGTGGGGGAACGAGGCGGGGGAACAAGGAGGGGGAGTGAGGCGGGGGAGCGAGGCAGGGGAATAGGGCGGCGGAACGAAGCGGGGAAACGAGGCGGCGGAACGAGGCGGCGGACAAGGCGGGGGAAAGAGGTGGGGGAACGAGGCAGGGGAACGAGGAAGGGAAATGAGGCGGGGGAGCGAGGCGGGAGAACGAGGCGGAGGAACAAATTGGTGGAGTGAGGCGGGGGAATGAGGTGTGAACGAGGCGGGGGAACGAGGGGGGAACGCGGCGGGGAATGAGGAGGGGGAACGAGGGAGGGAACGAGGCAGTAGAACGAGGTGGGGGAACGAGGCTGGAGAATGAGGCGGGTGAGTGAGGCGGGGGATCAAGGAGGTGGAATGAGGCCGGGGAACGAGTCGAGGGAACAAGGCAGGGGAACGAAGTGGGGGAACGAGGTGGGCAAACGCGGGAGGGGAATAAGGCGGGGGAATGAGGCGGGGGAACGAGGCGGGGGAATGAGGCGGGGAAGGAGGAGGGGGAACGAGGCGGGGGAACGTGGGGGGGAACGAAGTGGGGGAACGAGGCGGGGGAACGAGGCAGGGAAGGTGGAGGGGGAACGAGGTGGGGGAACGAGGCAGGGGAACGAGGCGGGGGAACGAGGTGGGGGAACGAGGCAGGGGAATGAGGCGGGGGAACGATGCAGGAGAACGAGGCGGTGGAACAAGGCGGGGAAGGAGGCGGGGAAGGAGGTGGGGGAACGAGGCAGGGGAACGAAGCGGGGGAACGAGGCGGGGGAACGAGGCGGGGGAACGAGGTGGGGGAACGATGCGGGGGAAGGAGGAGGGGGAAAGAGGTGGGTGAACGAGGCAGGGGAATGAGGCGGGGGACCGATGCAGGAGAACGAGGCGGGGGAACAAGGCGGGGAAGGAGGCGGGGGAAGGAGGTGTGGGAACGAGGCAGGGGAATGAGGCGGGGGAACGAGGCAGGGGAACGAGGCGGGGGAACAAGGCGGGGAAGGAGGCAGGGGAAGGAGGTGGGGGAAACGAGGCAGGGGAACGAGGCGGGGGAACAAGGCGGGGAAGGAGGTGGGGGAAGGAGGTGGGGGAACGAGGCAGGGGAACGAGGCGGGGGAACAAGGCGGGGAAGGAGGTGGGGGATGGAGGTGGGAAAACGAGGCAGGGGAACAAGGCGGGGAAACGAGGTGGGCGAACGAGGCGGGGGAACGAGGCAGGGGAACGAGGCGGGGGATCAAGGCGGGGAAGGAGGTGGGGGAAGGAGGTGGGGGAACGAGGCAGGGGAACGAGGCGGGGGAACAAGGCGGGGAAGGAGGTGGGGGAAGGAGGTGGGGGAGCGAGGCAGGGGAACAAGGCGGGGAAACGAGGTGGGCGAACGAGGCGGGGGAACGAGGCAGGGGAACGAGGCGGGGGAACAACGCGGGGAAGGAGGTGGGGGAACGAGGCGGGGGAACAAGGCGGGGAACGAGGCGGGGGAACGAGGCGGGGGAACGAGGCGGGGGAACAAGGCGGGGAACGAGGCGGGGGAACGAGGCGGGGGAACGAGGCAGGGGAACGAGGCGGGGGAACGAGGCGGGGGAACAACGCGGGGAAGGAGGTGGGGGATCGAGGCGGGGGAATGAGGCGGGGGAATGAGGCGGGGAAACGAGGCGGGGGAACGAGGCGGGGGAATGAGGCGGGGAAATGAGGCGGGTGAACGAGGCGGGGAAACGAGGCAGGGGAACGAGGCGGGGGAACAAGGCGGGGGAACGAGGCGGTGGAACGAGGAGGGGGATTCCTGCCAGCATCTTCACACAGATGCCTGTGCCGTACAAACTCAGGACGGTGTAATATGGGGAAGGCACGTGGATCAGCTTTTGACAACAAGAACCAAGCTGCCAGAGGCAGAACCGACAGAGTCCAAATCCAGCTGTGCCGAGAGACGACCTGGTCCTTCCCGACAACCTGACACTAACTCAACCAATTGGGGAAAACAGGAGCTGAATTCTGAATCAAACACCGAATCAACCTCAGCTCACTACGTCGACTCGGGTTCAGATATCCACTGACACCAAACCAAAGACACCAGAGATGGCAGCATGGACTAAACCGCAGGTGCCACACAGAAACGGTGACCTGCAAGTCTGATGTATTGGCTGTTGTTGATCGATTGTTCATGTTGCTGATTGATTGGTTATCGTGTCAGGGACATTTGAATCAAAGGGAAGGAAATGTATATGTGGTATTATAGGTATTACGGTGCCTGATAGGCTAAAGCACCATTGGTGGAAACTGTATGCTTTCTATTGGTTAGAATGTATGATAGCTCCGCCCTGCTAGGCGGGGTATAATAACCCGTGCCGCCCCAGCAGCCTTCATTCTGTACCTGAGCTGCTGGGGGAAACATCTAGCGTATTAAAGCCTTCAGTTGGACTACAACCTCGCTTTAGTGGTCATTGATCGTGCATCAATTTCATAAGCTAGATTTTTAAGAAGAAAGGATGGATCTCCGAATCAAGCCGGAGTGTCTGCAGCTGAGCTCCCACGCAGCGAACTCAGCGGAAATCTTTAAGCAGTGGCTGGCGTGCTTTAAAGGGTATCTCGAGACAGCCTAAAACGCACCCACGGGAGAGCAGAAACTGCACGTCCTGCACTCAAGGGTGAGCCCGGAGATTTACACCCTCATCGAGGAAGCGGAAGACTTCGATGCAGCAATAGAGCTGCTAAAAGGACACTATATTCGCCCGGTAAACAAGGTCTACGCCTGGCACCTGTATGCAACAAGGCGACAAACCCCTGGGGAATCGTTGGAGGAATTCTACCGCGCACTCCTGGTGTTGGGAAGAAGCTGCGGCTGCCCGCAAGTTTCGGCGAGCGAACACACGGAACTCTTAGTCCGGGACGCTTTTGTGGCAGGTATGCTATTTTCACAAATCCACCAGCGCCTGTTAGAAAAGGACACCCTGGGTCTCAGGGAGGCACGGGCCCTTGCAGGCTCCCTGGACGTGGCCTCCAGGAACGTCCGCGCTTACGTTCCCGACTGCGCAGCAGCCCCCTGGGCAGCGTGGAACCCCTCTGCGGCCGACCCCGAGACTTCCCCCATTCCCCCACAGGCCTGCGCTGCAAGGCAACGCTGGGGGGCCCCGCTGCTACTTTGCGGGCAGGCCAAGCACCCCCGCCAGCGCTGCCCGGCCCGCGCATCCACCGGCAAGGGATGCGGCAAAAAGGGCCATTTCGTGGGGGTATGTCAGGCCAGTGCGGTTGCCGCGGTCTCCGGCGGCGAATGCGGACCGCAACCACAAACTTCTCCAAGGGCCCCGTGCGGCCAGCGGTCGCCGCCATCTTCATATTCCAGGGCCACGTGCGGACCCCGGGCACCGCCATCTTGTTCCGCGGACGCCACGTTGGAGGGATGGGCGCCGCCATTTTGTGCAACCCCGGCCATGTGCGACCAATGGGAGCCGCCATCTTGGATGAACCCCCAGGACCCCAGCTCGGCTGACCGCACACTGCCCGAACAGAACTCTCAACTGCTGCGATTAACCTCGGTGACTCTGGATCAGTCTCGGCCTCGAACACTCTCAACTGCTACAACGACCGTATTCATCAATCGGCACGAGACGTCCTGCCTAATCGACTCCGGGAGCACGGAGAGCTTCATACACCCCGACACGGTAAGGCGCTGTTCTCTCCTCATCCACCCATTAATCAAAAAATCTCCCTGGCCTCCAGTTCCCACTCAGTGGAGATAAAGGGGTTTTGTTTAGCAAACCTCACAGTCCAGGGAAGGGAGTTCAAATATTTCCGTCTCTACGTCCTTCCCCACCTCTGCGCGGCTACACTCCTGGGTTTAGACTTCCAATGTAACTTGCAAAGCCTAACCTTCCAATTTGGCGGCCCTATACCCCCCTTACTGTCTGCGGCCTCGTGACCCTTAAGGTAGACCCACCAATCAGACGGGCATCGCGCCGCCCCAAAGGTGCGGAATGCTCCGCATCTTTGGAAGCCGAGCCCCAACATTGAGGGGCTAGGCCGGCGCCGGAGGGATTTCCACCCCGCCAGCTGGCGGAAACGGCCTTTGGTGCCCCGCCAGCTGGCGCGGAAATGACATCTCCGGGCGGCGCATGCGCGGGAGCGTCAGCGGCCGCTGACAGTTTCCCGCGCATGCGCAGTGGAGGGAGTCTCTTCCGCCTCCGCCATGGTGGAGACCGTGGCGGAGGCGGAAGGGAAAGAGTGCCCCCACGGCACAGGCCCGCCCGCGGATCGGTGGGCCCCGATCGCGGGCCAGGCCACCGTGGGGGCACCCCCTGGGGCCAGATCGCCCCGCGCCCCCCCTGGACCTCGGAGCCCGCCCGCGCCGCCTTGTCCCGCTGGTAAGGTAGGTGATTTAATTTACGCCGGCGGGACAGGCATTTTAGCGGAGGGACTTCGGCCCATTCGGGCCGGAGAATTGAGCGGGGGGGGCCCGCCAACCGGCGCGGCGCGATTCCTGCCCCCGCCGAATCTCTGGTGCCGGAGACTTCGGCAACCGGCGGGGGCGGGATTCACGCCAGCCCCCGGCGATTCTCCGACCCGGCGGGGGGTCGGAGAATGTCGCCCCTTAAGTCCGCCTACCACCAGCTCCCCATCCGCACTAGTGACCGCAAGTACACTGCCTTCGAGGCAGATGGGCGGCTCTACCACTTCTTAAAGTTTCCCTTTGGTGTCACCAACGAGGTCTCGGTCTTCCAGCGCGAGATGGACCAAATGGTTGACCGGTACGGTTTACGGGCAACATTCCTGTATCTCGATAATGTCACCATCTGCGGCCACGACCAGCAGGACCACTGAATCATTGCAGTCCGTGTGGTGAAGGTTCGCTCACCATGGTGCTCAGGAGAGAGTTTTACACAGCCAACCTGCAGCTGCTCGTTTGTGTCCTGTTGGCTGACTTTCCCATCAGCCTTTGCCGTTCGCATTGTAGGTGTGTGAACTCAGTGCTGGGCACTGATGTTAAAGACCTGCCCTCCTGTACAGTCAGCCATACTTTGACGGAGCTGCCACTCAGAGGAAGTAGGTTGGTGCCAGCTTCCAGGAATGAATGGGAAGTAAAGAGCACTCACTGGCCCTTGCTCCCACTTAATTCCATGTCCAATTGCCCGTGAGTAGGCTCGATCGAAGCAGAAACCTGCGAAAAAGAACTCAGCACAACGAGTCAGGATGCAACAGTACAAAGAGGAGCATAAAACACTTTGACTTGCAAATCTTTATTTTGAATTGATTAAAGGCCTCTGACCTCGAGAAAGGGTAGCAAAGGAAATGAGCAGACACTCCCTGTAAAGGAACTTCATAGAATTCATAGAATTTACAGTGCAGAAGGAGGCCATTCGGCCCATCGAGTCTGCACCGGCTCTCGGAAAGAGCACCCTACCCAAGGTCAACACCTCCACCCTATCCCCATAACCCAGTAACCCCACCCAACACCAAGGGCAATTTTGGACACTAAGGGCAATTTATCATGGCCAATCCACCTAACCTGCACATCTTTGGACTGTGGGAGGAAACCCACGCACACACGGGGAGGGTGTGCAGACTCCGCATAAACAGTGACCCAAGCCGGAATCGAACCTGGGACCCTGGAGCTGTGAAGCAATTGTGCTAACCACAATGCTACCGTGCTGCCCTAACTTGAATTACTGTTGTGACCTCCTTTCGTAACTTGAGGAAGCCGGCGGTGGTGGAACAAGGATTTATTGAACTATCTACAATACTCTGTCCAGGGCAGTAACTCTCTCCCAATCCAGTCCTTGTTGGGACCGGCTCTTAATAATAATAATAACCTTTTATTTTCACAAGTACGAAGTTACTGTGAAAGCCCCTAGTCGCCACATTCCGGCACCTGTTCGGGTAAGCTGGTACGGGAATTGAACCCGCGCTGCTGGCCTTGTTCTGCATCACAAACCAGCTATCCAGCCCACTGGGCAAAACCAGCCCAGTGTAGTCTTTAAAGAGTTCCAGCTGGGTAGCCTCCGCCGACACTACCTGCGAAGCCCGAATCTCACGAGGAGATTGACAACGGTTCCCCCATGATCCTCGCGGGGGGGGGGGGGGGGGGGGGGTGATGACACTTTCAAAACTTCAGAATATCCCATGGCACCTCACTGTGATATTTCTGGAACCCACCTCTTCATTCACCTGAGGAAGGAGCTGCGCTCCGAAAGCTAATGATTCGAAACAAACCTTTTGAACTTTAACCTGTCATTGCAAGACTTCTTACTGTGTTCACCCCAGTCCAACATCTCCACATCATGTAGGAAATGTGGCAGCCATTTGCACAGGGTGAGGTACCAAAAATGATGATGAGGTAATGATGTATTTTATAAACATTGACTGAGCAATAAATAGTACCGTGGGCATCTGGGAAAACTCATACACTCTAGTTTGAGTATCCTTGGGGTCTTGTATGTCCACCAGAGTGGACAAAGGTTTAATGGCTCATCTGCAGGGCTCCTGCACCAAGCTTTGACATGGGATTTGAACCCACAATCTTCTGGTTCAGAGAGACAAGAGTGCTTTCCAGGGATGGACATGATAATTGGAAGAGAAAGGGTGCTTCTGGGGGGGGGGGGGAGTTGGAGAAAGAAAATGCAGGGAAGCTCCTACTTACAGCCATAACTGTCCTTCACCAAGAGAATTCAGGCGCGTTGGTCACCATGGCAACAACTCGTTGTGAAACCTCGTATTCTGCTCAGTGTATTGCTCAAACACTGGGGCTAGATTCTGTTGAACCTCAGTGATACTCCCTGATCACAATCAGACTGGTGCGAAAATAATCCCAGCGCTTGGATGATTGGCCCAGTGTGACCTCCCCCTCGACAGCTGACCTTCCCTTCCTCAGCTGCCAAACTTTAGATGTTCTATCAGGAAGCCTGTATCCTTAGAAATGATATTGAGACTTTGGTTACTTCCTCTCAGATGTGTTGCATTTATTGCCCATCCCTCGTTGCCCCTTGATGTGGTGGGGGTGAGGCCCTCACATTGAATCATTGCAGTCCGTGTGGTGAAGGTTCGCTCACCATGGTGCTCAGGAGAGAGTTTTTCACCTTTGACCCACTGAAAATGAAGAAATGGGGCTATATGTTCACGTATGGATGGTGTGTCCCTTGGAGGGCATCCATGCAGGCTTTTCCTTTCTCAAGTGCTGGAGGTCACTGGGGCAGGAGGTTCTATCGAAGCTCAACTTTGTTGAGTTTCGATGGACAGCTACTGGACAGGGCGCGACTACCACTGGACGAAGCCAGATGGAAATGGGAGGACGAACTGGGGACAGAGGTGGGATGGGGACTCTGGAGCGAAGCACTGAGCTTCACCTCCTCCTGCGCAAGGCTAAGCCTAATGCAGCTCAAAGTGGTGCACAGAGCGCACCTGACCAGAACCCGAAAGAGCAGGTTCTTCCCGGAGGTGGAGGACAAATGTGAACGGTGCCAGAGGGGCCCGGCCAACCACACCCACCTGTTCTGGGCTTGCCCCAAGCTTGCTGGGTTCTGGACAGCCATCTCCGAGGCAATGTCCAAGGCTGTGGGAGTGAGGGTGGCAATCTTCGGGGTATCAGAACAGCCAAAGAGAGATGACACCCTGCATTTCACTTCCTTGTTTTTAATAAATGTTTTATTAAAGCTTTTCCAACCAATGTTTTTACATCACAAAAATAGAAATACAGATAATAATAAAAATAAAAATAAACAAGAATTATTAAACAAAACAAGGTGGGTGTTGTCTTCCTATAAAACCTACATTATATCAACAGTTCCCCCCCCCACCTGAGCCCCCCCCTCCTGCCCCCTTTGCATGATGCCGCCACCAGCCGGCCCCACGCCACCCCCACCTCCACCATCCACTTCCTAATCATGGCCACATTGGCCGCCCAATAATAGTTGCAGAAGTTCGGCAGCGCCAGTCCTCCCCCCGCCCCCTCCCCGCCCCCGGCTACACTCCAAGAATGCCCGTTTAACTCGCGGGGTTTTATTCACCCACACAAACCCCGTAACAATCCTATCCGCCCGCTTAAAAAAGGGCTTGGGGATGAAAATGGGGAGGCACTGAAGTACGAAGAGGAACCTGGGGAGAACCGTCACCTTCACAGTCTGTGCCCATCTCGCCAAGGAAAGCGGGAGCGTATCCCACCTTTTAAACTCTCCCTCCATCTGCTCCATGAGCCGGGTTAAGTTGAGCCTGTGCAGGGCATCCCAGTTCCTGGCCACTTGTATCCCCAAGTACCGAAAGCTCCTCTCCACTATCTTGAGCAGGAGCTCCCCCAGTCTCTCCTCCTGGCCCCTAGCGTGGACCACGAACAGCTCACTCTTCCCCACGTTCAATTTATACCCCGAGAACCTCCCAAAGTCCCTCAGGATCCGCATGACCTCCCCCATCCCCTTTAGCAGGTCCGAAATGTACAACAACAGGTCATCCGCGTAGAGGGAGACCCGGTGTTTCCCCCCCCCCACCCCCCGCGCACCGGCCCCCTCCAATCCCTTGAAGTCCTGAGCGCAATAGCCAACGGCTCAATTGCCAGGGCAAACAGCAACGGGGACAGGGGACACCCCTGTCTCGTCCCCCGGTGCAGCCTGAAATACTCCGACCTTAGCCGGACACACTCGCTACAGGGGCCTGATACAGCAGCGTGACCCACCCTATGAATCCCTCACCGAATCCAAACCTGCCGAGCGCCTCCCACAAATACTCCCACTCTACCCTGTCAAAGGCCTTCTCCGCGTCCATCGCAGCTACCACTTCCGCATCCCTCCCCCCTCCGAGGGCATCATGATAATATTCAGGAGCCTCCTCACATTCGTGTTCAGCTGCCTGCCCTTAACAAAACACGTCTGGTCCTCCCCAATCACTCCCGGGACACAGTCCTCTATTCTGGTGGCCAGAATTTTTGCTAACATGTCTACATTCAGGAGCGATATCGGCCTGTAGGACCCACACTGAAGTGGATCCTTCTCCTTCTTCAGGATAAGCGAAATCAATGCCGGAAGGAGGGTCCCTCTCTCCTTTGCCTCATTGAAGGTTCTTAGCAGGAGTGGGCTCAGTAGCTCCAAGAACGTCTTATAAAATTGTTATGGGCGAGACGTTTGCAGAACCCCAAAATGTTCCAGCACACTGCAAACACAGACACACACTAGCTCTTTTCAAAACTGCAGAACTAAACTGCAAAATGGCTGACCTGCCTACCCACTTTCAGACATCACTGTTTTCTTAAAGGTACATTGCTTAAACATCCATGTCTTAAAGGTACTCTCACATGACACCTCCCCCAAGAAAAAAAATAAACCATCAACTTCAAGATGGTTTCATTTTTCACTTTTGCACCATCCACTAAGAAATGCACACAGTAAATATACCTTTTTGTTTTTAAAAGAAAACAACACAAGCAAACAGGTATAATAATATAGTCCATTTTTCTTTGTTCTTCTTCCTCCAACCAAAATCCTTCTTGATTGACAGTCCCTTTGAAGAAAGTCTCTGCACGATCCATCCATTCCTCTACTCCTCGGCATTTCTCTTTAGAATCAGATACTTTAGTTCAATCTGACCACAGAGCCCCTTGCAATTCTCCAATACAGGAGCATTGGTGATCACAGCTTTCAGGCAGTCAAATGCCTGTTGAAAGTCCGCTGTCCATTGACATTTTTTAGGTTTCTTTCGTAAGTCCATCAGTGGAGTAATCACGCCACAAAACTTTTGCACAACTGTTCAATCAAATCCACTCATGCTAAGAAATCGCATTATTTCCCTTCATCTTGAGGGTATCGGAAACTCCTCAAGGAAAGTGATTCGGGCTTCTCCAAATTCACTTCCGGCTAGGTTCATCACCAAACCCGCCTCCTGAAGTCGATCGAAGAACTCTATACGATGTTTTAAATGTTCTTTCCATGTCTGGAAGTTGGAAAGAAAAGCAGATTGTCCCATTTTCTCAATGCAATCCTTCAAACGTGGGATAAGATAAGAGTCCGTTCTTGCAACTGCATTCACCTTTCGATAGTCCACATACAATTGTTGGGTACTGTCTGGTTTAGGTACCATCACTATGGGTGAGCTCCATTGGCTGCAACCCACTTCAATTATGCCATTCTTCAGCATACTCTCAATCTCTCTGTTAACCTGTGCTAATTTTAAAGGATTAAGTCTATATGGATGTTGTTTGATAGGAACAGCATTTCCCACATCTACATCATGTATAGCCATTTTAGTACTTCCCAATTTATCTCTACAAACTTGCCCATGTGATATCAATAACTCTTTCAGGTCAGTTAGTTTTTCCTCTGGAAGGTAACTTAACAATTCATCCCAATTTTTAAGAACATCCTCATTTTCCAATTTAATTTGAGGAATGTCAAATTCACAGTCATCTGGATTTGGTTTATCACTTTGAGTTAGAATCATTAAAACCTCCTTTTTCTCTCCTTCCCTTTCAAAGTACCTTAATCAATTTAAACGGTCCTCTTACCACATGGCCAAAAATTAGTTCAAAGGGCTAAATTTGGTAGACTCATTAGGTGCATCTCTAATTGCAAACAATACGAATGGAATTCCTTTATCCCAATCCTCTGGATAATCTTGGCAATACGCCTCAACATTGTCTTTAATGTCTGATGCCACCTTTCTAACGCTCCCTGTGATTCTGGATGGTATGCAGTTGATTTAAATTGTTTTATTCCTAAGATATCCATAACTTCTTTGAATAACTTTGAAGTAAAATTTGATCCTTGATCCGATTGAATTTCTGTGGGTAGTCCATATCTAGTAAAGAATTTAAGTAACTCCTCCACAATCCTTTTAGCTGTAATATTATGCACTGGAATGGCCTCTGGAAACCTAGTAGACACATCCATTACAGTCAAAAGATATTGATTCCCACTTTTTGTTTTAGGAAGCGGTCCTACACAATCGATTAGGACCCTTGTAAAAGGTTCCTCAGATGCTGGAATGGGTATTAAGGGCGCTGGTTTTATCACTGTTTGAGGTTTCCCTATCACTTGACATGTGTGACATGATTGACAAAATTTAACTGCATCTTTATGTAGTCCAGGCCAATAAAAATGTTTCTGGATTTTAGCTTGAGTTTTCCTTATTCCCAAATTACCTCCCACTGGTACTTCACGTGGAACTCGCAACACCTCCTTTCTATACCCTACCGGCAATACTACTTGATGAACTTCTGCCCACTTTTCATCCGCCTGCATGTGTACAGGTCTCCATTTTCTCATCAAGACATCATTTTTACGGTAATAACACTCTGGTATACTCTCAGATTCCTCTTCCGCATATGCTTTCTGATATATCTGTTTTATTTCTACATCTTTCTGTCGTAACTCCGCCAATTTTCCTGAACTAAAAATATCCGTCTCATCCTCCACCTGTTCTTGTTCTTTTTCAACCATCTGATCAAAAATTGTTTCTGATAATTGCCTTTCAACTTCATCTTTACTCTTTGATTTCTCCTCTTATCTTAACCTGTGACTTTGCGACTTTGTTACTACACAATCCGGAAAAATCCCAGGATATTCGTCCTTCAACCCTTCAGTTGACTGATTTTCCACTGGCTTATCAACCACAGTAGGCATCACCCCCATCTGCGATCCAGCTATATCATTACCCAAGATAAACTGTATTCCTGGACAAGATAGTTTCTCTATTACTCCTACTACCACTTCACCACTCTTCACTGGACTTTCCAACCTTACCTTATATAATGGAACGCTACTCCTCTCACCCTGAATTCCACATATCACCACCTTTTCTGGCAACATTCTTCCCAAACTACCTAATTCCCCATCTCTTACCATTAAAGATTGACTAGCCCCTGTATCTCTTAAAATTGTGACTTCTTTACCTGCTCCTCCTGATACACATGAGTAAACTTTACCCACACAAGTAAATTCTTTAAAGACATCTGGCACCTTCTTAACAATTACTTCTTGAACAGGCGGTACAATTGTTTGCACCTCCTTCACTTCCCTTGGGCATTCCTTTACCACTCTAACAAACCCCACTGTCTTATCCTGTTTTACCACATCAGCCTTCCCAGTGCTTTTCTTCAACCACCAACACTGTGACTTTACATGGCCTAGTTTATTACAGTGAAAACATTTGAAACTTTTCATTTCTTTTCAACCCTCCTGGATTTCTTTTTTAATCTGAGGTGCACTCTCTTTATTGTCTCCCATCAGATCATCTTTACCTTTACCACTTGAGTATTTCTCATGTCCCCAGTTTCTATCCCTCACCGGCTGAAACTGATGTCGGAAACCAATCTTTGATTTATGAACTAATTCATAATCATCTGCCATTTCGGCTGCTAATCTCGCAGTTTTAACCCTCTGTTCTTCCACATGAGTTCTCACTACATCAGGAATTGCATTTTTAAACTCCTCCAAAAGTATAATTTCTCTGAGAGCTTCATACGTTTGGTCTATTTTCAAAGCCCTTATCCACCGATCAAAATTACTCTGTTTGATCTTTTCAAACTCCATGTATGTTTGACCAAATTCTTTCCTTAAATTTCTAAACCTTTGTCTGTAAGCTTCAGACACTAGCTCATATGCATTTAAGATGGATTTCTTCACCTCCTCATACGTTCCAGATACGTCCTCCGGTAGTGATGCAAACACTTCACTAGCTCTACCTACCAGCTTTGTTTGAATCAGTAACACCCACATGTCCTGTGGCCATTTCATTTGTTTAGCTACCTTCTCAAATGAAATGAAAAAGGCTTCCACTTCCTTTTGGGTCATACCTTAGCAATGCTTGGACATATTTAAATAGATTTCCACCAAGCCTTCGACTATGACGCTCTTTCTCACTATCCTCATCACTATCATCCAACTGTACGTTTCCCTTTACGTCTGCCAATTTTAACTGATTGTCATGTTTCATGGCAATTTTCTGAAGTTCAGACTCACTCTCTTTATCTTTTTCCCTGATCTGTATCTCTCTTTCTTTTTCTTTTTGTCCTGCTAGGACTATCCTTTCTTTTTTTCCTTTCTTCTCTCCCCCTTTCTTTTTTTTCTCTCTCTCTCTTTCTCTTTCTTTTTCCTCTCCCTCTCTTTCTCTTTCTTTTTCCTCTCTCTCACTTTCTCTTTCTTTTTCCTCTCTCTCTTTCTCTTTCCTTTTCCTCTCTTTCACTCTCGTATGCCAGCCATTTTAATTTTTTCTCATGTTCCATTCGTTTAATTTGCAACTGATTTTTTTTCCATTTCCAATGAGTCAAACTCTATCTCAGGCAACTTTAAATGCTTAGCCACCGCCATAATTACCTCACCTCTTCGCATTTTGTCAAGTAATGTTAACTGCAATGTTCTTGCCAGATCTAACAGTCTGCTTTTCATTTCTGTCCATAAGGTACTACGTGTGACATTCTCCACCCCCAAAAACTTCTGAGCCTCTGAAAGAGCCATTGTTCACAACACTCTCCCCACTTAAACTAAAATACCACACCGGAAAAGCAACAGTCCTTCACTGTCTTTAAGTTCACAAAGGCCAATCCAATTGATAGGCTTTTATCCCCCTCGAGCCCCCAGTTGTTATGGGCGAGGGGTGTTCAGAACCCCATAATGTATCATGGAGTTCAACCTATCTCTCCCTTTAATGTATTTGTTGCTTTTCCTAGCACACGGCTTTTTCCCCAGGTGTGGGATTACAATTATGGACAAGTGGATTTTTAAACACAAAACACTGTTTATTCCATGAACTCAACTTAACGTCTTAAATAAACATTGGATCTCTTAACACCCCTTACTTCAAAGATAACTCAGAAAATATTGCAACAGTAAATAATTCCTTAAAATGTTCCTTCAAACTTCCGAGAGACTTAACACCTTTAAACAAAATCACATCAGGTTAAAGGCTTCACTATTATAAGTTTAAATCACCCAAATGATGCAGAAATAATCTTTCATGGCAGAGATCCAGCTCACTGCAAACACAGACACTCTCCAAGCTCTTTTCAAACTGCAAAACTAAACTGGCAAAACGGCTGACCTGAGCTCAGCCCCACCCACTCTCTGACATCACTGTTTACTTAAAGGTACATTGCTTCAACATCCATGTCTTAAAGGTACTCTCACATGACAAAATTCTACAGGGAAGCCGTCCAGACCCGTGGCCTTGACCGACTGCATGCTTGCCAGCCCCCTGACTACCTCCTCCAACTCAATTGGGGCCCCCAATCCCTCCACCCGCTCTACTTCCACCCTCGGGAACCTCAACCGGTCCATAAATCGCCTCATCCCTTCCCCCTCCCCAGGGGGTTCCGACTCGTATAACTTCACGTAGAACTCCCTGAAGACTTCATTAACCCTCTCTGGGCTCAGCACCATGTTGCCCTCCTTATCCCGCATTCCCCCAATCTCTCTGGCCGCCTCCCTCTTGCGCAGTTGGTGCGCCAGCATCCTACTCGCCTTCTCCCCATACTCGTAGACTGCCCCTTTCACTTTCCTTAACTGCGCCTCCACCTTCCCCGTGGTCAGCAAATCGAACTCCGCCTGAGGTTTCCGGTGTTCGTTCAGCAGCCCCCCCTCCGGGGCCTCCGCGTATCTCCAGTCTATCCGGAGTATCTCTCCCACCAGTCTCTCCCTCTCCGCCCTCTCCTTCTTCTCTCTGTGGGGCCTAATGGAGATTAACTCTCCCCTACTGACCGCCTTCAGAGCCTCCCAAACCACTGCCACCGTCACCTCTCCTGTGTCATTCGCTCCCACATAATTCTCAATGCTCCTCCCTATCCACCCGCACACCTCTTCGTCCGCCAGCAGCCCCACATCCAGTCGACAGAGAGGGCGCTGACCCCGTTCCACCCCCAGTCGCAGGTCCACCCAGTGCGGGGCATGGTCCGAGACCGCAATGGCCTAGTATTCAACCCCCTCCACCCTCGGGATCAGTGCCCTACTCAACACAAAGAAGTCTATCCGCGAATAGACTTTATGGACGTGGGAGGAAAAGAAGAACTCCTTCGCCCTTGGCCGCGCAAACCTCTACGGATACGCACACCCCACCTGGCCCATGAACTTCCACAGGGCCCTGGGCGCCGCCGGCCTCTTTCCCGACCTGGACTTGGAACGGTCCAAAATCGGGTCCAAGACCGTATTAAAGTCCTCTCCCATAATCAGGTTACTTGACTCAAAGTCCGGGATCCTACCCAACACGTGCCTCATGAAGTCTGCATCGTCCCAGTTTGGGCCATACACATTCACTAGCACCACCCGAGCCCCCTGCAGCTTGCCACTCACCATTATGTACCTGCCCCCCTTGTCCGCCACGATACTCCCCGTCTCAACCGCCACTCATTTACTGACCAAAATGGCCACTCCACTGGTCTTTGAGTCTAACCCCGAGTGAAACACCTGTCCAACCCATCCTTTCCTTAGCCTCGTCTGGTCCGCGAGCTTTAAGTGCGTCTCTTGCAACATGGCCACGTCCGCCTTCAACCCCTTCAAATACGAGAACACGCGGGACCGCTTCACCGGCCCATTCAGGCCCCTCACGTTCCACGTGATCAGCCTGGTTGGGGGGTAGCCACCGCCCCCCCCCCCCCCCCCCCCAATCCTGCCGACTAGCCATCTCCATTTTTCGGCCAGCCACGTGCCCCCGCCGCCCGATTCCAGCCCTCCTCTCGGCGGCCCCCCAGCCCGACTCTCCATCCATTCCCCTCACCTAGCACCCCTTCATTCAGCACAGCAGCACCCCCCTCCCCCCAACCCCCCTCCCTCCCCCCCCCCTCTGCCAAGCATCCGCTTAGCTCTGATTTCCCCCCCACTGTGCTTCCGTGAGTCAGCTCACCCATGCTGACCCCGGCCGCTCCCGCCCCTATATGCCGACCCTAAACATGTTGCCTCCTTCGGGCCACGCAACCCCCCCTCCCCCACAGGGTAGAGGTGCAGATGCCAACCGGGACCTTCCCGTGCGCCAGACAACCCGTCCCGGGTGATTCCCGCCCCCTAAAACCAAACCCCTGAAAAACAAAACAAACAACAAAACAACCTACCAAACTGGAGCAGACAAGCAAATAATCTGATGCTTTACCCGCCATCTTACCCCCGGTCCACCCCCCACCCACACATTTCACCCCCAGACAACTGTCCCTTAGTTCAGGTCCAGCTTCTCGTGCCTGATGAAGGACCACGCCTCATCCGGCGTATCAAAGTAGTGGTGCCTGTCCTGGTATGTTACCCAGAGTCTCGCCGGATGAAGGAGCCCAAACGTCACCCCTTTGCTGTGGAGGACCGCCTTAGCCCGGTTGAACCCCGCACGCCTCCTCGTCAGCTCAGCTCCCAAGTCCTGGTAGATGCGGATCTCGCCGTTCTCCCACTTCCTGCTCCGCTCTTTCTTTGCCCACCGCAGGACTCGCTCCCGGTCTGTCAAACGATGAAACCGTATCACCATCGCCCTCGGTGGCTCGTTCACCCTCGGCTTTCCAGCGAGAACCCTGTGCGCCCCACCCAGCTCCAAGTGCCACGGAAAGGCCCCCGCGCCCATCAGCGTCCCCAATATTGTGGTCACGTACGTGTTTGCGTCCGCCCCCTCCGCTCCTTCGGGAAGGCCCAGGATCCGCAGATTATGGCTCCGAGACCTGTACTCAAGGTCATCTAGCCTCTCTTGCCATCTCTTATGTAGCACCTCGTGCGCCTCCACTTTCACCGCCAGGCCCAGGATCTCGTCCTCATTCTCCGCCATCTTCCTCCTCACCTCCTTGATCTCCTTCTCCTGCGCCTTCTGGGTCACCTAAATCTTCTCCAAGGAGGCCAGCAACTCCGTTTTAAGCTCCATAAAGCAGCTTTTAAAGAATTCTTGTTGTTCTTTGGCCCACGGGGGCCACACCTCCCAATCTTCTCCGGCCGCCATTTTGTTTTCCCGGACCTTCTCTACCTTCTTCCCCGCGTTTGCACGTCTGCCGGTCCCACTCCTCGTTCTCTCCATGCAGCCCCGGGGGGGGAACCTCTCCCGCAGCCGTTCCCACACCGGTCTCAGCCTCCAAATGCCGCCGCCGTCCTCTTCAGCGGCCCGAAACACCGACCTCGGCGGGAGCGGCCGTGAACGCGCGGCCCAGCAGGTCATGGCCGCCGCCGGAAGCTCGGCTTTCACTTCCTTAATCGCACGCCGGCGAATCCAGCTGAGCTGCCGATCAGCAGCACCACCAACAGCTGCAGGCCGGCTGACAGACATGGTGGACTTTCCCCACTTGGAGAAGGCCAAGTACGCCATCCGAGGGTCGGAAGAGGGGCTTCCACAAACCGTGGGAGCAGTTCACCCAAAGCATGGAGAAGATATACCAAGAAAGATGTATGGAAATAAAAAACTGTATAAATTGTAAATACAAAAGTTTCACTCTGTAAAATTGAAAAATGCGAATAAAAACATTAAAACAAAACGTTGTTGAGTTTCTGCCTGAATATATTTGGTGGTAGGGCTGTCGTAGGGGTAACCACGCTATAGCCTGTGGACCTTTACAAGCCTCTCTCGCACTCTGCCACTCTCTATTTCTTGCTCTCAGAATGTCAGTGTCGGTCGGTCTCCTGCTCCCTCATTCGGACACATTTCTATTTGTTCTCTCTCACACACAGTCCATGTCCAAATGCAGTAAGACCTGGACAATATTCAGGCTTGGGCTGGCAGGTAGCAAGTAACATTTGTGCCATACAAGAGAGTTGACATTCAGTGGCACTGCCATCACTGGATCCCCCACAATCAACAGCCTGGGGGTTACCAATGACCATGGGCTGAATTGGACTAACTACTCTGGCTGGAGGCTGGGAATCCTGCCGAGAGTAACTCACCTCCTGACTCGCCAAAGCCTCTTCACCATCTGCAAGGCACAAGCCAGGAGTGTGGCAGAATCTCCCCACTTGCCTGAATGTGTGCAACTCCAACACTACTCAAGGAGGTCGACCATGGTGGCGCAGTGGATAGCACTGCTGCCTCACGGCGCCGAGGTCCCAGGTTCGATCCCGGCTCCGGGTCACTCTCCGTGTGGAGTTTGCACATTCTCCCTGTGTTTGCGTGGGTTTCGCCCCCACAACCCAAAGATGTGCAGGTTAGGGGGATTGGCCACGCTAACTTGCCCCTTAATTGGAAATAATTAATTGGGTACTCTAAATTTATTTGAAAAAAAAGAAGAAAAAAAAGGTCGACCCCATTCAAGACAAAGCAGCCCGTTTGATTGGCATCCCTTCCACAAACAGTAACTCCCTCCACAACCAGTGCACAGTAGCAGCCGTGTGTACCACCTATAAGATGCACTGCAGGATCTCACCAAGACTCCTCCAACAGCACCTTCCAAACCCACGACCACCACCATCTCGAAGGACAAGGGTACCTGGGATGACCACCCCTTCAAGCCACACACCATCCTGACCTGGAACTACATTGTGTTCCTTCACTGTCACTGGGTCAAACTCCTGAAGCTCTCTCCCTCAGCATTGTGGGTGTACCTACAACACATGGACTGCAGCGGTTTCAGAAGGCAGCTCACCTCTACCTTCTCAAGGGCAATTAGGGATGGGAAATGTTCTTTGTTCTTTCAGGAAGTGCTGAGGGCTTTGGCCAAGGTTGGTATCATGACTGGTACAGGCTTGGGGGGGGGGGGCGGAAGGGCCTGTTCCTGTGTTGTATTGTTCTTTGTTGTTTGAACGCTGGCCATCCAGCGAAGCCCACATCCCGTTTCTTTCAGCAACTCTTATTGTCAAGCCCTCCCTAATAATCTCACTTTCTCTCACATGCTCTCGCTCTCTCTCTCTTGGCCTCTCACACATTCTCACTGCACCTCATTCTCTGTCGTGCAATTGTGCCTCACCTTGCTAACCCCCCCTCACACACAGACACACACACACACACACCCTCTTTCTCAATGTGAAAATTGGGAAGGATGTAAATCGGGAACGGAATTCCCAGCGTCCGAATCTTACCAGATGTTAAAAGTTTTTAAAAAAATGTAGAGTACCCAATTATTTATTTTTTTCAATTAAGGGGCAATTTAGCGCGGCCAATCCACCTAACCTGCACATCTTTGGGTTGTGGGGTTGAAACCTATGCAGACATGTGCAAACTCCACACGGACAGTGACCCAGGGCCGGGATTCGAACCCGGGTCCTCAGCGCCGCATGCACAGTGCTAACCACTGCCCCACCGTGCTGCCTTTAGATGTTGAAAGTTAAAAATCCTCCCAGCATCACTGAAACCAATCAAACACTCAGCCAGCCACATTCCACAGAACAACGCCTCCAGTTTTAATGCAATCGCTGAGAATGGCGTTGATATCGCCATGCCAACAACGACAAGCCACCTGCTCAAATTATTCCAGAGAATTAAACCCGCTCTGAGGGACTATTAGCGCTGAAGTGGGCTGTTCCTGAGCCAAACCTTGGAGCTCCATCAGTACGGGAATGATGTCAGATCATTGGTGCTGAATCAGTGATGTCAGTGGATTCCTGTCGATATCTATCCTTCAACTAACACTCGTAAAGCAGATCAGAGCAAAGGCTGGAAAGGCTGGAAAAACTCAGCATGTCCCCGCTGGTGCCTGCTCCGCCATGTCATACAAGTATTTAACATCAACTCCACTTTATCCCACAACCTTGATTCACTTAGTGCCCTAAAATCTATCACACTCTGGGGCGACATTCTCCGACCCCCCGCCGGGTCGGAGAATCGCCGGGGGCTGGCGCGAATCCTGCCCCCGCCGGTTGCCGAAGTCTCCGGCAACGGAGATTCGGCGGGGGCGAGAATCGCGCCGCGCCGGTTGGCGGGCCCCCCCGCTCGATTCTCCGGCGCGGATGGGCCGAAGTCCCGCCGATAAATTGCCTGTCCCGCCGGCGTAAATTGAACCACCTACCTTACCGGCGAGACAAGGCGGCGCGGGCGGGCTCCGGGGTCCTGGGGGGGGCGCGGGGCGATCTGGCCCCGGGGGGTGCCCCCACGGTGGCCTGGCCCGCGATCGGGGCCCACCGATCCGCGGACGGGCCTGTGCCATGGGGGCACTCTTTCCCTTCCGCCTCCACCACGGTCTCCACCATGGCGGAGGCGGAAGAGACTCCCTCCAATGCGCATGCGCGGGAATGCCATCAGCGGCCGCTGACGCTCCCGCGCATGCGCCGCCCGGAGATGTCATTTCCGCGCCAGCTGGCGGGGCACCAAAGGCCTTTTCCGCCAGCTGGCGGGGCGGAAATTCGTCCGGTGCCGACCTAGCCCCTCAAGGTTGGGGCTCGGCCCCCAAAGATGCGGAGCATTCCGCACCTTTGGGGCGGCGCGATTCCCGTCTGATTGGTGCCGTTTTGGGCGCCAGTCGGCGGACATCGCGCCGTTTCGGGAGAATTTCGCCCTCTATCTCAACCTTGAATATACTCAACCACTCAGCATCCCCAACACTCTGGAGCAAATAATTCCAAAGATTCGCAACCGTTTGATTGAAGAAACTTCTCATCTCAGTCCTAAATAATAATAATCTTTATTAGTGTCACAAGTAGACTTACATTAACACTGCAATGAAGTTATTGTGAAAATCCCCTGGTCGCCACACTCCGGCGCCTGTTCGGGTACACCGAGGGAGAATTCAGAATGTCCAATTCACCTGACAGCACGTCTTTCAGGACTTGTGGGAGGAAACCGGAGCACCCGGAGGAAACCCACGCACACACGGGGAGAACGTGCAGACTCCGCACAGACAGTGACCCAAGCTGGGACCCTGGCGCTGTGAAACAACAGGGCTAACCACTGTGCCACTGTGCCACCCACTGATCGGCCCCCTTACCCTGAGACTGTGACCGCTACATCAGGCCTCTCCAGCCAGGGAAAGCAGTACGTCAGCTTGTAAGCATCTTATCCTGCTAAAAAATATAGGGCAGGATTCTCCAACCCCGCGCCGGGTCGGAGAATCGCCGGTGGACGGGGGAGGGTGACGCGATTCACGCGACACCGCCCCGAAGCCAGTCCGCCGATTCTCTACGCGGACCCCCCGGCGATTCTCCGCGCGCGATCGGCCAAGTGCCCGCCGAGTCCCACCGGCGCCGTGTTGCGTCGGGGCCGGCGCGGAGAAGGCAACTAGCATGCATGCGTGAACTCACACCGGCCGCAGCACGCATGCACGGAACCGCAGCGCCCGTTCTGACGCCCGTATCGGCAGCTGTCTGCATTTACAACAGCGTCAAAACTCAGCCTCAGGATCAGAGAATCCCACCCATAAGTTTAAAGTAAGCACTCATTCAAAACCCATTCACTTGCATTGAGTTAAAATCAGACCCAAGCCTCGATGGGAATGGCCGAAAGGAAAAGAATGCTGGAAGTCTGATATAAAAATGCCAAAACTCCCTGTGTGGGCCTTTCAGATGCTGACAGGAGATGTCAATGCTTCACATCTAAACCTTTCCATCACAGAACACAAGATTCTGATAAAGTGACATGACTCAGAGCTTTAACCTGTCTCATGCTCTGCTCAGCTGCAGTGCGTTCCCAATTGCTAACAGAACATCTCCTGGAAGAAGGCGAGAGGAGAGAGAGCTATCTGACACTAATTTCCAGTTCTCAATAAATCACACACACTTAATGGACCAGTCAGAGTACACTGGAGTCAATAGCTCAATGTAATTATTCAATGCCAGATAGATGTAGTCTCTGTTTAAGGTCACACTTGATTGCATGTAACATAGATCAAACTCAACCTGCCAATTAAATTTAGTCCTAACGAACCTCAATATTTATTCAGCTTGCAAGTTTTAAATCTAATATGAAACGCTTGATATTGACATTGTGAGGCACAAGACATGATTCCAAATCAAAGCAGCAAATTAATGCATAAAGCTGTTTAAGAATGGGAAGAGGTCGGAGAATTTAACTGCCTGTGGGGTTTTGCTCAGGGAATGTGCGTATTGGGCACATAGGAGTTGTGATAACTGATGGACTTTAAAAGATGATTGTGTTTCCTTCAATTCAAGGAAAAATGGAACCGTTTCAGAGGGAGCTGTGATCTCCAACAAAATATGCGTAGAGACAAGCCCATGTGACCTGCTTGCTATGGAGACAGGGGGCGGGATTCTCTGGTACGTCGGCCTCTTGTTTCTCGGCCGCGGGCCGTTCGCACGCGGTGGAATTCTACCTTCCAAACGATGGTCAGTGGGATTTCCCATTGTGACCACCCCATCCCACACCCCCGCCGTGAAACTCGCTGGTGCGACTGTGCTGCTGCCGGGAATATTGAATCGCAACAGCCAGAGAATTCTGGTCAGAAACTCAAATCAAAATGCACTGAAAGGAAGGAGCAAGTTCGAGCACAGCTGGACACAGAGTGGGGGGGCACCTGGCGTTTGCTGCACCCAAACCCAGATCGCAGTGTTTGATGGAGGTGATGGCGATATACCCAACGAGCCGGTGGGAGACCCGTGGTCTACCTTTTAGGGGTGTGGTAGTATGCATTAGGGGTCATGTGGGACTGTGAAGCCGTGATGCCATTGGCTGACAGATCCCGGGTCCTGGTTGGCTGTTGATCTCTAGCTCCGCCCTGAAAGGCGGAGTATAAGAACCAGGAGTTCTCCTCGCAGCTCCAGTCTGTTGCTGAACTGCGGGGAACAAGTCACGCTTAATAAAGCCTCATCGACTTCATCTCTCCTCGTCTCTCGTAAGTCATTGTGCGCTACAATTTATTAAGCGTGCTTAAAGGACTATGGAGCTCAGGATCGCCCCGGAATGCCTGAGGATCAGCCCCCACGCAGTGAACCCGGCAGCAATTTTTAAACACTGGCAGACTTGTTTCGAAGGCTACCTCCAAACGGCCCCCGGCCGGATCACAGAAGACCAGAAACTGCAGGTCCTGCATTCGAGGGTAAGCCCGGAAATTTTCCCTCTCATTGAAGACGCAGAGGATTTCCAGACGGCGTTCGCAGCACTAAAGAGCGTCTACGTTCGCCCAGTGAACCAGGTCTACGCACGCTACCAACTCGCAACGAGACGGCAAAGTCCTGGAGAATCGCTAGACGAATTCTACGCCGCGCTGCTAATTTTGGGACGGGCCTGCAGCTGCCCGCCGGTAAACACGGCTGAACACACGGACATGTTAATTCGCGATGCGTTTGTGGCAGGTATGAACTCTCCCCAAATCCGCCAAAGACTGTTAGAAAAAGAGTCGCTCGGACTCTCAGAGGCACGGGCCCTTGCAGCTTCCCTAGATGTGGCCGCGCAAAACGCCCGCGCGTACGGCCCCGACCGCGCGGCAGCCCCTTGGGCTCCGTGGAACCCCGTCGCGGCAAACCACCCCCCCCCACAGGCTTGCGCGGTTAAAGCGGCAGATCATCCCGGGGGGGCACGCTGCTATTTCTGCGGCCAAGCGAAACACCCCCGGCAGCGCTGCCCGGCCCGCGCAGCGATTTGCAAGAGCTGCGGCAAAAAGGGCCATTTCGCAGCTGTGTGCCGGTCCCGGGGGGTCGCCGCTGTCCCCGGAGAAGAAAGAGTCCAGCGCATCCCAAACGCTCCCCAACCGCCCCCCCCAGCGCCCCATGTGCGACCCGCAGGCGCCGCCATTTTGGGTCCCGGCCACCACGAGGGGAGGATGGGCGCCGCCATCTTGTGACCCCCCAGCCATGTGCGATGCATGGGGGCAGCCATTTTGTCCAGCCCCGCCGCCATCTTGGGACCCCCCAGCCATGTGCGATGCATGGGGCGGCCATTTTGTTCACCCCCGCCACCATCTTGGACGACAACAATGGACCCCAGCATCGACGGCTCCACGGGGTTCGAAGAAGACGCTGAGACACTGCGACCACGTCTGGCCTCGGTGACGCTGGACCAAGCACGGCCCCGGACGCTCCAGACGACGACAACAACGGTGCTGATCAACGGACACGAGACACCATGCCTGATCGACTCCGGGAGCACAGAAAGCTTCATCCACCCCGACACGGTAAGACGCTGTTTTTTGACCATCCGTCCCAGTGCGCAAAAGATTTCCCTAGCTGCAGGATCCCACTCCGTACAGATCAAAGGGTTCTGCACAGTGACCCTAACGGTGCAAGGGAGGGAGTTTAAAAACTACAGGCTCTACGTCCTTCCCCAACTCTGCGCGCCCACATTACTGGGATTAGACTTCCAGTGCAACCTGCAGAGCCTAACATTCCAATTCGGCGGCCCAATACCCCCACCCACTATCCGTGGCCTCGCAACCCTCAAAGTTGAACCCCCATCCTTGTTTGCAAACCTCACCCCGGATTGCAAACCCGTCGCCACGAGGAGCAGACGGTACAGCGCCCAGGACCGGACATTTATTCGGTCCGAAGTCCAGCGGTTGCTGAAGGAAGGCATAATCCAGGCCAGCAATAGTCCCTGGAGAGCACAGGTGGTAGTAGTAAAGACAGGGGAGAAGCAAAGGATGGTCATAGACTATAGCCAGACCATCAACAGGTACACACAGCTAGATGCGTACCCTCTCCCCCGCATATCCGACATGGTCAATCGGATTGCCCAATATAAGGTCTTCTCCACCGTGGACCTCAAGTCCGCCTACCACCAGCTCCCCATCCGCCCAAGTGACCGCAAGTACACAGCCTTCGAGGCAGACGGGCGATTATACCACTTCCTAAGGGTCCCATTTGGCGTCACAAGCGGGGTCTCGGTCTTCCAACGGGAGATGGACCGAATGGTTGATCAACACGGGTTGCAGGCCACGTTCCCGTATCTCGACAACGTAACCATCTGCGGCCACGATCAGCAGGACCACGACGCCAACCTCCAAAAATTCCTCCAGACCGCTAAAGCCTTGAAACTCACATACAGCGAGGACAAGTGCGTGTTTAGCACAAATCGGCTAGCCATCTTGGGATATGTAGTGCGCAATGGGATAATAGGCCCCGACCCCGAACGCATGCGCCCCCTCATGGAATTTCCCCTCCCCCACTGCTCCAAAGCCCTGAAACGCTGCCTGGGGTTCTTTTCATATTACGCCCAGTGGGTCCCCCAGTACGCAGACAAGGCCCGCCCCCTAATACAGACCACGGCTTTCCCGCTGTCGACAGAGGCTCGCCAGGCCTTCAGCCGCATCAAAGCGGATATCGCAAAGGCCACGATGCGCGCCATCGACGAGTCCCTCCCCTTCCAGGTCGAGAGCGACGCCTCCGATGTAGCTCTAGCGGCCACCCTTAACCAAGCGGGCAGACCCGTGGCCTTTTTCTCCCGAACCCTCCACGCCTCAGAAATCCGCCACTCCTCAGTGGAAAAGGAAGCCCAAGCCTTAGTGGAAGCTGTGCGACATTGGAGGCATTACCTGGCCGGCAGGAGATTCACTCTCCTCACTGACCAACGGTTGGTAGCCTTCATGTTCGATAATGCACAGAGGGGCAAAATTAAAAATGACAAGATCTTAAGGCGGAGGATCGAGCTCTCCACCTTCAACTACGAGATCTTGTACCGTCCCGGAAAGCTGAACGAGCCGTCCGATGCCCTATCCCACGGCACATGTGCCAACGCACAAATAAACCATCTCCAAACCCTCCACGAGGACCTCTGCCACCCGGGGGTCACTCGGTTCTACCATTTTATAAAGTCCCGCAACCTCCCCTACTCCATGGAGGAGGTCCGTACAGTTACCAGGAACTGCCACATCTGCGCAGAGTGCAAACCGCACTTTTTCAGGCCAGATAGAGCGCACCTGATCAAGGCTTCCCGTCCCTTTGAACGCCTCAGTCTGGATTTCAAAGGGCCCCTCCCCTCCACCGACCGCAACACATACTTCCTGAACGTGGTGGACGAGTACTCTCGTTTCCCTTTCGCCACCCCCTGCCCCGACATGACAGCGGCCACAGTTATTAAAGCCCTTAACACCATATTCACACTGTTCGGTTGCCCCGCATATATCCATAGCGACAGGGGGTTCTCCTTCATGAGTGACGAGCTGCGCCAGTTCCTGCTCAGCAAGGGTATAGCCTCGAGCAGGACGACCAGCTACAACCCCCGGGGGAACGGGCAAGTAGAGAGGGAGAACGGCACGGTCTGGAAGACCGTCCTACTGGCCCTACGGTCCAGGGATCTCCCAGTTTCACGGTGGCAGGAGGTCCTCCCGGACGCTCTCCACTCTATCCGGTCGCTGCTGTGTACTACCACTAATCAAACGCCTCATGAGCGCCCCCTTGTCTTCCCCAGGAAGTCCTCCTCTGGAACGTCGCTGCCGACCTGGCTGGCGGCCCCAGGACCCATCTTGCTCCGGAAACATGTGCGGGCGCACAAGTCGGACCCGTTGGTCGAGAGGGTTCACCTCCTTCACGCGAACCCGCAGTACGCCTACGTGGCGTACCCCGACGGCCGACAGGACACGGTCTCCCTGCGAGACCTGGCACCCGTCGGCAACACGCACACCCCCCCGACACCAATCACCCCCTCCCTGCCCGCGACCGCCCCCTTCCTGGGAGGATCGGTCCTCCTCCCATGTCCGACCAGGAGTGAAGCAGAAGCAGACACCGTAAAGCTCCCGGAGACGACAACGCTGGAACAGGCACCTGCACCACCACCGGGGCTGAGATGATCGACAAGGAAGACCAGACCGCCCGCTCGACTCGTGGAATTGGTGTAACACAAGAATGTTGTGGACTTTAGCGAGAATGTTTTTTTTCTTCTTACGAATATTGTAAATAGTTCACAAACCCTGTACATAGCCCAGTGTAGGGCAAAGTGTAGGGCACTGTAATGACATGCAAAAAGTTTTTTTCCTCCCAGGACCAGCCTTGTAAACCCCTACCACCATGCGAAGCACCACCCCGCCGGGTTCATTTTTAACAAGGGGTGAATGTGGTAGTATGCATTCGGGGTCATGTGGGACTGTGAAGCCGTGATGCCATTGGCTGACAGATCCCAGGTCCTGGTTGGCTGTTGATCTCTAGCTCCGCCCTGAAGGCGGAGTATAAGAACCAGGCGTTCTCCCCGCAGCTCCAGTCTGTTGCTGAACTGCGGGGAACAAGTCACGCTTAATAAAGCCTCATCGACTTCATCTCTATTCGTCTCTCGTAAGTCATTGTGCGCTACAAGGGGAAACCAATCTCATCATGTGTCACTCGGGCACTTGACAGGACGGCAATGGGCCTTCTCTGAGGTCAAGGGGTTAAAGTCTGAGCATGAGCAGCCAGCCACTCAGAGGTCAGCAGCGCTATTGAATAGAACATAGAACATAGAACAATACAGCGCAGTACAGGCCCTTCGGCCCACGATGTTGCACCGAAACAAAATCCATCACTATGGATACCAATCCTACACTATGCCATTATCATCCATATGTTTATCCAATAAACTTTTAAATGCCCTCAATGTTGGCGAGTTCACTACTGTAGCAGGTAGGGCATTCCACGGCCTCACTACTCTACTCTTTGCGTAAAGAATAGCAATGAGGATGTACACATGTGGGATGCTCAACAGTGCAGAAGGCCATTTAGCTCAATGAGCACCTCTGAAAGGGCACCCGATCTTTGGCCCATTCCCCCGCCCTAACCCTGTGACCCCGTAACCCCACCTCACCTACACATCTTTGAACACGAAGAGACAATTTAGCATGGCCAAGCATGACCCCAGACTGTCGTGGAGACCTGAGGTCTGGACCGTTCTGATGGGCCATTCCGGAGGGTCTCCAGAATCCTAGGGCCTGCTGCACCCTTCATGACATCACGCAGCAGCGGGGCGACATGCGAGAGGAGGAGGAAGAATGGCAGGCCTCATCTGATGAGGGAGGGCGAGGATGGTGCCCTGGAGGATCCGGGTGTGGAGCCTGGGCCGGCACAGCAGGCCAACGTGTGACCCAGGGCCCACCGCACACGACAACGTCACCATCTCCTGATTTACCAACTCGAGGGCCTGCCCAGCGGCAGCTCCCCCGCCCTGTCCCGCCACAGGGCAGAGGATGATGACCATTCACTGCGAGATGAGCTCTGGTGCTCCTCATTGTCTGACAAAGTCTGACTCCTGTCTTTTAGATAACACACCACTGTCCACCCCGGCGATCCCTGGGTGTATTTTGTTTTATTCGTTCTTGGGATGTGAGCGTCGCTGGGCTGGGTCAGTATTTGTTCCCCATCCCTAATTGCCCTTGAGCTGAGTGGCGTACTTGGCCATTTCAGTGCGGACAGTTAAGAGTCAACCCCATCGCTGGGTGGGTCTGGAGTCACGTGTAGGCCTGACCCAGTAAGGACGGCAGATTTCCTTCCCTGAAGGACATGAGTGAACCAGATGGGTTTTTACGACAATCGACAATGGTTTCATGCTCACCTTTAGACTTTTAATTCTAGATTTTTATTGAATTCAAATTTCCATCTGCCAAGGCGGGACTTGAACCGGGGACCCCGGAGCATTAGCCTGGGTCTTTGGATCACTAGTTCAGTGACAATAACATTACGCGACTGCCTACCCATAATGTAATAGAACATAGAACATGACAGCGCAGTACAGGCCCTTCGGCCCTCGATGTTGCGCCAACCTGTGAAACCACTCTAAAGCCCATCTACACTATTCCCTTATTGTCCATATGTCTATCCAATGACCATTTGAATGTCCTTAGTGTTGGCGAGTCCACTCCTGTTGCAGGCAGGGCATTCCACACCCTTACTACTCTCTGAGTAAAGAACCTACCTCTGACATCTGTCCTATATCTATCTCCCCTCAATTTAAAGCTGTGTCCCCTCGTGCTAGACAGCACCATCCGAGGAAAAAGGCTCTCACTGTCCACCCTATCCAATATAATGAAATGGGGACTCCTTCGCATGGGCCCCAAGATCTTGGAGGGGGGTGGGGGTGGAAGCATTGGTGGGAGATGGTGAATAGTTTGGGCTCATTCAGTGGGTGTGCTGTCATGCGAGGCAGCCTCCCACGGCATGCGGCCTGTCACTTTTAGGTGAGGACGTACACATGTGGGATGTTCATGTCTCCGAGCCGCCCTCGGCCACCGCCGCCTCCCTCCCCCGCCAACGGCCACTGCCCAGCACACAGCTCCATCGCAGCCTCCCCACCAGTGGGATAGAGGTGAGAGGAAAACCGGGTGAATTAATCAAAAGTGTTTAACGGTGCATATTTACAGCTTATGTATCCTTCCCCCTGATTATGTAAGATCGACTGTACCCATGCCAACTTAGATGTAGTCTATCTTTTGTGCTCTGCTGCTCCGTCTACGTTTGCCCCAAACAATCACATCAGGAGTGCAGGTGGCCTGTTGCTTCTCTCGCTTTCTGCCCTGTGATGCCCCTGGTAGCTGTCCTCTGGTGGGCCTGGGCCTGGATGAGCCTAGCCGACTTCTGGGTGTCACACGTGATGATGATCACCATGTTCTGTCCGCTGCCCAGTCGATGCACCAATGTCAGGTGGTCAGGGCTGAGGGCATCGAGAGAACATAAGAACATAAACTAGGAGCAGGAGTCGGCCATCTGGCCCCTCGAGCCTGCTCCGCCATTCAATGAGATCATGGCTGATCTTTTGTGGACTCAGCTCCACTTTCCGGCCCGAACACCATAACCCTTAATCCCTTTATTCTTCAAAAAACTATCTATCTTTGTCATAGATTACCATAGAATTTACAGTGCAGAAGGAGGCCATTCGGCCCATCGAGTCTGCACCGGCTCTTGGAAAGAGCACCCTACCCAAGGTCAACACCTCCACCCTATCCCGATCCCCATAACCCAGTAACCCCACCCAACACTAAGGGCAATTTTGGACACTAAGGGCAATTTATCATGGCCAATCCACCTAACCCGCACATCTTTGGACTGTGGGAGGAAACCGGAGCACCCGGAGGAAACCCACGCACACACGGGGAGGATGTGCAGACTCCGCACAGACAGTGACCAAAGCCGGAATCGAACCTGGGACCCTGGAGCTGTGAAGCAATTGTGCTATCCACAAGGCTACCGTGCTGCCCTTTTTTGGTTAGAGGAGGGGGTAGGGAGGGAAACACTGAAGAAGTGTTTCGGGTTTAAGTGTCACTTGACAACAGCTCCTCCACAAGCCACCTTCAAGTTAGGGTGCTTGTCTTCACTTGAACAGCTAGGGTCTCTTTCTCAGGTACACCTTCAGGTTAGGATGAGCACAACAGACGTATGCAAATTGCTCCCGCAACAGCCAATCAGAAGCTCCACTCTACTGCCCTCTGCTGCATGTCCACCTGTGACTGGGCCCTCCTGTCCTGCACCTCAGCCTTGGACGGCACAGTATGCTCCAAGCTTGGATATACTGACCCATGGCTCTGACCTATTGCCCCAGGCCTTCCACCGTAGATGCCACACTTCCAGTGTTGACCAGAGTATTCTCGGCAACTTTTCCTGCACCTGAAGGCGATTGGACACCTCCAGCTGTTCTTGCAGGTGTTGGAAAGTTGCTGACACCCCTTCCTTTGAATCCTGGCTCTGAATCTTCATCTGCACCAGTGATGGGATCATATATTTCAGAGGCGCGACATCGAATTGGAGACAGTTGTTTCCTGAGGCTAGGCAGCCCTCCAGCTGTGCACTACCTCAGGAATCCCAGCCTCCACCTGATGTGCTGGGCAGAGGGTTACCCAGGAACCTGATCACTAACATAACCCCCCCAAGGTGATAATCTCTGCGATGGTGGAGGTTACAGATGAAAACTGTGCCAAGGAGCTGGTATCTTCCCTGAGGCCATGCTCTGGGCTGTAATGAGGGTCTGGATGAGGGGCAGCGATGGCAGACATCCTGGCCTCGTCTGATGAGGGTCATGGAAGACCAAAGGCACGGGGGGGGGGGGGGGCCCAGATATTGGGAAGTACAGGTCTGTGAGGGGGGATAGATTCACTGGTGGTGGGGATTCGAAGTTGCATTGGACTCTCATTTTCGCACCGCATGTCGAACTCCATGTCAACCACCGCCCTCTCCTCCATCTCCCCCGCAAATTCCATGGCCCTTTCCCGAAAGGCGGTGTGGACCCAAATCTCTGGGATGCCCCCACCCATCGTCTGATGCTGCCTCCAGTTACGAGCCAGCTTTATCCTTGGGGACACATAAATGACTTAGTGAGTTGCCAGCACGCCAGGTTTATAGGGGGGTTTCTAATTGGTAGCATGTTTGAGAAAGGCTCCTGGCCAAAGAGGGTAGGGCATGTGTTGGGGTTTCCTGGAGGGTGGGTTCTGAGGGACATGCTGGCAGATAGGGTGTGATTGGCATATAGGGGCAGATGTGAGGGGTCAAGGATAGGTGTGATGCCAGGGGCACACAGGTGGTTACTCACCCGAGCTACTTGAAGGAGGTGTTCAGCTTGGTCCTGCATTGCATGCTGTCCTCTTGGAGAGGTTGTCAGCACCCCCTGCACCTGCGACCCACACCCAGGTGTTGATCATTATACATGGCCGCTGTCTCAGCTGCTGCTGGGAAGAGGGTTTCTCGTACCTCCTCGACGACGTACAGCATCCTGTTCATTTCAACATCCAGAAACCTGGGAGCGACTCTTTTAGCTGCTATCCTGTGGGCTGTTTTGAGAGTGTGGGCTGTGTTGTGAGTTTGGACTGTGTTGAGACTGTGGGCTGTGTTGAGAGTGTGGGTTGTGTTGAGAGTGTGGGCTGTGTTGAGAGTCTGGGTTGTGTTGAGAGTGTGCGCTGTGTTGAGAGTCTGGGTTGTGTTGAGAGTGTGGGTTGTGTTGAGAGTGTGGGCTATGTTGAGAGTGTGGGCTGTGTTGAGAGTGTGGGCTGTGTTGAGAGTATGGGCTGTGTTGAGAGTATGGGTTGTGTTGAGAGTGTGGGCTGTGTTGAGAGTGTGGGCTGTGTTGAGAGTATGGGCTGTGTTGAGAGTGTGGGCTGTGGTGTGAGTTTGGACTGTGTTGAGAGTGTGGGCTGCGTTGAGAGTATGGGCTGTGTTGTGGGCTGTGTCGAGTGTGTGGACTGTGTTGCGAGTGTGGGTTGTGCTGAGAGTGTGGACTGCGTTGAGAGTGTGGGCTGTGTTGAGAGTGTGGGATGTGGTGTCAGTTTGGACTGTGTTGAGAGTGTGGGCTGCGTTGAGAGTGTGGGCTGTGTTTAGAGTATGGGTTGTGTTGAGAGTGTGGGCTGCGCTGAGAGTGTGGGCTGTGTTGAGAGTGTGGGATGTGGTGTGAGTTGGACTGTGTTGAGAGTGTGGGCTGCGTTGAGAGTGTGGGCTGCGTTGAGAGTGTGGGCTGTGTTGAGAGTGTGGGCTGTGTTGAAAGAGTGGGCTGTGTTAAGAGTGTGGGCTGTGTTGAGAGTGTGGGCTGTGTTGAGAGTGTGGGCTGTGGTGAGAGTTTGGACTGTGTTGAGAGTGTGGGCTGCGTTGAGAGTGTGGGCTGTGTTGTGGGATGTGTTGAGAGTGTGGGCTGTGTTGTGGGCTGTGTCGAGTGTGTGGACTGTGTTGCGAGTGTGGGTTGTGCTGAGAGTGTGGGCTGCACTGAGAGTGTGGGCTATGTTGAGAGTGTGGGATGTGTTGAGAGTGTGGGATGTGGTGTTAGTTGGACTGTGTTGAAAGTGTGGGCTGCGTTGAGATTGTGGGATGTGTTGAGAGTGTGGGCTGTGTTGAGAGTGTGGGCTGTGTTGAGTGAGTGGGCTGTGTTAAGAGTGTGGGCTGTGCTGAGAGTGTGGGCTGTGGTGTGAGTTTGGACTATGGTGAGAGTGTGGGCTGTGTTGAGAGTGTGGGCTGTGGTGTGAGTTTGGACTGTGTTGAGAGTGTGGGTTGTGTTGAGAGTGTGGGCTGTGTTGAGAGTGTGGGCTGTGTTGAGAGTGTGGGCTGTGTTGAGAGTGTGGGCTGTGGTGAGAGTTTGGACTGTGTTGAGAGTGTGGGCTGTGTTCTGGGCTGTGTTGAGAGTGTGGGCTGTGTTGTGGGCTGCGTCGAGTGTGTGGACTGTGTTGCGAGTGTGGGTTGTGCTGAGAGTGAGGGCTGCGTTGAGAGTGTGGGCTGTGTTGAGAATGTGGGATGTGGTGTGAGTTTGGACTGTGTTGAGAATGTGGGCTGCGATGAGAGTGTGGGCTGCGATGAGAGTGTGGGCTGTGTTGAGAGTGTGGGCTGTGTTTAGAGTGTGGGTTGTGTTGAGAGTGTGGGCTGCGCTGAGAGTGTGGGCTGTGTTGAGAGTGTAGTATGTGGTGTGAGTTGGACTGTGTTAAGAGTGTGGGCTGCGTTGAGATTGTGGGCTGTGTTGAGAGTGTGAGCTGTGTTGAGAGTGTGGGCTGTGCTGAGAGTGTGGGCTGTGGTGTGAGTTTGGACTGTGTTGAGAGTGTGGGTTGTGTTGAGAGTGTGGGCTGTGTTGAGAGTGTGGGGTGTGTTGAGAGTGTGGGCTGTGTTGTGAGTGTGGGCTATGTTGTGGGCTGTGTTGAGAGTGTGGGCTGTGTTGTGGGCTGTGTCGAGTGTGTGGACGGTGTTGCGAGTGTGGGTTGTGCTGAGAGTGTGGGCTGCGTTGAGAGTGTGGGCTGTGTTGAGAATGTGGGATGTATTGTGAGTTTGGACTGCGTTGAGAGTGTGGGCTGCGTTGAAAGTGTGGGCTGTGTTCAGAGTGTGGGTCGTGTTGAGAGTGTGGGCTGCATTGAGAGTGTGGGCTGTGTTGAGAGTGTGGGATGTGGTGTGAGTTTAGACTGTGTTGAGAGTGTGGGTTGTGTTGAGAGTGTGGGCTGTGTTGAGAGTGTGGGCTGTGTTGAGAGTGTGGGCTGTGTTGAGAGTGTGGGCTGTGGTGAGAGTTTGGACTGTGTTGAGAGTGTGGGCTGTGTTGAGAGTGTAGTATGTGGTGTGAGTTGGACTGTGTTAAGAGTGTGGGCTGCGTTGAGATTGTGGGCTGTGTTGAGAGTGTGAGCTGTGTTGAGAGTGTGGGCTGTGCTGAGAGTGTGGGCTGTGGTGTGAGTTTGGACGATGGTGAGAGTGTGGGCTGTGTTGAGAGTGTGGGCTGTGGTGTGAGTTTGGACTGTGTTGAGAGTGTGGGTTGTGTTGAGAGTGTGGGCTGTGTTGAGAGTGTGGGGTGTGTTGAGAGTTTGGACTGTGTTGAGAGTGTATGCTGCATTGAGAGTGTGGGCTATGTTGTGGGCTGTGTTGAGAGTGTGGGCTGTGTTGTGGGCTGTGTCGAGTGTGTGGACGGTGTTGCGAGTGTGGGTTGTGCTGAGAGTGTGGGCTGCGTTGAGAGTGTGGGCTGTGTTGAGAATGTGGGATGTGTTGTGAGTTTGGACTGCGTTGAGAGTGTGGGCTGCGTTGAGAGTGTGGGCTGTGTTCAGAGTGTGGGTTGTGTTGAGAGTGTGGGCTGCATTGAGAGTGTGGGCTGTGTTGAGAGTGTGGGATGTGGTGTGAGTTTAGACTGTGTTGAGAGTGTGGGTTGTGTTGAGAGTGTGGGCTGTGATGAGAGAGTGGGCTGTGTTGTGGGCTGTGTTGAGAGTGTGGTCTGTGTTGTGGGCTGTGTCGAGAGTGTGGGCTGTGTTGAGAGTGTGGGATGTGGTGTGAGTTTGGACTGTGTTGAGAGTGTGGGCTGTGTTGAGAGTGTGGGCAGTGTTGAGAATGTGGGCTGTGTTGAGAGTGTGGGCTGTGTAGAGTGTGTGGGTTGTGTTGAGAGTGTGGGCTGTGGTGAGAGTGTGGGCTGTGTTGAGAGTGTGGACTGTGTTGAGAGTGTGGGCTGTGTTGAGAGTGTGGGCTGTGTTGAGTGTGTGGGCTGTGTTGAGAGTGTGGGCTGTGGTGTTAGTTTGGACTTTGTTGAGAGCGTGGGCTGTGTTGAGACTGTGGGCTGTGTTGAGAGTGTGGGATGTGGTGTGAGTTTGGGCTGTGTTGAGAGTGTGGGCTGTGTTGAGAATGTGGGCAGTGTTGAGAGTGTGGGATGTGGTGTGAGTTTGGGCTGTGTTGAGAGTGTGGGCTGTGTTGAGTGTGTGGTCTGTGTAGAGTGTGTGGGCTGTGTTGAGAGTGTGGTTTGTGTTGAGAGTGTGGGCTGTGTTGAGAGTGTGGGCTGTGTTGAGAGTGTGGGCTGTTTGAGAGCGTGGGCTGTCGTGAGAGTGTGGGCTGCGTAGAGAGTGCGGGCTGTGTTGAGAGTGTGAGCTGTATTGAGAGTGTGGGCTGTGTTGAGAGTGTGGGCTGTGTTGAGAGTGTGGGCTGTGTTGAGAGTGTGGGCTGTGTTGAGAATGTGGGCTGTGTTGAGAGTGTGGGCTGTCGTGAGAGTGTGGGCTGCGTTGAGAGTGTGTGCTGTGTTGAGAGTGTGGCTGTATTGAGAGTGTGGGCTGCGTTGAGAGTGTGGGCTGTGATGTGAGTGTGGGCTGTATTGAGAGTGTGGGCTGCGATGAGAGTGTGCGCTGTGTTGAGAGTGTGGGCTGTGATGAGAATGTGGGCTGTGTTGAGAGTGTGTGTTGTGTTGAGAGTGTGGGCTGCGTTGAGAGTGTGGGCTGTGTTGAGAGTGTGGGCTGTGTTGTGGCCTGCGTTGAGAGTGTGGGAAGTGGTGCGAGTTTGGATGTGTAGAGAGTGTATGCTGCATTGAGAGTGTATGCTGTGTTGAGAGTGTATGCTGCATTGAGAGTGTGGGCTATGTTGTGGGCTGTGTTGAGAGTGTGGGCTGTGTTGTGGGCTGTGTCGAGTGTGTGGACAGTGTTGCGAGTGTGGGTTGTGCTGAGAGTGTGGGCTGCGTTGAGAGTGTGGGCTGTGTTGAGAATGTGGGATGTGTTGTGAGTTTGGACTGCGTTGAGAGTGTGGGCTGCGTTGAGAGTGTGGGCTGTGTTCAGAGTGTGGGTTGTGTTGAGAGTGTGGGCTGCATTGAGAGTGTGGGCTGTGTTGAGAGTGTGGGATGTGGTGTGAGTTTAGACTGTGTTGAGAGTGTGGGTTGTGTTGAGAGTGTGGGCTGCGATGAGAGTCTGGGCTGTGTTGTGGGCTGTGTTGAGAGTGTGGGAAGTGGTGCGAGTTTGGACTGTGTTGAGAGTGTTGTCTGCGTTGAGAGTGTGGGCTGTGATGAGAGATTGGCTGTGTTGTGGGCTGTGTTGAGAGTGTGGTCTGTGTTGTGGGCTGTGTCGAGAGTGTGGGCTGTGTTGAGAGTGTGGGATGTGGTGTGAGTTTGGACTGTGTTGAGAGTGTGGGCTGTGTTGAGAGTGTGGGCAGTGTTGAGAATGTGGGCTGTGTTGAGAGTGTGGGCTGTGTAGAGTGTGTGGGTTGTGTTGAGAGTGTGGGCTGTGGTGAGAGTGTGGGCTGTGTTGAGAGTGTGGACTGTGTTGAGAGTGTGGGCTGTGTTGAGAGTGTGGGCTGTGTTGAGTGTGTGGGCTGTGTTGAGAGTGTGGGCTGTGGTGTTAGTTTGGACTTGGTTGAGAGTGTGGGCTGTGTTGAGACTGTGGGCTGTGTTGAGAGTGTGGGATGTGGTGTGAGTTTGGGCTGTGTTGAGAGTGTGGGCTGTGTTGGGAATGTGGGCTGTGTTGAGAGTGTGGGATGTGGTGTGAGTTTGGGCTGTGTTGAGAGTGTGGGCTGTGTTGAGTGTGTGGTCTGTGTAGAGTGTGTGGGCTGTGTTGAGAGTGTGGTTTGTGTTGAGAGTGTGGGCTGTGTTGAGAGTGTGGGCTGTGTTGAGAGTGTGGGCTGTTTGAGAGCGTGGGCTGTCGTGAGAGTGTGGGCTGCGTAGAGAGTGCGGGCTGTGTTGAGAGTGTGGGCTGTATTGAGAGTGTGGGCTGTGTTGAGAGTGTGGGCTGTGTTGAGAGTGTGGGCTGTGTTGAGAGTGTGGGCTGTGTTGAGAATGTGGGCTGTGTTGAGAGTGTGGGCTGTCGTGAGAGTGTGGGCTGCGTTGAGAGTGTGTGCTGTGTTGAGAGTGTGGGCTGTATTGAGAGTGTGGGCTGCGTTGAGAGTGTGAGCTGTGATGTGAGTGTGGGCTGTATTGAGAGTGTGGGCTGCGATGAGAGTGTGCGCTGTGTTGAGAGTGTGGGCTGTGATGAGAATGTGGGCTGTGTTGAGAGTGTGTGTTGTGTTGAGAGTGTGGGCTGCGTTGAGAGTGTGGGCTGTGTTGAGAGTGTGGGCTGTGTTGTGGCCTGCGTTGAGAGTGTGGGAAGTGGTGCGAGTTTGGATGTGTAGAGAGTGTTGTCTGCGTTGAGAGTGTGGGCTGTGTTGTGGCCTGTGTTGAGAGTGTGGGCTGAGCTGTGGGCTGTGACGAGAGTGTGGACTGTGTTGAGAATGTGGGCTGTGTCGAGAGTGTGGACTGTGTTGAGAATGTGGGCTGTGTTGAGAGTGTGGGATGTGGTGTGAGTTTGGACTGTGTTGAGAGTGTGGGCTGTGGTGTGAGTGTGGGCTGCGATGAGAGTGTGGGGTGTGCTGAGAGTGTGGGCTGCGTTGAGAGTGTGGGCTGCGATGAGAGTGTGGGCTGTGTTGTGGGCTGTGTTGAGCGTGTGGGATGTGCTGTGAGTTTGGACTGTGTTGAGAGTGTGGGCTGTGTTCAGAGTGTGGGCTGTATTGAGTGTGTGGGCTGTGTTGACAGTCTGGGCTGTGTTGAGAGCGTGGGCTGTGTTGAGAATGTGGGCTGTATTGAGAGTGTGGGCTGTGTTGAGAGTGAGGGCTGTGTTGAAAGTGTGGGCTGTGTTGTGAATGTGGGCTGTGTTGAGAGTGTGGGCTGTGTTGAGAATGTGAGCTGTGTTGAGAGTGTGGGCTGCGTTGAGAGTATGGGCTGTGTTGTGAGCTGTGTTGAGAGTGTGGGCTGTGGTGTGAGTTTGGACTGTGTTGAGAGTGTGGGCTGTGTTGAGAGTCTGGGCTGTGTTGAGTGTGTGGGCTGTGTTGAGAGTGTGGGCTGTGTTGTGAATGTGGGCTGTGTTGAGAGTCTGGGCTGTGTAGAGAGTGTGGGCTGTGGTGAGAGTGTGGTCTACGATGAGCGTGTAGGCTGCATTCTGGGCTGTGTTGACAGTGTGGGCTGTGGTGTGAGTTTGGACTGTGTTGAGAGTGTGGGCTGTGGTGAAAGTGTGGCCTGTGTTAAGAGTCTGGTCTGTGTTGAGTGTCTGGGCTGTGTAGAGAGTGTGGGCTGCGTTGAGAGTGTGGGCTTCGATGAGCGTGTAGGCTGTCTTGTGGGCTTTGTTGACAGTGTGGTCTGTCGTGTGAGTTTGGACTGTGTTGAGAGTGTGGGCTGTGTTGAGAGTGTGGGTTGTGTTGAGAGTGTGGGCTGTGTTGAGAGTGTGGGCTGTGTTGAGAGTGTGGGCTGCGTTGAGAGTGTGGGCTGTGTTGAGAGTGTGGGCTATGGTGTGAGTTTGGACTGTGTTGAGAGTGTGGGCTGCGTTGAGAGTATGGGCTGTGTTGTGAGCTGTGTTGAGAGTGTGGGCTGTGATGTGGGCTGTGTCGAGTGTCTGGACTGTGTTGCGAGTGTGGGTTGTGCAGATAGTGTGGGCTGCCTTGAGAGTGTGGGCTGTGTTGAGAGTGTGGGCTGGGGTGTGAGTTTGGACTGTGTTGAGAGTGTGGGCTGTGTTGAGAGTGTGGGCTGTGTTGAGAGTGTGGGTTGTGTTGAGAGTGTGCGCTGTGTTGAGAGTGTGGGCTGTGTTGAGATTGTGGGCTGTGTTGAGAGTGTGGGCTGCGGTGTGAGTTTGGACTGTGTTGAGAGTGTGGGCTGCGTTGAGAGTATGGGCTGTGTTGTGGGCTGTGTTGAGAGTGTGGGCTCTGTTATGGGCTGTGTCGAGTGTTGTGGGCTGTGTCGAGAGTGTGGGCTGTGTTGAGAGTGTGGGATGTGGTTTGAGTTGGGACTGTGTTGAGAGTGTGGGCTGTGTTGAGAGTGTGGGCTGTGTTGAGAGTGTGGGTTGTGTTGAGAGTGTGCGCTGTGTTGAGAGTGTGGGCTGTGTTGAGATTGTGGGCTGTGTTGAGAGTGTGGGCTGCGGTGTGAGTTTGGACTGTGTTGAGAGTGTGGGCTGCGTTGAGAGTATGGGCTGTGTTGTGGGCTGTGTTGAGAGTGTGGGCTCTGTTATGGGCTGTGTCGAGTGTGTGGACTGTGTTGCGAGTGTGGGTTGTGCTGAGTGTGTGGGCTGCGTTGAGAGTGTGGGCTATGTTGAGAGTGTGGGCTGTGTTGAGAGTGTGGGTTGTGCTGAGATGCTGGGCTGCGATGAGAGTGTGCGCTGTGTTGAGAGTGAGGGCTGTGTTGAGAATGTGGTCTGTGTTGAGAGTGTGGGCTGTGTTGAGAATATGGGTTGTGTTGTTGGCTGTCTTGAGTGTGTGGGCTGTAGTGTGAGTTTGGACTGTGTTGAGAGTGTGGGCTGTGGTGAGAGTGTGGCCTGTGTTGAGAGTCTGGTCTGTGTTGAGAGTGTGGGCTGCGTTGAGAGTGTGGACTGCGATGAGCGTGTAGGCTGTCTTGTGGGCTGTGTTGACAGTGTGGGCTGTGGTGCGAGTTTGGACTGTTTTGAGCGTGTGGGCTGTGGTGAGAGTGTGGACTGTGTTGAGAGTATGGGCAGCGATGAGAGTGTGGGCTGTGTTGTGGGCTGTGTTGAGAGAGTGGGATGTTGTGTGAGTTTGGTCTATGTTGAGAGTGTGGTCTGCGATGAGAGTCTGGGCTGTGTTGAGATTGTGGGCTGTGTTGAGAGTGCGAGCTGCGTTGAGTGTGTGGGCTGTGTTGAGAGTGTGGGATGCGATGAGAGTGTGGGCTGTGTTGAGAGTGTGGGCTGTGTTTAGAGTGTGGGTTGTGTTGAGAGTGTAGTATGTGGTGTGAGTTGGACTGTGTTAAGAGTGTGGGCTGCGTTGAGATTGTGGGCTGTGTTGAGAGTGTGAGCTGTGTTGAGATTGTGGGCTGTGCTGAGAGTGTGGGCTGTGGTGTGAGTTTGGACTATGGTGAGAGTGTGGGCTGTGTTGAGAGTGTGGGCTGTGGTGTGAGTTTGGACTGTGTTGAGAGTGTGGGTTGTGTTGAGAGTGTGGGCTGTGTTGAGAGTGTGGGGTGTGTTGAGAGTGTGGGCTGTGTTGTGAGTGTGGGCTGTGGTGAGAGTTTGGACTGTGTTGAGAGTGTGGGCTGCATTGAGAGTGTGGGCTGTGTTGTGGGCTGTGTTGAGAGTGTGGGCTGTGTTGTGGGCTGTGTCGAGTGTGTGTACGGTGTTGCGAGTGTGGGTTGTGCTGAGAGTGTGGGCTGCGTTGAGAGTGTGGGCTGTGTTGAGAATGTGGGATGTGTTGTGAGTTTGGACTGCGTTGAGAGTGTGGGCTGTGTTGAGAGTGTGGGCTGTGTTGAGAGTGTGGGTTGTGTTGAGAGTGTGGGCTGTGTTGAGAGTGTGGGCTGTGTTGAGATTGTGGGCTGTGTTGAGAGTGTGGGCTGCGGTGTGAGTTTGGACTGTGTTGAGAGTGTGGGCTGCGTTGAGAGTATGGGCTGTGTTGTGGGCTGTGTTGAGAGTGTGGGCTCTGTTATGGGCTGTGTCGAGTGTGTGGACTGTGTTGCGAGTGTGGGTTGTGCTGAGAGTGTGGGCTGCGTTGAGAGTGTGGGCTATGTTGAGAGTGTGGGCTGTGTTGAGAGTGTGGGTTGTGCTGAGATGCTGGGCTGCGATGAGAGTGTGCGCTGTGTTGAGAGTGAGGGCTGTGTTGAGAATGTGGTCTGTGTTGAGAGTGTGGGCTGTGTTGAGAATATGGGTTGTGTTGTTGGCTGTCTTGAGTGTGTGGGCTGTGGTGTGAGTTTGGACTGTGTTGAGAGTGTGGGCTGTGGTGAGAGTGTGGCCTGTGTTGAGAGTCTGGTCTGTGTTGAGAGTGTGGGCTGCGTTGAGAGTGTGGACTGCGATGAGCGTGTAGGCTGTCTTGTGGGCTGTGTTGACAGTGTGGGCTGTGGTGCGAGTTTGGACTGTTTTGAGAGTGTGGGCTGTGGTGAGAGTGTGGACTGTGTTGAGAGTATGGGCTGCGATGAGAGTGTGGGCTGTGTTGTGGGCTGTGTTGAGAGAGTGGGATGTTGAGTGAGTTTGGTCTATGTTGAGAGTGTGGTCTGCGATGAGAGTCTGGGCTGTGTTGAGATTGTGGGCTGTGTTCAGAGTGCGAGCTGCGTTGAGTGTGTGGGCTGTGTTGAGAGTGTGGGATGCGATGAGAGTGTGGGCTGTGTTAAGAGTGTGGGCTGTGTTTAGAGTGTGGGTTGTGTTGAGAGTGTAGTATGTGGTGTGAGTTGGACTGTGTTAAGAGTGTGGGCTGCGTTGAGATTGTGGGCTGTGTTGAGAGTGTGAGCTGTGTTGAGAGTGTGGGCTGTGCTGAGAGTGTGGGCTGTGGTGTGAGTTTGGACTATGGTGAGAGTGTGGGCTGTGTTGAGAGTGTGGGCTGTGGTGTGAGTTTGGACTGTGTTGAGAGTGTGGGTTGTGTTGAGAGTGTGGGCTGTGTTGAGAGTGTGGGGTGTGTTGAGAGTGTGGGCTGTGTTGTGAGTGTGGGCTGTGGTGAGAGTTTGGACTGTGTTGAGAGTGTGGGCTGCATTGAGAGTGTGGGCTGTGTTGTGGGCTGTGTTGAGAGTGTGGGCTGTGTTGTGGGCTGTGTCGAGTGTGTGGACGGTGTTGCGAGTGTGGGTTGTGCTGAGAGTGTGGGCTGCGTTGAGAGTGTGGGCTGTGTTGAGAATGTGGGATGTGTTGTGAGTTTGGACTGCGTTGAGAGTGTGGGCTGAGTTGAGAGTGTGGGCTGTGTTCAGAGTGTGGGTTGTGTTGAGCGTGTGGGCTGCATTGAGAGTGTGGGCTGTGTTGAGAGTGTGGGATGTGGTGTGAGTTTAGACTGTGTTGAGAGTGTGGGCTGTGTTGAGAGTGTGGGCTGCGATGAGAGTCTGGGCTGTGTTGTGGGCTGTGTTGAGAGTGTGGGAAGTGGTGCGAGTTTGGACTGTGTTGAGAGTGTTGTCTGCGTTGAGAGTGTGGGCTGTGATGAGAGAGTGGGCTGTGTTGTGGGCTGTGTTGAGAGTGTGGTCTGTGTTGTGGGCTGTGTCGAGAGTGTGGGCTGTGTTGAGAGTGTGGGATGTGGTGTGAGTTTGGACTGTGTTGAGAGTGTGGGCTGTGTTGAGAGTGTGGGCAGTGTTGAGAATGTGGGCTGTGTTGAGAGTGTGGGCTGTGTAGAGTGTGGGATGTGGTGTGAGTTTGGGCTGTGTTGAGAGTGTGGGCTGTGTTGAGAATGTGGGCTGTGTTGAGAGTGTGGGCTGTGTTGAGAGTGTGGGCTGTGTTGAGTGTGTGGGCTGTGTTGAGAGTGTGGGCTGTGGTGTTAGTTTGGACTTTGTTGAGAGTGTGGGCTGTGTTGAGACTGTGGGCTGTGTTGAGAGTGTGGGATGTGGTGTGAGTTTGGGCTGTGTTGAGAGTGTGGGCTGTGTTGAGAATGTGGGCTGTGTTGAGAGCGTGGGATGTGGTGTGAGTTTGGGCTGTGTTGAGAGTGTGGGCTGTGTTGAGAGTGTGGGGTGTGTTGAGAGTGTGGGCTGTGTTGTGAGTGTGGGCTGTGGTGTGAGTTTGGACTGTGTTGAGAGTGTGGGCTGCATTGAGAGTGTGGGCTGTGTTGTGGGCTGTGTTGAGAGTGTGGGCTGTGTTGTGGGCTGTGTCGAGTGTGTGGACGGTGTTGCGAGTGTGGGTTGTGCTGAGAGTGTGGGCTGCGTTGAGAGTGTGGGCTGTGTTGAGAATGTGGGATGTGTTGTGAGTTTGGACTGCGTTGAGAGTGTGGGCTGCGTTGAGAGTGTGGGCTGTGTTCAGAGTGTGGGTTGTGTTGAGAGTGTGGGCTGCATTGAGAGTGTGGGCTGTGTTGAGAGTGTGGGATGTGGTGTGAGTTTAGACTGTGTTGAGAGTGTGGGCTGTGTTGAGAGTGTGGGCTGCGATGAGAGTCTGGGCTGTGTTGTGGGCTGTGTTGAGAGTGTGGGAAGTGGTGCGAGTTTGGACTGTGTTGAGAGTGTTGTCTGCGTTGAGAGTGTGGGCTGTGATGAGAGAGTGGGCTGTGTTGTGGGCTGTGTTGAGAGTGTGGTCTGTGTTGTGGGATGTGTCGAGAGTGTGGGCTGTGTTGAGAGTGTGGGATGTGGTGTGAGTTTGGACTGTGTTGAGAGTGTGGGCTGTGTTGAGAGTGTGGGCAGTGTTGAGAATGTGGGCTGTGTTGAGAGTGTGGGCATTGTATAGTGTGTGGGTTGTGTTGAGAGTGTGGGCTGTGGTGAGAGTGTGGGCTGTGTTGAGAGTGTGGACTGTGTTGAGAGTGTGGGCTGTGTTGAGTGTGTGGGCTGTGTTGAGAGTGTGGGCTGTGGTGTTAGTTTGGACTTTGTTGAGAGTGTGGGCTGTGTTGAGAGTGTGGGATGTGGTGTGAGTTTGGGCTGTGTTGAGAGTGTGGTCTGTGTTGAGAATGTGGGCTGTGTTGAGAGTGTGGTTTGTGTTGAGAGTGTGGGCTGTGTTGAGAGTGTGGGCTGTGTTGAGAGTGTGGGCTGTGTTGAGAGTGTGGGCTGTGGTGTTAGTTTGGACTGTCTTGAGAGTGTGGGCTGTGTTGAGAGTGTGGGCTGTTTGAGAGCGTGGGCTGTCGTGAGAGTGTGGGCTGCGTAGAGAGTGCGGGCTGTGTTGAGAGTGTGGGCTGTATTGAGAGTGTGGGCTGTGTTGAGAGTGTGGGCTGTGTTGAGAGTGTGGGCTGTGTTGAGAGTGTGGGCTGTGTTGAGAATGTGGGCTGTGTTGAGAGTGTGGGCTGTGGTGAGAGTGTGGGCTGCGTTGAGAGTGTGTGCTGTGTTGAGAGTGTGGGCTGTATTGAGAGTGTGGGCTGCGTTGAGAGTGTGGGCTGTGATGAGAGTGTGGGCTGTATTGAGAGTGTGGGCTGCGATGAGAGTGTGCGGTGTGTTGAGAGTGTGGGCTGTGATGAGAATGTGGGCTGTGTTGAGAGTGTGTGTTGTGTTGAGAGTGTGGGCTGCGTTGAGAGTGTGGGCTGTGTTGAGAGTGTGGGCTGTGTTGTGGCCTGTGTTGAGAGTGTGGGAAGTGGTGCGAGTTTGGATGTGTAGAGAGTGTTGTCTGCGTTGAGAGTGTGGGCTGTGTTGTGGCCTGTGTTGAGAGTGTGGGCTGAGCTGTGGGCTGTGTCGAGAGTGTGGACTGTGTTGAGAATGTGGGCTGTGTTGAGAGAGTGGGCTGCATTGAGAGTGTGGGCTGCGTTGAAAGTGTGGGCTGTGTTGAGAGTGTGGGATGTGGTGTGAGTTTGGAATGTGTTGAGAGTGTGGGCTGTGGTGTGAGTGTGGGCTGCGATGAGAGTGTGGGCTGTGTTGTGGGCTGTGTTGAGCGTGTGGGATGTGCTGTGAGTTTGGACTGTGTTGAGAGTGTGGGCTGTGTTGAGAGTGTTGGCTGTATTGAATGTGTGGGCTGTGTTGAGAGTGTGGGCGGTGGTGTGAGTTTGGACTGTGGTGAGAGTGTGGGCTGTGTTGAGAGTGTGGGCTGTTTTGAGTGTGTGGGCTGTGTTGACAGTCTGGGCTGTGTTGAGAGTGTGGGCTGTGTTGAGAATGTGGGCTGTGTTGAGAGTGTGGGCTGTGTTGAGAGAAGGGCCGTGTTGAAAGTGTGGGCTGTGTTGTGAATGTGGGCTGTGTTGAGAGTGTGGGCTGTGTTGAGAATGTGGGCTGTGTTGAGAGTGTGGGCTGTGTTGAGAGTGTGGTCTGTGTTGAGAGTGTGGGCTGTGTTGAGAATGTGGGCTGTGTTGAGAGTGTGGGATGTGTTGAGAGCATGGGTAGTGTTGAGAATGTGGGCTGTGTTGAAAGTGTGGGCTGTGTTGAGAGTGTGGGCTGTGTAGAGTGTGTGGGCTGTGTTGAGAGTGTGGGCTGTGTTGAGAGCGTGGGCTGTGTTGAGAATGTGGGCTGTGTTGAGAGAGTGGGCTGTGTTGAGAGTGTGGGCTGTGTTGAGAGTGTGGGCTGTGTTGTGAATGTGGGCTGTGTTGAGAGTGGGCTGTGTTGAGAATGTGGGCTGTGTTGTGGGTTGTGTTTGTGTGTGGGCTGTGGTGTGAGTTTGGACTGTGTTGAGAGTGTGGGCTGTGTTGAGAGTCTGGGCTGTGTTGAGTGTCTGGGCTCTGTTTAGAGTGTGGGCTGTGTTGTGAATGTGGGCTGTGTTGAGAGTCTGGGCTGTGTAGAGAGTGTGGGCTGTGGTGAGAGAGTGGGCTTCAATGAGCGTGTCGGATGTCTTGTGGGCTGTGTTGACAGTGTGGGCTGTGATGTGAGTTTGGACTGTGTTGAGAGTGTGAGCTGTGGTGAAAGTGTGGCCTGTGTTGAGAGTCTGGTCTGTGTTGAGATTCTGGGCTGTGTAGAGAGTGTGGGCTGCGTTGAGAGTGTGGGCTTCGATGAGCGTGTAGGCTGTCTTGTGGGCTGTGTTGACAGTGTGGTCTGTGGTGTGAGTTTGGACTGTGTTGAGTGTGTGGGCTGTGTTGAGAGTGTGGGTTGTGTTGAGAGTGTGGGCTGAGTTGAGAGTGTGGGCTGTGTTGAGAGTGTGGGCTGTGTTGAGAGCGTGGGCTGTGTTGAGAGTGTGGGTTGTGTTGAGAGTGTGGGCTGTGGTGTGAGTTTGGACTCTGTTGAGAGTGTGGGCTGCGTTGAGAGTATGGGCTGTGTTGTGAGCTGTGTTGAGAGTGTGGGCTGTGGTGTGAGTTTGGACTGTGTTGAGAGTGTGGGCTGTGTTGTGGCCTGTGTTGAGAGTGTGGGAAGTGGTGCGAGTTTGGATGTGTAGAGAGTGATGTCTGCGTTGAGAGTGTGGGCTGTGTTGTGGCCTGTGTTGAGAGTGTGGGCTGAGCTGTGGGCTGTGTCGAGAGTGTGGACTGTGTTGAGAATGTGGGCTGTGTTGAGAGAGTGGGCTGCATTGAGAGTGTGGGCTGCGTTGATAGTGTGGGCTGTGTTGAGAGTGAGGGATGTGGTGTGAGTTTGGACTGTGTTGAGAGTGTGGGCTGTGGTGTGAGTGTGGGCTGCGATGAGAGTGTGGGGTGTGCTGAGAGTGTGGGCTGCGTTGAGAGTGTGGGCTGCGATGAGAGTGTGGGCTGTGTTGAGTGTGTGGGCTGTGTTGAGAGTGTGGGCGGTGGTGTGAGTTTGGACTGTGGTGAGAGTGTGGGCTGTGTTGAGAGTGTGGGCTGTTTAGAGTGTGTGGGCTGTGTTGACAGTCTGGGCTGTGTTGAGAGTGTGGGCTGTGTTGAGAATGTGGGCTGTGTTGAGAGTGTGGGCTGTGTTGAGAGAAGGGCTGTGTTGAAAGTGTGGGCTGTGTTGTGAATGTGGGCTGTGTTGAGAGTGTGGGCTGTGTTGAGAATGTGGGCTGTGTTGAGAGTGTGGGCTGTGTTGAGAGTGTGGGCTGTGTTGAGAGTGTGGGCTGTGTTGAGAATGTGGGCTGTGTTGAGAGTGTGGGATGTGTTGAGAGCATGGGTAGTGTTGAGATTGTGGGCTGTGTTGAAAGTGTGGGCTGTGTTGAGAGTGTGGGCTTTGTAGAGTGTGTGGGCTGTGTTGAGAGTGTGGGCTGTGTTGAGAGCGTGGGCTGTGTTGAGAATGTGGGCTGTGTTGAGAGAGTGGGCTGTGTTGAGAGTGTGGGCTGTGTTGAGAGTGTGGGCTGTGTTGTGAATGTGGGCTGTGTTGAGAGTGGGCTGTGTTGAGAATGTGGGCTGTGTTGTGGGTTGTGTTTGTGTGTGGGCTGTGGTGTGAGTTTGGACTGTGTTGAGAGTGTGGGCTGTGTTGAGAGTCTGGGCTGTGTTGAGTGTCAGGGCTCTGTTTAGAGTGTGGGCTGTGTTGTGAATGTGGGCTGTGTTGAGAGTCTGGGCTGTGTAGAGAGTGTGGGCTGTGGTGAGAGAGTGGGCTTCAATGAGCGTGTCGGATGTCTTGTGGGCTGTGTTGACAGTGTGGGCTGTGGTGTGAGTTTGGACTGTGTTGAGAGTGTGAGCTGTGGTGAAAGTGTGGCCTGTGTTGAGAGTCTGGTCTGTGTTGAGAGTCTGGGCTGTGTAGAGAGTGTGGGCTGCGTTGAGAGTGTGGGCTTTGATGAGCGTGTAGGCTGTCTTGTGGGCTGTGTTGACAGTGTGGTCTGTGGTGTGAGTTTGGACTGTGTTGAGTGTGTGGGCTGTGTTGAGAGTGTGGGCTGTGTTGAGAGTGTGGGCTGAGTTGAGAGTGTGGGCTGTGTTGAGAGTGTGGGCTGTGTTGAGAGCGTGGGCTGTGTTGAGAGTGTGGGCTGTGGTGTGAGTTTGGACTCTGTTGAGAGTGTGGGCTGCGTTGAGAGTATGGGCTGTGTTGTGAGCTGTGTTGAGAGTGTGGGCTATGGTGTGAGTTTGGACTGTGTTGAGAGTGTGGGCTGTGTTGAGAGTCAGGGCTGTGTTGAGTGTGTGGGCTGTGTTGAGAGTGTGGGCTGTGTTGTGAATGTGGGCTGTGTTGAGAGTCTGGGCTGTGTAGAGAGTGTGGGCTGTGGTGAGAGTGTTGTCTACAATGAGCGTGTAGGCTGCCTTCTGGGCTGTGTTGACAGTGTGGGCTGTGGTGTGAGTTTGGACTGTGCTGAGAGTGTGAGCTGTGGTGAAAGTGTGGCCTGTGTTAAGAGTCTGGTCTGTGTTGAGTGTCTGGGCTGTGTAGAGAGTGTGGGCTGTGTTGAGAGTGTGGGTTGTGTTGAGAGTGTGGGCTGTGTTGAGAGTGTGGGCTGTGTTGAGAGTGTGGGCTGCGTTGAGAGTGTGAGCTGTGTTGAGAGTGTGGGCTGTGGTGTGAGTTTGGACTGTGTTGAGAGTGTGGGCTGCGTTGAGAGTATGGGCTGTGTTGTGAGCTGTATTGAGAGTGTGGGCTGTGATGTGGGCTGTGTCGAATGTCTGGACTGTGTTGCGAGTGTGGGTTGTGCTGATAGTGTGGGCTGCGTTGAGAGTGTGGGCTGTGTTGAGAGTGTGGGCTGGGGTGTGAGTTTGGACTGTGTTGAGAGTGTGGGCTGTGTTGAGAGTGTGGGTTGTGTTGAGAGTGTGGGTTGTGTTGAGAGTGTGGGCTGTGTTGAGAGTGTGGGCTGTGGTGAGAGTGTGGGCTGCGTTGAGAGTGTGTGCTGTGTTGAGAGTGTGGGCTGTATTGAGAGTGTGGGCTGCGTTGAGAGTTTGGACTGTGTTGAGAGTGTGGGCTGTGTTGAGAGTCTGGGCTGTGTTGAGTGTGTGGGCTCTGTTTAGAGTGTGGGCTGTGTTGTGAATGTGGGCTGTGTTGAGAGTCTGGGCTGTGTAGAGAGTGTGGGCTGTGGTGAGAGAGTGGGCTTCAATGAGCGTGTCGGCTGTCTTGTGGGCTGTGTTGACAGTGTGGGCTGTGGTGTGAGTTTGGACTGTGTTGAGAGTGTGAGCTGTGGAGAAAGTGTGGCCTGTGTTGAGAGTCTGGTCTGTGTTGAGAGTCTGGGCTGTGTAGAGAGTGTGGGCTGCGTTGAGAGTGTGGGCTTCGATGAGCGTGGAGGCTGTCTTGTGGGCTGTGTTGACAGTGTGGTCTGTGGTGTGAGTTTGGACTGTGTTGAGAGTGTGGGCTGTGTTGAGAGTGTGGGTTGTGTTGAGAGTGTGGGCTGAGTTGAGAGTGTGGGCTGTGTTGAGAGTGTGGGCTGTGTTGAGAGCGTGGGCTGTGTTGAGAGTGTGGGCTGTGGTGTGAGTTTGGACTCTGTTGAGAGTGTGGGCTGCGTTGAGAGTATGGGCTGTGTTGTGAGCTGTGTTGAGAGTGTGGGCTGTGGTGTGAGTTTGGACTGTGTTGAGAGTGTGGGCTGTGTTGAGAGTCTGGGCTGTGTTGAGTGTGTGGGCTGTGTTGAGAGTGTGGGCTGTGTTGTGAATGTGGGCTGTGTTGAGAGTCTGGGCTGTGTAGAGAGTGTGGGCTGTGGTGAGAGTTTGGACTGTGTTGAGAGTGTGGGCTGTGGTGAAAGTGTGGCCTGTGTTAAGAGTCAGGTCTGTGTTGAGTGTCTGGGCTGTGTAGAGAGTGTGGGCTGCGTTGAGAGTGTGGGCTTCGATGAGCTTGTAGGCTGTCTTGTGGGCTTTGTTGACAGTGTGGTCTGTCGTGTGAGTTTGGACTGTGCTGAGAGTGTGGGCTGTGTTGAGAGTGTGGGTTGTGTTGAGAGTGTGGGCTGTGTTGAGAGTGTGGGCTGTGTTGAGTGTGTGGGCTGCGTTGAGAGTGTGGGCTGTGTTGAGAGTGTGGGCTGCGTTGAGAGTATGGGCTGTGTTGTGAGCTGTGTTGAGAGTGTGGGCTGAGATGTGGGCTGTGTCGAATGTCTGGACTGTGTTGCGAGTGTGGGTTGTGCTGATAGTGTGGGCTGCGTTGAGAGTGTGGGCTGTGTTGAGAGTGTGGGCTGGGGTGTGAGTTTGGACTGTGTTGAGAGTGTGGGCTGTGTTGAGAGTATGGGCTGTGTTGAGAGTGTGGGTTGTGTTGAGAGTGTGGGCTGTGTTGAGAGTGTGGGCTGTGTTGAGATTGTGGGCTGTGTTGAGAGTGTGGGCTGCGGTGTGAGTTTGGACTGTGTTGAGAGTGTGGGCTGCGTTGAGAGTATGGGCTGTGTTGTGGGCTGTGTTGAGAGTGTGGGCTGTGTTATGGGCTGTGTCGAGTGTGTGGACTGTGTTGCGAGTGTGGGTTGTGCTGAGAGTGTGGGCTGCGTTGAGAGTGTGGGCTATGTTGAGAGTGTGGGCTGTGTTGAGAGTGTGGGTTGTGCTGAGATGCTGGGCTGCGATGAGACTGTGCGCTGTGTTGAGAGTGAGGGCTGTGTTGAGAATGTGGTCTGTGTTGAGAGTGTGGGCTGTGTTGAGAATATGGGTTGTGTTGTTGGCTGTCTTGAGTCTGTGGGCTGTGGTGTGAGTTTGGACTGTGTTGAGAGTGTGGGCTGTGGTAAGAGTGTGGCCTGTGTTGAGAGTGTTCTGTGTTGAGAGTGTGGGCTGCGTTGAGAGTGTGGACTGCGATGAGCGTGTAGGCTGTCTTGTGGGTTGTGTTGACAGTGTGGGCTGTGGTGCGAGTTTGGACTGTTTTGAGAGTGTGGGCTGTGGTGAGAGTGTGGACTGTGTTGAGAGTATGGGCTGCGATGAGAGTGTGGGCTGTGTTGTGGGCTGTGTTGAGAGAGTGGGATGTTGTGTGAGTTTGGTCTATGTTGAGAGTGTGGTCTGCGATGAGAGTCTGGTCTGTGTTGAGATTGTGGGCTGTGTTGAGAGTGCGAGCTGCTTTGAGTGTGTCGGCTGTGTTGAGAGTGTGGGCTGTGGTGTGAGTTTGGACTGTGTTGAGAGTGTGGGCTGCGTTGAGAGTATGGGCTGTGTTGTGAGCTGTGTTGAGAGTGTGGGCTGTGATGTGGGCTGTGTCGAATGTCTGGACTGTGTTGCGAGTGTGGGTTGTGCTGATAGTGTGGGCTGCGTTGAGAGTGTGGGCTGTGTTGAGAGTATGGGCTGGGGTGTGAGTTTGGACTGTGTTGAGAGTGTGGGCTGTGTTGAGAGTGTGGGTTGTGTTGAGAGTGTGGGTTGTGTTGAGAGTGTGGGCTGTGTTGAGAGTGTGGGCTGTGGTGAGAGTGTGGGCTGCGTTGAGAGTGTGTGCTGTGTTGAGAGTGTGGGCTGTATTGAGAGTGTGGGCTGCGTTGAGAGTTTGGACTGTGTTGAGAGTGTTGGCTGTGTTGAGAGTCTGGGCTGTGTTGACTGTGTGGGCTCTGTTTAGAGTGTGGGCTGTGTTGTGAATGTGGGCTGTGTTGAGAGTCTGGGCTGTGTAGAGAGTGTGGGCTGTGGTGAGAGAGTGGGCTTCAATGAGCGTGTCGGCTGTCTTGTGAGCTGTGGTGAAAGTGTGGCCTGTGTTGAGAGTCTGGTCTGTGTTGAGAGTCTGGGCTGTGTAGAGAGTGTGGGCTGCGTTGAGAGTGTGGGCTTCGATGAGCGTGTAGGCTGTCTTGTGGGCTGTGTTGACAGTGTGTTCTGTGGTGTGAGTTTGGACTGTGTTGAGAGTGTGGGCTGGGGTGTGAGTTTGGACTGTGTTGAGAGTGTGGGCTGTGTTGAGAGTGTGGGTTGTGTTGAGAGTGTGGGTTGTGTTGAGAGTGTGGGCTGTGTTGAGAGTGTGGGCTGTGGTGTGAGTTTGGACTCTGTTTAGAGTGTGGGCTGCGTTGAGAGTATGGGCTGTGTTGTGAGCTGTGTTGAGAGTGTGGGCTGTGGTGTGAGTTTGGACTGTGTTGAGAGTGAGGGCTGTGTTGAGAGTCTGGGCTGTGTTGAGTGTGTGGGCTGTGTTGAGAGTGTGGGCTGTGTTGTGAATGTGGGCTGTGTTGAGAGTCTGGGCTGTGTAGAGAGTGTGGGTTGTGGTGAGAGTGTTGTCTACAATGAGCGTGTAGGCTGCCTTCTGGGCTGTGTTGACAGTGTGGGCTGTGGTGTGAGTTTGGACTGTGTTGAGAGTGTGGGCTGTGGTGAAAGTGTGGCCTGTGTTAAGAGTCTGGTCTGTGTTGAGTGTCTGGGCTGTGTAGAGAGTGTGGGCTGCGTTGAGAGTGTGGGCTTCGATGAGCGTGTAGGCTGTCTTGTGGGCTTTGTTGACAGTGTTGTCTGTCGTGTGAGTTTGGACTGTGTTGAGAGTGTGGGCTGTGTTGAGAGTGTGGGTTGTGTTGAGAGTGTGGGCTGTGTTGAGAGTGTGGGCTGTGTTGAGAGTGTGGGCTGCGTTGAGAGTGTGGGCTGTGTAGAGAGTGTGGGCTGCGTTGAGAGTATGGGCTGTGTTGTGAGCTGTGTTGAGAGTGTGGGCTGTGATGTGGGCTTTGTCGAATGTCTGGACTGTGTTGCGAGTGTGGGTTGTGCTGATAGTGTGGGCTGCGTTGAGAGTGTGGGCTGTGTTGAGAGTGTGGGCTGGGGTGTGTGTTTGGACTGTGTTGAGAGTGTGGGCTGTGTTGAGAGTGTGGGCTGTGTTGAGAGTGTGGGTTGTGTTGAGAGTGTGGGCTGTGTTGAGAGTGTGGGCTGTGTTGAGATTGTGGGCTGTGTTGAGAGTGTGGGCTGCGGTGTGAAATTGGAATGTGTTGAGAGTGTGGGCTGCGTTGAGAGTATGGGCTGTGTTGTGGGCTGTGTTGAGAGTGTGGGCTGTGTTATGGGCTGTGTCGAGTGTGTGGACTGTGTTGCGAGTGTGGGTTGTGCTGAGAGTGTGGGCTGCGTTGAGAGTATGGGCTATGTTGAGAGTGTGGGCTGTGTTGAGAGTGTGGGTTGTGCTGAGATACTGGGCTGCGATGAGAGTGTGCGCTGTGTTGAGAGTGAGGGCTGTGTTGAGAATGTGGTCTGTGTTGAGAGTGTGGGCTGTGTTGAGAATATGGGTTGTGGTGTTGGCTGTCTTGGGTGTGTGGGCTGTGGTGTGAGTTTGGACTGTGTTGAGAGTGTGGGCTGTGGTGAGAGTGTGGCCTTTGTTGAGAGTCTGGTCTGTGTTGAGAGTGTGGGCTGCGTTGAGAGTGTGGACTGCGATGAGCGTGTAGGCTGTCTTGTGGGCTGTGTTGACAGTGTGGGCTGTGGTGCGAGTTTGGACTGTTTTGAGAGTGTGGGCTGTGGTGAGAGTGTGGACTGTGTTGAGAGTATGGGCTGCGATGAGAGTGTGGGCTGTGTTGTGGGCTGTGTTGAGAGAGTGGGATGTTGTGTGAGTTTGGTCTATGTTGAGAGTGTGGTCTGCGATGAGAGTCTGGGATATGTTGAGATTGTGGGCTGTGTTGAGAGTGCGAGCTGCGTTGAGTGTGTCGGCTGTGTTGAGAGTGTGGGATGCGATGAGAGTGTGGGCTGTGTTGTGGGCTGTGTTGAGAGTGTGGGATGTTGTGTGAGTTTGGACTGTGTTGAGAGTGTGGGCTGTGCTGAGAGTGTGGGCTGTGTTGAGAGTGTGGGCTGTGTTGAGAGTGTGGTCTGTGTTGAGATTGTGGGCTGTGTTGAGAGTGTGGGCTGGATGGTTGGCTGTGTTGAGAGTGTGGGATGTGGTGTGAGTTTGGACTGTGTTGAGAGTGTGGGCTGCGATGAGAGTGTGGGCTGTGGTGAGAGTGTGTGCTGTGTTGAGAGCGTGGGCTGTGTTGAGAGTGTGGGCTGTGTTGAGAGTGTGGGCTGTGTTGATAGTCTAGGCTGTGTTTAGAGTGTGGGCTGCGATGATAGTGTGGGCTGTGTTGAGAGTGTGGGCTGTGCTGAGAGTGTTGGCTGTGTTGTGAATGTGGGCTGTGTTGAGAGTGTGGGCTGTGTTGTTGGTTGTGTTGAGTGTGTGGGCTGTGGTGTGAGTTTGGACTGTGTTGAGAGTGTGGGCTGTGTTGTGAGTCTGGGCTGTGTTGAGTGTGTGGGCTGTGTTGAGAGTGTGGGCTGTGTTGTGAATGTGGGCTGTGTTGAGAGCGTGTGCTGTGTTGAGAATGTGTGCTTTGTTGTGGGTAGTGTTGAGCGTGTGGGCTGTGGTGTGAGTTTGGACTGTGTTGAGAGTGTGGGCTGCGATGAGAGTGTTGGCTGTGTTGAGAGTGTGGGCTGTGTTGAGAGTGTGGGCTGTGTTGAGAGTGTGGGCAGTGTTGTGAGTTTGGACTGTGTTGAGAGTTTGGACAGTGTTGAGAGTGTGGGCTGCGTTGACAGTGTGGGCTGTGGTGTGAGTTTGGACTGTGTTGAGAGTGTGGGCTGCGTTGAGAGTATGGGCTGTGTTGCGGGCTGTGTTGAGAGTGTGGGCTGTGTTGTGGGCTGTGTCGAGTGTCTGGACTGTGTTGCGAGTGTGGGTTGTGCTGAGAATGTGGACTGCGTTGAGAGTGTGGGCTGTGTTGAGAGTGTGGGATGGGGTGTGAGTTTGGTCTGTGTTGAGAGTGTGGGCTGTGTTGAGAGTGTGGGCTGTGTTGAGAGTGTGGGCTGTGTTGAGAGTGTGGGCTGTGTTGAGACTGTGGGCTGTGTTGAGAGTGTGGGCTGTGTTGAGAGTGTGGGCTGTGGTGTGAGATTGGACTGTGTTGAGAGTGCGGGCTGCGTTGAGAGTATGGGCTGTGTTGTGGGCTGTGTTGAGAGGGTGGGCTGTGTTGTGGGCTGTGTCGAGTGTCTGGACTGTGTTGCGAGTGTGGGTTGTGCTGAGAGTGTGGGCTGCGTTGAGAGTGTGGGCTGTGTTGAGAGTGTGGGATGGGGTGTGAGTTTGGACTGTGTTGAGAGTGTGGGCTGTGTTGAGAGTGTGGGCTGTGTTGAGAGTGTGGGTTGTGTTGAGAGTGTGGGCTGTGTTGAGAGTGTGGGCTGTGCTGAGAGTGTGGGCTGTGTTGAGAGTGTGGGCTGCGTTGAGAGTATGGGCGGTGTTGTGGGCTGTGTTGAGAGTGAGGGCTGTGTTGTGGGCTGTGTCGAGTGTGTGGACTGTGTTGCGAGTGTGGGTTGTGCTGAGAGTGTGGGCTGCGTTGAGAGTGTGGGCTGTGTTGAGAGTGTGGGCTGTGTTGAGAGTTTGGGTTGTGCTGAGAGTGTGGGCTGCGTTGTGGGCTGTGTTGAGAGGGTGGGCTGTGTTGTGGGCTGTGTCGAGTGTCTGGACTGTGTTGCGAGTGTGGGTTGTGCTGAGAGTGTGGGCTGCGTTGAGAGTGTGGGCTGTGTTGAGAGTGTGGGATGGGGTGTGAGTTTGGTCTGTGTTGAGAGTGTGGGCTGTGTTGAGAGTGTGGGCTGTGTTGAGAGTGTGGGCTGTGTTGAGAGTGTGGGCTGTGTTGAGACTGTGGGCTGTGTTGAGAGTGTGGGCTGTGTTGAGAGTGTGGGCTGTGGTGTGAGTTTGGACTGTTTTGAGAGTGTGGGCTGCGTTGAGAGTATGGGCTGTGTTGTGGGCTGTGTTGAGAGTGTGGGCTGTGTTGAGGGCTGTGTCGAGTGTGTGGACTGTGTTGCGAGTGTGGGTTGTGCTGAGAGTGTGGGCTGCGTTGATAGTGTGGGCTGTGTTGAGAGTGTGGGATGTGGTGTGAGTTTGGACTGTATTGAGACTGTGGGCTGTGTTGAGATTGTGGGCTGTGTTGAGAGTGTGGGTTCTGTTGAGAGTGTGGGCTGTGTTGAGAGTGTGGGCTGTGTTGAGAGTGTGGGCTGTGGTGTGAGTTTGGACTGTGTTGAGAGTGTGGGCTGCGTTGAGAGTATGGGCTGTGTTGTGGGTTATGTTGAGAGTGTGGGCTGTGTTGTGGGCTGTGTCGAGTGTGTGGACTGTGTTGCGATTGTGGGTTGTGCTGAGAGTGTGGGCTGCGATGAGACTGTGGGCTGTGTTGAGATTGAGGGCTGTGTTGAGAGTGTGGGCTGTGTTGAGAGTGTGGGCAGTGTTGAGAGAGTGGGCTGTGTTAAGAGTGTGGGCTGTGCTGAGAGTGTGGGCTGTGGTGTGAGTTTGGGCTATGGTGAGAGTGTGGGCTGTGTTGAGAGTGTGGGCTGTGGTGTGAGTTTGGACTGTGTTGAGAGTGTGGGTTGTGTTGAGAGTGTGGGCTGTGTTGAGAGTGTGGGCTGTGTAGAGAGTGTGGGCTGCGCTGAGAGTGTGGGCTGTGTTGAGAATGTGGGATGTGGTGTGAGTGTGGGCTGTGTTTAGAGTGTGGGTTGTGTTGAGAGTGTGGGCTGCGCTGAGAGTGTGGGCTGTGTTGAGAGTGTAGTATGTGGTGTGAGTTGGACTGTGTTGAGAGTGTGGGCTGCGTTGAGATTGTGGGCTGTGTTGAGAGTGTGGGCTGTGTTGAGAGTGTGGGCTGTGCTGAGAGTGTGTGCTGTGGTGTGAGTTTGGACTATGGTGAGAGTGTGGGCTGTGTTGAGAGTGTTGGCTGTGGTGTGAGTTTGGACTGTGTTGAGAGTGTGGGTTGTGTTGAGAGTGTGGGCTGTGTTGAGAGTGTGGGCTGTGTTGAGAGTGTGGGCTGTGTTGTGAGTGTGGGCTGTGTAGAGAGTGTGGGCTGCGTTGAGAGTGTGGGCTGTGTTGAGAATGTGGGATGTGGTGTGAGTTTGGACTGTGTTGAGAGTGTGGGCTGCGATGAGAGTGTGGGCTGCGATGAGAGTGTGGGCTGTGTTGAGAGTGTGGGCTGTGTTTAGAGTGTGGGTTGTGTTGAGAGTGTGGGCTGTGTAGAGAGTGTGGGCTGCGTTGAGAGTGTGGGCTGTGTTGAGAATGTGGGATGTGGTGTGAGTTTGGACTGTGTTGAGAGTGTGGGCTGCGATGAGAGTGTGGGCTGCGATGAGAGTGTGGGCTGTGTTGAGAGTGTGGGCTGTGTTTAGAGTGTGGGTTGTGTTGAGAGTGTGGGCTGCGCTGAGAGTGTGGGCTGTGTTGAGAGTGTAGTATGTGGTGTGAGTCGGACTGTGTTGAGAGTGTGGGCTGCGTTGAGATTGTGGGCTGTGTTGAGAGTGTGGGCTGTGTTGAGAGTGTGGGCTGTGCTGAGAGTGTGGGCTGTGGTGTGAGTTTGGACTATGGTGAGTGTGTGGGCTGTGTTGAGAGTGTGGGCTGTGGTATGAGTTTGGACTGTGTTGAGAGTGTGGGTTGTGTTGAGAGTGTGGGCTGTGTTGAGAGTGTGGGCTGTGTTGAGAGTGTGGCCTGTGTTGTGAGTGTGGGCTGTGGTGAGAGTTTGGACTGTGTTGAGAGTGTGGGCTGCATTGAGAGTGTGGGCTGTGTTGTGGGCTGTGTTGAGAGTGTGGGCTGCGTTGTGGGCTGTGTCGAGTGTGTGGACTGTGTTGCGAATGTGGGTTGTGCTGAGAGTGTGGGCTGCGTTGAGATTGTGGGCTGTTTTGAGAATGTGGGATGTGTTGTGAGTTTGGACTGTGTTGAGAGTGTGGGCTGCGTTGAGAGTGTGGGCTGTGTTCAGAGTGTGGGTTGTGTTGAGAGTGTGGGCTGCATTGAGAGTGTGGGCTGTGTTGAGAGTGTCGGATGTGGTGTGAGTTTAGACTGTGTTGAGAGTGTGGGTTGTGTTGAGAGTGTGGGCTGCGATGAGAGTGTGGGCTGTGTTGTGGGCTGTGTTGAGAGTGTGGGAAGTGGTGCGAGTTTGGACTGTGTTGAGAGTGTTGTCTGCTATGAGAGTGTGGGCTGTGATGAGAGAGTGGGCTGTGTTGTGGGCTGTGTTGAGAGTGTGGTCTGTGTTGTGGGATGTGTCGAGAGTGTGGGCTGTGTTGAGAGTGTGGGATGTGGTGTGAGTTTGGACTGTGTTGAGAGTGTGGGCTGTGTTGAGAGTGTGGGCAGTGTTGAGAATGTGGGCTGTGTTGAGAGTGTGGGCTGTGTAGAGTGTGTGGGTTGTGTTGAGAGTGTGGGCTGTGGTGAGAGTGTGGGCTGTGTTGAGAGTGTGGACTGTGTTGAGAGTGTGGGCTGTGTTGAGAGTGTCGGCTGTGTTGAGTGTGTGGGATATGTTGAGAGTGTGGGCTGTGGTGTTAGTTTGGACTTTGTTGAGAGTGTGGGCTGTGTTGAGACTGTGGGCTGTGTTGAGAGTGTGGGATGTGGTGTGAGTTTGGGCTGTGTTGAGAGTGTGGGCTGTGTTGAGAATGTGGGCTGTGTTGAGAGTGTGGGATGGGGTGTGAGTTTGGGCTGTGTTGAGAGTGTGGGCTGTGTTGAGTGTGTGGTCTGTGTAGAGTGTGTGGGCTGTGTTGAGAGTGTGGTTTGTGTTGAGAGTGTTGTTTGTGTTGAGAGTGTGGGCTGTGTTGAGAGTGTGGGCTGTGTTGAGAGTGTGGGCTGTGTTGAGAGTGTGGGCTGTGGTGTTAGTTTGGACTGTCTTGAGAGTGTGGGCTGTGTTGAGAGTGTGGACTGTTTGAGAGCGTGGGCTGTCGTGAGAATGTGGGCTGCGTAGAGAGTGCGGGCTGTGTTGAGAGTGTGGGCTGTATTGAGAGTGTGGGCTGTGTTGAGAGTGTGGGCTGTGTTGAGAGTGTGGGCTGTATTGAGAGTGTGGGCTGTGTTGAGAATGTGGGCTGTGTTGAGAGTGTGGGCTGTGGTGAGAGTGTGGGCTGCGTTGAGAGTGTGTGCTGTGTTGAGAGTGTGGGCTGTATTGAGAGTGTGGGCTGCATTGAGAGTGTGGGCTGTGATGAGAGTGCGGGCTGTATTGAGAGTGTGGGCTGCGATGAGAGTGTGCGCTGTGTTGAGAGTGTGGGCTGTGATGAGAATGTGGGCTGTGTTGAGAGTGTGTGTTGTGTTGAGAGTGTGGGCTGTGTTTAGAGTGTGGGCTGTGTTGAGAGTGTGGGCTGTGTTGTGGCCTGTGTTGAGAGCGTGGGCTGAGCTGTGGGCTGTGTCGAGAGTGTGGACTGTGTTGAGAATGTGGGCTGTGTTGAGAGTGTGGGCTGCATTGAGAGTGTGGGCTGCGTTGAGAGTGTGGGCTGTGTTGAGAGTGTGGGATGTGGTGTGAGTTTGGACTGTGTTGAGAGTGTGGGCTGTGGTGTGAGTGTGGGCTGCGATGAGAGTGTGGGGTGTGCTGAGAGTGTGGGCTGCGTTTGGAGTGTGGGCTGCGATGAGAGTGTGGGCTGTGTTGTGGGCTGTGTTGAATGTGTGGGATGTGCTGTGAGTTTGGACTGTGTTGAGAGTGTGGGCTGTGTTGAGAGTGTGGGCTGTATTGAGTGTGTGGGCTGTGTTGAGAGTGTGGGCGGTGGTGTGAGTTTGGACTGTGGTGAGAGTGTGGGCTGTGTTGAGAGTGTGGGCTGTGTAGAGTGTGTGGGCTGTGTTGACAGTCTGGGCTGTGTTGAGAGCGTGGGCAGTGTTGAGAATGTGGGCTGTGTTGAGAGTGTGGGCTGTGTTGAGAGTGAGGGCTGTGTTGAAAGTGTGGGCTGTGTTGTGAATGTGGGCTGTGTTGAGATTGTGGGCTGTGTTGAGAGTGTGGGTTCTGTTGAGAGTGTGGGCTGTGTTGAGAGTGTGGGCTGTGTTGAGAGTGTGGGCTGTGGTGTGAGTTTGGACTGTGTTGAGAGTGTGGGCTGCGTTGAGAGTATGGGCTGTGTTGTGGGTTATGTTGAGAGTGTAGGCTGTGTTGTGGGCTGTGTCGAGTGTGTGGACTGTGTTGCGAGTGTGGGTTGTGCTGAGAGTGTGGGCTGCGATGAGAGTGTGGGCTGTGTTGAGATTGAGGGCTGTGTTGAGAGTGTGGGCTGTGTTGAGAGTGTGGGCAGTGTTGAGAGAGTGGGCTGTGTTAAGAGTGTGGGCTGTGCTGAGAGTGTGCGCTGTGGTGTGAGTTTGGACTATGGTGAGAGTGTGGGCTGTGTTGAGAGTGTGGGCTGTGGTGTGAGTTTGGACTGTGTTGAGAGTGTGGGTTGTGTTGAGAGTGTGGGCTGTGTTGAGAGTGTGGGCTGTGTAGAGAGTGTGGGCTGCGTTGAGAGTGTGGGCTGTGTTGAGAATGTGGGATGTGGTGTGAGTTTGGACTGTGTTGAGAGTGTGGGCTGCGATGAGAGTGTGGGCTGCGATGAGAGTGTGGGCTGTGTTGAGAGTGTGGGCTGTGTTTAGAGTGTGGGTTGTGTTGAGAGTGTGGGCTGCGCTGAGAGTGTGGGCTGTGTTGAGAGTGTAGTATGTGGTGTGAGTTGGACTGTGTTGAGAGTGTGGGCTGCGTTGAGATTGTGGGCTGTGTTGAGAGTGTGGGCTGTGTTGAGAGTGTGGGCTGTGCTGAGAGTGTGGGCTGTGGTGTGAGTTTGGACTATGGTGAGAGTGTGGGCTGTGTTGAGAGTGTGGGCTGTGGTGTGAGTTTGGACTGTGTTGAGAGTGTGGGTTGTGTTGAGAGTGTGGGCTGTGTTGAGAGTGTGGGCGGTGTTGAGAGTGTGGGCTGTGTTGTGAGTGTGGGCTGTGTAGAGAGTGTGGGCTGCGTTGAGAGTGTGGGCTGTGTTGAGAATGTGGGATGTGGTGTGAGTTTGGACTGTGTTGAGAGTGTGGGCTGCGATGAGAGTGTGGGCTGCGATGAGAGTGTGGGCTGTGTTGAGAGTGTGGGCTGTGTTTTGAGTGTGGGTTGTGTTGAGAGTGTGGGCTGTGTAGAGAGTGTGGGCTGCGTTGAGAGTGTGGGCTGTGTTGAGAATGTGGGATGTGGTGTGAGTTTGGACTGTGTTGAGAGTGTGGGCTGCGATGAGAGTGTGGGCTGCGATGAGAGTGTGGGCTGTGTTGAGAGTGTGGGCTGTATTTAGAGTGTGGGTTGTGTTGAGAGTGTGGGCTGCGCTGAGAGTGTGGGCTGTGTTGAGAGTGTAGTATGTGGTGTGAGTTGGACTGTGTTGAGAGTGTGGGCTGCGTTGAGATTGTGGGCTGTGTTGACAGTGTGGGCTGTGTTGAGAGTGTGGGCTGTGCTGAGAGTGTGGGCTGTGGTGTGAGTTTGGACTATGGTGAGAGTGTGGGCTGTGTTGAGAGTGTGGGCTGTGGTGTGAGTTTGGACTGTGTTGAGAGTGTGGGTTGTGTTGAGAGTGTGGGCTGTGTTGAGAGTGTGGGCTGTGTTGAGAGTGTGGGCTGTGTTGTGAGTGTGGGCTGTGGTGAGAGTTTGGACTGTGTTGAGAGTGTGGGCTGCATTGAGAGTGTGGGCTGTGTTGTGGGCTGTGTTGAGAGTGTGGGCTGCGTTGTGGGCTGTGTCGAGTGTGTGGACTGTGTTGCGAATGTGGGTTGTGCTGAGAGTGTGGGCTGCGTTGAGATTGTGGGCTGTTTTGAGAATGTGGGATGTGTTGTGAGTTTGGACTGTGTTGAGAGTGTGGGCTGCGTTGAGAGTGTGGGCTGTGTTCAGAGTGTGGGTTGTGTTGAGAGTGTGGGCTGCATTGAGAGTGTGGGCTGTGTTGAGAGTGTCGGATGTGGCGTGAGTTTAGACTGTGTTGAGAGTGTGGGTTGTGTTGAGAGTGTGGGCTGCGATGAGAGTCTGGGCTGTGTTGTGGGCTGTGTTGAGAGTGTGGGAAGTGGTGCGAGTTTGGACTGTGTTGAGAGTGTTGTCTGCTATGAGAGTGTGGGCTGTGATGAGAGAGTGAGCTGTGTTGTGGGCTGTGTTGAGAGTGTGGTCTGTGTTGTGGGATGTGTCGAGAGTGTGGGCTGTGTTGAGAGTGTGGGATGTGGTGTGAGTTTGGACTGTGTTGAGAGTGTGGGCTGTGTTGAGAGTGTGGGCAGTGTTGAGAATGTGGGCTGTGTTGAGAGTGTGGGCTGTGTAGAGTGTGTGGGTTGTGTTGAGAGTGTGGGCTGTGGTGAGAGTGTGGGCTGTGTTGAGAGTGTGGACTGTGTTGAGAGTGTGGGCTGTGTTGAGAGTGTCGGCTGTGTTGAGTGTGTGGGATGTGTTGAGAGTGTGGGCTGTGGTGTTAGTTTGGACTTTGTTGAGAGTGTGGGCTGTGTTGAGACTGTGGGCTGTGTTGAGAGTGTGGGATGTGGTGTGAGTTTGGGCTGTGTTGAGAGTGTGGGCTGTGTTGAGAATGTGGGCTGTGTTGAGAGTGTGGGATGGGGTGTGAGTTTGGGCTGTGTTGAGAGTGTGGGCTGTGTTGAGTGTGTGGTCTGTGTAGAGTGTGTGGGCTGTGTTGAGAGTGTGGTTTGTGTTGAGAGTGTGGTTTGTGTTGAGAGTGTGGGCTGTGTTGAGAGTGTGGGCTGTGTTGAGAGTGTGGGCTGTGTTGAGAGTGTGGGCTGTGGTGTTAGTTTGGACTGTCTTGAGAGTGTGGGCTGTGTTGAGAGTGTGGGCTGTTTGAGAGCGTGGGCTGTCGTGAGAATGTGGGCTGCGTAGAGAGTGCGGAATGTGTTGAGAGTGTGGGCTGTATTGAGAGTGTGGGCTGTGTTGAGAGTGTGGGCTGTGTTGAGAGTGTGGGCTGTATTGAGAGTGTGGGCTGTGTTGAGAATGTGGGCTGTGTTGAGAGTGTGGGCTGTGGTGAGAGTGTGGGCTGCGTTGAGAGTGTGTGCTGTGTTGAGAGTGTGGGCTGTATTGAGAGTGTGGGCCGCATTGAGAGTGTGGGCTGTGATGAGAGTGCGGGCTGTATTGAGAGTGTGGGCTGCGATGAGAGTGTGCGCTGTGTTGAGAGTGTGGGCTGTGATGAGAATGTGGGCTGTGTTGAGAGTGTGGGTTGTGTTGAGAGTGTGGGCTGCGTTGAGAGTGTGGGCTGTGTTGAGAGTGTGGGCTGTGTTGTGGCCTGTGTTGAGAGCGTGGGCTGAGCTGTGGGCTGTGTCGAGAGTGTGGACTGTGTTGAGAATGTGGGCTGTGTTGAGAGTGTGGGCTGCATTGAGAGTGTGGGCTGCGTTGAGAGTGTGGGCTGTGTTGAGAGTGTGGGATGTGGTGTGAGTTTGGACTGTGTTGAGAGTGTGGGCTGTGGTGTGAGTGTGGGCTGCGATGAGAGTGTGGGGTGTGCTGAGAGTGTGGGCTGCGTTTGGAGTGTGGGCTGCGATGAGAGTGTGGGCTGTGTTGTGGGCTGTGTTGAATGTGTGGGATGTGCTGTGAGTTTGGACTGTGTTGAGAGTGTGGGCTGTGTTGAGAGTGTGGGCTGTATTGAGTGTGTGGGCTGTGTTGAGAGTGTGGGCGGTGGTGTGAGTTTGGACTGTGGTGAGATTGTGGGCTGTGTTGAGAGTGTGGGCTGTGTAGAGTGTGTGGGCTGTGTTGACAGTCTGGGCTGTGTTGAGAGCGTGGGCAGTGTTGAGAATGTGGGCTGTGTTGAGAGTGTGGGCTGTGTTTAGAGTGAGGGCTGTGTTGAAAGTGTGGGCTGTGTTGTGAATGTGGGCCGTGTTGAGAGTGTGGGCTGTGTTGAGAATGTGGGCTGTGTTGAGAGTGTGGGCTGGGTTGAGAGTGTGGGCTGCGTTGAGAGTGTGGGCTGTGTTGAGAATGTGGGCTGTGTTGAGAGTGTGGGATGTGTTGAGAGCGTGGGCTGTGTTGAGAGTGTGGGCTGTGTTGAGAGTGTGGGCTGTGTTGTGGCCTGTGTTGAGAGCGTGGGCTGAGCTGTGGGCTGTGTCGAGAGTGTGGACTGTGTTGAGAATGTGGGCTGTGTTGAGAGTGTGGGCTGCATTGAGAGTGTGGGCTGCGTTGAGAGTGTGGGCTGTGTTGAGAGTGTGGGATGTGGTGTGAGTTTGGACTGTGTTGAGAGTGTGGGCTGTGGTGTGAGTGTGGGCTGCGATGAGAGTGTGGGGTGTGCTGAGAGTGTGGGCTGCGTTTGGAGTGTGGGCTGCGATGAGAGTGTGGGCTGTATTGTGGGCTGTGTTGAATGTGTGGGATGTGCTGTGAGTTTGGACTGTGTTGAGAGTGTGGGCTGTGTTGAGAGTGTGGGCTGTATTGAGTGTGTGGGCTGTGTTGAGAGTGTGGGCGGTGGTGTGAGTTTGGACTGTGGTGAGAGTGTGGGCTGTGTTGAGAGTGTGGGCTGTGTAGAGTGTGTGGGCTGTGTTGACAGTCTGGGCTGTGTTGACAGCGTGGGCAGTGTTGAGAATGTGGGCTGTGTTGAGAGTGTGGGCTGTGTTGAGAGTGAGGGCTGTGTTGAAAGTGTGGGCTGTGTTGTGAATGTGGGCTGTGTTGAGAGTGTGGGCTGTGTTGAGAATGTGGGCTGTGTTGAGAGTGTGGGCTGGGTTGAGAGTGTGGGCTGCGTTGAGAGTGTGGGCTGTGTTGAGAATGTGGGCTGTGTTGAGAGTGTGGGATGTGTTGAGAGCGTGGGCTGTGTTGAGAATGTGGGCTGTGTTGAAAGTGTGGGCTGTGTTGAGAGTGTGGGCTGTGTAGAGTGTGTGGGCTGTGTTGACAGTGTGGGCTGTGTTGAGAGCGTGGGCTGTGTTGAGAATGTGGGCTGTGTTGAGAGAGTGGGCTGTGTTGAGAGTGTGGGCTGTGTTGAGAGTGTGGGCTGTGTTGTGAATGTGGGCTGTGTTGAGAGTGGGCTGTGTTGAGAATGTGGGCTGTGTTGTGGGTTGTGTTGAGTGTGTGGGCTGTGGTGTAAGTTTGGACTGTGTTGAGAGTGTGGGCTGTGTTGAGAGTCTGGGCTGTGTTGAGTGTGTGGGCTGTGTTTAGAGTGTGGGCTGTGTTGTGAAGGTGGGCTGTGTTGAGAGTCTGGGCTGTGGAGAGAGTGTGGGCTGTGGTGAGAGTGTGGGCTTCAATGAGCGTGTCGGCTGTCTTGTGGGCTGTGTTGACAGTGTGGGCTGTGGTGTGAGTTTGGACTGTGTTGAGAGTGTGGGCTGTGTTGAGAGTGTGGGTTGTGTTGAGAGTGTGGGCTGAGTTGAGAGTGTGGGCTGTGTTGAGAGTGTGGGCTGTGTTGAGAGCGTGGGCTGTGTTGAGAGTGTGGGCTGTGGTGTGAGTTTGGACTGTGTTGAGAGTGTGGGCTGTGTTGAGAGTATGGGCTGTGTTTGAGCTGTGTTGAGAGTGTGGGCTGTGGTGTGAGTTTGGACTGTGTTGAGAGTGTGGGCTGTGCTGAGAGTCTGGGCTGTGTTAAGTGTGTGGGCTGTGTTGAGAGTGTGGGCTGTGTTGTGAATGTGGGCTTCAATGAGCGTGTAGGCTGTCTTGTGGGCTATGTTGACAGTGTGGGCTGTGGTGTGAGTTTGGACTGTGTTGAGAGTGTGGGCTGTGTTGAGAGTCTGGGCTGTGTTGAGTTTGTGGGCTGTGTTGAGAGTGTGGGCTGTGTTGTGAATGTGGGCTGTGTTGAGAGTCTGGGCTGTGTAGAGAGTGTGGGCTGTGGTGAGAGTGTGGGCTACAATGAGCGTGTAGGCTGCCTTCTGGGCTGTGTTGACAGTGTGGGCTGTGGTGTGAGTTTGGACTGTGTTGAGAGTGTGGGCTGTGGTGAAAGTGTGGCCTGTGTTAAGAGTCTGGTCTGTGTTGAGTGTCTGGGCTGTGTAGAGAGTGTGGGCTGCGTTGAGAGTGTGGGCTTCGATGAGCGTGTAGGCTGTCTTGTGGGCTTTGTTGACAGTGTGGTCTGTCGTGTGAGTTTGGACTGTGTTGAGAGTGTGGGCTGTGTTTAGAGTGTGGGTTGTGTTGAGAGTGTGTGCTGTGTTGATAGTGTGGGCTGTGTTGAGAGTGTGGGCTGCGTTGAGAGTGTGGGCTGTGTTGAGAGTGTGGGCTGTGGTGTGAGTTTGGACTGTGTTGAGAGTGTGGGCTGCGTTGAGAGTGTGGGCTGTGTTGAGAATGTGGGATGTGGTGTGAGTTTGGACTGTGTTGAGAGTGTGGGCTGCGATGAGAGTGTGGGCTGCGATGAGAGTGTGGGCTGTGTTGAGAGTGTGGGCTGTGTTTAGAGTGTGGGTTGTGTTGAGAGTGTGGGCTGTGTAGAGAGTGTGGGCTGCGTTGAGAGTGTGGGCTGTGTTGAGAATGTGGGATGTGGTGTGAGTTTGGACTGTGTTGAGAGTGTGGGCTGCGATGAGAGTGTGGGCTGCGATGAGAGTGTGGGCTGTGTTGAGAGTGTGGGCTGTGTTTAGAGTGTGGGTTGTGTTGAGAGTGTGGGCTGCGCTGAGAGTGTGGGCTGTGTTGAGAGTGTAGTATGTGGTGTGAGTTGGACTGTGTTGAGAGTGTGGGCTGCGTTGAGATTGTGGGCTGTGTTGAGAGTGTGGGCTGTGTTGAGAGTGTGGGCTGTGCTGAGAGTGTGGGCTGTGGTGTGAGTTTGGACTATGGTGAGAGTGTGGGCTGTGTTGAGAGTGTGGGCTGTGGTGTGAGTTTGGACTGTGTTGAGAGTGTGGGTTGTGTTGAGAGTGTGGGCTGTGTTGAGAGTGTGGGCTGTGTTGAGAGTGTGGGCTGTGTTGTGAGTGTGGGCTGTGGTGAGACTTTGGACTGTGTTGAGAGTGTGGGCTGCATTGAGAGTGTGGGCTGTGTTGTGGGCTGTGTTGAGAGTGTGGGCTGCGTTGTGGGCTGTGTCGAGTGTGTGGACTGTGTTGCGAATGTGGGTTGTGCTGAGAGTGTGGGCTGCGTTGAGATTGTGGGCTGTTTTGAGAATGTGGGATGTGTTGTGAGTTTGGACTGTGTTGAGAGTGTGGGCTGCGTTGAGAGTGTGGGCTGTGTTCAGAGTGTGGGTTGTGTTGAGAGTGTGGGCTGCATTGAGAGTGTGGGCTGTGTTGAGAGTGTCGGATGTGGTGTGAGTTTAGACTGTGTTGAGAGTGTGGGTTGTGTTGAGAGTGTGGGCTGCGATGAGAGTCTGGGCTGTGTTGTGGGCTGTGTTGAGAGTGTGGGAAGTGCTGCGAGTTTGGACTGTGTTGAGAGTGTTGTCTGCTATGAGAGTGTGGGCTGTGATGAGAGAGTGGGCTGTGTTGTGGGCTGTGTTGAGAGTGTTGTCTGTGTTGTGGGATGTGTCGAGAGTGTGGGCTGTGTTGAGAGTGTGGGATGTGGTGTGAGTTTGGACTGTGTTGAGAGTGTGGGCTGTGTTGAGAGTGTGGGCAGTGTTGAGAATGTGGGCTGTGTTGAGAGTGTGGGCTGTGTAGAGTGTGTGGGTTGTGTTGAGAGTGTGGGCTGTGGTGAGAGTGTGGGCTGTGTTGAGAGTGTGGACTGTGTTGAGAGTGTGGGCTGTGTTGAGAGTGTCGGCTGTGTTGAGTGTGTGGGATGTGTTGAGAGTGTGGGCTGTGGTGTTAGTTTGGACTTTGTTGAGAGTGTGGGCTGTGTTGAGACTGTGGGCTGTGTTGAGAGTGTGGGATGTGGTGTGAGTTTGGGCTGTGTTGAGAGTGTGGGCTGTGTTGAGAATGTGGGCTGTGTTGAGAGTGTGGGATGGGGTATGAGTTTGGGCTGTGTTGAGAGTGTGGGCTGTGTTGAGTGTGTGGTCTGTGTAGAGTGTGTGGGCTGTGTTGAGAGTGTGGTTTGTGTTGAGAGTGTGGTTTGTGTTGAGAGTGTGGGCTGTGTTGAGAGTGTGGGCTGTGTTGAGAGTGTGGGCTGTGTTGAGAGTGTGGGCTGTGGTGTTAGTTTGGACTGTCTTGAGAGTGTGGGCTGTGTTGAGAGTGTGGGCTGTTTGAGAGCGTGGGCTGTCGTGAGAATGTGGGCTGCGTAGAGAGTGCGGGCTGTGTTGAGAGTGTGGGCTGTATTGAGAGTGTGGGCTGTGTTGAGAGTGTGGGCTGTGTTGAGAGTGTGGGCTGTATTGAGAGAGTGGGCTGTGTTGAGAATGTGGGCTGTGTTGAGAGTGTGGGCTGTGGTGAGAGTGTGGGCTGCGTTGAGAGTGTGTGCTGTGTTGAGAGTGTGGGCTGTATTGAGAGTGTGGGCTGCATTGAGAGTGTGGGCTGTGATGAGAGTGCGGGCTGTATTGAGAGTGTGGGCTGCGATGAGAGTGTGCGCTGTGTTGAGAGTGTGGGCTGTGATGAGAATGTGGGCTGTGTTGAGAGTGTGTGTTGTGTTGAGAGTGTGTGCTGCGTTGAGAGTGTGGGCTGTGTTGAGAGTGTGGGCTGTGTTGTGGCCTGTGTTGAGAGCGTGGGCTGAGCTGTGGGCTGTGTCGAGAGTGTGGACTGTGTTGAGAATGTGGGCTGTGTTGAGAGTGTGGGCTGCATTGAGACTGTGGGCTGCGTTGAGAGTGTGGGCTGTGTTGAGAGTGTGGGATGTGGTGTGAGTTTGGACTGTGTTGAGAGTGTGGGCTGTGGTGTGAGTGTGGGCTGCGATGAGAGTGTGGGGTGTGCTGAGAGTGTGGGCTGCGTTTGGAGTGTGGGCTGCGATGAGAGTGTGGGCTGTGTTGTGGGCTGTGTTGAATGTGTGGGATGTGCTGTGAGTTTGGACTGTGTTGAGAGTGTGGGCTGTGTTGAGAGTGTGGGCTGTATTGAGTGTGTGGGCTGTGTTGAGAGTGTGGGCGGTGGTGTGAGTTTGGACTGTGGTGAGAGTGTGGGCTGTGTTGAGAGTGTGGGCTGTGTAGAGTGTGTGGGCTGTGTTGACAGTCTGGGCTGTGTTGAGAGCGTGGGCAGTGTTGAGAATGTGGGCTGTGTTGAGAGTGTGGGCTGTGTTGAGAGTGAGGGCTGTGTTGAAAGTGTGGGCTGTGTTGTGAATGTGGGCTGTGTTGAGAGTGTGGGCTGTGTTGAGAATGTGGGCTGTGTTGAGAGTGTGGGCTGGGTTGAGAGTGTGGGCTGCGTTGAGAGTGTGGGCTGTGTTGAGAATGTGGGCTGTGTTGAGAGTGTGGGATGTGTTGAGAGCGTGGGCTGTGTTGAAAATGTGGGCTGTGTTGAAAGTGTGGGCTGTGTTGAGAGTGTGGGCTGTGTAGAGTGTGTGGGCTGTGTTGACAGTGTGGGCTGTGTTGAGAGCGTGGGCTGTGTTGAGAGTGTGGGCTGTGGTGAGAGTGTGGGCTGCGTTGAGAGTGTGTGCTGTGTTGAGAGTGTGGGCTGTATTGAGAGTGTGGGCTGCATTGAGAGTGTGGGCTGTGATGAGAGTGCGGGCTGTATTGAGAGTGTGGGCTGCGATGAGAGTGTGCGCTGTGTTGAGAGTGTGGGCTGTGATGAGAATGTGGGCTGTGTTGAGAGTGTGTGTTGTGTTGAGAGTGTGGGCTGCGTTGAGAGTGTGGGCTGTGTTGAGAGTGTGGGCTGTGTTGTGGCCTGTGTTGAGAGCGTGGGCTGAGCTGTGGGCTGTGTCGAGAGTGTGGACTGTGTTGAGAATGTGGGCTGTGTTGAGAGTGTGGGCTGCATTGAGAGTGTGGGCTGCGTTGAGAGTGTGGGCTGTGTTGAGAGTGTGGGATGTGGTGTGAGTTTGGACTGTGTTGAGAGTGTGGGCTGTGGTGTGAGTGTGGGCTGCGATGAGAGTGTGGGGTGTGCTGAGAGTGTGGGCTGCGTTTGGAGTGTGGGCTGCGATGAGAGTGTGGGCTGTGTTGTGGGCTGTGTTGAATGTGTGGGATGTGCTGTGAGTTTGGACTGTGTTGAGAGTGTGGGCTGTGTTGAGAGTGTGGGCTGTATTGAGTGTGTGGGCTGTGTTGAGAGTGTGGGCGGTGGTGTGAGTTTGGACTGTGGTGAGAGTGTGGGCTGTGTTGAGAGTGTGGGCTGTGTAGAGTGTGTGGGCTGTGTTGACAGTCTGGGCTGTGTTGACAGTCTGGGCTGTGTTGAGAGCGTGGGCAGTGTTGAGAATGTGGGCTGTGTTGAGAGTGTGGGCTGTGTTGATAGTGAGGGCTGTGTTGAAAGTGTGGGCTGTGTTGTGAATGTGGGCTGTGTTGAGAGTGTGGGCTGTGTTGAGAATGTGGGCTGTGTTGAGAGTGTGGGCTGGGTTGAGAGTGTGGGCTGCGTTGAGAGTGTGGTCTGTGTTGAGAATGTGGGCTGTGTTGAGAGTGTGGGATGTGTTGAGAGCGTGGGCTGTGTTGAGAATGTGGGCTGTGTTGAAAGTGTGGGCTGTGTAGAGTGTGTGGGCTGTGTTGACAGTGTGGGCTGTGTTGAGAGCGTGGGCTGTGTTGAGAATGTGGGCTGTGTTGAGAGAGTGGGCTGTGTTGAGAGTGTGGGCTGTGTTGAGAGTGTGGGCTGTGTTGTGAATGTGGGCTGTGTTGAGAGTGGGCTGTGTTGAGAATATGGGCTGTGTTGTGGGTTGTGTTGAGTGTGTGGGCTGTGGTGTAAGTTTGGACTGTGTTGAGAGTGTGGGCTGTGTTGAGAGTCTGGGCTGTGTTGAGTGTGTGGGCTGTGTTTAGAGTGTGGGCTGTGTTGTGAAGGTGGGCTGTGTTGAGCGCCTGGGCTGTGTAGAGAGTGTGGGCTGTGGTGAGAGTGTGGGCTTCAATGAGCGTGTCGGCTGTCTTGTGGGCTGTGTTGACAGTGTGGGCTGTGGTGTGAGTTTGGACTGTGTTGAGAGTGTGGGCTGTGTTGAGAGTGTGGGTTGTGTTGAGAGTGTGGGCTGAGTTGAGAGTGTGGGCTGTGTTGAGAGTGTGGGCTGTGTTGAGAGCGTGGGCTGTGTTGAGAGTGTGGGCTGTGGTGTGAGTTTGGACTGTGTTGAGAGTGTGGGCTGTGTTGAGAGTATGGGCTGTGTTTGAGCTGTGTTGAGAGTGTGGGCTGTGGTGTGAGTTTGGACTGTGTTGAGAGTGTGGGCTGTGCTGAGAGTCTGGGCTGTGTTAAGTGTGTGGGCTGTGTTGAGAGTGTGGGCTGTGTTGTGAATGTGGGCTTCAATGAGCGTGTAGGCTGTCTTGTGGGCTATGTTGACAGTGTGGGCTGTGGTGTGAGTTTGGACTGTGTTGAGAGTGTGGGCTGTGTTGAGAGTCTGGGCTGTGTTGAGTTTGTGGGCTGTGTTGAGAGTGTGGGCTGTGTTGTGAATGTGGGCTGTGTTGAGAGTCTGGGCTGTGTAGAGAGTGTGGGCTGCGTTGAGAGTGTGGGCTACAATGAGCGTGTAGGCTGCCTTCTGGGCTGTGTTGACAGTGTGGGCTGTGGTGTGAGTTTGGACTGTGTTGAGAGTGTGGGCTGTGGTGAAAGTGTGGCCTGTGTTAAGAGTCTGGTCTGTGTTGAGTGTCTGGGCTGTGTAGAGAGTGTGGGCTGCGTTGAGAGTGTGGGCTTCGATGAGCGTGTAGGCTGTCTTGTGGGCTTTGTTGACAGTGTGGTCTGTCGTGTGAGTTTGGACTGTGTTGAGAGTGTGGGCTGTGTTTAGAGTGTGGGTTGTGTTGAGAGTGTGTGCTGTGTTGATAGTGTGGGCTGTGTTGAGAGTGTGGGCTGCGTTGAGAGTGTGGGCTGTGTTGAGAGTGTGGGCTGTGGTGTGAGTTTGGACTGTGTTGACAGTGTGGGCTGCGTTGAGAGTATGGGCTGTGTTGTGAGCTGTGTTGAGAGTGTGGGCTGTGTTGTGGGCTGTGTCGAGTGTCTGGACTGTGTTGCGAGTGTGGGTTGTGCTGATAGTGTGGGCTGCGTTGAGAGTGTGGGCTGTGTTGAGAGTGTGGGATGGGGTGTGAGTTTGGACTGTGTTGAGAGTGTGGGCTGTGTTGAGAGTGTGGGCTGTGTTGAGAGTGTGGGTTGTGTTGAGAGTTTGGGCTGTGTTGAGAGTGTGGGCTATGTTGAGATTGTGGGCTGTGTTGAGAGTGTGGGCTGCGGTGTGAGTTTGGACTGTGTTGAGAGTGTGGGCTGCGTTGAAAGTATGGGCTGTGTTGTGGGCTGTGTTGAGAGTGTGGGCTGTGTTATGGGCTGTGTCGAGTGTGTGGACTGTGTTGCGAGTGTGGGTTGTGCTGAGAGTGTGGGCTGCGTTGAAAGTGTGGGCTATGTTGAGAGTGTGCGCTGTGTTGAGAGTGAGGGCTGTGTTGAGAATGTGGTCTGTGTTGAGAGTGTGGGCTGTGTTGAGAATATGGGTTGTGTTGTTGGCTGTCTTGAGTGTGTGGGCTGTGTTGTGAGTTTGGACTGTGTTGAGAGTGTGGGCTGTGGAGAGAGTGTGGCCTGTGTTGAGAGTCTGGTCTGTGTTGAGAGTGTGGGCTGCGTTGAGAGTGTGGACTGCGATGAGCGTGTAGGCTGTCTTGTGGGCTGTGTTGACAGTGTGGGCTGTGGTGCGAGTTTGGACTGTTTTGAAAGTGTGGGCTGTGGGGAGAGTGTGGACTGTGTTGAGAGTATGGGCTGCGATGAGTGTGTGGGCTGTGTTGGGGGCTGTGTTGAGAGAGTCGGATGTTGTGTGAGTTTGGTCTATTTTCAGATTGTGGTCTGCGATGAGAGTCTGGGCTGTGTTGAGATTGTGGGCTGTGTTGAGAGTGCGAGCTGCGTTGAGTGTGTGGGCTGTGTTGAGAGTGTGGGATGCGATGAGAGTGTGGGCTGTGTTGTGGGCTGTGTTGAGAGTGTGGGATGTTGTGTGAGTTTGGACTGTGTTGAGAGTGTGGGCTGTGTTGTGAGTGTGGGCTGTGCTGAGAGTGTGGGCTGTGCTGAGAGTGTGGGCTGTGTTGAGAGTGTGGGCTGTGTTGAGAGTGTGGTCTGTGTTGAGATTGTGGGCTGTGTTGAGAGTGTGGGCTGGGTTGTTGGCTGTGTTGAGAGTGTGGGATGTGGTGTGAGTTTGGACTGTGTTGAGAGTGTGGGCTGCGATGAGAGTGTGGGCTGTGGTGAGAATGTGTGCTGTGTTGAGAGCGTGGGCTGTGTTGAGAGTGTGGGCTGTGTTGAGAGTGTGGGCTGTGTTGATAGTCTAGGCTGTGTTTAGAGTGTGGGCTGCGATGAGAGTGTGGGCTGGGTTGTTGGCTGTGTTGAGAGTGTGGGATGTGGTGTGAGTTTGGACTGTGTTGAGAGTGTGGGCTGCGATGAGAGTGTGGGCTGTGTTGAGAGTGTGTGCTGTGTTGAGAGCGTGGGCTGTGTTGAGAGTGTGGGCTGTGTTGAGAGTGTGGGCTGTGTTGATAGTCTAGGCTGTGTTTAGAGTGTGGGCTGCGATGATAGTGTGGGCTCTGTTGAGAGTGTGGGCTGTGTTGAGAGTGTTGGCGGTGTTGTGAATGTGGGCTGTGTTGAGAGTGTGGGCTGTGTTGTTGGTTGTGTTGAGTGTGTGGGCTGTGGTGTGAGTTTGGACTGTGTTGAGAGTGTGGGCTGTGTTGTGAGTCTGGGCTGTGTTGAGTGTGTGGGCTGTGTTGAGAGTTTGGGCTGTGTTGTGAATGTGGGCTGTGTTGAGAGCGTGTGCTGTGTTGAGAATGTGTGCTTTGTTGTGGGCTGTGTTGAGCGTGTGGGCTGTGGTGTGAATTTGGACTGTGTTGAGAGTGTGGGCTGCGATGAGAGTGTGGGCTGTGTTGAGAATGTGGTCGGTATTGAGGCTGTGGGCTGTGTTGAGAATGAGGGTTGTGTTGTGGGCTGTGTTGAGTGTGTGGGCTGTGGTGCGAGTTTGGACTGTTTTGAGAGTGTGGGCTGTGGTGAGAGTGTGGACTGTGTTGAGAGTATGGGCTGCGATGAGAGTGTGGGCTGTGTTGTGGGCTGTGTTGAGAGAGTGGGATGTTGTGTGAGTTTGGTCTATGTTGAGAGTGTGGTCTGCGATGAGAGTCTGGGCTGTGTTGAGATTGTGGGCTGTTTTGAGAGTGCGAGCTGCGTTGAGTGTGTGGGCTGTGTTGAGAGTGTGGGATGCGATGAGAGTGTGGGCTGTGTTGTGGGCTGTGTTGAGAGTGTGGGATGTTGTGTGAGTTTGGTCTATGTTGAGAGTGTGGTCTGCGATGAGAGTCTGAGCTGTGTTGAGATTGTGGGCTGTGTTGAGAGTGCGAGCTGCGTTGAGTGTGTGGGCTGTGTTGAGAGTGTGGGATGCGATGAGAGTGTGGGCTGTGTTGTGGGCTGTGTTGAGAGTGTGGGATGTTGTGTGAGTTTGGACTGTGTTGAGAGTGTGGGCTGTGTTGTGAGTGTGGGCTGTGCTGAGAGTGTGGGCTGTGCTGAGAGTGTGGGCTGTGTTGAGAGTGTGGGCTGTGTTGAGAGTGTGGTCTGTGTTGAGATTGTGGGCTGTGTTGAGAGTGTGGGCTGGGTTGTTGGCTGTGTTGAGAGTGTGGGATGTGGTGTGAGTTTGGACTGTGTTGAGAGTGTGGGCTGCGATGAGAGTGTGGGCTGTGGTGAGAGTGTGTGCCGTGTTGAGAGCGTGGGCTGTGTTGAGAGTGTGGGCTGTGTTGAGAGTGTGGGCTGTGTTGAGAGTGTGGGCTGTGTTGAGATTGTGGGCTGTGTTGAGAGTGTGGGCTGGGTTGTTGGCTGTGTTGAGAGTGTGGGATGTGGTGTGAGTTTGGACTGTGTTGAGAGTGTGGGCTGCGATGAGAGTGTGGGCTGTGGTGAGAGTGTGTGCTGTGTTGAGAGCGTGGGCTGTGTTGAGAGTGTGGGCTGTGTTGAGAGTGTGGGCTGTCTTGATAGTCTAGGCTGTGTTTAGAGTGTGGGCTGCGATGAGAGTGTGGGCTGGGTTGTTGGCTGTGTTGAGAGTGTGGGATGTGGTGTGAGTTTGGACTGTGTTGAGAGTGTGGGCTGCGATGAGAGTGTGGGCTGTGTTGAGAGTGTGTGCTGTGTTGAGAGCGTGGGCTGTGTTGAGAGTGTGGGCTGTGTTGAGAGTGTGGGATGTGTTGATAGTCTAGGCTGTGTTTAGAGTGTAGGCTGCGATGATAGTGTGGGCTCTGTTGAGAGTGTGGGCTGTGTTGAGAGTGTGGGCTGTGTTGTGGGCTGTGTCGAGTGTGTGGACTGTGTTGCGAGTGTGGGTTGTGCTGATAGTGTGGGCTGCGTTGAGAGTGTGGGCTGTGTTGAGAGTGTGGGATGGGGTGTGAGTTTGGACTGTGTTGAGAGTGTGGGCTGTGTTGAGAGTGTGGGCTGTGTTGAGAGTGTGGGTTGTGTTGAGAGTTTGGGCTGTGTTGAGAGTGTGGGCTATGTTGAGATTGTGGGCTGTGTTGAGAGTGTGGGCTGCGGTGTGAGTTTGGACTGTGTTGAGAGTGTGGGCTGCGTTGAAAGTATGGGCTGTGTTGTGGGCTGTGTTGAGAGTGTGGGCTGTGTTATGGGCTGTGTCGAGTGTGTGGACTGTGTTGCGAGTGTGGGTTGTGCTGAGAGTGTGGGCTGCGTTGAGAGTGTGGGCTATGTTGAGAGTGTGCGCTGTGTTGAGAGTGAGGGCTGTGTTGAGAATGTGGTCTGTGTTGAGAGTGTGGGCTGTGTTGAGAATATGGGTTGTGTTGTTGGCTGTCTTGAGTGTGTGGGCTGTGTTGTGAGTTTGGACTGTGTTGAGAGTGTGGGCTGTGGAGAGAGTGTGGCCTGTGTTGAGAGTCTGGTCTGTGTTGAGAGTGTGGGCTGCGTTGAGAGTGTGGACTGCGATGAGCGTGTAGGCTGTCTTGTGGGCTGTGTTGACAGTGTGGGCTGTGGTGCGAGTTTGGACTGTTTTGAAAGTGTGGGCTGTGGGGAGAGTGTGGACTGTGTTGAGAGTATGGGCTGCGATGAGAGTGTGGGCTGTGTTGGGGGCTGTGTTGAGAGAGTCGGATGTTGTGTGAGTTTGGTCTATTTTCAGATTGTGGTCTGCGATGAGAGTCTGGGCTGTGTTGAGATTGTGGGCTGTGTTGAGAGTGCGAGCTGCGTTGAGTGTGTGGGCTGTGTTGAGAGTGTGGGATGCGATGAGAGTGTGGGCTGTGTTGTGGGCTGTGTTGAGAGTGTGGGATGTTGTGTGAGTTTGGACTGTGTTGAGAGTGTGGGCTGTGTTGTGAGTGTGGGCTGTGCTGAGAGTGTGGGCTGTGCTGAGAGTGTGGGCTGTGTTGAGAGTGTGGGCTGTGTTGAGAGTGTGGTCTGTGTTGAGATTGTGGGCTGTGTTGAGAGTGTGGGCTGGGTTGTTGGCTGTGTTGTGAGTGTGGGATGTGGTGTGAGTTTGGACTGTGTTGAGAGTGTGGGCTGCGATGAGAGTGTGGGCTGTGGTGAGAATGTGTGCTGTGTTGAGAGCGTGGGCTGTGTTGAGAGTGTGGGCTGTGTTGAGAGTGTGGGCTGTGTTGATAGTCTAGGCTGTGTTTAGAGTGTGGGCTGCGATGAGAGTGTGGGCTGGGTTGTTGGCTGTGTTGAGAGTGTGGGATGTGGTGTGAGTTTGGACTGTGTTGAGAGTGTGGGCTGCGATGAGAGTGTGGGCTGTGTTGAGAGTGTGTGCTGTGTTGAGAGCGTGGGCTGTGTTGAGAGTGTGGGCTGTGTTGAGAGTGTGGGCTGTGTTGATAGTCTAGGCTGTGTTTAGAGTGTGGACTGCGATGATAGTGTGGGCTCTGTTGAGAGTGTGGGCTGTGTTGAGAGTGTTGGCGGTGTTGTGAATGTGGGCTGTGTTGAGAGTGTGGGCTGTGTTGTTGGTTGTGTTGAGTGTGTGGGCTGTGGTGTGAGTTTGGACTGTGTTGAGAGTGTGGGCTGTGTTGTGAGTCTGGGCTGTGTTGAGTGTGTGGGCTGTGTTGAGAGTGTGGGCTGTGTTGTGAATGTGGGCTGTGTTGAGAGCGTGTGCTGTGTTGAGAATGTGTGCTTTGTTGTGGGCTGTGTTGAGCGTGTGGGCTGTGGTGTGAATTTGGACTGTGTTGAGAGTGTGGGCTGCGATGAGAGTGTGGGCTGTGTTGAGAATGTGGTCGGTATTGAGGCTGTGGGCTGTGTTGAGAATGAGGGTTGTGTTGTGGGCTGTGTTGAGTGTGTGGGCTGTGGTGCGAGTTTGGACTGTTTTGAGAGTGTGGGCTGTGGTGAGAGTGTGGACTGTGTTGAGAGTATGGGCTGCGATGAGAGTGTGGGCTGTGTTGTGGGCTGTGTTGAGAGAGTGGGATGTTGTGTGAGTTTGGTCTATGTTGAGAGTGTGGTCTGCGATGAGAGTCTGGGCTGTGTTGAGATTGTGGGCTGTGTTGAGAGTGCGAGCTGCGTTGAGTGTGTGGGCTGTGTTGAGAGTGTGGGATGCGATGAGAGTGTGGGCTGTGTTGTGGGCTGTGTTGAGAGTGTGGGATGTTGTGTGAGTTTGGTCTATGTTGAGAGTGTGGTCTGCGATGAGAGTCTGGGCTGTGTTGAGATTGTGGGCTGTGTTGAGAGTGCGAGCTGCGTTGAGTGTGTGGGCTGTGTTGAGAGTGTGGGATGCGATGAGAGTGTGGGCTGTGTTGTGGGCTGTGTTGAGAGTGTGGGATGTTGTGTGAGTTTGGACTGTGTTGAGAGTGTGGGCTGTGTTGTGAGTGTGGGCTGTGCTGAGAGTGTGGGCTGTGCTGAGAGTGTGGGCTGTGTTGAGAGTGTGGGCTGTGTTGAGAGTGTGGTCTGTGTTGAGATTGTGGGCTGTGTTGAGAGTGTGGGCTGGGTTGTTGGCTGTGTTGAGAGTGTGGGATGTGGTGTGAGTTTGGACTGTGTTGAGAGTGTGGGCTGCGATGAGAGTGTGGGCTGTGGTGAGAGTGTGTGCTGTGTTGAGAGCGTGGGCTGTGTTGAGAGTGTGGGCTGTGTTGTGAGTGTGGGCTGTGCTGAGAGTGTGGGCTGTGCTGAGAGTGTGGGCTGTGTTGAGAGTGTGGGCTGTGTTGAGAGTGTGGTCTGTGTTGAGATTGTGGGCTGTGTTGAGAGTGTGGGCTGGGTTGTTGGCTGTGTTGTGAGTGTGGGATGTGGTGTGAGTTTGGACTGTGTTGAGAGTGTGGGCTGCGATGAGAGTGTGGGCTGTGGTGAGAATGTGTGCTGTGTTGAGAGCGTGGGCTGTGTTGAGAGTGTGGGCTGTGTTGAGAGTGTGGGCTGTGTTGATAGTCTAGGCTGTGTTTAGAGTGTGGGCTGCGATGAGAGTGTGGGCTGGGTTGTTGGCTGTGTTGAGAGTGTGGGATGTGGTGTGAGTTTGGACTGTGTTGAGAGTGTGGGCTGCGATGAGAGTGCGGGCTGTGTTGAGAGTGTGTGCTGTGTTGAGAGCGTGGGCTGTGTTGAGAGTGTGGGCTGTGTTGAGAGTGTGGGATGTGTTGATAGTCTAGGCTGTGTTTAGAGTGTAGGCTGCGATGATAGTGTGGGCTCTGTTGAGAGTGTGGGCTGTGTTCAGAGTGTGGGCTGTGTTGTTGGTTGTGTTGAGTGTGTGGGCTGTGGTGTGAGTTTGGACTGTGTTGAGAGTGTGGGCTGTGTTGTGAGTCTGGGCTGTGTTGGGTGTGTGGGCTGTGTTGAGAGTGTGGGCTGTGTTGTGAATGTGGGCTGTGTTGAGAGCGTGTGCTGTGTTGAGAATATGTGCTTTGTTGTGGGCTGTGTTGAGCCTGTGGGCTGTGGTGTGAATTTGGACTGTGTTGAGAGTGTGGGCTCCGATGAGAGTGTGGGCTGTGTTGAGAATGTGGTCGGTATTGAGGCTGTGGGCTGTGTTGAGAATGAGGGTTGTGTTGTGGGCTGTGTTGAGTGTGTGGGCTGTGGTGTGAGTTTGGACTGTGTTGAGAGTCTGGGCTGTGTTGAGTGTGTGGGCTGTGTTGAGAGTGTGGGCTGTGTTGTGAATGTGGGCTGTGTTGAGAGTGTGTGCTGTGTTGAGAATGTGGGCTGTGTTGTGGGCTGTGTTGAGTGTGTGGGCTGTGGTGTGATTTTTGACTGTGTTGAGAGTGTTGGCTGCGATGAGAGTGTGGTCTGTTTTGAGAGTGTGGGCTGTGTTGAGAGTGTGGGCTAGGTTGAAAGTGTGGGCTGTGGTGAGATTTTGGACTGTGTTGAGAGTGTGGGCTGCGATGAGAGTGTGGGCTGTGTTGAAAGTGCGGGCTGTGTTGAGAATGTGGACTGCGTTGAGAGTGTGGGCTGTGGTGTGAGTTTGGACTGTGTTGAGAGTTTGGACAGTGTTGAGAGAGTGGGCTGCGTTGAGAGTGTGGGCTGTGATGAGAGTGTAGGCTGTGTTGAAAGTGCGGGCTGTGTTGAGAATGTGGGCTGTGTTGAGAGTGTGGGCTGTGTTGAGAGTGTGGGCTGTGTTGAGAATTGGGGCTGTGTTGAGAGTGTTGGCTGCGTTGAGAGTGTGGGCTGTGTTGAGAGTGTGGGCTGCGTTGAGAGTGTGGGCTGTGCTGAGAGTGTGGGCAGTTTTGTGAGTTTGGACTGTGTTGAGAGTGTGGGCTGTGTTGAGAGTCTGGACTGTGTTGAGAGTGTGGGCTGCGTTGAGAGTGTGGGCTTCGATGAGCGTGTAGGCTGTCTTGTGGGCTGTGTTGACAGTGTGGGCTGTGGTGTGAGTTTGGACTGTGTTGAGAGTGTGGGCTGTGTTGAGAGTGTGGGCTGTGTTGTGGGCTGTGTTGAGAGTGTGGGATGTTGTGTGAGTTTGGACTGTGTTGAGAGTGTGGGCTGTGTTGTGAGTGTGGGCTGTGCTGAGAGTGTGGGCTATGCTGAGAGTGTGGGCTGTGTTGAGAGTGTGGGCTGTGTTGAGAGTGTGGTCTGTGTTGAGATTGTGGGCTGTGTTGAGAGTGTGGGCTGGGTTGTTGGCTGTGTTGAGAGTGTGGGATGTGGTGTGAGTTTGGACTGTGTTGAGAGTGTGGGCTGCGATGAGAGTGTGGGCTGTGGTGAGAGTGTGTGCTGTGTTGAGAGCGTGGGCTGTGTTGAGAGTGTGGGCTGTGTTGAGAGTGTGGGCTGTGTTGAGAGTGTGGTCTGTGTTGAGATTGTGGGCTGTGTTGAGAGTGTGGGCTGGGTTGTTGGCTGTGTTGAGAGTGTGGGATGTGGTGTGAGTTTGGACTGTGTTGAGAGTGTGGGCTGCGATGAGAGTGTGGGCTGTGGTGAGAGTGTGTGCTGTGTTGAGAGCGTGGGCTGTGTTGAGAGTGTGGGCTGTGTTGAGAGTGTGGGCTGTCTTGATAGTCTAGGCTGTGTTTAGAGTGTGGGCTGCGATGAGAGTGTGGGCTGGGTTGTTGGCTGTGTTGAGAGTGTGGGATGTGGTGTGAGTTTGGACTGTGTTGAGAGTGTGGGCTGCGATGAGAGTGTGGGCTGTGTTGAGAGTGTGTGCTGTGTTGAGAGCGTGGGCTGTGTTGAGAGTGTGGGCTGTGTTGAGAGTGTGGGATGTGTTGATAGTCTAGGCTGTGTTTAGAGTGTAGGCTGCGATGATAGTGTGGGCTCTGTTGAGAGTGTGGGCTGTGTTGAGAGTGTGGGCTGTGTTGTGGGCTGTGTCGAGTGTCTGGACTGTGTTGCGAGTGTGGGTTGTGCTGATAGTGTGGGCTGCGTTGAGAGTGTGGGCTGTGTTGAGAGTGTGGGATGGGGTGTGAGTTTGGACTGTGTTGAGAGTGTGGGCTGTGTTGAGAGTGTGGGCTGTGTTGAGAGTGTGGGTTGTGTTGAGAGTTTGGGCTGTGTTGAGAGTGTGGGCTATGTTGAGATTGTGGGCTGTGTTGAGAGTGTGGGCTGCGGTGTGAGTTTGGACTGTGTTGAGAGTGTGGGCTGCGTTGAAAGTATGGGCTGTGTTGTGGGCTGTGTTGAGAGTGTGGGCTGTGTTATGGGCTGTGTCGAGTGTGTGGACTGTGTTGCGAGTGTGGGTTGTGCTGAGAGTGTGAGCTGCGTTGAGAGTGTGGGCTATGTTGAGAGTGTGCGCTGTGTTGAGAGTGAGGGCTGTGTTGAGAATGTGGTCTGTGTTGAGAGTGTGGGCTGTGTTGATAATATGGGTTGTGTTGTTGGCTGTCTTGAGTGTGTGGGCTGTGTTGTGAGTTTGGACTGTGTTGAGAGTGTGGGCTGTGGAGAGAGTGTGGCCTGTGTTGAGAGTCTGGTCTGTGTTGAGAGTGTGGGCTGCGTTGAGAGTGTGGACTGCGATGAGCGTGTAGGCTGTCTTGTGGGCTGTGTTGACAGTGTGGGCTGTGGTGCGAGTTTGGACTGTTTTGAAAGTGTGGGCTGTGGGGAGAGTGTGGACTGTGTTGAGAGTATGGGCTGCGATGAGAGTGTGGGCTGTGTTGGGGGCTGTGTTGAGAGAGTCGGATGTTGTGTGAGTTTGGTCTATTTTCAGATTGTGGTCTGCGATGAGAGTCTGGGCTGTGTTGAGATTGTGGGCTGTGTTGAGAGTGCGAGCTGCGTTGAGTGTGTGGGCTGTGTTGAGAGTGTGGGATGCGATGAGAGTGTGGGCTGTGTTGTGGGCTGTGTTGAGAGTGTGGGATGTTGTGTGAGTTTGGACTGTGTTGAGAGTGTGGGCTGTGTTGTGAGTGTGGGCTGTGCTGAGAGTGTGGGCTGTGCTGAGAGTGTGGGCTGTGTTGAGAGTGTGGGCTGTGTTGAGAGTGTGGTCTGTGTTGAGATTGTGGGCTGTGTTGAGAGTGTGGGCTGGGTTGTTGGCTGTGTTGAGAGTTTGGGATGTGGTGTGAGTTTGGACTGTGTTGAGAGTGTGGGCTGCGATGAGAGTGTGGGCTGTGGTGAGAATGTGTGCTGTGTTGAGAGCGTGAGCTGTGTTGAGAGTGTGGGCTGTGTTGAGAGTGTGGGCTGTGTTGATAGTCTAGGCTGTGTTTAGAGTGTGGGCTGCGATGAGAGTGTGGGCTGGGTTGTTGGCTGTGTTGAGAGTGTGGGATGTGGTGTGAGTTTGGACTGTGTTGAGAGTGTGGGCTGCGATGAGAGTGTGGGCTGTGTTGAGAGTGTGTGCTGTGTTGAGAGCGTGGGCTGTGTTGAGAGTGTGGGCTGTGTTGAGAGTGTGGGCTGTGTTGATAGTCTAGGCTGTGTTTAGAGTGTGGGCTGCGATGATAGTGTGGGCTCTGTTGAGAGTGTGGGCTGTGTTGAGAGTGTTGGCGGTGTTGTGAATGTGGGCTGTGTTGAGAGTGTGGGCTGTGTTGTTGGTTGTGTTGAGTGTGTGGGCTGTGGTGTGAGTTTGGACTGTGTTGAGAGTGTGGGCTGTGTTGTGAGTCTGGGCTGTGTTGAGTGTGTGGGCTGTGTTGAGAGTGTGGGCTGTGTTGTGAATGTGGGCTGTGTTGAGAGCGTGTGCTGTGTTGAGAATGTGTGCTTTGTTGTGGGCTGTGTTGAGCGTGTGGGCTGTGGTGTGAATTTGGACTGTGTTGAGAGTGTGGGCTGCGATGAGAGTGTGGGCTGTGTTGAGAATGTGGTCGGTATTGAGGCTGTGGGCTGTGTTGAGAATGAGGGTTGTGTTGTGGGCTGTGTTGAGTGTGTGGGCTGTGGTGCGAGTTTGGACTGTTTTGAGAGTGTGGGCTGTGGTGAGAGTGTGGACTGTGTTGAGAGTATGGGCTGCGATGAGAGTGTGGGCTGTGTTGTGGGCTGTGTTGAGAGAGTGGGATGTTGTGTGAGTTTGGTCTATGTTGAGAGTGTGGTCTGCGATGAGAGTCTGGGCTGTGTTGAGATTGTGGGCTGTGTTGAGAGTGCGAGCTGCGTTGAGTGTGTGGGCTGTGTTGAGAGTGTGGGATGCAATGAGAGTGTGGGCTGTGTTGTGGGCTGTGTTGAGAGTGTGGGATGTTGTGTGAGTTTGGTCTATGTTGAGAGTGTGGTCTGCGATGAGAGTCTGGGCTGTGTTGAGATTGTGGGCTGTGTTGAGAGTGCGAGCTGCGTTGAGTGTGTGGGCTGTGTTGAGAGTGTGGAATGCGATGAGAGTGTGGGCTGTGTTGTGGGCTGTGTTGAGAGTGTGGGATGTTGTGTGAGTTTGGACTGTGTTGAGAGTGTGGGCTGTGTTGTGAGTGTGGGCTGTGCTGAGAGTGTGGGCTGTGCTGAGAGTGTGGGCTGTGTTGAGAGTGTGGGCTGTGTTGAGAGTGTGGTCTGTGTTGAGATTGTGGGCTGTGTTGAGAGTGTGGGCTGGGTTGTTGGCTGTGTTGAGAGTGTGGGATGTGGTGTGAGTTTGGACTGTGTTGAGAGTGTGGGCTGCGATGAGAGTGTGGGCTGTGGTGAGAGTGTGTGCTGTGTTGAGAGCGTGGGCTGTGTTGAGATTGTGGGCTGTGTTGAGAGTGTGGGCTGGGTTGTTGGCTGTGTTGAGAGTGTGGGATGTGGTGTGAGTTTGGACTGTGTTGAGAGTGTGGGCTGCGATGAGAGTGTGGGGTGTGGTGAGAGTGTGTGCTGTGTTGAGAGCGTGGGCTGTGTTGAGAGTGTGGGCTGTGTTGAGAGTGTGGGCTGTGTTGATAGTCTAGGCTGTGTTTAGAGTGTGGGCTGCGATGAGAGTGTGGGCTGGGTTGTTGGCTGTGTTGAGAGTGTGGGATGTGGTGTGAGTTTGGACTGTGTTGAGAGTGTGGGCTGCGATGAGAGTGCGGGCTGTGTTGAGAGTGTGTGCTGTGTTGAGAGCGTGGGCTGTGTTGAGAGTGTGGGCTGTGTTGAGAGTGTGGGATGTGTTGATAGTCTAGGCTGTGTTTAGAGTGTAGGCTGCGATGATAGTGTGGGCTCTGTTGAGAGTGTGGGCTGTGTTGAGAGTGTGGGCTGTGTTGTTGGTTGTGTTGAGTGTGTGGGCTGTGGTGTGAGTTTGGACTGTGTTGAGAGTGTGGGCTGTGTTGTGAGTCTGGGCTGTGTTGGGTGTGTGGGCTGTGTTGAGAGTGTGGGCTGTGTTGTGAATGTGGGCTGTGTTGAGAGCGTGTGCTGTGTTGAGAATATGTGCTTTGTTGTGGGCTGTGTTGAGCCTGTGGGCTGTGGTGTGAATTTGGACTGTGTTGAGAGTGTGGGCTCCGATGAGAGTGTGGGCTGTGTTGAGAATGTGGTCGGTATTGAGGCTGTGGGCTGTGTTGAGAATGAGGGTTGTGTTGTGGGCTGTGTTGAGTGTGTGGGCTGTGGTGTGAGTTTGGACTGTGTTGAGAGTCTGGGCTGTGTTGAGTGTGTGGGCTGTGTTGAGAGTGTGGGCTGTGTTGTGAATGTGGGCTGTGTTGAGAGTGTGTGCTGTGTTGAGAATGTGGGCTGTGTTGTGGGCTGTGTTGAGTGTGTGGGCTGTGGTGTGATTTTTGACTGTGTTGAGAGTGTTGGCTGCGATGAGAGTGTGGTCTGTTTTGAGAGTGTGGGCTGTGTTGAGAGTGTGGGCTAGGTTGAAAGTGTGGGCTGTGGTGAGATTTTGGACTGTGTTGAGAGTGTGGGCTGCGATGAGAGTGTGGGCTGTGTTGAAAGTGCGGGCTGTGTTGAGAATGTGGACTGCGTTGAGAGTGTGGGCTGTGGTGTGAGTTTGGACTGTGTTGAGAGTTTGGACAGTGTTGAGAGAGTGGGCTGCGTTGAGAGTGTGGGCTGTGATGAGAGTGTGGGCTGTGTTGAAAGTGCGGGCTGTGTTGAGAATGTGGGCTGTGTTGAGAGTGTGGGCTGTGTTGAGAGTGTGGGCTGTGTTGAGAATTGGGGCTGTGTTGAGAGTGTTGGCTGAGTTGAGAGTGTGGGCTGTGTTGAGAGTGTGGGCTGCGTTGAGAGTGTGGGCTGTGCTGAGAGTGTGGGCAGTTTTGTGAGTTTGGACTGTGTTGAGAGTGTGGGCTGTGTTGAGAGTCTGGGCTGTGTTGAGAGTGTGGGCTGCGTTGAGAGTGTGGGCTTCGATGAGCGTGTAGGCTGTCTTGTGGGCTGTGTTGACAGTGTGGGCTGTGGTGTGAGTTTGGACTGTGTTGAGAGTGTGGGCTGTGGTGAGAGTGTGGGCTGTGTTGAGAGTGTGGGCTGTGTTGAGAATGTGGGTGGTGTTGTGGGCTGCGTTTATTGTGTGGGCTGTGGTGTGAGTTTGGACTGTGTTTAGAGTTTGGACAGTGTTGAGAGTGTGGGCTGCGTTGAGAATGAGGGCTGCGATGAGAGTGTGGGCTGTGTTGAGAGTGTGGGCTGCTTTGAGAGTGTGGGCTGTGCTGAGAGTGTGGGCTGTTTTGTGAGTTTGGACTGTGTTGATAGTGTGGGCTGTGTTGAGAGTCAGGGCTGTGTTGAGAGTGTGGGCTGCGTTGAGAGTGTGGGCTTCGATGAGCGTGTAGGCTGTGTTGAGAATGTGGGTTGTGTTGTGGGCTGCGTTGAGTGTGTGGGCTGTGGTGTGAGTTTGGACTGTGTTGAGAGTGTGGGCTGTGTTGAGAGTCTGGACTGTGTTGAGAGTGTGGGCTGCGTTGAGAGTGTGGGCTTCGATGAGCGTGTAGGCTGTCTTGTGGGCTGTGTTGACATTGTGGGCTGTGGTGTGAGTTTGGACTGTGTTGAGAGTGTGGGCTGTGGTGAGAGTGTGGGCTGTGTTGAGAGTGTGGGCTGTGTTGAGAGTGTGGGCTGTGTACAGTGTGTGGGCTGTGTTGAGAGTGTGGGCTGTGTTGAGAGCATGGGCTGTGTTGAGAATGTGGGCTGTGTTGAGAGTGTGGGCTGTGTTGAGAGTGTGGGCTGTGTTGAGAGTGTGGGCTTTGTTGTGAATGTGGGCTGTGTTGAGAGTGTGGGCTGTGTTGAGAATGTGGGCTGTGTTGAGAGTATGGGCTGTGTTGAAAATGTAGGCTGTGTTGAGAGTGTGGGCTGTGTTGAGAATGTGGGCTGTGTTGAGAGTGTGGGATGTGTTGAGAGCGTGGGCTGTGTTGAGAATGTGGGCTGTGTTGAAAGTGTGGGCTGTGTTGATTGTGTGGGCTGTGTAGAGTGTGTGGGCTGTGTTGAGAGTGTGGGCTGTGTTGAGAGCGTCGGCTGTGTTGAGAATGTGAGCTGTGTTGAGAGTGTGGGCTGTGTTGAGAGTGTGGGCTGTGTTGAGAGTGTGGGCTGTGTTGAGAATGTGGTCTGTGTTGAGAGTGTGGGCTGTGTTGAGAATGTGGGTTGTGTTGTTGGCTGTGTTGAGTGTGTGGGCTGTGGTATGAGTTTGGACTGTCTTGAGAGTGTGGGCTGTGTTGAGAGTCTGGGCTGTGTTGAGTGTGTGGGCTGTGTTGAGAGTGTGGGCTGTGTTGTGAATGTGGGCTGTGTTGAGAATGTGTGCTGTGTTGAGAATGTGGGCTGTGCTGTGGGCTGTGTTGAGTGTGTGGGCTCTGTTGAGAGTGTGGGCTGCGATGAGAGTGTGGGCTGTTTTGAGAGTGTGGGCTCTGTTGAGAGTGTGGGCTGGGTTGAGAGTGTGGGCTGTGGTGAGATTTTGGACTGTGTTGAGAGTGTGGGCTGTGTTGAGAGTGTGAACTGCGTTGAGAGTATGGGCTGTGGTGTGAGTTTGGACTGTGTTGAGAGTTTGGACAGTGTTGAGAGAGTGGGCTGTGTTGAGAGTGTGGGCTGCGATGAGAGTGTGGGCTGTGTTGAAAGTGCGGGCTGTGTTGAGAATGTGGGCTGTGTTGAGAGTGTGGGCTGTGTTGAGAATTGGGGCTGTGTTGAGAGTGGGGGCTGCGTTGAGAGTGTGGGCTGTGTTGAGAGTGTGGGCTGCGTTGAGAGTGTGGGCAGTGCTGAGAGTGTGGGCTGTTTTGTGAGTTTGGACTGTGTTGAGAGTGTGGGCTGCGATGAGAGTCTGGGCTGTGTTGAAACTGTGGGCTGTGTTGAGAGTGGGGGCTGCGATGAAAGTCTGGGCTGTGTTGGGGGCTGTGTTGAGAATGTGGGCTGTGATTGGAGTGTGGGCTGTGTTGAGAGTGTGGGCTGTGTTGAGAATGTGGGCTTCGATTAGAGTGTGGGCTGTCTTGAGATTGTGGGCTGTGTTGAGAATGTGGGCTGTGTTGAGAGTCTGGGCTGCGATGAGAGTGTGCGCTGTGTTGAGAGTGTGGGCTGTGTTGAGAAAGTGGTCTGTGTTGAGAGTGTGTGCTGTGTTGAGAATGTGGGTTGTGTTGTTGGCTGTGTTGAGTGTGTGGGCTGTGGTGTGAGTTTGGACTGTGTTGAGAGTGTGGCCTGTGTTGAGAGTCTGGTCTGTGTTGAGAGTGTGTGCTGCGTTGAGAGTATGGACTGCGATGAGCGTGTAGGCTGTCTTGTGGGCTGTGTTGACAGTGCGAGCAGTGGTGTGAGTTTGGACTGTTTTGAGACTTTGGGCTGTGGTGAGAGTGTGGACTGTGTTGAGAGTATGGGCTGCGATGAGAGTGTGGGCTGTGTTGTGGGCTGTGTTGAGAGTGTGGGATGTTGTGTGAGTTTGGTCTATGTTGAGAGTGTGGTCTGCGATGAGAGTCTGGGCTGTGTTGGGATTGTGGGCTGTGTTGAGTGTGTGGGCTGTGTTGAGAGTGCGGGCTGCGTTGAGTGTGTGGGCTGTGTTGAGAGTGTGGGCTGCGATGGAGTGCGGGCTGTGTTGTGGGCTGTGTTGAGTGTGTGGGATGTTGTGTGAGTTTGGACTGTATTGAGAGTGTGGGCTGTGTTGTGAGTGTGGGCTGTGCTGAGAGTGTGGGCTGTGCTGGGAGTGTGGACTGTGTTGTGAGTGTGGGCTGTGTTGAGAGTGTGGTCTGTGTTGAGAGTGTGGGCTGTGATGAGAGTGTGGGCTGGGTTGTTGGCTGTGTTGAGACCGTGGGATGTGGTGTGAGTTTGGACTGTGTTGTGAGTGTGGGCTGCGATGAGAGTGTGGGCTGTGTTGAGAGTGTGTGTTGTGTTGAGAGCGTGGGTTGTGTTGAGAGTGTGAGCTGTGTTGAGAGTGTGGGCTGTGTTGAGAGACTGGCCTGTGTTTAGAGTGTGGGCTGCGATGATAGTGTGGGCTGTGTTGAGACTGTGGGCTGTGTTGAGAGTGTGGGCTGCGATGAGAGTGTGGGCTGTCTTGAGAGTGTGGGCTGTGTTGAGAATGTGGTCGGTGTTGAGTGTGTGGGCTGTGTTGAGATTGTGGGTTGTGTTGTGGGCTGTGTTGAGTGTGTGGGCTGTGGTGTGAGTTTGGACTGTGTTGAGAGTGTAGGCTGTGTTGAGAGTCTGGGCTGTGTTGAGAGTGTGGGCTGCGTTGAGAGTCTGGGCTTCGATGAGCGTGTAGGCTGTCTTGTGGGCAGTGTTGACAGTGTGGGCTGTGGTGTGAGTTTGGACTGTTTTGAGAGTGTGGGCTGTGGTGAGAGTGTGGACAGTGTTCAGAGTATGGGCTGCGATGAGAGTGTGGGCTGTGTTGTGGGCTGTATTGAGAGTGTGGGATGTTGTGTGAGTTTGGTCTATGTTGAGAGTGTGGTCTGCGATGAGAGTCTGGGCTCTTTTGAGATTGTGGGCTGTGTTGAGTGTGTGGGCTGTGTTGAGTGTGTGGGCTGCGTTGAGTGTGTGGGCTGTGTTGAGAGTGTGGGCTGCGATGAGAGTGTGGGCAGTGATGTGGGCTGTGTTGAGAGTGTGGGATGTTGTGTGTGTTTGGACTGTGTTGAGAGTGTGGGATGTTGTGTGAGTTTGGTCTATGTTGAGAGTATGGTCTGCGATGAGAGACTGGGCTGTGTTGAGATTGTGGGCTGTGTTGAGTGTGTGGGCTGCGTTGAGAAAGTGGGCTGTGTTGTTGGTTGTGTTGAGTGTGTGGGCTGTGGTGTGAGTTTGGACTGTGTTGAGAGTGTGGGCTGTGTTGGGAGTCTGGGCTGTATTGAGTGTGTGGGCTGTGTTGAGAGTGTGGGCTGTGTTGTGAATGTGGGCTGTGTTGAGAGCGTGTGCTGTGTTGAGAATGTGGGCTTTGTTGTGGGCTGTGTTGAGTGTGTGGGCTGTGGTGTGAGTTTGGACTGTGTTGAGAGTGTGTGCTGCGATGAGAGTTTGGGCTGTGTTGAGAGTGTGGGCTGTGTTGAGAGTGTGGGCTGTGTTGAGAGTGTGGGCTGTGGTGTGAGTTTGAACTGTGTTCAGAGTTTGGACAGTGTTGAGAGAGTGGGCTGTGGTGTGAGTGTGGGCTGTGGTGAGATTTTGGACTGTGTTGAGAGTGTGGGCTGTGTTGAGAGTGTGGACTGCGTTGACAGTGTGGGCTGTGGTGTGAGTTTGGACTGTGTTGAGAGTTTGGACAAGGTTGAGAGTGTGGGCTGCTTTGAGAGTGAGGGCTGTGTTGAAACTGCGGGCTGTGTTGATAGTCTGGGCTGTGTTGACTGTGTGGGCTGTGTTGAGAATGTGGGGTTCGATTAGAGTGTGGGCTGTCTTGAGATTGTGGGCTGTGTTGAGTGTCATGATATTCAAACATACACATCATGATAGACACACCAACAGACAAATCAGAACACACAACACCACAACCAATGACAGAAAGATATAAAAGCACAGACACGACCCCCGGTGGTCAGTATTAGCTGCAGAGCAGGACCAGGACACATCTGCCACCAAACACATTCAGGGAGACAGCACGTGCAGAGTATCCAGAACGAACTGTATTATAAGAGTTAAAATAAAATAGAGTTGTACCACATACAACTGTGTTGGCTCATCTGTGCACCAGAGCACCCAACACCACATGGTACAGGAGTGGATCGATACCTGCCGGCATACCTCAGTGTACACAGACAACCAGCAGTGCCCAGGCAAAATGATAGAGCTCCCGGTTCCGCAGCCGGTCCAGTGCCACGGCGACCTCCGCGAAAACTGGCGGCGATTCCGGCAAATGTTCGAATTGTTCCTGGTGGCAGCTGAACTCCAAGACCTGGATGATAGCGAAAAAATTGAATTTCTCCTCACCATCGCCGGTGCAAGGGCAAGAGAAATATTCACAAGGTTCAGGTTCTTCAGGAGGCAGCAAAGGTACGATTACCAGGCAGTCCTGGACAAATTCTCCAAGTACTGTGAAGAAAACGCAATCCAATCGGCAAATAAAGGTAAGAAAAGCTGCAGTACTCACCTCGTGGCTGGGATCCCGGAGCCCGAATTCCCAGAGGCCGAAATCCCGGGCCTGAGAGAGGGCTGGGTCGAGGTCGGCGGCCATCTTGCTAAAGGTATCACGCTAGCACAGTTGCGCGAGCAGTGCGCAGAACCGGAAGTATCGTTTGCGCATGCGCGAGATGCTGCGCATGCGCAGTCAAGAAAACGGCCATCGGTAAAGGAACAGCGATCTGAGCATGTGCAGTCGCTTCCTACGTGCTACATACCGAGCGTCAGGATGTTAGAGGCCCCAGACTGCACCAATTTAAAGGGGAAACGTCCCAAATCCAATTTAAAAGGGAAACGTCCCAAATCAAAAAAACAAAAATCTGTTAAAGCTGTAAAACAACCTTCCCTCACCTGGAATGACAGCACAGTGCCGAAAATTGACCCAGGAGATGAATTTGACCTCCGAAGAACCCTCCGACAAGCAGTTACCTACGCACAAGCCGATGATTCCGACCTCGAATACTTCGATGACGATCTTTACAGTGTTTCCAGACCTCGCGAGCCCAATGATAGCTCCGTGGTCCTATACGACTATGACTCGGACGAACCTTTTGTGTTGCACATTGGCGGCCCCCACATTGAATCCGACGCAGATGCGGATTCATTTTTCGGATTTGAGGATCTTCAATCCAGCAGATATGACGTTCCAACTTATCAGTACCGGATGATGCTGCAGCCTGACATTAACAGACAGGAAGCGGTGCAAGCACACGGAGAGCGCCCTGCTGCCACACAGAGCGTGGTCCACGTCCCGCTCAACGTTCCCGACTCTATGAAAGAAGACATCCAAGACTCCAGAGCGCAGTCCTCGCATGAACCAGAAGTGACTCCAGTGTCACAAGCCTCCACAGCAAGCTCGTGGACAGACTCCACAATTGCAGAAATGCAAGACTCCAGAGCGCAGTCCTTGCACGGACAAGAAGTGACTCCAGTGTCACAAGCCTCCACAGAGAGCTCGTGGACAGCCTCCACGATAGAAGCAACGCAAGACTCCAGAGCGCAGTCCTTGCACGAACAAGAAGTGACTCCAGTGTCACAAGCCTCCACAGAGAGCTTGTGGACAGCCTCCACGATAGAAGCAACGCAAGACTCCAGAGTGCAGTCCTTGCAGGAACAAGACCATGAGGGTCCAGCAACCTCTCCTGACCAACCAGCGGTAGATGATGCAAGTCTGCCATGCTCACGTGAACAGCAAGAAGACTATAACAGCCTACCATGCTCCACTACACAGCAGCATGACCATGAAGGTCTCTCATGCTACAATGAAGGGCACAGCGCTGATGACTGTTCAAGCCCAACTGAAGACAAGCCAAAGGAATCGCCTCGTCCAAGCCCGAAGAAAAAAGGTTTATGCGCTGACCTTCAGGATCATTATAGCCGAACAGAGATTAATAATGCTGCACGGCCACAGAAGGATGCTGAGGATTTGCTAAAGAAATTTATTGAATGTTTAACTTGCAAGGAGCAGACTGAGAATTGCCAGTGTTTTAGTACGGATCGAAAAAATGGACAAGACATTGATCCTCAGGTAATGGAAATAACACAACCTGAATCATATCTACAGCAGGGACAAATGTCTCCCTTCAACACAACGCCGCAAAATCCCAACTTCGGAGACCAGCAGTTAGTCAGTAATGACTCTTCAAACCTTGAGGGGAACATTAATTGCATTGAACCTATACACACTCCACTGATAAATGAGCAGAACATTGGAGCAAGAATCCTGAGGACACCGACATCGAGTAGCCAGATAACGAATTTAAAACCCACAGCAGTTTCAAGTGAACCAAGTGTGCTTTCCACTAATGGTGAAGATGCAGATAAGGTCGACCCGATTATCCATTGTACCACACTAACCCCAGTGATTAAGCAGTTATGTATGGGGAGTATAATGTGGGCAATTGAGAACAGTAAAAGAGAGACTGTAACCATGCCAGTCCCAGCAAAATCAGACCCAGAGACCATGAAGGCATGTACATTAGACAAAGATACATATGAGGTACCTGAGAAGAAAAGTGAAACGGAATGTTCTTTGGAAAATAGTACAATGTCGATAGAAACATTGGATCCTATATTCGAGACCATACATATGGGAGAATTTGGGGGTAATAAACAAGGTTCTGCAATGTCTGGGGGAAGATTTAAAATTCCAAAGAAGAAAAGCCCAAATGAAGGACAACGGCAAGACAATGACAGTCCACCGACATGGTGTGCACCACCAGATGAAAACTCTGACAATTTATCCAACCCTAGTGAACAGCAAGCTGCTAATGAGGATCTATCCACGGGATGTGAGACGAGTGACGACAGCATCCCACTTCCCATGCAAAAGGTGCAAGGTGACAGACCTCGCCTAGTGCGTACCGAGGCACTCGACGATCACGGTGGGACCACTGACGACTGCGGTGGCGGCGCACCGCTTCCACCCTCGATGGCTCGAGCCTCTCCACTGGTTGGTGCATTCCTGCATGTTCCGACTCCAGAAGTGCAGCTTCAGGGAATCTCGGCTGACTCCAGTGAACCTGTTGGGACTCCGGACGGGGGGCATCGACGGAAGGCAGACCGGACTCCAGATGGGGAGCAGCCAAGCGCCGACTCTGATTTGCGCACGCCAGACCTTGCTCCGGACGGGCGGTGTCGCGGCCTCGGTGATGGCACGCTCAGGGTGACGGCGGATGCCACGGCGACAGGGAATGGATCGCGTGGCAGTCCCACTGGGTCGGCAGTGGCGACCAGCACCGGCGGTCCAAGATGGACACACCAATTCGCGCCATCGCCAGACGTTGATGCGAGCAACAATTCTCTCTCCAAGGCGACATGCTTCAACGTTTCTCTGCGGAGTCGCCCTTCCGGCACAGCAGGTGGCCGGAACCAGCGTGCACGGTCTCGGCCAACTTCCACATCTGGCACAGTCATCGCCTTGCATGATATTAGTGATGGTGCTACTTCGATGGCAACGACCCATCGGCTACAAGATGCCGTCCACCACAAACATAAAAAGAAAAAGGACTCCACCTTGTTCCTGGCATGCAGGGTGGATGGATTGGTGCGTAGGCGCAATCAGCGAGCTTTGCGCCGCCTTCCACGCTCGCAACTGAACCGTACGCACACGCCGGATCCTCCACTGGTTCCCAAGGATGACTTCGTGGAGATGCCACGGATCATGCCCCTTCCATCGCCACCAGAACCAAACCACAGCCAAGGCACCACTAACAAAGATGTTGAATGTTATATTTGCACGAATGAAAAAAACCAAGCACTGCACGAAGTACAACAAATGGTAAAGTAGAGACTTCGGCAACAGCATCACCTCCAACAGTCCAAGGTGAACCAGTGTGACCCCAAATCTCCACAGCTGAACCGGCTTGAGGACCAGCCCATTCTTGAGGCAGTCACCCATTAGACTGGACTTATAACGCTGTTCATACGTTCAAAAAGTCAAACACTTCTGTATTATAACCTGTTGTTGTTTATTGTTCCAGATATCGTCTGACCAGACCAATGTTCACGTTTTTTTTTTTCTCTCGTATCCAAGTTTTGTTATGGTACAACCTTGTTAGTGTGACGCACCCGACATCGCCCCATGTAAATAGTTACGTCATATACACACGCTGTACACAACACACACACACACTCCTAGATGCACGCACGACACACTTATATTTGTGTTGAGAATGTGGTCGGTGTTGAGAGTGTGGGCTGTGTTGAGAATGTGGGTTGTGTTGTGGGCTGTGTTGAGTGTGTGGGCTGTGGTGTGTGTTTGGACTGTGTTGAGAGTGTGGGCTGTGTTGAGAGTCTGGGCTGTGTTGAGAGTGTGGGCTGCGTTGAGAGTGTGGGCTGTGGTGTGAGTTTGGACTGTTTTGAGAGTGTGGGCTGTGGTGAGAGTGTGGACAATGTTCAGAGTATGGGCTGCGATGAGAGTGTGGGCTGTGTTGTGGGCTGTATTGAGAGTGTGGGATGTTGTGTGAGTTTGGTCTATGTTGAGAGTGTGGTCTGCGATGAGAGTCTGGGCTCTGTTGAGATTGTGGGCTGTGTTGAGTGTTGGGGCTGTGTTGAGAGTGTGGGCTGCGATGAGAGTGTGGGCTGTGATGTGGGCTGTGTTGAGAGTGTGGGATGTTGTGTGAGTTTGGACTGTGTTGAGAGTGTGGGATGTTGTGTGAGTTTGGTCTCTGTTGAGAGTATGGTCTGCGATGAGAGACTGGGCTGTGTTGAGATTGTGGGCTGTGTTGAGTGTGTGGGCTGCGTTGAGTGTGTGGGCTGCGTTGAGTGTGTGGGCTGTGTTGAGTGTGGGCTGCGATGAGAGTGTGGGCTGTGTTGTGGGCTGTGTTGAGAGTGTGGGATGTTGTGTGAGTTTGGATTGTGTTGAGAGTGTGGGCTGTGTTGTGAGTGTGGGCTGTGCTGAGAGTGTGGGCTGTGCTGAGAGTGTGGGCTCTGTTGAGAGTGTGGGCTGTGTTGAGAGGGTCGGCTGTGTTGAGAGTGTGGGCTGTGTTGAGAGTGTGGGTTGTGGTGTGAGTTTGGACTGTGTTGAGAGTTACGACTGTGTTGAGAGTGTGGCCTGCGATGAGAGTGTGGGCTGGGTTGAGAGTGTCGGCTGTGTTGAGAGCGTGGGCTGTGTTGAGATTGTGGGCTGTGTTGAGAGTGGGGCTGTGTTGATAGTCTGGGCTGTGTTGAGAGTGTGGGCTGCGATGCTAGTGTGGGCTGTGTTGAGAGTGAGGGCTGTTTTGAGAGTGTGGGCTGTGTTGTGAATGTGGGCTGTGTTGAGAGTGTGGGCTGTGTTGAGAATGTGTGCTGTGTTGTGGGTTGTGTTGAGTGTGTGGGCTGTGGTGTGAGTTTGTACTGTGTTGAGAGTGTGGGCTGCGATGAGAGTGTGGGCTGTGTTTAGAGTGAGGGCTGTGTTGAGAGTGTGGGCTGTGGTGAGATTTTGGACTGTGTTGAGAGTGTGGGCTGTGTTGAGAGTGTGGACTGCGTTGAGAGTGTGGGATGTGTTGTGAGTTTGGACTGTGATGAGAGCTTGGACTGTGTTGAGAGTGTCGGCTGCGATGAGAGTGTGGGCTGTGTTGAAAGTGCGGGCTGTGTTGAGAATGTGGGCTGTGTTGAGAGTGTGGGCTGTGTTGAGAGTGTGGGCTGTGTTGAGAATTGGGGCTGTGTTGAGAGTGTGGGCTGCGTTGAGAGTGTGTGCTGTCTTGTGAGTATGGACTGTCTTGAGAGTGTGGGCTGTGTTGTGAGTTTGGACTGTGTTGGGAGTGTGGGCTGCGATGAGAGTCTGGGCTGTGTTGAAAGTGTGTGCGGTGTTGAGAATGTGGGCTGTGTTGAGAGTGTGGGCTGTGTTGAGAGTGTGGGCTGTGTTGAGAGTGTGGGCTGCGATGAGAGTGTGGGCTATCTTGAGAGTGTGGGCTGTGTTGAGAATGTGGGCTGTGATTAGATTGTGGGCTGTGTTGAGAGTGTGGGCTGTGATGTGAGTTTGGACTGTGTTGAGAGTATGGGCTGCGATGAGAGTCTGGGCTGTATTGTGGGCTGTGTTCAAAGTGTGCGCTGTGATGATAGTCTGGGCTGTGTTGAGTGTGTGGGCTGTGTTGAGATTGTGGGATGTTTTGAGAGTGTTGGCTGTGTTGAGAGTCTGGGCTGCGATGAGAGTGTGCGCTGTGTTCAGAGTGTGGGCTGTGTTGAGAGTGTGGGCTGTGTTGAGAGTGTGGGCTGCGATGAGAGTGTGGGCTATCTTGAGAGTGTGGGCTGTGTTGAGAATGTGGTCTGTGTTGAGAGTGTGGGCTGTGTTTTGGGCTGTGTTGAGTGTGTGGGCTGTGGTGTGATTTTGGACTGTGTTGAGAATGTGGGCTGTGTTGAGATTCTGGGCTGTGTTGAGAGTGTGGGCTGCGTTGAGAGTGTGGGCTTCGATGAGCGTGGAGGCTGTCTTGTGGGCTGTGTTGACAGTGTGGGCTGTGATGTGAGTTTGGACTGTGTTGAGAGTGTGGGCTGTGGTGAGAGTGTGGCCTGTGTTGAGAGTCTGGTCTGGGTTGAGAGTGTGGGCTGCGTTGAGAGTGTGGGCTGTGTTGAGAGTCTGGTCTGGGTTGAGAGTGTGGGCTGCGTTGAGATTGTGGGCTGCGATGAGCGTGTAGGCTATCGTGTGGTCTGTGTTGACAGTGTGGGCTGTGGTGTAAGATTGGACTGTTTTGAGAGTGTGGGCTGTGGTGAGAGTGTGGACTGTGTTGTGAGTATGGGCTGCGATGAGAGTGTGGGCTGTGTTGTGGGCTGTGTTGAGAGTGTGGGATGTTGTGTGAGTTTCGTCTATGTTGAGAGTGTGTTCTGCGATGAGAGTCTGGGCTGTGTTGAGATTGTGGGCTGTGTTGAGTGTGTGGGCTGTGTTGAGAGTGTGGGCTGTGTTGAGTGTGTGGGCTGTGTTGAGACTGTGGGCTGCGATGAGAGTGTGGGCTGTGTTGTGGTCTGTGTTGAGAGTGTGGGATGTTGTGTGAGTTTGGACTGTGTTGAGAGTGTGGGATGTTGTGTGAGTTTGGTCTATGTTGAGAGTGTGGTCTGCGATGAGAGGCTGGGCTGTGTTGAAAGTGTGGGCTGTGTTGAGTGTGTGGGCTGTGTTGAGAGTGTGGGCTGCGTTGAGTGTGTGGGCTGTGTTGAGAGTGTGGGCTGCGATGAGAGTGTGGGCTGTGTTATGGCTGTGTTGAGAGTGTGGCATATTGTGTGAGTTTGGACTGTGTTGAGAGTGTGGGCTGTGTTGTGAGTGTGGTCTGTGCTGAGAGTGTGGGCTGTGCTGAGAGTGTGGGCTGTGTTGAGAGTGTGGGCTGTGTTGAGAGTGTGGTCCGTGTTGAGATTGTGGGCTGTGTTGAGAGTGTGGGCTGTGTTGAGAGGGTCGGATGTGTTGAGAGTGTTGGCTGTGTTGAGAGTGTGGTCCGTGTTGAGAGTGTGCCCCGTGTTGAGAGTGTGGGCTGTGTTGAGAGGGTCGGCTGTGTTGAGAGTTTGGGCTGCATTGATTGTGTGGGTTGTGGTGTGAGTTTGGACTGTGTTGAGAGTTAGGACTGTGTTGAGAGTGTGGGCTGTGATGAGAGTACGGGCTGTGTTGTTGGCTGTGTTGAGAGTGTGGGATGTGGTGTGAGTTTGGACTGTGTTGAGAGTGTGGGCTGCGATGAGAGTGTGGGCTGTGTTGAGAGTGTCGGCTGTGTTGAGAGTGTGGGCTGTGTTGAGAATGTGGGCTGTGTTGTGTGTTGTGTTGAGTGTGTGGGCTGTGGTGTGAGTTTGGACTGTGTTGAGAGTGTGGGCTGTGTTGAGAGTCTGGGCTCTGTTGAGTGTGTGGGCTGTGTTGAGAGTGTGGGCTGTGTTGTGAATGTGGGCTGTGTTGAGATTGTGTGCTGTGTTGAGAATGTGGGGTTTGTTATGGGCTGTGTTGAGTGTGTGGGCTGTGGTGTGAGTTTGGACTGTGTTGAGAGTCTGAGCTGCGATGAGAGTGTGGGCTGTGTTTAGAGTGTGGGCTGTGTTGTGAGTGTGGGCTGTGGTGAGATTTTGGACTGTGTTGAGAGTGTGGGCTGTGTTGAGAGTGTGGACTGCGTTGAGAGTGTGGGCTGTGGTGTGAGTTTGGACTGTGTTGAGAGTTTGGACTGTGTTGAGAGTGTGAGCTGCGATGAGAGTGTGAGCTGTGTTTAGAGTGTGGGCTGTGTTGTGAGTGTGGGCTGTGGTGAGATTTTGGACTGTGTTGAGAGTGTGGGCTGTGTTGAGAGTGTGGACTGCGTTGAGAGTGTGTGCTGTGGTGTGAGTTTGGACTGTGTTGAGAGTTTGGACTGTGTTGAGAGTGTGGGCTGCGATGAGAGTGTGGGCTGTGTTGAACGTGCGGGCTGTGTTGAGAATGTGGGCGGTGTTGAGAATTGGGGCTGTGTTGAGAGTGTGGGCTGCGTTGAGAGTGTGGGCTGTGTTGAGAGTGTGGGCTTCGTTGAGAGTGTGGGCTGTGTTGAGAGTGTGGGCTGTGTTGTGAGTTTGGACTGTCTTGAGAGTGTGGGCTGTGTTGTGAGTTTGGACTGTGTTGAGAGTGTGGGCTGTGTTGAGAGTCTGGGCTGTGTTGAGTGTGTGGACTGTGTTGAGGGTCTGGGCTGTGTTGTGAATGTGGGCTGTGTTGAGAGTGTGTGCTGTGTTGAGAATGTGGGCTTTGTTCTGGGCTGTGTTGAGAGTGTGGGCAGTGTTGAAAATGTGTGCTGTGTTGTGGGTTGTGTTGAGTGTGTGGGCTGTGGTGTGAGTTTGGACTGTGTTGAGTGTGTGGGCTGTGTTGAGAGTCTGGGCTGTGTTGTGAATGTGGGCTGTGTTGAGAGTGTGTGCTGTGTTGAAAATGTGGGCTTTGTTCTGGGCTGTGTTGAGTGTGTGGGCTGTGGTGTGAGTTTGGACTGTGTTGAGAGTGTGGGCTGCGATGAGAGTGTGGGCTGTGTTGAGAGTGTGGACTGCGTTGAGAGTGTGGGATGTGATGTGAGTTTGGACTGTGATGAGAGTTTGGACTGTGTTGAGAGTGTGGGCTGTTTTGAAAGAGCGGGCTGTGTTGAGAATGTGGGCTGTGTTGAGAGTGTGGGCTGTGTTGAGAGTGTGGGCTGTGTTGAGAATTGGGGCTGTGTTGAGAGTGTGGGCTGCGTTCAGAATGTGGGCTGTGTTGGGAGTGTGGGCTGCGTTGAGAGTGTGGGCTGTGTTGAGAGTGTGTGCTGTGTTGTGAGTATGGACTGTCTTGAGAGTGTGGGCTGTGTTGTGAGTTTGGACTGTGTTGAGAGTGTGGGCTGCGATGAGAGTCTGTGCTGTGTTGAAAGTGTGGGCGGTGTTGAGAATGTGGGCTGTGTTGAGAGTCTGGGCTGTGTTGAGAGTGTGGGCTGTGTTGAGAATTGGGGATTTTTGGGAGTGTGGGCTGCGATCTGAGTCTGGGTTGTGCTGTGGGCTGTGTTGAGAGTGTGGGCTGTGTTGAGAGTGTGGGCTGTGTTGTGGGCTGTATTGAGAGTGTGGAATGTTGTGTGAGTTTGGTCTATGTTGAGAGTGTGGTCTGCGATGAGAGTCTGGGCTCTGTTGAGATTGTGGGCTGTGTTGAGTGTGTGGGCTGTGTTGAGAGTGTGGGCTGCGTTGAGTGTGTGGGCTGTGTTGAGAGTGTGGGCTGCGATGAGAGTGTGGGCTGTGTTGTGGGCTGTGTTGAGCGTGTGGGATGTTGTGTGAGTTTGGACTGTGTTGAGAGTGTGGGATGTTGTGTGAGTTTGGTCTATGTTGAGAGTGTGGTCTGCATTGAGATGCTGGGCTGTGTTGAAATTGTGGGCTGTGTTGAGTGTGTGGGCTGTGTTGAGAGTGTGGGCTGCGTTGGTGTGTGGGCTGTGTTGAGAGTGTGGGCTGCGATGAGCGTGTGGGCTGTGTTGTGGCTGTGTTCAGAGTGTGGGATGTTGTGTGAGTTTGGACTGTGTTGAGAGTGTGGGCTGTGTTGTGAGTGTGGTCTGTGCTGAGAGTGTCGGCTGTGCTGAGAGTGTGGGCTGTGTTGAGAGTGTGGGCTGTGTTGAGAGTGTGGTCCGTGTTGAGATTGTGGGCTGTGTTGAGAGTGTGGGCTGTGTTGAGAGGGTCGGCTGTGTTGAGAGTGTGGGCTGCATTGAGAGTTTGGGTTGTGGTGTGAGTTTGGACTGTGTTGAGAGTTAGGACTGTGTTGAGAGTGTGGGCTGTGATGAGAGTGTGGGCTGTGTTGTTAGCTGTGTTGAGAGTGTGGGATGTGGTGTGAGTTTGGACTGTGTTGAGAGTGTGGGCTGCGATGAGAGTGTGGGCTGTGTTGAGAGTGTCGGCTGTGTTGAGAGTGTGGGCTGTATTGAGAATGTGGGCTGTGTTGTGGGTTGTGTTGAGTGTGTGGGCTGTGGTGTGAGTTTGGACTGTGTTGAGAGTGTGGGCTGTGTTGAGAGTCTGGGCTGTGTTGAGTGTGTGGGCTGTGTTGAGAGTGTGGGCTGTGGTGAGATTTTGGACTGTGTTGAGATTGTGGGCTGTGTTGAGAGTGTGGACTGCGTTGACAGTGTGGGCTGTGGTGTGAGTTTGGACTGTGTTGCGAGTTTGGACAGTGTTGAGAGAGTGGGCTGCGTTGAGAGTGAGTGCTGCGATGAGAGTGTGGGCTGTGTTGAAAATGCGGGCTGTGTTGAGAATATGAGCTGTGTTGAGAGTGTGGGCTGTGTTGAGAGTGTGGGCTGTGTTGATCGTCTGGGCTGTGCTGAGTGTGTGGGCTGTGTTGAGAATGTGGGCTTCGATTCGAGTGTGGGCTGTCTTGAGATTGTGGACTGTGTTGAAAGTGTGGGCTGTGTTGAGAGTCTGGGCTGCGATGAGAGTGTGCGCTGTGTTGAGACTGTAGGGTGTGTTGAGAGTGTGGGCTGCGTTGAGAGTGTGGGCTGTGTTGAGAGTGTGGGCTGCGATGAGAGTGTGGGCTGTCTTGAGAGTGTGGGTTGTGTTGAGAGTGTGGGCTGTGTTGAGAGTGTGGGCTGTGTTGAGAATGTGTGTAGTGTTGTGGGCTGTGTTGAGTGTGTGGGCTGCTTTGAGAGTGTGGGCTTCGATGAGCGTGTAGGCTGTCTTGTGGGCTGTGTTGACAGTGTGGACTGTGGTGTGAGTTTGGACTGTGTTGAGAGTATGGGCTGTGGTGTGAGTTTGGACTGTGTTGAGAGTGTGGGCTGTGGTGAGAGTGTGGCCTGTGTTGAGAGTCTGGTCTGTGTTGAGAGTGTGGGCTGCGTTGAGAGTGTGGGCTGTGCTGAGAGTGTGGACTGTGTTGAGAGTATGGGCTGCGATGTGAGTGTGGGCTGTGTTGTGGGCTGTATTGAGAGTGTGGAATGTTGTGTGAGTTTGGTCCATGTTGAGAGTGTGGTCTGCGATGAGAGTCTGGGCTCTGTTGAGATTGTGGGCTGTGTTGAGTGTGTGGGCTGTGTTGAGAGTGTGGGCTGCGTTGAGTGTGTGGGCTGTGTTGAGAGTGTGGGCTGCGATGAGAGTGTGGGCTGTGTTGTGGGCTGTGTTGAGAGTGTGGGATGTTGTGTGAGTTTGGTCTATGTTGAGAGTGTGGTCTGCGATGAGAGTCTGGGCTGTGTTGAAATTGTGGGCTGTGTTGAGTGTGTGGGCTGTGTTGAGAGTGTGGGCTGTGATGAGAGTGTGGGCTGTGTTGTTGGCTGTGTTGAGAGTGTGGGATGTGGTATGAGTTTGGACTGTGTTGAGAGTGTGGGCTGCGATGAGAGTGTGGGCTGTGTTGAGAGTGTCGGCTGTGTTGAGAGTGTGGGCTGTATTGAGAATGTGGGCTGTGTTGTGGGTTGTGTTGAGTGTGTGGGCTGTGGTGTGAGTTTGGACTGTGTTGAGAGTGTGGGCTGTGTTGAGAGTCTGGGCTGTGTTGAGTGTGTGGGCTGTGTTGAGAGTGAGGGCTGTGGTGAGATTTTGGACTGTGTTGAGAGTGTGGGCTGTGTTGAGAGTGTGGACTGCGATGAGAGTGTGGGCTGTGTTGAAAGTGCGTGCTGCGTTGAGAATATGAGCTGTGTTGAGAGTGTGGGCTGTGTTGAGAGTGTGGGCTGTGTTGATTGTCTGGGCTGTGCTGAGTGTGTGGGCTGTGTTGAGAATGTGGGCTTCGATTCGAGTGTGGGCTGTCTTGAGATTGTGGGCTGTGTTGAGAGTCTGGGCTGCGATGAGAGTGTGCGCTGTGTTGAGACTGTAGGGAGTGTTGAGAGTGTGGGCTGTGTTGAGAGTGTGGGCTGCGATGAGAGTGTGGGCTGTCTTGAGAGTGTGGGCTGTGTTGAGAATGTGGTCTGTGTTGAGAGTGTGGGCTGTGTTGAGAATGTGGGTAGTGTTGTGGGCTGTGTTGAGTGTGTGGGCTGTGTTGAGAGTCTGGTCTGTGTTGAGAGTCTGGGATGTGTAGAGAGTGTGGGCTGCTTTGAGAGTGTGGGCTTTGATGAGCGTGTAGGCTGTCTTGTGGGCTGTGTTGACAGTGTGGGCTGTGGTGTGAGTTTGGACTGTGTTGAGAGTGTGGGCTGTGGTGAGAGTGTGGCCATTGTTGAGAGTCTGGTCTGTGTTGAGAGTGTGGGCTGCGTTGAGAGTGTGGGCTGTGCTGAGAGTGTGGACTGTGTTGAGAGTAGGGGCTGCGATGAGAGTGTGGGCTGTGTTGTGGGCTGTATTGAGAGTGTGGAATGTTGTGTGAGTTTGGTCCATGTTGAGAGTGTGGTCTGCGATGAGATTCTGGGCTCTGTTGAGATTGTGGGCTGTGTTCAGTGTGTGGGCTGTGTTGAGAGTGTGGGCTGCGTTGAGTGTGTGGGCTGTGTTGAGAGTGTGGGCTGCGATGAGAGTGTGGGCTGTGTTGTGGGCTGTGTTGAGAGTGTGGGATGTTGTGTGAGTTTGGACTGTGTTGAGAGCGTGGGATGTTGTGTGAGTTTGGTCTATGTTGAGAGTGTGGGCTGCGATGAGAGTGTGGGCTGTCTTGAGAGTGTGGGCTGTGTTGAGAATGTGGTCTGTGTTGAGTGTGTGGGCTGTGTTGAGAGTCTGGTCTGTGTTGAGAGTCTGGGCTGTGTAGAGAGTGTGGGCTGCGTTGAGAGTGTGGGCTTCGATGAGCGTGTAGGCTGTCTTGTGGGCTGTGTTGACAGTGTCGGCTGTGGTGTGAGTTTGGACTGTGTTGAGAGTGTGGGCTGTGGTGAGAGTGTGGCCATTGTTGAGAGTCTGGTCTGTGTTGAGAGTGTGGGCTGCGTTGAGAGTGTGGGCTGTGCTGAGAGTGTGGACTGTGTTGAGAGTGTGGGCTGCAATGAGCGTGTAGGCTGTCTTGTAGGCTGTGTTGACAGTGTGGGCTGTGGTGTGAGTTTGGACTGTTTTGAGAGTGTGGGCTGCGATGAGAGTGTGGGCTGTGTTGAGAGTGTCGGCTGTGTTGAGAGTGTGGGCTGTATTGAGAATGTGGGCTGTGTTGTGGGTTGTGTTGAGTGTGTGGGCTGTGGTGTGAGTTTGGACTGTGTTGAGAGTGTGGGCTGTGTTGAGAGTCTGGGCTGTGTTGAGTGTGTGGGCTGTGTTGAGAGTGAGGGCTGTGGTGAGATTTTGGACTGTGTTGAGAGTGTGGGCTGTGTTGAGAGTGTGGACTGCGATGAGAGTGTGGGCTGTGTTGAAAGTGTGTGCTGTGTTGAGAATATGAGCTGTGTTGAGAGTGTGGGCTGTGTTGAGAGTGTGGGCTGTGTTGATCGTCTGGGCTGTGCTGAGTGTGTGGGCTGTGTTGAGAATGTGGGCTTCGATTCGAGTGTGGGCTGTCTTGAGATTGTGGGCTGTGTTGAGAGTCTGGGCTGCGATGAGAGTGTGCGCTGTGTTGAGACTGTAGGGTGTGTTGAGAGTGTGGGCTGTGTTGAGAATGTGGTCTGTGTTGAGAGTGTGGGCTGTGTTGAGAATGTGGGTAGTGTTGTGGGCTGTGTTGAGTGTGTGGGCTGTGTTGAGAGTCTGGTCTGTGTTGAGAGTCTGGGATGTGTAGAGAGTGTGGGCTGCTTTGAGAGTGTGGGCTTCGATGAGCGTGTAGGCTGTCTTGTGGGCTGTGTTTACAGTGTTGGCTGTGGTGTGAGTTTGGACTGTGTTGAGAGTGTGGGCTGTGGTGAGAGTGTGGCCATTGTTGAGAGTCTGGTCTGTGTTGAGAGTGTGGGCTGCGTTGAGAGTGTGGGCTGTGCTGAGAGTGTGGACTGTGTTGAGAGTATGGGCTGCGATGAGAGTGTGGGCTGTGTTGTGGGCTGTATTGAGAGTGTGGAATGTTGTGTGAGTTTGGTCCATGTTGAGAGTGTGGTCTGCGATGAGAGTCTGGGCTCTGTTGAGATTGTGGGCTGTGTTCAGTGTGTGGGCTGTGTTGAGAGTGTGGGCTGCGTTGAGTGTGTGGGCTGTGTTGAGAGTGTGGGCTGCGATAAGAGTGTGGGCTGTGGTGTGAGTTTGGACTGTGTTGAGAGTGTGGGCTGCGATGAGAGTGTGGGCTGTGTTGTGGGCTGTATTGAGAGTGTGGAATGTTGTGTGAGTTTGGTCCATGTTGAGAGTGTGGTCTGCGATGAGAGTCTGGGCTCTGTTGAGATTGTGGGCTGTGTTCAGTGTGTGGGCTGTGTTGAGAGTGTGGGCTGCGTTGAGTGTGTGGGCTGTGTTGAGAGTGTGGGCTGCGATGAGAGTGTGGGCTGTGTTGATTGTCTGGGCTGTGCTGAGTGTGTGGGCTGTGTTGAGAATGTGGGCTTCGATTCGAGTGTGGGCTGTCTTGAGATTGTGGGCTGTGTTGAGAGTCTGGGCTGCGATGAGAGTGTGCGCTGTGTTGAGACTGTAGGGAGTGTTGAGAGTGTGGGCTGTGTTGAGAGTGTGGGCTGCGATGAGAGTGTGGGCTGTCTTGAGAGTGTGGGCTGTGTTGAGAATGTGGTCTGTGTTGAGAGTGTGGGCTGTGTTGAGAATGTGGGTAGTGTTGTGGGCTGTGTTGAGTGTGTGGGCTGTGTTGAGAGTCTGGTCTGTGTTGAGAGTCTGGGATGTGTAGAGAGTGTGGGCTGCTTTGAGAGTGTGGGCTTTGATGAGCGTGTAGGCTGTCTTGTGGGCTGTGTTGACAGTGTGGGCTGTGGTGTGAGTTTGGACTGTGTTGAGAGTGTGGGCTGTGGTGAGAGTGTGGCCATTGTTGAGAGTCTGGTCTGTGTTGAGAGTGTGGGCTGCGTTGAGAGTGTGGGCTGTGCTGAGAGTGTGGACTGTGTTGAGAGTAGGGGCTGCGATGAGAGTGTGGGCTGTGTTGTGGGCTGTATTGAGAGTGTGGAATGTTGTGTGAGTTTGGTCCATGTTGAGAGTGTGGTCTGCGATGAGATTCTGGGCTCTGTTGAGATTGTGGGCTGTGTTCAGTGTGTGGGCTGTGTTGAGAGTGTGGGCTGCGTTGAGTGTGTGGGCTGTGTTGAGAGTGTGGGCTGCGATGAGAGTGTGGGCTGTGTTGTGGGCTGTGTTGAGAGTGTGGGATGTTGTGTGAGTTTGGACTGTGTTGAGAGCGTGGGATGTTGTGTGAGTTTGGTCTATGTTGAGAGTGTGGGCTGCGATGAGAGTGTGGGCTGTCTTGAGAGTGTGGGCTGTGTTGAGAATGTGGTCTGTGTTGAGTGTGTGGGCTGTGTTGAGAGTCTGGTCTGTGTTGAGAGTCTGGGCTGTGTAGAGAGTGTGGGCTGCGTTGAGAGTGTGGGCTTCGATGAGCGTGTAGGCTGTCTTGTGGGCTGTGTTGACAGTGTCGGCTGTGGTGTGAGTTTGGACTGTGTTGAGAGTGTGGGCTGTGGTGAGAGTGTGGCCATTGTTGAGAGTCTGGTCTGTGTTGAGAGTGTGGGCTGCGTTGAGAGTGTGGGCTGTGCTGAGAGTGTGGACTGTGTTGAGAGTGTGGGCTGCAATGAGCGTGTAGGCTGTCTTGTAGGCTGTGTTGACAGTGTGGGCTGTGGTGTGAGTTTGGACTGTTTTGAGAGTGTGGGCTGCGATGAGAGTGTGGGCTGTGTTGAGAGTGTCGGCTGTGTTGAGAGTGTGGGCTGTATTGAGAATGTGGGCTGTGTTGTGGGTTGTGTTGAGTGTGTGGGCTGTGGTGTGAGTTTGGACTGTGTTGAGAGTGTGGGCTGTGTTGAGAGTCTGGGCTGTGTTGAGTGTGTGGGCTGTGTTGAGAGTGAGGGCTGTGGTGAGATTTTGGACTGTGTTGAGAGTGTGGGCTGTGTTGAGAGTGTGGACTGCGATGAGAGTGTGGGCTGTGTTGAAAGTGTGTGCTGTGTTGAGAATATGAGCTGTGTTGAGAGTGTGGGCTGTGTTGAGAGTGTGGGCTGTGTTGATCGTCTGGGCTGTGCTGAGTGTGTGGGCTGTGTTGAGAATGTGGGCTTCGATTCGAGTGTGGGCTGTCTTGAGATTGTGGGCTGTGTTGAGAGTCTGGGCTGCGATGAGAGTGTGCGCTGTGTTGAGACTGTAGGGTGTGTTGAGAGTGTGGGCTGTGTTGAGAATGTGGTCTGTGTTGAGAGTGTGGGCTGTGTTGAGAATGTGGGTAGTGTTGTGGGCTGTGTTGAGTGTGTGGGCTGTGTTGAGAGTCTGGTCTGTGTTGAGAGTCTGGGATGTGTAGAGAGTGTGGGCTGCTTTGAGAGTGTGGGCTTCGATGAGCGTGTAGGCTGTCTTGTGGGCTGTGTTTACAGTGTTGGCTGTGGTGTGAGTTTGGACTGTGTTGAGAGTGTGGGCTGTGGTGAGAGTGTGGCCATTGTTGAGAGTCTGGTCTGTGTTGAGAGTGTGGGCTGCGTTGAGAGTGTGGGCTGTGCTGAGAGTGTGGACTGTGTTGAGAGTATGGGCTGCGATGAGAGTGTGGGCTGTGTTGTGGGCTGTATTGAGAGTGTGGAATGTTGTGTGAGTTTGGTCCATGTTGAGAGTGTGGTCTGCGATGAGAGTCTGGGCTCTGTTGAGATTGTGGGCTGTGTTCAGTGTGTGGGCTGTGTTGAGAGTGTGGGCTGCGTTGAGTGTGTGGGCTGTGTTGAGAGTGTGGGCTGCGATAAGAGTGTGGGCTGTGGTGTGAGTTTGGACTGTGTTGAGAGTGTGGGCTGCGATGAGAGTGTGGGCTGTGTTGTGGGCTGTATTGAGAGTGTGGAATGTTGTGTGAGTTTGGTCCATGTTGAGAGTGTGGTCTGCGATGAGAGTCTGGGCTCTGTTGAGATTGTGGGCTGTGTTCAGTGTGTGGGCTGTGTTGAGAGTGTGGGCTGCGTTGAGTGTGTGGGCTGTGTTGAGAGTGTGGGCTGCGATGAGAGTGTGGGCTGTGTTGTGGGCTGTGTTGAGAGTGTGGGATGTTGTGTGAGTTTGGACTGTGTTGAGAGTGTGGGATGTTGTGTGAGTTTGGTCTATGTTGAGAGTGTGGGCTGCGATGAGAGTGTGGGCTGTCTTGAGAGTGTGGGCTGTGTTGAGAATGTGGTCTGTGTTGAGTGTGTGGGCTGTGTTGAGAGTCTGGTCTGTGTTGAGAGTCTGGGCTGTGTAGAGAGTGTGGGCTGCGTTGAGAGTGTGGGCTTCGATGAGCGTGTAGGCTGTCTTGTGGGCTGTGTTGACAGTGTGGGCTGTGGTGAGAGTGTGGCCATTGTTGAGAGTCTGGTCTGTGTTGAGAGTGTGGGCTGCATTGAGAGTGTGGGCTGTGCTGAGAGTCTGGGCTGCGATGAGAGTGTGCGCTGTGTTGAGCCTGTAGGGTGTGTTGAGAGTGTGGGCTGTGTTGAGAGTGTGGGCTGTGTTGAGAGTGTGGGCTGCGATGAGAGTGTGGGCTGTCTTGAGAGTGTGGGTTGTGTTGAGAGTGTGGGCTGTGTTGAGAGTGTGGGCTGTGTTGAGAATGTGTGTAGTGTTGTGGGCTGTGTTGAGTGTGTGGGCTGCTTTGAGAGTGTGGGCTTCGATGAGCGTGTAGGCTGTCTTGTGGGCTGTGTTGACAGTGTGGACTGTGGTGTGAGTTTGGACTGTGCTGAGAGTATGGGCTGTGGTGTGAGTTTGGACTGTGTTGAGAGTGTGGGCTGTGGTGAGAGTGTGGCCTGTGTTGAGAGTCTGGTCTGTGTTGAGAGTGTGGGCTGCGTTGAGAGTGTGGGCTGTGCTGAGAGTGTGGACTGTGTTGAGAGTGTGGGCTGCGATGTGAGTGTGGGCTGTGTTGTGGGCTGTATTGAGAGTGTGGAATGTTGTGTGAGTTTGGTCCATGTTGAGAGTGTGGTCTGCGATGAGAGTCTGGGCTCTGTTGAGATTGTGGGCTGTGTTGAGTGTGTGGGCTGTGTTGAGAGTGTGGGCTGCGTTGAGTGTGTGGGCTGTGTTGAGAGTGTGGGCTGCGATGAGAGTGTGGGCTGTGTTGTGGGCTGTGTTGAGAGTGTGGGATGTTGTGTGAGTTTGGTCTATGTTGAGAGTGTGGTCTGCGATGAGAGTCTGGGCTGTGTTGAAATTGTGGGCTGTGTTGAGTGTGTGGGCTGTGTTGAGAGTGTGGGCTGTGATGAGAGTGTGGGCTGTGTTGTTGGCTGTGTTGAGAGTGTGGGATGTGGTATGAGTTTGGACTGTGTTGAGAGTGTGGGCTGCGATGAGAGTGTGGGCTGTGTTGAGAGTGTCGGCTGTGTTGAGAGTGTGGGCTGTATTGAGAATGTGGGCTGTGTTGTGGGTTGTGTTGAGTGTGTGGGCTGTGGTGTGAGTTTGGACTGTGTTGAGAGTGTGGGCTGTGTTGAGAGTCTGGGCTGTGTTGAGTGTGTGGGCTGTGTTGAGAGTGAGGGCTGTGGTGAGATTTTGGACTGTGTTGAGAGTGTGGGCTGTGTTGAGAGTGTGGACTGCGATGAGAGTGTGGGCTGTGTTGAAAGTGCGTGCTGCGTTGAGAATATGAGCTGTGTTGAGAGTGTGGGCTGTGTTGAGAGTGTGGGCTGTGTTGATTGTCTGGGCTGTGCTGAGTGTGTGGGCTGTGTTGAGAATGTGGGCTTCGATTCGAGTCTGGGCTGTCTTGAGATTGTGGGCTGTGTTGAGAGTCTGGGCTGCGATGAGAGTGTGCGCTGTGTTGAGACTGTAGGGAGTGTTGAGAGTGTGGGCTGTGTTGAGAGTGTGGGCTGCGATGATAGTGTGGGCTGTCTTGAGAGTGTGGGCTGTGTTGAGAATGTGGTCTGTGTTGAGAGTGTGGGCTGTGTTGAGAATGTGGGTAGTGTTGTGGGCTGTGTTGAGTGTGTGGGCTGTGTTGAGAGTCTGGTCTGTGTTGAGAGTCTGGGATGTGTAGAGAGTGTGGGCTGCTTTGAGAGTGTGGGCTTTGATGAGCGTGTAGGCTGTCTTGTGGGCTGTGTTGACAGTGTGGGCTGTGGTGTGAGTTTGGACTGTGTTGAGAGTGTGGGCTGTGGTGAGAGTGTGGCCATTGTTGAGAGTCTGGTCTGTGTTGAGAGTGTGGGCTGCGTTGAGAGTGTGGGCTGTGCTGAGAGTATGGACTGTGTTGAGAGTAGGGGCTGCGATGAGAGTGTGGGCTGTGTTGTGGGCTGTATTGAGAGTGTGGAATGTTGTGTGAGTTTGGTCCATGTTGAGAGTGTGGTCTGCGATGAGATTCTGGGCTCTGTTGAGATTGTGGGCTGTGTTCAGTGTGTGGGCTGTGTTGAGAGTGTGGGCTGCGTTGAGTGTGTGGGCTGTGTTGAGAGTGTGGGCTGCGATGAGAGTGTGGGCTGTGTTGTGGGCTGTGTTGAGAGTGTGGGATGTTGTGTGAGTTTGGACTGTGTTGAGAGTGTGGGATGTTGTGTGAGTTTGGTCTATGTTGAGAGTGTGGGCTGCGATGAGAGTGTGGGCTGTCTTGAGAGTGTGGGCTGTGTTGAGAATGTGGTCTGTGTTGAGTGTGTGGGCTGTGTTGAGAGTCTGGTCTGTGTTGAGAGTCTGGGCTGTGTAGAGAGTGTGGGCTGCGTTGAGAGTCTGGGCTTCGATGAGCGTGTAGGCTGTCTTGTGGGCTGTGTTGACAGTGTCGGCTGTGGTGTGAGTTTGGACTGTGTTGAGAGTGTGGGCTGTGGTGAGAGTGTGGCCATTGTTGAGAGTCTGGTCTGTGTTGAGAGTGTGGGCTGCGTTGAGAGTGTGGGCTGTGCTGAGAGTGTGGACTGTGTTGAGAGTGTGGGCTGCAATGAGCGTGTAGGCTGTCTTGTAGGCTGTGTTGACAGTGTGGGCTGTGGTGTGAGTTTGGACTGTTTTGAGAGTGTGGGCTGCGATGAGAGTGTGGGCTGTGTTGAGAGTGTCGGCTGTGTTGAGAGTGTGGGCTGTATTGAGAATGTGGGCTGTGTTGTGGGTTGTGTTGAGTGTGTGGGCTGTGGTGTGAGTTTGGACTGTGTTGAGAGTGTGGGCTGTGTTGAGAGTCTGGGCTGTGTTGAGTGTGTGGGCTGTGTTGAGAGTGAGGGCTGTGGTGAGATTTTGGACTGTGTTGAGAGTGTGGGCTGTGTTGAGAGTGTGGACTGCGATGAGAGTGTGGGCTGTGTTGAAAGTGTGTGCTGTGTTGAGAATATGAGCTGTGTTGAGAGTGTGGGCTGTGTTGAGAGTGTGGACTGTGTTGATCGTCTGGGCTGTGCTGAGTGTGTGGGCTGTGTTGAGAATGTGGGCTTCGATTCGAGTGTGGGCTGTCTTGAGATTGTGGGCTGTGTTGAGAGTCTGGGCTGCGATGAGAGTGTGCGCTGTGTTGAGACTGTAGGGTGTGTTGAGAGTGTGGGCTGTGTTGAGAATGTGGTCTGTGTTGAGAGTGTGGGCTGTGTTGAGAATGTGGGTAGTGTTGTGGGCTGTGTTGAGTGTGTGGGCTGTGTTGAGAGTCTGGTCTGTGTTGAGAGTCTGGGATGTGTAGAGAGTGTGGGCTGCTTTGAGAGTGTGGGCTTCGATGAGCCTGTAGGCTGTCTTGTGGGCTGTGTTTACAGTGTTGGCTGTGGTGTGAGTTTGGACTGTGTTGAGAGTGTGGGCTGTGGTGAGAGTGTGGCCATTGTTGAGAGTCTGGTCTGTGTTGAGAGTGTGGGCTGCGTTGAGAGTGTGGGCTGTGCTGAGAGTGTGGACTGTGTTGAGAGTATGGGCTGCGATGAGAGTGTGGGCTGTGTTGTGGGCTGTATTGAGAGTGTGGAATGTTGTGTGAGTTTGGTCCATGTTGAGAGTGTGGTCTGCGATGAGAGTCTGGGCTCTGTTGAGATTGTGGGCTGTGTTCAGTGTGTGGGCTGTGTTGAGAGTGTGGGCTGCGATGAGAGTGTGGGCTGTGGTGTGAGTTTGGACTGTGTTGAGAGTGTGGGCTGCGATGAGAGTGTGGGCTGTGGTGTGAGTTTGGACTGTGTTGAGAGTGTGGGCTGCGATGAGAGTGTGGGCTGTGTTGTGGGCTGTATTGAGAGTGTGGAATGTTGTGTGAGTTTGGTCCATGTTGAGAGTGTGGTCTGCGATGAGAGTCTGGGCTCTGTTGAGATTGTGGGCTGTGTTCAGTGTGTGGGCTGTGTTGAGAGTGTGGGCTGCGTTGAGTGTGTGGGCTGTGTTGAGAGTGTGGGCTGCGATGAGAGTGTGGGCTGTGTTGTGGGCTGTGTTGAGAGTGTGGGATGTTGTGTGAGTTTGGACTGTGTTGAGAGTGTGGGATGTTGTGTGAGTTTGGTCTATGTTGAGAGTGTGGGCTGCGATGAGAGTGTGGGCTGTCTTGAGAGTGTGGGCTGTGTTGAGAATGTGGTCTGTGTTGAGTGTGTGGGCTGTGTTGAGAGTCTGGTCTGTGTTGAGAGTCTGGGCTGTGTAGAGAGTGTGGGCTGCGTTGAGAGTGTGGGCTTCGATGAGAGTGTAGGCTGTCTTGTGGGCTGTGTTGACAGTGTGGGCTGTGGTGAGAGTGTGGCCATTGTTGAGAGTCTGGTCTGTGTTGAGAGTGTGGGCTGCATTGAGAGTGTGGGCTGTGCTGAGAGTCTGGGCTGCGATGAGAGTGTGCGCTGTGTTGAGCCTGTAGGGTGTGTTGAGAGTGTGGGCTGTGTTGAGAGTGTGGGCTGTGTTGAGAGTGTGGGCTGCGATGAGAGTGTGGGCTGTCTTGAGAGTGTGGGTTGTGTTGAGAGTGTGGGCTGTGTTGAGAGTGTGGGCTGTGTTGAGAATGTGGGTAGTGTTGTGGGCTGTGTTGAGTGTGTGGGCTGCTTTGAGAGTGTGGGCTTCGATGAGCGTGTAGGCTGTCTTGTGGGCTGTGTTGACAGTGTGGACTGTGGTGTGAGTTTGGACTGTGCTGAGAGTATGGGCTGTGGTGTGAGTTTGGACTGTGTTGAGAGTGTGGGCTGTGGTGAGAGTGTGGCCTGTGTTGAGAGTCTGGTCTGTGTTGAGAGTGTGGGCTGCGTTGAGAGTGTGGGCTGTGCTGAGAGTGTGGACTGTGTTGAGAGTATGGGCTGCGATGTGAGTGTGGGCTGTGTTGTGGGCTGTATTGAGAGTGTGGAATGTTGTGTGAGTTTGGTCCATGTTGAGAGTGTGGTCTGCGATGAGAGTCTGGGCTCTGTTGAGATTGTGGGCTGTGTTGAGTGTGTGGGCTGTGTTGAGAGTGTGGGCTGCGTTGAGTGTGTGGGCTGTGTTGAGAGTGTGGGCTGCGATGAGAGTGTGGGCTGTGTTGTGGGCTGTGTTGAGAGTGTGGGATGTTGTGTGAGTTTGGTCTATGTTGAGAGTGTGGTCTGCGATGAGAGTCTGGGCTGTGTTGAAATTGTGGGCTGTGTTGAGTGTGTGGGCTGTGTTGAGAGTGTGGGCTGTGATGAGAGTGTGGGCTGTGTTGTTGGCTGTGTTGAGAGTGTGGGATGTGGTATGAGTTTGGACTGTGTTGAGAGTGTGGGCTGCGATGAGAGTGTGGGCTGTGTTGAGAGTGTCGGCTGTGTTGAGAGTGTGGGCTGTATTGAGAATGTGGGCTGTGTTGTGGGTTGTGTTGAGTGTGTGGGCTGTGGTGTGAGTTTGGACTGTGTTGAGAGTGTGGGCTGTGTTGAGAGTCTGGGCTGTGTTGAGTGTGTGGGCTGTGTTGAGAGTGAGGGCTGTGGTGAGATTTTGGACTGTGTTGAGAGTGTGGGCTGTGTTGAGAGTGTGGACTGCGATGAGAGTGTGGGCTGTGTTGAAAGTGCGTGCTGCGTTGAGAATATGAGCTGTGTTGAGAGTGTGGGCTGTGTTGAGAGTGTGGGCTGTGTTGATTGTCTGGGCTGTGCTGAGTGTGTGGGCTGTGTTGAGAATGTGGGCTTCGATTCGAGTGTGGGCGGTCTTGAGATTGTGGGCTGTGTTGAGAGTCTGGGCTGCGATGAGAGTGTGCGCTGTGTTGAGACTGTAGGGAGTGTTGAGAGTGTGGGCTGTGTTGAGAGTGTGGGCTGCGATGAGAGTGTGGGCTGTCTTGAGAGTGTGGGCTGTGTTGAGAATGTGGTCTGTGTTGAGAGTGTGGGCTGTGTTGAGAATGTGGGTAGTGTTGTGGGCTGTGTTGAGTGTGTGGGCTGTGTTGAGAGTCTGGTCTGTGTTGAGAGTCTGGGATGTGTAGAGAGTGTGGGCTGCTTTGAGAGTGTGGGCTTTGATGAGCGTGTAGGCTGTCTTGTGGGCTGTGTTGACAGTGTGGGCTGTGGTGTGAGTTTGGACTGTGTTGAGAGTGTGGGCTGTGGTGAGAGTGTGGCCATTGTTGAGAGTCTGGTCTGTGTTGAGAGTGTGGGCTGCGTTGAGAGTGTGGGCTGTGCTGAGAGTGTGGACTGTGTTGAGAGTAGGGGCTGCGATGAGAGTGTGGGCAGTGTTGTGGGCTGTATTGAGAGTGTGGAATGTTGTGTGAGTTTGGTCCATGTTGAGAGTGTGGTCTGCGATGAGATTCTGGGCTCTGTTGAGATTGTGGGCTGTGTTCAGTGTGTGGGCTGTGTTGAGAGTGTGGGCTGCGTTGAGTGTGTGGGCTGTGTTGAGAGTGTGGGCTGCGATGAGAGTGTGGGCTGTGTTGTGGGCTGTGTTGAGAGTGTGGGATGTTGTGTGAGTTTGGACTGTGTTGAGAGTGTGGGATGTTGTGTGAGTTTGGTCTATGTTGAGAGTGTGGGCTGCGATGAGAGTGTGGGCTGTCTTGAGAGTGTGGGCTGTGTTGAGAATGTGGTCTGTGTTGAGTGTGTGGGCTGTGTTGAGAGTCTGGTCTGTGTTGAGAGTCTGGGCTGTGTAGAGAGTGTGGGCTGCGTTGAGAGTGTGGGCTTCGATGAGCGTGTAGGCTGTCTTGTGGGCTGTGTTGACAGTGTCGGCTGTGGTGTGAGTTTGGACTGTGTTGAGAGTGTGGGCTGTGGTGAGAGTGTGGCCATTGTTGAGAGTCTGGTCTGTGTTGAGAGTGTGGGCTGCGTTGAGAGTGTGGGCTGTGCTGAGAGTGTGGACTGTGTTGAGAGTGTGGGCTGCAATGAGCGTGTAGGCTGTCTTGTAGGCTGTGTTGACAGTGTGGGCTGTGGTGTGAGTTTGGACTGTTTTGAGAGTGTGGGCTGCGATGAGAGTGTGGGCTGTGTTGAGAGTGTCGGCTGTGTTGAGAGTGTGGGCTGTATTGAGAATGTGGGCTGTGTTGTGGGTTGTGTTGAGTGTGTGGGCTGTGGTGTGAGTTTGGACTGTGTTGAGAGTGTGGGCTGTGTTGAGAGTCTGGGCTGTGTTGAGTGTGTGGGCTGTGTTGAGAGTGAGGGCTGTGGTGAGATTTTGGACTGTGTTGAGAGTGTGGGCTGTGTTGAGAGTGTGGACTGCGATGAGAGTGTGGGCTGTGTTGAAAGTGTGTGCTGTGTTGAGAATATGAGCTGTGTTGAGAGTGTGGGCTGTGTTGAGAGTGTGGGCTGTGTTGATCGTCTGGGCTGTGCTGAGTGTGTGGGCTGTGTTGAGAATGTGGGCTTCGATTCGAGTGTGGGCTGTCTTGAGATTGTGGGCTGTGTTGAGAGTCTGGGCTGCGATGAGAGTGTGCGCTGTGTTGAGACTGTAGGGTGTGTTGAGAGTGTGGGCTGTGTTGAGAGTGTGGGCTGCGATGAGAGTGTGGGCTGTCTTGAGAGTGTGGGCTGTGTTGAGAATGTGGTCTGTGTTGAGAGTGTGGGCTGTGTTGAGAATGTGGGTAGTGTTGTGGGCTGTGTTGAGTGTGTGGGCTGTGTTGAGAGTCTGGTCTGTGTTGAGAGTCTGGGATGTGTGGAGAGTGTGGGCTGCTTTGAGAGTGTGGGCTTCGATGAGCGTGTAGGCTGTCTTGTCGGCTGTGTTTACAGTGTTGGCTGTGGTGTGAGTTTGGACTGTGTTGAGAGTGTGGGCTGTGGTGAGAGTGTGGCCATTGTTGAGAGTCTGGTCTGTGTTGAGAGTGTGGGCTGCGTTGAGAGTGTGGGCTGTGCTGAGAGTGTGGACTGTGTTGAGAGTATGGGCTGCGATGAGAGTGTGGGCTGTGTTGTGGGCTGTATTGAGAGTGTGGAATGTTGTGTGAGTTTGGTCCATGTTGAGAGTGTGGTCTGCGATGAGAGTCTGGGCTCTGTTGAGATTGTGGGCTGTGTTCAGTGTGTGGGCTGTGTTGAGAGTGTGGGCTGCGTTGAGTGTGTGGGCTGTGTTGAGAGTGTGGGCTGCGATGAGAGTGTGGGCTGTGGTGTGAGTTTGGACTGTGTTGAGAGTGTGGGCTGCGATGAGAGTGAGGGCTGTGGTGAGATTTTGGACTGTGTTGAGAGTGTGGGCTGTGTTGAGAGTGTGGACTGCGATGAGAGTGTGGGCTGTGTTGAAAGTGCGTGCTGCGTTGAGAATATGAGCTGTGTTGAGAGTGTGGGCTGTGTTGAGAGTGTGGGCTGTGTTGATTGTCTGGGCTGTGCTGAGTGTGTGGGCTGTGTTGAGAATGTGGGCTTCGATTCGAGTGTGGGCTGTCTTGAGATTGTGGGCTGTGTTGAGAGTCTGGGCTGCGTTGAGAGTGTGCGCTGTGTTGAGACTGTAGGGAGTGTTGAGAGTGTGGGCTGTGTTGAGAGTGTGGGCTGCGATGAGAGTGTGGGCTGTCTTGAGAGTGTGGGCTGTGTTGAGAATGTGGTCTGTGTTGAGAGTGTGGGCTGTGTTGAGAATGTGGGTAGTGTTGTGGGCTGTGTTGAGTGTGTGGGCTGTGTTGAGAGTCTGGTCTGTGTTGAGAGTCTGGGATGTGTAGAGAGTGTGGGCTGCTTTGAGAGTGTGGGCTTTGATGAGCGTGTAGGCTGTCTTGTGGGCTGTGTTGACAGTGTGGGCTCTGGTGTGAGTTTGGACTGTGTTGAGAGTGTGGGCTGTGGTGAGAGTGTGGCCATTGTTGAGAGTCTGGTCTGTGTTGAGAGTGTGGGCTGCGTTGAGAGTGTGGGCTGTGCTGAGAGTGTGGACTGTGTTGAGAGTAGGGGCTGCGATGAGAGTGTGGGCAGTGTTGTGGGCTGTATTGAGAGTGTGGAATGTTGTGTGAGTTTGGTCCATGTTGAGAGTGTGGTCTGCGATGAGATTCTGGGCTCTGTTGAGATTGTGGGCTGTGTTCAGTGTGTGGGCTGTGTTGAGAGTGTGGGCTGCGTTGAGTGTGTGGGCTGTGTTGAGAGTGTGGGCTGCGATGAGAGTGTGGGCTGTGTTGTGGGCTGTGTTGAGAGTGTGGGATGTTGTGTGAGTTTGGCTGTGTTGAGAGTGTGGGATGTTGTGTGAGTTTGGTCTATGTTGAGAGTGTGGGCTGCGATGAGAGTGTGGGCTGTCTTGAGAGTCTGGGCTGTGTAGAGAGTGTGGGCTGCGTTGAGAGTGTGGGCTTCGATGAGCGTGTAGGCTGTCTTGTGGGCTGTGTTGTCAGTGTCGGCTGTGGTGTGAGTTTGGACTGTGTTGAGAGTGTGGGCTGTGGTGAGAGTGTGGCCATTGTTGAGTGTCTGGTCTGTGTTGAGAGTGTGGGCTGCGTTGAGAGTGTGGGCTGTGCTGAGAGTGTAGACTGTGTTGAGAGTGTGGGCTGCAATGAGCGTGTAGGCTGTCTTGTAGGCTGTGTTGACAGTGTGGGCTGTGGTGTGAGTTTGGACTATTTTGAGAGTGTGGGCTGCGATGAGAGTGTGGGCTGTTTTGAGAGTGTCGGCTGTGTTGAGAGTGTGGGCTGTATTGAGAATGTGGGCTGTGTTGTGGGTTGTGTTGAGTGTGTGGGCTGTGGTGTGAGTTTGGACTGTGTTGAGAGTGTGGGCTGTGTTGAGAGTCTGGGCTGTGTTGAGTGTGTGGGCTGTGTTGAGAGTGAGGGCTGTGGTGAGATTTTGGACTGTGTTGAGAGTGTGGGCTGTGTTGAGAGTGTGGACTGCGATGAGAGTGTGGGCTGTGTTGAAAGTGTGTGCTGTGTTGAGAATATGAGCTGTGTTGAGAGTGTGGGCTGTGTTGATCGTCTGGGAGTGCTGAGTGTGTGGGCTGTGTTGAGAATGTGGGCTTCGATTCGAGTGTGGGCTGTCTTGAGATTGTGGGCTGTGTTGAGAGTCTGGGCTGCGATGAGAGTGTGCGCTGTGTTGAGACTGTAGGGTGTGTTGAGAGTGTGGGCTGTGTTGAGAGTGTGGGCTGCGATGAGAGTGTGGGCTGTCTTGAGAGTGTGGGCTGTGTTGAGAATGTGGTCTGTGTTGAGAGTGTGGGCTGTGTTGAGAATGTGGGTAGTGTTGTGGGCTGTGTTGAGTGTGTGGGCTGTGTTGAGAGTCTGGTCTGTGTTGAGAGTCTGGGATGTGTAGAGAGTGTGGGCTGCTTTGAGAGTGTGGGCTTCGATGAGCGTGTAGGCTGTTTTGTGGGCTGTGTTTACAGTGTTGGCTGTGGTGTGAGTTTGGACTGTGTTGAGAGTGTGGGCTGTGGTGAGAGTGTGGCCATTGTTGAGAGTCTGGTCTGTGTTGAGAGTGTGGGCTGCGTTGAGAGTGTGGGCTGTGCTGAGAGTGTGGACTGTGTTGAGAGTATGGGCTGCGATGAGAGTGTGGGCTGTGTTGTGGGCTGTATTGAGAGTGTGGAATGTTGTGTGAGTTTGGTCCATGTTGAGAGTGTGGTCTGCGATGAGAGTCTGGGCTCTGTTGAGATTGTGGGCTGTGTTCAGTGTGTGGGCTGTGTTGAGAGTGTGGGCTGCGTTGAGTGTGTGGGCTGTGTTGAGAGTGTGGGCTGCGATGAGAGTGTGGGCTGTGGTGTGAGTTTGGACTGTGTTGAGAGTGTGGGCTGCGATGAGAGTGTGGGCTGTGGTGTGAGTTTGGACTGTGTTGAGAGTGTGGGCTGCGATGAGAGTGTGGGCTGTGTTGTGGGCTGTATTGAGAGTGTGGAATGTTGTGTGAGTTTGGTTCATGTTGAGAGTGTGGTCTGCGATGAGAGTCTGGGCTCTGTTGAGATTGTGGGCTGTGTTCAGTGTGTGGGCTGTGTTGAGAGTGTGGGCTGCGTTGAGTGTGTGGGCTGTGTTGAGAGTGTGGGCTGTGTTGAGAGTGTGGACAGTGTTCAGAGTATGGGCTGCGATGAGAGTGTGCGCTGTGTTGTGGGCTGTATTGAGAGTGTGGAATGTTGTGTGAGTTTGGTTCATGTTGAGAGTGTGGTCTGCGATGAGAGTCTGGGCTCTGTTGAGATTGTGGGCTGTGTTCAGTGTGTGGGCTGTGTTGAGAGTGTGGGCTGCGTTGAGTGTGTGGGCTGTGTTGAGAGTGTGGGCTGCGATGAGAGTGTGGGCTGTGTTGTGGGCTGTGTTGAGAGTGTGGGATGTTGTGTGAGTTTGGACTGTGTTGAGAGTGTGGGATGTTGTGTGAGTTTGGTCTATGTTGAGAGTGTGGGCTGCGATGAGAGTGTGGGCTGTCTTGAGAGTGTGGGCTGTGTTGAGAATGTGGTCTGTGTTGAGTGTGTGGGCTGTGTTGAGAGTCTGGTCTGTGTTGAGAGTCTGGGCTGTGTAGAGAGTGTGGGCTGCGTTGAGAGTGTGGGCTTCGATGAGCGTGTAGGCTGTCTTGTGGGCTGTGTTGACAGTGTGGGCTGTGGTGAGAGTGTGGCCATTGTTGAGAGTCTGGTCTGTGTTGAGAGTGTGGGCTGCATTGAGAGTGTGGGCTGTGCTGAGAGTGTGGACTGTGTTGAGAGTGTGGGCTGCGATGAGCGTGTAGGCTGTCTTGTAGGCTGTGTTGACAGTGTGGGCTGTGGTGTGAGTTTGGACTGTTTTGAGAGTGTGGGCTGTGGTGAGAGTGTGGACTGTGTTGAGAGTGTGGGCTGCGATGAGAGTGTGGGCTATGTTGTGGGCTGTATTGAGAGTGTGGAATGTTGTGTGAGTTTGGTCCATGTTGAGAGTGTGGTCTGCGATGAGAGTCTGGGCTCTGTTGAGATTGTGGGCTGTGTTGAGTGTGTGGGCTGTGTTGAGAGTGTGGGCTGCGTTGAGTGTGTGGGCTGTGTTGAGAGTGTGGGCTGCGATGAGAGTGTGGGCTGTGTTGTGGGCTGTGTTGAGAGTGTGGGATGTTGTGTGAGTTTGGACTGTGTTGAGAGTGTGGGATGTTGTGAGTTTGGTCTATGTTGAGAGTGTGGTCTGTGATGAGAGTCAGGGCTGTGTTGAAATTGTGGGCTGTGTTGAGTGTGTGGGCTGTTTTGAGAGTGTGGGCTGCGTTGAGTGTGTGGGCTGTGTTGAGAGTGTCGGCTGCGATGAGAGTGTGGGCTGTGTTGAGAGTGTGGGCTGTGTTGAGAGTGTGGGCTGTGTTGAGAATTGGGGCTGTGTTGAGAGTGTGGACTGCGTTGAGAGTCTGGGCTGTGTTGAAATTGTGGGCTGTGTTGAGTGTGTGGGCTGTTTTGAGAGTGTGGGCTGCGTTGAGTGTGTGGGCTGTGTTGGGAGTGTGGGCTGCGTTGACAGTGTGGGCTGTGTTGAAAGTGTGTGCTGTGTTGTGAGTATGGACTGTCTTGAGAGTGTGGGCTGTGTTGTGAGTTTGGACTGTGTTGAGAGTGTGGGCTGCGATGAGTGTCTGGGCTGTGTTGAAAGTGTGTGCGGTGTTGAGAATGTGGGCTGTGTTGAGAGTGTGGGCTGTGTTGAGAGTGTGGGCTGTGTTGAAAATTGGGTCTTTGTTGAGACTGTGGGCTGCGATCTGAGTCTGGGCTGTGCTGTGGGCTGTGTTGAGAATGTGGGCTGTGATCAGAGTGTGGGCTGTGTTGAGAGTGTGGGCTGTGGTGTGAGTTTGGACTGTGTTGAGAGTATGGGCTGCGATGAGAGTCTGGGCAGTATTGTGGGCTGTGTTCAAAGTGTGCGCTGTGTTGATAGTCTGGGCTGTGTTGAGTGTGTGGGCTGTGTTGAGATTGTGGGCTGTGTTGAGTGTGTTGGCTGTGTTGAGAGTCTGGGCTGCGATGAGAGTGTGCGCTGTGTTGAGAGTGTGGGCTGTGTTGAGAGTGTGGGCTGTGTTGAGAGTGTGGGCTGCGATGAGAGTGTGGGCTATCTTGAGAGTGTGGGCTGTGGTGTGAGTTTGGACTGTGTTGAGAGTATGGGCTGCGATGAGAGTCTGGGCTGTATTGTGGGCTGTGTTCAAAGTGTGCGCTGTGTTGATAGTCTGGGCTGTGTTGAGTGTGTGGGCTGTGTTGAGATTGTGGGATGTTTTGAGGGTGTTGACTGTGTTGAGAGTGTGGGCTGCGATGAGATTGTGCGCTGTGTTGAGAGTGTGGGCTGTGTTGAGAGTGTGGGCTGTGTTGAGAGGGTCGGCTGTGTTGAGAGTGTGGGCTGCATTGAGAGTGTGGGTTGTGGTGTGAGTTTGGACTGTGTTGAGAGTTAGGACTGTGTTGAGAGTGTGGGCTGTGATGAGAGTGTGGGCTGTGTTGTTGGCTGTGTTGAGAGTGTGGAATGTGGTGTGAGTTTGGACTGTGTTGAGAGTGTGGGCTGCGATGTGATTGTGGGCTGCGATGAGATTGTGCGCTGTGTTGAGAGTCTGGGCTGTGTTGAGTGTGTGGGCTGTGTTGAGATTGTGGGATGTTTTGAGAGTGTTGGCTGTGTTGAGAGTGTGGGCTGCGATGAGATTGTGCGCTGTGTTGAGAGTGTGGGCTGTGTTGAGAGTGTGGGCTGTGTTGAGTGTGTGGGCTGTATTGAGAGTGTGGAATGTTGTGTGAGTTTGGTCCATGTTGAGAGTGTGGTCTGCGATGAGAGTCTGGGCTCTGTTGAGATTGTGGGCTGTGTTGAGTGTGTGGGCTGTGTTGAGAGTGTGGGCTTCGTTGAGTGTGTGGGCTGTGTTGAGAGTGTGGGCTGCGATGAGAGTGTGGGCTGTGTTGTGGGCTGTGTTGAGAGTGTGCGATGTTGTGTGAGTTTGGACTGTGTTGAGAGTGTGGGATGTTGTGTGAGTTTGGTCCATGTTGAGAGTGTGGTCTGCGATGAGAGTCTGGGCTCTGTTGAGATTGTGGGCTGTGTTCAGTGTGTGGGCTGTGTTGAGAGTGTGGGCTGCGTTGAGTGTGTGGGCTGTGTTGAGAGTGTGGGCTGCGATGAGAGTGTGGGCTGTGGTGTGAGTTTGGACTGTGTTGAGAGTGTGGGCTGCGATGAGAGTGAGGGCTGTGGTGAGATTTTGGACTGTGTTGAGAGTGTGGGCTGTGTTGAGAGTGTGGACTGCGATGAGAGTGTGGGCTGTGTTGAAAGTGCGTGCTGCGTTGAGAATATGAGCTGTGTTGAGAGTGTGGGCTGTGTTGAGAGTGTGGGCTGTGTTGATTGTCTGGGCTGTGCTGAGTGTGTGGGCTGTGTTGAGAATGTGGGCTTCGATTCGAGTGTGGGCTGTCTTGAGATTGTGGGCTGTGTTGAGAGTCTGGGCTGCGATGAGAGTGTGCGCTGTGTTGAGACTGTAGGGAGTGTTGAGAGTGTGGGCTGTGTTGAGAGTGTGGGCTGCGATGAGAGTGTGGGCTGTCTTGAGAGTGTGGGCTGTGTTGAGAATGTGGTCTGTGTTGAGAGTGTGGGCTGTGTTGAGAATGTGGGTAGTGTTGTGGGCTGTGTTGAGTGTGTGGGCTGTGTTGAGAGTCTGGTCTGTGTTGAAAGTCTGGGATGTGTAGAGAGTGTGGGCTGCTTTGAGAGTGTGGGCTTTGATGAGCGTGTAGGCTGTCTTGTGGGCTGTGTTGACAGTGTGGGCTGTGGTGTGAGTTTGGACTGTGTTGAGAGTGTGGGCTGTGGTGAGAGTGTGGCCATTGTTGAGAGTCTGGTCTGTGTTGAGAGTGTGGGCTGCGTTGAGAGTGTGGGCTGTGCTGAGAGTGTGGACTGTGTTGAGAGTAGGGGCTGCGATGAGAGTGTGGGCAGTGTTGTGGGCTGTATTGAGAGTGTGGAATGTTGTGTGAGTTTGGTCCATGTTGAGAGTGTGGTCTGCGATGAGATTCTGGGCTCTGTTGAGATTGTGGGCTGTGTTCAGTGTGTGGGCTGTGTTGAGAGTGTGGGCTGCGTTGAGTGTGTGGGCTGTGTTGAGAGTGTGGGCTGCGATGAGAGTGTGGGCTGTGTTGTGGGCTGTGTTGAGAGTGTGCGATGTTGTGTGAGTTTGGACTGTGTTGAGAGTGTGGGATGTTGTGTGAGTTTGGTCCATGTTGAGAGTGTGGTCTGCGATGAGAGTCTGGGCTCTGTTGAGATTGTGGGCTGTGTTCAGTGTGTGGGCTGTGTTGAGAGTGTGGGCTGCGTTGAGTGTGTGGGCTGTGTTGAGAGTGTGGGCTGCGATGAGAGTGTGGGCTGTGGTGTGAGTTTGGACTGTGTTGAGAGTGTGGGCTGCGATGAGAGTGAGGGCTGTGGTGAGATTTTGGACTGTGTTGAGAGTGTGGGCTGTGTTGAGAGTGTGGACTGCGATGAGAGTGTGGGCTGTGTTGAAAGTGCGTGCTGCGTTGAGAATATGAGCTGTGTTGAGAGTGTGGGCTGTGTTGAGAGTGTGGGCTGTGTTGATTGTCTGGGCTGTGCTGAGTGTGTGGGCTGTGTTGAGAATGTGGGCTTCGATTCGAGTGTGGGCTGTCTTGAGATTGTGGGCTGTGTTGAGAGTCTGGGCTGCGATGAGAGTGTGCGCTGTGTTGAGACTGTAGGGAGTGTTGAGAGTGTGGGCTGTGTTGAGAGTGTGGGCTGCGATGAGAGTGTGGGCTGTCTTGAGAGTGTGGGCTGTGTTGAGAATGTGGTCTGTGTTGAGAGTGTGGGCTGTGTTGAGAATGTGGGTAGTGTTGTGGGCTGTGTTGAGTGTGTGGGCTGTGTTGAGCGTCTGGTCTGTGTTGAAAGTCTGGGATGTGTAGAGAGTGTGGGCTGCTTTGAGAGTGTGGGCTTTGATGAGCGTGTAGGCTGTCTTGTGGGCTGTGTTGACAGTGTGGGCTGTGGTGTGAGTTTGGACTGTGTTGAGAGTGTGGGCTGTGGTGAGAGTGTGGCCATTGTTGAGAGTCTGGTCTGTGTTGAGAGTGTGGGCTGCGTTGAGAGTGTGGGCTGTGCTGAGAGTGTGGACTGTGTTGAGAGTAGGGGCTGCGATGAGAGTGTGGGCTGTGTTGTGGGCTGTGTTGAGAGTGTGGAATGTTGTGTGAGTTTGGTCCATGTTGAGAGTGTGGTCTGCGATGAGATTCTGGGCTCTGTTGAGATTGTGGGCTGTGTTCAGTGTGTGGGCTGTGTTGAGAGTGTGGGCTGCGTTGAGTGTGTGGGCTGTGTTGAGAGTGTGGGCTGCGATGAGAGTGTGGGCTGTGTTGTGGGCTGTGTTGAGAGTGTGGGATGTTGTGTGAGTTTGGTCTATGTTGAGAGTGTGGGCTGCGATGAGAGTGTGGGCTGTCTTGAGAGTGTGGGCTGTGTTGAGAATGTGGTCTGTGTTGAGTGTGTGGGCTGTGTTGAGAGTCTTGTCTGTGTTGAGAGTCTGGGCTGTGTAGAGAGTGTGGGCTGCGTTGAGAGTGTGGGCTTCGATGAGCGTGTAGGCTGTCTTGTGGGCTGTGTTGACAGTGTCGGCTGTGGTGTGAGTTTGGACTGTGTTGAGAGTGTGGGCTGTGGTGAGAGTGTGGCCATTGTTGAGTGTCTGGTCTGTGTTGAGAGTGTGGGCTGCGTTGAGAGTGTGGGCTGTGCTGAGAGTGTGGACTGTGTTGAGAGTGTGGGCTGCAAGGAGCGTGTAGGCTGTCTTGTAGGCTGTGTTGACAGTGTGGGCTGTGGTGTGAGTTTGGACTATTTTGAGAGTGTGGGCTGCGATGAGAGTGTGGGCTGTGTTGAGAGTGTCGGCTGTGTTGAGAGTGTGGGCTGTATTGAGAATGTGGGCTGTGTTGTGGGTTGTGTTGAGTGTGTGGGCTGTGGTGTGAGTTTGGACTGTGTTGAGAGTGTGGGCTGTGTTGAGAGTCTGGGCTGTGTTGAGTGTGTGGGCTGTGTTGAGAGTGAGGGCTGTGGTGAGATTTTGGACTGTGTTGAGAGTGTGGGCTGTGTTGAGAGTGTGGACTGCGATGAGAGTGTGGGCTGTGTTGAAAGTGTGTGCTGTGTTGAGAATATGAGCTGTGTTGAGAGTGTGGGCTGTGTTGATCGTCTGGGCTGTGCTGAGTGTGTGGGCTGTGTTGAGAATGTGGGCTTCGATTCGAGTGTGGGCTGTCTTGAGATTGTGGGCTGTGTTGAGAGTCTGGGCTGCGATGAGAGTGTGCGCTGTGTTGAGACTGTAGGGTGTGTTGAGAGTGTGGGCTGTGTTGAGAGTGTGGGCTGCGATGAGAGTGTGGGCTGTCTTGAGAGTGTGGGCTGTGTTGAGAATGTGGTCTGTGTTGAGAGTGTGGGCTGTGTTGAGAATGTGGGTAGTGTTGTGGGCTGTGTTGAGTGTGTGGGCTGTGTTGAGAGTCTGGTCTGTGTTGAGAGTCTGGGATGTGTAGAGAGTGTGGGCTGCTTTGAGAGTGTGGGCTTCGATGAGCGTGTAGGCTGTTTTGTGGGCTGTGTTTACAGTGTTGGCTGTGGTGTGAGTTTGGACTGTGTTGAGAGTGTGGGCTGTGGTGAGAGTGTGGCCATTGTTGAGAGTCTGGTCTGTGTTGAGAGTGTGGGCTGCGTTGAGAGTGTGGGCTGTGCTGAGAGTGTGGACTGTGTTGAGAGTATGGGCTGCGATGAGAGTGTGGGCTGTGTTGTGGGCTGTATTGAGAGTGTGGAATGTTGTGTGAGTTTGGTCCATGTTGAGAGTGTGGTCTGCGATGAGAGTCTGGGCTCTGTTGAGATTGTGGGCTGTGTTCAGTGTGTGGGCTGTGTTGAGAGTGTGGGCTGCGTTGAGTGTGTGGGCTGTGTTGAGAGTGTGGGCTGCGATGAGAGTGTGGGCTGTGGTGTGAGTTTGGACTGTGTTGAGAGTGTGGGCTGCGATGAGAGTGTGGGCTGTGGTGTGAGTTTGGACTGTGTTGAGAGTGTGGGCTGCGATGAGAGTGTGGGCTGTGTTGTGGGCTGTATTGAGAGTGTGGAATGTTGTGTGAGTTTGGTTCATGTTGAGAGTGTGGTCTGCGATGAGAGTCTGGGCTCTGTTGAGATTGTGGGCTGTGTTCAGTGTGTGGGCTGTGTTGAGAGTGTGGGCTGCGTTGAGTGTGTGGGCTGTGTTGAGAGTGTGGGCTGTGTTGAGAGTGTGGACAGTGTTCAGAGTATGGGCTGCGATGAGAGTGTGCGCTGTGTTGTGGGCTGTATTGAGAGTGTGGAATGTTGTGTGAGTTTGGTTCATGTTGAGAGTGTGGTCTGCGATGAGAGTCTGGGCTCTGTTGAGATTGTGGGCTGTGTTCAGTGTGTGGGCTGTGTTGAGAGTGTGGGCTGCGTTGAGTGTGTGGGCTGTGTTGAGAGTGTGGGCTGCGATGAGAGTGTGGGCTGTGTTGTGGGCTGTGTTGAGAGTGTGGGATGTTGTGTGAGTTTGGACTGTGTTGAGAGTGTGGGATGTTGTGTGAGTTTGGTCTATGTTGAGAGTGTGGGCTGCGATGAGAGTGTGGGCTGTCTTGAGAGTGTGGGCTGTGTTGAGAATGTGGTCTGTGTTGAGTGTGTGGGCTGTGTTGAGAGTCTGGTCTGTGTTGAGAGTCTGGGCTGTGTAGAGAGTGTGGGCTGCGTTGAGAGTGTGGGCTTCGATGAGCGTGTAGGCTGTCTTGTGGGCTGTGTTGACAGTGTGGGCTGTGGTGAGAGTGTGGCCATTGTTGAGAGTCTGGTCTGTGTTGAGAGTGTGGGCTGCATTGAGAGTGTGGGCTGTGCTGAGAGTGTGGACTGTGTTGAGAGTGTGGGCTGCGATGAGCGTGTAGGCTGTCTTGTAGGCTGTGTTGACAGTGTGGGCTGTGGTGTGAGTTTGGACTGTTTTGAGAGTGTGGGCTGTGGTGAGAGTGTGGACTGTGTTGAGAGTGTGGGCTGCGATGAGAGTGTGGGCTATGTTGTGGGCTGTATTGAGAGTGTGGAATGTTGTGTGAGTTTGGTCCATGTTGAGAGTGTGGTCTGCGATGAGAGTCTGGGCTCTGTTGAGATTGTGGGCTGTGTTGAGTGTGTGGGCTGTGTTGAGAGTGTGGGCTGCGTTGAGTGTGTGGGCTGTGTTGAGAGTGTGGGCTGCGATGAGAGTGTGGGCTGTGTTGTGGGCTGTGTTGAGAGTGTGGGATGTTGTGTGAGTTTGGACTGTGTTGAGAGTGTGGGATGTTGTGAGTTTGGTCTATGTTGAGAGTGTGGTCTGCGATGAGAGTCAGGGCTGTGTTGAAATTGTGGGCTGTGTTGAGTGTGTGGGCTGTTTTGAGAGTGTGGGCTGCGTTGAGTGTGTGGGCTGTGTTGAGAGTGTCGGCTGCGATGAGAGTGTGGGCTGTGTTGAGAGTGTGGGCTGTGTTGAGAGTGTGGGCTGTGTTGAGAATTGGGGCTGTGTTGAGAGTGTGGACTGCGTTGAGAGTCTGGGCTGTGTTGAAATTGTGGGCTGTGTTGAGTGTGTGGGCTGTTTTGAGAGTGTGGGCTGCGTTGAGTGTGTGGGCTGTGTTGGGAGTGTGGGCTGCGTTGACAGTGTGGGCTGTGTTGAAAGTGTGTGCTGTGTTGTGAGTATGGACTGTCTTGAGAGTGTGGGCTGTGTTGTGAGTTTGGACTGTGTTGAGAGTGTGGGCTGCGATGAGTGTCTGGGCTGTGTTGAAAGTGTGTGCGGTGTTGAGAATGTGGGCTGTGTTGAGAGTGTGGGCTGTGTTGAGAGTGTGGGCTGTGTTGAAAATTGGGTCTTTGTTGAGACTGTGGGCTGCGATCTGAGTCTGGGCTGTGCTGTGGGCTGTGTTGAGAATGTGGGCTGTGATCAGAGTGTGGGCTGTGTTGAGAGTGTGGGCTGTGGTGTGAGTTTGGACTGTGTTGAGAGTATGGGCTGCGATGAGAGTCTGGGCTGTATTGTGGGCTGTGTTCAAAGTGTGCGCTGTGTTGATAGTCTGGGCTGTGTTGAGTGTGTGGGCTGTGTTGAGATTGTGGGCTGTGTTGAGTGTGTTGGCTGTGTTGAGAGTCTGGGCTGCGATGAGAGTGTGCGCTGTGTTGAGAGTGTGGGCTGTGTTGAGAGTGTGGGCTGTGTTGAGAGTGTGGGCTGCGATGAGAGTGTGGGCTATCTTGAGAGTGTGGGCTGTGGTGTGAGTTTGGACTGTGTTGAGAGTATGGGCTGCGATGAGAGTCTGGGCTGTATTGTGGGCTGTGTTCAAAGTGTGCGCTGTGTTGATAGTCTGGGCTGTGTTGAGTGTGTGGGCTGTGTTGAGATTGTGGGATGTTTTGAGAGTGTTGACTGTGTTGAGAGTGTGGGCTGCGATGAGATTGTGCGCTGTGTTGAGAGTGTGGGCTGTGTTGAGAGTGTGGGCTGTGTTGAGAGGGTCGGCTGTGTTGAGAGTGTGGGCTGCATTGAGAGTGTGGGTTGTGGTGTGAGTTTGGACTGTGTTGAGAGTTAGGACTGTGTTGAGAGTGTGGGCTGTGATGAGAGTGTGGGCTGTGTTGTTGGCTGTGTTGAGAGTGTGGAATGTGGTGTGAGTTTGGACTGTGTTGAGAGTGTGGGCTGCGATGTGATTGTGGGCTGCGATGAGATTGTGCGCTGTGTTGAGAGTCTGGGCTGTGTTGAGTGTGTGGGCTGTGTTGAGATTGTGGGATGTTTTGAGAGCGTTGGCTGTGTTGAGAGTGTGGGCTGCGATGAGATTGTGCGCTGTGTTGAGAGTGTGGGCTGTGTTGAGAGTGTGGGCTGTGTTGAGTGTGTGGGCTGTATTGAGAGTGTGGAATGTTGTGTGAGTTTGGTCCATGTTGAGAGTGTGGTCTGCGATGAGAGTCTGGGCTCTGTTGAGATTGTGGGCTGTGTTGAGTGTGTGGGCTGTGTTGAGAGTGTGGGCTGCGTTGAGTGTGTGGGCTGTGTTGAGAGTGTGGGCTGCGATGAGAGTGTGGGCTGTGTTGTGGGCTGTGTTGAGAGTGTGCGATGTTGTGTGAGTTTGGACTGTGTTGAGAGTGTGGGATGTTGTGTGAGTTTGGTCTATGTTGAGAGTGTGGTCTGCGATGAGAGTCTGGGCTGTGTTGAAATTGTGGGCTGTGTTGAGTGTGTCGGCTGCGATGAGAGTGTGGGCTGTGTTGAGAGTGTGGGCTGTGTTGAGAGTGTGGGCTGTGTTGAGAATTGGGGCTGTGTTGAGAGTGTGGACTGCGTTGAGAGTGTGGGCTGTGTTGGGAGTGTGGGCTGTGTTGGGAGTGTGGGCTGCGTTGAGAGTGTGGGCTGTGTTGAGAGTGTGTGCTGTGTTGTGAGTATGGGCTGTCTTGAGAGTGTGGGCTGTGTTGTGAGTTTGGACTGTGTTGAGAGTGTGGGCTGCGATGAGAGTCTGGGCTGTGTTGAAAGTGTGTGCGGTGCTGAGAATGTGGGCTGTGTTGAGAGTGTGGGCTGTGTTGAAAATTGGGTCTTTGTTGAGAGTGTGGGCTGCGATCTGAGTCTGGGCTGTGCTGTGGGCTGTGTTGAGAATGTGGGCTGTGATCAGAGTGTGGGCTGTGTTGAGAGTGTGGGCTGTGGTGTGAGTTTGGACTGTGTTGAGAGTATGGGCTGCGATGAGAGTCTGGGCTGTATTGTGGGCTGTGTTCAAAGTGAGCGCTGTGTTGATAGTCTGGGCTGTGTTGAGTGTGTGGGCTGTGTTGAGATTGTGGGCTGTGTTGAGTGTGTTGGCTGTGTTTAGCGTCTGGGCTGCGATGAGAGTGTGCGCTGTGTTGAGAGTGTGCGCTGTGTTGAGAGTGTGGGCTGTGTTGAGAGTGTGGGCTGCGATGAGAGTGTGGGCTATCTTGAGAGTGTGGGCTGTGTTGAGAATGTGGGCTGTGATTAGAGTGTGGGCTGTGTTGAGAGTGTGGGCTGTGGTGTGAGTTTGGACTGTGTTGAGAGTATGGGCTGCGATGAGAGTCTGGGCTGTATTGTGGGCTGTGTTCAAAGTGTGCGCTGTGTTGATAGGCTGGGCTGTGTTGAGTGTGTGGTCTGTGTTGAGAGGGTCGGCTGTGTTGAGAGTGTGGGCTGCATTGAGAGTGTGGGTTGTGGTGTGAGTTTGGACTGTGTTGAGAGTTAGGACTGTGTTGAGAGTGTGGGCTGTGATGAGAGTGTGGGCTGTGTTGTTGGCTGTGTTGAGAGTGTGGGATGTGGTGTGAGTTTGGACTGTGTTGAGAGTGTGGGCTGCGATGAGAGTGTGGGCTGTGTTGAGAGTGTCGGCTGTGTTGAGAGTGTGGGCTGTGTTGAGAATGTGGGCTGTGTTATGCGTTGTGTTGAGTGTGTGGGCTGTGGTGTGAGTTTGGACTGTGTTGAGAGTGTGGGCTGTGTTGTGAATGTGGGCTGTGTTGAGAGTGTGGGCTGCGATGAGAGTGTGGGCTATCTTGAGAGTGTGGGCTGTGTTGAGAATGCGGGCTGTGACTAGAGTGTGGGCTGTGTTGAGAGTGTGGGCTGTGTTGAGTGTGTGGGCTGTGTTGAGAGTGTGGGCTGCGTTGAGTGTGTGGGCTGTGTTGAGAGTGTGGGCTGCGATGAGAGTGTGGGCTGTCTTGTGGCTGTGTTGAGAGTGTGGGATGTTGTGTGAGTTTGGACTGTGTTGAGAGTGTGGGCTGTGTTGTGAGTGTGGTCTGTGCTGAGAGTGTGGGCTGTGGTGTGAGTTTGGACTGTGTTGAGAGTATGGGCTGCGATGAGTCTGGGCTGTATTGTGGGCTGTGTTCAAAGTGTGCGCTGTGTTGATAGTCTGGGCTGTGTTGAATGTGTGGGCTGTGTTGAGATTGTGGGATGTTTTGAGAGTGTTGGCTGTGTTGAGAGTGTGGGCTGCGATGAGATTGTGCGCTGTGTTGAGAGTGTGGGCTGTGTTGAGAGTGTGGGCTGTGTTGAGTGTGTGGGCTGTGTTGAGAGTGTGGGCTGCGTTGAGTGTGTGGGCTGTGTTGAGAGTGTGGGCTGCGATGAGAGTGTGGGCTGTCTTGTGGCTGTGTTGAGAGTGTGGGATGTTGTGTGAGTTTGGACTGTGTTGAGAGTGTGGGCTGTGTTGTGAGTGTGGTCTGTGCTGAGAGTGTGGGCTGTGCTGAGAGTGTGGGCTGTGTTGAGAGTGTGGGCTGTGTTGAGAGTGTGGTCCGTGTTGAGATTGTGGGCTGTGTTGAGAGTGTGGGCTGTGTTGAGAGGGTCGACTCTGTTGTGAGTGTGGGCTGCAGTGAGAGTGTGGGTTGTGGTGTGAGTTTGGACTGTGTTGAGAGTTAGGACTGTGTTGAGAGTGTGGGCTGTGATGAGAGTGTGAGCTGTGTTGTTGGCTGTGTTGAGAGTGTGGGATGTGGTGTGAGTTTGGACTGTGTTGATAGTGTGGGCTGCGATGAGAGTGTGGGCTGCGTTGAGAGTGTCGGCTGTGTTGAGAGTGTGGGCTGTGTTGAGAATGTGGGCTGTGTTGTGGGTTGTGTTGAGTGTGTGGGCTGTGGTGTGAGTTTGGACTGTGTTGAGAGTGTGGGCTGTGTTGAGAGTCTGGGCTGTGTTGAGTGTGTGGGCTGTGTTGAGAGTGTGGGCTGTGTTGTGAATGTGGGCTGTGTTGAGAGTGTGGGCTGTGTTGATAATGTGGGGTTTGTTATGGGTTGTGTTGAGTGTGTGGGCTGTGGTGTGAGTTTGGACTGTGTTGAGAGTGTGGGCTGCGATGAGAGTGTGGGCGGTGTTTAGAGTGTGGGCTGTGTTGTGAGTGTGGGCTGTGGTGCGATTTTGGACTGTGTTGAGAGTGTGGGCTGTGTGGAGAGTGTGGACTGCGATGAGAGTGTGGGCTGTGGTGTGAGTTTGGACTGTGTTGAGAGTTTGGACTGTGTTGAGAGTGTGGGCTGCGATGAGAGTGTGGGCTGTGATGAAAGTGGGGGCTGTGTTGAGAATGTGGGCGGTGTTGAGAATTGGGGCTGTGTTGAGAGTGTGGGCTGCGTTGAGAGTGTGGGCTGTGTTGAGAGTGTGGGCTGCGTTGAGAGTGTGGGCTGTGTTGAGAGTGTGGGCTGTGTTGTGAGTTTGGACTCTCTTGAGAGTGTGGGCTGTGTTGTGAGTTTGGACTGTGTTGAGAGTGTGGGCTGTGTTCTGGGCTGTGTTGAGAGTGTGGGCTGTGTTGAAAATGTGTGCTGTGTTGTGGGTTGTGTTGAGTGTGTGGGCTCTGGTGAGATTTTGGACTGTGTTGAGAGTGTGGGCTGTGTTGAGAGTGTGGACTGCGTTGAGTGTGTGGGCTGTGGTGTGAGTTTGGACTGTGTTGAGAGTTTGGACTGTGTTGAGAGTGTGGGCTGCGATGAGAGTGTGGGCTGTGTTGAAAGTGCGGGCTGTGTTGAGAATGTGGGCGGTGTTGAGAATTGGGGCTGTGTTGAGAGTGTGGGCTGCGTTGAGAGTGTGGGCTGTGTTGAGAGTGTGGGCTGCGTTGAGAGTGTGGGCTGTGTTGAGAGTGTGTGCTGTGTTGTGAGTTTGGACTCTCTTGAGAGTGTGGGCTGTGTTGTGAGTTTGGACTGTGTTGAGAGTGTGGGCTGTGTTCTGGGCTGTGTTGAGAGTGTGGGCTGTGTTGAAAATGTGTGCTGTGCTGTGGGTTGTGTTGAGTGTGTGGGCTGTGGTGTGAGTTTGGACTGTGTTGAGAGTGTGGGCTGTGTTGAGAGTCTGGGCTGTGTTGAGTCTGTGGGCTGTGTTGAGAGTCTGGGCTGTGTTGTGAATGTGGGCTGTGTTGAGAGTGTGTGCTGTGTTGAGAATGTGGGCTTTGTTCTGGGCTGTGTTGAGTGTGTGGGCTGTGGTGTGAGTTTGGACTGTGTTGAGAGTGTGGGCAGCGATGAGAGTGTGGGCTGTGTTTAGAGTGTGGGCTGTGTTGAGAGTGTGGGCTGTGGTGAGATTTTGGACAGTGTTGAGAGTGTGGGCTGTGTTGAGAGTGTGGACTTCGTTGAGAGTGTGGGATGTGGTGTGAGTTTGGACTGTGATGAGAGTTTGGACTATGTTGACAGTGTGGGCTGCGATGAGAGTGTGGGCTGTTTTGAAAGTGCGGGCTGTGTTGAGAATGTGGGCTGTGTTGAGAGTGTGTGCTGTGTTGAGAGTCTGGGCTGTGTTGAGTGTGTGGGCTGTGTTGAGAGTGTGGGCTGTGTTGTGAATGTGGGCTGTGTTGAGAGTGTGGGCTGCGATGAGAGTGTGGGCTATCTTGAGAGTGTGGGCTGTGTTGAGAATGTGGGCTGTGACTAGAGTGTGGGCTGTGTTGAGAGTGTGGGCTGTGGTGTGAGTTTGGACTGTGTTGAGAGTATGGGCTGCGATGAGAGTCTGGGCTGTATTGTGGGCTATGTTCAAAGTGTGCGCTGTGTTGATAGTCTGGGCTGTGTTGAGTGTGTGGGCTGTGTTGAGATTGTGGGATGTTTTGAGAGTGTTGGCTGTGTTGGGAGTGTGGGCTGCGATGAGATTTTGCGCTGTGTTGAGAGTGTGGGCTGTGTTGAGAGTGTGGGCTGTGTTGAGTGTGTGGGCTGTGTTGAGAGTGTGGGCTGCGTTGAGTGTGTGGGCTGTGTTGAGAGTGTGGGCTGCGATGAGAGTGTGGGCTGTCTTGTGGCTGTGTTGAGAGTGTGGGATGTTGTGTGAGTTTGGACTGTGTTGAGAGTTAGGACTGTGTTGAGAGTGTGGGCTGTGAATGAGAGTGTGGGCTGTGTTGTTGGCTGTGTTGAGAGTGTGGGATGGGGTGTGAGTTTGGACTGTGTTGAGAGTGTGGGCTGCGATGAGAGTGTGGGCTGTGTTGAGAGTGTCGGCTGTGTTGAGAGTGTGGGCTGTGTTGAGAATGTGGGCTGTGTTGTGGGTTGTGTTGAGTGTGTGGGCTGTGGTGTGAGTTTGGACTGTGTTGAGAGTGTGGGCTGTGTTGAGAGTCTGGGCTGTGTTGAGTGTGTGGGCTGTGTTGAGAGTGTGGGCTGTGTGGTGAATGTGGGCTGTGTTGAGAGTGTGGGCTGTGTTGATAATGTGCGTTTGTTATGGGCTGTGTTGAGTATGTGGGCTGTGGTGTGAGTGTGGGCTGTGTTGAGAGTGTCGGCTGTGTTGAGAGTGTGGGCTGTGTTGAGAATGTGGGCTGTGTTGTGGGTTGTGTTGAGTGTGTGGGCTGTGGTGTGAGTTTGGACTGTGTTGAGAGTGTGGGCTGCGATGAGAGTGTGGGCTGTGTTGAGAGTGTCGGCTGTGTTGAGAGTGTGGGCTGTGTTGAGAATGTGGGCTGTGTTGTGGGTTGTGTTGAGTGTGTGGGCTGTGGTGTGAGTTTGGACTGTGTTGAGAGTGTGGGCTGCGATGAGAGTGTGGACTGCGTTGAGAGTGTGGGCTGTGGTGTGAGTTTGGACTGTGTTGAGAGTTTGGACTGTGTTGAGAGTGTGGGCTGCGATGAGAGTGTGGGCTGTGTTGAAAGTGCGGGCTGTGTTGAGAATGTGGGCGGTGTTGAGAATTGGGGCTGTGTTGAGAGTGAGGGCTGCGTTGAGAGTGTGGGCTGTGTTGAGAGTGTGGGCTGCGTTGAGAGTGTGGGCTGTGTTGAGTGTGTGGGCTGTGTTGTGAGTTTGGACTCTCTTGAGAGTGTGGGCTGTGTTGTGAGTTTGGACTGTGTTGAGAGTGTGGGCTGTGTTCTGGGCTGTGTTGAGAGTGTGGGCTGTGTTGAAAATGTGTGCTGTGTTGTGGGTTGTGTTGAGTGTGTGGGCTGTGGTGTGAGTTTGGACTGTGTTGAGAGTGTGGGCTGTGTTGAGAGTCTGGGCTGTGTTGAGTGTGTGGGCTGTGTTGAGAGTCTGGGCTGTGTTGTGAATGTGGGCTGTGTTGAGAGTGTGTGCTGTGTTGAGAATGTGGGCTTTGTTCTGGGCTGTGTTGAGTGTGTGGGCTGTGGTGTGAGTTTGGACTGTGTTGAGAGTGTGGGCTGCGATGAGAGTGTGGGCTGTGTTTAGAGTGTGGGCTGTGTTGAGAGTGTGGGCTGTGGTGAGATTTTGGACTGTGTTGAGAGTGTGGGCTGTGTTGAGAGTGTGGACTGCGTTGAGAGTGTGGGATGTGATGAGAGTGTGGGCTGTTTCGAAAGTGCGGGCTGTGTTGAGAATGTGGGCTGTGTTGAGAGTGTGGGCTGTGTTGAGAGTGTGGGCTGTGTTGAGAATTGGGGCTGTGTTGAGAGTGTGGACTGCGTTGAGAGTGTGGGCTGTGTTGGGAGTGTGGGCTGCGTTGAGAGTGTGGGATGTGTTGCGAGTGTGTGCTGTGTTGTGAGTATGGACTGTCTTGAGAGTGTGGGCTGTGTTGTGAGTTTGGACTGTGTTGAGAGTGTGGGCTGCGATGAGAGTCTGGGCTGTGTTGAAAGTGTGGGCGGTGTTGAGAATGTGGGCTGTGTTGAGAGTGTGGGCTGTGTTGAGAATGTGGGCTGTGTTGAGAGTGTGGGCTGTGTTGAGAGTGTGGGCTGTGTTGAGAGTGTGAGCTGTGTTGAATATTGGGTCTTTGTTGAGACTGTGGGCTGTGTTGAGAGTGTGAGCTGTGTTGAGAATTGGGTCTTTGTTGAGAGTGTGGGCTGCGATCTGAGTCTGGGCTGTGCTGTGGGCTGTGTTGAGAATGTGGGCTGTGATCAGAGTGTGGGCTGTGTTGAGAGTGTGGGCTGTGGTGTGAGTTTGGACTGTGTTGAGAGTATGGGCTGCGATGAGAGTCTGGGCTGTGTTGAGAGTGTGGGCTGTGTTGAGAATGTGGGCTGTGTTGAGAGTGTGGGCTGTGTTGAGAGTGTGAGCTGTGTTGAGAATTGGGTCTTTGTTGAGAGTGTGGGCTGCGATCTGAGTCTGGGCTGTGCTGTGGGCTGTGTTGAGAATGTGGGCTGTGATCAGAGTGTGGGCTGTGTTGAGAGTGTGGGCTGTGGTGTGAGTTTGGACTGTGTTGAGAGTATGGGCTGCGATAAGAGTCTGGGCTGTATTGTGGGCTGTGTTCAAATTGTACGCTGTGTTGATAGTCTGGGATGTGTTGAGTGTGTGGGCTGTGTTGAGATTGTGGGCTGTGTTGAGTGTGTTGGCTGTGTTGAGAGTCTGGGCTGCGATGAGAGTGTGCGCTGTGTTGAGATTCTGGGCTGTGTTGAGAGTGTGGGCTGTGTTGAGAGTGTGGGCTGCTATGAGAGTGTGGGCTATCTTGAGAGTGTGGGCTGTGTTGAGAATGTGGGCTGTGTTTAGAATGTGGGCTGTATTGAGAGTGTGGACTGTGGTGTGAGTTTGGACTGTGTTGAGAGTATGGGCTGCGATGAGAGTCTGGGCTGTATTGTGGGCTGTGTTCAAAGTGTGCGCTGTGTTGATAGTCTGGGCTGTGTTGAGATTGTGGGCTGTGTTGAGAGTGTTGGCTGTGTTGAGAGTGTGGGCTGCGATGAGATTGCGCGCTCTGTTGAGAGTGTGGGCTGTGTTGAGAGTGTGGGCTGTGTTGAGAGGGTCGGCTGTGTTGAGAGTGTGGGCTGCATTGAGAGTGTGGGTTGTGGTGTGAGTTTGGACTGTGTTGAGAGTTAGGACTGTGTTGAGAGTGTGGGCTGTGATGAGAGTGTGGGCTGTGTTGTTGGCTGTGTTGAGAGTGTGGGATGTGGTGTGAGTTTGGACTGTGTTGAGAGTGTGGGCTGCGATGAGAGTGTGGGCTGTGTTGAGAGTGTCGGCTGTGTTGAGAGTGTGGGCTGTGTTGAGAATGTGGGCTGTGTTGTGGGTTGTGTTGAGTGTGTGGGCTGTGGTGTGAGTTTGGACTGTGTTGAGAGTGTGGGCTGTGTTGAGAGTCTGGGCTGTGTTGAGTGTGTGGGCTGTTTTGAGAGTGTGGGCTGTGTTATGAATGTGGGCTGTGTTGAGAGTGTGTGCTGTGTTGAGAATGTGGGGTTTGTTATGGGCTGTGTTGAGTGTGTGGGCTGTGGTGTGAGTTTGGACTGTGTTGAGAGTGTGGGCTGCGATGAGAGTGTGGGCTGTGTTGTGAGTGTGGGCTGTGGTGAGATTTTGGACTGTGTTGAGAGTGTGGGCTGTGTTGATAGTGTGGACTGCGTTGAGAGTGTGGGCTGTGGTGTGACTTTGGACTGTGTTGAGAGTTTGGATTGTGTTGAGAGTGTGGGCTGCGATGAGAGTGTGGGCTGTGTTGAAAGTGCGGGCTGTGTTGAGAAAGTGGGCTGTGTTGAGTGTGTGGGCTGTGTTGAGAGTCTGGGCTGTGTTGTGAATGTGGGCTGTGTTAAGAGTGTGTGCTGTGTTGAGAGTGTGGGCTGTGTTGAAAATGTGTGCTGTGTTGTGGGTTGTGTTGAGTGTGTGGGCTGTGGTGTGAGTTTGGACTGTGTTGAGAGTGTGGGCTGTGTTGAGAGTCTGGGCTGTGTTGAGTGTGTGGGCTGTGTTGAGAGTCTGGGCTGTGTTGTGAATGTGGGCTGTGTTGAGAGTGTGTGCTGTGTTGAGAATGTGGGCTTTGTTCTGGGCTGTGTTGAGTGTGTGGGCTGTGGTGTGAGTTTGGACTGTGTTGAGAGTGTGGGCTGCGATGAGAGTGTGGGCTGTGTTTAGAGTGTGGGCTGTGTTGAGAGTGTGGGCTGTGGTGAGATTTTGGACTGTGTTGAGAGTGTGGGCTTTGTTGAGAGTGTGGACTGCGTTGAGAGTGTGATGTGGTGTGAGTTTGGACTGTGATGAGAGTTTGGACTGTGTTGAGACTGTAGGCTGTGTTGAGAGTGTGGGCTGTGTTGAGAGTGTGGGCTGCGATGAGAGTGTGGGCTGTTTTGAAAGTGCGGGCTGTGTTGAGAATGTGGGCTGTGTTGAGAGTGTGGGCTGTGTTGAGAGTGTGGGCTGTGTTGAGAATTGGGGCTGTGTTGAGAGTGTGGACTGCGTTGAGAGTGTGGGCTGTGTTGGGAGTGTGGGCTGCGTTGAGAGTGTGGGCTGTGTTGCGAGTGTGTGCTGTGTTGTGAGTATGGACTGTCTTGAGAGTGTGGGCTGTGTTGTGAGTTTGGACTGTGTTGAAAGTGTGGGCTGCGATGAGAGTCTGGCTGTGTTGAAAGTGTGGGCGGTGTTGAGAATGTGGGCTGTGTTGAGAGTGTGGGCTGTGTTGAGAGTGTGGGCTGTGTTGAGAATTGGGTCTTTGTTGAGAGTGTGGGCTGCGATCTGAGTCTGGGCTGTGCTGTTGGCTGTGTTGAGAATGTGGGCTGTGATCAGAGTGTGGGCTGTGTTGAAAGTGTGGGCTGTGGTGTGAGTTTGGACTGTGTTGAGAGTATGGGCTGCGATGAGAGTCTGGGCTGTATTGTGGGCTGTGTTCAAAGTGTGCGCTGTGTTGATAGGCTGGGCTGTGTTGAGTGTGTGGGCTGTGTTGAGATTGTGGGCTGTGTTGAGTGTGTTGGCTGTGTTGAGAGTCTGGGCTGCGATGAGAGTGTGCGCTGTGTTGAGAGTGTGGGCTGTGTTGAGAGTGTGGGCTGTGTTGAGAGTGTGGGCTATCTTGAGAGTGTGGGCTGTGTTGAGAATGTGGTCTATGATTAGATTGTGGGCTGTGTTGAGAGTGTGGGCTGTGATGTGAGTTTGGACTGTGTTGAGAGTATGGGCTGCGATGAGAGTCTGGGCTGTATTGTGGGCTGTGTTCAAAGTGTGCGCTGTGTTGATAGTCTGGGCTGTGTTGAGTGTGTGGGCTGTATTGAGATTGTGGGATGTTTTGAGAGTGTTGGCTGTGTTGAGAGTGTGGGCTGCGATGAGATTGTGCGCTGTGTTGAGAGTGTGGGCTGTGTTGAGAGTGTGGGCTGTGTTGAGAGTGTGGGCTGCGATGAGAGTGTGGGCTATCTTGAGAGTGTGGGCTGTGTTGAGAATGTGGTCTGTGTTGAGAGTGTGGGCTGTGTTTTGGGCTGTGTTGAGTGTGTGGGCTGTGGTGTGAGTTTGGACTGTGTTGAGAGTGTGGGCTGTGTTGAGAGTGGGCTGTGCTGAGAGTGTGGGCTGCGTTGAGAATGTGGGCTTCGATTAGAGTCTGGGCTGTCTTGAGATTGTGGGCTGTGTTGAGAGTGTGGGCTGTGTTGAGAGTCTGGGCTGCGATGAGAGTGTGCGCTGTGTTGAGACTGTAGGCTGTGTTGAGAGTGTGGGCTGTGTTGAGAGTGTGGGCTGCGATGAGAGTGTGGGCTGTCTTGAGAGTGTGGGCTGTGTTGAGAATGTGGTCTGTGTTGAGAGTGTGGGCTGTGTTGAGAATGTGGGTAGTGTTGTGGGCTGTGTTGAGTGTGTGGGCTGCGTTGAGAGTGTGGGCTTCGATGAGCGTGTAGGCTGTCTTGTGGGCTGTGTTGACAGTGTGGGCTGTGGTGTGAGTTTGGACTGTGTTGAGAGTGTGGGCTGTGGTGAGAGTGTGGCCTGTGTTGAGAGTCTGGTCTGTGTTGAGAGTGTGGGCTGCGTTGAGAGTGTGGGCTGCGATGAGCGTGTAGGCTGTCTTGTAGGCTGTGTTGACAGTGTGGGCTGTGGTGTGAGTTTGGACTGTTTTGAGAGTGTGGGCTGTGGTGAGAGTGTGGACTGTGTTGAGAGTATGGGCTGCGATGAGAGTGTGGGCTGTGTTTTGGGCTGTATTGAGAGTGTGTGAGTTTGGTCTATGTTGAGAGTGTGGTCTGCGATGAGAGTCTGGGCTCTGTTGAGATTGTGGGCTGTGTTGAGTGTGTGGGCTGTGGTGAGAGTGTGGGCTGCGTTGAGTGTGTGGGCTGTGTTGAGTGTGTGGGCTGCGATGAGAGTGTGGGCTGTGTTGTGGGCTGTGTTGAGAGTGTGGGATGTTGTGTGAGTTTGGACTGTGTTGAGAGTGTGGGATGTTGTGTGAGTTTGGTCTATGTTGAGAGTGTGGTCTGCGATGAGAGTCTGGGCTGTGTTGAAATTGTGGTCTGTGTTGAGAGTCTGGGCTGTGTTGAGAGTGTGGGCTGCGATGAGAGTGTGGGCTGTGTTGTGGGCTGTGTTGAGAGTGTGGGATGTTGTGTGAGTGTGGTCCGTGTTGAGAGTGTGGTCCGTGTTGAGAGTGTGGGCTGTGTTGAGAGGGTCGGCTGTGTTGAGAGTGTGGGCTGCATTGAGAGTGTGGGTTGTGGTGTGAGTTTGGACTGTGTTGAGAGTGTGGGCTGTGTTGAGTGTGTGGGCTGTGTTGAGTGTGTGGGCTGCGATGAGAGTGTGGGCTGTGTTGTGGGCTGTGTTGAGAGTGTGGGATGTTGTGTGAGTTTGGACTGTGTTGAGAGTGTGGGATGTTGTGTGAGTTTGGTCTATGTTGAGAGTGTGGTCTGCGATGAGAGTCTGGGCTGTGTTGAAATTGTGGTCTGTGTTGAGAGTGTGGGCTGTGTTGAGAGTGTGGGCTGCGATGAGAGTGTGGGCTGTGTTGTGGGCTGTGTTGAGAGTGTGGGATGTTGTGTGAGTGTGGTCCGTGTTGAGAGTGTGGTCCGTGTTGAGAGTGTGGGCTGTGTTGAGAGGGTCGGCTGTGTTGAGAGTGTGGGCTGCATTGAGAGTGTGGGTTGTGGTGTGAGTTTGGACTGTGTTGAGAGTGTGGGCTGTGATGAGAGTGTGGGCTGTGTTGTTGGCTGTGTTGAGAGTGTGGGATGTGTTGAGAGTGTGGGCTGTGTTGAGAATGTGGGCTGTGTTGTGGGCTGTGGTGTGAGTGTGGGCTGTGTTGAGAGTGTGGGCTGTGTTGAGAGGTTAAAACCTGCTCCAGCTTGTCTGCCTCTCAACAGGATTTCCAACCCCAGCGAATCTACGCTTGTGGTTTTGGGACTCGAGGGGGTGCACAAGGGCAGCATGCTGTCCTGTTACTATACCGTGAATTGCTCATTGCCGGCACTCCTCACGTTCGGGCAAATCTGTTGCGATTCATCGCTGGCGGGAGCACTTACCCTCCGGAACAGAAAATTATGGCCAATGTACAATTTCCGGTTGTGTTCAGAAGTTAATAGGGAATATCTTCTCTACAATTTTGTGTATTATGTACCTACTATGTCATGTTTGGTCAAAGTTGATTTTATTTTGCTTGTTACAGTCGAAGTCTTAAAACATGAAATCTTGCTCTGTGATTCTTTTGCGTCGGTCACTGGGAAATTCTCATTTTTTAAAAAAAATGATGAGTCTCCATCGGGATGAGAATGGCATCAGGGCCAGTGGGGTGTAACCCAGCCTCATAGGAAATTCAGGGGTCCCTTCATTCCCCAATTCTTCAATATTGTCTCCTTCTGCGTGAAACCAGCACATCACAGACAAACCTCCCACATCACAACAGTGACTGCAGTGCAAAAGCACTTCTTTGCCTGTGCGTTACTTTGGGATGTTCTGAGGCCGTGAAAGGTGCTATACAAATGCAAGTATTCCTTCGTTTTTTTGTTGCAAATTTGCAGCATCCGAAGCATTTTGCTTTTCATTCACAGCTCCTGTTTTCCTGGGTTATTAGCCCAATCACATCGCCACACTGCTGCCAGAACCACTAGATATGTTATTCGGGTAATAAGGTGATCCTTTGAAGTTGAACTTGGTTTTTTGCATCAGTACCCAAACCAAGTCTATTTGTCTAACACCTTTGCCCGGAGCCTGAGTCTCTTTGATCTAAACATACAGTGAGTGCAGGAGACTCAGTGAACTGTGGTGATTGAACAGTGTTATTGAACAGTGGCCTGTAAACCTTCCATCATATTTTCACACACATAAATGATCCAACATCTGCTGCTTTCCCATTTTCCCTTTGCTGATGGTAACAGAATCTTAGCCTCTTTAGGGCTTTTTTTGCTGCTTCTGCAGTGTCAGTTCCCTCTGATATTTACCTACCTGCTGTCAAAAAGATCCTGCAGTGGGCCTAGTCTTCCTCTCCACAGGTCGTGCCTCTTGCCACCATGAATCATGGTCATGTCAGAATTTTTAACAAATTATTTCACGGGAACGCGAGTCTGGCTGGCCAAACCATCACTTCACACTGTAAATCAAGCCAGCGATTTCCAAATTTCCAGCACACTCTGGGTAAAAATATTCATGGCACAGTGGTTAGCACAATTGCCTCGCAACGCCAGGGACCCGGGTTCAATTCCGACCTCAGGTGAGTGTCCGTGTGGAGTCTGCACGTTCTCCCCGTGTGTGCGTGGGTTTCCTCCGGGTGCACCAATTTCCTCCCACAGTCCAAAGATGTGCAGGTGAGGTGGATTGACAATGATCAAAACGTGGGGTTACGGGATAGGTTGGGGGAGTGGGTCGATGTTGGGTGCTCTGTTTGAGGGTCAATGCGGACTCGATGGGCCAAGTGGCCTCCTTCTGTTCTGTAGGAATTCTATGGATACTCCTCAACTTCCCTCCAATCCTTCTGCCAGCCACATTGAATCTATGCCTCCCCACGTGTCCCCACCCCAGTAATAAACCTCTCTGATAACACAGTTAAGTAAGAAGTCTTACAACACCAGGTTAAAGTCCAACAGGTTTGTTTCGATGTCACTAGCTTTCGGAGCGCTGCTCCTTTCTCGGGTGAATGAAGAGGTATGTTCCAGAAACATATATATAGACAGATTCAAAGATGCCAGACAATGCTTGGAATGCGAGCATGAGCAGGTGATTAAATCTTTACAGATCCAGAGATGGGGTAACCCCAGGTTAAAGAGGTGTGAATTGTGTCAAGCCAAGACAGTTGGTAGGATTTCGCAGGCCAGATGGTGGGGGATGAATGTAATACGACATGAATCCCAGGTCCCGGTTGAGGCCGCACTCATGTGTGCGGAGCTTGGCTGTAAGCTTCTGCTCGGCGATTCTGCTTTGTCGCGCGTCCTGAAGGCCGCCTTGGAGAACGCTTACCCGGAGATCAGAGGCTGAATGCCCTTGACTGCTGAAGTGTTCCCCGACTGGAAGGGAACATTCCTGCCTGGTGATTGTCGCGCGATGTCCGGTCATTCGTTGTCGCAGCGTCCGCATGGTCTCGCCAATGTACCACGCTTCGGGACATCCTTTCCTGCAGCGTATGAGGTGGACAACATTGGCCGAGTCACACGAGTATGTACCGTGTACCTGGTGGGTGGTGTTCTCACGTGTAATGGTGGTATCCATGTCGATGATCAGGCACGTCTTGCAGAGATTGCCATGGCAGGGTTGTGTGGTGTCGTGGTCACTGTTCTGAAGGCTGGGTAGTTTGTTGCAAATAATGGTTTGTTTAAGGTTGCGCGGTTGTTTGAAGGCAAGTAGTGGGGGTGTGGGGATGACCTTGGAAGATGTTCATCGTCATCGATGACGTGTTGAAGGCTGTGAAGAAGATGTCGTAGTTTCTCCGCTCCGGGAAAGTACTGGACGACGAAGGGTATTCTGTCGGTTGTGTCCAATGTTTGTCTTCTGAGGAGATCAGTGCGGTTTTTCGCTGTGGCGCATTGGAACTGTTGATCGATGAGTCGAGCGCCACCCGTTCATACAAGGGCATCTTTCAGTGTCTGTAGATGTTTGTTACGCTCCTCCTCGTCTGAGCAGATCCTGTGTATATGGAGAGCTTGTCCATAGTGGATGGCTTCTTTAATGTGTTTAAGGTGGAAGCTGGAGAAGTGGAGCATCGTGAGGCTATCCGTGGGTTTGCGGTAAAGCGAAGTGCTGAGGTGACCGTCCTTGATGGAGATGGGTGTGTCCAAGAATGCAACTGATTTTGGAGAGTAGTCCATGGTGAGTCTGATGGTGGGATGGAACTTATTAATGTCATTGTGTAGTCGTTTGAGTGATTCTTCGCCGTGGGTCCAAAGGAAAAATATTTCATCGATGTATCTGGTGTATAACGTTGGTTGAAGGTCCTGTGCGGTGAGTAGGTCTTGTTCAAACTTGTGCATTAAGGTGTTGGTGTATTGGGGTGCGGGTTTGGTCCCCATGGCTGTTCCGTGCGTCTGGATGAAGAACTTATTGTCGAAGGTGAAGACGTTGTGATCCAGAATGAAGCGGATGAATTGCAGAATTGCGTCTGTAGATTGGCAGTTGTTGGTGTTGAGTACTGAGGCTGTTGCAGCAATGCCGTTGTCATGGGGGATGCTGGAGTAGAGTGCCGAGATGTCCATTGTGACGAGGAATGTTCCTGGTTCAACTGGTCCATGGGTGCTGAGTTTCTGTAGGAAGTCCGTCGTGTCGCGACAGAAGCTGGGTGTACCTTGTACGATGGGTTTCAAGATGCCCTCGATGTAGCCAGAGAGGTTCTCACACAGGGTCCCATTGCCTGAAACGATAGGATGGTCTGGTGTGTTGGCCTTATGTATTTTCGGGAGGCAGTAGAGATCTCCAATGCGGGGAGTACGTGGGATGAGAGCACGTAGGGTGCTCTGAAGATCTGGATCCAAGGTCTTGATCAGTCTGTTAAGTTGGCGGATGCGTTCCTTGGTCGGATCTGCGAGTAACTGTCTGTAGTGTTCTTGGTTGTTCAGTTGTCGGTATACTTCTTTGCAGTAGCATGTTCTGTTCAGTATGACAGTGGCCCCTCCTTTGTCTGCTGGTTTGATGACGATGCTGCGGTTGGTCTTGAGAGCGCGGAAGGCATTGCGTTGTGCTTGGGTGACGTTCGGGGCTGTCTTGTGAATGCGACTGATGAATCTGGCATTGACGCGACTCCTGACGGCTTGAGCATACATGTCGAGTCTAGGGCAGCGGTCTTCCGGAGGGGTCCAATTCGACTCTTTCCTCTTCGGTTGCCGCACCGCAGATCTCTCGGTCTGCTGTTCCGGCTCATTGGTAGTCTGCTTGGGTTCGCTGTTGGCCTCATCAACACAGGTAAAGCTCTCAAGATTTTATAACCCACAATTAAATCTCCCCTCAGCTTCCTCTGTTCCAAGGAAAATAATAAACTCGGAGTATACAATCCTTTCTCAGAGTTAAATTTCTCCATTCCTGGCAACATTTTTGTGAATCTCCTCCGTAGCCTCTTTAACGTGGTCACATTATTGCTGTAATGCTGAGACCAGGACACAAACTCCAGCAGCGATTTAAATATTGTTTAATTCAGTTCCTGCATAACCATCTTCTCTTATACTTGAGGCATCAGCCTTAAAGGAAAGCATTTCATATGCGTTCCTGATCACCTCGTCTAGCTCAGAGAGTAGGACTTAACTGCTGAGCACAATTCAAATGTTTGAATCAAACAGCATGCTCCTTCAATTGTTTGTATTAGGCAAAGTACAGACCCTACTCAACCAGCTCACACTTACAAAACCTAAAACAAAACGTTGACTGTTAGATGTAATTCTGCAATTGGGCAACACTGACTGAGCACTGACTGTGCGCCATTAGCTACATTGACAACCAATGTAAGATAGTCAGTTGAACTTCGCAATGTGGGTCATTTCCACTTGCTACAAGCGACGTGCATTTATATACATGGACTCATTCTCTTCAACTAAAAGGAACATGTCCAAGCCTTGTGCCATTTTGAAGTACTTGGGAGCTTGGGGAGCCAATATTTTCCCGTTGCTTTCTCATGACAATGCCTTGGCCAATTGGAGCTGATTTTTCAACCAATCAGCACCCTTCTCTCGTCTAGTATAAATTGCTGTGATTGTTTGAAATCTGGCATTCTTGTATGAAAAGTTTTTCCAACATGTCTGTCTTTTCAACAAGCTACGAAAGTTGTAATATGATTGGATCGTGAGGCGTCGACCATCTCCCACCAAGAAGCAAAAACCTTTTGTTTTGTTTGATAATTGTGACATTTGATCTGTCCTTGATTCTCCGGAACCTTCTCCCCGCTGTAGTGATCAGGCCTGTGGTTTAGCCCCAGTGATGTTTATCTACCTGTATACCTTGCCACATGAGTTTCCATGACGATGCTGTCAGGTTGTACCCGCAAAAGCACTTTGCACAGTTTTTAAATGGAGATCAATGGCTCCCTGCAAGGGATTTCTTGTTCGTAATTTCACTGAGGGGCATTCTGAAATGAGAGAAGCTCAATCAAGCTGTCTCCAATAGCCTCAGAATTTCAAGAATGATCGATCCCAAAGTGTTGTCATATTTTCAAATAGTGTGAAGGAGGCTGTTTATTTCTGCTCAGAGAAATGAAACCCCGTTCAGACACATCAATATGCATTATCGGGGATGGACAGACTCAAGAACTGCAGGGGTTGTTTTCCGCAAGGAAGTGAGACTTGCAATTCACAGCTCATCAATCAGATTCTTTTCTATAAATGAAACAAAACGCTGGAAATGTCGAGTTGGTCAGGCCGCATCTGCGGCGAGAAACAGATTTAACGGCCTGGATTCTCCGACCCCGCGGCGGGTGGGAGAATCCCCGGGGGACACGAGAATCGCGCCCCGCTGCCCCGCCGCCCCGCCGCCCCACCGCCGGCCTTCCGATTCTCCCCCGCCGATTCTCGGGCGCCGGCGGTATTACCATCGCGCCGGTCGGGGGCCCATGAAAGCGACCCCCCCCCCCCCCCCGGCGATTCTCCGGGCCCCGGCGGGCCGAGTGCCCGCTGAGTTCGGCCGAGTCCCGCCGGCGTGGGTTACTCAGGTCCCGTGCGTCTGAGGGGGCCGTCCGAGTGAGGGGGTGGGCCGGGGGTTTCCGACCCCGGGGGGGGGGGGGGCAGGCTCACTGTGACCTGACCCACGATCGGGGCCTACCGATGTGCGGGTGGGCTGATTCCGTGGGGTCCTATGTTTCTCGGCGCTGGGCCCCTATAGGGCTCTGCCTTATTGCCCTGGGGCCGGTGCGGAGAAGGGAACCCCTGCGCATGCACGCAATCACGCCGGCCGTAGTGCGCATGCACGCAATCACGCCGGCCGTAGTGCGCATGCACGGAATCACGCCGGCCGTAGTGCGCATGCACGGAATCACGCTGGCCGTAGTGTGCATGCACGGAATCACGTCGGCCGTAGTGCGCATGCACGGAATCACGTCGGCCGTAGTGCGCAAGCACGGAATCACGCCGGCCGTAGTGCGCATGCACGGAATCACGCGGCCATAGTGCGCATGCACGGAATCACGCCGGCCGTAGTGCGCATGCACGGAATCACGCCGGCCGTAGTGCGCATGCATGGAATCACGCCGGCCGTAGTGCGCATGCACGGAATCACGCCGGCCGTAGTGCGCATGCACGGAATCACGTCGGCCGTAGTGCGCATGCACGGAATCAAGCCGGCCGTAGTGCGCATGCACGGAATCACGTCGGCCGTAGTGCGCATGCACGGAATCACGCCGGCCGTAGTGCGCATGCACGGAATCACACCAGCCGTAGGGCGCATGCACGGAATCACACCGGCCGTAGTGCGCATGCACGGAATCACGTCGGCCGTAGTGCGCATGCACGGAATCACGCCGGCCGTAGGGCGCATGCACGGAATCACACCAGCCGTAGTGCGCATGCACGGAATCACGCTGGCCGTTCCGTGCATGCACGGAATCACGCCGGCCGTAGTGCGCATGCACGGAATCATGCTGGCCGTAGTGTGCATGCACGGAATCACGCCGGCCATAGAGCGCATGCACGCAATCACGCCGGCCGTAGTGGGCATGCACGGAATTACGCCGGCCGTAGTGCGCATGCACGCAATCACGCCGGCCGTAGTGCGCATGCACGGAATCACGCCGGCCATTCCACGCATGTGCGAATCACATCGGCTGTAGTGCGCATGCACGGAATCACGCTGGCCATTCCGCGCATGCACGGAATCACGCTGGCCGTTCCGCGCATGCAAGGAATCACGCTGGCCGTTCCGCACATGCAAGGAATCACGCTGGCCGTAGTGCGCATGCACGGAATCACGCCGGCCATAGTGCGCATGCACGGAATCACGCTGGCCGTAGTGCGCATGCACGGAATCATGCTGGCCGTTCCGCGCATGCACGGTATCACGCCGACCATAGTGCGCATGCACGTAATCACGCCGGCCGTAGTGCGCATGCATGGAATCACGCCGGCCGTAGTGCGCATGCATGGAATCACGCCGGCCGTAGTGCGCATGCACGGAATCACGCCGGCCGTAGTGCGCATGCACGCAATCACGCCGGCCGTAGTGCGCATGCACGGAATCACACCAGCCGTAGTGCGCCTGCACGGAATCCGCGCCGGCTGTTCCGCGCCGGCTGGAGCTGCGGGGACCACTCCTGCGCCGACCCAGCCCCCTAGGAATGGGAGCATTCCCCATTATCGGGGACCGTTGACGCCGGAGTGGTTGGCGCCGCTTTTCACGCCAGCGTGGGGACATAGCCACATTATTGGACAATCCCACCCAACAAAAGATTATTGTGCTGAAACCTCTCCGTTCGGCCAGCCACGCCTTTCTCGGCATTGCGCCATTGATTTCCCATTGAAGTCACCCCACGTCGCCGGGAAACCAGCCAGCGGGAAGAGAATCCCAACAACGGGAGAATTGCAGCCATTAACTCGGTTTCTCCCCACAGCTCCTGCCCGACCTGCTGAGTATTCCCAGCACTTTGGTTCCTTCTTTCAAACTTCAAACATCTACCCTATTTTGGCTTTCTTTTTTTGTTTTTTTCTCTCTCCATTTTTGCTCCTTCCTTCATTCCAAAGATCGTTGATTTGGAAAATTCCGACCATCCATTGCAGTGTCATGATTGTGCGCGTCGCCGTATCGAGTCAAATCGTCCAGGCCTCAGTGGCCAGCAAAGCTTTACATAATCTAATAAGCACAAACGTTTGCTGATATCCAAATAATCATATCAGTAATGGCATTGTGCATCGCAAGGTAATATTGTCCAGGACATCTTGGACACAGTCAAACTTCCATTGCTGTGTTTCTCCATTACAACAAATTAAAGTAGAAGTGTCTCGTTGGGATTCTCCGCCGCCAAGATCGGGAATCCCAATCAAATGGAGAATCCCGCGACGGGGCAAAATCGGGACTGGCGCCCGGCGGCAAACCAGTCGCCAGCCTCCGACCCCGCTCCCCCGGCCATAGCGGATTTCCTGATGGCCCAGTCGGAGATCCCGCCCCCACCCGGCAGGGCCTTGCAAATATCTCGTTACACTATTTTGAATGTCATCGGGAGGCAGGATGCACTGTTCCCAAGCCAGGTGGGAAGCTCCACCCCTCCAGCCCACCCCCCACCCCCCCACCCCCCTTGCTGAGAGCCTCACTCGCATGAATTGGTGCCAGTATTGAGAAGCGCGGACTTGCAGTCCGAAGGGTGGCAACGTGCTAAGTGCCCCCACATCAACAGCCAGCAGGGTGCAGAGATGGGACCGTCCTGGGAAATGGGGGCTCTTTGTTCTCGAGGAAAGAACAGCGGTGGGGGCTGCCCCTTCACTTTCTACAAAGCGCTGGAAAACAATGAGGCAGACTCATTAAAAAAAACTGTGGTTAGAGATACAACTGCGATCCTGACTTAATGGATCCCAGCAGAGCTATAAAAATAAACAATCTGATTCATCGCTTTGAAGTTCAGCGAGCTGTCAATCACAATTTCAATGTAAACAATCGAGTTCAAAGCATTCAGCCTCCTAATCATTCCCTGGCCTTCAATACTTCAAAAGGCAATGAAATTGACATACTGACAGACTTCTTAAAGGGTTTAGAGGTGCAGATGAGAAAAATTTTATTTTATTATGAGGGATGAGTATTTATGAGATAAAGAGTGACTGTCTAAATAGCACAGGGGTACAGATGAGCACATTTGCACTTTCTTATGGGAAGTCAAAGAATCATCGAATTTACAGTGCAGAAGGAGGCCATTCAGCCCATCGAGTCTGCACCGGCCCTTGGAAAGAGCACCCTACTTAAGCCCTACGCTTCCACCCTATCCTCTTTATCCACGTAACCCAGGAACACCACCTAACATTTTTGGGCACCAAGGGCAATTTATCACGGCCGATCCATCTAACCTGCCCATCTTTGGACTGTGGGAGGAAAACGGAGCACCCGGAGGAAACCCACGCACAGACGGGGAGAACGTGCAGACTCCGCACAGACAGTGACCCAAGCCGGGAATCGAACCTGGGACCCTGGAGCTGTGAAGCAACGGTGCTAACCACTGTGCTGAGTAACTGTTTAATGATTTTAAAGGCTGCAGATGGAGAGAGAAGCCAAAGGAGCCCGATCCAAGGGAAGACCTTCAACCTGAGGCCTCCCAGCCCAACACAAGCCCCCCTGACCCCCACTTCCCAGCAAGGACCATTCTCGGCAACCCGGCGGCTATTGTTGGGATGATACTTACCATTTTCCCACCCAGCCCTGTCATAATATACACCTGTATATTATGGTGCAGACACACACACACACTGATGGACATGCAGTGGGACCAATCAGCATACACAACACCACAGCCAATCACCAGTGAGAGCACACGCACGATAAAGACAGGGGACAGGAGAGCTCCCGCTCATTCTAGTAGCAGCCAGCTCAGAGCACAGAGCTCACAGCCTGCAACACAGACATTCACCATGTGCTGAGTGCATCACCTGGGTAGGACTAGGCAAGGGTCAACAGTTAAAGCTGGTATTGCATTTACCCACAGTTCAAGTATGTTAATGTAGTTAACCTTATAATAAAATAGAGTTGCACCACTTCCAATGTTGGTGACCTGTTTGTGATCCAGAACACCCAACACATCACCCCCGAGATGTCAAGGTGCCAGGTGGCACTGCCAAGGGGTGGGGCCTGAAGAGGTTCTAGGGGGCTGGATGGAGGGGGAGCGCAGGAGGGTTTTGAGGGGGTGATGTGAGGGAATGGGGTGCTGAAGTGGGTGTTGGAGAATGAGTGGGTGGGCCAAATGGGTGGCCTGGGAGTGCGGAAGGGAATTTCGGAGGCGGGTGGGGGAGGTAGTGCCCAGCCACCGGTCCGGGTGGGGTGATGGCCTGCCTGTGGTCCGGGTTAGGCGGGGGAGGTGGTTGCAGCAGCTGATGGAGACCTGAATGCCCTTTAAAAAGAGCACTCCGCTCTCAGACGTGCAGAACCTGTCAGAGAGATTAGGTCCCGCTCCTCTCAGTACCAGCGCGAACCCCCAGTGGGTGGAAAAGGAAAATGGCACGGAAAGGGCAATTCCGCCCCCAGAAATTCCAAGTACCATTGAATGGCACGTCAACATCGCCCCCGGCACCAGGGGGAATCACTCTGGTTAGTCCCTGGTGGGAGCACTTCAACTCCGGAATGCCACCCCTGATCTCACCTACAACAAAATAAAGGATACATGTGTGTACTTTGAAACAACATAGGGGAGTAATAAGATGGCCAATTTAGTGCCCGCTCCTGGGCAGACAGTCCATTCTCTCAATGCGGTGTTTTGTTGTCGATAAAGCGAAAGAAAATATATTTGCAACTGCTGACATGTTCAACATGTAAATTTATTTATTTCTACTTTCATGTCCCGCGGATCTCACTGGCATTTATTGGCCGGCCCTAAGTGTCCTTGAGAAGCTGATGGTGAACTGTCTTCTTCAACCGCTGCAATCTATGTGGTGTAGGTACACCCACAGTGCTGTTAGGGATGGAGTTCCAGGATTCTTGAATGTTGGAGCTGGGCTCATCCAGGCAAGTGGAGAGTATTCCATTGCAATCCTGACTTGTGCCTTGTAGATGGTGGGCAGGCTTTGGGGAGTGCAGACTGTCGAATTAAGAAGAGTAATGGACAAAGAAAAATATCTTCGGGGTGGGGGGGCAATGCTGTAACTCAAATTGCACAATAAACAAACACGGCGATCCATTTTCAGACCTCGGAAGCTCTTCAGATGAGACTCAATGGCACCACTCAGAGTATTGATAGCTCCTGTACAATAGTAATGATCTGCGTTTGTCCACTCCTTCAGGCAAGGATTACAATTAGACAGTCATCATAACAGTTCACCAGTAATATATACCACAAGGTATTTCTCCTTCCGCAGATGATTATATTTCCTGTGCCATGTTCCGAAGTTCCATTTCTTCTCCATTAATTCAGCGTCAAGGTCAGAACAAATTGTTCTCTACTTTCACATTCTTTTCCCTTTGAGGTGTGGATGGTATTTCATCAGCATGACAGTGAATGGTAGAACCCTCAAGAGTATTGATAGTCAGAGAGATCTAGGTGTACAGGTCCACAGGTCACTGAAAGGGGCAACACAGGTGGGGAAGGTAGTCAAGAAGGCATACGGCATGCTTGCCTTCATTGGCCGGGGCATTGAGTATAAGAATTGGCAAGTCACGTTGCAGCTGTATAGAACCTTAGTTAGGCCACACTTGGAGTATAGTGTTCAATTCTGGTGGCCACACTACCAGAAGGATGTGGAGGCTTTAGAGAGGGTGCAGAAGAGATTTACCAGAATATTGTCTGGTATGGAGGGCATTAGCTATGAGGAGCGGTTGAATAAACTCGGTTTGTTCTCTGGAACAAAGGAGGTTGAGGGGCGTCCTGATAGAGGTCTACAAAATTATGAGGGGCATAGACCGAGTGGATAGTCAGAGGCTTTTCCCCATGGTAAAGGGGTCAATTACTAAGGGGCATAGGTTTAAGGTAAGAGGGGCAAGGTTTAGACGAGATGTACGAGGCACGTTTTTTACACAGAGGGTAGTGGGTGCCTGGAACTCGCTGCCGGAGGAGGTGGTGGAAGCAGGGACGATAGTGACGTTTAAGGGGCATCTTGACAAATACATGAATAGGATGGGAATAGAGGGATACGGACCCAGGAAGTGTAGAAGATTGTAGTTTAGTCGGGCAGCATGGTCGGGACAGGCTTGGAGGGCCTGTTCCTGTGCTGTATTTTTCTTTGTTCTTTGTTCTTTGTTATGAGCATCACCTCTCGGTCCACTTTGATGGTCAGAAGTTTCAAACTGGCAAATGCAGCATGGAGTTCCTCATTAAACAAGGAGTGATCAATGCATCAAATGGGTTTCTTGGTAAACGGAGGCAATCACATAATCATAGAATTTTACAGTGCGGAAGGAGGCCATTCAGCCCTTGGAAAGGTCTGCACCAGCCCTTGGAAAGAGCACCCTACCTAAGCCCACACCTCTACCCTATCCCCGTAACCTCACCCAACCATTTTTTTGGACACGAAGGGCAATTTAGCAAGGCCAATCCACCTAACCCGCACATCTTTCCTTCCTGTGGGAGGAAACCGGAGCACCCTGAGGAAACTCACGCAGACACGGGGAGAATGTGCAGACTCCGCATCGACAGTGACCCAAGCCGGAAATCGAATCTGGAATCCTGGAGCTGGGAAGCAACTGTGCTAACCACTGTGCTACCGTGCTGCCCCAATCATTGACATAGATCTGAAAATATCCTCCCGGGTTGGGATTACATAGTCATGAAAATGGCCAGCTTCACAAACTCGGCTCAGGAGAAAGGGACTTTTCAAAGAGGGGAGGTAATGGGGAGGGGGGGTGGGTGGATATGGGTGGGGGAAAATGGGTGCCATGGCCGTTGCTCCCCAGAAAGAGAGTGAAGGTTGTTGGGTGCAGAGGCAGCCTGGGGGAAAAACCCTGCTCTCTGTGGGAAAAAGGAATAAAGCACTGTCACATCCCTCATTTCCCCCAGATGCTCCCCCATGCCCACCCATGCCATTTCACACCTTCAACTGCACCATCCTCATAGCTTCCATGCCACCTTATGCCTCTTTACCCAAGGCCCATGCCCCCTCATACCCTCAATACCCAACTTATGCCCCCCATCCTCACAACCATTTATGGCCTCTATACTAACTTAATCCCAACTCCTGCCAACCCAAGCCCCCACTCACTATCCTTTGCCCTCCACACCAATTCATTCAGGATTCACCATGGAAGATCTCAAGACTCATGCTGAGATTAAATACATTTCTTACCCATTTATTGATGAATTCATTATTAAAAAACACTCATTAATAAAAAAAACATTCAATACATTTAACTTCCTTTAATCTCTTATAAAAACAAGTATTGATATTCATAGTCCCATTTCAAAGGCTTAAAAACATTTACAGCTGTCAATCAAACTGTGAACGAACAGGCAACCTTCTGTGATAATGATGTATTGTGAAATCAGTCATGCAGCACTAATTCTATAATGGTAGCCCTCAGGCTCATGTCAACAGACAGAGTGAAATAGCAAGCATTTTTCATCCTGTTTTTCTCAAATATGTAAACTGCAGGAAGTTTAAATCTCTTGACTGCTGCCTTTGAAGCTTCCTTTGAAACACTCCTGGCAGTCCCCAGACAGTTCCAATGAGATCAGGCACTTTTTATGCATTTTTATGTCTAATTTGAACAATCCCAAGGGCTTTTTACATCTCTCTGGGTCATTTCCTCTCCCAGTAATCTGGTAAACTTAAACTTTCTTCTCCCAGGTTTAACGTGTGCAGGTCATGTTTTGGCCACCCCTTAAATGAAAGTCACATCTGAATAAGGAAGCTGCATTTTAACATGCGTAATTGCTTCCTTGAACCATGGGTGGGATTCTTCGGAAACCGGCGGGCACCTCCGGTGCGAAGGAGTGGCGTGAACGACTCCGGTGTTGGGCCCCCCGAAGCTGCGGAATCCTTCGCACCTTCAGGGGCTAGGCCGGCGGCGGAGTGGTTTGCGCCACGCCGGCCGGTGCGGAGGTGACTTGGCGCCACTCCAGCACATGAGCGGGGGGGTTCACCTCCACGCCGGCCATCGCTACACCAGCCGGTGCGGCGGAATAGAGTGCTCCCACGGCACAGGCCCGCCCGCGGATCGGTGGGCTCCGGTCACGGGCCAGGCCACCATGGGGGCACCCCCGTGGCCAGATCCCCCTGCGCCCCCCCCCCCGAGGACCCCGGAGGCCGCCCGCGGAGCCAGGTCCCGCTGGCAAATACCTGTCGTAACATACGCCGGCGGGACCCGCCGGAAACGGGCGGGCACTCGGCCCATCGCGGGCCGGAGAATCGCCGAGGGGGCCGCTGCCAGCGGCCGCCAACCATGCGGCGCAATTCCCGTCCCCGCCAAATCCCCGGCGCCGGCGAATTCGGCAGCCGACGGGGGCGGGATTCATGCCACCCCTGGCGATTCATCCGACCCGGCGTGGGGGTCGAAGAATCCCGCCCCATGATTGTACGGTTTAAATCCTTCCCCCAATCCGCCCCCCCCCCCCCCAGTGAAAATGGTAGGCGTTGTGTTTGAGTGAGGGATTTATGCAGCCTGAAGAGAGCCTCCCTGCCTGTGTGAGAATTCTGGCCATCAGCCTCCATTTAATCTACATGCTGCCCAACTGATCAACATTCCAAGTTCTTCAACCCGAATAATCTCTCTCGACCCTTTCTGTATCACTGTTCCCTCCTTCCTCACTAATGTGTCATGCTTCCCCTGAAAAGCATTGATGCTCTCTGCCTCAGACACTCCACGTAACAGCGATGTTATCACCACACTCTGTGTAAAAATATTCTTTGTAAATTCATCAGATGATCTGTTGGTGGCTCTTTATTTTTATTCGTTTTTACAGGATGCGGGTTTCACTGGTTAGGTAGCATCTTGAATCGCTGCAGTCCATGTAGCGTAGGTACATCCACAGTGCTGTTAGGGAGGGAGTTCCAGGATGGTGTCCCAGCGACAGTGAAGGAACGGCGATATATTTCCAAGTCGGGGTGGTGAGTGACTTGGAGGGGCACCTCCAGGTGGTGGGGTTCCCATGTATCTGTTGCCCTTGTCCTTCCAGATGATAGGGGCCGTGGGTTTGGAAGGTGCTGCCGAAGGACCCTTGGTGAGTTCCTGCAGTGCATCTTGTAGGTGGTACACACGGCTGCTGCTCGACGATGGTGGTGGAGGGAGGGAATGTTTGTGGAAGGTGTGCCAATCGAGTGGGCTGCTTTGCCCTGGATGGTGTCGAGCTTCTTGAGTGTTGTTGGAGCTGCACTCATCCAGGCAAGTGGAGAGTATTCCATCGCACTCCTGACTTGTGACTTGTAGATGGCGGACAGGCTTTGGGGGAGGATCAGGATGTGAGTTACTCACCGCAGGATCCCTCGCGTTTAACCTGTCCTGGTAGCCGCAATATTAATGTAGCTAGTCCAGTTCAGTTTCTGGTCAACAGTTACCCTCAAGATATTGATTGTGGGGTATTCGGTGATGGTAATGTCATTGAATGTCAAGAGGTGATGATTTGATTCTCTCTTATTGAAGATGGCTATTGCCTGGCACTTGTGTGGCGCGAATGTAACTTGTCACTTGTCAGCCCAAGCCTGGATATTGTCCAGGTATTGCTGGATTTGCACGTGGACTGCACATTGTGCAGTCATCAGCGAACATCCCCAATGTGATTTTACATTGGAAGGAAGGTCATTGGTGAAGCAGCTGAAGGTGATTGGGCCTAGGACACTACCCTGAGGAACCCCTGACTGACCCCCAACAAACACAACCATCTTCCTTTGTGCCAGGTATGACTCCAACCAATGCAAATCTTCCCCCCTTGATTCCCATTGACTTTACTTTTGTAGGGGCTCCTTCATGCCATCCTTGATCAAATTCTGTATTGATGCTAAGGGAGGTCACTCCATCTCACCTCTGCAATTTAGCTCTTTTGTCAGCTTTTGAACCAAGGATGAAATGAGGTCCAGAGCTGAGTGTCCCAGAGTGACCCTGGCAGAACCCAAACTGAGTATCCCCCCCAGGTCCACCCGACCCTTACACCTTCCCTTACCCATTCACAGAATCCATAGAATTCCTAGGGTGAGGGAAGCCATTCGGCCCATCAAGTCTGCACCAACCTGCTGAAAAAGCACCATACCCAGACCCACTCCCCTGCTTTATCCTGGTAAGGCCACCTAACCTGCCTATCTTTGGGCAATTTTAGCATGATTAATCCACCTAACCTGCACAGCTTTGGACTGTGGGATGAAACCGGAGCACCCGGAGGAAACCCACACAGACGCGGGGAGAACGTGCAAACTCCACACAGTCACCCAAGGCCGGAATTGAACCCAGGTCCCTGGCACTGTGAGGCAGCAGTGCTAACCACTGTGCCAACATGCCGCCCATATGACCTTACCCCTTCATCTTTACCTATTCACTCTTACCCATTCAAACCTATATATTCTGCATTCCCTGTCCATTTTGTTTGAAGGTGTTGGCTGAGGGATTAATGTTGTCTGGGAATCTGGTGAGGACTCATGTACTGTTGTTCACAGTAGTGCTTTTGGATCTTTTACATCCATGTGAGAGGGCGGACATGGCCTCAGATTAACATCCAAACAAACGGCAGCTTTGCCAGTTCAGCAGGAGTCTCAGCTGGAGTGGGGCTTGAACCCATAAACTCCTGATGCCAAGGCCAAGGTGAGAATGACACCCAATGGGTGGCGGAGAACAGGCCAATGCTATTGCAATTCCTCCACCTCTTGAATTGAAATGCCTACCTTTCTGCAGTGGGTGATATCTGAGTGGGGGGTGGGGGTGGGGGGGGGGGGGGGGGGGGTGGGGGGGGGGGGGGGGGGGGCGCGGGGGGGGGGGTAGAAGCTTCCTTCAGTGGGGTTCGGAGCGAGAAACTGCTCAAATTCATCCGCAAACAGACATAGTCATTTCAATGGCCACAGGAGTTCGTCAGCAAATCACTCATCTGGCAGCAACTGGCCTGTTATCTCAGGAAACCCAGATGAAGAATGAAAACATCTTCGAAAGAGGGATTCAACCCTTCTCTCTGTCTCTCCCCGTCCCCTCCATCTCCACCTCCACATCCCCTTTATTCAACCTCTGCTATCTCTCTCTCAGTTATCCCTCTCTCTTGCCCCATCTCCTTCTCTCTCTTTCACTCCCTTCTGCTTTTTTGCTTTGGTCCATTCTCTTTCCATCTTCTCTATCTCTCTCCCTCTTGCTCTTGCTCGCCTCTCTTTCACCAGAGGAAGCCATGATGTGGAGATGCCGGTGTTGGACTGGGGTGAGCACAGTACGAAGTCTTACAACACCAGGTTAAAGTCCAACAGGTTAGTTTCAAACACTAGCTTTCGGAGCACTGCTCCTTCCTCAGGTGAATGAAGAGGTTCCAGAAACATATATATAGACAGATTCAAAGATGCCAGGCAATGCTTGGAATGCGAGCATTAGCAGGTGATTAAATCTTTATAGATCCAGAGATGGGGTAACCCCAGATTAAAGAGGTGTGAATTGTGTCAAGCTCCTTCCAGAGGAAGGAGCAGAGCTCCGCAAGCTAGTGACTTTAACCTGGTGTTGTAAGACTTCGTACTGTGCTCACCCCAGTCCAACGCCGGCATCTCCACATCATGGCTACCATCGACACCGCAAACTGCCGGCTCAAAGTGGAGAGGATCTCCAGGAAGATCGCGCATATAGACACTGACATTAAGTTTCTACAAAGCTGCAAGAAAGCAGACAAGATCCCAAAAGGGCTACAGATCACAAACCCACTCAAGTCGACCTACAACACAGACTACGCTGAGGGACTCTGCCGTCGCACCTCTCTCACACTCCTCAACCACCTCGTCCGCCAGCTCTACAGCAGACGACGCAACCTGGAAACCAAGATAGAGGCCATATTCTCAACTTGCGCTCAGGACGCAGCAGACCAGCTGCGGAACACCGCCAAACAGATGAGACAACAATACTATGCCACCTATATGCACACCAAGAACAGGAAGCTTGGGAAACTCGGCATCACCACCAGCAGCAACCAAGCCTCCCCCGGTACCACAGCAGAAAACAATACAGGGAAATCTATTGTCAACTTGTCAGACTACACCCTTCAGTAGAGGGCTCAATTTCTGCACCACCACCAAAATGGACCCCATCAGTCTCGCGGCAGACACGGTGGAATTCATCAGGCGAATGAGACTGCGGGAGTTCTTCCACAGACCCCAAGAGGCCAACAGCGAATTGATGCACGATCAATTACACAAAGACGAGAGTAGGATGTAATCGAGGCTTTATTACACTGAGATGTGTGGCCTCCTACAGCAGCTGACGAAATGGCTGCTGTACTGGGAGCACACATATTTATACACCGCCTACTGGGCGGAACCAGCTGGCAGGGATCTACCCCCATACCTGTAGTACAGGGACTTACCGTAAAGCACCAATGTCAACATCCTCTATATACAATATGTACATCAGTGGTGACTACCACATTCACCCCCTGTTCAAAAAAATGAGTCCGGCGGGGGTGGTGGAGAACTATATACAGGAAGTTGTGTTTTAACAGTACAGATAATATTACAAATTCAGGCGGCCCGGTGCCTTGATCCATCGTTGGGAGCGCCGCAGTGCTGGTGGCGACTCTGGCGGCGGCTTGGTCTTCGGTGACTCCGGGAGCGTGTCGAAATCCTCTTCATCCCCGGGTGTGAACCAGGGGAGGACGGATTGTCCCAGAGCGGGGCTGCGGTGGGGTGCGCCGGGGGAGGGGAGCGTGGAGCCGGGGCAGGGTGGGGGGGTCTGGAACCAGCTGGTGCCAGGTCCCTGAGGGAGACTGTGTCTTGGCAGCCGTCAGGGTACGCTACGTAGGAGCACTGCGGGTTCGCGTGAAGTAGCTGTACCCTCCCAACCAACGGGTCCGCCTTGTGGAGTCGGACGTGTCTACAGAGGAGAATGGGTCCTGGAGCTGGGAGCCGAGTCGGGAGCGAAACCCCGGAGGTGGGCTTCCTAGGGAAGGCAAAGAGACGTTCATGGGGGGTTTCATTAGTCGCATTGCACAGGAGCAACCGAATGGAGTGAAGGGCGTCGGGGAGGACCTCCTGCCAGCGGGAGGCCGGGAGATTTCTGGACTGTAGGGCCAGCTGGACGGCCCTCCAGACCGTCCCATTCTCCCGCTCCACCTGCCCGTTTCCCCTGGGGTTGTAGCTGGTCGTCCTGCTCGAGGCAATGCCCCTGTTGAGCAGGTACTGATGCAGCTCATCGCTCATGAATGAGGATCCCCGGTCGCTGTGGACGTAGGCGGGGAAACCGAACAGGGCGAAGATGGTGTTGAGGGCTTTGATGACGGTGGCAGATGCCATATCGGGGCATGGGACGGCGAAGCGGAATCGGGAATACTCGTCAACCACATTAAGAAAGTACGTGTTGCGGTAGGTGGAGGGGACGGGCCCTTTGAAGTCCACGCTGAGGCGTTCAAAGGGGTGGGAGCCCTTCACCAGGCGCGCTCGGTCTGGCCGGTAGAAGTGCGGTTTACACTCCGCGCAGACCTGGCAGTCTCTGGTGATCGCCCTGACTTCCTCGATGGAGTAGGGCAGGTTGTGGGCCTTGATGAAATGGTAAAAATGTGTGACCCCTGGGTGACAGAGGTTGTCGTGCAGGGTCCGGAGTCGGTCCACTTGTGCACTGGCACATGTACCTCAGGATAGGGCATCGGGGGGGCTCGTTGAGCTTACCGAGGCGATACAAAATCTCGTAATTGTAGGTGGAGAGCTCGATCCTCCACCTCAAGATTTTATCATTTTAGATCTTACCCCGCTGTGTGTTGTTAACATGAAGGCAACCGACCGTTGGTCAGTGAGGAGAGCGAATCTCCTGCAGGCCAGGTAAAGCCTCCAATGTCGCACAGCTTCAACGATCACTTGGGCCTCTTTTTCAACGGAGGAGTGCCGAATTTCGGAGGCATGGAGGGTGCGGGAAAAGAATGCCACGGGCCTGCCTGCCTGGTTGAGGGTGGCGGCCAGAGCGACGTCTGATGCATCGCTATCGACTTGGAAGGGGAGCGTCTCGTCGACCGCGTGCATCGCGGCCTTGGCGATGTCGGCCTTGATACGGTTAAAGGCCTGATGAGCCTCGGCCGTCAGCGGGAAAACGGTGGATTGAATGGGTGGGCCTTGTCCGCATAGTTTGGGACCCACTGGGCGTAATACGAAAAGAACCACAGGCAATGTTTGAGGGCCTTGGGGAAGTGGGGGAGGGGGAGTTCCATGAGGGGGCGCATGCGGTCGGGATCGGGCCCCAGAACTCCGTTCTGGACCACATAGCCGAGGATGGCTAAGCAGTTTGTGCTGAACACACACTTCTCCTTGTTATACGTGAGGTTGAGGAGAGTGGCGGTGTGGAGAAATTTGGCAAGGTTGGTATCGTGGTCCTGCTGGTCGTGGCCGCAGATGGTGACGTTGTCCAGGTACGGGAAAGTGGCCCGCAGCCCGTACCGGTCAACCATTTGGTCCATCTCCCGTTGGAAGACCGAGACCCCATTGGTGACGCCGAAGGGAACCCTAAAAAAGTGGTAAAGGCGGCCGTCTGCCTCGAAGGCAGTGTATGGGCAGTCCGCCTTACAGCTGGGGAGCTGGTGGTAGGCAGATTTCAGGTCCACTGTCGAGAAAACCCGATACTGTGCAATCTGATTGACCATATCAGATATGCGTGGGAGGGGGTACACGTCGAGCTGCGTGTACCGATTGATGGTCTGACTGTAGTCAATGACCATCCTGTGTTTCTCCCCAGTCTTTACAACTACCACTTGGGCTCTCCAGGGCTGTTGCTGGCCTCGATGATACCTTCTCGAAGCAGCCGCTGGACTTCAGACCTGATGAAGGTCCTGTCCTGGGCGCTGTACCGTCTGCTCCTGGTGGCGATGGGTTTGCAATCTGGGAAGGTGGGTCGACCTTAAGGGTCACGAGGCCGCACACAGTAAGGGGTGGTGGGGGCCCGCCGAATTTCAGGGTTAGGCTCTGGAGGCTGCACTGGAAGTCCAGGCCGAGTAGCAAGGCAGCGCAGAGGTTGGGGAGGACGTAGAGCCGGAAGCCACTCAACTCTACGCCCTGGATGGTGAGGGTGGTGATGCAGTACCCCCGGATCGCCACGGAGTGGGATCCGGGGGCCAGGGAGATTCTCTGGTTAGCGGGGTGTACCGCGAGGGAGCAGCGCCTTACCGTATCGGGGTGGATGAAGCTCTCAGTGCTCCCGGAGCCCAGCAGGCAGGAGATCTCGTGCCCGTTGACCTTCACGTTAGTTGAAGCAGTCGCGAGGTTGTGTGGTCGAGACTGGTCAATCATGACCGAGGCGAGACGCGGCTGGTCGTAGGCGGTTGCAGGCAATGAGCAGCCGGATGAGGAGCCTGACGGGCATGGGTTCTGAGTCGGGTAAGATGGCGGTGCCCAAGGGCCGCACGTGTCGTGGGGGAAGCAAGATGGCGGCGCCCGTTGGTCCTGGGATGAACAAGATGGCGGCTCCCATGGGCCGCACGTGTTGCAAGGTGGGAAAGATGGCGGCGTCCACTGGCTGCACGTGGGGGGTGCCAGGACAATAGCGGCGATTGAGCGGGCCTGGCTCACTGCAGCGAAATGTCCCTTCTTACCACAGGCCTTGCAGAGGGCGCTCCGCGCCGAGCAGCGCTGTCGTGGGTGTTTTGACTGCCCACAGGAGTAGCATTTGGGCCCCCCAGGGTTGGTTGGCTGCCGCGCGGCACAGGCGTGGGATTGGCTGAGGGCGGTCCCTGATGGGGTCCATGATGGGGCGGCCGTCTGCGGAGTCCACAATGCACGGGGGGGGTGGGCTGCGCGGTGGGGGGCATAGGCCTGAATGTTGCGTAATGCGACCTTAAGTGAAAGCACTAGTTTTTTGGTCGCCGTGAGGTCGAGCGTGGTCCCCTCTAAGAGGCGCTGGTGGATGTAGTTTGACCCTATGCCCGTAACAAATGCGTCTCTCATTAGCAAATTCGAGTGTTCCGTGGCCGAAACGGCCTGACAGTCACAGTCTCTAACTAGCGGGAGCAGGGCGTGCCAGAAATCTTCCACCCACTCACCGGGAAGTTGACGCTCAGTGGAGAGGAGGTGCCTGGCGTAGTGTGTTAGTCCACTGAGTGTAGTTCTCCTTCAGTAGCGCCATGGCCTCTGTGTAGGTCGGCGCGTCCTGGACAAGTGGAAGGACGTTGGAGCTCAGCCGCGTGTAAAGGATCTGGAGCTTCTGTGCTTCTGGAATGTCGTCTGCCGCAGACCCGATGTACGCTTCAAAACAGGCTCGCCAATGTTCAAAGTCCTTTTTGCCGTTGTCTGTTTGTGGATGCAGCTGCAGGCGATCCGGCTTGATGCGGAGATCCATCTCTGAAAAATTGATGCACTATCAATTACACAAAGACGAGAGTAGGAGAGCTGACGAAATGGCTGCTGTACTGGGAGCACACATATTTATACTCCGCCTACTGGGTGGAGCCAGCAGGGAGGGATCTTCCCCTGTACCTGTAGTGCAGGAGCCTTACCGTAAAGCACCTATATCAACATCCTATATATACAATATATACATCAGTGCTGACTACCACATGAACCCAATGAGACAACAAATGAACCAGAACAGCAGACCGAGAGATTTGCGGTGCGGCAACCAGAGAGGAAAGAGTCAAATTGGACCCCTCTGGAAGGCCGCTGCCCTAGACTCGACATGTATGATCAAGCTGTCAGGAGTCGCGTCAATGCCAAATTCATCAGTAAAAAAATAATAATAATAAAAATTTTCAAAGATTCACTTGAGGAAAGAGTAGTGCTCCGAAAGCTAGTGATTTGAAACAAACCTGTTGGACTTTAACCTGGTGTTGTAAGGCTTCTTACTGTGCTCACCCCAATCCAACGCCGGCATCTCCACATCATCTCGTTCTTTTTTTCACCCACCTACCTGACCCCTCCCTGGCTGCCTTTCTCTCCCTCCTGCTTTCCAACATCTTTCCCCTATCTCGCCCTTGCTCTCCGCTCTCAACTCAGTGCATTTGCCACTCTGTTAGGGCACAGCAGGCTCATTATTCTTTCTCGTTTTCCTGTGATGCCTCTTTTCATCTGATTGCTTTTGAACTTAATTGGTGATGCTTTCATATTCTCTTCGCACCTTGAGCTGGAAGATTGAAATTTAATAACTGTGTTCTCTATATTACAGATTTCAATCGAATCACTGTCCTTGCCGTGAAATGGGATTTCTGTTTGTTATTCAGTCCGAGTGCCACAATCTGTTCCAGATATGCGTATCAATGCCGAGTGAATGCCTTCCTGGTGTATCCGTCTGCTGAAGGCCTTAACGTTTGCAAGCCAGAAATAGGGATACAATTTCACCCTTCAACACTAATGACACAGCTATTTGTTGAGTTGTCGACACGGTTGAATCACCTCATTTACAGCTCTCAACCCTGACACTGAACACCTCTAATCCTCCCCCTCTGATCAAGTCATCTGTCTGTTTGCTCCCCACTCCATTTCAATCACCATTCTGGTCAGCGTACAATAAAGCAGGGTGTGTTGTAAAAGTCCAAAGATGGTGTCCAAAGGTTAGGTGGGGTTACGGGGGATAGGATGGGCATTGGGTCCAGGTATGGTGCTCTGCCAGAGGGGTTGTGCAGACTGCATGGGCCAAATGACCTCCTTCTGCAATGTAGGGCTTCGATGATTCTGTCTGATTGCATACTTGGTGGCCTGATAATGTAAAACGTCAGCCTGAATTGATGCAGGGTGCACACACACTGCTGACCATCATAGCACAGTGTTTAGCACTGTTTTCGCACAGCGCCAGGGTCCCAGAGTGTTTGGTATACAGAAATAAAGGTGTTGGACACTGGCATTTATTTGCAGAGATATGCATTACAGACACAAATCTCCTCACCCAACAACCACAGTTTCAGTCTGCTCCAATGTCCAAGGGCACAAGAGGATCCGCAATTACTGCCCACCACTTGCATACAATTAAACATACAATCACTGTACAAAGCGTCAATCTTGCTGAGAAGAGAGACATGTTGCTCAAGGTTTTCATCTTCCACTCATCAGGACAAATGCAAGAACTCCTAATTTCAGGCAAGCACAACAATTTACACTGCAGGAGAACAGGGTGCTAATTGGCTGATTGGCGGAGGCATTGCCTTGCAGAAAGCAATGGAGTCCATTGGCTTCCCAAGCTACAGCTGACATTCTCCTGAGAGGGCAAGGAATGTCAAACTAGACCCTAGAGTCAAGTAGCACTGTTGCTTCACAGCGCCAGGGTCCCAGGTTCGATTCCCGGCTTGGGTCACTGTCTGTGTGGAGTCTGCCCGTTCTCCCCGTGTCTGCGTGGGTTTCCTCCGGGTGCTCCGGTTTCCTCCCACAAGCCCCGAAAGACGTGTTGTTAGGTGAATTGGACATTCTGAATTCTCCCTCTGTGTACCCAAACAGGTGCCGGAATGTGGCGACTAGGGGTTTTTCACAGTAACTTCATTGCAGTGTTACTGACAGCCGACTTGTGACATTAAAAAAGATTATAATTATTAAGTATCTAGAGTGGGACTCTGACCTTCTGACTCACAGGTGAGTCATCATCATTGTAGTGATATCATGGTTGGGTTTTAATTCACCGACTGACCACTAGGAGTCTCATTAGTATATAAGTGAATGTTTGAGTCAGGTGACCTCAGACTGACTGGAGAGCGTTGAGGTTGCTTGTGCATGTTCATACTGTTATTCATCTGTTGTTTTGGATATATTTGACCCAGAGTTAATGTTTATAAATCTTTTATAGCTTTAGGGACAAGTGTTGTAATATAAATCAGGCCATCCGACAAGAACATTACAGCCACTTTCACTTGTACTCTCCTGGAAACGTATTGCACATGCACACACATGAACATGCACAATTGTACACTTATTCAGTTGCACACACTCTGATGCACACCCATTGATGCCCTCAGGTGAAATATGCTTCTGGAAAATTCCATTTCTCTCAGAAATCCTATTTTTTTGACCAGGTACCTCAGTTTAAGATCTCAAGTGGATGCTGCGACCCGTGCCAGTGCTGCACTCCCTCCGTATTGCACCGGGAGCGCGAGACTCGATTACATGCCCAGTCCTGGGAACAAATGTATCAAGTCCTCTAGTGTTTCTAGTCTCTGCCGCACCAGCGGACATTCTCCATCAGATAAACATTAAAATCACTGGTGCTTGCAAGGAAGGAGAAGTCAATGCAGGCTCTTGCGGCTAAGTATTAATAAATTGAGATGATGCCTCCGCTCAGAGGCATCGCTGGATGTGCTAATGATTCCATCACTTCAGCACGGAGCGAGCCAGTGATTGATCAGTGAGCTGCAACAAACATGGCACCGATAAGACTCCTCGCTTTTCAAATAGCTGTCAGGCGCTCGAAAACCAGCTCTTTATTTTACTGATTGCAATTTCATTTTCATGAGTCAGTGACTTTTGCAGTTTGCGTAATTGGAAGCATTTGGTTGAAGCAGCCAGCGTTGTGTTTTGCTCTCCGCGCAATTGTTAACCCGTAACCCACTCCATCAAGAAGCCCAAAGCCAGCAGGCGTGCAGGAACACCACCAAGTCCGTCTCGTGTTCCTGGTTTTCCAGGGCTCGTCCCAGGGTTGTTTTCAAAGGGCTCACAATGTGTTTCTGATCCGACCCCGACACCTTCAAGCACGGATGAGGAGGGCGGATAGCGATGAGGACTGTCTGAGGATACAGCAGGATTTAGATTGTCTGGAGACTTGGGCGGAGAGATGGCAGATGGAGTTTAATCTGGACAAATGTGAGGTAATGCATTTTGGAAGGGCTAATGCAGGCAGGGAATATACAGTGAATGGTAGAACCCTCAAGAGTATTGAAAGTCAAAGAGATCTAGGAGTACAGGTCCACAGATCACTGAAAGGGGCTACACAGGTGGAGAAGGTAGTCAAGAAGGCATACGGCATGCTTGCCTTCATTGGCCGGGGCATTGAGTATAAGAATTGGCAAGTCATGTTGCAGCTGTATAGAACCTTAGTTAGGCCACACTTGGAGTATAGTGTTCAATTCTGGTCGCCACACTACCAGAAGGATGTGGAGGCTTTAGAGAGGGTGCAGAAGAGATTTACCAGAATGTTGCCTGGTATGGAGGGCATTAGCTATGAGGAGAGGTTGAATAAACTCGGATTGTTCTCACTGGAACGAAGGAGGTTGAGGGGCGACCTGATAGAGGTATACAAAATTATGAGGGGCATAGACAGAGTGGATAGTCAGAGGCTTTTCCCCAGGGTAGAGGGGTCAATTACTAGGGGGCATAGGTTTAAGGTGAGAGGGGCAAGGTTTAGAGTAGATGTACGATGCAAGTTTTTTACGCAGAGGGTAGTGGGTGCCTGGAACTCACTACCGGAGGAGGTAGTGGAAGCAGGGACGATAGGGACATTTAAGGGGCATCTTGACAAATATATGAATAGGATAGGAATAGAAGGATACGGACCCAGGAAGTGTAGAAGATTGTAGTTTAGTCGGGCAGTATGGTCGGCACGGGCTTGGAGGGCCGAAGGGCCTGTTCCTGTGCTGTACATTTCTTTGTTCTTTGTTCTTTGTAATAGGCCACTGTACTTCCACGACTATTGAAGGTTCAAGGTTAATATGTTTAAGATGCTTAACGGGTCTGATAGACAGGAGCTACTTGCTCTGCTGGGAGCCCAGAACAAGGGGGAGTAACATTAACATTGGGTCGAGGGCATTCAGGAGTGATGTCAGGAAACAATTCTGCCCACAAAGTGAAATGGAATCTCGCGCCCAAAACACAAATGAGGTTGGAGGTCAATGAAACATTCCAAGCCTGGGATTGATCGATTTCTAGTGGGTGTGAGTATGAAGAGTTGCAGAGACAAGGTGGAGAGATAGAAATATGATCCAGGTCAAAAATTCCCCAACTCACTGTTAGGACAGTGGGTCTCAGTGCCTGGGCTGCTGTGGGCAGAGCCGGGGGGGCATAGCTGGGGGCAAAGCCGGGGACAGTGCCGGGGACAGTGCCGGGGGCAGTGCTGGGGGCATAGCTGGGGGCAAAGCCGGGGACAGTGCCGGGGGTCAGTGCTGGGGTCAGTGCTGGGGTCTGCGCCGGGGGCAGTGCTGGGGTCTGTGCTGGGGAAAAGCCGGGGACAGTGCCGGGGGTCAGTGCTGGGGTCAGTGCTGGGGTCTGCGCCGGGGGCAGTGCTGGGGTCAGTGCTGGGGTCTGTGCCGGGGGCAGTGCTGGGGTCTGTGCTGGGGGCAGTGCGGGGTCAGTGTGGGGGCAGTGCTGGGGTCAGTGCCGGGGTCAGTGCTGGGGGCAGTGCCGGGGGCAGGGCCGGGGTCAGTGCTGGGGGCAGTGCTGGGGGCAGTGCTGGGATCTGTGCTGGGGGCAGTGCCGGGGGCAGTGCTGGGGGCAGTGCCGGGGGCAGTGCTGGGGGCAGGGCCGGGGGCAGTGCTGGGGGCAGTGCTGGGGGCAGAGCCGGAGGCAGTGCTGGGGTCAGTGCTGGGGGCAGTGCGGGGTCAGAGCTGGGGTCAGTGCTGGGGGCAGAGCCGGAGGCAGTGCCGGGGTCAGTGCGGGGGTCAGAGCGGGAAGCAGTGCTGGGTCAGTGCTGGGGCAGTGCTGGGGTCTGTGGTGGGGGCAGTGCCAGGGGGCAGTGCCGGGGGTCAGTGTTGGGGGCAGTGCTGGGGGCAGTGCTGGGGGCAGTGCTGGGGTCAGTGCTGGGGGCAGTGCTGGGTCAGTGCTGGGGGCAGTGCTGGGGTCAGTGCTGGGGTCAGTGCTGGGGGCAGTGCTGGGTCAGTGCTGGGGGCAGTGCTGGGGGCAGTGCTGGGGGCAGTGCTGGGGGCAGGGCCGGGGGCAGTGCTGGGGGCAGTGCTGGGTCAGAGCTGGGGACAGTGCTGGGGGCAGTGCTGGGGGCAGGGCCGGGGGCAGTGCTGGGGGCAGTGCTGGGGAAAGTGCTGGGGACAGGGCCGGGGGCAGTGCTGGGGGCAGTGCGGGGGTCAGTGCTGGGGGCAGTGCTGGGGGCAGTGCTGGGTCAGTGCGGGGGCAGTGCGGGGGGCAGTGCTGGGGGCAGTGCCGGTGCAGTGCTGGGGGCAGTGCTGGGGGCAGGGCTGGGGGGCAGTGCTGGAGGCAGTGCTGGGGGCAGTGCTGGGGCAGTGCGGGGGGCAGTGCTGGGGGCAGTGCTGGTGGCAGTGCTGGGGCAGTGCGGGGGGCAGTGCTGGGGGCAGTGCTGGGGGCAGAGCCGGGGTCAGTGCTGGGGGCAGTGCTGGGGGCAGAGCCGGGGTCAGTGCTGGGGGCAGTGCCGGGGACAGTGCTGGGGGCAGTGCTGGGGGCAGTGCAAGGTGGAGAGATAGAAATATGATCCAGGTCAAAAATTCCCCAACTCACTGTTAGGACAGTGGGTCTCAGTGCCTGGGCTGCTGTGGGCAGAGCCGGGGGGGCATAGCTGGGGGCAAAGCCGGGGACAGTGCCGGGCACAGTGCCGGGGGCAGTGCTGGGGTCTGTGCTGGGGGCAAAGCCGGGGACAGTTCCGGGGGTCAGTGCTGGGGTCAGTGCTGGGGTCTGTGCTGGGGGCAGTGCGGGGTCAGTGTGGGGGCAGTGCTGGGGTCAGTGCCGGGGGCAGGGCCGGGGGCAGTGCTGGGTCAGTGCTGGGGCAGTGCTGGGGTCTGTGGTGGGGGCAGTGCCGGGGGGCAGTGCCGGGGGTCAGTGCTGGGGGCAGTGCTGGGGGCAGTGCTGGGGACAGTGCTGGGGTCTGTGGTGGGGGCAGTGCCGGGGGGCAGTGCCGGGGGTCAGTGCTGGGGGCAGTGCTGGGGGCAGTGCTGGGGGCAGTGCTGGGGGCAGGGCCTGGGGCAGTGCTGGGGGCAGTGCGGGGGGCAGTGCTGGGGGCAGTGCTGGGGTCAGTGGTGGGTCAGAGCTGGGGACAGTGCTGGGGTCAGTGCTGGGGTCAGTGCTGGGGGCAGTGCTGGGGGCAGTGCTGGGGGCAGTGCTGGGGTCAGTGGTGGGTCAGAGCTGGGGACAGTGCTGAGGGCAGTGCTGGGGGCAGTGCTGGGGGCAGTGCTGGGTCTGTGCTGGGGGCAGTGCTGGGGGCAGGGCCGGGGGCAGTGCTGGGGGCAGTGCTGGGTCAGAGCTGGGGACAGTGCTGGGGAAAGTGCTGGGGACAGGGCCGGGGGCAGTGCTGGGGGCAGTGCGGGGGTCAGTGCTGGGGTCAGTGCTGGGGTCAGTGCTGGGGGCAGTGCTGGGAGCAGAGCTGGGGTCAGTGCTGGGGCAGTGCGGGGGCAGTGCGGGGGGCAGTCCTGGGGGCAGTGCCGGTGCAGTGCTGGGGGCAGTGCCGGTGCAGTGCTGGGGGCAGTGCTGGGGGCAGGGCTGGGGGGCAGTGCTGGGGGCAGTGCTGTGGGCAGTGCTGGGGCAGTGCGGGGGGCAGTGCTGGGGGCAGAGCCGGGGTCAGTGCTGGGGGCAGTGCTGGGGGCAGAGCCGGGGTCAGTGCTGGGGGCAGTGCCGGGGGCAGTGCTGGGGGCAGTGCTGGGGGCAATGCTGGGGGCAGTGCTGGGGACAATGCTGGGGGCAGTGCCGGGGGCAGTGCTGGGGTCAGTGCTGGGGCAGTGCGGGGGGCAGTGCTGGGGGCAGTGCTGGGGGCAGAGCCGGGGTCAGTGCTGGGGGCAGTGCTGGGGGCAGAGCCAGGGTCAGTGCTGGGGGCAGTGCCGGGGGCAGTGCTGGGGGCAGTGCTGGGGGCAGTGCTGGGGGCAGTGCTGGGGACAGTGCTGGGGGCAGTGCCGGGGGCAGTGCTGGGGGCAGTGCTGGGGGCAGTGCTGGGGGCAGTGCTGGGGGCAGTGCCGAGGTCAGTGTGGTGTCAGCGCGGGGGGCAGTGCCAGGGGGCTGTGCCAGGGGGCAGTGCCGGGGGCAGTGCCGGGGGCTGTGCCGGGGTCAGTGCTGGGGCCAGTGCTAGGGCAGTGCTGGGGGCAGTGCTGGGGGCAGTGCTGGGGGCAGTGCTGGGGACAGTGCTGGGGGCAGTGCTGGGGGCAGTGCTGGGGTCAGTGCTGGGGGCAGTGCTGGGGGCAGTGCTGGGGGCAGTGCTGGGGGCAGTGCCGGGGTAAGTGCGGTGTCAGCGCGGGGGGCAGTGCCAGCGTGCTGTGCCAGGGGGCAGTGCCGGGGCAGTGCCGGGGGCAGTGGCGGGTCAGTGCTGGGGCCAGTGCTAGGGCAGTGCTGGGGGCAGTGCTGGGGGCAGTGCGGGGTCTGTGGTGGGGGCAGTGCCGGGGGCAGTGCTGGGGGCAGTGCTGGGGGCAGTGCTGGGGGCAGTGCGGGGGGCAGTGCGGGGGGCAGTGCTGGGGTCAGTGCTGGGGGCAGTGCTGGGGGCAGTGCTGGGGGCAGTGCCGGGGGCAGTGCTGGGGCAGTGCTGGGGTCAGTGCTGGGGGCAGTGCCGGGGTCTGTGCCGGGGGCAGTGCTGGGGTCAGTGCTGGGGGCAGTGCCGGGGGCAGAGCCGGGGACAGTGCGGGGGGCAGTGCTGGGGTCAGTGCTGGGGTCTGTGCTGGGGTCTGTGCCGGGGGCAGTGCTGGGGGCAGTGCTGGGGTCAGTGCTGGGGGCAGTGCTGGGGGCAGTGCTGGGGGCAGGGCTGGGGGCAGTGCTGGGGGCAGTGCTGGGGGCAGTGCTGGGGCAGTGCTGGGGGCAGTGCCGGTGCAGTGCTGGGGGCAGTGCTGGGGGCAGTGCTGGGGGCAGGGCTGGGGGCAGTGCTGTGGGCAGTGCTGTGGCAGTGCGGGGGGCAGTGCTGGGGGCAGTGCTGGTGGCAGTGCTGGGGCAGTGCGGGGGGCAGTGCTGGGGGCAGTGCTGGGGGCAGAGCCGGGGTCAGTGCTGGGGGCAGTGCTGGGGGCAGAGCCGGGGTCAGTGCTGGGGGCAGTGCGGGGTCAGTGCTGGGAGCAGTGCTGGGGGCAGTGCTGGGGTCAGTGCTGGGGGCAGTGCTGGGGGCAATGCTGGGGGCAGTGCTGGGGACAGTGCTGGGGGCAGTGCCGGGGGCAGTGCTGGGGTCAGTGCTGGCGCAGTGCGGGGGGCAGTGCTGGGGGCAGTGCTGGGGGCAGTGCCAGGGGCAGTGCTGGGGGCAGTGCTGGGGGCCGTGCTGGGGGCAGTGCTGGGGACAGTGCTGGGGGCAGTGCCGGGGGCAGTGCTGGGGGCAGTGCTGGGGGCAGTGCTGGGGGCAGTGCTGGGCGCAGTGCTGGGGGCAGTGCTGGGGGCAGTGCTGGGGGCAGAGCCGGGGTCAGTGCTGGGGGCAGTGCCAGGGGCAGTGCTGGGGGCAGTGCTGGGGGCCGTGCTGGGGGCAGTGCTGGGGACAGTGCTGGGGGCAGTGCCGGGGGCAGTGCTGGGGGCAGTGCTGGGGGCAGTGCTGGGGGCAGTGCTGGGGCAGTGACGGGGTCAGTGCGGTGTCAGCGCGGGGGGCAGTGCCAGGGGGCTGTGCCAGGGGGCAGTGCCGGGGGCAGTGCCGGGGGCAGTGCCGGGGTCAGTGCTGGGGCCAGTGCTAGGGCAGTGCTGGGAGCAGTGCTGGGGGCAGTGCTGGGGGAAGTGCTGGGGGCAGTGCTGGGGGCAGTGCTGGGGACAGTGCTGGGGGCAGTGCCGGGGGCAGTGCTTGGGTCAGTGCTGGGGGCAGTGCTGGGGGCAGTGCTGGGGGCAGTGCTGGGGGCAGTGCTGGGGGCAGTGCCGGGGTAAGTGCGGTGTCAGCGCGGGGGGCAGTGCCAGCGTGCTGTGCCAGGGGGCAGTGCCGGGGCAGTGCCGGGGGCAGTGCCGGGTCAGTGCTGGGGCCAGTGCTAGGGCAGTGCTGGGGGCAGTGCTGGGGACAGTGCTGGGGTCTGTGGTGTGGGCAGTGCCGGGGGCAGTGCTGGGGGCAGTGCTGGGGTCAGTGCTGGGGGCAGTGCTGGGGGCAGTGCGGGGGGCAGTGCGGGGGGCAGTGCTGGGGTCAGTGCTGGGGGCTGTGCTGGGGGCAGTGCTGGGGGCAGTGCCGGGGGCAGTGCTGGGGCAGTGCTGGGGTCAGTGCTGGGGTCTGTGCTGGGGTCAGTGCTGGGGGCACTGCTGGGGTCAGTGCTGGGGTCAGTGCTGGGGGCAGTGCTGGGGTCTGTGCTGGGGGCAGTGCTGGGGGCAGGGCTGGGGGCAGTGCTGGGGGCAGTGCGGGGGGCAGTGCTGGGGGCAGTGCTGGGGGCAGTGCTGGGGCAGTGCGGGGGCAGTGCGGGGAGCAGTGCTGGGGGCAGTGCCGGTGCAGTGCTGGGGGCAGTGCTGGGGGCAGTGCTGGGGCAGTGCGGGGGGCAGTGCTGGGGGCAGTGCTGGGGGCAGTGCTGGGGGCAGTGCGGGGGGCAGAGCTGGGGGCAGTGCTGGGGGCAGTGCTGGGGCACTGCGGGGGGCAGTGCTGGGGGCAGTGCGGGGGCAGTGCGGGGAGCAGTGCTGGGGGCAGTGCCGGTGCAGTGCTGGGGGCAGTGCCGGTGCAGTGCTGGGGGCAGTGCTGGGGGCAGGGCTGGGGGGCAGTGCTGGGGGCAGTGCTGGGGGCAGTGCTGGGGCAGTGCGGGGGGCAGTGCTGGGGGCAGTGCTGGTGGCAGTGCTGGGGCAGTGCGGGGGGCAGTGCTGGGGGCAGTGCTGGGGGCAGAGCCGGGGTCAGTGCAGGGGTCAGTGCTGGGGGCAGAGCCGGGGTCAGTGCTGGGGGCAGTGCCGGGGGCAGTGCTGGGGGCAGTGCTGGGGGCAATGCTGGGGGCAGTGCTGGGGACAGTGCTGGGGGCAGTGCCGGGGGCAGTGCTGGGGTCAGTGCTGGGGCAGTGCGGGGGGCAGTGCTGGGGGCAGTGCTGGGGGCAGAGCCGGGGTCAGTGCTGGGGGCAGTGCCGGGGGCAGTGCTGGGGGTAGTGCTGGGGCAGTGCTGGGGCAGTGCTGGTGGCAGTGCTGGGGGCAGTGCTGGGGCAGTGCTGGGGTCAGTGCTGGGGGCAGTGCCGGGGGCAGTGCTGGGGTCAGTGCTGGGGGCAGTGCTGGGGGCAGTGCTGGGGGCAGTGCTGGGGCAGTGCTGGGGGCAGTGCTGGGGGCAGTGCTGGGGCAGTGCTGGGGTCAGTGCTGGGGGCAGTGCCGGGGGCAGTGCTGGGGTCAGTGCTGGGGCAGTGCTGGGGGCAGTGCCTGGGTCAGTGCTGGGGTCAGTGCTGGGGTCAGTGCTGGGGCAGTGCGGGGGGCAGTGCTGGGGGCAGTGCTGGGGCAGTGCGGGGGCACTGCTGGGAGCACAGCTGGGGTCAGTGCTGGGGCAGTGCGGGGGCAGTGCGGGGGGCAGTGCTGGGGGCAGTGCCGGTGCAGTGCTGGGGGCAGTGCCGGTGCAGTGCTGGGGGCAGTGCTGGGGGCAGGGCTGGGGGGCAGTGCTGGGGGCAGTGCTGGGGGCAGTGCTGGGGCAGTGCGGGGGGCAGTGCTGGGGGCAGTGCTGGTGGCAGTGCTGGGGCAGTGCGGGGGGCAGTGCTGGGGGCAGTGCTGGGGGCAGAGCCGGGGTCAGTGCTGGGGGCAGTGCTGTGGGCAGAGACGGGGTCAGTGCTGGGGGCAGTGCCGGGGGCAGTGCTGGGGGCAGTGCTGGGGGCAATGCTGGGGTCAGTGCTGGGGACAGTGCTGGGGGCAGTGCCGGGGGCAGTGCTGGGGTCAGTGCTGGGGAAGTGCGGGGGGCAGTGCTGGGGGCAGTGCTGGGGCAGTGCGGGGGGCAGTGCTGGGGCAGTGCTGGGGGCAGAGCCGGGGTCAGTGCAGGGGGCAGTGCTGGGGGCAGAGCCGGGGTCAGTGCTGGGGGCAGTGCCGGGGGCAGTGCTGGGGTCAGTGCGGGGGCAGTGCTGGGGCAGTGCTGGGGGCAGTGCTGGGGCAGTGCTGGGGGCAGAGCCGGGGTCAGTGCAGGGGGCAGTGCTGGGGGCAGAGCCGGGGTCAGTGCTGGGGGCAGTGCCGGGGGCAGTGCTGGGGGCAGTGCTGGGGCAGTGCTGGGGGCAGTGCTGGGGACAGTGCTGGGGGCAGTGCCGGGGGCAGTGCTGGGGTCAGTGCTGGGGGCAGTGCTGTGGGCAGTGCTGGGGGCAGTGCTGGGGGCAGTGCTGGGGGCAGTGCCGGGGTCAGTGCGGTGTCAGCGCGGGGGGCAGTGCCAGGGGGCTGTGCCAGGGGGCAGTGCCAGGGGCAATGCCGGGGGCAGTGCCGGGGTCAGTGCTGGGGCCAGTGCTAGGGCAGTGCAGGGGGCAGTGCTGGGGGCAGTGCTGGGGGCAGTGCTGGGGGCAGTGCTGGGGACAGTCCTGGGGGCAGTGCCGGGGGCAGTGCTGGGGTCAGAGTGGGGGGCAGTGCTGGGGGCAGTGCTGGGGGCAGTGCTGGGGCCAGTGCTAGGGCAGTGCAGGGGGCAGTGCTGGGGGCAGTGCTGGGGGCAGTGCTGGGGGCAGTGCTGGGGACAGTGCTGGGGGCAGTGCTAGGGCAGTGCGGGGGGCAGTGCTGGGGGCAGTGCTGGGGGCAGTGCTGGGGGAAGTGCTGGGGTCAGTGCTGGGGGCAGTGCTGGGGGCAGTGCTGGGGGCAGTGCTGGGTCAGTGCCGGGGTCAGTGCTGGGAGCAGTGCTAGGGCAGTGCGGGGGGCAGTGCTGGGGGCAGTGCTGGGGTCAGTCCTGGGGGCAGTGCTAGGGCAGTGCGGGGGGCAGTGCTGGGGGCAGTGCTGGGGGCAGTGCCGGGGGCAGTGCTGGGGGCAGTGCTGGGGTCAGTGCTGGGGGCAGTGCTGGGGTCAGTGCTGGGGGCAGTGCTGGGGGCAGTGCTAGGGCAGTGCGGGGGGCAGTGCTGGGGGCAGTGCTGGGGGCAGTGCCGGGGGCAGTGCTGGGGTCAGTGCTGGGGTCAGTGCTGGGGGCAGTGCTGGGGGCAGTGCTGGGGGCAGTGCCGGGGACAGTGCTGGGGGCAGTGCTGGGGCAGTGCTGGGGTCAGTGCTGGGGTCTGTGCCGGGGGCAGTGCTGGGGTCAGTGCTGGGGGCAGTGCCGGGGGCAGAGCCGGGGACAGTGCGGGGGGCAGTGCTGGGGTCAGTGCTGGGGTCTGTGCTGGGGTCTGTGCCGGGGGCAGTGCTGGGGGCAGTGCTGGGGCAGTGCGGGGGGCAGTGCTGGAGGCAGTGCTGGGGTCAGTGCTGGGGGCAGTGCTGGGGGCAGGGCTGGGGGCAGTGCTGGGGGCAGTGCTGGGGGCAGTGCTGGGGCAGTGCGGGGGGCAGTGCTGGGGGCAGTGCTGGGGGCAGTGCTGGGGCAGTGCGGGCGGCAGTGCTGGGGGCAGTGCTGGGGGCAGAGCCGGGGTCAGTGCTGGGGGCAGTGCCGGGGGCAGTGCTGGGGGCAGTGCCGGGGGCAGTGCTGGGGGCAGTGCTGGGGACAGTGCTGGGGGCAGTGCTGGGGGCAGTGCTGGGGGCAGTGCGGGGGGCAGTGCTGGGGGCAGTGCTGGGGTCAGTGCTGGGGGCAGTGCTGGGGGCAGTGCTGGGGGCAGTGCCGGGGGCAGTGCTGGGGCAGTGCTGGGGTCAGTGCTGGGGTCTGTGCCGGCGGCAGTGCTGGGGGCAGTGCCGGGGTCAGTGCGGTGTCAGCGCAGGGGGCAGTGCCAGGGGGCTGTGCCAGGGGCAGTGCTGGGGGCAGTGCTGGGGGCAGAGCCGGGGTCAGTGCTGGGGGCAGTGCCGGGGGCAGTGCTGGGGGCAGTGCGGGGTCAGTGCTGGGGGCAGTGCTGGGGGCAGTGCTGGGGGCAGTGCTGGGGGCAGTGCTGGGGGCAGTGCGGGGTCAGTGCTGGGGTCTGTGCTGGGGGCAGTGCTGGGGGCAGTGCTGGGGGCAGTGCCGTGTACAGTGCTGGGGGCAGTGCCGGGGGCAGGGCCGGGGGCAGTGCTGGGGTCAGTGCTGGGGGCAGTGCTGGGGCCAGTGCTGGGGGCAGTGCGGGGGTCAGTGCTGGGGGCAGTGCTGGGAGCAGAGCTGGGAGCAGAGCTGGGGTCAGTGCTGGGGCAGTGCGGGGTCAGTGCTGGGGTCAGTGCTGGGGTCAGTGCTGGGGGCAGTGCTGGGAGCAGAGCTGGGGTCAGTGCTGGGGCAGTGCGGGGTCAGTGCTGGGGTCAGTGCTGGGGCAGTGCTGGGGGCAGTGCGGGGTCAGTGCTGGGGTCAGTGCTGGGGTCAGTGCTGGGGTCAGTGCTGGGGTCAGTGCTGGGGGCAGTGCGGGGGGCAGTGCTGGGGTCAGTGCTGGGGCAGTGCTGGGGGCAGTGCGGGGTCAGTGCTGGGGTCAGAGCTGGGGTCAGTGCTGGGGTAAGTGCTGGGGTCAGTGCTGGGGTCAGTGCTGGGGTCTGTGCTGGGGGCAGTGCGGGGTCAGTGCTGGGGTTAGTGCTGGGGCAGTGCTGGGGGCAGTGCTGGGTCAGTGCTGGGGTCAGTGCTGGGGACAGTGCTGGGGTCTGTGCTGGGGGCAGTGCTGGGGGCAGTGCTGGGAGTAGAGCTGGGGTCAGTGCTGGGGTCTGTGCTGGGGTCTGTGCCGGGGGCAGTGCCGGGGGCAGTGCTGGGAGCAGTGCTGGGGTCAGTGCTGGGGGCAGTGCTGGGAGCAGAGCTGGAGTCAGTGCTGGGATCAGTGCTGGGGTCAGTGCTGGGGTCTGTGCTGGGGTCTGTGCCAGGGGCAGTGCTGGGGGCAGTGCTGGGGGCAGTGCTGGGGGCAGTGCTGGGGCAGTGCGGGGGGCAGTGCTGGGAGCAGTGCTGGGGTGAGTGCTGGGGGCAGTGCTGGGGGCAGGCCTGGGGGCAGTGCTGGGGGCAGTGCTGGGGGCAGTGCTGGGGCAGTGCGGGGGGCAGTGCTGGGGGCAGTGCTGGGGGCAGTGCTGGGGCAGTGCGGGGGGCAGTGCTGGGGGCAGTGCTGGGGGCAGAGCCTGGGTCTGTGCTGGGGGCAGTGCCGGGGGCAGTGCTGGGGGCAGTGCGGGGGGCAGTGCTGGGGGCAGTGCTGGGGTCAGTGCTGGGGGCAGTGCTGTGGGCAGTGCTGGGGGCAGTGCCGGGGGCAGTGCTGGGGCAGTGCTGGGGTCAGTGCTGTGGTCTGTGCCGGGGGCAGTGCGGTGTCAGCGCGGGGGGCAGTGCCAGGGGGCTGTGCCAGGGGGCAGTGCCGGGGGCAGTGCCGGGGGCAGTGCCGGGGTCAGTGCTGGGGCCAGTGCTAGGGCAGTGCTGGGGGCAGTGCTGGGGGCAGTGCTGGGGCAGTGCTGGGGGCAGTACTGGGGTCTGTGCTGGGGGCAGTGCTGGGGCAGTGCTGGGGTCAGTGCTGGGGCAGTGCTGGGGGCAGTGCCGGGGTCAGTGCTGGGGTCAGTGCTGGGGTCAGTGCTGGGGCAGTGCGGGGGGCAGTGCTGGGGTCAGTGCTGGGGGCAGTGCCGGGGGCAGTGCTACTGGGGTCTGTGCTGGGGGCAGTGCTGGGGGCAGTGCTGGGGTCAGTGCTGGGCGCAGTGCTGGGCGCAGTGCTGGGGCAGTGCGGGGGGCAGTGCGGGGGGCAGTGCTGGGGGCAGTGCTGGGTCAGTGCTGGGGGCAGTACTGGGGGCAGTACTGGGGTCTGTGCTTGGGGGCAGTGCTGGGGCAGTGCTGGGGGCAGTGCCGGGGGCAGTGCTGGGGCAGTGCTGGGGCAGTGCTGGGGGCAGTGCTGGGGTCTGTGCTTGGGGGCAGTGCTGGGGGCAGTGCTGGGGGCAGTGCTGGGGCAGTGCGGGGGGCAGTGCTGGAGGCAGTGCTGGGGTCAGTGCTGGGGGTGGTGCTGGGGGCAGGGCTTGGGGCAGTGCTGGGGTCAGTGCTGAGGTCAGTGCTGGGGTCAGTGCTGGGGTCAGTGCTGAGGGCAGTGCTGGGGTCAGTGCTGAGGGCAGTGCTGGGGTCAGTGCTGGGGGCAGTGCTGGGGCAGTGCTGGGGCATTGCGGGGGGCAGTGCTGGGGGCAGTGCTGGGGTCAGTGCTGAGGTCAGTGCTGGGGTCAGTGCGGGGTCAGTGCTGGGGTCAGTGCTGGGGTCAGTGCTGAGGGCAGTGCTGGGGTCAGTGCTGGGGGCAGTGCTGGGGCAGTGCTGGGGCAGTGCGGGGGGCAGTGCTGGGGGCAGTGCTGGGGGCAGTGCTGGGGCAGTGCGGGGGGCAGTGCTGGGGGCAGTGCTGGGGGCAGAGCCGGGGTCAGTGCTGGGGGCAGTGCCGGGGGCAGTGCTGGGGGCAGTGCTGGGGGCAGTGCTGGGGGCAGTGCTGGGGACAGTGCTGGGGGCAGTGCTGGGGGCAGTGCGGGGGGCAGTGCTGGGGGCAGTGCTGGGGTCAGTGCTGGGGTCAGTGCTGGGGGCAGTGCCGGGGGCAGTGCTGGGGGCAGTGCTGGGGGCAGTGCTGGGGGCAGTGCTGGGGGCAGTGCCGGGGGCAGTGCTGGGGGCAGTGCTGGGGACAGTGCTGGGGGCAGTGCTGGGGGCAGTGCGGGGGGCAGTGCTGGGGGCAGTGCTGGGGTCAGTGCTGGGGGCAGTGCTGGGGGCAGTGCTGGGGGCAGTGCCGGGGGCAGTGCTGGGGCAGTGCTAGGGTCAGTGCTGGGGTCTGTGCCGGCGGCAGGGCTGGGGGCAGTGCCGGGGTCAGTGCGGTGTCAGCGCAGGGGGCAGTGCCAGGGGGCTGTGCCAGGGGGCAGTGCTGGGGGCAGTGCTGGGGGCAGAGCCGGGGTCAGTGCTGGGGGCAGTGCCGGGGGCAGTGCAGGGGGCAGTGCGGGGTCAGTGCTGGGGGCAGTGCTGGGGGCAGTGCTGGGGGCAGTGCTGGGGGCAGTGCTGGGGGCAGTGCTGGGGGCAGTGCGGGGTCAGTGCTGGGGTCTGTGCTGGTGGCAGTGCTGGGGGCAGTGCTGGGGGCAGTGCCGTGTACAGTGCTGGGGGCAGTGCCGGGGGCAGTGCTGGGGCAGTGCGGGGGGCAGTGCGGGCGGCAGTGCTGGGGGCAATGCTGGGGGCAGTGCTGGGTCAGTGCTGGGGGCAGTACTGGGGTCTGTGCTTGGGGGCAGTGCTGGGGCAGTGCTGGGGTCAGTGCCGGGGGCAGTGCTGGGGCAGTGCTGGGGCAGTGCGGGGGGCAGTGCTGGGGGCAGTGCTGGGGTCAGTGCTGGGGTCAGTACTGGGGTCTGTGCTGGGGGCAGTGCCGGGGGCAGTGCTGGGGCAGTGCTGGGGCAGTGCTGGGGGCAGTGCTGGGGTCAGTGCTGGGGTCAGTGCTGGGGGCAGTGCGGGGGGCAGTGCCGGGGGTCAGTGCTGGGGCAGTGCTGGGGGCAGTGCTGGGGTCAGTACTGGGGTCTGTGCTGGGGGCAGTGCCGGGGGCAGTGCTGGGGCAGTGCTGGGGCAGTGCTGGGGGCAGTGCTGGGGTCAGTGCTGGGGGCAGTGCTGGGGGCAGTGCGGGGGGCAGTGCCGGGGGTCAGTGCTGGGGGCAGTGCTGGGGCCTGTGCCGGGGGCAGTGCTGGGGTCAGTGCTGGGGGCAGTGCCGGGGGCAGTGCTGGGCGCAGTTCTGGGGGCAGTGCGGAGGGCAGTGCTGGGATAGTGCAGGGTCAGTGCGGGGTCAGTGCGGTGTCAGTGCTGGGGGCAGTGCTGGGCGCAGTGCTGGGGGCAGTGCGGGGGGCAGCGCTGGGGGCAGTGCTGGGTCAGTGCTGGGGGCAGTGCTGGGCGCAGTGCTGGGGGCAGTGCGGGGGGCAGTGCCGGGAGCAGTGCTGGGGGCAGTACTGGGGTCTTTGCTGGGGGCAGTGCTGGGGGCAGTGCGGGGGGCAGTGCGGGGGGCAGTGCTGGGGGCAGTGCTGGGCGCAGTGCTGGGGTCAGTGCGGGGGGCAGTGCCGGGGGCAGTGCTGGGGGCAGTGCTGGGGCAGTGCTGGGGGCAGTGCTGGGGGCAGTGCGGGGGGCAGTGCCGGGGGTCAGTGCTGGGGTCAGAGCCGTGGGGCAGTGCCGGGGGTCAGTGCTGGGGTCAGTGCGGGGGCAGTGCCGGTGCAGTGCTGGGGCAGTGCGGGGGCAGTGCCGGGGGGCAGTGCCGGGGGTCAGTGCTGGGTTCAGTGCGGGGGCAGTGCCGGTGCAGTGCTGGGGCAGTGCTGGGGCAGTGCTGGGGTCAGTGCTGGGGGCAGTGCTGGGGTCAGTGCTGGGGGCAGTGCTGGGTCAGTGCTGGGGTCAGTGCGGGGTCAGTGCTGGGGTCAGTGCTGGGGTCAGTGCTGGGGGCAGTGCGGGGGCAGTGCTGGGGTCAGTGCTGGGGGCAGTGCTGGGGGCTGTGCCGGGGTCAGTGCTGGGGTCAGTGCTGGGCGCAGTGCCGGGGGCAGTGCTGGGGTCAGTGCTGGGGGCAGTGCTGGGATAGTGCGGGGTCAGTGCTGGGGTCAGTGCTGGGGTCAGTGCCGGGGGCAGTGCTGGGGTCAGTGCTGGGGGCAGTGCTGGGGCAGTGCTGGGGGCAGTGCTGGGGGCAGTGCTGGGGGCAGTGCGGGGTCAGTGCATGGGGCAGTGCTGGGGGCAGTGCTGGGGTCAGTGAGGGGGGCAGTGCGGGGTCAGTGCTGGGGGCAGTGCCGGGGTCAGTGCTGGGGTCAGTGCTGGGGTCAATGCCGGGGTCAGTGCCGGGGGCAGTGCTGGGGTCAGTGCTGGGGGCAGTGCTGGGGCAGTGCTGGGGTCAGTGCTGGGGGCAGTGCTGGGGGCAGTGCTGGGGGCAGTGCTGGGGCAGTGCTGGGGGCAGTGCTGGGGTCAGTGCTGGGGCCAGTGCCGGGGGCAGTGCTGGGGTCAGTGCTGGGGGCAGTGCTGGGTCAGTGCTGGGGTCAGTGCTGGGGTCAGTGCCGGGGGCAGTGCTGGGGGCAGTGCTGGGGGCAGTGCTGGGGGCAGTGCTGGGGGCAGTGCTGGGAGCAGTGCTGGGGGCAGTGCTGGGGGCAGTGCTGGGGGCAGTGCTGGGGTCAGTGCTGGGGGCAGTGCTGGGAGCAGTATTGGGGGCAGTGCTGGGGGCAGTGCTGGGGGCAGTGCTGGGGTCAGTGCTGGGGGCAGTGCTGGGTCAGTGCTGGGGTCAGTGCTGGGGGCAGTGCTGGGGGCAGTGCTGGGGGCAGTGCTGGGGGCAGTGCTGGGGTCAGTGCTGGGGGCAGTGCTGGGTCAGTGCTGGGGTAAGTGCTGGGGGCAGTGCTGGGGGCAGTGCCGGGGGCAGTGCTGGGGTCAGTGCTGCGGGCAGTGCTGGGTCAATGCTGGGATCAGTGCTGGGGGCAGTGCCGGGGGTCAGTGCTGGGGGCAGTGCTGGGGTCAGTGCGGTGTCAGTGCCGGGGGCAATGCTGGGGTCAGCGCTGGTGGCAGTGCTGGAGTCAGTGCCGGGGGCAGTGCCGGTGCAGTGCTGGGGTCAGTGCTGGGGGCAGTGCTGGGGGCAGTGCTGGGGGCAGTGCTGGGGGCAGTGTCGGGGGCAGTGCTGGGGACAGTGCGGGGTCAGTGCTGGGGGCAGTGCTGGGTCAGTGCTGGGGTCAGTGCTGGGGTCAGTGCTGGCTGCAGTGCTGGGTCAGTGCTGGGGTCAGTGCTGGGGGCAGTGCTGGGGGCAGTGCTGGGGGCAGTGCTGGGCGCAATGCTGGGGTCAGTGCTGGGGGCAGTGCTGGGGGCAGTGCTGGGGGCAGTGCTGGGGGCAGTGCTGGGGGCAGTGCTGGGGGCAGTGCGGGGGGCAGTGCCGGGGGCAGTGCTGGGGGCAGTGCGGGGTCAGTGCTGGGAGCAGTGCTGGGCGCAGTGCTGGGGTCAGTGCTGGGGGCAGTGCTGGGGGCAGTGCTGGGGGCAGTGCTGGGCGCAGTGCTGGGGGCAGTGCGGGGTCAGTGCTGGGAGCAGTGCTGGGCGCAGTGCTGGGGTCAGTGCTGGGGGCAGTGCTGGGGGCAGTGCTGGGGGCAGTGCTGGGGCAGTGCGGGGTCAGTGCTGGGGGCAGTGCTGGGCGCAGTGCTGGGGGCAGTGCTGGGGGCAGTGCTGGGGGCAGTGCTGGGGTCAGTGCTGGGGGCAGTGCTGGGGGCAGTGCTGGGGGCAGTGCTGGGGGCAGTGCTGGGGGCAGTGCTGGGCGCAGTGCTGGGGGCAGTGCGGGGGGCACTGCTGGGAGCAGTGCTGGGGGCAGTGCTGGGGGCAGTGCGGGGTCAGTGCTGGGAGCAGTGCCGGGGCAGTGCTGGGGGCAGTGCTGGGGGCAGTGAGGGGGCAGTGCCGGGGGCAGTGCCGGGGTCAGTGCTGGGGGCAGTGCGGGGGGCAGTGCCGGGGGCAGTGCTGGGGGCAGTGCTGGGGGCAGTGCCGGGGCATAGCTGGGGGCAATGCGGGGTCAGTGCGGGGTCAGTGCTTGGGGCAGTGCTGCGGTCAGTGCTGCGGTCAGTGCTGGGGTCAGTGCGGGGTCAGTGCGGGGTCAGTGCTGGGGGCAGTGCTGTGGTCAGTGCTGGGCGCAGTGCTGGGTCAGTGCGGGGGCAGTGCCGGTGCAGTGCTAGGGTCAGTGCTGGGGGCAGTGCTGGGGCAGTGCGGGGGGCAGTGCTGGGGTCAGTGCTGGAGTCAGTGCTGGGGGCAGTGCGGGGGGCAGTGCCGGGGGCAGTGCTGGGGGCAGTGCTGGGGGCAGTGCCGGGGCATAGCTGGGGGCAGTGCGGGGTCAGTGCGGGGTCAGTGCTGGGGGCAGTGCTGCGGTCAGTGCTGGGGGCAGTGCTGGGGCAGTGCTGGGGGCAGTGCTGGGGTCAGTGCGGTGTCAGTGCCGGGGCAGTGCTGGGCGCAGTGCTGGGGTCAGTGCTGGGGGCAGTGCTGGGGGCAGTGCTGGGGGCAGTGCTGGGGGCAGTGCTGGGGGCAGTGCTGGGGGCAGTGCTGGGGGCAGTGCGGTGTCAGTGCCGGGGCAGTGCTGGGCGCAGTGCTGGGGTCAGTGCTGGGGGCAGTGCTGGGGGCAGTGCTGGGGGCAGTGCTGGGGGCAGTGCTGGGGGCAGTGCTGGGCGCAGTGCTGGGGGCAGTGCTGGGAGCAGTGCTGGGGGCAGTGCTGGGGGCAGTGCTGGGGTCAGTGCGGGGGCAGTGCTGGGGGCAGTGCGGGGTCAGTGCTGGGGGCAGTGCGGGGTCAGTGCTGGGGGCAGTGCCGGGGTCAGTGCTGGGGGCAGTGCGGGGTCAGTGCTGGGGTCAGTGCTGGGGGCAGCGCGGGGTCAGTGCTGGGGGCAGTGCCGGGGTCAGTGCTGGGGGCAGTGCCGGGGTCAGTGCTGGGGGCAGTGCGGGGTCAGTGCTGGGGTCAGTGCCGGGGTCAGTGCTGGGGGCAGTGTCGGGGTCAGTGCTGGGGGCAGTGCGGGGTCAGAGCTGGGGGCAGTGCTGGGTCAGTGCTGGGAGCAGTGCGGGGTCAGTGCTGGGGGCAGTGCCGGGGTCAGTGCTGGGGGCAGTGCGGGGTCAGTGCTGGGGGCGTTGCTGGGTCAGTGCTGGGAGCAGTGCGGGGTCAGTGCTGGGGGCAGTGCCGGGGTCAGTGCTGGGGGCAGTGCGGGGTCAGTGCTGGGGGCAGTGCTGGGTCAGTGCTGGGAGCAGTGCGGGGTCAGTGCTGGGGGCAGTGCCGGGGTCAGTGCTGGGGGCAGTGCGGGGTCAGTGCTGGGGGCGTTGCTGGGTCAGTGCCGGGGTCAGTGCAGGGGGCAGTGCCGGGGTCAGTGCTGGGGGCAGTGCGGGGTCAGTGCTGGGGGTAGTGCCGGGGTCAGTGCAGGGAGCAGTGCGCGGTCAGTGCTGGGGGCAGTGCCGGGGTCAGTGCTGGGGGCAGTGCTGGGTCAGTGCTGGGAGCAGTGCTGGGGTCAGTGCTGGGTGCAGTGCCGTGGTCAGTGCTGGGGGCAGTGCCGGGGTCAGTGCTGGGGGCAGTGCTGGGGGCAGTGCTGGGGGCAGTGCGGGGTCAGTGCTGGGAGCAGTGCCGGGGGCAGTGCTGGGGGGCAGTGCCAGGGGCAGTGCGGGGGCAGAGCCGGGGGGGTCAGTGCCGGGGCATAGCTGGGGGCAGTGCGGGGTCAGTGCGGGGTCAGTGCTGGGGGCAGTGCTGCGGTCAGTGCTGGGGGCTATGCTGGGGCAGTGCTGGGGTCAGTGCGGTGTCAGTGCCGGGGCAGTGCTGGGCGCAGTGCTGGGGTCAGTGCTGGGGTCAGTGCTGGGGGCAGTGCTGGGGGCAGTGCTGGGGTCAGTGCTGGGGGCAGTGCTGGGGGCAGTGCTGGGGGCAGTGCTGGGGGCAGTGCTGGGGGCAATGCTGGGCGCAGTGCTGGGGGCAGTGCTGGGAGCAGTGCTGGGGGCAGAGCTGGGGGCAGTGCTGGGGTCAGTGCGGGGGCAGTGCTGGGGGCAGTGCGGGGTCAGTGCTGGGGGCAGTGTGGGGTCAGTGCTGGGGGCAGTGCCGGGGTCAGTGCTGGGGGCAGTGCGGGGTCAGTGCTGGGGTCAGTGCTGGGGGCAGCGCGGGGTCAGTGCTGGGGGCAGTGCCGGGGTCAGTGCTGGGGGCAGTGCCGGGGTCAGTGCTGGGGGCAGTGCGGGGTCAGTGCTGGGGTCAGTGCCGGGGTCAGTGCTGGGGGCAGTGTCGGGGTCAGTGCTGGGGGCAGTGCGGGGTCAGAGCTGGGGGCAGTGCTGGGTCAGTGCTGGGAGCAGTGCGGGGTCAGTGCTGGGGGCAGTGCCGGGGTCAGTGCTGGGGGCAGTGCGGGGTCAGTGCTGGGGGCGTTGCTGGGTCAGTGCTGGGAGCAGTGCTGGGGTCAGTGCTGGGGGCAGTGCCGGGGTCAGTGCTGGGGGCAGTGCCGGGGTCAGTGCTGGGGGCAGTGCGGGGTCAGTGCTGGGGGTAGTGCCGGGGTCAGTGCAGGGAGCAGTGCGCGGTCAGTGCTGGGGGCAGTGCCGGGGTCAGTGCTGGGGGCAGTGCTGGGTCAGTGCTGGGAGCAGTGCTGGGGTCAGTGCTGGGTGCAGTGCCGTGGTCAGTGCTGGGGGCAGTACCGGGGTCAGTGCTGGGGGCAGTGCGGGGGGCAGTGCGGGGTCAGTGCTGGGGGCAGTGCGGGGGGCAGTGCGGGGTCAGTGCTGGGGGCAGTGCGGGGGGCAGTGCGGGGTCAGTGCTGGGGGCAGTGCTGGGGGCAGTGCTGGGGGCAGTGCTGGGGGCAGGGCCGGGGGCAGTGCTGGGGGCAGTGCTGGGGGCAGTGCTGGGGGCAGTGCGGGGTCAGTGCTGGGGGCAGTGCGGGGGGCAGTGCGGGGTCAGTGCTGGGGGCAGTGCTGGGGGCAGTGCTGGGGGCAGTGCTGGGGGCAGGGCCGGGGGCAGTGCTGGGGGCAGTGCGGGGTCAGTGCTGGGGGCAGTGCGGGGGGCAGTGCGGGGTCAGTGCTGGGGGCAGTGCTGGGGGCAGTGCTGGGGGCAGTGCTGGGGGCAGGGCCGGGGGCAGTGCTGGGGGCAGTGCTGGGGGCAGTGCTGGGGGCAGTGCTGGGGGCAGTGCCGGGGGCAGTGCTGGGGGCAGTGCGGGGTCAGTGCTGGGGGCAGTGCTGGGGGCAGGGCCGGGGGCAGTGCTGGGGGCAGTGCTGGGGGCAGTGCGGGGTCAGTGCTGGGGGCAGTGCGGGGTCAGTGCTGGGGGCAGTGCGGGGGGCAGTGCGGGGTCAGTGCTGGGGGCAGTGCTGGGGGCAGTGCTGGGGCAGTGCTGGGGTCAGTGCCGGGGGCAGGGCCGGGGGCAGTGCTGGGGGCAGTGCGGGGTCAGTGCTGGGGGCAGTGCGGGGGGCAGTGCGGGGTCAGTGCTGGGGTCAGTGCTGGGGGCAGTGCTGGGGGCAGTGCCGGGGGCAGGGCCGGGGCAGTGCTGGGGTCAGTGCTGGGGGCATGGCCGGGGGCAGTGCTGGGGGCAGTGCTGCGGTCAGTGCTGGGGGCAGTGCTGGGGGCAGTGCTGGGGGCAGTGCCAGGGTCAGTGCAGGGGACAGTGCTGGGGGCAGTGCTGGGGGCAGTGCTGGGGGCTGTGCGGGGTCAGTGCTGGGAGCAGTGCCGGGGGCAGTGCTGGGGGGCAGTGCCAGGGGCAGTGCGGGGGCAGAGCCGGGGGGGCAGTGAGGGGGCAGTGCCGGGAGCAGTGCTGGGGGGCAGTGAGGGGGCAATGCCGGGGGCAGCGCTGTGGGCAGTGCTGTGGGTAGTGCGGGGGCAGTGCGGGGGCAGTGAGGGGGGGCAGTGCTGTGGGCAGTGCGGGGGCAGTGCGGGGGCAGTGAGGGGACAGTGCCGTGGGCAGTACCGGTGGCAGTGCCGGGGGCAGTGCTGTGGGCAGAGCGGGGGCAGTGCGGGGTCAGTGCTGGGGGGCAGTGCCAGGGGCAGTGCGGGGCCAGAGCCGGGGGGGCAGTGAGGGGGCAGTGCTGGGGGCAGTGCTGTGGGCAGTGCGGGTGCAGTGCTGGGGGGCAGTGCCAGGGGCAGAGCGGGGGCAGTGAGGGGGCAGTACCGGGGGCAGTGCTGTGGGCATTGCGGGAGCAGTGCGGGGGCAGTGCTGGGGGGCAGTGCCAGGGGCAGTGCGGGGGCAGAGCCGGGGGGGCAGTGAGGGGGCAGTGCCGGGAGCAGTGCCGGGAGCAGTGCTGGGGGCAGTGAGGGGGCAGTGCCGGGGGCTGTGCTGTGGGCAGTGCGGGTGCAGTGCTGGGGTGCAGTGCCAGGGGAAGTGCGGGGGCAGTGAGGGGGCAGTACCGGGGGCAGTGCTGTGGGCAGTGCGGGGGCAGTGCGGGGGCAGTGCTGGGGGGCAGTGCCAGGGGCAGTGCGGGGGCAGTGCAGGAGCAGTGCGGGGGGCAGTGAGGGGGCAGTTCCGGGGGCAGTGCTGTGGGCATTGCGGGGGCAGTGCGGGGGCAGTGCTGGGGGGCAGTGCCAGGGGCAGTGCGGGGGCAGTGAGGGGGCAGTACCGGGGGCAGTGCTGTGGGCATTGCGGGGGCAGTGCGGGGGCAGTGCGGGTGCAGTGCTGGGGGCAGTGCGGGGTCAGTGCTGGGGGCAGTGCTGGGGGCAGTGCTGGGGGCAGTGCTGGGGGCAGGGCCGGGGGCAGTGCTGGGGGCAGTGCGGGGTCAGTGCTGGGGGCAGTGCGGGGGGCAGTGCGGGGTCAGTGCTGGGGGCAGTGCTGGGGGCAGTGCTGGGGGCAGTGCTGGGGGCAGGGCCGGGGGCAGTGCTGGGGGCAGTGCTGGGGGCAGTGCTGGGGGCAGTGCTGGGGGCAGTGCCGGGGGCAGTGCTGGGGGCAGTGTGGGGTCAGTGCTGGGGGCAGTGCGGGGGGCAGTGCGGGGTCAGTGCTGGGGGCAGTGCTGGGGGCAGTGCTGGGGGCAGTGCTGGGGGCAGGGCCGGGGGCAGTGCTGGGGGCAGTGCTGGGGGCAGTGCGGGGTCAGTGCTGGGGGCAGTGCGGGGTCAGTGCTGGGGGCAGTGCTGGGGGCAGTGCGGGGTCAGTGCTGGGGGCAGTGCTGGGGGCAGTGCTGGGGGCAGTGCTGGGGGCAGGGCCGGGGGCAGTGCTGGGGGCAGTGCTGGGGGCAGTGCGGGGTCAGTGCTGGGGGCAGTGCGGGGTCAGTGCTGGGGGCAGTGCGGGGGGCAGTGCGGGGTCAGTGCTGGGGGCAGTGCTGGGGTCAGTGCCGGGGGCAGGGCCGGGGGCAGTGCTGGGGGCAGTGCGGGGTCAGTGCTGGGGGCAGTGCGGGGGGCAGTGCGGGGTCAGCGCTGGGGTCAGTGCTGGGGGCAGTGCTGGGGGCAGTGCCGGGGGCAGGGCCGGGGCAGTGCTGGGGGCAGTGCCGAGGGCAGGGCCGGGGGCAGTGCTGGGGGCAGTGCTGGGGACAGTGCTGGGGTCAGTGCTGGGGGCAGCGCCGGGGGTCAGTGCTGGGGGCAGGGCCGGGGGCAGTGCTTGGGGCAGTGCAGGGGGCAGTGCTGGGGACAGTGCTGGGGACAGTGCTGGGGGCAGGGCCGGGGGCAGTGCTTGGGGCAGTGCAGGGGGCAGTGCTGGGGGCAGTGCTGGGGGCAGTGCTGCGGTCAGTGCTGGGGGCAGTGCTGGGGGCAGTGCTGGGGGCAGTGCCAGGGTCAGTGCAGGGGACAGTGCTGGGGGCAGTGCTGGGGGCAGTGCTGGGGGCAGTGCGGGGTCAGTGCTGGGAGCAGTGCCGGGGGCAGTGCTGGGGGGCAGTGCCAGGGGCAGTGCGGGGGCAGAGCCGGGGGGGCAGTGAGGGGGCAGTGCCGGGAGCAGTGCTGGGGGGCAGTGAGGGGGCAATGCCGGGGGCAGCGCTGTGGGCAGTGCTGTGGGTAGTGCGGGGGCAGTGCGGGGGCAGTGAGGGGGGGCAGTGCTGTGGGCAGTGCGGGGGCAGTGCGGGGGCAGTGAGGGGACAGTGCCGTGGGCAGTACCGGTGGCAGTGCCGGGGGCAGTGCTGTGGGCAGAGCGGGGGCAGTGCGGGGTCAGTGCTGGGGGGCAGTGCCAGGGGCAGTGCGGGGCCAGAGCCGGGGGGGCAGTGAGGGGGCAGTGCTGGGGGCAGTGCTGTGGGCAGTGCGGGTGCAGTGCTGGGGGGCAGTGCCAGGGGCAGAGCGGGGGCAGTGAGGGGGCAGTACCGGGGGCAGTGCTGTGGGCATTGCGGGAGCAGTGCGGGGGCAGTGCTGGGGGGCAGTGCCAGGGGCAGTGCGGGGGCAGAGCCGGGGGGGCAGTGAGGGGGCAGTGCCGGGAGCAGTGCCGGGAGCAGTGCTGGGGGCAGTGAGGGGGCAGTGCCGGGGGCTGTGCTGTGGGCAGTGCGGGTGCAGTGCTGGGGGGCAGTGCCAGGGGAAGTGCGGGGGCAGTGAGGGGGCAGTACCGGGGGCAGTGCTGTGGGCAGTGCGGGGGCAGTGCGGGGGCAGTGCTGGGGGGCAGTGCCAGGGGCAGTGCGGGGGCAGTGCAGGAGCAGTGCGGGGGGCAGTGAGGGGGCAGTTCCGGGGGCAGTGCTGTGGGCATTGCGGGGGCAGTGCGGGGGCAGTGCTGGGGGGCAGTGCCAGGGGCAGTGCGGGGGCAGTGAGGGGGCAGTACCGGGGGCAGTGCTGTGGGCATTGCGGGGGGCAGTGCGGGGGCAGTGCGGGTGCAGTGCTGGGGGCAGTGCCAGGGGCAGTGCGGGGGCAGTGCTGGGGGGCAGTGCCAGGGGCAGTGCGGGGGCAGTGCGGGGGCAGTTTTGGGGGGCAGTGCCAGGGGCAGTGCGGCGGCAGTGCGGGGGCAGTGCTGGGGGGCAGTGCCAGGGGCAGTGCGGGGGCAGTGAGGGGGCAGTACCGGGGGCAGTGCTGTGGGCAGTGCGGGGGCAGTGCGGGGGCAGTGCGGGGGCAGTGTGGGGGCAGTGCTGGGGGGGCAGTGCGGGGGCAGTGCTGGGGGGCAGTGCCAGGGGCAGTTCGGGGGCAGTGCGGGGGAGGGCGGGGGCAGTGCTGGGGGGCAGTGCGGGGGCAGTGCGGGGGCAGTGCTGGGGGGCAGTGCGGGGGCAGTGCGGGGGCAGTGCCAGGGGCAGTGCGGGGGCAGTGCGGGGGCAGTGCTGGGGGGCAGTGCCAGGGGCAGTGCGGGGGCAGTGCGGGGGCAGTGCTGGGGGGCAGTGCCAGGGGCAGTGCCAGGGGCAGTGTGGGGGCAGTGCTGGGGGGCAGTGCCAGGGGCAGTGCCAGGGGCAGTGCGGGGGCAGTGCCAGAGGCAGTGCTGTGGGCATTGCGGGGGCAGTGCTGGGGGGCAGTGCCAGGGGCAGTGCAGGGCAGTGCGGGGCAGTGCGGGGGCAGTGCGGGGGCAGTGCGGGGTAAGTGCCAGGGGCAGTGCTGTGGGCAGTGCGGTGGCAGTGCTGGGGGGCAGTGCCAGGGGCAGTGCGGGGGCAGTGAGGGGGCAGTACCGGGGGCAGTGCGGGGGCATTGCGGGGGCAGTGCGGGGGCAGTGCTGGGGGTCAGTGCCAGGGGCAGTGCGGGGGCAGTGCGGGGGCAGTGCGGGGGGCAGTGAGGGGGCAGTACCGGGGGCAGTGCTGTGGGCATTGCGGGGGCAGTGCTGGGGGGCAGTGCCAGGGGCAGTGCGGGGGCAGTGAGGGGGCAGTACCGGGGGCAGTGCTGTGGGCATTGCGGGGGCAGTGCGGGGGCAGGGCTGGGGGCAGTGCCAGGGGCAGTGCGGGGGCAGTGCGGGGGCAGTGCTGGGGGGCAGTGCCAGGGGCAGTGCGGGGGCAGTGCGGGGGCAGTGCTGGGGGGCAGTGCTAAGGGCAGTGCGGGGGCAGTGCGGGGGCAGTGCGGGGGCAGCGCGGGGGCAGTGCGGGGGCAGTGCTGGGGGGCAGTGCGGGGGCAGTGCTGGGGGGCAGTGCCAGGGGCAGTGCGGGGGCAGTGCGGGGGCAGTGCGGGGGCAGTGCTGGGGGGCAGTGCGTGGGCAGTGCAGGGGCAGTGCTGGGGGGCAGTGCGGGGGCAGTGCTGGGGGGCAGTGCCAGGGGCAGTGCGGGGGCAGTGCGGGGGCAGTGCTGGGGGGCAGTGCCAGGGGCAGTGCGGGGGCAGTGCGGGGGCAGTGCTGGGGGGCAGTGAGGGGGCAGTTCCGGGGGCAGTGCTGTGGGCATTGCGGGGGCAGTGCGGGGGCAGTGCTGGGGGGCAGTGCCAGGGGCAGTGCGGGGGCAGTGAGGGGGCAGTACCGGGGGCAGTGCTGTGGGCATTGCGGGGGCAGTGCGGGGGCAGTGCGGGGGCAGTGCTGGGGGCAGTGCCAGGGGCAGTGCGGGGGCAGTGCGGGGGCAGTGCTGGGGGGCAGTGCCAGGGGCAGTGCGGGGGCAGTGCGGGAGCAGTGCTGGGGGGCAGTGCCAGGGGCAGTGCGGGGGCAGTGCAGGGGCAGTGCGGGGGGCAGTGAGGGGGCAGTTCCGGGGGCAGTGCTGTGGGCATTGCGGGGGCAGTGCGGGGGCAGTGCTGGGGGGCAGTGCCAGGGGCAGTGCGGGGGCAGTGAGGGGGCAGTACCGGGGGCAGTGCTGTGGGCATTGCGGGGGCAGTGCGGGGGCAGTGCGGGTGCAGTGCTGGGGGCAGTGCCAGGGGCAGTGCGGGGGCAGTGCGGGGGCAGTGCTGGGGGGCAGTGCCAGGGGCAGTGCGGGGGCCGTGCGGGGGCAGTTCTGGGGGGCAGTGCCAGGGGCAGTGCGGCGGCAGTGCGGGGGCAGTGCTGGGGGGCAGTGCCAGGGGCAGTGCGGGGGCAGTGAGGGGGCAGTACCGGGGGCAGTGCGGGGGCAGTGCTGGGGGGGCAGTTCGGGGGCAGTGCTGGGGGGCAGTGCCAGGGGCAGTTCGGGGGCAGTGCGGGGGAGGGCGGGGGCAGTGCTGGGGGGCAGTGCGGGGGCAGTGCGGGGGCAGTGCTGGGGGGCAGTGCGGGGGCAGTGCGGGGGCAGTGCCAGGGGCAGTGCGGGGGCAGTGCGGGGGCAGTGCTGGGGGGCAGTGCCAGGGGCAGTGCGGGGGCAGTGCGGGGGCAGTGCTGGGGGGCAGTGCCAGGGGCAGTGCCAGGGGCAGTGTGGGGGCAGTGCTGGGGGGCAGTGCCAGGGGCAGTGCCAGGGGCAGTGCGGGGGCAGTGCCAGGGGCAGTGCTGTGGGCATTGCGGGGGCAGTGCTGGGGGGCAGTGCCAGGGGCAGTGCAGGGCAGTGCGGGGCAGTGCGGGGGCAGTGCGGGGGCAGTGCGGGGTAAGTGCCAGGGGCAGTGCTGTGGGCAGTGCGGGGGCAGTGCTGGGGGGCAGTGCCAGGGGCAGTGCGGGGGCAGTGAGGGGGCAGTACCGGGGGCAGTGCTGTGGGCATTGCGGGGGCAGTGCGGGGGCAGTGCTGGGGGTCAGTGCCAGGGGCAGTGCGGGGGCAGTGCGGGGGCAGTGCGGGGGGCAGTGAGGGGGCAGTACCGGGGGCAGTGCTGTGGGCATTGCGGGGGCAGTGCTGGGGGGCAGTGCCAGGGGCAGTGCGGGGGCAGTGAGGGGGCAGTACCGGGGGCAGTGCTGTGGGCATCGCAGGGGCAGTGCGGGGGCAGGGCTGGGGGCAGTGCCAGGGGCAGTGCGGGGGCAGTGCGGGGGCAGTGCTGGGGGGCAGTGCCAGGGGCAGTGCGGGGGCAGTGCTGGGGGGCAGTGCTAAGGGCAGTGCGGGGGCAGTGCGGGGGCAGTGCTGGGGGCAGTGCCAGGGGCAGTGCGGGGGCAGTGAGGGGGCAGTACCGGGGGCAGTGCTGTGGGCAGTGCGGGGGCAGTGCGGGGGCAGTGCGGGGGCAGCGCGGGGGCAGTGCGGGGGCAGTGCTGGGGGGCAGTGCGGGGGCAGTGCTGGGGGGCAGTGCCAGGGGCAGTGCGGGGGCAGTGCGGGGGCAGTGCGGGGGCAGTGCTGGGGGGCAGTGCGTGGGCAGTGCAGGGGCAGTGCTGGGGGGCAGTGCGGGGGCAGTGCTGGGGGGCAGTGCCAGGGGCAGTGCGGGGGCAGTGCGGGGGCAGTGCTGGGGGGCAGTGCCAGGGGCAGTGCGGGGGCAGTGCGGGGGCAGTGCTGGGGGGCAGTGCCAGGGGCAGTGCGGGGGCAGTGCGGGGGCAGTACCGGGGGCAGTGCCAGGGGCAGTGCGGGGGCAGTGCGGGGGCAGTGCGGGGGCAGTGCGGGGGCAGTGCGGGGGCAGTGCTGGGGGGCAGTGCCAGGGGCAGTGCGGGGGCAGTGCGGGGGCAGTGCTGGGGGGCAGTGCCAGGGGCAGTGCGGGGGCAGTGCGGGGGCAGTGCTGGGGGGCAGTGCCAGGGGAAGTGCGGGGGCAGTGCGGGGGCAGTACCGGGGGCAGTGCCAGGGGCAGTGCGGGGGCAGTGCGGGGGCAGTGCGGGGGCAGTGTCACCATGATTTTGGAAAGGTGCAGAAGTCATAGGGTAGTAGTCATGGGCGACTTTAACTTCCCAAATATTGAGTGGAAACTCTTTAGATCAAATAGTTTGGATGGGGTGGTGTTTGTGCAGTGTGTCCAGGAAGCTTTTCTAACACAGTATGTAGATTGTCCAACCAGAGGAGGGGCAATATTGGATTTAGTACTGGGTAATGAACCACGGAAAGTGATAGATTTTTTAGTGGGGGAGCATTTTGGAGATAGTGACCACAATTCTGTGACTTTCACTTTAGTAATGGAGAGGGATAGGTATGTGCAACAGGGCAAGGTTTACAATTGGGGGAAGGGTAAATACGATGTTGTCAGACAAGAATTGAAGTGCATAAGTTGGGAACATAGGCTGGCAGGGAAGGACACAAGTGAAATGTGGAACTTGTTCAAGGAACAGATGCTACGTGTCCTTGATATGTATGTCCCTGTCAGGCAGGGAAGAGATGGTCGAATGAGGGAACCATGGTTGACAAGAGAGGTTGAATGTCTTGTTAAGAGGAAAAAGGTGACTTATGTAAGGCTGAGGAAACAAGGTTCAGACAGGGCATTGGAGGGATACAAGATAGCCAGGAGGGAACTGAAGTAAGGGATTAGGAGAGCTAAGAGAGGGCATGAACAATCTTTGGCGGGTAGGATCAAGGAAAACCCCAAGGCCTTTTACACATATGTGAGAAATATGAGAATGACGAGAGCGAGGGTAGGTCCGATCAAGGACGGTAGCGGGAGATTGTGTATTGAGTCTGAAGAGATAGGAGAGGTCTTGAATGAGTACTTTTCTTCTGTATTTACAAATGAGAGGGGCGATATTGTTGGAGAGGACAGTGTGAAACAGATTGGTAAGCTCGAGGAAATACTTGTTAGGAAGGAAGATGTGTTGGGCATTTTGAAAAACTTGAGGATAGACAAGTCCCCCGGGCCTGACGGGATATATCCAAGGATTCTATGGGAAGCAAGAGATGAAATTGCAGAGCCGTTGGCAATTATCTTTTCGTCCTCACTGTCAACAGGGGTGGTACCAGGGGATTGGAGAGTGGCGAATGTCGTGCCCCTGTTCAAAAAAGGAACTAGGGATAAGCCTGGGAATTACAGGCCAGTTAGTCTTACTTCGGTGATAGGCAAAGTAATGGAAAGGGTACTGAAGGATAGGATTTCTGAGCATCTGGAAAGACACTGCTTGATTAGGGATAGTCAGCACGGATTTGTGAGGGGTAGGTCTTGCCTTACAAATCTTATTGAATTCTTTGAGGAGGTGACCAAGCATGTGGATGAAGGTAAAGCAGTGGATGTCGTGTACATGGATTTTAGTAAGGCATTTGATAAAGTTCCCCATGGTAGACTTCTGCACAAAGTAAGGAGGCATGGGATAGTGGGAAATTTGGCCAGTTGGATAACGAACTGGCTAACCGATAGAAGTCAGAGAGTGGTGGTGGATGGCAAATATTCAGCCTGGATCCCAGTTACCAGTGGTGTACCGCAGGGATCAGTTCTGGGTCCTCTGCTGTTTGTGATTTTCATTAATGACTTGGATGAGGGAGTTGAAGGGTGGGTCAGTAAATTTGCAGACGATACGAAGATTGGTGGAGTTGTGGATAGTAAGGAGGGCTGTTGTCGGCTGCAAAGAGACATAGGATGCAGAGCTGGGCTGAGAAGTGGCAGATGGAGTTTAACCCTGAAAAGTGTGAGGTTGTCCATTTTGGAAGGACAAATATGAATGCGGAATACAGGGTTAACGGTAGAGTTCTTGGCATTGTGGAGGAGCAGAGAGACCTTGGGGTCTATGTTCATACATCTTTGAAAGTTGCCACTCAAGTGGATAGAGCTGTGAAGAAGGCCTATGGTGTGCTCGCGTTCATTAACAGAGGGATTGAATTTAAGAGCCATGAGGTAATGATGCAGCTGTACAAAACCTTGGTAAGGCCACATTTGGAGTACTGTGTACAGTTCTGGTCGCCTCATTTTAGGAAGGATGTGGAAGCTCTGGAAAAGGTGCAAAGAAGATTTACCAGGATGTTGCCTGGAATGGAGAGTAGGTCTTACGAGGAAAGGTTGAGGGTGCTAGGCCTTTTCTCATTAGAGCGGAGAAGGATGAGGGGCGACTTGATAGAGGTTTATAAGATGATCAGGGGAATAGATAGAGTAGACAGTCAGAGACTTTTTCTCCAGGTGGAACACACCATTACAAGGGGACATAAATTTAAGGTGAAAGGTGGAAGATATAGGAGGGATATCAGAGGTAGGTTCTTTACCCAGAGAGTAGTGGGGGCATGGAATGCACTGCCTGTGGAAGTAGTTGAGTCGGAAACATTAGGGACCTTCAAGCAGCTGTTGGATAGGTACATGGATTACGGGAAAATGATATAGTGTAGATTTATTTGTTCTTAAGGGCAGCACGGTAGCATTGTGGATAGCACAATTGCTTCACAGATCCATGGTCCCAGGTTCGATTCCGGCTTGGGTCATTGTCTGTGCGGAGTCTGCACGTCCTCCCCGTGTCTGCGTGGGTTTCCTCCGGGTGCTCCGGTTTCCTCTCACAGTCCAAAGATGTGCGGGTTAGGTGAATTGGCCAATGATAAATTGCCCTTAATGTCCAAATTGCCCTTGGTGTTGGGTGGAGGTGTTGAGTTTGGGTAGGGTGCTCTTTCCAAGAGCTGGTGCAGACTCAAGGGGCCGAATGGCCTCCTTCTGCACTGTAAATTCAATGATAATCTATGATTAATCTAGGACAAAGGTTCGGCACAACATCGTGGGCCGAAGGGCCTGTTCTGTGCTGTATTTTCTATGTTCTGTGTTCTATGTTCTATGACGGAAACTGGCTTGCAGTTCAGATTTGATGCGTAGAATGCAAGCTCTGCCAGCTACTGTGGTGGAATTTACACCCGTGATGTCTGGATTACCAGTCTAGTGACGTTGATATTTTCTCACCATGTCCCCCTATTTGTTCCTCAATGGCTGAAGCACACCATTCGGTCCTTCAAATCCGTTCTACGGTTCTACAATGTCACAGCTAATCATCTCCACCAACTCCTTCACCCCACGCAAAGGTGAAGGTCGAACGGCATCTCCTCAGGACAATTCGGGACCAGTAACCCAGAGAGCCAAGGTAACGCTCTGGGGACCTGGCATCGAACCCACCATGGCAAATAGTGACATTGGAATTCAATAAATACCTGTAATTCAGGTCTTCCGGCTCACTATTATCCTTCAGCGAAGGAAATCTGCCATCCTTACCTGGTCTGACCTACATGTGGCTCCGAACCCACAGCAGTGTGGTTGGTTCTGAACCAAGTGAGTCACTCAGTTCGAGGGCAATCAGGAATGGGCCACACATACTGACCCAGCGGCACCCACTTCCTCTGAATGGGGTTTTAAAAACATTCCGCACTGCAGCAATCCTTTGATTCTATTCCATCCCATGTTTGGCCATTGATGCCCTTATCCTGAGAATGAATTACTAAAGCCTATTTTCTTGAACAAACGGATGGCACGGTGGCGCAGTAGTTAGCACTGCTGCCTCACAGCGCTAGGGACCCGGGTTCAACTCCAGCCGTGGGTCACTGCCTGTGTGGAGTCTGCGCGTCCTCCCCGTGTTTCCTCCGGGTGCTCCGGTTTCCTCCCACAGTCCAAACATGTGCAGGTCAGGTGGATTGGCCATGCCAAATTGCCCCTTAGTGTCCAAAGATGTGCAGGTCAGGTGGGGTTACGGGATTACAAGGATAGGGCGAGGGAGTGGGCCGAGGTGGGCTGCTCTTTCAGAGGGCCGATGCCTACTCGATGGGCCAAATGGCCTCCTTCCGCACTGTAAAGATTCTAGTCTATGTTCCGAATGAAATGTTGCTATTTCATTGACCAGGTCTCATTCTGTGAGCTCAATGGTTGGATGTGGACCCTGTTGATCCTGATTACCCTGAAACAGCAACACATCGCAATGGCATCCCATTCGACCTCAGGATTGGGAAACATGGAATTCCAGAAGATTCCATTGACTTTAGCTTAGATGAAGATCAGATCCGATGTTAATTGGGCTGGCGATTCATTAGGAACCTGCTTCATGTGACAGGCCAGTACAACTGTCTCCCCTTAACTCCCCTTTACCTCAACCCGGCCTTTCCAATCTCGACTGAAAACTGGTCCCTTCTTCCTGATTTACCTTCCTATCTCCGCTGCTCTTCCCGACACGCGGAATCATCCTGCAGCATGGGGTTTTGCACAGTGGACTAAATAGCTGGCTGGTAATACAGAACAAGGCAGCAGCGCAAGTTCAATTCCCGTACCGGCCTCCCCGAATAGGCGCCGGAATGTGGCGACTAGGGTTTCTTCACGGGACCTTGATTGAAGCCTACTTGCTTCATAATATAATATAAGCTATTATTATTCCTATTCCTTTTAAAACTCCCAATTTAGAAAAAAAAAATTGCGCTGCTTGTTATTGAGACTGCTTGTTGAAGCAGTCTGCTGAAAATCCAAATTCAGGAAATTCCATCTCCTTTGCAGCTCCCAGCCGACCATCTCACAGTCCGTTAATTAAAAAGCGTTGCTATCGTCTATCAACCACGATGTCACAGAGTTTGTAGAAACTTTTCGCTGCTGCATTCTCAGCTGCTACATTTCCCGTCAGATCTGGTTTTCCAACCGGAATAATTATCACCTGCACCCTGCATAACACAGCTCCATCTGATACTCCTTCTTTATCATTTCTTTCGGAAAATAACTTTGAGTTATTTTGGAGACGTGGCGTGTGGTGAGTGCGGTTGGGGTGGAAGGAGGTTTTGTGGTGCGGTGGGTAATGTCCCTATTTCTGAGTCAGAAACTCCGGCTTCATGTCCCACCGCAGGATCGCGGTGTCAGCTGGTGGGACATACCACCACGGGCCAACGACATGCTGTCTCCACCGCCTCAATACGCGCTGTGGTGGGGGGGGGTCTGAAATTACGCCTCTTTGATCTGTTTCTCTCCACAGGCACCTGTTGAATATTTCCAACATTTTCTGTTCGAGTTGAAGGTTCAATAGATCCACCTTTCATCTAGAAGTTCCTTTGTTCCTGGTCTGTCTCCGATTCTATTCTATTTTATAGGAAATGAGGTTGTGGTCCATGCGACAACACTTGTTAAAGCCTGTGTCTGCGTGGGTTTCCCCCGGGTGCTCCGGTTTCCTCCCACAAGTCCCGAAAGACGTGGGGCAGGATTCTTCTACCCGGCAGGGGGCGGCGTGAATCCCGCCCCCGCCGGCTGCCGAATTCTCCGGCACCGGGGATTTGGAGGGGCGGGAATCGCGCCGGTCGGCGGCCGCTAGTCGCGGCTCCCCCGGAGATTTTCCAGCCCGCGATGGGCCGAGTGGCCCCCCCCCGTTTTCGGCCGATCCCGCCGGTGTAAATTAGAGTAGGTACTTACCGGCGGGACCTAGCTGCGCGGGCAGCCTCCGGGGTCCTAGAGGGGTGTGGGGGGATCTGGCCCCGGGGGGGCCCTCACGGTGGCCTGGCCCGCAATTGGGATCCACCGATTCATGGACGGGCCTGTGCTGTGGGGGCGCTCTATTCTTCCGCGTTGGCCGCTGTGGTCCTCCGCTATGGCCGACGCGGAGATGAACCCCCTCTGCCCATGCGCAGGGATGACGGCAGCACACGTTGGCGCTCCTGCGCATGCGCCAACTCGCGTTGGCCGCCGGAAGCCCTCCGGCGCTGGTTGGCGTGGCGCCAAGCCCCTTCCCCGCCGGCTGGCGCGGCACAAACCACCCCGGCGCCGGCCTAGCCCCTGAAGGTGCGGAGGATTCCACAACTTTTGGGCGGCCTGACGCCGGAGTGGTTCACGCCACTCCTTCCCGCTGGAATTGCCCTTTCCGCCGATTCCCGCAGAATCCCGCCCGTGCTGTCAGGTGAATTGGACATTCTGGATTCACCCTCAGTGTACCCGAACAGGCACTGGAGTGTGGCGACTAGGGGATTTTCACAATAACTTCATTGCAGTGTTAATGTAAGTCTACCTGTGACAATAAAGATTATTGTCATCTACAATTGATATACATGATGTGGAGATGCCAGCGTTGGACTGGGGTGAGCACAGTAAGAAGTCTTACAACACCAGGTTAAAGTCCAATAGGTGTGAATTGTCGCATTACATTCATCCCCCACCATCTGGCCTGCGAAATCCTACCAACTGTCCTGGCTTGACACAATTCACACCTCTTTAACCTGGGGTCGCCCCATCTCTGGATCTGTAAAGATTTAATCACCTGCTAATGCTCACATTCCAAGCATTGTTTGGCATCTTTGAATCTGTCTATATATGTGTTTCTGGAACATACCTCTTCATTCACCTGAGGAAGGAGCAGCGCTCCGAAAGCTAGTGACATCGAAACAAACCTGTTGGACTTTAACCTGGTGTTGTAAGACTCCTTACTGTACTACAATTGATATAGCGGGTCCGTGCGTTCCCTGTAACATATACAGATTGTGTATTACAGAGTAATGATGTGGAGCTGACATTACAGAGTAAGGCAGTTACTGGATTCCTCACTTCCCAAACTTGTACAAAGGACCAGATTGAAGGGGGCTGAGATGATTTGAATTGAGGAGTGATGCAGTTAGACCTGTTTAGCTAACTCACCCACACAGTCGCATTTCTCTGTGGCTTACCGGAAGGTGTTAAGGGAACAACTTGGAAGGCCCGTTGCCACGGCGACGGTGATACTGGAGAAAAACGAGACAGTCGCGTTTTGTTCAGACACTGTTTATTCTTTTGCATCATGTAATGGTGAACTCAGATCCGTGACTTTCCTGCGAGTAACTGTTGAAGGTTATTAGCCACTGGGTATGGTTAACCCATCAAAGTTTACCTGGTGGGATGTGTAAGTCACTGACAAGGTTGGCATTTAGTGTCTGTTCCTGGTTTCCCCAAAAAGGTTGGACATACCTCTGTGGCTTGTTCCAACAATTCAAAGCAAAGCTTTGGCACTGTTTCATTGGTGTGAGGTGGGAGCCACTGTAGGATCAGAGTGGGTCAGGACGGCAAATTTCCTTCTCGAAAGGAAAACAGTGATTAAATTGGAATTTTTACCGACAATTTAACAGTCTAACACTTTCCTGACAGGGGCGGTTTTCTTGTGTTATCCTAATAAGCTCACTCTAAGCATTGGCTTCAACGGGAGCTAAGAACCCCCTTGTTAACCGAATACCGTAAGCGGCACGGCCGCACAGTGGTTAGCACTGTTGCTTCACAGCGGCAGGGTCCCGGGTTCGATTCCCGGCTTGGGTGACCATCTGTGCGGAGTCGGCACGTCCTCCCCGTGTCTGCGTGGATTTCCTCCGGGTGCTCCGGTTTGCTCCCACAGTCCAGAGATGCGCGGGTTAGGTGGATTGGTCCCGCTAAATTTCCCCATAGAATCCAAAAGATTAGGTGGGGTTGCTGGGTTACGGGGATAGGGTGGAGGTATGGTCTTAGGTAGGGTGCTCTTTCAGGAGCCGGTGTAGACTCGATGGGCCAAATGGCCTCCTTCTGCAGGCAAATTCTATGGTCTGTGAGACCGTGCGCACGCTGGCTCTCGAAGACCCGGTTCCACTCCACACCGAGGATTGCCAACACTCCTGGGACATAATCTGCTTCCTTTGATCACATGAACGCCCAATTTGCCCATTTAAACTTCCCTTTTCCCACCTCCAAAACCTTTGTAAGTAGGAAACAAAATTGTTCAAAAAAATTAATAAATGGTTCGACCTGACAACTTGCCAAGAAGCAGCCGGCAGCCGTTATGAGTTTAATAAGGCTCAGGGAGTGCAGAACAAGCGAAAACAAACAACAATTATTTTATAAAAATTATATCCATGAGTGCTGGTAGAACCTCAGCAGGTACTCTCTCTCTGGTTGGTCGGTTCCAGATTGGCCAAACTTTTATACAAGTACGGGTAAGCTGCCCTGCCCCTAGCGGGGGAGCTCGTACTTCTCAATGAGCACAGGGAAAACCAATCATCTCCACACGGTATGCCTCATGCAGGTTATTACAGTGAGTGTCTATGTCCCGACTCTTGATGTCAATGATGAGTCTAACGGAGGCTTCAACCACTCTGGGCACCATACTCGCCAACATTCCCACGGAAGATAAGATCATCCTCCTGGGGGGCTTCATTGCCAGGGGTGGAAAGGACACCCAACTCTGGAAAGGAATCATCGGGGAGGAAGGAGTTGGGAACTGCAACCCCAATGGGGCTCTCCTGCTCACCAAATGCACGGAACACCAGCTTCTCATCACTAACACACTGGTCTGCCAAAAAGACAACTACAAGACCTCCTGGAGACATCCACAATCAAAGCATTGGCATTGCTCGGCATCGTCCAATCTCGAGACCAAAAGGATGCCCTCATCACCGAAGCGGTGACCAGTGCAGATGACTCCTGGACAGACCACTGGATTATCCTCTCTACGTCCACATTAAACTCACCAGAAGCAGCGGAAGATGAAGAAATAGCTCGGGAAAAAGATGCACGTTGAACGGCTTCAAGAGCCAAACATTCCAGTGAACTTCCAACAACGTGTCTCTTCCAAATTCTCCCAAGTGTCCATTCCAATGGGGTGGAGGGAAACTGGAAAGAGCTGAAAACAGCCGTCATCTCAAACTGCGAAGAAACCATCAGCTACATGACCAGGGCACGCCAAGACTGGTTCCGCGAGAATGGCCACATCATCCAAGAGCTCATCGCCAAGACGAGGAAAGCTCTCCGAGCCTGGAAAAGCAACATAACCAGCAAGGCGAAGAGGAGAGCTCATCAGTTAGCTAAGGCAGAGGTACAAAGAAGAATTAGGGAAATCAAGAAGCAAGGTGGACTGAGACAGCTAAGGAGCTGCAACTCCTCGCTGACCAGTACAACACCCGGAGCTCATTCTGTATCACCAAGGCAATATATGGACTCAATACACCCAGCCTCAAACCGTTGCGGAGTAAGGATGGAGTCCTCTTGAGAGACAAATAAAACATCCGCCTTTGATGGAGAGAACACTTCAAAGAACTCCTAAACCGTGATGCAATCATCGATGAGGACATGTTTGAGGAAATTCCCCAACTCCCCATCAAAGGTGATCTTGGACTCGCATCAAGTGTGGACGAGGTCGAAGCCGCCATTAAGCACATGAGGAATGGGAAAAGCTGCAGGAGTGGATAGGATCCCAACGGAGAACTTCAGCCGTCATCTCCCTCAGCTGTTCCTGAAAATCTGGGACAGAGAAGAAATTCCTGCCGACCTCAGGAATTCCGTCGCCACCATCTTCAAGAAAGGAGACAAAGTGGACGATGGGAATACCGAGGAATCTCCCTACTCTCCATCACCGGGATGATAATTGCCCAAATCCTCACTAGTCGCCTTCTCCCAGTCTCTGCAAAATCCTTGCGGAAAGCCAGTGCGTCTTCCGACCAAACCGTGGAACAGTGGACATGATTCCCTGCACGGTAACTTCAAGAGAAATGCCAGGAGCAACATTAGCTACTTTATACGGCCTTCATTGATCTGGCCAAGGCTTTTGACTCAGTCAATCAGGAAGTGCTATCGAGGACCCTGCCAAAGGCCGGCTGTCCCGAGAAGTTCATCAACATCCTCCGACCCCACCACGACAAGATGTCAGTGACAGTCCTCATTCAATGGAAATAAGACAGAAACCTTCGAGGTCAAGACTGGGGTCAGCAGGGATGTGTCATCATCCCCCCCACCCTTTTCTCCATCTTCATCGCCACCATTCTTCACCTTGTCAAGAACAAGCTTCCCAGTGGAGCGAACATCGTCAACAAGGTGGATGGAAAACCTTTCAACCTCAACCGGATGAAATCCAAGAGGAAAACAAGACTGACTTCGCTCGTGCAACTCCGGTATGTGGATGACATCGCCACCTCCATTCTCTCTGAAGAGTGCATTTGTGCTGACACCAAAATCGCCCTGTACAAAGCTGTTCTCTTCCATACAGCTCAGAGAATTGGACTGCGTACAGACGCCCTGGAGAGGTACCATCAACGCGGTCTGAGATAGATACTCCACACCAGCTGAGAGGACAGACGTACTAACATCACCATCCCTGTAGGAGCCAACAGCACCAGCTTTGGGCCATGATCATCCAAACCCAACTCCACCCAGCCATGTGCTCATGATCATAGAATTTACCGTGCAGAAGGAGGGCATTCGGCCCATCGAGTCTGCACCGGCCCTTACAAAGAGCACCCTGCTCAAGGCCACGTCTCTATCCTATCCCTCTAACCCAGTAACCCCCACTTAACCGTTTTTGGACACGAAGGGCAATTTAGCATGGACAGTCTACCTAACCCGAATCTTTGGACTGTGGGAGGAAACCGGAGCACCCGGAGGAAACCCACGCAGACACGGGGAGAATGTGCAGACTCCGCACAGACAGTGACCCAAGCCGGGAATCGAACCTGGGACCCTGGAGCTGTGAAGCAACTGGCTAACCACTGTGCTACCGTGCTGCCCCAGCACGATAGGAATGATGTTAGAGTCCCGATTGCCAAGGCAAATCTTCATTTCCCAGCTCAAGGAAGGCTTCCAAACAAGAGGAGGTCAAAGGAAGAGCTTCTAAAACACCCTGTGGGCTTTCGTCAAAAAATGCAAAATAGACACCAACGTCAGGGAGAGCCTCGCTCAGAAGAGACCCACTTGGAGGAACCTCCTGATTGGAGGGACACAATTCTTCAAGGACACTCGACTGCAAGGGAAGTCCCGGAAAAGGAGCCTGAGAAAGGAATACCAGCGATCTAGAGTCAAGGACCGATCCCGCCCCTCGGAAACACCTGACAAGTGTGCGGTCGAAGATGCGCCCCTCGGTTTGGGCTCAACAGGCACACAAGGAGCCACAGAAGCCATGACCAATAGCATGGAGTTTCCTCGGTGGACAATCATACTCGTTCGTGAGTGATCTCTGCAGAAGACTTTTATAAGGAACAAACAAAATTGTTCAAAGAAATTAACAAATGGCCCTTTCATTCATCTCTCAGGTTTGCACACAGCAGTGCTTAATACTCTTGAATTCCTGGAGACGCCAATGTAATCCTGGAGAGTTGGTAACTGACTCTCCTTCTGTGTGTCGGTGCTCCTTTCCTTTGCAGAGGATGAGATTCTCCCCAGACATAAGACCATAAGACATAGGAGCAGAATTAGGCCACTCGGCCCATCGAGTCTGCTCCGCCATTCAATCAAGGCTGATATCTTTCGCATCCCCATTCTCCTGTCTTCTCCCCATAACCTCTGATCCCCACATTGATCAAAAACCTATCTATCTCTGTCTTAAAGACTCAGTGATTTGGCCTCCACAGCCTTCTGCGGCAAAGAGTTCCACAGATTCACCACCCTCTGGCTGAAGAAATTCCTCCTCATCTCTGTTTTAAAGGATCATCCCTTTAGTCTGAGATGGTGCCCTCTGCTTCTAGTTTTTCCTACAAGTAGAACCATCCTCTCCACATCCACTCTATCCAGGCCTCGCAGTATCCTGTAAGTTTCAATAAGATTCCCCTCATCCTTCTAAACTCCAACGAGCACAGACCCAGAGTCCTCGACCGTTCCTCATACGACTAGCTCTTCCTCCCAGGGATCATGACGCTCATGGAGCTGTGCTCGATGACATCACTCTGGAATGGAACACTTTCCTTGTCTCAAGGTATGGCCATGCGATTGACCTGAGAGCAAAGCAGTGCCTCAGCCAGTGCAGCACTCCCTCTGTACTGCACTGGAGTGGTATCCTGGTGTATGTGCTCAAGCCTCGAGTGGGACCTCAACCCATAACCTTCTGAGTCAAAGGTGAGAGACAACCCCCCCCCCCCCCCCCCCAGAGAAAATAGTTGAAATATTAATGATTGGATCGTTTGGTGAGATGTGAATCAGAATTTTCACAAACCGTCATCCACCTGAAATGTTGATCTGGGGATTTGAAAGTGCAAAGGTGGATGCTGGAAGCAGTGCCCATGCCCGCTGCCACCTTGCCAGCTTGCTGGCGAAGGTGGAGAATGGCTCTTCCACTCCGAGGCCAATTAAAACACTGAGGAGACAAATTAAAGTCCTCTCCCTCCTTTCCCGATATTGTACCAGAAGCAGGAAGGGCAATTCCAGGCAATGGCACCGTGTGTCCCCTGCATTTTGAAATTGGCTGTGCTTCAATTGTTAATCATCGGCCGAGAGGCATTCTGGGATATCCAAAGTTCGCCAAGGGCACTATATGCAGGAAGTTTATTTATTTTCCCGGGAAACAAGATTTTCACTCGGTGAGGTTTCAATTCAAACGTTTCAGACAAAAATAACCGAATACAATAAATTCAAAGAGATTCTCCTGTGGTCGCTGAGTCAAAGTGTCCTTTCTTAAAACTGTGAGGTGCTGGTGTGTCTGAATTGATACAGCCCGGCTGTCATTCAGGAGGCCTGTCTCCTGCCTCGGCAGATTTTATACCCAGGCCTCTTCTCGCTGTGAGAGACAAGGGATACCATCCCCCGCATATCTTCAGGCCGTTCCTCTTCATAGCTCAAAACTACACTTGCTGCCTGAAGATTGCTTTACTGAAGCGATATGAAGCAATGGCCAGTCCTCATCTGGAGTATTGTGTTCAGCTCCAGACTTCAAACATGTTAGCAGGAAAATATAAAGGATACAAAGCAATATGTGTTAAAATTTGAGGGCAGTTTCTTTTCCCTGGGACATAGAGGATTAAAGTATGATCTAATCGATTCAGTTAATTAAAGGAGTTGAAGGCAAGTCAATGGAATTATTTCCAATCTTGTCTGGGGGAGTGGGGGGGAAGGGGGTGGGGGGGGGGGGGGGCGGGGGGGGGGGGGGGCTGTGATACGGTTAACGAGCCAGAGCGTGGGGCACAACAAATAAACTTCATGTTCCTCGGTTCCCATTTATATGGGGGCGGGACCATCCGGAAAGATTCCGAAGTGTTGTCGCGAACGGGAATTGCTGCGAGGTACCTGGTGCTGGGCCCAGCGAGGCCGGCAACGCTATTCAACATTAATTAGCCCACTTAACAAGGCCTGATGGGGTTTACAGCCCAAATTCCGGCTGGCCAGCTGATTCACCGGGACCGCGCTCGCCAGCTGATTCACCGGGACCGCGCTCGCCAGCTGATTCACTGGGACCGCGCTCGCCAGCTGATTCACTGGGACCGCGCTCGCCAGCTGATTCACCAGGACCGCGCTCGCCAGCTGATTCACCAGGACCGCACTCGCCAGCTGATTCACCAGGACTGCGCTCGCCAGCTGATTCACTGGGACCGCGCACGGCAGCTGATTCACCGGGACTGCGCATGCCAGCTGATTCACCGGGACCACGCACGGCAGCTGATTCACCAGGACTGCGCATGCCAGCTGATTCACAGGGACCACGCTCGCCATCTGATTCACCGGGACCGCGCACGGCAGCTGATTCACCGGGACTGCACATGCCAGCTGATTCACCGGGACCACGCTCGGCATCTGATTCACTGGGACCGCGCTTGCCATCTGATTCACCTGGACTGCGCTCACCAGCTGATTCACCGGGACCGCGCTCGGCAGCTGATTCACTGGGACCGCGCTTGCCATCTGATTCACCTGGACTGCGCTCACCAGCTGATTCACCGGGACCGCGCTCGGCAGCTGATTCACCGGGACCGCGCACGGCAACTGATTCACCGGGACCGCGCTCGCCAGCTGATTCACTGGGACCGCGCTCACCAGCTGATTCACCGGGACCGCACTCGGCAGCTGATTCACCGGGACCGCGCTCGGCAGCTGATTCACCGGGACCGCGCTCACCAGCTGATTCACCGGGACCGCACTCGGCAGCTGATTCACTGGGACCGCGCACACCAGCTGATTCACCGGGACCGCGCTCGCCAGCTGATTAACCGGGACCGCGCTCGGCAGCTGATTCACCGGGACCGCGCTCGGCAGCTGATTCACCGGGACCGCGTTCGCCAGCTGATTCACCGGGAACGCGCTCGCCATCTGATTCACCGGGACCGCGCTCGCCAGCTGATTCACCGGGACCGCGCTTGCCAGCTGATTCACCGGGACCGCGCTCGCCAGCTGATTAACCGGGACCGTGCTTGCCAGCTGATTCACCGGGACCGCGCTCGGCAGCTGATTCACCGGGACCGCGCTCGCCAGCTGATTCACCGGGACCTCGATCGCTTGCTGATTCTCCAGGATGGCGCTCACCAGCTGATACACCGGAACTGCGCACACCAGCTGATTCACCGGGACTGCGCACGGCAGCTGAATCACCGGGACCGCGCTCGGCAGCTGATTCACCGGGACTGCGCACGCCAGCTGATTCACCGCGACCGCTCACGGCAGCTGATTCACCGGGACCGCGCTCGCCAGCAGGTTCACCGGGACCGCGCACGCCAGCCGATTCACCGGGACCACGCTCGCCAGCTGATTTACTGGGACTGCGCTCGCCAGCTGATTCACCGGGACTGCGCACGCCATCTGATTCACCGGGGCCGCGCTCGCCATCTGATTCACCGGGACCGCGCTCGCCAGCTGATTCACCGGGACTGCGCACACCAGCTGATTCACCAGGACCGCGCACGCCAGCTGATTCACCGGGACCGCGCACGGCAGCTGATTCACCGGGACTGCGCTTGCCATCTGATTCACCGGGACCGCGCTCGCCAGCTGATTCACCGGGACTGCGCACACCAGCTGATTCACTGGGACCGCCCTCACCAGCGAATTCACCGGGACTGCGCACGCCAGCTGATTCACCGGGACCGCGCTCGCCAGCTGATTTACCTGGACGGTGCTCACCAGCTGATTCACCGGGACCGCGCTCGCCAGCTGATTTACCGGGACCGGGCTCGCCAGCTGATTCACCGGGACAGCCCTCGCCATCTGATTCACCGGGACCGCGCTCGCCAGCTGATTCACCGGGACCGCGCTTGCCAGCTGATTCACCGGGACCGCGCTCGCCAGCTGATTAACCGGGACCGTGCTTGCCAGCTGATTCACCGGGACCGCGCTCGGCAGCTGATTCACCGGGACCGCGCTCGCCAGCTGATTCACCGGGACCTCGATCGCTTGCTGATTCTCCAGGATGGCGCTCACCAGCTGATACACCGGAACTGCGCACACCAGCTGATTCACCGGGACTGCGCACGGCAGCTGATTCACCGGGACCGCGCTCGGCAGCTGATTCACCGGGACTGCGCACGCCAGCTGATTCACCGCGACCGCTCACGGCAGCTGATTCACCGGGACCGCGCTCGCCAGCCGATTCACCGGGACCACGCTCGCCAGCTGATTTACTGGGACTGCGCTCGCCAGCTGATTCACCGGGACTGCGCACGCCATCTGATTCACCGGGGCCGCGCTCGCCATCTGATTCACCGGGACCGCGCTCGCCAGCTGATTCACCGGGACTGCGCACACCAGCTGATTCACCAGGACCGCGCACGCCAGCTGATTCACCGGGACCGCGCACGGCAGCTGATTCACTGGGACTTCGCTTGCCATCTGATTCACCGGGACCGCGCTCGCCAGCTGATTCACCGGGACTGCGCACACCAGCTGATTCACTGGGACCGCCCTCACCAGCGAATTCACCGGGACTGCGCACGGCAGCTGATTCACTGGGACTGCGCTTGCCATCTGATTCACCGGGACTGCGCACGCCAGCTGATTCACCGGGACTGCGCACACCAGCTGATTCACTGGGACCGCCCTCACCAGCTGATTCACCGGGACCGCGCTCGCCAGCTGATTTACCTGGACGGTGCTCACCAGCTGATTCACCGGGACCGCGCTCGCCAGCTGATTTACCGGGACCGGGCTCGCCAGCTGATTCACCGGGACAGCCCTCGCCATCTGATTCACCGGGACCACGCTTGCCAGCTGATTCACCGGGACTGCGCACAGCAGCTAAATCACCGGGACCACGCTCGCCAGCTGATTCACCGGGACCGCGCTCGCCAGCTGATTCACCGGGACAGCCCTCGCCATCTGATTCACCGGGACCACGCTCGCCAGCTGATTCACCGGGACTGCGCACAGCAGCTAAATCACCGGGACCACGCTCGCCAGCTGATTCACCGGGACCGCGCTCGCCAGCTGATTCACCGGGACCGCGCTCGCCAGCTGATTCACCGGGACCGCGCTCGCCAGCTGATTCACCGGGACTGCGCACACCAGCTGATTCACCAGGACCGCGCACGCCAGCTGATTCACCGGGACCGCGCACGGCAGCTGATTCACCGGGACCGCGCTCGCCAGCTGATTCACCGGGACCGCGCTCGCCAGCTGATTCACCGGGACCGCGCTCGCCAGCTGATTCACCGGGACTGCGCATGCCAGCTAATTCACCGGGACCGCGCACGCCAGCTGATTCACCGGGACCGCGCTCGCCAGCTGATTTACCTGGACGGTGCTCACCAGCTGATTCACCGGGACCGCGCTCGCCAGCTGATTTACCGGGACCGCGCTCGCCAGCTGATTCACCGGGACAACCCTCGCCATCTGATTCACCGGGACCACGCTCGCCAGCTGATTCACCGGGACTGCGCACAGCAGCTAAATCACCGGGACCACGCTCGCCAGCTGATTCACCGGGACCGCGCTCGCCAGCTGATTCACTGAGACGGCGCACGGCAGCTGATTCACCGGGACCACGCTCGCCAGCTGATTCACCGGGACCGCGCTCGCCAGCTGATTCACCGGGACGGTGTTCGCCACCCCCCTGCTAACAGGTTCGAGCAGCACTTAAGCTGCACTTGGTCAGCCAACCCCAGCCAGCTCGCAACAATGGCGCCGAGGAGACCAGTCCCAAGATTCGGGGATGCTGACCTGGGGAGGCTCCTGGATGATGTGGAGGCTGGGAGAGATGTCCTGTTCCCCCGCGGGTCCCGGTGCTGCCTGGGATGAGGTGGCGGCAGCAGTCAGTTCGGGGAGTCTGACCAGGAGGACTGGTCTTCATTGCAGGAAGAAGGTCAATGACCTACACCGGGCAGCACGAGTGAATAGACTCCAATGTCCCAGCCCCCAACGTCCCACCCCGCAACCCCACAAGGGAGCATCTGCCCCACGGGATGTACAGGATTCTGTGGGAGTGTGTCAATATCTGTACAGGATTCTGTGGGAGTGTGTTAATATCTGTACAGAATTCTGTGGGTGTGTGTTAATATCTGTACAGGATTCTGTGGGGGTGTGTTAATATCTGTACAGGATTCTTTGGGTGGGTGTTAATATCTGGACAGGATTCTTTTGGAGAGTGTTAATATCTGTACAGGATTCTGTGGGAGTGTGTTAATATCTGTACAGGATTCTGTGGGAGTGTGTTAATATTTGTACAGGATTCTGTGCGAGTGTGTTAATATCTGGACAGGATTCTGTGGGAGTGTGTTAATATCTGTACAGGATTCTGTGGGAGTGTGTTAATATCAGTGCAGGATTCTTTGGGAGTGTGTTAATATCTGGACAGGATTCTCTTGGAGTGTGTTAATATCTGTACAGGATTCTGTGGGAGTGTGTTAATATCTGTACAGGATTCTTTGGGAGTGTGTTAATATCTAGACAGGATTCTTTGGGAGTGTGTTAATATCTGTACAGGATTCTGTCGCAGTGTGTTAATATCTGTACAGGATTCTGTGGGAGTGTGTTAATATCTGTACAGGATTCTGTGGGAGTGTGTTAATATCTGTACAGGATTCTGTGGGAATGTGTTAATATCTGTACAGGATTCTGTGGGAGTGTGTTAATAGCTGTACAGGATTCTTTGGGAGTGTGTTAATATCTGGACAGGATTCTTTGGGAGTGTGTCAATATCTGGACAGGATTCTTTGGGAGTGTGTTAATATCTGTAAAGGATTCTGTGGGAGTGTGTTAATATCTGTACAGGATTCTGTGGGAGTGTGTTCATATCTAGACAGGATTCTTTGGGAGTGTGTTAATATCTGTACAGGATTCTGTGGGAGTGTGTTAATATCTGTACAGGATTCTGTGGGAGTGTGTTAATATCTGTACAGGATTCTGTGGGAGTGTGTTAATATCTGTACAGGATTCTGTGGGAATGTGTTAATATCTGTACAGGTTTCTTTGGGAGTGTGTTAATATCTGTACAGGATTCTGTGGGAGTGTGTTAATATCTGTACAGGATTCTGTGGGAGTGTGTTAATATCTGTACAGGATTCTGTGGGAGTGTGTTAATATCTGTACAGGATTCTGTGGGAATGTGTTAACATCTGTACAGGATTCTTTCGAAGTGTGTTTATATCTGGACAGCATTCTTTGTGAGTGTGTTAATATCTAGACAGGATTCTTTGGGAGTGTGTTAATACCTGTACAGGATTCTGTGGGAGTGTGTTAATATCTGTACAGGATTCTGTGGGAGTGTGTTAATATCTGTACAGGATTCTTTGGGAGTGTGTTAATATCTAGACAGGATTCTTTGGGAGTGTGTTAATATCTAGACAGGATTCTTTGGGAGTGTGTTAATATCTGTACAGGATTCTGTGGGAGTGTGTTAATATCTGTACAGGATTCTGTGGGAGTGTGTTAATATCTGTACAGGATTCTGTGGGAGTGTGTTAATATCTGTACAGGTTTCTTTGGGAGTGTGTTAATATCTAGACAGGATTCTTTGGGAGTGTGTTCATATCTAGACAGGATTCTTTGGGAGTGTGTTAATATCTGTACAGGATTCTGTGGGAGTGTGTTAATATCTGTACAGGATTCTGTGAGAGTGTGTTAATATCTAGACAGGATTCTTTAGGAGTGTGTTAATATCTGGACAGGATTCTGAGGGAGTGTGTTAATATCAGTACAGGATTCTGTGGGAGTGTGTTAATATCTGTACAGGATTCTTTGGGAATGTGTTAATATCTAGACAGGATTCTTTGGGAGTGTGTTAATATCTGTACAGAATTCTGTGGGAGTGTGTTAATATCTGTACAGGATTCTGTGAGAGTGTGTTAATATCTAGACAGGATTCTTTAGGAGTGTGTTAATATCTGGACAGGATTCTGTGGGAGTGTGTTAATATCAGGACAGAATTCTGTGGGAGTGTGTTAATATCTGTACAGGATTATTTGGGAGTGTGTGAATATCTGGACAGGATTCTGTGGGAGTGTGTTAATATCTGTACAGAATTCTGTGGGAGTGTGTTAATATGTGTACAGGATTCTGTGCGTGTGTGTTAATATCTGTACAGGATTCTGTGGGAGTGTGTTAATATCTGTACAGGATTCTGTGGGAGCGTGTTAATATCTGTACAGCATTCTGTGGGAGTGTGTTAATATCTGTACAGGATTCTCTTGGAGTGTGTTAATATCTGTACAGGATTCTGTGAGAGTGTGTTAATATCTGTACAGGATTCTTTGGGAGTGTGTTAATATCTGTGCAGGATTCTGTGGGAGTGTGTTAATATCTGTACAGGATTCTGTGGGAGTGTGTTAATATCTGTACATGATTCTGTGGGAGGGTGTTAATATCTGTACAGGATTCTGTGGGAGTGTGTTAATATCTGTACTGGATTCTTTGGGAGTGTGTTAATATCTGTACAGGATTCTGTGGGAGTGTGTTAACATCTGGACAGGATTCTTTGGGAGTGTGTTAACATCTGGACAGGATTCTTTGGGAGTGTGTTAATATCTGTACAGGATTCTGTGGGAGTGTGTTAACATCTGGACAGGATTCTTTGGGAGTGTGTTTAAGGGTTGGATTCTCTGCTCCTTCGCACTGAAATCGGGGCCGCGCGGGGGCGGAGAATCCATGTTCCAGCAAGAAATCTGGTCCGGCGCGAGTTCACCGATTCCGCGGGCCACCAAAAGCGCCATACTCGGCGAGTAGTCCGCGCCACCTACCTGGGTCCATTGCCGGCAGCCCGCTCCACCGTTCTCCGCCCCTGAACGGCCGAAGTCCCGACGGTGTTGAACTAATGCGCTCCAGGCAGCCGGGATACTCGCAAGAGTCCGCAGCCGCCCTTTTCGGGGGGGGGGGGTGCTTATAGGCACCCGGGGAAATGCTTGTCTGGGATTGAGGGCTTGGCGCGCGGCCAATCGAAGGGTCTCTTTTTTGGTTCTAGCTCCGTGGTCCGAGTCCGCCATGGATCACGGCGCGGATACTGAAGACCGCCGTCGAGCGCATGCGTGGCCTCCGACCCGGAGGTGCGGGGGCCCGTATCTGCAGTAAAAACTGTGAGATTTGCTCTGGGTCCCTGCTGGCCCCCTGCAGGGCTGGGAATTCCAGTCCCTTTGATCCAAGTCTTTCTGGCGTAAAACCCCATCGTTTTGGTGCCGGCGTGGGGACATAGATCCAATAATGGAGAATCCAGTCCAATATCTCTACACAATTCTCCGGGACTATGTTAATGGCCAAATTCTTTGGTGATTAGAACTCGCTGGTCCCGCCCCCGCAGGGCACCCCCCGTGTATTTATATGTGTCCATGTGGATACAGGTATAGATGAACGAGCAGTCTCCCAGCATCCTGTCTCTGTGTTTATTGATAATTCGCTGGGTCTGGATCAGAAACTTGCTCATCGACATACTTCCCTAGTAATTGTATATTAAACAGCCTTATTTGGTCACCAATGAGCATGGAATTATGCATTAAGGCATTAATTGGACGGCAGTATTCGTTTTCAGAAGACTTAGAAGCCATTCTGATTAATTACATTACTTTCAAAGGGCTCCACTGACGGTTAGTACATGTTTCGCCAAGCACAAAGCCCTAATTAGCCTCAGTGTGTGAGGACAATCCAAAGCTACTGCAGAAAAATAATTTGAAATGAATTCTACATTTTTCCGGTGACATGGAATTCAAAGTATTAAATAGAGTCCTCCGGTCTATCCAGAGACAGAAACAACTTCATTGCCTCTATAGATGAATCATTCAAGAAATTTGCTATGCACCCTAACCTTTTAATCACCATCCTGTCACCTCTGAATGGTAAATGGGCAGTTTGAGTGACTGCTATTCACACGGAGTTTACCGCGTTCCCTGATGTCCCCAGTTACCCATCACTCCCACTTGAATATTTATCAGCCATTCTTTTGTCATCACTTGGTCAAAGTCCTGAAACTGCCTATCGCCTCGGAACCTACACTACGTGGACTGCAGTGATTCAAGACATCGGTTCACCATCACCTTCAGTTAGGGACGAGCAGGACCTCTGGTGACGGGGATACGCGGAGCAGACACATGAAAGGTGGCAGTCCGCCTAGAGACGCCAACCTAGGTACCTTTGACAAGGAAATCGGTCACTGAGTGAAGTATTTGTTCAATATGTCTGCTATTTCCCCATGACCACTGACAATCTCCACTTTCAGCTTTTCCTGGTGTTATGGGCGAGGTGCTTTCAGAACCCCCAAAATGTATCATGGAGTTCAACCAACCTCCCCATTTAATGTATTTGTTGCTTTTCCGAGCACACGGCTTGTTCTCCAGGTGTGATACAGCAATTATGGACAAATGGTTTTTAAACACAAAACAATGTTTATTCCATGAACTCAAATTAACCCTTTTAAATAAACATTTGATCTCTTAACACCTCCTTACTTCAAAGATAACCCCGAAAATATTACAACACTAAATAATCCTTCAGTTATTCCTTTCAACATCCAAGAGAGACTTAACACCTTCAAACAGAAACACATCAGGTTAAAGGCATTACTATTATGAGTTTAAATCACCAAAATGATCCAGAGATAGTCTTTCATGGCAGAGATCACAGCAGATCCAGCTCACTGCAAATACAGCCACCCCCCAAGCTCTTTTTAAACTGAAAGTAAAAACTCAGAACTAACCTCAAAATGGCCGAACTGAGCTCAGCTCCACCCACTCTCTGACATCACTGCGTTTCTTAAAGGTACATTATTTAAACATCCATTTTTTACAAGGCACTCTCACATGACACCTCCCCGAAGAAAAAAAAATAAACCAGCAACTTCAAGATGGTTTCATTTTTCACTTTTGCACCATCCACTAAGAAACGTACACCGTAAATATACCTTTTTGTATTTAAAATAAAAAACAACACACGCAAACAGGTATAATAATATAGTCCATTTTTCTTTGTTCTTCTTCCTCCAACCGAAATCCTTCTCGATTGACAGTCTCTTTGAACAAAGTCTCTGCACGATCCATCCATTCCTCTACTCCTCGGCATTTCTCTTTAGAATCAGATACTTTAGTTCAATCTGACCACAGAGTCCCTTGCAATTCTCCAATATAGGAGCATTGATGATCACAGCTTTCAGGCAGTCAAATGCCTGTTGAAAGTCCGCTGTCCATTGAAATTTTTTACGTTTCTTCAGCAATTCCATCAGTGGAGTAATCATGCCACAAAGCTTTTGCACAACTGTTCGATCAAATCCACTCATGCTAAGAAATTGCATTATTTCCCTTCATTTTGAGGGTATCGGAAAGTGATTCGGGCTTCTCCAAATTCACTTTCGGCTAGGTTCATCACCAAACCCGCCTCCTGAAGTCGTTCGAAGAACTCTATACGATGTTTTAAATGTTCTTTCCAGTCTGGAAGTTGTAAATAAAAGCAGATTGTCCCACTTTCTCAATGCAATCCTTCAAACATGGGATAGGATAAGAGTCCGTTCTTGTAACTGCATCGAAACTGGACTTTCGATAGTCCACACACAACCGTTGGGTACCGTCTGGTTTAGGTACCATCACTATGGGTGACCTCCATTGGCTGCAACCCACTTCAATTATGCCACTCTTCAGCATACTCTCAATCTCTCTGTTAACCTGTGCCAATGGAAAAGGGTTAAGTCTATATGGATGTTGTTTGACAGGAACAGCATTTCCCCCATCTACATCATGTATAGCCATTTTAGTACTTCCCAATTTATCTCTACAAACTTGCCCATGTGATATCAATAACTCTTTCAGGTCAGTTAGTTTTTCCTCTGGAAGGTAACTTAACAATTCATCCCAATTTTTAAGAACATCCTCATTTTCCAATTTAATTTGAGGTATGTCAAATTCACAGTCATCTGGATTTGGTTTGTCACTTTGAGTTAGAATCATTAAAACCTCCTTTTTCTCTCCTTCCCTTTCAAAGAACCTTTTAAGCATATTCACATGACACACTCGGTGAGTTTTCCTTCTATCTGGTGTTTTTACCACATAATTCACCTCACTTAATTTCCGTTCAATCTGATATGGTCCACAAAACCTAGCTTTTAAAGGCTCGCCTACCACTGGTAACAACACTAAAACGTTATTATCCTCACTGACAAAACTACAAACTTTGGATTTCTTGTCCGCTACCCGTTTCATCACATTTTGTGCAACTTTCAAATGTTGTCTAGCCAATTCACCTGCTCTATTTAATCATTCCCTAAAATTTGACACGTAATCCAATCGTGTAATTTCCGATTTCTCACCCACCAATTTTTCCTTAATCAATTTAAATGGTCCTCTTACCTCATGGCCAAAATTTAGTTCAAAAGGACTAACTTTGGTAGACTCATTAGGTGCATCCCTAATTGCAAACAATACGAATGGAATTCCTTTATCCCAATCCTCTGGATAATCTTGACAATACGCCCTCAACATTGTCTTTGATGTCACCTTTCTAACGCACCCTGCGATTCTGGATGGTACGCAGTTGATGTAAATTGTTTTATTCCTAAGCTATCCATAACTCCTTTGAATAACTTTGAAGTAAAATTCGATCCTTGATCCGATTGAATTTCTGTGGGTAGTCCATATCTAGTAAAGAATTTAAGTAACTCCTCCACAATCCTTTTAGCTGTAATATTACGTACTGGAATGGCCTCTGGAAACCTAGTAGACACATCCATTATAGTCAAAATATATTGATTCCCAATTTTTGTTTTAGGAAGCGGTCCTACACAATCGATTAGGACCCTTGTAAAAGGTTCCTCAGATGCTGGAATGGGTATTAAGGGCGCTGGTTTTCTCACTGTTTGAGGTTTCCCTATCACTTGACATGTGTGACATGATTGACAAAATTTAACTACCTCTTTATGTAGTCCAGGCCAATAAAAATGTTTCTGGATTTTAGCTTCAGTTTTCCTTATTCGCAAATGACCTCCCACTGGTACCTCATATGCAACTCGCAACACCTCCTTTCTATACCCTACCGGCAATACTACTGGATGAACTTCTGCTCACTTTTCATCCACCTGCATATGTACAGGTCTACATTTTCGCATCAAGACATCTCTTTTACGGTAATAACACTCTGGTATACTCTTAGATTCCTCTTCCGTATATGCTTTCTGAGATATCTGTTTTATTTCTACATCTTTCTGTTGTAACTCCGCCAATTTTCCTGAACTAAAAATATCTGCCTCATCCTCCACCTGTTCTTGTTCTTTTTCAACCATCTGATAATTGCACTTCAACTTCATTTTCACTCTTTGATTTCTCCTCTTGTCTTAACCTGTGACTTTGGGACCGGGTTACTACACAATCCGGAAAAATCCCAGGATATTCGTCCTTCAACCCTTCAGTTGTCTGATTTTCCACTAGCTTATCAACCACAGTAGGCATCACTCCCACCTGCGATCCAGCTATATCATTACCCAAGACAAACTGTATTCCTGGACAAGATAGTTTATCTATTACTCCTACTACCACTTCACCACTCTTCACTGGACTTTTCAACCTTACCTTATATAATGGAACGCTACTCCTCTCACCCTGAATTCCACATATCACCACCTTTTATGGCAACATTCTTCCCAAACTACCTAATTCCTCATCTCTTACCGTTACAGATTGACTAGCCCCTGTATCTCTTAAAATTGTGACTTCTTTACCTGCTCCTCCTGATACACATGAGTAAACTTTACCCGTACAATTAAATTCTTTAAAGACATCTGGCACCTTCTTAACAATTACCTCTTGAACAGGCTGTGCAATCGTTTACACCTCCTTCGCTTCCTTTGGGCTTTCCTTTACCACTCAAACAAATTCCACTGTCTTATCCTGTTTTACCACATCAGCCTTCTCAGTGCTTTTCTTCAACCACCAACACTGTGACTTTACATGGCCTAGTTTATTACAGTGAAAACATTTGAAACTTTTTTCTGAGCAGGGACAGGAATGGATGTTGCAGGTTCCGGGGTTTAGGTGTTTTAGTAAGCTCAGAGAAGGAGGCAAAAGAGGGGGAGGTGTGGCGCTGCTGGTCAAGAGTAGTATTACGGTGGCGGAGAGGATGCTAGATGGGGACTCATCTTCCGAGTTAGTGTGGGCTGAGGTTAGAAACATTAAAGGAGAGGTCACCCTGTTGGGAGTCTTCTATAGGCCTCCAAATAGTTCTAGGGATGTAGAGGAAAGGATGGCGAGGATGATCCTGGATAAGAGCGAAAGTGACAGGGTAGTTATTATGGGAGACTTTAACTTTCCAAATATTGACTGGAAAAGATATAGTTCGAGTACATTAGATGGGTCGTTTTTTGTACAGTGTGTGCAGGAGGGTTTCCTGACACAATATGTTGACAGGCCAACAAGAGGCGAGGCCACGTTGGATTTGGTTTTGGGTAATGAACCAGGCCAGGTGTTGGATTTGGAGGTAGGAGAGCACTTTGGGGACAGTGACCACAATTCGGTGACGTTTACGTTAATGATAGAAAGGGATAAGTATACACCGCAGGGCAAGAGTTATAGCTGGGGGAAGGGCAATTATGATGCCATTAGACGTGACTTGGGGGGCATAAGGTGGAGAAGTAGGCTGCAAGTGTTGGGCACACTGGATAAGTGGAGCTTGTTCAAGGATCAGCTACTGCGTGTTCTTGATAAGTATGTACCGGTCAGGCAAGGAGGAAGGCGTCGAGCGAGGGAACCGTGGTTTACCAAAGAATTGGAATCTCTTGTTAAGAGGAAGAAGGAGGCCTATGTGAAGATGAGGTGTGAAGTTTCAGTTGGGGCGATGGATAGTTACAAGGTAGCGAGGAAGGATCTAAAGAGAGAGCTAAGACGAGCAAGGAGGGGACATGAGAAGTATTTGGCAGGTAGGATCAAGGAAAACCCAAAAGCTTTCTATAGGTATGTCAGGAATAAGCGAATGACTAGGGAAAGAGTAGAACCAGTCAAGGACAGGGATGGGAAGTTGTGTGTGGAGTCTGAAGAGATAGGCGAGATATTAAATGAATATTTTTCTTCAGTATTTACTCAGGAAAAAGATAATGTTGTGGAGGAGAATGCTGAGACCCAGGCTATTAGAATAGATGGCATTGAGGTACGTAGGGAAGAGGTGTTGGCAATTCTGGACAGGCTGAAAATAGATAAGTCCCCGGGTCCTGATGGGATTTATCCTAGGATTCTCTGGGAGGCCAGGGAAGATATTGCTGGACCTTTGGCTTTGATTTTTATGTCATCATTGGCTACAGGAATAGTGCCAGAGGACTGGAGGATAGCAAATGTGGTCCCTTTGTTCAAAAAGGGGAGCAGAGACAACCCCGGCAACTATAGACGAGTGAGCCTCACGTCTGTAGTGGGTAAAGTCTTGGAGGGGATTATAAGAGACAAGATTTATAATCATCTAGATAGGAATAATATGATCAGGGATAGTCAGCATGGCTTTGTGAAGGGTAGGCCATGCCTCACAAACCTTATCGCGTTCTTTGAGAAGGTGACTGAACAGGTAGACGAGGGTAGAGCAGTTGATGTGGTGTATATGGATTTCAGCAAAGCGTTTGATAAGGTTCCCCACGGTAGGCTATTGCAGAAAATACGGAGGCTGGGGATTGAGGGTGATTTAGAGATGTGGATCAGAAATTGGCTAGCTGAAAGAAGACAGAGGGTGGTGGTTGATGGGAAATGTTCAGAATGGAGTTCAGTTACAAGTGGAGTACCACAAGGATCTGTTCTGGGGCCGTTGCTGTTTGTCATTTTTATCAATGACCTAGAGGAAAGCGCAGAAGGGTGGGTGAGTAAATTTGCAGACGATACTAAAGTCGGTGGTGTTGTCGATAGTGTGGAAGGATGTAGCAGGTTACAAAGGGATATAGATAAGCTGCAGAGCTGGGCTGAGAGGTGGCAAATGGAGTTTAATGTAGAGAAGTGTGAGGTGATTCACTTTGGAAGGAATAACAGGAATGCGGAATATTTGGCTAATGGAAAAGTTCTTGGAAGTGTGGATGAGCAGAGGGATCTAGGTGTCCATGTACATAGATCCCTGAAAGTTGCCACCCAGGTTGATAGGGTTGTGAAGAAGGCCTATGGAGTGTTGGCCTTTATTGGTAGAGGGATTGAGTTCCGGAGTCGAGAGGTCATGTTGCAGCTGTACAGAACTCTGGTACAGCCGCATTTGGAGTATTGCGTACAGTTCTGGTCACCGCATTATAGGAAGGACGTGGAGGCTTTGGAGCGGGTGCAGAGGAGATTTACCAGGATGTTGCCTGGTATGGAGGGAAAATCTTATGAGGAAAGGCTGATGGACTTGAGGTTGTTTTCGTTGGAGAGAAGAAGGTTAAGAGGAGACTTAATAGAGGCATACGAAATGATCAGGGGGTTAGATAGGGTGGACAGTGAGAGCCTTCTCCCGCGGATGGAAATGGCTGGCACGAGGGGACATAGCTTTAAACTGAGGGGTAAAAGATATAGGACAGAGGTCAGAGGTAGGTTCTTTACGCAAACAGTAGTGAGGCCGTGGAATGCCCTACCTGCTACAGTAGTGAACTCGCCAACATTGAGGGCATTTAAAAGTTTATTGGATAAACATATGGATGATAATGGCATAGTGTAGGTTAGATGGCTTTTGTTTCGGTGCAACATCGTGGGCCGAAGGGCCTGTACTGCGCTGTATCATTCTATGTTCTATGTTCTATGTTCAATGTTTTCATCTCTTTTCCACCCTCCTGGATTTCTTTTTTAATCTGAGGTACATTCTCTTTATTGTCTCCCATCAGATCACCTTTACCTTTACCACTTGAGTATTTCTCATGTCCCCAGTTTCAATCCCTCACCAGCGGAAACTGGGGCGTCATTCTCCGACCCCCCAGCGGGTCGGAGAATGGCCGTTGGCCGCCGTGAATCCCGCCCCCGCCAGTTGCCGAAGTCTCCGGTACCGGATATTCGGCGGGGGCGGGAATCGGGCTGCGCCAGTTGGCGGGCCCCCCCGCTGGATTCTCCGGCCCAGATGGGCCGAAGTCCCGCCGATAAATTGCCTGTCCCGCCGGCGTAAATTAGAGTACCTACATACCGGCGGGACAAGGCGGCTTGGGCGGGCTCCGGGGTCCTGGGGGGGGGCCAGGTGATCTGACCCCGGGGGGTGCCCCCACGGTGGCCTGGCCCGCGATCGGGGCCCACCGATCCGTGGGCGGGCCTGTGCCGTGGGGGCACTCTTTCCCTTCCGCCTCCGCAAAGGTCTCCACCATGGCGGAGGCGGAAGAGGCTCCCTCCACTGCGCATGCGTGGGAAACTGTCAGCGGCCGCTGACGCTCCCGCGCATGCGCCGCCCGGGGATGTCATTTCCGCACCAGCTGGCGGGGCAACAAAGGCCGTTTCCGCCAGCTGGCGGGGCGGAAATTCGTCCGGCGCCGACCTAGCCCCTCAATGTTGGGGCTCGGCCCCCAAAGATGCGGGGCATTCCGCACCTTTGGGGCGGCGCGATGCCTGTCTGATTGGCGCCATTTTGGGCGCCAGTCGACGGACATCGTGCCGTTTGGGGAGAATTTCGCCCCAGAAGTCAGAAACCAATCTTTGATTTATGAACTCATTCATAAATCTTCACTCCCGCAGTACTACACTCCCTCAGTACTTCACTTCCGCAGTATTGTATCGGAAGTGCCAGCCTGGAATATCTGCTCAGATATTCGGAGTGGATTTGAAGCTCTCTGTCTCCCAGTTGAGGGGCTGTTTTCTCCGCAGGCCCCGCGCCACAATCCCATTCGGCGTGGGGGCGGAGAATCCATGTTCCCGACCGAATCGGGTCCCACGCCGCTCCGGCCATTCTCCCGGCCTCCGGAGATTCGCTTTTCCGTGAAGTACGCTGCGCGGCTGGGGGGGCCATTGCCAGAGGCTCTCCCAGGGATAATCCGATCCCGGCTGGCCGAGTTCCCGACGGTGTGGAAATAATCTGGTGTGGCCGGTCGGGACTCTCGCGCGGCCACTGCAGACTCAGTCCACGGCTGCCCTGGTGGGGTCGGGGGGAATTAAGCACCAGGGGTGGGGATCTTCTGGGCGGCGGGGGCAGCGATCGGGCCGCTCCGTTGCAGCGGCGCGCGGCCGATTGGGGGGAGGGGGCCTTGTTTCTTGGTCTTGGTCCACGGTACGATGCCGCCATGGCGCTCGAAGCGGCCGCTTGCGGCCACCGCCGTTCGCATGCGTGGACTCCAAAGCAGACGTGCGGCGGCCCGTATCCGCAGCCAAAGCTGCGGGAAGCTCCCCGGGTCCCTGCCAGCCTTCTGCAGTTGAAAAGCTGTTGATTTTTTGCAGGAAACGGGAGTGAACCACCAACGTTTTTACGCCGTCATGGGGACATTGCCCAAGGTTTCCAGCCATGAATTGTACGGAATATCAAAGGAAGCCAGGGGAAAAACGCACCTGACTGGACCAGGACTCAAAGGGTTAAGTGTGTTAAACAAATGTTTATTTTTGCACACAACCCCTGAAATATAGGGATTCTAGTGGCTGTGGTGGCCACATAATCTCCCACAATTGTCCTTTTAGTCACATCAGAGTGTAAATACGATATCAAACCGGCATGGCAAAGCTTTGCTCCTTAGTAAACAAGGCATTGGGTTTCAGCCACATCACAGTTCTGTTTCATATTCAGAGATACCAACAGCTGTGTGTGGTTTAATTGAGGACCTTTCAAAGTTACAGCGTGTCCTGTACTTTTCGTGGGTGTGTTTGCGACACGTCTTCAGAGGAAGAGCAATAGGCAGCCAATGGACAGAGCTGGTTAGGTGAACTTGACTTCTTGGAAAGTGTCCGCAGTTGTCGCTTGTGAACGCACAACATTTGGTCAGGCACACCAATGGCGAAGCTTGATAGCCTGCCTGGGTGGGCTGGCGAGGGGGGCATATTGGACAGGCTGCCCTGGGTGGGCTGGCGAAGCGGGCACATTGGACAGGCTGCCCTGGGTGGGCTGGCGAGAGAGGGCACATTGGACAGGCTGCCCTGGGTGGGCTGGCGAGAGAGGGCATATTGGACAGGCTGCCCTGGGTGGGCTGGCGAAGCGGGCACATTGGACAGGCTGCCCTGGGTGGGCTGGCGAAGCGGGCACATTGGACAGGCTGCCCTGGGTGGGCTGGCGAAGCGGGCACATTGGACAGGCTGCCCTGGGTGGGCTGGCGAAGCGGGCACATTGGACAGGCTGCCCTGGGTGGGCTGGCGAAGCGGGCACATTGGACAGGCTGCCCTGGGTGGGCTGGTGAGAGAGGGCACATTGGACAGCCTGCCCTGGGTGGGCTGGTGAGAGAGGGCACATTGGACAGGCTGCCCTGGGTGGGCTGGTGAGAGAGGGCACATTGGACAGGCTGCTCTGGGTGGGCTGGCGAGAGAGGGCACATTGGACAGCCTGCCCTGGGTGGGCTGGCGAGGGGGGCATATTGGACAGGCTGCCCTGGGTGGGCTGGCGAAGCGGGCACATTGGACAGGCTGCCCTGGGTGGGCTGGCGAGGGGGGCATATTGGACAGGCTGCCCTGGGTGGGCTGGCGAGAGAGGGCACATTGGACAGGCTGCCCTGGGTGGGCTGGCGAGAGAGGGCACATTGGACAGGCTGCCCTGGGTGGGCTGGCGAAGCGGGCACATTGGACAGGCTGCCCTGGGTGGGCTGGCGAGAGAGGGCACATTGGACAGGCTGCCCTGGGTGGGCTGGCGAGAGAGGGCACAATGGACAGGCTGCCCTGGGTGGGCTGGCGAGAGAGGGCACATTGGACAGCCTGCCCTGGGTGGGCTGGCAAAGCGGGCACATTGGACAGGCTGCCCTGGGTGGGCTGGCGAAGCGGGCACATTGGACAGCCTGCCCTGGGTGGGCTGGCGAGAGAGGGCACATTGGACAGCCTGCCCGAGGTGGGCTTGCGAGGTAGGGCACGTTGGACAGGATGCCCTGGGTGGGCTGTCGAGAGAGGGCACATTGGACAGGCTGCCCTGGGTGGGCTGGCGAGAGAGGGCACATTTTACAGGCTGCCCTGGGTGGGCTGGCGAAGCGGGCACATTGGACAGGCTGCCCTGGGTGGGCTGGCGAGAGAGGGCACATTGGACAGGCTGCCCTGGGTGGGCTGGCGAGAGAGGGCACATTGGACAGCCTGCCCTGGGTGGGCTGGCGAAGCGGGCACATTGGACAGGCTGCCCTGGGTGGGCTGGCGAAGCGGGCACATTGGACAGCCTGCCCTGGGTGGGCTGGCGAGAGAGGGCACATTGGACAGCCTGCCCGAGGTGGGCTGGCGAGGTAGGGCACGTTGGACAGGATGCCCTGGGTGGGCTGTCGAGAGAGGGCATATTGGACAGGATGCCCTGGGTGGGCTGGCGAGGTAGGGCACATTGGACAGGCTGCCCTGGGTGGGCTTGCGAGAGAGGGCACATTGGACAGGCTGCCCTAGGTGGGCTGGCGAAGTGGGCACATTGGACAGGCTGCCCTGGGTGGGCTGGCGAGAGAGGGCACATTGGACAGGCTGCCCTGGGTGGGCTGGCAGTACTACACTGGCTCAGTACTACACTCCCTCAGTACTACACTCCCGCAGTACTACATTCCCTCAGTACTTCACTCCCTCAGTACTACACTCCCTCAGTACTACACTCCCGCAGTACTACATTCCCTCAGTACTTCAGTCCCTCAGTACTACACTCCCTCAGTACTACACTCCCGCAGTACTACACTCCCTCAGTACTTCACTCGCTCAGTACTACACTCCCTCAGTACTTCTCTCCCGCAGTACTACACCCCCTCAGTATCAGCAGGCCATGGCCCAGTCTCAGCAGGCCATGGCCCAGTCGCAGCAGGCCAGGGCCCAGTCTCAGCAGGCCATCGCTGAGGGCATCGGCGCCATTGCCCATGTGCTAGCCGGCGTCGCCCAGACACAGACGGTGATGGCCAACTCCCTGAGCTCCATGGCTGCAAACCTGCAGGTCCTTGTCGATACCAGCAGGGGCCTCCAGGACTGGCAGCGCCAGATGTCGGGGGGGCGTCGGATGGCCAGTCCATTCGCATCCCCCACCCATGTAGAGGCCGGGGGCCATCGGGCACCCCGAGGGAGGAGGAGGTGCTGTGGTCCGTCCCGGATCCCCCTGTAGGGGAGGTCCCGGAACACCACGACACCTCGGACTCCCCCCCTTCCGTCCCAGGTGCATCGGGTGGGCAACGGGCGGGACAGGCTGGCAGCTCGCCATCCCAGTCGCCCGGGCCGCAGCCTAGCCCATCTAGGCCAGGATGCCCCAGGAAACGGCCTTCAAAGGGATCCCGTGTCAGAGGGCAGGAATCACAGGAGTCCACCTCCAGTTCTGCTCTACCGTCTGGGGAACCATGTAGACGTAGTCATAGGGTCTGTAAGGCCAAACAATTAGACACTGAGTAAGTTGGCACGGGTGCAGGGCACAGATGAGTTTTAGGGGCTAGGGCACGTGCATGAACTCCTTTGCTTATTAAAGTCAATGTTACACCTACAGAAACTGCCTTTATGCTCTGTCCACAGCGTGCGGGGGTGTCATGTACGTTGAGCGCAAGTGTGTGTGTGAGGGGTGGTCTTACCTCAGCCCCAGGTGAGTCTGCCCCCTTCCCCCTGGGCCGCCATCAACATCCCCCGGGCAGAGGACGGGACCGTGCGCTGCAGTGTCACAGCCGCATGCAGGGATGGTCCGGGTGGATGGTGGTACTGTGGCCATGGGTCAGACATAGTCCAACGATGTGGAGCCAGGAGCTCATCGCAGAGCGGGTTGTCATCATCCTCCACGGCCTGCAATAGACACGCGTCCACCCGCAACTGTGTGAGCCCGGCCGTTGTGCCGCAGGTGGATCGGCAATGGGGGGGGGGGGGGGGGGGGGTGGTGTGCATGCGGGTGGGGTGGGTGGGGTTGGGGAGGGGGGTGAGGGTGCTGGGTGGGTGGATGGGTGGGGGGTGGGGGTGGTCGGCTGTTGCCATGGTGTGCGGTCTGTGGCCATACTACCCGATTCCCACGCCCATCTAGTCAGTGAAGCGGGCGGCTATCAGTCTGTCCCGTACCCGCTGGGCCAGCCGGTAACGGTGGACAGCCACCCCCCTGTGTCTAGCCCGTCTGCCCTGACCATTGCCCCCATCCCCCTCATCTGGGGAGGACTGCGCCTCTTCCTGCTGCTCCTCCACTCCGCCCTCCTCTGCCTGCGGCACATCGCCCCTCTGCTGGGCTATGTTGTGCAGGACGCAGCACACCACAATGATGCGGCCGACCCTATCTGACCGATACTGGAGGGCGCCCCCAGAGAGGTCCAGGCACCTGAAACGCATCTTCAGCACGCCAAAGCACCTCTCTGTCACTCCCCTTGTCGCTACATGGGCATCATTGTAGCGGTTCTCCGCCTCATTGCGTGGCCTCCGTATAGGCGTCATCAGCTACCATCGCAATGGGTAGCCCCTGTCGCCCAGCAACCAGCCCCTCAGCCGGGGATGGCGTCCCTCGTACATGCCGGTGATGTATGACCGCGACAACACGTATGAGTCGTGTACACTGCCCGGGTAACGGGCACAGACGTGCAGGATCATCATGCGGTGGTCGCAGACCACCTGTATGTTCATCGAATAGGTCCCCTTCCTATTGGTGAACACGGCCCTGTTATCTGCAGGTGGCCGCACGGCGACGTGCATCCCATCAATCGCGCCCTGGACCATGGGGAACCCGGCCACAGCAGAGAAGCCCACGGCCCGGGCATCTTGGCTGGCCCGATCCACAGGGAAGCGGATGTAGCGGTGCGCCATGGCATATAGGGCATCTGTCAGTGCCTGGATGCACCGGTGCACCGGTGTCTGCGATATGCCGGACAGGTCCCCACTCGGTGCCTGGAATGACCCCGTTGCATAAAAGTTCAGGGCCACCGTAACCTTGACGGACACGGGGAGAGGGTGTCCCCCGCCTGTGCCACGCAGTGACAGGTGTGCCAGCATGTGGCAGATGTGTGCCACGGTTGTGGTGTTGGGTGTTCTGACACACAGATGAGCCAACACGGTTGTATATGGTACAACGCTATTTTATTTAAACTTACTATGTACAGTTTTGTCTTTGCACTCTGCACGTGGGGGTTCCCTGCTTGTGATGTTGTAACAGCTCTTCCCTGTTTCTTTGTCCCCAGACCTACTGACCACCAGGTGTCGTGCTCGTGCTTTTTATGTGGTTGGTGTTCTTGTCTGTGATTGGTTGTGGTGTTGTGTGCTCTGATTTGCCTGTTGGTGTGTCCATCAGGATGTGTGTGTTTGAATATCATGACATCCCCCCTTTTTACAAAGATATGTGCCTACGTGGTAATAAATATGATCGTGTCGTGAGTGCATCTAAGAGTGTGTGTGTGTCGTGTGCAGCATGTGCATATGACGGAACTATGTACATGGGGCGATGTCGAGTGCGTCACATGAATCCAGTTGTACCATAACATAACAGAAATGCGAACGAGAGAAGAAGAAAAAAAAACTTGAACAGTTGTCCAGTCAGACGACATCTGGAACGATAAACAACAACAGGTTATCATGTAAAATTGTGCAACTTGTTAAACATATGAACGGTATTATAAGTCCAGTCTAATGGGCTTGCGACGAGTTCGGGTTGATCGCCTCAAGGGTGGATCAAGAACCACCGGCTGCTGTGCAGGCATGGCCATGGGTGGCGATGGAAAGGGCGTGATGTGCGGCAGCTCCACAAAGTCATCCTCGGAAGCCTGTTGAGGATCTGGCGTGTGCGTACTGTGTGGCTGTGAGCGTGGAAGTCGGCGAAGGGCGCGCCGATTGCGGCGACGCACTGAACCATCCGGCATGCGAACCAGGAACGAGCGGGGAGCCACTTGTCGGAGGACTTCGGCCGGTGCTGACCAGCCACCATACGGTTGATGGACGCGTACTTTGTCTCCGGAGGACAGGGGGGGCAGGTCCGTCGCTCGTGTGTCGTACCGACTTTTCTGGCGATCACGCTGCATTTGCATGTTCCGAAGAACCGCCTCATGGTCTGTTGTTGGTGCCAGGATGGAAGGTACCGTCGTCCTGAGGGAGCGACCCATTAGTAGCTGCGCTGGCGAGAGACCCGTGGATAGCGGGGCCGATCGATAGGCCAGCAAGGCAAGGTTAAAGTCCGATCCGGCAGCAGCCGCCTTGCACAGGAGCCGCTTGGCGATGTGGACACCCTTTTCAGCCTTCCCGTTCGATTGTGGATGTAGAGGGCTGGATGTCACATGAGTGAAACCATATGCTGCGGCAAAGGACGACCATTCACGGCTGGCGAAGCAGGGTCCATTGTCTGACATGACAGTCCTTGGAATGCCATAGCGAGCAAATGTTTCCTTGCAGGCCCCAATGACTGCGGACGACGTCAGATCATGGAGAGCCTTGACTTCCGGGTAGTTTGAGAAGTAGTCTATAATAACGATGTAATCTCTGCCGAGCGCGTGAAATAGGTCAACACCCACCTTCGCCCAGGGGGACGTCACCATCTCGTGTGGTAGAAGTGTTTCCGGAGGTTGCGCCGGCTGAAACCTCTGACAGGTTGTGCAGTTGAGCACCATGTTGGCTATGTCTTCATTAATACCCGGCCAATATACCGCCACCCGGGCCCTTCGTCTGCATTTTTCGACGCCCAAGTGGCCTTCGTGTAGTTGATGAAGAATCATCTGGCGCACGCTGTGCGGAATAACGATCCTGTCTGATTTCATAAGGACCCCGTCTATGTTGGTAAGATCATCTCACACATTATAAAACTGGGGGCACTGCCCTTTGAGCCACCCTTCCGTCATGTGGCGCATCACTCGCTGCAGAAGGGGGTCAGTCGCCGTCTCTGCGCGTATGTGGGCCAGACTAGGATCATCAGCTGGCAGATTTGCTGCTGTCAGAGTTACGTGTGCCTCAATTTGACGCACGAACCCCTCCGCATCTGGTGGTGTGCTCACTGCTCGGGAAAGAGTGTCCGCCACGATGAGATCCTTCCCCGGAGTGTAGATCAGTTCGAAATCGTACCTCCTGAGTTTAAGTAAGATGCGCTGGAGGCGAGGAGTCATGTCGTTCAGGTCTTTGTTAATGATGTTGACCAGGGGGCGGTGGTCAGTTTCGACCGTAAATCGTGGCAGGCCATACACATAGTCGTGGAACTTGTCCAGTCCAGTTAACAAGCCCAGGCATTCTTTTTCGATTTGCGCGTAGCGCTGTTCAGTAGGGGTCATGGCTCGTGAGGCATATGCAACCGGGGCCCATGACGACGTGCTGTCTTTTTGCAGGAGTACCGCTCCAATACCAGATTGGCTGGCGTCTGTTGAGATCTTTGTAGGGCGAGTCGTGTCAAAGAAGGCCAGCACTGGTGCCGTGACCAGTTTGTGCTTGAGCTCCTCCCATTCCCGCTGATGCGATTGGTGCCAGTTGAATTCTGTCGATTTTTTTACGAGATGGCGCATATTTGTTGTATGAGAAGCCAGGTTGGGAATGAACTTCCCAAGGAAGTTGACCATGCCCAGGAATCTTAGGACAGCCTTCTTGTCAGCCGGTCGTGGCATGGCTGTGATGGCGCTAACCTTGTCTGCATCGGGACGGACCCCTGACCTTGAGATGTGGTCCCCGAGGAATTTCAGCTCCGTCTGGCCGAAGGCACACTTCGCACGGTTGAGACGCAGGCCATTTTGTCGTATGCGGGTGAAGACACGTCGTAGACGATGCATGTGTTCCTGCAGAGTGGTGGACCAAATGATGATATCGTCCACATATACACGTACCCCTTCGATGCCTTCCATCATCTGCTCCATAATGCGGTGGAAAACTTCAGATGCTGAAATGATGCCGAATGGCATCCGGTTGTAGCAGAATCTGCCAAAAGGGGTGTTGAATGTGCATAGTCTTCGGCTGGCCGGGTCCAGTTGGATCTGCCAAAATCCTTTGGACGCATCCAATTTGGTGAATATTTTGGCTCGCGCCATCTCGCTGGTGAGGTCCTCTCGTTTCGGGATGGGATAGTGTTCCCGCATGATGTTGTTATTCAGATCTTTAGGATCTATACATATACGGAGCTCGCCAGAGGGCTTCTTTACACAGACCATGGAGCTGACCCATGGCGTGGGCTCCGTGACCCTGGATAGGACCCCTTGGTCCTGAAGAACCTGCAGTTGTACCTTGAGGCGGTCTTTGAGTGGCGCAGGAACCCTGCGAGGTGCGTGAACGAGAGGGATGGCGTCCGGTCTGAGTCGAATCTTGTACGTGTATGGCAATGTCCCCATGCCTTCAAAAACCTCCTGGTTGTGAGCAAGGAGGGAATGGAGATTTGCGTGGAACTCAGCATCCGGGAAGTCGGATATCTCATCTGGAGAGAGAGACATAATGCGCTGTACCAGGTGAAGGACCTTACACGCCTGTGCGCCCAGTAACGAGTCCTTTGATGAGCCGACAACTTCGAAGGGGAGTGTGGCCGTGTGCATCTTGTGAGTCACCTGTAGCTGGCAAGATCCTATGGACGGGATGACGTTCCCGTTATAGTCAACCATCTTGAGCCGGGATGGCGTGATGGGTGGTTTGACCTTCATGGCCTGGACTGCAGAATATGCAATCAGGTTGGCGGATGCGCCGGTGTCCAGATGGAAGGCGACGCGCGATCGGTTGACCGTCAGGGTGGCACACCACTCATCGGCTGGATTGATGGCATTGACCTTGTTGACATCGATGACGGAAACGCGGAAGGCATCCTGGTCATCTGCATCACTTAACTGGAAGTCTTGATGCGTGGGCTGGACGGTCCTGACTTGTCTGCGAGATTGTCGAGGATGCGCCGGATCCATGGGTTGAGCCGAACGACAGTGGGCTGCGTAGTGGCCCATCTTGCCACATCTGAGGCACTGTCGGTTTTTTGCAGGACATTGCCCTTTTAAATGTAGAGCTCCACAATTGCCGCACGTCATGACGTCACGGCGTTCGTTGCGCCACTGCGCATGCGCAGTGCGATCTTGCGGTGGGCGCGCCTGCGCAGTGCGTCCCTCGTTGTGGCCGTTATTTTTGGCGCGCACCTGCGCAGGAGACCGCGAAAAGCGCGGGAAGCGGCCGCTGTCGTCCGGGCCGTGGGTCGGGAAGTAATCGACGGCCTGGATGCGTTCGACGTCGTGGGTGGCCTGGCTTGCCGATTCGACGGCTGGGGACCCCCTCCGTGCCAACTCGGACGCCTGAAATCGGGCAAAACGGCAGGTAGCATTTTCGTGGAGGATACAGGCTTCCACAGCAGACGCTAAGGTGAGGCTTTTTATTTTAAGAAGCTGCTGGCGTAGGCCACTAGAGGCAACGCCAAAAACAATCTGGTCCCTGATCATGGACTCTGTGATGGTGCCGTAACCGCAGGACTGCGCTAGAATCCGGAGGTGCGTCAAGAAGGGTTGAAAAAGCTCCTCCTTACCTTGCAGGCGTTGCTGAAAGAGGTATCTTTCAAAACTTTCATTTACTTCAACTTGAAAGTGCTGGTCCAGCTTGAGGATGACCGTGTCATATTTGGACTGGTTTTCGCCCTCTTCGAACACCAGTGAGTTGAAGACGTCGGTGGCGTGCTGACCTGCGTAGAAGAGGAGCATTGCAATCTTCGTTTCATCCGAGGCACTCTGTTTTTCGGTGGCACGGATGTACAGGTCAAATCGCTGCCTGAAGAGCTTCCAATTGGTACCTAGGTTCCCCGCGACCTGCAACGGCTGCGGTCCGTCGGTGTGGTCCATGTCCAGAATGGCAGGTTAGTAGGCAGGTATCGATTCACTCCTGTACCATGTGGTGTTGGGTGTTCTGACACACAGATGAGCCAACACGGTTGTATATGGTACAACGCTATTTTATTTAAACTTACTATGTACAGTTTTGTCTTTGCACTCTGCACGTGGGGGTTCCCTGCTTGTGATGTTGTAACAGCTCTTCTCTGTTTCTTTATCCCCAGACCTACTGACTACCAGGTGTCGTGCTCGTGCTTTTTATGTGGTTGGTGTTCTTGTCTGTGATTGGTTGTGGTGTTGTGTGCTCTGATTTGCCTGTTGGTGTGTCCATCATGATGTGTGTGTTTGAATATCATGACAACGGTTTCCCGGCTCATCCGGAGTCTCCTCCTGCATTCCCGGTCCGTGAGGTCCTGGTATGACTGCCGGGGCCGGTACACACGGGGCGCCCTCGGGTGCCTCCGTTGCCGTGGGGCCGCGACGTCCTCCTCCCCCTCCTCGTCCTGTCGGTCAGGTGTCCCTCCAGCCCGGGCGGCTGCCGCCTGCCCCTCTGCGGCAGCCTGCGCCGCCTCTCTGGCACGCTCCTCCTCCTCATCCAGGGCAACATGGACATTAGCGGCTGCCGCCACGGTGGCCAACATCGCTGGCTGATCGGAAAACATGACGGCCTGGTTTGGGGGGAGGGGAACGACGACATGTCATCATTGCCCATACCCCCTCCTCCCCCCAGCCAGGTGGCCTGGACCGCATGGGTCCAACTGTTCGAGGCTGGCACCTGGCCAGGTGGACCAACTCACTTGCCCTCGCACCCCCCCCCTCCCCGGCACGGACCCCCCCTTCCTCCCTCCCCGGCACGGACACCCCATCCTCCTCCCCGGCACGGACCCCCCCACCCTCCTCCCCGGCACGGACCCCCCCCTCCTCCTCCCCGGCACGGATCCCGTCCCCCCATCCCCCTCCCTGGCACGGAACCCCCATCCCCCTCCCCGGCATGGACCCCCCATCCTCCTCCCCGGCACAGACCCCCAATCCACCTCCCCGGCACGGACCCCCCCATCCTCCTCCCCGGCACGGACCCCCCCATCCTCCCTCCCCGGCACGGACCCCCCCATCCTCCTCCCCGGCCCGGCCCCCCCATCCTCCCTCCCCGGCCCTCCCCGGCACGGACCCCCCCATCCTCCCTCCCCGGCACGCAACCCCCCACCCGGCACTCCCTGGGAGCCCAGCCCACTCTAACCACCACCCTCCCCCCCCCCCCCCCCCCCGCCGCGCACACACACACAAAACCCTACACACACCTCTCCCCCACACATTCAGGCTGCGGCCACGCCATCGCCTCTCCAGCGGCCAACCCCCCAGGCCGTCACCCACCTCCACGCTGGTCGGCGTGAACCTTGAGCACTGGTTGACGCCGATTGAAAGGAGGTTTGATTTACGCCGACGTGACCGGTCATCACGTCGACGGGACTTCGGCCCATCCGGACGGGAGAATATCGGCAGGCCCAAAATTGATTGCCTTGCGCACACCCGTGCCATTCTCCGAGGTCTGCGGCGCCATTGACGCCCCGCCGACTTTTCTCCCTTCGGAGACTTCGGTGAGCGGTGGGGGCGTAATTCACGGCGGCCAACGGCCATTCTCCGACCCGCTGGGGGGTCGGAGAATGACGCCCAATAGGACTGCACTCAAGAAACCGATACAGCCACAGACTGATTGGCGCCACTCCCTTTACTCAGAGAGCCCAACTGCCAAGGTCAATGACCGTTAAGGACCAGTCCAGCCACCAAGGCACCCGCCCCTTCATTGGCCGAAATCGAAGGCAGTGATCGGAGCCCTGTCGAACTATTGGGTCCAAGATTAAGGACCGCCCCAAAGAGCGTGAAATCCCAGCGGGATAAAAGGGGACACAGCCATGTGTTCTGCCTCTTTTGGACCCGGCCTGTGCCAGCCTCCTTTGAATCCGGCCTGTGCCAACCCAACTGCAGCATAACGACCAGACAGCCAAGTTCAAGACCAACGATCGCTACCTGATGGGTGAGCCCAGCAGAGACAGAGCCACTTCTTCAAACCAGCCACTTGAGATCAAGATAAAGGCCTTATCCACTTGCACAGTGCCGGTTGCCTGAAGTTAAGTGTAGGTTATTGTAGCTGATAGGTGTAGTTTAACTCGTAGTGTATTGTGATTGCATGTTGCAGTGACCCTTGTGTGTAAATAAACCATCTTTGAACTTCAACTGACTGACTGGTTGTGTGGTTATTTGACCGATATACGGGAAGCCTTGTGGTTCAGTAAGAGAAACAGAAACACCCACAATATTGGTGACGCTGTTGGGACATAACATCATAGCATAAAAAGAGCCTCAGTATCATATTGGCGACTCTAAAGAGCAACATTATTGGTGATGCTTGTGGGATAGTATTCCATTAAATTGGCAACACTCGGGAGGGGTGTGAGGCTGGAGGAGGTTACAGAGATAGGGAGAGGTGTGGGGCTGGATGAGGAAAAGAACTATAGGGAGGATGAGCAAACTGACCACTGCACCATGGTACAGGAGGCCATTCAAGTGGGGGGTAGCAAAAAGAAAACTGATAGTGGTAGGGGATTCTATAATTAGAGGAACTGATAGCATGGATGGACTGGGAGTCCCGCATGGTATGTTGCCTGCCTGGTGCCAGGGTGAGGGACATCTCTAACCTGTTTGAAAGGATATTAGAGAGGGAGGGGGAGGATCCAGTTGTTGTGGTCCACATTGGGACAAACAACATAGGCAAGATTAGGAAAGAGGACCTGTTTGTGAAATATCAGGAACTAGGAATGAAACTAAAGAACAGGGGCGTCATTCTCCGACCTCCCCGCCGGGTTGGAGAATCGCTGGGGGCTGCCATGAATCCCGCCCCCGCCGGTTGCCGAAGTTTCCGGTACCGGATATTCGGCGGGGGGCGGGAATCGGGCCCCGCCAGTTGGCAGGCACCCCCCCCGCTGGATTCTCCGGCCCGAATGGGCCGAAGTCCCGCCGATAAATTGCCTGTCCCGCCGGCGTGGATTAAACCACCTTTTGAAAGGTGGTACAAGGCGGCGTGGGTGGGCTCCGGGGTCCTGGGGGGGGCGCGGAGCGATCTGGCCCCGGGGGGTGCCCCCACGGTGGCCTGGCCCGCGATCGGGGCCCACCGATCCGTGGGCGGGCCTGTGCCGTGGGGGCACTCTTTCCCTTCCGCCTCCGCCACGGTCTCCACCATGGCGGAGGCGGAAGAGACTCCCTCCACTGCGCATGCGTGGGAAACTGTCAGCGGCCGCTGACGCTCCCGCGCATGCGCCGCCCGGAGATGTCATTTCCGCGCCAGCTGGCGGGGCAACAAAGGCCGTTTCCGCCAGCTGGCGGGGCGGAAATTCCTCCGGCGTCGGCCTAGCCCCTCAATGTTGGGGCTCGGCCCCCAATGATGCGGAGCATTCCGCGCCTTTGGGGCGGCGCGGTGCCCGTCTGATTGGCGCCGTTTTGGGCGCCAGTCAGCGGGCATCGCGCCGTTTCGGAAGAATTTCGCCCCAGGTCCTCAAAGGTTATAATCTCTGGATTATTACGCGAGTCAGGTGCAAATTGGCATCGGGATGAGAAAATGTGGGAAGTAAACTCGTGGCTAAAGGAGCGGTGCAGGAAAGAGGGGATCCATTTCATGGGGCACTAGCATCAGTATTGGGATTGGAGGGATCTGTACTGTTGGGACGTTCTCCAGCTGAACTGATCTGGGATCAGTGTCATCTTGTGCCATGTAGCTTGGCCTGTAGATGGACTTAATCTTGCTGCTACACTGAGCACACAGATTATGAAGCGTGCTGAGATGTTTTACTAAAGGGCTATATAAATGCCAGTTGCTGTTGAATTTGTTCACCTGACTGTGGAGATAGCTGGAAGCAGGGCTTAATAATAGTCTTTGTTAGTGTCGCAAGTAGGCTTACATTAACACTGCAATGAAGTTACTGTGAAAAACCCCTCGTCGCCACATTCCGGCGCCTGTTCGGGTACACAGAGGGAGAATTCAGAATGTCCAAATTACCGAATAGCACGTCTTTCGGGACTTGTGGGAGGAAACCGGAGCGCCCGGAGGAAACGCACGTCTTGTGGGGCTGACCAATCGCACGGACCAGCTCCTGTGATTACTGACGACAATTTGTTATGAAGCCCCCGATTGAAACATGAATTTTTCACGGTGCTTTGAAACTGACAGTTGATTGCAGCATCCTCATTTAGAATTGGGGGACTAGCAAAGGACCCAGGTCCAATTTGAACTCTTCATTTGAACCAGTTGGATCGCTCTTTCAGTGAGCTGACAGGGCAACAATGGGCTGAATGGCCTTGTTCTATGCTGTAAGGTTCTATGAATATGTAGAGGGCAGTGAAGACAGTCAGGCTCCACCTCCCAACATCACCTTCCCAGGGTCAACAGAGATGGGCAATAAATGTCACTCGGCTGATAGATAGATTACTTGGTTGCATGGTGTAACGCCCTATACTGCTCTTGCTCATGTATTTGCTTTGTTTGGCCCTTGTTCTGCACTGTAACCAATTACTTTTGTCTCTGTACTTTGTCGATTATTCTTTTTGTCTCCTGTGTACGTACTGTGTATGTTCCCTTGGCCGCAGAAAAATACTTTTCACTGTACTTGGGGCCATGTGACAATAAATCAATCAATCAACATTGCCTGTGATGCCCACATCTGCAGAATAAAATAGTATAAAGTTGCACTTTAGTGAATCCTTTAGATCACTGTGAGCCTCCAATATGTTGTTTGGTAAATAAGTTTGAATTGCTCTCCTGACATGGAGCTGTGGTCTCAGCGTTAATCTGTTTAGCGTAATTGTTGCTGTAGCAAATAGGCAGCATGTGAAGACGTGATGCTGTACAACACCAGATTCCTGCTGCTTTCATCAAACTGTTTTAATTTGGTTTCTCGTTCCTTCACGCCTCAGGCACAGAGGAAACCTGATAGGCTCTGAGAGATTTCCAAGCCAGGGAATTAAGGTTCATTATGAGAATAATTAAGAGCGACCTTAACTGCGTTCAACCGAACCGTTTCAAAATTGCGGGCACGTCACCGGCATTAGGGGAGCTAACGCCTCCAGGGATGATTCTGGAGTCTCTTTCGAGTGAGACAAGAGGAGAGCTGATTGGCCTACTCACATCTATTAAACTACAGGTCGGGAGTTGGATTCTGGAGAGGCACTAGGCCCCGCTGTGCAGTGCGGTGGCCCCAAGGTGAAAACCCTGTTGGAAATGCAAGCACTTGGGACCAAGTTTGCATTTGGTCTTACCGCCACTCACGCACATCGGGCACAGCCTGCAATCAGGGAAACTTTTCAATTGTTAACTCAATTTATTCTCGTGAAAGAAAAAAAAGCCTCGTGGAACAGCAGAGAAAATACAGACCAAGGAAGGAAAGGACATGTATTGTTTTTATTATTCGCTCCCAGGATGTGGCAACGTGTTGTCACCCAGCTCAGATTCCCCGTTAGGAGGGAATAGTGAGGGCCTTACTCGACCATTTCAGAGGGCAGTTCAGAGTCAACCACATTGCTGGGGGTCTGGAGTCACGTGTAGGCCAGACCAGGTAAGGACGGCAGATTTCCTTTCTTAAATGGTGTAGTGAAGGAAGGACTGGCGATCACCAGTCAGTATACATAATTAATTACAACATTTATTTACAAAGGGTATTTACACAAGAGTCATTCACGAGCTCGAGGATATACTCTGGCTGCAAAAGCCCGCACTCTGCACTAAGATCCCCATGCTTGATTCTCATTGGGTGATGGGGTCACATGACCCTCCCGATGTACACCCCTTAAAGGGGCCGGCTGCTACATCAGTCCCCCTTTAAGTCCCTTGTTACACAGTCCATGGAATAGATTTACTTAACAATGCATCAGTACTGAGAAACACTTCTTGAACACAGTCCATCAAATCTCAGTCTGTCAGGGGACTTTCCCTTCCTCTGGGAGTGACGTAGCTCAAACTGGCTGCGGGCCGACTGTGGAGGAAGATTTTGCTGCAATTATCTCACTCGGACTCTCCTCTGGAATCTCTGTCTCACTTTCTTCAGTTTCAATGGGAGCTGCCCTTTGACCTGTCACTGGCCGATCAGCCACTTCATCTCTTGAGCAAACCAGCGTACTGCGTTCAGGCGCAACTGGATTAGGGAGCAACACCGGCTCTCGGGATGGCTCCTGCCTTCTCAAATGGTCTTCACAAATTTGTCTTGTCCTTACACCTCATACGATAGTGGCCACCACTACTCCAGGAACCCAATTTTGACCAATATCTCAAACGCCCTCTCCATTTTTGAAGAATCGTGGTTCCTCTTTTGACAACTCTGCCTTGCCTCCGCTCTCCCCCCCAAATTCGGAATTGCGAGGCTTAATCTGGTCCTTCATTGACAGACCAGTAACAGCTCCGTTGGTGTTTTTCCCGTCGTAGCATGCAGGTGGTTCCGTGAACCAGGAGGAAACCTGCCACTTTAGTCTCCAGTGGAGCAGATGACTGTTTTATCATGTCAGCCTTTTATGTTTGGACAGCACGTTCAGCAAATCCATTCGATGAGGTGTTACAAACCATTGACGCAACTTCTCAAGCGTAACGTGGGACATTGTAGACCTCATTTTGAAAACCTCGATCCATTTTGAATGGGCATCCGCCAGCAACAGCAGCATTGTGTCAATAAACAACATGAACTCCAGAGAGCCGTGAACACCGCCCAGTCCATCACACGAACCTGCCTCCCATCCATTGACTCCATCTACACCTCCCGCTGCCTGGGGAAAGCGGGCAGTATAATCAAAGATCCCTCCCACCCGGATTACTCACTCTTCCAACTTCTTCCATCGGGCAGGAGATACAGAAGTCTGAGAACACGCATGAACAGACTCAAAAACAGCCTCTTCCCCACTGTCACCAGACTCCTAATGACCCTCTTATGGACTGACCTCATTAACACTACACCCTGTGTGCTTCATCCGATGCCAGTGCTTATGTAGTTACATTGTATACCTTGTGTTGCCCTATTATGTATTTTCTTTTATTTCCTTTTCTTTCCATGTACTTAATGATCTGTTGAGCTGCTCGCAGAAAAATACTTTTCACTGTACCTCGGTACACGTGACAATAAACAAAATCCAATCCACAACGTGGGCTCTCACCCATGCCAACCTATCCGTTCCCTAGGGTGTAAGGGAGCAGCGGCAGGTATTTGTGTTGTAGTTGGCACTGGTCACACTGTTTTACCATCTGTTCTATGTCTGCATCAATCCCAGGCCACCAGACATAGCTCCTCGCCAACATTTTTATCTTTGATACGCCTGGATGGACACTGTGCAACTCTTCCAGGAACAACTGTCTTCCTGGTTTTGGGATGACCGCTCTTGCTCCCCAAAGGATGACACCATCCTCGCACCTAAGCTCCTCCTTTCTGAGCTGATACGGCTTCATCTCTTCAGAAGCTTTCCCGTTTCTCCAACCATGCGATATCATGGACTTGATCTTTGACAACAAAGGATCCCTGTTAGTCCAGTATTTCACTTGCTGTGCTGTGACGGGCAGGGAATCCATAAAGTTGAGGCCATCACAATCTCGTGCAGTGCTCGGGGGGGGGGGGGGCTTTCAGGTACCGGCAGGTGACTTGGTTATGTGAGACCCTGGTCGGGGCTTGAAAGTATACTCAAAGGCTGTTAGGAACATCTCCCACCGCTGAATTGGGGACAAAGCGATTGGGGGAACCGTCTGGTCTTCTTTGAAAAGTCCTGAAAGCAGCTTCTGATCTGTAATAACGGTGAAGTGGCGGCTGTATACACATTGGAGAAATTTCTTAATGCCATAGATGGTGGCCAAGCCTTCCTTTCTGTCTGTGAACATTCGGGTTCCGCATCAGATAAAGTTTTTGATACATATCTCTCAGACCCGTCTTCCATTACATGGGGTAATACACCCCCAACTCCATACGGTGACGCATCACATGTAAGCATTCTATTTTTCTTGGAATAAAAATGGGTCGGAGAATCACCGGGGGGTGGCGTGAATCCCGCCCCCGCCGGTCGCCAAGTTCTCCGGCACCGAAAATTCGGCGGGGGCGTGAATCGCGCTGCCCAGCGGGCCCCCCCGGCGATTCTCCGACCCACATTGGGCCGAAGTCCCGCTGCTGTCATGCCAGTCCCGCCAGCGTGAGTCAAACGACTTACCTTACCGGTGGGACTGGCGGTGTGGACGGGCTCCGGGGTCCTGGGATGGGTGCGTGGCTATCTGGCCCCGGGGGGTGCCCCCACGGTGGCCTGTCCCGCAATCGGGGGTCACCGATCCGCGGGCGGGCCTGTGCCGTGGGGGCACTCTTTTCCTTCCGCCTCGGCCACAGCCTTCGCGATGGCCGATGCGGAAGTGAACCCCCCCCCTGCACACGTGCGGGGATGACGTCCGCAGCCGCGGACGCTCCCGCACATGCGCGAACTTCCGCCACCCGACGAAGTCCTCGGCCCCGGCTGGCGTGGCGCCAAAGGCCTTTCCCGCCGGGCGGCGGTGCGCCAACCACTCCGGCACGGGGCTAGCCCCTCAAGGTGAGGGCTTGGCCCCTAAAGGTGCGGAGAAATCCACACCTTTGGGGCGGCCCGACGCCGGAGTGGTTCCCGCCACTCCATCCCGCCGGGACCCCCCGCCCCGCCGGGTAGGGGAGAATCCCGGCCAATGTACTAATGAACTTGAAGATTGAAGCACTTGCTTCACTGGACTGAAAGCTTCTTTTTCTGGATTCTTCCAGTACCATTTTTGGCGCCTCTTCGACAACACATGTAACAGAGCTCGCAACTTTGATAGGTGAGGGAGGAACCGGCCGTGGCAGTTAACCATTCCCAGGAGAGACCTGAGCTCAGAGATGTTCTTGAAATAGAGATGAGGAGGAATTTCTGCAGCCAGAGCGTGGTGAATCTGTGGAAATCTTTGCCGCAGAAGGGGCTGGTTTAGCACAGTGGGCTAAACAGCTGGTTTGGAATACAGAACAAGGCCAGCAGCATGGGTTCAATTGCCGTACTGGCCTCCCTGAACAGGCGCCGGGATGTGGCGACTAGGGGCTTTTCACAGTAACTTCATTGAAGCCTACTTGTGATGATAAGCGATTATTATTATTAGAAGACTGTGGAGGCTAAATCACTGAGTGATTTGACGGAGATAGATAGGTTCTTGATTAATAAGGGGATCAGGGGTTATGGGGAGAAAGCAGGAGAATGGGGATGAGAAAAATATCAGCCATGATTGAATGGCGGAGCAGACACGATGGGCCGAGTGGCCTAATTCTGCTCCTATGTCTTATGGTCTTATGTTCTTCGGGGTTGGTGCTTCTTTAATGGCTCTCACTTTATCTCCATTGGGTGCGGCTCTTGAGCTTCCGCCCTGTATCCAAGATAAACCACCTCATTCGCCTGAAAGGTGCACTTTTCTCCCTTCAGGCGTACTCCTGCTTCCTGGAACCTCCTCAGTGGACCCTGGAATCAGGACATCATCGCAGTAAACAATACCTTTGGACTACCTTTGCAGAAAACTCTCCCTAATCCACTGGAAGATGGTACAAGCTGCCGAAACCCCAAAGGGTAAGCGTGTGTATTGACACAGCTCTTTTTGGGTGTTTATGGTGACAGAAGTTCTCTAAGCCTCATCTAGTTCCAATTGTTGGTTAGCGTGACTCGTGTCCAAATTAGTATGTGTCAGACCCCCAGCTAACTTTGCACAGGTCCTCTATTTTGGGTCTAAGGTACATGTCCAACTTCACATCTTGATTCACTGTTAACTTATAATCTGCACAGATTCTGATTATCTTGTCGGGTTTAACTACTGGTACGATGGGTGCTGCCCACTCCGCAAATTGTACAGGTTAAATAATGGCCAGATCTTTAAATCACCGCAATTCTATTTCAACTTTCTCTACTAAGGCCCTAAAAAGCCTCGGTGTAGCTTCTGGATCCTAACTTGTAATCCTTTAGTCTTTCCAAATTCTTCTTGAAACACTTCTTGATACATCATACAGATGCATTCATGCCCCTCCTTTAATCTTAAAGATTCCCAGTCAGCATAATTTTATCTCCCAGAGCCAATCACGTCCCATCAAGCTCGGTCCCTGGCCTGATACTACCATCAGTGGAAACTGTGCTGACTGCTGTCTGTAACTCACAGGGTTGTCATTGTTCCTACGACCTTTATAGCCTCTCCGATATAAGTGTCCAATTTTGCTGTAGTGTTCAGCAACTTTAGGGGTTGAATTCTTTCTTTCAGAGACCAGAAGGTATGTTAGTTTATAACTGACGCCTCCGTGTCCACCTAATTTTTAGTAGCCGGACGTTTACTATCAGCACGACTGTGATGGGGGCTTCCTCACCCTCTTCTACATTGCTGAAGGAGATGATATTACATTCTCCCAGTGGACAATCCCCTGTGTTATTTGCTGATGTTGATTACTTGCTCTGTTTATGCTGGGCTGGCCATGTTTGCTTCTGCGTTGTGCCGTAGGTGGCCTCTTTTCCCGCACCTGTAGCTCTTGGCTCCTTTCAATTTACACACTTGTAGGGAGTCACTCCCCTCACATCAAAAGCGCTCTTTCTTACTCCTGGGCTGCTTCAATCTTTGGTATTCAGTGATTCTTCCCGCTTCTGCACTCAATTCACTGCCTGAGCTTGGTCCTGTGCTCTCGCCTCTGGCACCATTACTCCTGCCATAACTGACGCACTTCAAAGCTTTGCCCACCGTGTAACTCTTAGGCACCCTCTCCAGTGCATTCTGTTACTGTCGCCATTTCCAGCATCTCCTGGAAAGTCAACTCGGACTCAGCCAACAGTGTATTTTGAATGGCTATGCTATTCACACTGCAAACTAGTCGATCACTGAGCATATCATTTAAAGTTGATCCAAAATGGCAGTACTCTGCAACCTAGCTACGAATGCTGTGATTGTCTCCCCCGGGCCCTCCCCATTGGGTTAAACTTATATCTTTGCAGTGTCACCGAGGATTTAGGGTCATAATGCCTCTTCGCTAGTTCCACTAGCTCAGCAAATGACTTTTTATCAGAAGCCTCCAGAGATATTAAACTTACGAATTTTACTCATGTAAAATTACTTCTTTTCTGTCCTCCCCCCTCCATTCTATTAGCCCTGAAAAAGTACTCCAGCCATTCAATCTACTGCACCAAATTCTCAGTTGTCAGTTCGAAAGCTTCTAGCACCTCGAAGAAAGACATGCTTGTTCTCTCCTTCAGGCTTCAAACGATCTGATTCACTTCGCAATTTTTCAAAGAGGCTCTCGCCGAATTCCTCGCCACTCAGGAAGTGGTTCCGATTTACCTCATTGTCAGTGTAGTGAAGGAAGGATTGGTGACCACCAGTCAGTGTGCATTTAGCACAGGGCTAAATCGCTGGCTTTGAAAGCAGACCAAGGCTGGCTAGCAGCACGGTTCAATTCCCGTAACAGCCTCCCCGAACAGGCACCGGAATGTGGCGACTAGGGGCTTTTCACAGTAACTTCATTGAAGCCTACTTGTGACAATAAGCGAATTTCATTTCATTTCATTTCATAACAAATGATAATGGTTTATTGAAAAGGGAATTGACACAGTCGTTCACGATGGTATCAGTATGAGCTCTAGGATCGACCCTGGCTGCAAAAGCCCGCACTCTGCACCAAGATCCTCGTGCTCGATTCCCATTCGGTGATGGGGTCACATGACCCTCCTGACGCAAGCCCCTCAAAGGGGCACAGGGCTTAGCGAACCTGGTGGGTTTTTAACAATAATCCAGTGGTTACTCCAGATGCAGTTTGATGAAGCGTCACTTTCTCCATTTTGTACACCAGCCCCCTTGTGCGAAACTTTTTCGATTTTCTTCTTGCGCTTGTTGATCGTGATTTTTGTGCTTAGACTCCAAAATCTCTCTCATCTTCCACATTTCCTGGTCTATAATCATTTGGAACAGTAAGAAAAAGGACCAGGAGCAAGCCATTCAGCCCCTCGAGTCTGCTGTGCCCTTCCAGAGGATCGTGGCTATTTTTTTTACCTTCCTACCCTGATCCGATATCCCTTGATTCCCCCTTCGTATCCAAAAATATATTGATCTCTGACTTAAAAATGCTCAAAAAACGAGCATCACAGTTTCTGGAGTGAAGAATTCCAAAGATTCTCAACCCTCTGGGTGGATTGGATTGGATTTGTTTATTGTCACGTGTACCGAGGTACAGTGAAAAGTATTTTTCTGCGAGCAGCTCAACAGATCATTAAGTACATGAGAAGAAAAGGGAATAAAAGAAAATACATAATAGGGCAACACAACATATACAATGTAACTACACAGGCAGGATTATTTTTCACCTCATTCCTAAATTACGCTTATCCTGAGACTGTGCCCCGTTGTTCTCAATTCCCCAGCCACAAAGAAATATTTTTCCATCATCTCCTGTGTTAAGCCCCAAAGTCCCGCTTAAGCCTCTTGAAATCCTCCTTATACCTGCCGCCAGATTCGTAGTTCACCCTGAAAACCGACCAGAATATGTTACATATTGTCAGAACAACACTGGCTAAAATGTAGAAAGGACAATAGAATCAGGTTTTAACATTCCAGTCATACATTGGTCTACTTAGTAAAACAGGGCATGTGCAGAACTGTTAATCCAACCATCTGGCTGTCAGTCTGTTGCGATGTTTAGTTAAATTGAGACAGATGACTGATAAAGTTCACACAGCATTAAAAGGCATTGATACAAAAGCTGCAATCGGCACAGAGAGCATAATCAGGAGAAGTGAGGGAGGGATAGAGAGTGAGAGGGTGGCAACAGGGGAGAATGAAGCAGGCGGACAGACAGAGAGAGAAGGAGAGGCATTGAGCCAAGGGGAGAGAGGATTAAAGTGTAAGAGAAGAAAAAAGATAGTCTAAAAATAGAAGAAAAAAAAAGTGGAGAAGAAGAAATGGATAGATGGAGAAGATGGAGAGAGAGATAGAAGGGTAACAGGTAGAATCGTAGAATCCCTACAGTGCACAAAGAAGCCATTCAGCCCATTGTATTGGCACCGACCCTCTGAAACAGCAGCCTAACCTAGGCCCAATCCCACATCTTGTAGCCCCTTGTAGGGGAAATTTAGCAAATCCAATCCACCTAACCTGCACATCTTTGGACTGTGGGAGGAAACCGGAGCACCCGGAGGAAACCCACGCACACACGGGGAGGATGTGCAGACTCCGCACAGACAGTGACCCAAGCTGGAATCGAACCTGGGACCCTGGAGCTGTGAGGCAGCATGCTAACCACTGTGCTACCGTGCTGCCAAGCGATACATCAGGGAAGACTAAAGTACAGACAGAGGGGGTGTGATTCTCCACTCCCACGCCAGTTGAGAGAATCGCCTGGGCCGCCAAAATTTCCGGGGACGCCGATCCGACGCCCTCCCGCGATTCTCCCAAGCGGCGGGAACGGCCCGGTCGAGTTTCGCGGGCCGCAGGCCGGAGAATCGCCGGAGACACGCAAAATGGCGATTCTCCGGCACCCCCGCTATTCTGAGGCCTGCCCAAAATGGCGGGTTCCCCCCGGCGCCGTCCACACCGAGAGAGAATTAAGAGAAAGAGCGCATTAAGAGAGAGAGAATTAAGAAAGAGAGATTTAAGGGAGAGAGAGAGAGAATTAAGAGAGAGGGAGATAATTAAGAGAGAAAGTAAAGTAAGAGAGGGAGAGAATTCAGAGAGAGAGAGTGAATTAACAGAGAGAGAGAGAGAATTAAGATAGAGAGAGAATTAAGAGAGAGAAAGAGAGGATTAAGAGACAGAGAGCATTAAGAGAGAGAGAGTGAATTAAAAGAGAGAGAATTAAGAAAGAGAGAGAATTAAGAGAGAGAAAGAATTAAGCGAGAGATGGAATTAAGAGAGAGAGAATTAAGAAAGAGAATTAAGAGAGAGAGAGAATTAAGAGAGAGACAGAGAATTAAGAGAGAGAGAATTAAGAGAGAGAATTAAAAGAGAGAGTGAATTAAGAGAGAGAGAGAGAATTAAGAGAGAGACAGAGAGAGAATTAAGAGAGAGAATTAAGAGAGAGGGATAGCTAAGAGAGAGAGAGAGAGTGAATTAAGAGAGAGAGAATTAATAGACAGAGTGAATTAAAGGAGAGAGAATTAAGAAAGTGAGAGAGAATTCAGAGAGTGAGAGAATTAAGAGAGAAAGAGAATTAAGAGAGAGAATTGAGAGGGAGAATTAAGAGAGAAAGAGAGAGAGAATTAAGAGAGAGATAGAGAATTAAGAGAAAGAGAGAAATAAGTGAGAGAGAATTAAGAGAGAGAGAGAGAGAGAATTAAGAGAGGGAGAATTAAGAGAGAGAGAATTAAGGGAGAGAGAGGATTAAGAGAGGGAGAATTAAGAGAGAGAGAGAATTAAGAGAGGGAGAATTAAGAGAGAGAGAGAATTAAGAGAGGGAGAGAATTAAGAGAGAGATAGAGAGAATTAAGAGAGAGAGAATTAAGAGAAAGAGCGAATTAGGAGAGAGAGAAATTAAGAGGCAGAGAGCATTAAGAGAGAGAGTGAATTGAAAGAGAGAGAATTAAGAAAGAGAGAGATTTAAGAGAGAGAGAGAATTAAGAGAGAGACAGAGAAAGAGAATTAAGAGACAGAGAGCATTAAGAGAGAGGGTGAATTGAAAGAGAGAGAATTAAGAGAGAGAGAGAATTAAGAGAGAGAGAATTAAGAGAGAGATAGATAGAATGAAGAGAGATAGAATTAAGAGAGTGAGAGAGAATTGAGCGTGAGAGAATTGGGAGAGACAGGGAAGTAAGAGAGAGAGAATTGAGAGAGAGAAATAATTAAGAGAGGAGAGAGAGAGAATTAAGAGAGAGAGAATTAAGAGAGAGGGAATTAAGAGAGAGAGGGAATTAAGAGAGAGAGAATTAAGAGAGAGAAAAAATTAAGAGAGGGAGAGAATTAAGAGAGAGAGTGAATTAAAAGAGAGCAAATTAAGAGTGACAGAATTAAGATAGAGAATGAATAGACAGAGTGAATTAAAAGAGAGAGAATTAAGAGAGAGAAAGTATTACGAGAGAGAATTAAGAGAGAGCGATAGAATTAAGAGAGAGATGAATTAAGAGAGTGAGAGAGAATTAATAGAGAGATAGGATTAAGAGAGAGATAGAATTAAGAGAGTGAGAGAGAATTAAGAGAGAGAGAGAGAAAGAGAAAGAGAGAATTGAGAGAGAGAATTAAGAGAGAAAGAGAGAGAGAGAATTGAGAGAGAGAATTAAGAGAGAAAGGGAGAGAGCGAATTAAGAGGGCGGGATTCTCCACTCCCGCGCCGAAGTGGCCGCGCCGTCGTGAACGCCGTCTAGGATCACGACGGCGCGAAACGGCCCCGATCCCGACCAATTCAGGACCCGACAATGGGCTAGGATCGGGGCCGCGTCATCTACACGCGCCAGGCCTTGTCACCCGCGTAAAGGCGGCGCCGCATAGATGACGTGGCCGGTGCCGCATAACTGGCGCCAACCCGCGGATGCGTGGTTGCCGTCCTCTCTAAGTCCGCCCCGCAAGCAGATGGCGGACGGATCTTGCGGGGCCGCGGAAGGAAGGGGGTCCTCCTTCAGAGAGGATGGCCCGACGATCGGTGGGTACCGATCGCGGGCCTCCCACATTTGAGGTACCCCCCGGTGCAGGATCCCCCTCGCCCCCCCCGCAGGCCGCCCCCCCTAGCGTTCGTGCGCTGTCCCCGACGGCAGCGACCAGGTGTGGATGGCGCCGGGGGGGGAACCCGCCGTTTTGGCCTGGCTGCTCGGCCCATCCGGCCCTGAGAATAGCGGGGGTGCCGGAGAATCGCCATTTTGGGTGTCTCCGGCAATTCTCCGGCCTGCGGCCCGCGGAACTCGACCGGGCCGTTCCCGCCGCTTGGGAGAATCGCGGGAGGGCGTCGGACCGGCGTCCCGGGAAATTTTGGCGGCCCTGGCGATTCTCCCAACCGGCGCGGGAGTGGAGAATCTCGCCCAGAGAGAGAGAATTAAGAGAGAGAATAAAGAGAGAGAGTGAGAGAATTAAGAGAGACAGAGTGAATTGAGAGAGAGAGAAAGAGAGAATTGGAAAGAGAGAGAGAATTAAGAGAGTGAGAGAGAATTAAGAGAGAGAGAGAATTAAGAGAGGGAGAATTAAAAGAGAGAGAAAATTAAGAGAGGCAGAGAATTAAGAGAGAGAGAGTGAATTAAGAGACAGAGAGCATTAAGAGAGAGAGTGAATTGAACGAGAGAGAATTAAGAGAGAGAGAGAATTAAGAGAGAGCTAGAATTAAGAGAGGTAGAATTAAGAGAGTGAGAGAGAATTCAGCGAGAGAGAATTGGGAGAGACAGAGAAGTAAGAACGAGAGAATTGAGAGAGAGAAAGAATTAAGAAAGGAGAGAGAGAGAATTAAGAGAGAGAGAATTAAGAGAGAGAGAATTAAGAGAGAGAGAATTAAGGGAGAAAATTACGAGAGAGAGTGAATTAAGAGTGACAGCGAGAATTAAGGGAGAGAGAACTAAGAGAGAGAGAGAATTAAGAGAGGGACAGAGAGAGAATTAAGAGAGATGGAATTAAGAGAGTGAGAGAATTAAGAGAGGGAGAGAATTAAGAGAGATATAGAATTAAGAGGGTGAGAGAGAATTAAGAGAGAGAATAAAGAGAGAGAATTAAGAGAGAGAGAGAATTGAGAGAGAGAGAATTGAGAGAGAGAGAGAATTGAGAGAGAATTAAGAGAGAGAGAAATAAGGGGCGGGATTCTCTGAAATGGAAGCAGCGTTTTCGTGCCGTTGTGACCGCCGGAGCATTTCACGACGGCGGGAAACGGACGCGGGCACTACCAATTCTGGCCCCCAAAGGCCCTGGAGTGCTTCACGCCTCTCCAGCCTCCCTTCCTGGCGCCAACTGGGCACCGCGCCAACGCGCGCATGCGCGGGGGACTCACTCAACGCGCCGGCCCTGACGCAACATGGCGTGGGGGTTCAGGGGCGGCCGCGTAATAAAATAGTGCCTGGACTGAGGAGGCCGGCCCGCCGATCGGTGGGCCCCGATCGCGGGCCCGACCCCGTCGGAGGCCCCCCCCCACCCCCGCAGGCTGTCCCCCGACCCTACGCGCTGCGCAGAGTTCCCGCCGGCTGCGAGCAGGTGTGGACGACGCCGGCGGGACTCTGCCGTTTCCGCGCGGTTGCTCGGCCCATCAAGGCCGGAGAATCGGCGGCATGGCCGCGGACAGCGGCCCGCGACCGGCGCTGTGGCAAATGGCGGCGATTCTCTGCTCCTCGGGAAAAAATGGCGCGAACGGCAATTCTCCCATGTGGCGCGGCATGGGAGATTCCCGCCCTAGATCTGCTATTAACATCTGCTATTTCATGTGTTATTTAAAGTTCACACTGACCGTAATTTGCCTGTCAATACATGTTTAATTTGTGTTTATTTAATCTGTGTTAAAATAATGGTACAAAAGTAAAATCTCATTCAGTAACTTCTTCATTCAGGGTCTGTTTGGTCGGTTTAAATCTTTTGGTTGACAAGGATGATAACACTATTAAAGACAGATTGCGAGCTGAGTCTTGCACCCAGCGTGTCGTTTGACAAGCATCATCTTTTCATCAGGGACAAGAATGGTACAATATTCTGAAAAAGAAAGGAATAAAAAGGTTGGCGCTGTTTCTACACAAGGGGCGTCATTCTCCGCCGGCGGGGGTCTCCGTTTTGCCGGCGCCCGGGGGTTTCCCGACGGCGTGGGGCTGCCCCACAATGGGAAACCCCATTGACCGGCCGGTGTTACGGAGACTCCCGCTGGCCGGTCGGGGCAGAAATGTGGCGGGGCGGGTCGGAGAATTTCGCCCAGGGTTCGGTTTGAGACTGAGCCTCATGTGCTGGGAGCACACATTGGGAAATCTCAGGGTGCACTTCGTACCACTTCCAGGGATTTAAAACTGTTGCGGGGGGTGGGGAGGGGGCGGGGGTGAGGGGCACACCTATGATTCGCAAATCAACTTTGTTCTTTCTGTGTTGAAGAATTGCAAAACTTGCTTTGTCCAAGAGAACCAGAAAGGCAGGTTCGTGACTGGGCTTCGCGAGAAATGCATCATCTCTGCTTGGCACCATCACAAAAAGTCCACACAAGATGCCTCTTTGACCTTTCTTCCAATTATCTCCACGATGATTCTGAAGGTGTTATCGCATGTCCATACAAATGGAATACAAATGAAAGAGCATAGCTGAACACAAAGAGACGGCTGGCAGAGCAAATCATCCTGTGCTCATCCCGACACTTGGGAGAATGCCAAATTTCAAAGGGAGCAGCAATTTATACTGGGTGAGAAAAGGATGCGAAATTGGTTGGCAAGCTGACTATGATTGGCTGAGCTGTTACCAGGGAGACTGCAGTGGGGGAACTATTGGTCGATATGCTTTAGTTTAATTCAAAAAAGACATATGCCTGGATTGATTCCTTTTGCCATCAGAGGCAAGGCCCCTGCATATTAATACAAGTAAGTAAAGTCGCCATAGTCCCAGATGACTGTAGAAGGGACTTTAGTGTGCGGACTAATTGCCCGCTTAAGGGTATTCATTTTATCTAGCTGCGTGGCTATATTTTATAAGAAAGGCACTTGCTAAGGTCTGCTGGGAATGCTTGACTATAGTTTAACACTGCTTCAGAATGAAAATCAGTAGGTCAGGTAATGTAAAGAAAATACCGCTTAGTATTTTGGACTCGGCCTTATTATGATAATAAGTTGTTCTTCTGAAGGACAACAAAATGCGTACTCAAGTTGGTTTTAAACCAAGGGCAAAACATTAATATTTCCTTTTGCGTGCGTTCCCAAGGTTTTTTTTTGCACTGAGTGCTGAATTTGGTGCATTTGAGTGCTATAGTGAGAGTTTGGTGACTGAGGAAGTGCTGAATTTGGTGCATTTGAGTGCTATAGTGAGAGTTTGGTGACTGAGGGAGTGCTGAATTTGGTGCATTTGAGTGCTACAGTGAGAGTTTGGTGACTGAGGGAGTTAGGTGAGGAGGGAGTAAGGTGCTCCTTTCATTTTGTTTCCTACATTTCCGCAAAGAGTGAGAAGAGAGCCAGGAGTTTACAGAGAGTGCAGCTGACTGGGAGCAGAGTCGGAGGACGGAGATCCAGTTGGTCCCCAGGGCAGCTGCATTCTGTAAGGTAAGAGGGGATGGAGGCTAGGCCAGTTGCATGCTCCTCCTGTAGGATGTGGGTGGTGAGGGATACCACCGGTATGCCCGCTGACTATACCTGCGGGAATTGCACCCAACTCCAGCTCCTCAAAGACCGTGTTAGGGAACTGGAGCTGAAGCTGGATGAACTTCAGATCATCCGGGAGGCAGAGGGGGTTATAGAGAAGAGTTACAGGGAGGTAACCACACCCAAGGTACAGGACAAGAATAGCTGGGTTACAGTCAGGGGAAAAAAACCAAACAGGCAGACAGTGCAGGGATTCCTCGTGGCCGTTCCCCTTCAAAACAAGTATACCATTTTGGATGCTGTTGTGGGGGATGACCTACCGGGGGAAGGCCCTAGCGGCCAGGTTTCTGGCACTGAGTCTGGCTCTGGGGCTCAGAAGGGAAGGGGGGAGAATAGAAAAGCAATAGTTGTAGGAGATTCAATAGTTAAGGGAATAGATAGGAGATTCTGTGGTCGCGAGCGAGACTCCCGGAAGGTATGTTGCCTCCCGGGTGCCAGGGCCAGGGATGTCTCGGATCGTGTCTTCAGGATACTTAAGGGGGAGGGGGAGCAGCCAGAAGTTGTGGTGCACATTGGTACCAACGACGTAGGTAGGAAAAGGGGTGTGGAGGTAATAAACAAGTTTAGGGAGTTAGGCTGGAAGTTAAAAGCCAGGACAGACAGAGTTGTCATCTCTGGTTTGATGCCGGTGCCACGTGATAGCGAGGCTCGGAATAGGGAGAGAGTGCAGTTGAACACGTGGCTGCAGGAATGGTGTGGGAGGGAGGGCTTCAGGTATTTGGATAATTGGAGCGCATTCTGGGGAAGGTGGGACCTGTACAAGCAGGACGGGTTACATCTGAACCAGAGGGGCACCAATATCCTGGGAGGGAGGTTTTCTAGTACTCTTCGGGAGGGTTTAAACTAATTTGGCAGGGGAATGTGAACCGGATTTGTAGTCCAGCAACTAAGGTAGCCGATATTCAGGACGCCAAAGCGTGTAATGAGGCAGCGGGGAAGGGAACACTGACAAAGGAGAGTACTTGCAGGCACGGAGATGGGTTGAAGTGTGTATACTTCAACGCAAGAAGAATTGGGTGGGATTCTCCACTCCCGCGCCGAAGTGGCCGCGCCTTCGTGAACGCCGTCGAGGATCACGACGGCGCGAAACGGCCCCGATCCCGACCGATTCAGGCCCTGATAATGGGCCAGGATCGGGGCCGCGTCATCTACACGCGCCAGGCCTTGTCGCCCGCGTAAAGGCGGTGGCGCATAGATGACGCGGCCGGCGCCGCATAACGGGCGTCACCCGCGCATGCATGGTTGCCGTCCTCTCTATGTCCGCCCCGCAAGAAGATGGCGGACGGATCTTGCGGGGCCGCAGAAGGAAGGAGGTCCTTCTTCAGAGAGGACGGCCCGACGATCGGTGGGCACCGATCGCGGGCCACCCCACATTTGAGGTACCCCCCGGTGCAGGATCCCCCCTCGCCCCCCCCACAGGCCGCACCCCCCAGGGTTCCCGTGCTGTCCCCGACGGCAGCGACCAGGTGTGGACGGCGCCGGGGGGAACCCGCCGTTTTGGCCTGGCCGCTCGGCCCATCCGGGCCTGAGAATAGCGGGGGTGCTGGAGAATCGCCATTTTGGGTGTCCGGTGATTCTCTGGCCTGCGGCCCGCGGAACTCGACCGGGCCGTTCCCGCCGCTTGGGAGAATCGTGGGAGGGCGTCGGACCGGCGTCCCGGGAAATTTTGGCGGCCCAGGCGATTCTCCCAACTGGCGCGGGAGTGGAGAATCTCGCCCAAGGTGGGTGAACTTAAGGCATGGATCGGTACTTGGGACTACGATGTGGTGGCCATCACAGAAACTTGGATAGAAGAGGGGCAGAAATGGTTGTTGGAGGTCCCTGGTTATAGATGTTTCAATACGATTAGGGAGGGTGGTAAAAGAGGTGGGGGGTGGCATTGTTAATTAGAGATAGTATAACAGCTGCAGAAAGGCAGTTCAAGGAGCCTTGAGGTAGTATGGGTTGAAGTCAGAAATAGGAAAGGAGCAGTCACCTTGTTAGGAGTTTTCTATAGGTCCCCAATAGTAGCAGAGATGTGGAGGAACAGATTGGGAAACAGATTTTGGAAAGGTGCAGAAGTCACAGGGTAGTAGTCATGGGTGACTTTAACTTCCCAAACATTGAGTGGAAACTCTTTAGATCAAATAGTTTGGATGGGGTGGTGTTTGTGCAGTGTGTCCAGGAAGCTTTTCTAACACAGTATGTAGATTGTCCGACCAGAGGAGGGGCAATATTGGATTTAGTACTTGGTAATGAACTAGGGCAAGTGATAGATTTTTTAGTGGGGGAGCATTTTGGAGATAGTGACCACAAATCTGTGACTTTCACTTTAGTAATGGAGAGAGATAGGTGCGTGCAACATGGCAAGGTTTACAATTAGGAGAAGGGTAAATACGATGTTGTCAGACAAGAATTGAAGTGCATAAGTTGGGAGCATAGGCTGGCAGGGAAGGACACAAGTGAAATGTGGAACTTGTTCAAGGAACAGGTACTACGTGTCCTTGATATGTATGTCCCTGTCAGGCAGGGAAGAGATGGTCGAGTGAGGGAACCATGGTTGACAAGAGAGGTTGAATGTCTTGTAAAGACAGCCGGTGGGAGTTGGTGCCAGCGTGTTCTGGCGTGATTCCAGCACAAGCGCAGGGGGTTTCTTCTCCGCGCCGGCCATGGCGGACCGCTACAGCGGCTGGCGCGGAGGGAAAGAATGCCCCCACGGCACAGGCCCGCCCACAGATCGGTGTGCCCCGATCACGGGCAAGGCCACCATGGGGGCCCCCCCCGGGGCCAGATCCCCCCGCTCCCCCACCGATGACTCCGCAGGCCGCCCGCAGAGCCAGGTCCCACCGATAAGGGCCATGTTTGATTTACGCCAGTGGGACTGACCGAAAACGGGCGGCCACTCGGCCCATTGCGGAGCGGAGAATCGCCGGGAGGGCCTCTGCCAACGGCCTCCGACTGGCACCACGCGATTCCTGCCCCCCGCTGAGTCACGCCGCTCCCCGGCAATTCTCCGGCCCAGCGGGGGATCGGAGAATCTCGCCCCTGGTGTCCTAGTGCACCAGCCACTGAAAGTGAGCATGCTGGTACCGCAGACAGTTAGGAAGGCCAATGGTATTTTTGCCTTCATTGCAAAAGGACTTGAGAACAAGAGCAAGTGTTATGATCCAGGTTAATTTTACTACTGGACAGTCAGGTCCCAGAATGGAACCGCAGGGATCAATTCTGGGTCCTCTGCTGTTTGTGATTTTCATTAATGACTTGGATGAGGGAGTTGAAGGGTGGGTCAGTAAATTTGCAGACGATACGAAGATTGGTGGAGTTGTGGATAGTGAGGAGGGCTGTTGTCGGCTGCAAAGAGACATAGATAGGATGCAGTGCTGGGCTGAGAAGTGGCAGATGGAGTTTAACCCTGAAAAGTGTGAGGTTGTCCATTTTGGAAGGACAAATATGAATGCGGAATACAGGGTTAACGGTAGAGTTCTTGGCAATGTGGAGGAGCAGAGAGATCTTGGGGTCTATGTTCATACATCTTTGAAAGTTGCCACTCAAGTGGATAGAGCTGTGAAGAAGGCCTATGGTGTGCTCGCGTTCATTAACAGAGGGATTGAATTTAAGAGCCGTGAGGTGATGATGCAGCTGTACAAAACTTTGGTAAGGCCACATTTGGAGTACTGTGTACAGTTCTGGTCGCCTCATTTTCGGAAGGATGTGGAAGCTTTGGAAAAGGTGCAAAGAAGATTTACCAGGATGTTGCCTGGAATGGAGAGGAGGTCTTACGAGGAAAGGTTGAGGGTGCTAGGCCTTTCCTCATTAGAACGGAGAAGGATGAGGGGCGACTTGATAGAGGTTTATAAGATGATCAGGGGAATAGATAGAGTAGACAGTCAGAGACCTTTTCCCCGGGTGGAACAAACCATTACAAGGGGACATAAATTTAAGGTGAAAGGTGGAAGATATAGGAGGGATATCAGAGGTAGGTTCTTTACCCAGAGAGTAGTGGGGGCATGGAATGCACTGCCTGTGGAAGTAGTTGAGTCGGAAACATTAGGGACCTTCAAGCAGCTATTGGATAGGTACATGGATTACGGTAAAATTATATAGTGTAGATTTATTTGTTCTCAAGGGCAGCACGGTAGCATTGTGGATAGCACAATTGCTTCACAGCTCCAGGGTCCCAGGTTCGATTCCGGCTTGGGTCACTGTCTGTGCGGAGTCTGCACGTCCTCCCCGTGTGTGCGTGGGTTTCCTCCGGGTGCTCCGGTTTCCTCCCACAGTCCAAAGATGTGCGGGTTAGGTGAATTGGCCAATGATAAATTGCCCTTAATGTCCAAATTGCCCTTGGTGTTGGGTGGAGGTGTTGAGTTTGGGTAGGGTGCTCTTTCCAAGAGCCGGTGCAGACTCAAAGGGCCGAATGGCCTCCTTCTGCACTGTAAATTCAATGATAATCTATGATTAATCTAGGACAAAGGTTCGGCACAACATCGTGGGCCGAAGGGCCTGTTCTGTGCTGTATTTTCTATGTTCTATGTTCAATAAACCGTAACTTTTATTCTTTTTTAGAATCGTGGATGAACAAAGTCACAGGCTGCTGATTAACTTTTAACAAAATAATAAAACATTATTGAACATGGAAGGTTGCCGGGGCGGTTGTGGAAGCAAATATATTAACGGCGTTCAAAAGGCATCTTCACAAACACATGTATTGGATGGGTATAGAGGGATACGGCACAAGGAAGTGCTGAGGGCTTTGGAAAAGGTTGGTACCATGTCTGGTACAGGCTTGGAGGGCCGAAGGGCCTGTTCCTATGCTGTATTGTTCTTTGTTCTTAACACAAAACTGCTTTGCTCCGCCCACATTTTCACAGTATCTAATTCAGATGTATATAGATTTTAAAGGATAACACTATTTGCAGCATATACCTTACACTATATTGTTGATAAGTACACAGTCCCTGTAAGCCAACAGGCCAACTGTGGTCAAACACACCGGGCGGGATTCTCCCATCTGAAGGCAGAGTGTTGGCGCCGTCATAAAAACTGGAGAGTTGAACGACAGCGTCATCGGACCTCTATGTGTAGTGATCCTTTGCCCTACAGGAGACCAGCATGGCACTAGAGCGACCCATGCCGCTCCAGCTGCTGATAGCGGTGTTGAATGGGCGCTGCGGGTCTGCGCATGCGCGCTGCGACCGGCGCAAATGCGCGCATGCACGGTAGCTCCCTTCTCCGCACCGGCCCCCACGCAACATGGCGTAGGGCTACAGCGGCCGGCGCGGAGCAAACGAGGCCCCCACCACGAGAGGCCGGCCCGCCGATCGGTAGGCCCCGATCATGGGCCAGGCGACGGTGGAGGCCCTCCCCCCCGCCGGGGTCGGACCCCCCCCCCAACCAGGTCGCCCCAGACAAGATGGATGCCGATTGGACGGCCACTCGGCCCATCACGGGCGGAGAATCTCCGGGGGGAGTCCCCGTAGAGTGACCCCCGACCTGCGCCGCTCCCCCCGCGCCGGCTCCAATGGTGCCAAATCTCCCCCGGCGTCGGGGCGGCATCGCGTGATTCGCGCCTGGCGCGGCGATTCTCCGACCCGGCGTGTTCTGAGAGAATCCCGCCCACCATGCTCTGTAACCAAGTGACAGGTGGCACCCAAGATAACCTTTGTGTATTTCTCATCAAATCCCCCCAGATACTTATCACATTGTGAGCCAACATATCTCACTGAAACTTTGGCTTCAATAAACGTTTTCACTGGGGCGGGATTCTCCCCTACCCGGCGGGGCGGGGGATCCCGGGGGATGGAGTGGCGGAAGCACTCCGGTGTCTGGCCGCCACAAAGGTGCGGATTTCTCCGCACCTTTAGGGCCCAAGCCCACACCTTTAGGGGCTAGGCCCGCGCTGGAGTGGTTGCCGCCCCGCCGGCCGGCGGGAAAGGCCTTTGGCGCCTCGCCAGCCGGGGCTGACGGGACCCACCGGCCGGCGGAAGTCCGCGCACATGCGGGAGCGTCAGCGGCTGCTGACCTCATCCCCTGCGCATGCGCAAGGGGGGTGTCACCTCCGCGTCGGCCATCGCGGAGGCTATGGCCGACGCGGATGGGAAAGAGTGCCCCCACAGCACAGGCCCGTCCGCGGATCAGTGGGCCCTGATCGCGGGCCAGGCCATCGTGAGGGCATCCCCAGAGCCAGATCGCCCCCAAGTCCCCGGAGACCCTCTCGCGCCATCTGGTTCCGCCGGTAAGGGAGGTGGTTTAATTCACGCCAGCGAGACCGGTATTACAGCAGCGTGACTTCGGCCCATCGCGGGCCAGAGAATTTGGCAGCCGGCGGGGGCGGGATTCACGCCGCCCCCCGGCGATTCTCCGACCCGGCGGGGGGTCAGAGAATCCCGCCCCTGATGTCTTTACCAAGAGTCCACTTCCAGGATTTCAAATTCTCCTTTTGTTATTCCTTTGCCTTGGTTTGCCACATGCATTCAAGCTTCCACACAATCTCTCAGGTACCCAGCCCTGTCAATAGAACATCACTGCTTCACAGGCTGTATTCAGGTGTCACCAACCTTAGGACTACTTCTGATGCCTGGCTTTTTCTAAGTCAACTTCTCCAGGCCTGCACCTTACAACTCTGTTTTTAACTGGAAGAATTTCTCTGCCCCTTTCTTTAACTTCAGTGAACAGTATGTTATTCAGATGCTAGTTCTTTGTTCCTTTAACTGCTCCAGTCTTCTTGGGATCTCCCTTTTCATCCCTTAGTTTCTAGAACTATCTGTTGTTTTACTTCTGGGATTGGATTGGATTGGATTTGTTTATTGTCACGTGTACCGAGGTACAGTGAAAAGTATTCTTCTGCGAGCAGCTCAACAGATCATTAAGTACATGGGAAGAAAAGGGAATAAAAGAAAATACATAATAGGGCAACACAAGGTACACAATGTAACTACATAAGCACCGGCATCGGATGAAGCATACAGGGTGTAGTGTTAATGATGTCAGTCCATAAGAGGGTCATTTAGGAGTCTGGTGACAGTGGGGAAGAAGCTGTTTTTGAGTCTGTTCGTGCGTGTTCCCAGACTTCTCTATCTCCTGCCCGATGGAAGAAGTTGGAAGAGTGAGTAAGCCGGGTGGCAGGGATCTTTGATTATGCTGCCCGCTTCCCCCAGGCAGCGGGAGGTGTAGATGGAGACAATGGATGGGAGGCAGGTTCGTGTGATGGACTGGGCGGTGTTCACGACTCTGAAGTTTCTTGCGGTCCTGGGCCGAGCAGTTGCCATACCAGGCTGCGATGCAGCCCGATAGGATGCTTTCTATGATGCATCTGTAAACTTTGGTAAGGGTTAATGTGGACATGCCGAATTTCCTTAGTTTCCTGAGGAAGTATAGGCGCTGTTGTGCTTTCTTGGTGGTAGCGCCGACGTGGGTGGACCAGGACAGATTTTTGGAGATGTGTACCCCTAGGAATTTGAAACTGCTAACCATCTCCACCTCGGCCCTGTTGATGCTGACAGGGGTGTGTACAGTACTTTGCTTCCTGAAGTCAATGACCAGCTCTTTAGTTTTGCTGGCATTGAGGGAGAGATTGTTGTCGCTACACCACTCCACTAGGTTCTCTATCTCCCTCCTGTATTCGGACTGATCGTTATTCGAGATCCGGCCCACTATGGTCGTATCGTCAGCAAACTTGTAGATGGAGTTGGAACCAAGTTTTGCCACGCAGTCGTGTGTGTACAGGGAGTAGAGTAGGGGGCTCAGTATGCAGCCTTGCGGGGCCCCGGTGTTGAGGACTATTGTGGAGGAGGTGTTGTTGTTCATTCTTACTGATTGTGGTCTGTTGGTCAGAAAATCGGCAATCAAGTTGCAGAGTGGGGAGCCAAGTCCTAGGTTTTGGAGCTTTGATATGAGCTTGGCTGGGATTATGGTGTTGAAGGCGGAGCTGTAGCCAATAAATAGGAGTTTGATGTAGGAGTCCTTGTTTTCGAGATGCTCAAGAGAGAGTGTAGGGCCAGGGAAATGCTGTCTGATGTGGACCGGTTGCTTTCTTCACTTTACTGCATTGTCCAACCTGTGCTGGCAGTTTCTGTGAGAGCTGTTTTCTGCTCAGGTACCTGGTTCCAATGAGTGCTTATGCTTTTCAGTGTGGGCCTCTGGTTCCAAAGCAACAAGCTTCTTTCTTTAAGCCCTGTTTGTTTTCACATCGTAAACCCTTTAATTAGAACGCAGACACCGTTTTAAAGTGACCAAAACCCACAGACGTGCAAACCCCTTTATGCAACATCACGCTAACTGAAGTTTGAACCCTTTCTGACAAAGAAACACAAAATTAAACTTATTTAAATCTATACCATGTTTCTAATACGCACAAATACAAGCATAGATTGCTTCAAACTACATCTGTTCCCTGACACAAGAATGACTTCCTGCAGCTGTACAGGGCCTTGGTGAGATTGCACTTGGAGCATTGTGTGCACGTTTGGTCTCCTTATCCGGGAATTTACAGTGCAGAAGGAGGCCATTCGGCCCATCGAGTCTGCACCTGCTCTTGGAAAGAGCACCCTACTTAAGCCCGCGCCTCCACCCGATCCCCCTAATCCAGTAACCCCACCTCACCTTTTTGGACACTAAGGGCAATTTAGAATGGCCAATCCACCTAACCTGCACAACTTTGGACTGCGGGAGGAAACCGGAGCCCCCGGAGGAAACCCACACAGACACGGGGAGAACTTGCAGACTCCGCACAGACAGTGACCCAAGCCGGGAATCGAACCTGGGACCCTGGAGCTGTGAAGCCACAGTGCTAACCACTATCCTATCGTGCTGCCTTATCTAAGAAATGATATACTTGCCATTGAGGGAATGCGGCAAAGATTCACCAGACTGATTCCTGGGATGGCAGGATTGTCGTGTGAGGAAAAAGTGGGTCGCCTCGGCCTGTGTTCACTGGAGTCCAGAAGAATGAGATGGGATCTCATTGAAACGTATAACATTCTGACAGGGTGGACAGACTGGATTCAGGAATGTTGGGCGGGATTCTCCAATCCCGCGGCAGAGTGTCCACGCCGTCGTAAACGCCATCGCGTGAACGGGCCGCTGCCAGGACTAATTCTGGCCCCAACAGGGGGCCAGCACGGTGCTGGAGCGGTTCACGCTGCTCCAGCTGCCGGCCCCGGCGCGAGCTGTGCGCCCCGGGATCCGTGCATGCACAGTGGTGCCGGCACCAACGCCGACATGCGCAGTGGCCTCCTTTAGCTGGTTTAGCACACTGGGCTAAATCGCTGGCTTTGAAAGCAGACCAAGGCAGGCCAGCAGCACGGTTCAATTCCCGTACCAGCCTGCCTGAACAGGCGCCGGAATGTGGCGACTAGGGGCTTTTCACAGTAACTTCATTTGAAGCCTACTTGTGACAATAAGCGATTTTCATTTCATTTCATTCATTAAACGCGCCGCCCCCGACGCACCATGGCGCAGGGCTACCAGCGCGTATGAAAGGAGGCCCCCAGCCAGAGAGGCCGGCCTGCCGATGGCGGGCCAGGCCACATTGGAGGCCCCCCCGCCCTGGGGTCGGACCCCTGTCTCCCCGCGACAGGCCGCCACCCGACCCTTCAACCCCGAGGTGCCGCCGGCTCAGAGCGGGCTAGAACGGCGCCGGCGGGACTCGTTTTTTTTCTGACGGCCGCTGGGCCCATCCGGGCCGGAGAATCGGCGGGCTGGCCGCGTAGAGCGGGCAGCGACCGGCGCCGCGCCAACCGCGCCGGCGTCAATGGCGCCGATTCTCTGCTCTGCGGGGAATCGCGTCGGGGCGGCGTGGCCCGGTGGCGGGGGTTCTCCGGCCCTGCCCGGGGCTGGGAGAATCCCACCCGTTGTTCCCTCTGGTTGGGGTGGGGGGGGGGGGGTCTAGAATAAGGGGTCCCGGTGTCAGGGTACAGGGTAGGCCATTTAGGGCGAGAAGAGGGTGGTCAGCCGTGGTATTCGCGACCACAGAAGGGCGCGGAGGTCAAGTCACTGAATGTATTTAAGAAGGAAATAGATACATTTCTAGACTCTAAGGGTGTCAAGGGGTGGGGGAGCACGGGGGCGGGGGTGGGGTGGGGGTGTGTGGGGGGTGGCATTGGGATAGAAGATCGGCCGTGCTCTGATTGAAAGGCAGATCAGGCTCGAAGGACCGAATGGACTCCGCCTGCCCCTAGTTCCCGTGTTTCTCTGTAACTCAGAGACTCGGCAATGAGCCAAGAGCGATTTTACCATTTTGTGAAGCTGTTGTGAACACGTCAATCTGGGGTTCACATTTGGAATATAATGGCCGGGACTCTCCGTGGTGAGTCCTCCCCGATACCACTGCCAGCGAGGACGGAGAACTTGGCGCTGAACCAAATCTCCCAGACGCTGCAGCGGGAATAGTGAATCCCGCTGCTGTGAACGGACGGAGAATTCTGGCCCGGTATGTATAGCGTGGAAGTAAAGTTGTCTTCCTTTGTTTCTTTAATATTTAAAGTGCTTTCTATTTCAATAAAGTTCGCTTTCTTTTTATTCTTTCTTTTCATATTATGAATTATAATTAGTATATCACAATTATTACAATTATCACTATTTGATACTCAACGAAATTGTTGTTTTAAGACATTCCTTGGCATGGTCACTCCACAATGGACTCTCACCCCCTTACAGTACTGGGGCTTCTCTGCTCCCAATGTGGATAGGGTTTCACCACATATAATCCAAGCTGACACTTGGGAACCTGATACAAAAAAAAAAGATTGGGTGGAATCTGGGCATTACTCTTCGGAAGGACATCAAGGCCTTGTGGAGGGTGCAGAGGAGAACGATGGCAAGGACGATGAACCTCAAAGCAGTGGAGAGACTGGAGAAACTGTGCTGTCGTTCTACGCAGAGGTAAAGGAAAGATGTCATCGAATTAACGGGGGAGGGGTTGTTCCCATTGGCCGCAGGGCTGGTAACCAGAGAAACACAGGTTAATTCACCGAGTATCTTTAGGCCGAAGTTAGTGCTGTCAGACAATTGCCCAGCCAACCTGCTTCTGCAGGGTTAAAATCAGCCTTTCACCCTCTGGTTAAATATACCGCACGCAGCCAGGCTTTGAGGGTGACTGGAGAGTTAGCTAGCGCGATTGTAAGTTGACAATGGTGGAACAGCAGTGATGATAAATGTGGGGAGCTCCAGGCGGGAATTAGCTCCAGCGCACAATGTTGTTGTGTCCCTGCTGCTCCTGTGTGGGGGAGAGTATTATTTATTGCCATATAAAATTGAGACCAAACTAAATGACAAATATAAGGGTGATAAACAGCGTTTAAAGAGTGATGGAGCAATGAAACAGATGGCTTTAAATATGGAAGGATCGATGGCAGAGTTCAGCAGGGTGCAGGACGCTGGGGCGGCAAGGAAAGGGCCTTTATTGAAATGACACCTGTGCCTAAGATCAATCATTTCACTTTGTTGGGCCCGTAAATCTGTCAGAAACTGCATCAGAACAAATGAATTACCGTCACTGTTGCCATGGAAGCCAATGCAACATGGGAGTACCACGCACAGTTTGTACAAATTATCACAAAAAGGACTGGAGGCACAGGAGAAGGTGCAAAAAAACAAAAGAGACAGTTATGAAGCTGCTACCAGAACAGAGAGGTGAAAGCCTTCAGGGCAGGTTAATCAGGCTGTGGAGCTTTCCCCAGGGTAGAGGATGTAGAGGGCTGACCTCATTGACCTCTTCAAAATTATGAAGGTGTTTGATCGGGATTCGGGAGTTCAAAGCAAGGGAGCATAAATGTGTCACAAATAATAATAATCTTTATTATTGTCACAAATAAGCTTCCATTGACACTGCAATGAAATGAAATGAAAATCGCTTATTGTCACAAGTAGGCTTCAAATGAAGTTACTGTGTAAAGCCCCTAGTCGCCACATTCCCGCGCCTGTTAGGGGAGGCTGGTACGGGAATTGAACCATGCTGCTGGCCTGCCTTGGTCTGCTTTCAAAGCCAGCTATTTAGCCCTGTGCTAGTTACTGTGAAAATCCCCTCGTCGCCACATTCCTGCGCCTGTTCGGGGACACTGAGGGAGAATTCAGAATGTCCAATTCACCTAACTGCACGTCTTTCGGGACTTGTGGGAGGAAACTGGAGCGCCCGGAGGAAACCCACGCAGACACGGGGAGAACGTGCAGACTCCGCACAGACGGTGACCCAAGCCGGTGATCGAAACTGGGAACCTGGTGCTGTGAAGCAACAGTGCTAACCACTGTGCTGCCTAGTAAGTGCAAGTGAGTGGTGAGAGTGTGGAAATCACTGCCACACAAGTATTTGAGGTGAATAGCATTGATACATCTCAGGGGACGGTAGATAAACAAACAATGGGAAAAAGAATAAGGGCAGCGCGGTAGCATTGTGGCTAGCACCATTGCTTCACAGCTCCAGGGTCCCAGGTTCAATTCCGGCTTGGGTCACTGTCTGTGCGGAGTCTGCACATCCTCCCCGTGTGTGCGTGGGTTTCCTCCGGGTGCTCCGGTTTCCTCCCACAGTCCAAAGATGTGCAGGTTAGGTGGATTGGCCATGATAAATTGCCCTTAGTGTCCAAAATTGCCCTTAGTATTGGGTGGGATTACTGCGTTATGGGGACAGGGTGGAGGTGTTGACCTTGGGTAGGGTGCTCTTTCCAAGAGCTGGTGCAGACTCGATGGGCCGAATGGCCTCCCTCTGCACTGCAAATTCTATGACATTCTCTGATAATAGAAGGAAAAGTTAGGATAGTGTGCAGTGAAGAGGAAGGGGAGAAAGATTGTGCATGAACGAATTAGACTGAATGGCCAGGTATTGCACTGTAAACATCAATGCAATTCTATGTAAGACAAACAGCAAATGAGATGAACGAACTGGTAATCTAGATCGAAAACAAAATCGTGCAAATTCCGGAAGTCTGAATTAGAAAGAAGAAAATGCTGGAAATCCTCAGCATGTCAGGCAGCTGAAGAGGGAGAAAGAGAGTTCACCTTTCAGATCGCAAATCTTTCATCAGGAACCTTTCACAGTTCTGATGAAAGGTTGCAGATCTGGGGCGACATTCTCCGACCCCCCGCCGGCACCAGAGATTCGGCGGGGGCGGGAATCGGGCCGCGCCAGTTGGTGGGCCCCCCCGCCCGATTCTCCGGCCCGGATGGGCCGAAGTCCCGCCGATAAATTGCCTGTCCCGCCGGCGTAAATTAAATCACCTACCTTACCGGCGGGACAAGGCGGCGTGGGCGGGCTCCAGGGTCCTGGGGGGGCGCGGGGCGATCTGGCCCCGGGGGCTGCCCCCATGGTGGCCTGGCCCGCGATCGGGGTCCACCGATCCGCGGGCGTTCCTGTGCCGTGGGGGCACTCTTTCCCTTCCGCCTCCGCCACGGTCTCCACCATGGCGGAGGCGGAAGAGACTCCCTCCACTGCGCATGCGCGGGAAACTGTCAGCGGCCGCTGACGCTCCCGCGCATGCACTGCCCCGCGATGTCATTTCCGCGCCAGTTGGCGGGGCACCAAAGGCCGTTTCCGCCAGCTGGTGAGGCGGAAATTCCTCCGGCGTTGGCCTAGCCCCTCAATGTTGGGGCTCGGCCCCCAAAGACGCAGAGCATTCCGCACCTTTGGGGCGGCGCGATGCCCATCTGATTGGCGCCGTTTTGGGCGCCAGTCGGCGGACATCGCGCCGTTTCCGGAGAATTTTGCCCCTGAAAACATGTGCACGATTTAATGGCCATGTCGCACTCGACTGGGTGTCGGGACGAGTCTGTTGAATCTCAAGAAAGGCCTCTTGCGAGATTTGCGGCGCTCGAAACGCCTCGCTGCAGCCGCCGGGAAACATCCCGGTAAATGCGCCCAATGCCGGATATAGATGTTTTCCAGCTAAATCATGCCCAGCGATCAGAATAAAGGGTTCTTTCTCAGGCTGGCCACCTGTAACCAGTGAGGTTCCACAGGGGACCAACACTGTTTACAATATATATTAATAACTTGGAGGAAGGCAGCGATTGTGCTGTAGCCAAATGTGCAGACGACACAAAAATAGGTGGAAAGGCAAGTTGCGAGTAGAATACAAATAGTTTGCAAAGAGGAAGTGATAGTTAAGTAACTGGGCAAAAAGCTGGGAAATGGAGTATAATCTGGGACAATGTAAAGTTGTTGAATTTGGAAGTGAGTAAGAGTATTATTTAAATGGAGGAAAGCTGCAACACAAAGGGACTTGGCGGTATTTATGTACAGTTCGTGAGCAGGTTTGGGCCCCGTATCTAAGGAAGGATGTGCCGGCCTTGGAAAGGGTCCAGAGGAGGTTCACAAGAATGATCCCTGGAATGAAGAGCTTGTCATATGAGGAACGGGTGAGGACTCTGGGTCTGTACTCGGAGTTGAGAAGGATGAGGGGGAATCTGATTGAAATTTACAGGACACGGCGAGGCCTGGATAGAGTGGACGTGGAGAGGATGTTTCCACTAAGGAGAAACTAGAAGCAGAGGACACAATCTCAGACTAAAGGGACGATCCTTTAAAACAGAGATGAGGAATTACTTCAGCCAGAAAGTAGTGAATCTGTGGAACTCTTTGCCGCAGAGGGCTATGGAGGCCAAATCACTGAGTATCTTAAAGACAGAGATAGATAGGTTCTTGATTAAGAAGGGGATCAGGGGTTATGGGGAGAAGGCAGGAGAATGGGGATGAGAAACATATCAGCCATGATTGAATGGCGGAGCAGACTCGATGGGCCGAGTGGCCTAATTCTGCTCCGATGTCTTATGGAGGCACAAAACTTTCACACAGGAGCAGCAAGTAATCAGGAAGGGTAATGGAATGTTGGCCATGATTTCAAAGGGGTTGGAGTATAAGAGTTAAGAAGTCTTGCTGCAACTGTACAAGGTACTGGGGAGACCACATCTGGAGTACTGGGAGCAGTTTTGGTCCCCTTATTTCAGGAAAGATATTATTTAATTGGAAGCAGTTCGGAGAACGTTCATGAGGATGACCCCCGGGGTGGAAGGATTATCTTACGAGCAAAGGTTAAACAGGTTGTTTAAGGGGCTTGACAGGGTGAATGCTGAGAGGATGTTTCCCCTCGTGGGAGAGTCTAGGATCAGAGGGAATTGTCTCAGAATAAAGGGGTGTCAATTTGCGACTGAGATGAGGAGTAATTTCTTCTCTCAGAGGGTTGTAAGCCATTGGAACTCCTTGCCACAGAGGGCTGTGGGGGCAGAGTCCTTGGGCAGGATGCTCTCAGCCCAGGCCGGGCCAGGCCGGGCGCGATGCCGCCCCGATGCCGATCCGCCTATTCTGCGGAGAGCGGAGAATCGGTGCCATTGACGCCGGCACGGTCGGTGTGGTGCTGGCGGGGCCGCTCTACGCGGTCTCCCGGCCATTCTCCGCCCGGGGTGGGCCTGGTGGCCGCAAGAAAAACCCGAGTCCCGCCGGCACCGTCCATATGTGGTCTCACCCGGCGGAACCTCGGCGTGCATCCATCCGGGGGCGGCCTGGTGGGGAGGAGGGGGGGTCCGAACCCGGGGGGAGCCGCCGCTGTGGCCTACCGATCGGCGGGCCGGCCTCTCGGGCTGGGGGCCTCTTTTGCTCCGCGCCGGCCCCTGTGGCTCGACGTTATGTTGCGTTGGGGCCGGCACAGAGAAGAGAACCACCGTGCCTGCGCGGCAATCGCGCCGGCCTCACTGCGCATACGCAGACCCACGGCCCCCATTTGACGCCGGTATCGGCAGCTGGAGCGGCCTGGGTCGCTCCGGTGCCGTGCAGGCCCCCTGTAGGGGTCAGAATCGCTGCTCCTGAGGGCATGTTGACGCTGTTGAGAAACACAACGGTGTTTCCGACGGTGTCAACACTTAGCCTCAGGATCACAGAATCCCGCCCATTGTGTGTATTTAAGACTGAGATAGATTCTTGACCAGTAAGGGAATGAAGATCTGGGTCGACATTCTCCGACCCCCCCGGCCGGGTCGGAGAATCGCCGGGGGCTGGCGTGAATCCCGCCCCCGCCGGTTGCCGAAGTCTCCGGCACCGGAGATTTGGCGGGGGCGGGAATCGCGCCGCGCCGGTTGGCGGGCCCCCCATGGCGGGCCCGCATGGGCCAAAGTCCCGCCGATAAAATGCCTGCCCCACCGGCGTAAATTGAACCACCTACCCTACCGACGGGACAAGGCGGCGCGGGCGGGCTCCGGGGTCCTGGGGGGGGCGCGGGGCGATCTGGCCCCGGGGGGTGCCCCCACGGTGGCCTGGCCCACGATCGGAGCCCACCGATCCGCGGGCGGGCCTGTGCCATGGGGGCACTCTTTCCCTTCCGCCTCCGCCACGGTCTCCACCATGGCAGAGGCAGAAGAGACTCTCTCCACTGCGCATGTGCGGGAATGCCATCAGCGGCCGGGGATGTCATTTCCGCGCTAGCTGGCGGGCACCAATGGCCTTTTCCGCCAGCTGGCGGGGCGGAAATTCGTCCGGCGCGGGCCTAGCCCCTCAAGGTTGGGGCTCGGCCCCCAAAGTTGCGGAGCATTCCGCACCTTTGGGGCGGCGCGATGCCTGTCTGATTTGCGCCGTTTTGGGCGCCATTCGGCGGACATCGCGCCGTTTCCGGAGAATTTCGCCCCTGAACTCTCCAGCCGTTCACTGATGGCGGGACTCTCTCGTCTCGAGATTCCCGGCGGCATGGGTTTGCTTCAATGGGAATTCCTGGCAATTTCCATTGACAGCGCCGCGAGTAGAGAATCCCGCCGCCAGTGATCGGCACGTCGTCTCCCGCCATCGGGAAACACACGTTACAGTGAAAGGACTGGAGGGTGGACATCAGGAATGTCAGATCAGCCATCATCCTATTGAATGATGGGACAAGCTCGAGGGGCCGAACGGCCTACGCCTGTTCCTATTTCTTAAGATCTTGTGGCCAGCCTTTACAACCACAATCTAACCGTTTCTGCATCTTAAACCTTTACCCTACCATACGTTTCGGAAGGTGGGATTAATCCAATTCCCCTTCGGCCTATATCGAGTTCGAATTCCTTTCCAACTGCTTAAATCAAATGATTATTTTCAACACAAAACATAATTCTCTGTGACTTGTTGGTGATTTTTCTCTCTATTGCTAATTGTCCATAGCATTAATGACTCAAAGCATTATATTTCTGTCAGATATTTATGATAAATTGCTTATTTTCCGAGTAAGTACTGAAGCAGAATAATCAACTACTCTTAATAAGTGCAAAGTGACTTAATTGTTTTTTAAAATCATCATTTCGGTAAAGGATCTTTAGTGTGCAAATGATGGTTATTTAATCAAAGATAATCATTATTCATTCCAAGCAACAAATGATTTCCATGTCAAATGAAGCACTTGTTCCATTTTACATAAAGTCATCCCTCTAACTTTCTTTCCGAAATGAATCTCTACTTTTTCCTGCACACTCCCTTGCTGCCACCATGTAGCATCTGACCAGCCTAGTCTTTCACAAGATGTGGATGGAGGCCCAGCTCTTATTGCCCATCCCTAACTGCCCTTGCGAAGGTGGTGCACCTTCTTGAACCATGGCATTCAATGCGCTGTAGGTACTCCCACAGTGCTGGTAGGGAGGGAGCTCCAGCATTTTGACCCGGCAACAATGAAGGAACAGTGATATATTTCGAAGTCAGGGTGGAGGGGAACCTCCAGCTGGTGGGGCTCCCAGGTATCTGCTGCTCTTGTCCTTCTGGGCAGTGGAGTAGGTCAGAGGCTTGGAAGGTGCTGTTGTAGGAGCTTTTTTGAGTTCCTGGGGTGCAATCTGGAGATGGTACACACATCTGCTCGGTGCATTGGTGGTGGAGGGAGTGAATGTCTGTGGCTGGCGTGCCAATCAAGCAATCTGCTTTGTCCTGGATGGTGTTGAGCTTCTTCAGTGTTGTTGGAGGCCCACTCATCCAGCCAGTATTTAGTAATTAACGCCAGGAGGTAACCAGGAAATCATGGAACCATTGCAGCACAGAAGGTGGCCATTTGGCCCATAATGTGTGTTTGCTAGCTGAAAAAGAGCAATGCAGCCCATTCCCACTTTCCTGCCCTTTATCCATAGCTCTCTAGATCACCACAGCAGTGTGTATCCAAGTGTTTTTTTTATATCATGAGGTTTCTGCCTCTCACCCTTTCAGACAGTGAGTTCCAGACCTACAGCACTTCTGGGTAAAAATAAATCTCTCTTTAACTCTCTAATCCTCTCTAGGGGCTGGTTTAGCACACTGGGCTAAATCGCTGGCTTTTAAAGCAGACCAAGCAGGCCAGCAGCATGGTTCAATTCCCGTACCAGCCTCCCCGAACAGGCGCCGGAATGTGGCGACTAGGGGCTTGATGCACAATCAATACGCTTGAGTCCACGTGGAGTCATATCGATTTAGCTTTAATCAGATAGAACTGTACCCAGCAGCGAAGTTACAGAAGTGAAGGCTGCTGGGGGCGGCACAGGTTCTTATACCCCGCCTCTCAGGGCGGGGCTATGTACATTGCCCAATGGTAGACCCTGCGGTCTAGCCAATGGTTATTCCTCTCTCTGGTACTGCAATACCTGGTATTACCACATTCACCCCCTGTTAAAAAAAAGAGCCAGCGGGGTGATGGCCAGTATTTCTGTCGCCTTTTCTGGTAGGACCAGGTATTGCAGGTACCATGTTATCGAGGGTTGCGGAGAAAGTTCTTGCGTAGTTAATTCTTCTTCATGGTGCTGCAATCAGACGATCGGGCGGCCTGGGCGTCCTGCTGGAGCGTCTAAGTTTCGGCAGCGATCCTGGTGAGGGCCCCGGCAGTAGTGACTCCAGGAACGTGGTGTTTTCCTCCCAGGCAGTTTCGTCACCCCTAGTCGGCGCTGTAAGGTCGAAAGATGGGCAGAAGGAAGTGGTGCCTGAAGGGGGCGTCGGTGCCTGCTCAGCTCCGGGTCGGGGTTCTGGCGGCAGTACTGACCCTCCGGTCAGGTACGGGGGAGGGGGGGGGGGTTGTGCTCCGGCGGGCGCCAGGTCCCGGAGGGAGACCGGTATCTTGGCGACCGTCGGGGAACGCTACGTAGGCATACTGGGGGTTGGCATGCAGCAGGTGGACCCTTTCGACCAGCGGGTCCGACTTGTGCGCCCTCGCATGTTTCCGCAGCAGGACGGTTCCGGGTGTCGCTAGCCAGGTTGGGAGCGAGGTCCCAGAGGAGGACTTTCTGGGGAAAACAAGGAGACGTTCGTGAGGTGTCTGGTTCGTGGTAGCACAGAGCAGTGGCCGAATGGAGTGCAGGGCCACTGGGAGGACTTCTTGCCAGCGGGAGACTGGGAGATTCCTGGACCGAAGGGCCAGCAGGACGGTCTTCCAGACCGTTCCGTTCTCCCTTTCTACCTGCCCATTTCCCCGGGGGTCGTCCTGCTCGAGGCGATGCCTTTGCTAAGCAGGAACTGGCGCAGCTCGTCGCTCATAAAGGAGGACCCCCTATCACTGTGGATGTATGCGGGGAAACCGAACAGTGTAAAAATAGTTTGGAGGGCCTTGATGACGGTGGTTGTGGTCATATCCGGGCAGGGGATGGCGAATGGGAACCGGGAGTACTCATCAATCACGTTAAGGAAGTATGTGTTGCGGTCGGTGGAGGGGAGGGGGCCTTTGAAGTCCATGCTGAGGCGTTCAAAGGGACGGGAAGCCTTTATCAGGTGCACCCTCTCTGGTCGGTAGAAGTGCGGTTTGCACTCCGCACAGATTTGGCAGTCCCAGGTGACAGTCCTGACCTCCTCGATGGAGTAAGGCAGGTTCTGGGACTTAACAAAATGGTGAACCGGGTGACTCCCGGGTGGCAGAGGTCCTCGTGGAGGGCTCGGAGGCGGTCTACTTGCGCGGTGGCACAAGTGCCCCGGGATCGGGCATCAGGAGGCTCGTTCAGCTTCCCGGGACGATACAAGATCTCGTAATTGAAGGTGGAGAGTTCGATCCTCCACCGCAAGATCTTGTCGTTCTTGATCTTGCCCCGCTGTGCATTATCAAACATGAAGGTCACCAACCATTGGTCCGTGAGGAGAGTGAATCTCCTGCCGGCCAGGTAATGCCTCCAGTGCCGCACAGCTTCCACTATGGCCTGGGCCTCCTTTTCGACCGAGGAGTGGCGAATTTCGGAGGCATGGAGAGTGCGGGAGAAGAAAGCCACAGGCCTGCCTGCTTGGTTGAGGGTGGCGGCCAGAGCTACGTCAGACACGTCGCTCTCGACCTGGAAGGGGAGGGACTCGTCGATGGTGCGCATCGTGGCTTTTGTGATGTCCGCTTTGATGCGGCAGAAGGCATGGTGGGCCTCCGTCGACAGGGGGAAGGTCGTGGATTGGATTAGGGGTCGGGCCTTGTCGGCGTAATTAGGGACCCATTGTGCATAGTAGCCAAAGAAGCCGAGGCAGCGCTTTAGGGCCTTGGGGCAGTGAGGAAGGGGGAACTCCATGAGGGGGCGCATGCGTTCGGGGTCGGGGCCTATGACTCCATTTCGCACTACGTAGCCTAGGATGGCTAGACGGTCGGTGCTAAATACGCACTTCTCCTTATTGTAGGTCAGATTCAGGAGGTGTGCGGTCTGGAGAAATTTACGGAGGTTGGTGTCGTGGTCCTGCTGGTCATGGCCGCAGATGGTGACGTTGTCAAGATAGGGGAATTTTGCGTGTAAGCCGTACCGGTCAACCATTCGGTCCATCTCATGCTGGAAGACCGAGACCCCGTTTGTGACACCGAAGGGAACCCTTATAAAGTGGTAAAGCTGCCCATCTGCTTCGAAGGCAGTGTACTGGCGGTCACGATTACGGAGGGGTAGCTGGTGGTAGGCAGACTTGAGATCCACCGTGTCATGATATTCAAACACACACATCATGATAGACACACCAACAGACAAATCAGAACACACAACACCACAACCAATGACAGAAAGATATAAAAGCACAGACACGACCCCCGGTGGTCAGTATTAGCTGCAGAGGAGGACCAGGACACATCTGTTACCAAACACACTCAGGGAGACAGCACGTGCAGAGTATCCAGAACGAACTGTATTATAAGAGTTAAAATAAAATAGAGTTGTACCACATACAACTGTGTTGGCTCATCTGTGCACCAGGGCACCCAACACCACATTTTTTTTTTTTTTTTTTTTTTTTTGTGGTACATCCTTGTTAGTGTGACGCACCCGACATCGCCCCATGTAAATAGTTACGTCATATACACACGCTGTACACAACACACACACACACACACTCTAGATGCACTCACGAAGGCACGTATCTTTGTAAAAAGGGGGGATGTCATGATATTCAAACACACACATCATGATAGACACACCAACAGACAAATCAGAACACACAACACCACAACCAATGACAGAAAGATATAAAAGCACAGACACAACCCCCGGTGGTCAGTATTAGCTGCAGAGGAGGACCAGGACACATCTGTTACCAAACACACTCAGGGAGACAGCACGTGCAGAGTATCCAGAACGAACTGTATTATAAGAGTTAAAATAAAATAGAGTTGTACCACATACAACTGTGTTGGCTCATCTGTGCACCAGAGCACCCAACACCACACACCGTGGAGAAGACTTTGTATTGCGCGATCCTGTTCACCAGGTCAGCTATAAGGGGGAGTGGGTACGCGTCCAGTTGCGTAAACCTGTTGATGGTCTGACTGTAGTCGATGACCATCCTATGCTTCTCCCCAGTCTTTACCACCACTACTTGAGCTCTCCAGGGGCTGTTGCTTGCTTCGATGATCCCTTCCTTCAGCAGCCTTTGGACCTCTGACCTAATAAAGATCCGGTCCTGGGCGCTGTACCGTCTGCTCCTGGTGGCGACGGGTTTGCAATCCGGGGTGAGGTTCGCAAACAGGGAAGGCGGGTCGACCTTAAGGGTCGCGAGGCCGCAAACCGTAAGGGGGGTATAGGGCTGCCAAATTTGAAAGTCAGGCTTTGTAGGTGGCACTGGAAATCCAGTCCCAGAAGGGTGGCTGTGCAGAGGTGCGGCCGCACGTACAGGCGGAAATTGCGGAATTCCCTGCCTTGGACGGTGAGGTTCGCGAGGCAGAACTCTTTTATCTGTACCGCGTGTGACCCGGAGGCCAGGGAGATCCTTTGTTGGGTGGGGTAGGTGACCAGAGAACAGCGCCTTACCGTGTCGGGGTGGACGAAACTCTCCGTGCTCCCGGAGTCGATGAGGCGTGACGTCACGTGGCCGTTGATGCCGATCGTCGTGCTGGCCTTTGCTAGCGTTCGGGGCCGACTCTGGTCCAGGGTGATGGAGGCCAGCTGCAGCAAGGAGTGAAGATCGGGCAGCGCATCATCAGCCATGTTGGGGGCTTGAGGCCCCATCCAAGATGATGCCGTCCATGGCTCGCACATGGAGTCCGGGGACTCCGAGGATGGCGGCGGGGAGGAACAAAATGGTGGTGGGGAGGGACAAAATGGCGGCGCACTCTGCTCCCACAAGGCGGAGGCCAGCTGCAACCATGGGTTTTGGTCGGGCAGCGCGTAGCCATCCGCGCTGGGGGCTTGAGGCCCCATCCAAGATGGCGGCGGCATGGACCGCACCTGAAGTCCGGGGTCTCGGAAGATGGCGGCGGGGAGGAGCAAACTGGTGGAGGTGGGCCTTGGACGGCCGGGACCCGCCAGGAAGACTGCGCCCATGGGTCGGCCGTGCCCCTGGGGCAGGGGGGTGGAGGTGAGCGCTGGAGCGGGGCGTGCCGCGGCGTTTTGGGTGGTGAGCGCTGGCCGGTCGGGGCCCAGAGCAGGGCGTGCTGCATCGTTCCGGGTGCACAGAAGACCGCAGCACGCGGCGGGGAGAGGTGGGCGGTCGGGGCCTGGAGCTGCAGCGTTTTGGGCGGGGAGGAGTAAACTAGTGGCGCATGCTGCTCCAATGTGATGGAGGCCAGCTGCAGCGAGGGGTTCTGGCCCGGCAGTGCGTAGCCAGCCACGTTGGGGGCTTGAGGCCCCGTCCAGGATGGCCAGGGGTCGCCCGTGGAGTTCGGGGACGGAGACCCCGACGATTGTGTCGGCGAGGGACCAAATGGCTGCGCGTACTCCTCCAGCATGGTTGCCGTGGAGACGAAAGGCTGTGGCAGCGACGCTGCCTGGTGGGGCAAAAACTGCGGTGCGCGTTGGGCCGGCGGGGCTGGGAAAAGGGAGTGCGGCGGTGGGCCTGGAACGGTTGGGGCATGGAAGAACGGCTGTGGTTGCGCGGCGGGCGGCTGGAGGAATGGCTGAGGGTAGTCGCTGGACACCGCATTCACCGGTCTGGGGGTTAGGCGTGTAAGTCGGGGGAGCTGGCACGGTGGGGCGCCACGCAGCCCAGGGGGGCGTGGTGCACGCGGGGGCGTACGCCAGGGCGTTTCTGTGCGCCACGACCATAGACCCTGGACCCGGGCCTCGGCGAGGCCCAGCGTCTCCATTTCGAGCAGCCTTCGGCGAATATCGGGGGATATCATACCTGCCACGAAGGCGTCTCGAATTAAAAGTTCGGAGTGCTCGTTCGCCGTCACTGCTGGGCAGCTGCAGTTTTGGCCCAGCACTATCAGTGCCTGGTAGAAAGCGCCTCATCTGGGCTCTGCCGTCTCGTTGCCAGCAGGTGACGGGCGTAGACCTGATTAAGTGGGCAAATGTAGTGTCCTTCCAGCAGTTCCATGGTCTTATCATAGTTCGCCGCCCCTTCGATCAGGGGGTAGATCGCCGGGCTGACCCGCGAGCGTAGGAGGTGCATTTTCTGCCTTTCCGTGGGGGTGTCGGCAGCCGTCTCGAGGTAGCTCTGGAAGCACGCCAGCCAATGCTTAAAAATCTCGATAGACTTTTCTACGTGCGGGCTGAGCTGAAGGCATGTCGGCTTGATGCGGAGATCCATCCTTCAGAAGTACTTATCTGATTAAATTGATACGCAGTCAATACGCTTGAGTCCACGAGGAGTCATATCGATTCAGCTTTAATCAGATAGAACTGGACCCAGCAGCGAAGTTACAGAAGTGAAGGCTGCTGGGGGTGGCACAGGTTCTTATACCCCGCCTCTCAGGGCGGGGCTATGTACATTGCCCAATGGTAGACCCCGCGGTCTAGCCAATGGTTATTCCTCTCTCTGGTACCGCAATACCTGGTATTACCACCGGGCTTTCCACAGCAACTTCATTTGAAGCCTACTCGTGACAATCAGCGATTTTCATTTTTCATTTTCCTGTCAATGGCATTAACACGTTTCCCTCATTTTCACATGCAAACTACACAATTTTCCTGTGTACACAATGGTAACAGTGCTTTAAAAACAATGTGCGTTTATATAGCATCTTTCATGTGGTAAATATGTCCGAAGTTGCGTCACAGGAGCGAATCCAACAACATTTGACGGCACGCTACGTGGGCAGAGAATAGGATAAGTGGCTAAAATTCTGGTGGAAGAGGTGAGTTTTAAGGAGCATTTTAAAGAAGGAGAGTGATGTAGAGAGGCAGAGAGGATTAGGAAGGAAGGTCAGGGCTCAAGACCCAGGCAGCCGAAGGCACTTCTGCCATGAGTATAGTGGTTGAAACTAGGCTTGTGCAAAGGGCCAGAATTGGAGGAACACTGCTACCTCAGAGGGTTGCTAAGATGGAGGAGATGACAGAGACAGGGATGGGTAAAGTCATGGAGGGATTTGAAAATCAGCATTCAAATTTTAACATTGTGGCCCGACTAGAAGCCAATGTAGCTCTGAAATATAAACAGAGAGAGCTGGGAATATTCAGCAGGTCGGGCACCATCTGTGGGGAGAGAGATTGGGTCAGCGTTTCAGATCGTGAGCTTTCAACAGCATCAACAATTAGGGAATACAGGACTTTGTTCAAATCCTTACAGGAAGGGAAACCTCCAGTCCTTCCCCAGCCTGGCCTCTATGTGACTCCGGTCCCACATTAATGTAACTGACACTTAATTGCCCTCTGAAGTGGCCCAGTCAACCGCTCAGCACAAAATGGAGGCCCAGCTCCACCTTCTCAACACAACTAGCAAGGAGCCATAAACCCCGGCCTTGTCAACGGTGGCCATGTCCAGGCAACGAGTGAACAAAACTGTCTGTCCCCTAGAGCTCCCTAGTGGTGGGTTACGGGAGAGCAAGTGAATAAAGCATGAGGAATGAGCAGAAACGTGAGGCTTCCTTCACCACAGCACGGTGGCGCAGCGGTTAGCACTGCTGCCTCACAGCGCCAGCGACCCGGGTTCGTGTCTGACTGTGCGGAGTCTGCACGTTCTCCCCGTGGTCTGCGTGGGTTTCCTCCGGGTGCTCCGGTTTCCTCCCGCAGTCCAAAGATGTGCAGGTTAGGTGGATTGGCCATGCTAAATTGCCCTTAGTGTCCAAAATTGCCCTTAGTGTTGGGTGGGGTTACTGGGTTATGGAGATAGGGTGGAGGTGTTGACCTTGGGTAGGGTGCTCTTTCCAAGAGCCGGCGCAGACTCGATGGGCCGAATGGCCTCCTTCTGCACTGGAAATTCTATGAAACTCTGTGGCCCAGCTCTGCACGGTGGTCTGTGACCCTTCACAGCATCTGCAATCCTCACAAGAAACAGTGGACAAAATATGTTCTTGAAGCTGCTGAATGATAACTTGAGCAGAGAGTTTGCACGTAAAGACACAGTTCCTTTTCTTTCGTCGGATTGTCAGCACTGATTTACTGCAAACGTTCTTTGTTTACCAGAAGAGAATGCTGATTCATGAAGCTTGCTGTGTTTTATTGGCTCGTGGGGTATTAGAGATTGATACTCTGCTGTTGAAATTCCTCCCCCCATTTCAGATGCTGCTTTGAAGAAATGGCCACCTTAATTACAATTGTGGAATCGCTGAAGTGAACAATGGGATTAACCTCAGCGAATGCAAATCAGAATCCAAATTGTTCCCGGAAAGCTTTTTAAAATTTGCTCTGAAAATCACAGAATTATTGTTGCATCTCCAAGTACACACGAGGAGGTGGTGAAAAATACATCATTGCAATTCACAGACAATTACCCAGTACAAGGCACTTTTCTTTTTTTTAATTCAAAGCAATGTGACGCATTTCTAAAATGAATTCTTAGGACTGGACGGCCAGCATCTGTTATCGGCTTAGAGAGTCATAGAGTTATAGAGAGTCATACAGGTCGACAGCACTGGAGAAGCCAGTGTCTGCGCCCGTCATAAACAACCACCCAACTGTTATCCATCCCGAATTGCCCTTGAGAAGATGGTGGCCATTCTCGAATGCAGTAGTCAGAAAAACCACATCACAAGATTTTAAACCCCCACCGCCCCCATATCCTTTGATCTGCAAAGTTTCTATTCACTTTCAAAGAGGAAAATCCTAATATCTTCCAGGCAGCCAAGTGTCTGCATTGTTTCTTTTCATTTCCCTTCATGCCTCAAGCATCTAGGAGGTAAGTACATTTGTTTCCTCTTTTTCTCAACAGAAAGCACCTAACTGCTTTTGGTGTGGTAAGGAGCTGTCAATCATACCTTAATGTTTATAAACATTGAGGTCAGGTTCAAAGCAGGGTATTTGAGATGCATTCAAACATGAAGAGAAATGAAAATAAACAATGCTGGCTGTTTGGAAGTTATTACCCTGTCAATTGCAGCCGACTAAAAGCTATTTCTCTAGTCAATTGCAGCCGACTAAAAGCTATTTCTCTTGCTTGCAAGTACTTGCCCTAATTCATACCTGCGTGAATCCCGGTCGAGGGGGGCGGAGCATCACAGGGGTCTGGTGAATCGGTCTTCCATCCCTTTAATCGGATGGATTGGACGGTAGCACAGTGGTTAGCACTGTTGCATCACAGCGCCAGGGTCCCAGGTTCGATTCCCGGCTTGGATCACTGTCTGTGCGGAGTCTGCACATTCTCCCCGTGTCTGCGTGAGTTTCCTCCGGGCGCTCCGGTTCCATCCCACAAGTCCCGAAAGACCTGCTTGTTAGATGAATTGGACATTCTGAATTCTCCCTCAGTGCACCCGAACTAGTGGCGACGAGGGGCTTTTCACAGTAACTTCATTGCAGTGTTAATGTGAGCCTACTTGTGACAATAAAGATTATAATTATTGTATAATAATATTATTATACAAATGGGTTCAAATGCCCAATTTGCATCCTCCCCCTCGCGGGAGGCATGTAGCTTCCTATCGCCAGTAGCACAGGACCAGAGCATCGGAATGGGATCGGCAGCCAGCATTGCATGACACTCTGGGCAGGATTCTACTTGAATCGGCGCGATGGCCCGAACACAGCGGCAAAAACGGCGCGAATGACTCCGGCGTCGGACCCCCTGGATCGTCGCAAATTCTCCGGCCGGGAATGGGCTAGCAGCGGCGTGACGCCATTCACGACGGCATCACACGTCACTTTGCGCACGCCGTCAGCAATGGTGTCGCAGCACAAAGGACGCCCCCCCCTGTCCGCGTCGCAGCACAAAGGACGCCCCCCGCCCCCGCGTCGCAGCACAAAGGACGCCCCCCCCTGTCCGCGTCGCAGCACAAAGGACGCCCCCCCCCCCCCGCGTCGCAGCAGAAAAGACGACCCCCTCCCCCCCGGAGACCCGTCAAAATGCCCGCCCACCGCGCAGCGCCGAGGCTCCTGGAGCGCGACATCGAGGCGCTCCTGGACGTAGTGGAGCAGAGGAGGGAGGCCCTGTACCCCGGGCACGGCCGCAGGGTCGCCCCACACCTCAGCCGGCGTCTGGGGAGGGAGGTGGCAGAGGCCGTCAGCGCCGTGGCCGTAACAGCCAGGACAGGCTCCCAGTGCCACAAGAAGATCAACGACCTCATCAGGGCAGCCAGGGTGAGTACTCCCCCCCCCTATCCCCCACCCCGATGGGTGGCACAGCCTGAGGTGCATCCGACACGGCTGCACCCACCCATGCAGGCTGCAGTGGCAGGGTGGGTTGTGAACCTCTGCCAACATACACACAACCGCTGGTCCGCATGTATATATCCGCCTAACACTGTTGCCCTTTATCCCTGCCACCTTCCCGCGCCCCACAGGAGAAGCGCGCTCACAACAACCGGGAGCGTGAGAGGACCGGAGGGGGTCCACCTGAACTGCGACCACTCACCATCCATGAGGAGAGGGCCCGGAAGTCGCAGGCAGACCTGAGGACCAGGAGGTTGCGGATGCAGAGGTCGGTGGCGCACCACCAAGTGAGACCCCCTACGGCCTGCCTCCCTTTCCCCCTTCCTCCATATCCCCCTTCCCCCATATCCCCCTTCCCCCATATCCCCCATATCCCCCTCCCCATAACCCCATATCCCTGTTTCCACATATCCGCCTTATCCCCATATCCCCCTTCCCCATATCCCCCTTATCCCCCTCCCCATATCCCCTTCTCCCATATCCCCCTTCCCCCATATCCCTCTTAACCCCATATCCCCCTTCCCCCATATCCCCCTTATCCCCATATCCCCCTTCCCACATATCCCCATATCCCCCTTCCCCCCATCCCCCTTAACCCCATATCCCCCTTCCCCCATACCCCCCTTATCCCCATATCCCCCTTCCCCCATATCCCCATATACCCCTCCCCATATCCCCCATATCCCCCTTCTCCCATATCCCCCTTCCCCCATATCCCCCATAACCCAATATCCCACTTCCCCCATATCACCCTTATCCCCATATCCCCCATATCCCCCTTATCCCCATATCCCCCTTCCCCCATATCCCCATATCCCCCTCCCCATATCCCCCATATCCCCCTTCCCCCATAATCCCCCTTATCCCTATATCCCCCTTCCCTCATATCCCCCATATTCCCCATATCTCCCTTCCCCCATGTACCCGCTGCCCAGGACACTGACGCACAGGACACTGACACACAGGTCACTGACGCCCAGGACACTGACGCCCAGGGCACTGACACCCAGGACACTGACGCTCAGGACACTGACGCACAGGACACTGACGCACAGGACACTGAGGCACAGGGCACTGACGCCCAGGACACTGACGCCCAGGGCACTGACACCCAGGACACTGACGCTCAGGACACTGACGCACAGGACACTGACGCACAGGACACTGAGGCACAGGGCACTGACGCCCAGGACACTGACGCACAGGACACTGACGCACAGGACACTGACGCACAGGACACTGATGCACAGGACACTGAAGCACAGGACACTGACGCACAGGACACTGACGCACAGGACACTGATGCCCAGGACACTGACGCACAGGACACTGACGCACAGGACACTGACGCACAGGACACTGATGCCCAGGACACTGACGCACAGGACACTGACGCACAGGACACTGAAGCACAGGACACTGATGCACAGGACACTGACGCACAGGACACTGACGCACAGGACACTGACGCACATGACACTGACGCACAGGACACTGACGCCAAGGGTACTGACGCCTAGGACACTGACGCCCAGGTCACTGATGCTCAGGACACTGGCGCCCTGGACACTGACGCTCAGGACACTGATGCCCAGGATACTGACACCCTGGACACTGACGCACACGACACTGACACACAGGACACTGACGCCCAGGTCACTGACGCCCAGGACACTGACGTCAGGACACTGACATCCAGGACACTGACGCCCAGGACACTGACGCCCAGGACACTGATGCCCAGGACACTGACGTCCAGGACACTGATGCCCAGGGCACTGACGCCCAGGACACCGATGCCCAGGACACTGACGCACAGGACACTGACGCACATGATACTGACGAACAGGACACTGACGCACAGGAAACTGACGCACCGGACACTGGCGCACAGGACACTGATGCCAAGGGCACTGACGCTCAGGGCACTGACGTACACGACACTGACGCACAGGACATCCCTACACAGGACATATCTACCCAGGACACACCCACCCAGGACACTGACGCTCAGGGCACTGACGCACACGACACTGACGCACAGGACACTGACGCACACGACACTGACGCACACGACACTGACGCACAGGACACTGATGCCCAGGAGACTGACGCTCAGGGCACTGACGCACACGACACTGACGCACAGGACACACCTACAGTGGACACATGTACCCAGGACACACCCACCCAGGACACTGACGCCCAGGACACTGACGCACATAACACTGACACACAGGACACTGATGCCCAGGACACTGACGTCCAGGACACTGACGTCCAGGACACTGACGCACAGGACACTGACGCCAAGGACACTGACGCACAGGATACTGACGCACAGGACACTGACGCACACGACACTGGCGCACACGACACTGACGCAGAGGACACTGACACACACGACACTGACGCACAGGACACTGACGCACAGGACACTGACACACACGACACTGACGCACAGGACACTGACACACAGGACACTGACACACACGACACTGACGCACAGGACACTGACACACAGGACACTGACGCACACGACACTGACGCACAGGACACTGACGCACACGACACTGACGCACACGACATTGACGCACACGACACTGACGCACACGACACTGACGCACACGACACTGACGCACACGACACTGACGCCCAGGACACTGATGCCCAGGACACTGACGCACAGGACACTGACACACAGGACACTGACGCCCAGGATACTGACGCCCAGGGCACTGACGCCCAGGACACTGACGCTCAGGACACTGACGCACAGGACACTGACGCACTGGATACTGACGCACAGGACACTGACGCCCAGGACACTGACGCCCAGGACACTGACGCACAGGACACTGACGCTCAGGACACTGACGCACAGGACACTGACACACAGGACCATGACGCACAGGACACTGAAGCACAGGACACTGACGCACAGGACACTGACGCACAGGACACTGACGCCCAGGACACTGATGCACAGGACACTGACGCACAGGACACTGATGCACTGGACACTGACGCCAAGGACACTGACGCACAGGACACTGACGCACAGGACACTGACGCACACGACTCTGACGCACAGGACACTGACGCACAGGACACTGACACACACGACACTGACGCACAGGACACTGACGCACAGGACACTGACACACACGACACTGACGCACAGGACACTGATGCACTGGACACTGACGCCAAGGACACTGACGCACAGGACACTGACGCACAGGACACTGACGCACACGACTCTGACGCACAGGACACTGACGCACAGGACACTGACACACACGACACTGACGCACAGGACACTGACGCACAGGACACTGACACACACGACACTGACGCACAGGACACTGACACACAGGACACTGACACACACGACACTGACGCACAGGACACTGACACACAGGACACTGACGCACAGGACACTGATGTCCAGGACACTGACGCTCAGGGCACTGACGCACACGACACTGACGCACAGGACACACCTACAGTGGACACATCTACCCAGGACACACCCACCCAGGACACTGACGCCCAGGACACTGACGCACAGGACACTGACGCACAGGACACTGATGCCCAGGACACTGACGTCCAGGACACTGACGTCCAGGACACTGACGCACAGGACACTGACGCACAGGACACTGATGCACTGGACACTGACGCCAAGGACACTGACGCACAGGACACTGACGCACAGGACACTGACGCACACGTCACTGACGCACACGACACTGACGCACAGGACACTGACGCACATGACACTGACGCACAGGACACTGACGCACAGGACACTGACACACACGACACTGACGCACAGGACACTGACACACAGGACACTGACACACACGACACTGACGCACAGGACACTGACACAAAGGACACTGACCCACACGACACTGACCATCAAGTCCCGGCAACATCCTAGTAAATCTTTTTTGCACTCTTTCCAGTTTAATAATATCCTTTCTATAATAGGGTGACCAGAACTGCACACAGTATTCCAAGTGTGGCCGTACCAATGTCTTGTACAACTTCAACAAGATGTCCCAACTCCTGTATTCAATGTTCTGACCAATGAAACCAAGCATGCCGAATGCCTTCTTCACCACCCTGTCCACCTGCGACTCCACCTTCAAGGAGCTATGAACCTGTACTCCTAGATCTCTTTGTTCTATAACTCTCCCCAACGCCATACCATTAACTGAGTAGGTCCTGGCCTGATTCGATCTGCCAAAATGCATCACCTCACATTTATCTAAATTAAACTCCATCTGCCATTCGTCGGCCCACTGGCCTAATTGATCAAGATCCCGTTGCAATCCTAGATAACCTTCTTCACTATCCACTGTGCCACCAATCTTGGTGCCATCTGCAAACTTACTAACCATGCCTCCTAAATTCTCATCCAAATCATTAATATAAATCACAAATAACAGTGGACCCAGCACTGATCCCTGAGGCACACCACTGGTCACAGGCCTCCAGTTTGAAAAACAACCCTCTACAACCACCCTCTGCCTTCTGTCGTCCAGCCAATTTTGAATCCAATTGGCAATCTCACCCTGGATCCCGTGAGCTTTAACCTTCTGCAACAACCTACCATGCGGTACCTTGTCAAAGGCTTTGCTAAAGTCCATGTAGACAACGTCTACTGCACTGCCCTCATCTACCTTCTTGGTCACCCCCTCAAAAAACTCAATCAAATTTGTGAGACATGATTTTCCACGCACAAAGCCATGCTGACTGCCCCGAATCAGTCCTTGCCTCTCTAAATGCTTGTAGGTCCTGTCTCTCAGAATACCTTCTAGCAACTTACCTACTACAGACGTTAGGTTTGCAACACAGTACCACCGGATCTGTACTGAATGGGATCCGGAAGCAAGGGAGATTGTCTGGGACGCGGGGTAGATGTGGAGGGAGCAGCGCCTTACCGTGTCGGGATAGGCAAAGCTCTCTGTGCTCCCGGAGTTGAAAAGACAGGGGGTCTCGTACCCATTGACCCGGACAGCCATCATCGAGTTCTTCAGGTGTTTTGGCCGCGACTGGTCGAGGCTGACTGCACCGAGCTACGGGTAGTCTGCGTGGTCGGAGGTATCCGGGTCGCAAGATGGTGGCCCCCACGGGTCGCACGTGTCGGGCTGGGTCGGAGATGGTGACCAAGGTGGCCGCCCCCATCGGTCGCACATGTCGGTTGGTGCTGAAGATGGCGGCCAATATGGCCGCCCCAACGGGTCGCACGTGCTGGGCTGGGTTAAAGATGGCGGCCCCCCGAGCTGCACGAGGCGGATGACGCAGCTGAAAGGGCCGGTACCGGCAGGCACGCAGCCACATTGCGGGGTCTGCGGGCCTGTGAGTCCGTGGGTCGGGCCTGGTACGCTTTAGACTTCGGGGCTTTGGATCGGGCCAGACAGACTCTGCCGAAATGTCCCTTTTTGCCACAGTCGCTGCATGCCGCGGTGCGGGCTGGGCAACGCTGCCGGGGGTGTTGGCCCTGACCGCAGAAGTAGCACTGCGGTTCCCCGGGCTGAACAGGCAGCCACGCGGACAGGCCTGGGATGTAGTCGGGTCTGGTGAAGGTCTGTGGTGCCCACGAGGGGTTCGCTGGGTCTGCCGGGAACGCGCTGAGGCTCTGGTAGGCCACCTCTAACGAGGAGGCTAGCTTTACCGTGTCCTGTAGGTCAGTGGCCCCGTTTTCCAGGAGTCGCTGCCAGACCCCAGCCACGTAGGTGTCCCGGATCATCAGCTTCATGTGCTCGTCGGCCTTCACATCCCTGTAGTTGCAGTTGCGGGCGAGTAGGGTCAGGCTCTCCAGATACTCATCGAACGATTTCCCGGCGCATTGTCGGGCTTCACGAACTGTCTCTTTAGAATCGCAACCGCCGCGTCGTACGTGGCTGCGTCCTGAATCATACCCGAGATTCGGTGGCTCACCCGGGCGTGGAGGAGGCGCAGCTTGAGGTCATCGGAGGGAGGCGTTGCAGAGGAGTCGAGGTAGGCCTCAAAATAGCGGAGCCAGTGGGAGTTCTGCTGCTCGAGCGTCGAGTTCCAATTTATCAGGCTTCAGAGCGGCTTCCATCGTGATGTCTTTGTGTGATAAATTTATGTACCATTAATCCACTGCTAGACGATGAGAGCGAGAGAACATAGGCTTTATTACACAAGAACTTGCCTGCCTGAGATCGCTGTAACAACAGAGCACCGCCCCCAGGCAGCCGGTCTATATACCATCCGGGGGGGGGCGGGGCCAGAGGCGGAGCCCACCAGGGTTCCAGTACACTACATGGAAAAGGGATCATATTACAGTACTCTACAGACAACCTATTCTGGTGAATACATTCACCACAATGGGATTAGTTCTGGATTGATACAGGACTACAGTGGGAGGAATCATCGACTCCCTGCAGTGCAGAAGGAGGCTATTTGACCCATTGAGTCTGCACCGACCCTCTGAAAGAGCACCCTATCCAGGTCCACACCCCCACCCTAGCACCGCAACCCCACTGTAATGATCACGGCCAACTCATCCTCCGTCACCAAGGGGCAATTTAGCATGGCCATTCCACCCAACCTGCACATCTTTGGACTGTGGGAGGAAATCGGCGCATCCGGAGGAAACCCACGCACACACGGGGAGAACGTGCAAACTCCACCCAGTCACCCAAGGCCGGAAATGAACTGGGGCCTCTGGCACTGTGAGGCAGCAGTGCTAACCACTAGCCCCCCCTCCCCGTGCTGAGGGTGGGGCAGTGGGATTAGCTTTAAGTGAAGCACAGTATGAGCCAATCAGAAACATCAGAGCCACCCAGATTGAAGTGTCAAGCTTCATTGTACATTGTCAAGCTCCTGCAACATGATTCCCAGCATTGATTACACTAATTACATTGTTAACATGCGGTAATCACAATTAATGGACCATAAAGACAGCTGCACTCTCTCACATTTGTTCACACTCTTTAAGTGATCCACATTTGTCAAGTTCCCAGTCTGTTTCAAGGGTTTAAACTCCCCTGTCTGTTATTTATAGCTAAAACATTTGCAGCAAATAGCCTATTAAAATGGCGTTTCGAGAAACTTATGCAGCAAGGAATCAACGGCATTGAGTCCACATGAATCGATGTAGGTTTGGAATGTGCAAGTTGTTGTTATCATTGGGGCAACTAAAATGGGTTATAACCTGGTTCCCGGGTTATGTCCCTGATCCAGGAGCACTTTCCAGGATATTGTACGTAGGAATATGACCCATTGTGTCTGACCCACTAATCAGTCAACAACAACAGCCACACAAGCTCATATTTATATAGTGCATTTAACACAATGAAACCTCCGAAGGCACTTTATAGCAGCGTTATACACAATATATAACACAGAGCCATATTAAGGCAGATGGTCAAACAGGTAGGTTTTAAACAGATTGAGAGCCAGAGATGGCTAGGAAGGATATTCCAGAGCACAGGATCTGAGTGAGGCACGATCAATTTGACTGGAGATGAAGTTGAATCCAAACTGAGGCTTTATTAGTATCTGGGGCGAAATTCTCTGGTATCGGCGCGATGTCCGCCGACTGGCGCCCAAAACGGCGCAAATCAGTCGGGCATCGCGCCGCCCCAAAGGTGCGGAATGATCTTTGGGGGCCGAGCCCCAACCTTAAGGGGCTAGGCCCGCGGCGGACGAATTTCCGCCCCGCCAGCTGGCGGGAAAGGCCTTTGGTGCCCCGCCAGCTGGCGCGGAAATGACATCTCCGGGCGGCGCATGCGCGGGAGCGTTAGCGGCCGCTGATGGCATTCCCGCGCATGCGCAGTGGAGGGAGTCTCTTCCGCCTCCACCATGGCGGAGACCGTGGCGAAGGTAGAAGGAAAAGAGCGCCCCCACGGCACAGGCCCGCCCGCGGATCGGTGGGCCCCGATCGTGGGCCAGGCCACCGTGGGGGCACCCCCCGGGGCCAGATCGCCCCGCGCCCCCCCCAGGACCCTGGAGCCCGCCCGCGCCGCCTTGTCCCACCGGTAAGGTCGGTGGTTTAATCTACGCCGGCGGGACAGGCATTTTAGCAGCGGGACTTCGGCCCATCCGGGCCGGAGAATCGCAGGGGGGGGGCCCGCCAACCGGCGCGGCGCGATTCCCGCCCCGCCGAATATCCGGTGCCGGAGAATTCGGCAACCAGCGGGGGCGGGATTCACGCCAGCCCCCGGCGATTCTCCGACCCGGCGGGGGTTCGGAGAATCTCGCCCCTGATGTGTGGCCTCCCACAGCAGCTGGTGAAATGGCTGTGAGCTGGAGGCCACGCATATTTATACCCGCCTCCTGGGCGGAGCTAGCATGCCGTGGCCACAGGTGAACCTGTAGTGCAGGTTCTACCGTGCAACCTCTAATATCAGAACACAGTGGTTTACCACATTCACCCCCTGTTAAAATTGAGTCCGGCGGGGGTGGTGGATAACTATATACAATTAGAAATTTTAATATTTACAGAGCAGCAAAAGAAATGTCTCTAGTCATCCGTCGGGCCGGTCAGAGGTTCAGCCGGCCCGGTGCCTTAAGGGTCCCTTGAGATCGGCAAAGTGGTGACGGCGATGTGGGCGCTGTCGTGGTCGAAGTTGCCTCCGGGAGCGTGCCAAAATCCTCTTCATCGACAGGCGTGGGCAGGGGGAGGACGGACGGTCCTACGGGGGGTGATGGGAGCAGCGGGGGAGGGGAGGGTGGCGACGGGGGCAGTGTGGCGGTGGAACCTGCTGGTGCCAGGTCCCTGAGGGAGACGGTACCCTGGCGGCCGTCGGGGAACGCCACGTAGGCAAACTGGGGGCTTGCATGGAGCGCGTGCACCCTCTCCACCAACGGATCCGCCTTGTGGAGCCGCACATGTTTACGGAGGAGCTGTGAGCCAAGTTGGGAGCGACACCCCGGATGTGGACTTCCTGGGGAAGGCAAATAGACGTTCATGTGGTGTACTGTTGGTAGCAGTGCAGAGTAATGAGCGAATGGAATGTAGTGCATCAGGGAGGACCTCTTGCCAGCGGGAGGCCGGAAGATTCCTGGACCGCAGGGCCAGCTGGATGGCCCTCCGTACTGTCCCATTCTCCCTTTCTACCTGTCCGTTTCCCCGGAGGTTGTAGCTCGTCGTTCTGCTGGAGGCGACACCCCTGCTGAGCAGGAACTGACGTAGCTCACCCCTCATGAATGAGGATCCCCTGTCACTGTGGATGTAGGCGGGGAAGCCGAACAGAGTGAAGATCGAATTAACGGCTTTAATGACGTCATGTCGGGGCATGGGATGGCGAAGGGGAACCGGGAGTATTCATCGATCACACTGAGGAAATATGTGTGTCGATCGGAGGAGGGGAGGGGGCCTTTGAAATCCACGCTGAGGTGTTCAAAGGGGTGGGAGGCCTTCACCAGGCACGCGCGGTCTGGCCGGTAGAAGTGCGGCTTGCACCCCGCGCAGACCTGGCAATCCCTGGTGATTGTCCTTGCTTCCTCGACGGAGTAGGGCAAATTTTGTGCCTTAATGAAATGGTACAACCGAGTTATCCCTGGGTGACAAAGGCTGTCGTGCAGGGTCCGGAGTCGGTCTACTTGTGCGATTTCAGGTCCACCGTTGAGAAGACCCGGTACTGTGCAATCTGGTTAACCATGTCAGATATGCGTGGGAGGGGGTACGCGTCGAGCTGCGTGTACCTGTTGATGGTCTGGCTGCAGTCCACAACCATTCGGTTTTTCTCCCCAGATTTAACCACTGCCACTTCAGCTCTCCAGGGGCTGTTGCTGGCCTCAATGATGCCTTCCCGAAGCAACCGCTGGACCTCGGACCTGATGAAGGCCTTATCCTGGGTGCTGTACCGGCTGCTCCTGGTGGCGACGGGTTTACAATCTGGAGTTAGATTGTCAAAGAGGGAAGTGGGATCGACCTTCAGGGACGCGAGGCCGCACACAGTGAGGGGTGGTAAGGGTCCGCCGAATTTCAGGCTCTGGAGGTTGCACTGGAAGTCCAGGCCGAGGATAAGTGCAGCGCAGAGGTTAGGGAGGACGTAGAGGCGAAAGACGTGGAACTCTACGCCTTGATCTGTGAGCGTGACCGTGCAGTAACCCCGGATCGCAACGCGATGGGATCCGGAGGCCAGGGAGATTTTTTTGATAGGTAGGGTGTACCTTAAGGGAGCAGCGCCTTACCATATTTGGGTGTACAAAGCTCTCGGTGCTCCCGGAGTCCAGTAGGCAGGAGGTCACATGGCCGTTGACTTTCACGCTGGTGGATGCATTGGTCAGGTTATGTGGTCGGGACTGGTCGATTGCCACGGAGATGAGCTGTGGTTGATCGTCGGGTAGTGAGGCGGCCGTTGAGTTGAGGTCCTGGAACGCCGTTGCTGTCCATGTGCTGTGGGGTGGACAAGATGGCGGCGCCCGGAGATCCTGGGGGTTACAAAATGGCGGCGCCCATGGAACGCACGTTGCGGGGGTGGAGCAAGATGGCGGCGCCCATGAATCGCCCATGTTGTGCGGGGGAGAAGATGGCAGCGCCCATTGTCTGTGACCGGGTGGGGGGGGCAACCGCGGCCGCTGAGCGGGCCTGGCACACCACAGCAAAGCGGCCCTTCTTCCCGCAGGCCTTACAAAGGGCAGCGCGGGCCGGGTAGCATTGTCGGGGGGTGTTTTTGCTGGCCGCAAAAGTACCATCGGGGCCGCCTGGGGATCACTGGCTGGCGCGTAGCGCAGGTGTATTGGGTGGGTCGCGCCCCCGCTGGGGCGACTGCATGTGGGGCCCATGAAGCATAGGAGGAGTGGGCCGCGCGGTTGGGGGCGTAGGACTGGACATTGCGCAGAGCGACCGTCATGGAAAGCGCCAGTGTTTAAGTCTCTGCGAGGTCGCGCGTGGCCCCTTCTAGGAGCCGCTGCCTGATAACATCAGACCCAATCCCAGTTCCAAAAGCGTCCCTCATAAGGGGATCTGAGTGCTCCTTAGCTGTAACGTCCTGGCAGTCACAGTCCCGGACTAGTGGATCAGGGCCCTCCAGAAGTCCTCGATTGACTCACCAGGTAGTTGAGTACGCGTTGCGAGCGTGTGCCTGGCGAAGAGCGTGTTCGTCTTCTGTTCATAATTTTCTTTGAGTCGAGTCACAGCATCAGCGTAATTGGGCGCATCCTGGATCAACGGGAAGACTTTAGAGCTGAGTCTGGAGTACAATATCTGGATCTTCTGAGCCTCTGGAACAGGGGTCGGTGCCGCGTTGATATACGCTTCAAAACAAGCTAGCCAGTGCTGGAAGTCCTTTCTGGTGTCGCTTGAGTGTGGATCCAGCTGCAGGCGATCTGGTTTAATCCGGAGGTCCATCTTCTGAATCTGATATTAATAAATTGAGGCACGATCAATTTGACTGGAGACAAAGTTGAATCCAAACTGAGGCTTTATTAGTATCAGATGCGTGGCCTCCCCACCTTCATATATGCCCCACCCCTCCAATGACCCTCCCAACCCCGCCCACCCTCGCCCCACAGAACGCATATCACCACCAGAATACACAAATTACTCTCCGCTTTACAACACTCACTGCACTCTTCTCCTGTCCATTCTCCCCTCACAAACTCTCCCTCCCTCCAAAGAGCAACCTGGCCCTCACACATTGCCTGTCCCGAAAAGTCTGCAACCCTGGCTAATTCCCCCCCTCCTCACACTCTCCTCCGCTGCTTCCCTCACACATTCTCACTCTTCCCACCGACCCCCTCGCAGTTTCCCTCCACCCCTCCCATTCTCCAATTCTCATAATCTTAGTAACCTCGCTCTCCTGGGGTCTTCAAGGCAGCTTCCCACCTCACTCGCCTCCTTGATTCAGCACTTCACGCCTCACTATTACTGGCCTGCCCTCCTCAGGCCTGGCTGAGTCGAGTCACCCCTCCCCTACTCCGCTCACTGCTGGCCGGCTGCTGACCATAACTGGCTGCCTCACCACCTCGTGGCTTTCACTGGGCGCCTCGCGCTTCACCTTGCTGTCGCTGGCTGGCCGGCCCTCAGCAGGCCTGGGGATAAAGTCGGCCCTCGTCTGCTCCCCTTGCTGTCGCTGGCTGGCCGGCCCTCAGCAGGCCTGGGGATTGAGTCGGCCCTCGCCTTGTCCCCTCACTGTTGCTGGCTGGCCGGCCCTCAGCAGGCCTGGGGATAAAGTCGGCCCTCGCCTGCTCCCCTTGCTGTCACTGGCTGGCTGGCCCTCAGCAGGCCTGGGGATTGAGTCGGCCCTCGCATGCTCCCCTTGCTGTTGCTGGCTGGCCGGCCCTCAGCAGGCCTGGGGATAAAGTCGGCCCTCGCCTGCTCCCCTCACTGTCACTGGCTGGCCGGCCCTCAGCAGGCCTGGGGATAAAGTCGGCCCTCGCCTGCTCCCCTTGCTGTCGCTGGCCGGCCCTCAGCAGGCCTGGGGATAAAGTCGGCCCTCGCCTGCTCCCCTTGCTGTCGCTGGCCGGCCCTCAGCAGCCCTGGGGATAAAGTCGGCCCTCGCCTGCTCCCCTTGCTGTTGCTGGCTGGCCGGCCCTCAGCCGGCCTAGGGATAAAGTCGGCCCTCGTAAGCTCCCCTTGCTGTTGCTGGCTGGCCGGCCCTCAGCAGGCCTGGGGATAAAGTCAGCCCTCATCTGCTCCCCTTGCTGTTGCTGGCTGGCCGGCCCTCAGCAGGTCTGGGGATAAAGTCAGCCCTCGCCTGCTCCCCTTGCTGTTGCTGGCTTGCCGGCCCTCAGCAGGCCTGGGGATTGAGTCGGCCCTCGCCTGCTCCCCTTGCTGTTGCTGGCTGGCCGGCCCTCAGCAGGCCTGGGGATTGAGTCGGCCCTCGCCTGCTCCCCTTGCTGTTGCTGGCTGGCCGGCCCTCAGCAGGCCTGGGGATAAAGTCGGCCCTCGCCTGCTCCCCTCACTGTCACTGGCTGGCCGGCCCTCAGCAGGCCTGGGGATAAAGTCGGCCCTCACCTGCTCCCCTCGCTGTTACTGGCTGGCCGGCCCTCAGCAGGCCTGGGGATTGAGTCGGCCCTCGCCTGCTCCCCTCACTGTTGCTGGCTGGCCGGCCCTCAGCAGGCCTGGGGATTGAGTCGGTCCTCGCCTGCTCCCCTTGCTGTCGCTGGCCGGCCCTCAGCAGGCCTGGGGATAAAGTCGGCCCTCGCCTGCTCCCCTTGCTGTCGCTGGCCGGCCCTCAGCAGCCCTGGGGATAAAGTCGGCCCTCGCCTGCTCCCCTCACTGTCGCTGGCTGGCCGGCCCTCAGCAGGCCTGGGGATTGAGTCGGCCCTCACCTGCTCCCCTTGCTGTCGCTGGCTGGCCGGCCCTCAGCAGGCCTGGGGATTGAGTCGGCCCTCACCTGCTCCCCTTGCTGTCGCTGGCTGGCTGGCCCTCAGCATGCCTGGGGATAAAGTCGGCCCTCGCCTGCTCCCCTCACTGTCGCTGGCTGGCCGGCCCTCAGCAGGCCTGGGGATTGAGTCGGCCCTCGTCTGCTCCCCTCACTGTCGCTGGCTGGCCGGCCCTCAGCAGGCCTGGGGATAAAGTCGGCCCTCGTCTGCTCCCCTTGCTGTCGCTGGCTGGCCGGCCCTCAGCAGGCCTGGGGATAAAGTCGGCCCTCGCCTGCTCCCCTTGCTGTTGCTGGCTGGCCGGCCCTCAGCATGCCTGGGGATTGAGTCGGCCCTCGCCTGCTCCCCTTGCTGTCGCTGGCTGGCCGGCCCTCAGCAGGCCTGGGGATTGAGTCGGCCCTCGCCTGCTCCCCTTGCTGTTGCTGGCTGGCCGGCCCTCAGCAGGCCTGGGGATTGAGTCGGCCCTCGCCTGCTCCCCTTGCTGTTGCTGGCTGGCCGGCCCTCAGCAGGCCTGGGGATAAAGTCGGCCCTCGCCTGCTCCCCTTGCTGTTGCTGGCTGGCCGGCCCTCAGCATGCCTGGGGATTGAGTCGGCCCTCGCCTGCTCCCCTTGCTGTCGCTGGCTGGCCGGCCCTCAGCAGGCCTGGGGATTTATTCGGCCCTCGCCTGCTCCCCTCACTGTCGCTGGCTGGCCGGCCCTCAGCAGGCCTGGGGATCGAGTCGGCCCTCGCCTGCTCCCCTTGCTGTTGCTGGCTGGCCGGCCCTCAGACCCGGGTCGAGAAACCTTTTTTGCTAAAGAGAAACGCAGGGGGCGGGATTCGCCATTCGCCCACGCCAAAATCGGGAAAGGGGATTGGGCGAAGAATCGGTTCCTACGCAGAAAGTGCGGCACGTGTAAATTTGACACCAAATTGCAATGCCCCAGTACCTCGACAGCAGCGGCAATGCGTTCCAGAACGCATGTACAGTAGACACCGTTTGCATATCATTAGCGGGCCCGACCGGGTATTCCCCAGCGCCTCCGTGATTCTCCGCCTCCGATGGGCCGAGTCCCCAATGGCGCGGGGGGGGGGTTCTGCCAGGGCTAGGAGTAGCGGGGGGTGACCAGGAGGTGGGCTGTGGGGTCGGGGTGGACGGGCAGGAAACACCATTGCCGCAGCCGGCAAGGCAGCCATGCAGCTGCACACACCGCGAACAGCCCACTGTGAACTTAGGGTTGTATAGGTATCCCCCCCGGGGCACGCCCCTGGGTGCCGTCTGGTCCCAGCCGACCCATCAACTACTTTATGGGTGGGCTCCAGCACAACCAGTGCCATCTTGTTGGCCGGGATGGTTTGTGTGGGGATGAGTGTGTGTGGGGAGTGTAATGTGTGTGTGCGGCTGGGATGAGTGTGTGTGGGGAGTGTAATGTGTGTGTGCGGCTGGGATGAGTGTGTGTGGGGTGTGTAATGTGTGTGTGCGGCTGGGATGAGTGTGTGTGGGGAGTGAAATGTGTGTGTGCGGCTGGGATGAGTGTGTGTGGGGAGTGTACTGTGTGTGTGTGGCTGGGATGAGTGTGTGTGGGGAGTGTAATGTGTGTGTGCGGCAGGGATGAGTGTGTGTGGGGAGTGTAATGTGTCTGTGCGGCTGGGATGAGTGTGTGTGGGGAGTGTAGTGTGTGTGTGCGGCTGGGATGAGTGTGTGTGGGGAGTGTAATGTGTGTGTGCGGCTGGGATGAGTGTGTGTGGGGTGTGTAATGTGTGTGTGCGGCTGGGATGAGTGTGTGTGGGGAGTGAAATGTGTGTGTGCGGCTGGGATGAGTGTGTGTGGGGAGTGTACTGTGTGTGTGTGGCTGGGATGAGTGTGTGTGGGGAGTGTAATGTGTGTGTGCGGCAGGGATGAGTGTGTGTGGGGAGTGTAATGTGTCTGTGCGGCTGGGATGAGTGTGTGTGGGGAGTGTAGTGTGTGTGTGCGGCTGGGATGAGTGTGTGTGGGGAGTGTAATGTGTGTGTGCGGCTGGGATGAGTGTGTGTGGGGTGTGTAATGTGTGTGTGCGGCTGGGATGAGTGTGTGTGGGGAGTGAAATGTGTGTGTGCGGCTGGGATGAGTGTGTGTGGGGAGTGTACTGTGTGTGTGTGGCTGGGATGAGTGTGTGTGGGGAGTGTAATGTGTGTGTGCGGCAGGGATGAGTGTGTGTGGGGAGTGTAATGTGTCTGTGCGGCTGGGATGAGTGTGTGTGGGGAGTGTAATGTGTGTGTGCGGCTGGGATGAGTGTGTGTGGGGAGTGTAATGTGTGTGTGTGGCTGGGATGAGTGTGTGTGGGGAGTGTAATGTGTGTGTGGCTGGGATGAGTGTGTGTGGGGAGTGTAATGTGTCTGTGCGGCTGGGATGAGTGTGTGTGGGGAGTGTAATGTGTGTGCGGCTGGGATGAGTGTGTGTGGGGTGTGTAATGTGTGTGTACGGCTGGGGTGAGTGTGTGTGGGGAGTGTAATGTGTGTGTGCGGCTGGGATGAGTGTGTGTGGGGAGTGTAATGTGTGTGTGCGGCTGGGATGAGTGTGTGTGGGGAGTGTAATGTGTGTGTGCGGCTGGGATGAGTGTGTGTGGGGAGTTTAATGTGTGTGTGCGGCTGGGATGAGTGTGTGTGGGGAGTATAATGTGTGTGTGCAGCTGGGATGAGTGTGTGTGGGGAGTGTAATGTGTGTGTGCGGCTGGGATGAGTGTGTGTGGGGAGTATAATGTGTGTGTGCAGCTGGGATGAGTGTGTGTGGGGAGTGTAATGTGTGTGTACGGCTGGGGTGAGTGTGTGTGGGGAGTGTAAAGTGTGTGTGCGGCTGCAGCTTGTCAGCCTCCCGAGTGTCAATCACGGACCCGGCCAATCCCGCACCGTTTCTCATTGGAATCGGTTGTGTTCCACGTGGCACCGGTGCTAGCCCCTCAACGGTAGCAAAATTGGTCCAGGTGCGGCCTGGTTTTTCTATCGTTAAAGTTGATGGATTCTGCGTTGGTGTCAACACTTAGCCTCAGAAAATAAGAATCCCGCCCAGGATCCTCTGTCTCCCTCCCTCCTCATCTAGTCATACCTCGGTCCTCGTGCACCTCAACGTTCAGACCAGACTGTTTGCCCGCTTTAAGGGGTGTTGAAAAATCAGAATCTGATGTCGTCCTGCATTGCCTGCTGACAGGATTTTGTATTTGTTTTTGTTTTTAAAGAATGTTTATTAAAAGTTTTCACGTTAACACTCTGCAAAAACACAAGAATACAAATATTACAAACAAAGAAAAAATAACTAACATTAAACTCTACCCCTAATACCCCAAACAGCTGACTGTGTCTAGATCTTTGAAAAAGGCGATGAATAGTTACCGTCTCAGATAGAATCTGTCTACTGAACCCCTGATGTTGAATTTAATTTTCTCCAAGTGTATGAAGGACTTTAAATGCCCCAACCAGCCAGAGGCACGAGGCGGAATGGGAGACCTCCAACCGAGCAGTATCCGCCTTTGGGCTATGAGTGAGGCGAAAGCGATAACGTCCATTTCTACCCCAGACGGACAATCCCAAACCTCGATGGACATGGGAGTAAATCCAATGGGAGTATCTCAGACATGGTGCTAAAAGGGAAGCCCAGAAACTAGCGACATTGGGGCAGGACCAAAATATATGCGAACGATCTGCGGAGGCAGGTGAAGAGCGATCACATCTGTTCTCAATATTTGTATTAAAAAAAACACTCACCCTTCCTTGGTCAAGTGTGTCCTATGAAGCACCTGGAACTGAATTAGGCTCAACCTGACATGCAGTTGACCCTGCAAGGGGCCTCCCTCCCCGCCTCCTTAGTGAGCATAGGGCCCAGTTAACTCTCCCATTTTGCCCTCACCTAATTAAGTGGGGAGGGATCAAACTGTGGTGATCTTTGTGAGGTTGACTTCAGGATAGAAAGCGTAGTGTTCACAAAGACATTTGAAGCTATGTTCATCAACAAAGCTAAATTTATTTACACTATTTAAATTAAAGTTCCGCACTAATTCCTACAGTGAACAAATAGATTATATTAAACTACACTCACTAACGATATCTCTATACCCTAACTGGCACCTTATTCTATCCTCTCTAGCTCTACTGTGCACTTCACTCCAATCTTCTCTCCTCTATTCCACTCTCTCCCAGAAGCCTAAGAGTCCGTTCCTTTTATAGTAATGTCCCTAGCTCCATCTAGTGGCTAATTGTAACATGACATTAACTCTTCACATGCTGTACATTTCTGTAATGTCACATTCCCCTTTCTTTGAAAAACAAATGTTTGAATCTTTTCTGACATTTTTTACATACAAGGTATGGACTGTCCACATAGGTACGCATCATGTTTACAATTACAGAGGTATATTTGTGAAATATGTTCAAATTTAAACGATTTGGCGGTTTTCTATGCCTTGTGGACCTTCCCCATGACATAGTATTGTCATTGGAATTGTCTATTATATTTGACAACAAAGCTTTAGGAAAGTCAATGGTAGGAAACATTTGTCCTTGACTTGTTCTGGTCGGTTCTGGAAATTGCACTGGTCGTTTAACTCATAACAATGCACTTCTGTCCCTGTGAAAGATTTGTCCAGATGCAGTCTTTACCACAAATGATCTCGAAGCTACTCAATTTAGTACCTTAGCTATGTCCATCCATCCACTATCAGGATTGTGAATTCTGATGTAATCACCTTTAATTAGTGTCGGTGATGGCTTTGCATTTTTGTTGTAATATCTTTGTTGCTTGTATTTTAATTGTTGCATTCTTGTATGTACTACATGGTCACCCATGTTCTGAACTATTGATGCTGGTAATGTTGTCCATAGGTTTCTTCCCATTAGCAACTGTGCTGGAGAGAAGCCTGCCAATAAAGGTGTAGCCCTGTAACTCAATAGTGCTCGGGAAAAGTCTTTCATATCATCGCATGCTTTCTTAAATAACTGTGTCACGATTCCAACTCCCTTTTCAACTTTGCCAGTCGCTTGCCTGATAGAGGTGTACAAAATTATGAGGGGCATAGACAGAGTGGATAGTCAGAGGCTTTTCCCCAGGGTAGAGGGGTCAATTACTAGGGGGCATAGGTTTAAGGTGAGAGGGGCAAGGTTTAGAGTAGATGTACGAGGCAAGTTTTTTACACAGAGGGTAGTGGGTGCCTGGAACTCGCTACCGGAGGAGGTGGTGGAAGCAGGGACGATAGTGACATTTAAGGGGCAACTTGACAAATACATGAATAGGATGGGAATAGAGGGATACGGACCCAGGAAGTGTAGAAGATTGTAGTTTAGTCGGGCAGCATGGTCGGCACGGGCTTGGAGGGCCGAAGGGCCTGTTCCTGTGCTGTACATTTCTTTGTTCTTTGTTCTTTGTTCTTGCCCACACATTGGACTCGAGGTTACGTGTTTAAAGTTGTATGCTTCAACAAATTTCAACCATTCGAAGCTACCAAAGCATGGTCCATTATCCGTAAGAACTGTCATCGGTACTCCATGTCTAGAGAACACTGATTTAGTTGCTCTCACGACTGAGTACGCAGTCGAGCCTGATAGCGTAATGACCATGGGAAAATTGGAATACTAATCTCTTATGATTAATTAATCATGTTCTCTGAAGTAAAATACATCCAACTTTTGCCCATGGTTGCGTGATGAGTTCACGGTGCACCAAGGTGTGTTTACACTGTGCCGACTGATGCATCTGACACACACGGCACTCCTGTCCACATCTGCATTTATCCCTGGCCGGTATACTGATTGTCTTGCTCTGCATCTACACTTCTCGATTCCCTGATGTCTTTCATGTATTTGTTCTAAAGTGTTCTGTCTCAGGCAGGAAGGAATCACGATTTGGTCCCCTTTCAACAGAAATCCATTGATGACTGTCAGGCCGTCCTTTACACTGCGATAGAGGTTATGCCTGCCTTTAGGCCAACCTTCACGTAGATTTTCGGTACAAAGTCTTACAACACCAGGTTAAAGTCCAACAGGTTTGTTTCGATGTCACTAGCTTTCGGAGCGCTGCTCCTTCCTCAGGTGAATGAAGAGGTCTGTTCCAGAAACACATATATAGACAAATTCAAAGATGCCAAACAATGCTTGGAATGCGACCATTAGCAGGTGATTAAATCTTTACAGATCCAGAGATGGGGTAACCCCAGGTTAAAGAGGTGTGAATTACATCAGGCCAGGACAGTTGGTAGGATTTCGCAGGCCAGATGGTGGGGGGGTGAATGTAATGTGACATGAATCCCAGGTCCCGGTTGAGGCCGCACTCATGTGTGCGGAACTTGGCTATAAGTTTCTGCTCGGCGATTCTGCGTTGTTGCGCGTCCTGAAGGCCGCCTTGGAGAACGCTTACCCGGAGATCAGAGGCTGAATGCCCTTGACTGCTGAAGTGTTCTCCGACTGGAAGGGAACATTCCTGCCTGGTGATTGTTGTGCGATGTCCGTTCATTCGTTGTCGCAGCGTCTGCATGGTCTCGCCAATGTACCACGCTTCTGGACATCCTTTCCTGCAGCGTATGAGGTAGACAACGTTGGCCGAGTCGCACGAGTACGTACCGCGTACCTGGTGAGTGGTGTTGTCACGTGTAATAGTGGTATCCATGTCAATGATCTGGCACGTCTTGCAGAGATTGCCATGGCAGGGTTGTGTGGTGTCGTGGTCACTGTTCTGAAGACTGGGTAGTTTGCTGCAAACAATGGTTTGTTTGAGGTTGCGCGGTTGTTTGAAGGCAAGTAGTGGGGGTGTGGGGATGACCTTGGCAAGATGTTCATCGTCGTCAATGACGTGTTGAAGGCTGTGAAGAAGATGTTGTAGTTTCTCCGCTCCGGGGAAGTACTGGACGACGAAGGGTACTCTGTCGGTTGTGTCCCATGTTTGTCTTCTGAGGCGGTCGGTAGATTTTCGATTACTTTTTGAAGTATAGCGTCTTTGTTAGTTTCGTCATTGATCATCTTTAACTTGCCGTCTGTTACAGGTGGCATGTCAGCCATAAAGTTTGCTTGCGCTTCAATATTTAGCACAACTTCAACTGCTTTTTCGTCACTGTACACCATGGCTCTCGATCGTGCATCAGGGAGGACTAACTCTTTGCCTGCATCTTCATGCTGAGATGCTTTGACGTGCTTAGTTATTTTCACCAGATTTAATTTACGACATGCCTCTGCCCCATTGAGTGATGATTTTGTGGCATCCACTATCTCAAAGTCAGGTGTAATCCTAATGTCACCGTTCTGCACCATCAGGCAGTGATGCACAATCAACACTCTCGAGACCACGAGGAGTCATACCGATTCAGCTTTAATCAGATAGAACTGTACCCAGCAGCGATGTTACAGATGTGAAGGCTGCTGGGACGGCATCGGTTCTTATACCCCGCTTCTAAGGGCGGGGCTATGTACATTATCCAATGGTAGACCCCGCGGTCTAGCCAATGGTCATTCACCTCTCAGGTACTGCAATACCTGGTATTACCACAGGCAGCAGGAACCTTTTGTCGCTATTTCGATGCCATTGCAGTCAGTCAGCCTACAATTCGCCTTTTTAAGTTTTGGAAGGCTTTCTACTTTTTTCAAATCTGATTCCGTTACCAGATGAGCGTGTGCGCCTGTGTCCAATTTAAACTGCACATCTGAACCATTGGCATTTAATGTTTCAGTCCAATCCTTATCCAAATCGGAGAGTTGCATGCTTTGTTCATCAGCAGTTGTCATAGCACTAACCTTCGTGATCGCTTCCATTATAAATATGTCCTGTGAAGGAAGCTGAGAGGAATCAATTTGCGACTTGAACATTTTTTTCTTCATCCTCATTATTTTTTATGCTGTGAACCATTTATTTGGTTGAAACGACTTTTTAAGTTGTTTAATACCGCTCTATTGAATCGGCATTAGAACATAGAACATAGAACATCACAGCGCCGACCTGTGAAACCACTCTAAAGCCCATCTACACTATTCCCTTATCGTCCAAGTGTCTGTCCAATGACCATTTGAATGTCCTTAGTGTTGGCGAGGCCACTACTGTTGCAGGCAGGGCATTCCACGCCCTTACTACTCTCTGAGTAAAGAACCTACCTCTGACATCTGTCCTATATTTATCTCCCCTCAATTTAAAGGTATGTCCCCTCGTGCTAGACATCACCATCCGAGGAAAAAGGCTCTCACTGTCCACCCTATCCAATCCTCTGATCATCTTGTATGCCTCAATTAAGTCACCTCTTAACCTTCTCTCTAACGAAAACAGCCTCAAGTCCCTCAGCCTTTCCTCATAAGATCTTCCCTCCATCCCAGGCAACATTCTGGTAAATCTCCTCTGCACCCTTTCCAATGCTTCCACATCCTTCCAATAATGCGGCGACCAAAATTGCACGCAATACTCCAAATGCGGCCGCACCAGAGTTTTGTATAGCTGCAATATGACCTCATGGCTCCGAAACTCAATCCCTCTACCAATAAAAGCTAACACACCGTACGCCTTCTTAACAACCCTCTCAACCTGGGTGGCAACTTTCAGGGATCTATGTACATGGACACCGAGATCTCTCTGCTCATCCACACTGCCAAGAATCTTACCATTAGCCCAGTACTCAGTCTTCCTGTTATTCCTTCCAAAATGAATTACCTCACACTTTTCTGCATTAAACACCATTTGCCACCTCTCAGCCCAGCGCTGCAGCTTATCTAAGTCCCTCTGTAACTTGTAACATCGTTCCGCACTGTCCACAACTCCACCGACTTTAGTGTCACCTGCAAATTTACTCACCCATCCTTCTACGCCCTCCTCCAGCTCATTTATAAAAATGACAAACAGCAGTGGCCCCAAAACAGATCCTTGTGGTACACCACTAGTAACTGGACTCCAGTCTGAACATTTCCCATCAACCACCACCCTTTGTCTTCTTCCAGCTAGCCAATTTCTGATCCAAACTGCGAAATCACCCTGAATCCCATGTATTTTCTGCAGTAGCCTACCGTGGGGAACCTTATCAAACGCAAAATTATGCAGCAAAATTATTACGTATGTTAATTCTTGAGCACGTCTTTCTGAATAACGATCAATCTTTTCTACTGTGGGCGTGGCCACAGCGTGTGCACGTCATGACGCTTGTGACGTCATGCGCAAACCTCTCATGTGCATGCGCAGAACGGTCGACTTCCGGTTCGCGTCGTTTCTCAAAGTGCGCATGTGCGAACTGGTCCTGCACATGCACAGCACATTCGACATCTGGATCGCATTGTCTTTGCAAACACGCCTGCGCAAAACGGGCGCCTTCTGCAGTGCGATGCTTTTCTAGCTGTGTCACAGATTCAACGGCGCCGACCACGTCGACACTTATTCCTGGAGTAAACAAAGAATTTGTGCCTTTTTCCCTGGCTCTGAACTCGGCAGACACGTTAGTGGCTTGCTCACTTGCTTTACACATGGTTATAGCTTCCTCTAACGTTAAATTTGGTCATCTTAATAATTGTTCTCCATTTGCTCATCAGAAATGCCAAACATAATCTGGTCTCCAGCACTGAATCTGTAACAGAGGAGAAATTGCAGAATTGCACTCAGAGCCTTAAATCAGTGACAAATAAGTCAAATTATTCTCCTTGAGGTGCAGCCTTTTAGCAAACATCTTGGGCGTCATTCTCCGACCCCCCGCCGGGTCGGAGAATGGCCGTTGGCCGCCGTGAATCCCGCCCCCGCCGAAGTCTCCGAAGGGAGAAAAGTCGGCGGGGCGTTAATGGCGCCGCTGCCGCGGAGAATGTCACGGGTCTGCGCAAGGCAGCCGATTTTCGGCCTGCCGATATTCTCCCTTCCGGATGGGCCGAAGTCCCGTCGACGTGATGACCGTTCACGTCGACGTCAATCAAACCTCCTTTTCATCGGCGTGACCCGGTGCTCCAGGCTCACGCCGACCAGCGAGGAGGTGAGTGACGGCCTGGGGGGTTGGCTCTGGGCAGGAAATGGCGTGGCCGCAGACTGATTGCGTGAGGAGAGGTGTGTCTCGGCTTGTGTGTGTGTGTGTGTGTGTGGCGGGGGGGGGGGGGGTGGTTAGAGTAGGCTGGGCTCCGGGGGAGTGCCGGGAGGGGGTCCGTGCCGGGGTGGAGGTTGGGGGGGGGTCCGTGCCGGGGTGGAGGTTGGGGGGGGGGGTCCGTGCCGGAGTGGAGGTTGGGGGTTGGGGGGGGTCCGTGCTGGGGTGGAGGTTGGGGGTTGGGGTCCGTGCCGGGGTGGAGGTTGGGGGTTGGGGGGGGGTCCGTGCCGGGGTGGAGGTTGGGGGGGGGGGTCCGTGCCGGGGTGGAGGTTGGGGAGGGGGTCCGTGCCGGGGTGGAGGTTGGGGGGGGGGTCCGTGCCGGGGTGGAGGTTGGGGGAGGGGGTCCGTGCCGGGGTGGAGGTTGGGGAGGGGGTCCGTGCCGGGGTGGAGGTTGGGGATGGGGTCAGTGCCGGGGTGGAGGTTGGGGGTTGGGGTCCGTGCCGGGGTGGGTGATGGGAGGGCAAATGAGTTGGTCCACCTGGCCAGGTGCCAGCCTCCAACAGTTGGACCCATGCGGTCCATGCCACCTGGCTGGGGGGAGGAGGGGATATGGGCAATGATGACATGTCGTCGTTCCCCTCCCCCCCACCAGGCCGTCATGTTTTCAGACCATCCAGCGATGTTGGCCGCCGTGGTGGCAGCCGCTCATGTCTATGTTGCCCTGGATGAGGAGGAGGAGGAGGAGCGTGCCAGAGAGGCGGCGCAGGCTGCCGCAGAGGGGCAGGCGGCAGCCGCCCAGGCTGGAGGGACACCTGACCGACAGGACGAGGAGGGGGAGGAGGACGTCGCGGCCCCACGGCAACGGAGGCACCCGAGGGTGCCCCGTGTGTACCGGCCCCGGCAGTCATACCAGGACCTCACGGACCGGGAATGCAGGAGGAGACTCCGGATGAGCCGGGAAACCGTGGCACATATCTGCCACCTGCTGGCACACCTGTCACCGCGTGGCACTGGCGGGGGACACCCTCTCCCCGTGTCCATCAAGGTTACGGTGGCCCTGAACTTTTATGCAACGGGGTCATTCCAGGCACCGAGTGGGGACCAGTCCGGCATATCGCAGACATCGGTGCATCGGTGCATCCGGGCAGTGACAGATGCCCTTTATGCCATGGCGCACCGCTACATCCGCTTCCCCGTGGACCGAGCCAGCCAAGATGCCCGGGCCGTGGGCTTCTCTGCCGTTGCCGGGTTCCCCATGGTCCAGGGCGCGATCGATGGGATGCACGTCGCCGTGCGGCCACCTGCAGAGAACAGGGCCGTGTTCACTAATAGGAAGGGGACCTATTCAATGAACGTACAGGTGGTCTGCGACCACCGCATGATGATCCTGCACGTCTGCGCCCGTCACCCAGGCAGTGTACACGACTCATTCGTGTTGTCGCGGTCATCCATCCCCGGCATGTACGAGGGACGCCATCCCCGGCTGAGGGGCTGGTTGCTGGGCGACAGGGGCTACCCATTGCGATCGTGGCTGATGACGCCTATACGGAGGCCACGCAATGAGGCGGAGAACCGCTACAATGATGCCCATGTAGCGACAAGGGGAGTGATCGAGAGGTGCTTTGGCGTGCTGAAGATGCGTTTCAGGTGCCTGGACCTCTCTGGGGGCGCCCTCCAGTATCGGTCAGATAGGGTCGGCCGCATCATTGTGGTGTGCTGCGTCCTGCACAACATAGCCCAGCAGAGGGGCGATGTGCCGCAGGCAGAGGAGGGCGGAGTGGAGGAGCAGCAGGAAGAGGCCCAGTCCTCCCCAGATGAGGGGGATGGGGGCAATGGTCAGGGCAGACGGGGTAGACACAGGCGGGTGGCTGTCCACCGTTACCGGCTGGCCCAGCGGGCACGGGACAGACTGATAGACGCCCACTTCACTGACTAGATGGGCGTGGGAATCGGGTAGTATGGCCACAGACCGCACACCATGACAACAGCCGACCACCCACACCCCCCACCCATCCACCCACCCAGCACCCTCACCCCCCTCCCCAACCCCACACACCCCACCCGCATGCACACCACCCCCCCCACCCCCAATTGCCGATCCACCGGCGGCACAACGGGCCGGGCTCACCCAGTTGCGGGTGGACGCGTGTCTATCGCAGACCATGGAGAATGATGATAACCCGCCTCCGATGAGCTCCTGGCTCTACATCGTTGGACTATGTCTGACCCATGGCCACAGTACCACCATCCACCCGGACCATCCCTGCATGCAGCTGTGACACTGCAGCGCACGGTCCCGTCCTCTGCCCGGGGGATGTTGATAGCGGCCCAGGGGGAAGGGGGCAGACTCACCTGGGGCTGAGGTAAGACCACCCCTCACACACACACTTGCGCTCAACGTACATGACACGCCCGCACACTTTGGACAGAGCACAAAGGCAGCTTCGGTAGGTGTAACATTGACTTTAATAACCAAAGGAGTTCATGCACGTGCCCTAGCCCCTAAAACTCATCTGTGCCCTGCACCCGTGCCAACTTACTCAGTGTCTAATTGTTTGGCCTTACGGGCCCTTTGACTACGTCTCCGTGGTTCCCCAGACGGTACAGCAGAACTGGAGGTGGACTCCTGTGATTCCTGCCCTCTGACACTGGATCCCTTTGGCGGCCATTTCCTGGGGCGTCCTGGCCTAGATGGGCCAGGCTGCGGCCCGGGCGACTGGGATGGCGAGCTGCCAGCCTGTCCTGCCCGTTGCCCACCCGATACACCTGGGACGGAAGGGGGGGAGTCCGAGGTGTCGCGGTGTACCGGGACCTCCCCTACAGAGGGAGCCGGGATGGACCACACCACCTCCTCCTCCCTCGGGGTGCCCTCATGGGTGGGGGATGCGAACGGACTGGCCATCCGACGCGCCCCCGACATCTGGCGCTGCCAGTCCTGGAGGCCTGTGCTGGTATCGACAGGGGTCTGCAGGTTTGCAGCCATGGAGCCCAGGGGGTTGTCGAACCTTGTCTGCGACAGTGCGACGCCAGCTCGCACATGGCCACTGGCGCCGATGCCCTCAGCGATGGCCTGCTGAGACTGGGCCATGGCCTGCAGAGAAGGGCCATGGCCTGCAGAGACTGGGCTATGGCCTGCTGAGACTGGGCCATGGCCTGCTGAGACTGGGCCATGGCCTGCTGAGACTGGGCTATGGCGTTGAGCGCCTCTGCCATCTGGCGCTGGCACTGGCTCATGGCCTCCTGTGAGAGGGCAGCCATTTCCTGGGCCACAGACGCCGCCTGCACGGAAGGCCCCAGGCCTCGCAAACCGTTCCCCATGTCTGACACCGTCGCACCCATTGCCTCCACCGCGGACGCCACCCGTGCGGTGTCAGCCTGGGTGGCACGCATGACCGGGACCACTCCCAGCTCCTGGACGCGGGTGGACTCCTCCACCTGCGACCGCAGCCGCCGCAAGCCACCCGTCACCCTATTCGCTCGTCTCCGTGTCGGTGGTTGCATCGGATCTATGTGTGGGTGTGGTAACTGCAGGAACCCGGGATCCATCTGGGCGGCAGATGTTCGCTTGGCCTGGGCTGCCCTCCGACCGCCCGGTCCCTCTGCTGCTCCTACCTCCACCTGCTGTACCGGGACGGCTGTGTTGTGCGCACTAGTGAGTGTACCAGACGCCTCATCACTAAAGTGCCCAACCGTGGTGAGTGTTTCTGCGATGGTGGAGGGTGTTGGTGACAGCAGTGGCGTTGTGTCGTGCTCTTCGTCCCACTCTGAGTCCATGGCACTTTGGGGTGGGGGTTCGTCTCCACCCATCCAGTCTGAGTCACTGTCCGGTATTTCGTCTTCCCGGGTAGGGTTGTCCTGGGTAGTGCTGTCCCGGGTAGTGCTGTCCCGGGTAGTGCTGTCCCGGGTAGTGGTGTCCCGGGTAGGGGTGTCCTGGGTAGTGGTGTCCCGGGTAGGGGTGTCCTGGATAGTAGTGTCCTGGGTAGTGGTGTCCTGGCTCGGATGTGACGGGGGCCTGTGGCTGCCCCCCTCATCGCTGGGTGGTCGCTCCCGCACGTGACGGGGGTGTCGTCTCCCTGTTGCTCCAGGTCTCTCCGTCTCCCGTGGTGTGCGAGGGGCATCCTGCGGGCGTCGCATGCTGGAGGGTCCGGGTCTCTCCGTCTCCCGTGGTCTCCGAGGGGCATCCTGCGGGCGTCGCATGCTGGAGGGTGCGGGTCTCTCCGTCTCCTGTGGTCTCCGAGGGGCATCCTGCGGGCGTCGCATGCTGGAGGGTGCGGGTCTCTCCGTCTCCTGTGGTCTCCGAGGGGCATCCTGCGGGCGGTCTGCATCTGCGGGGATGGGTGCCTGGACGTTTGGTCCTGCGATACACAATGAAGCATGCATGGTTAGACATCAGGCAGTGATCAGGTGATACGGGGGAGGGGGATATAGGGGAGGGGGGATATGGGGACGGGCTGTCGGTGGCTCACTTGCTCGTGGGGCCCCGACCTCTGCATCAGCAACCTCCCGGTCCTCAGGTCCGCCAGCCAGTTCCAGGGCCCTTTCCTCGTGTACGGTCAGTGGCCTCTCATCAGCGGGCCCTCCTCCAGTCCTCACATGCTCCCTATTGTTGTGTGCGCGCTTCTCCTGGGGGGGGGGGGGGTGGCAGGGGTAAAAGGCAACAGTGTTAGGCAGGTATATGAATGCACGCCATCGGTTGCACGTGCATTGCAGAGGTTAAGGTTAGGGCTGGATTCACTTGGGGATATGGGGGAGGGGGGGATATGGGGAGGGAGGATATGGGGGATATGGGGGAGGGGGGATATGGGGGAGGGGGGAATATGGGGGATATGGGGAGGGGGGATATGGGGGAGGGGGGAATATGGGGGATATGGGGGATATGGGGAGGGTGGGATATGGGGGAGGGGGGATATGGGGGAGGGGGGATATGGGGGAGGGGGGGATATGGGGGATATGGGGGAGGGGGGATATGGGGGAGGGGGGAATATGGGGGATATGGGGGAAGGGGGATATGGGGGATATGGGGGAGGGGGGATATGGGGGATATGGGGGAGGGGGGAATATGGGGGATATGGGGGAGGGGGGATATGGGGATATGGGGGAGGGGGGATATGGGGGAGGGGGGATATGGGGGAGGGGGGAATATGGGGGATATGGGGAGGGGGGGATATGGGGGATATGGGGGAGGGGGGATATGGGGGATATGGGGAGGGGGATATGGGGAGGGGGGATATGGGGGAGGGGGATATGGGGGATATGGGGAGGGGGGAATATGGGGGATATGGGGAGGGGGGATATGGGGGAGGGAGGAATATGGGGGATATGGGGGATATGGGGGAGGGGGGCATATGGGGGATATGGGGGAGGGGGGATATGGGGGAGGGGGGGAATATGGGGATATGGGTGAGGGGGGGATATGGGGGATATGGGGGAGGGGGGATATGGGGGATATGGGGGAGGGGGGATATGGGGGAGGGGGGATATGGGGGTGGGGGGATATGGGGGATATGGGGGAGGGGGGATATGAGGGATATGGGGGAGGGGGGATATGGTGGATATGGGGGAGGGGGGGATATGGGGGAGGGGGGATATGGGGGATATGGGGAGGGGGGATATGGGGGAGGGGGGATATGGGGGAGGGGGGATTTGGGGGTGGGGGGATATGGGGGAGGCTCACCCTGCCTGCTCTGACGAGGTCGTTCACCTTCTTGTGGCACTGGGTGCCTGTCCGTGGTGTTAGGGCCACAGCGGTGACGGCCTCTGCCACCTTCCTCCACAGACGCCGGCTGTGGCGTGGGGCAACTCTGCGGCCGTGCCCGGGATACAGGGCGTCCCTCCTCTGCTCCACCGCGTCCAGGAGCGCCTCCACATCGCGTGACTCGAACCCCGGGGCTGAGCGACGGCCAGCCATCAAGTCGGGTGTTGCGGTCGGCTGTTCCGGTCGGGTGGGGGGGAGCTGCGCGGCCTTATGAGCCGTCACGCCGTGCAGCGCGTATGACGCTGCACGGCGTGAACCACTGCGCAAGCGCGGATCCCGTTACGTCGCTGCTAGCCCATTTTGGGCCGCAGACTATCGGCCCATTTTTATGACGTGACGCAAGTGGGATTTGCGCCGTTTTTTTGCGCCGATCGGCGGACTTTCCGCCGATAATGGAGAATTTCGCCCCATATGTCTCATTGACCTGTTTTTTTTACCATGGATTACCAAATTTTTCCAAAACCCGTTCATACTTCTTTTTATCTTCACTGTCTGTGAATTCAAAAGAATTGAAATGTTCAAATGCATGCGGACCTGCCAGATTAAGGAGGAGGGCAATTTTTCTGTTATCAGGAGCTGATTCTTGCGCAGAGGCTGACAGAAAAACTTCAAATTGATGCTCAAAGTTTTTCCAGTTCAAGCTAAGTTTACCGAACGTTTTGAAGCGTTCTGGTTTCTTCAGACCTTCCATGTTGCTCTCGGTATTTTCTTGCTGATTCTGAGATTTGTGTAGCGGCGAAAGTTTTTTCTTTCTTCTTGTAAGTTCAATTTTCTCTCTATTCTTACTGCTCCCTATCTAGGAATTCACTTCCTGGTACCATGTGGTGACCTTTGTGAGGTTGACTTCAAGGATGGAAAGCGTAGTGCTCACAAAGACACTTGAAGCTGTGTTCATCAACAAAGCAAAATTTACTTACTCTACTTAAATTAAAGTTCAACACTTATTCCTGCTGTAAACAAATAGATATAAACTACACTCACTGGCACTATCTCTTTACTCTAATTATAAATATATTCTATCCTCTCTAGCTCTACTATGCACTTCACTCCAGTCTCCTCTCCTCTATTCCACTCTCTCCCCGAAGCCTGAGAGTCAGTACCTTTAAGTACTGTCCCTAGCTCCATCTAGTGACTAATTGAAACATGACATTAACTCGGTACATTTCTATAATGTCACACAGATGAGAGAACGTGGCCATATAGGTCTGAGATAGACCCCCTGCCTGGCTGAGCCGAGGACAGAATCTCTTCAGCAGGGAGGAAGGTGGAGCCAGAGGAAAGGTAAGGAAAGGAGTACGCGAGAAATCGAGAACTTGAAAGTAGGGAAAAAGAGAAGTTGGGCAGCTGAAATCTTTCCGCTAACTCACTAAAATTGGCAAACCTCCCCTCCATGAACAGGTCAGCAAAGTGCTCGAGCCCCTTTAGTTTCCAGGAGTTAAATGTCGAGCCCAGTCCAGACGGCAAGGAAAGGTGATTGTTACAGAAAGGGGCCAATGAAGACAGGGAATGGAGTTTAAAATATTGTTGGTACTATTTCCAGATTCTAAGAGAGACCGCCAGTGGGTTTGAGGAGAATCTAGTGGGAGAAAAGGGCAATGGTGCAGTAACTATGGCTGGGAGTGTGGGTGTAGAACAAGAGCGAGCCGCCATTAGGCCCCTGTTTGAATCAGGATCGCTGATCCACAGAAAGATTTTTTAAAATGCTAGCAGCCTAATAGGAAAACAATGGCCGGGATTCACCGTTTCCCAACGCCCCCCCCACCCCCCCCACCCCCCAGAGACTTCCTGAATAGGGGGAACCCCCACAGAGACCCCCTGAATAGGGGGACACCCCCCCCCCCAGAGACACCGGAACTAAAGGATCATCCAGAGACTTTGAATAGAGTTACGTGCTGTCAATGTCCAGCTCAGCATTTCAAAATACACTCAAGTGTGAAGGAGGATAATTGAAAAGCACCTAACTCTCTTTGAGGTGGTTGATGTTTGTAAACATTGTGTTCCAGCACTTCAGCTTTACTCATTCATGAAGAGAGATGAATGAAGCAAGGCTGACAGCAGGTTGAGAACATAAGAACATAAGAACTAGGAGCAGGAGTAGGCCATCTGGCCCCTCGAGCCTGCTCCACCATTCAATGAGATCATGGCTGATCTTTTGTCGACTCAGCTCCACTTTCTGGCCCGAACACCATAACCCTTAATCCCTTTATTCTTCAAAAAACTATCTATCTTTATCTTTAAAACATTTAATGAAGGAGCCTCTATTGCTTCACTGGGCAAGGAATTCCATAGATTCACAACCCTTTGGGTGAAGAAGTTCCTCCTAAACTCAGTCCTAAATCTACTTCCCGTTATTTTGAGGCTATGCCCCCTAGTTCTGCTTTCACCCGCCAGTGGAAACAACCTGCCCGCATCTATCCTATCTATTCCCTTCATAATCTTATATGTTTCTATGAGATCTCCCCTCATCCTTCTAAATTCCAACGAGTACAGTCCCAGTCTACTCAACCTCTCCTCGTAATCCAACCCCTTCAGCTCTGGGATTAACCAAGTGAATCTCCTCTGCACACCCTCCAGCGCCAGTACGTCCTTTCTCAAGTAAGGAGACCAAAACTGAACACAATACTCCAGGTGTGGCCTCACTAACACCTTATACAATTGCAGCATAACCTCCCTAGTCTTAAACTCCATCCCTCTAGCAATGAAGGGCAAAATTCCATTTGCCTCATTAATCACCTGTTGCACCTGTAAACCAACTTTTTGCGACTCATGCACTAGCACGCCCAGGTCTCTCTGCACAGCAGCATGTTTTAAGATTTTATCATTTAAATAATAATCCCTTTTGCTGTTATTCCTACCAAAATGGATAATCTCACATTTGTCAACATTGTATTCCATCTGCCAGACCCTAGCCCATTCACTTAGCCTATCCAAATCCCTCTGCAGACTTCCAGTGTCCTCTGCACATTTTGTTTTCCCACTTATCTTAGTATCGTCTGCAAACTTGGACACATTGCCCTTGGTCCCCAACTCCAAATCATCTATGTAAATTGTGAACAGTTGTGGGCCCAACACTGATCCCTGAGGGACACCACTAGTTACTGATTGCCAACCAGAGAAACACCCATTAATCCCCACTCTTTGCTTTCTATTAATTAACCAATCCTCTATCCATGCTACTACTTTCCCCTTGATGCCATGCATCTTTATCTTATGCAGTAACCTTTTGTGTGGCACCTTGTCAAAGGCTTTCTGGAAATCCAAATATACCACATCCATTGGCTCCCCGTTATCTACCGCACTGTTAATGTCTTCGAATAATTCCACGAAATTAGTTAGGCATGACCTGCCCTTTATGAACCCATGCTGCGTCTGCCCAATGGGACAATTTCCATCCAGATGCCTCGCTATTTCTTCCTTGATGATAGATTCCAGCATCTTCCCTACTACCGAAGTTAAGCTCACTGGCCTATAATTACCCGCTTTCTGCTTACCTCCTTTTTAAAACAGTGGTGTCACGTTTGCTAATTTCCAATCCGCCGGGACCACCCCAGAGTCTAGTGAATTTTGATAAATTATCACGAGTGCATTTGCAATTTCCCTAGCCATCTCTTTTAGCACTCTGGGATGCATTCCATCAGGTCCAGAAGACCTGTCTACCTTTAGCTCCATTAGCTTGCCCATCACTACCTCCTTGGTGATAACAATCCTCTCAAGGTCCTCACCTGTCATAGCCTCATTTCCATCAGTCACTGGCATGTTATTTGTGTCTTCCACTGTGAAGACCGACCCAAAAAACCTGTTCAGTTCCTCAGCCATTTCCTCATCTCCCATTATTAAATCCCCCTTCTCATCCTCGAAAGGACCAATATTTACCTTAGCCACTCTTTTTTGTTTTATATATTTGTAGAAACTTTTACTATCTGCTTTTATATTCTGAGCAAGTTTACTCTCGTAATCTATCTTACTCTTCTTTATAGCTTATTTAGTAGCTTTCTGTTGCCCCCTAAAGATTTCCAAGTCCTCTAGTCTCCCACTGATGTTTGCTACTTTGTATGTTTTTTCCTTCAATTTGATACTCTCCCTTATTTCCTTAGATATCCACGGTCGATATTCCCTCTTTTTACCATCCTTTCTTTTTGTTGGCATAAACCTTTGCTGAGCACTGTGAAAAATCACTTGGAAGGTTCTCCACTGGTCCTCAACTGTTTCACCATAAAGTCTTTGCTCTCAGTCTACCTTAGCTAGTTCTTCTCTCATCCCATTGTAATCTCCTTTGTTTAAGCACAAAACACTGGTGCTTGATTTTACCTTCTCACCCTCCATCTGTATTTTAAATTCCACCATATTGTGATCGCTCCTTCCGAGAGGATCCCTAACTATGAGATCCTGAATCAATCCTGTCTCATTATACAGGACCAGATCTAGGACCGCTTGTTCCCTCCTAGGTTCCATTACATACTGTTCTAGGAAACTATCGCGGATTCATTCTATAAACTCCTCCTCAAGGCTGCCTTGACTGACCTGGTTAAACCAATCGACATGTAGATTAAAATCCCCCATGATAACTGCTGTACCATTTCTACATGCATCAGTTATTTCTTTGTTTATTGCCTGCCCCACCATAATGTTACTATTTGGTGGCCTATAGACTACTCCTATCAGTGCCTTGTTCACCTTACTATTCCTGATTTCCACCCAAATGGATTCAACCCTATCCTCCATAGCACCGATGTCATCCCTTACTGTTGCCCGGACGTCATCCTTAAATAACAGAGCTACACCACCTCCCTTACCACCCACTCTGTCCTTCCGAATAGTTTGATACCCATGGATATTTAACTCCCAGTCGCGACCATCCTTTAACCATGTTTCAGTAATGGCCACTAAATCATAGTCATTCACGATGATTTGCGCCATCAACTGATTTACCTTATTCCGAATACTTTGAGCATTCAGGTAAAGTACACTTATGTTGGCTTTTTTACCTCTGTTTTGAATCTTAACACCTCGATCAGTAACCTCTCCTAAGTTATATTTCCTCTTAACCTTTCTCCTAATTTTCCTTGTCGTTGAACCCATAACTTCCTGTAACAACCTGCCGCGTCGCTTACCATTAATGTTTTCAGTTCCCGTTTTATACCTTTTAGTATTCCTGGTCCTATTCACTGGGCTCTCCTCAGTTACTGTACCTTGTACTGTCGCCCTTTTTGATTTTTGACTATGGCTTCTCTGACTTACACTTTCCCCCTGACTGCCTTTTGTTTCTGTCCCTGTTTTACTACCTTCCAACTTCCTGAATCGGTTCCCATCCCCCTGCCCCATTTGTTTAAACTCTCCCCAACAGCTCTAGCAAACACCGCCCCACCCCCCCCCCACCCCCCCAGGACATCGGTCCTAGTCCTGCCCAGGTGCAAACCGTCTGGTTTGTACTGGTCCCACCTCCCCCAGAACCGGTTCCAATGTCCCAGGAATTTGAATCCCTCCCTCTTGCACCATCTCTCGAGCCACGCATTCATCCTATCTATCCTGATATTCCTACTCTGACTAGCCTGTGGCACTGGTAGCAATCCTGAGCTTACTACCTTTGAGGTCCTACTTTTTAGTTTAACTCCTAACTCCCTAAATTCAGCTGAAGGACCTCGTCCCGTTTTTTACCTATATCGTTGGTGCCTATGTGCACCACGACAACTGGCTGTTCACCCTCCCCCCCAGAATGTCCTGCAACCGCTCCGAGACATCCTTGACCCTTGCACCAGGGAGGCAACATACCATCCTGGAGTCTCGATTGCGTCCACAGAACCGCCTGTCTATTCCCCTTACAATTGAGTCCCCTATCACTATAGCCCTGCCATTCTTCTTCCTGCCCAGCTGCGCAGCAGAGCCAGCCATGGTGCCATGAACCTGGCTGCTGCTGCCTTCCCCTGGTGAGCCATCTCCCTCAACAGTATCCAAAGCGGTATATCTGTTTTGCAGGGAGATGACCGCAGAGGACACCTGCACTGCCTTCCTACTCTTGCTCTGTCTTTTGGTCACCCATGTTCTATCTCCCTCAGTAACTTTCACCTGCGGTGTGACCAACTCGCTAAACGTGCTATCCACGACGTCCTCAGCATCGCGGATGCTCCAAAGTGAGTCCATCCGCAGCTCCAGAGCCGTCAAGCGGTCTAACAGGAGCTGCAGCTGGACACACTTCTTGCACGTGAAGGAGCCAGGGACAGTGGACGTGTCCCTGAGCTCCCACATCGCACACGAGGAGCATGACACGGGTCTGAGATCTCCTGCCATGTCTTAAACCTTCGGTTAACTTCAACAATTACAATTTACCAAAAATAATTAAATAAATAAATAAAAAATATATCAATGAAAAGAAAAAGAAAACTGCCAATCACAGCCCATGAGATAAATGAATGAATGATGTGCAGCTAAAATATCTGAGGGGTTTAAACAAAGTCACTGCCTTTCTCATTACAAGAATCGACACATGGGGCTATATTCTCCACTGGCGGGATTCTCCGTTGCGCCGGCAACGTTCCCACGCCTGGGGATTTCCCGACAGCGTGGGGCTATCCACAATGGGAAACCCCATTGTCCAGCTGGCGAGATGGAGAACCCCGCTCTGCGCGGAGGGGGGAGGGGGGGGCGCTGCACCAGTTTTCTGGTACAGCGGAATGGAGGGAACCGCCCATGGTGTTTCCTCTGCCTGAGCCAGAAGGTGTATGCCAAGGTGAGTATTACAACAGTAATTGCTTTATTACCCCTGTCTGGACTGTTCTCTAGCTTCCAATCAAGGATTTATTTCTGGGAAGGGCCTTGGGGAGGAGTCTGGTGGGGGTGGGCATGTCGGGCATTGTGGGGGGTGGGGAGTGTGGCCCTCAGGTGGACTTTGGGGGCAACCCCTTTGAAGACTATCCCCACGTTTGCCCATACCTGTTGTAAGCTGTGCCCACGTGATTCCCGACCCAGGATTCCCAGAGAATACAATGCCCGGCCCGCTAATGGATCACTGGGACTCATTTGCAAGCATTTGCATCCTCCTGCTGGCGGGCAGCAAGATCCCAATCCCGCCACCAGAGAGGGGCCGGAGCATTGGCGCCGAATTTCACCCAGCATTTCCAGCAATGCGGCACCCTCAGAACCGCAGTGTGACTTCAATCTGGATACTGTACTCAGGTTTTGAGAGTGGCACTTGAACCCACAACTTTCTAACTCAGGAAGTAAGAACATTACCCACTGAGTTCTAATAATAAGCAATGAAGACGATTGATTATTCTACCGTATGTATCTTGGAGCAGGTTCTGTGCTGCTGTTGACATTTCTCACGAGCTTTGCCAAGTGACTGAAGTTAGCACTAATTAACGTGGAGTTCTTGGCAGTTTAGTGTTGTGCACTCGATCCTAATGATGTGTGCGTTGAAGCTGCCACAAGCTCATTTCATTTATGATGCTTAAGCGAGCAGAGAAGGAGAGAGACAGACAGGCAGAGAAAAGGAGAGCCTTTCATCTTATCAGCCAAGGCAACATTGAAACTCGGTTCCAGATATGAAAGGACAGATAGTAACTCTTGCTTCACAGATTCCCCATTTGGAGCTAGAGAAGGGGAATGGTTTGCTCCAGAGTGAGTTAGAATATAGCACATTGCATTCCAATATGTTTATGCATTCCGATATTCTGATATATTTGCTGTTTCAAAGTATTTATATGTTGCTACATTTTGCATTCCAATATGCTTATATGTTCCTGCAAACCCAGGTATTTTGGCGATCAGGGAGGTTTGACATTTCAAAGTTCCTGTACAGCTTGATATTCCTATATGTCTATATATGTTTGCTGTGTTTCTATTTATTTGACAGGAGGTGATTGGAAGTATTATGACAGCTCAGTACATGGTTAGTTAAAAGCTAGTCCTTGGCCAATAGTCATCCCCCCTGACTGAGGAAGCAGGCGAGGCGACGTGGTCATTGTCTCATTCCTGTTTGCTGTGTGCAAATGAGCTGCTGCAATGTAGGAAATGCAGCAAATAATTTGTTCTTGATTGACCGGAGCACCGGAGACAGTTTTCTTGACAGCATTTGTCTCACATCCATCCAAGAGAATACACTGGGACTGAAACATTGCGTCTGAAAGACAAGTCTAAATTCGGCCTCAGTTAATGAAAAAGCTTTCATTTACCAGAATAAAGACCTTGAAAACTTACAGAGATATTCCTCTGAGACGAAATCAACTGAAGCATAATAAGTGCCCTGGCTGGGGAATATGAAGAAGAGAATCACGTTCCTATTTACCGAACCATGGAGAAGTATTTACCTAAACATGGAGAAGTATTTACCTAACCATGGAGATGTATTTACCTAACCATGGAGAAGCATTCACGTAACCATGGACAAGAATTTCCCTAACCATGGAGAAGTATTTACCTAACCATGGAGAAGTATTTACCTAACCATGGAGAAGTATTGATCTAACCATGGAGAAGTATTTACCTAACCATGGAGAAGTATTTACCTAACAATGGAGAAGTATTTACCTAACCATGGAGAAGTATTTCTCTAACCACGGAGAAGTATTTACCTAACCATGGACAAGTATTTACCTAACCATGGAGAAGTATTTCTCTAACCATGGAGAAGTATTTACCTAACCATGGAAAAGTATTTACCTAACCATGGAGAAGTATTTATCTGACCATGGTGAAGTATTTACCTAACCATGGACAAGTATTTCTCTAACCATGGAAAAGTATTTACATAACCATGGTGAAGTATTTACCTAACCATGGAAAAGTATTTACCTAACCATGGAGAAGTATTTCTCCAACCATGGAGAAGTATTTATCTGACCATGGAGAAGTATTTACCTAACCATGGAGAAGTATTAACCTAACCATGGAGAAGTATTTACCTAACCATGGAGAAGTATTTCTCCAACCATGGAGAAGTATTTATCTGACCTTGGCGAAGTGTTTACCAAACCATGGAGAAGTATTTACCTAACCATGGAGAAGTATTTCTCCAACCATGGTGAAGTATTTACCGAACCATGGACAAGAATTTCTCTAACCATGGAGAAGTATTTACCTAACCATGGAGAAGTATTTACCTGACCATGGTGAAGTCTTTACCTAACCATGGAGAAGTATTTACCTAACCATGGAGAAGTATTTACCTAACCATGGACAGGTATTTACCTAACCACGGAGAAGTATTTATCTAAGCATGGAGAAGTATTTACCTAACCATGGAGAAGTATTTACCTAACAATGGAGAAGTATTTACCTAACCATGGAGAAGTATTTATCTGACCATGGTGAAGTATTTACCTAACCATGGACAAGTATTTCTCTAACCATGGAGAAGTATTTACATAAACATGGTGAAGTACTTACCTAACCATGGAAAAGTATTTACCTAACCATGGAGAAGTATTTCTCCAACTAAGGAGAAGTATTTATCTGACCATGCTGAGGTATTTACCGAACCATGGAGAAGTATTTACCTAACCATGGAGAAGTATTTACCTAACCATGGAGAAGTATTTACCTGACCATGGTGAAGTATTTACCTAACCATGGAGAAGTATTTCTCCAACCATGGAGAAGTATTTACCGAACCATGGAGAAGTATTTACCTAACCATGGACAAGTATTTACCTAACCATGGTGAAGTATTTACCTAACCATGGAGACGTATTTACCTAACCATGGAGATGTATTTACCTAACCATGGAGTAGTATTTACCTAACCATGGTCAAGTATTTACCTAACAATGGAGAAGTATTTATCTAACCATGGTGAAGTATTTACCTAACCATGGACAAGTATTTACCTAACCATGGACAAGTATTTACCGAACCATGGAGAAGTATTTATCTGACCATGGCGAAGTATTTACCTAACCATGGAGAAGTATTTACCTAACCATGGTGAAATATTTACCGAACCATGGACAAGTATTTACCGAACCATGGAGAAGTATTTATCTAACCATGGACAAGTATTTACCTAACCATGGAGAAGTATTTATCTGACCATGGTGAAGTATTTACCCTACCATGGACAAGTATTTACCTAACTATGGAGAAGTACTTACCGAACCATGGTCAAGTTTTTACCTAACCATGGAGAAGTATTCAACTAGCCATGGAGAAGTATTTACCTAACCATGGAGAAGTATTTACCTAACCATGGAGAACTATTTACCTACCCATGGAAAAGTATTCACCGAGCTATGGTGAAGTATTTACCTAACCATGGAGAAGTATTTACCTAACCATGGAGAAGTATTTATCTAACCATGGAGAAGTATTTATCTAAGCATGGAGAAGTATTTACCTAACCATGGAGAAGTATTTATCTAACCATGGAGAAGTATTTACCTAACCATGGAGAAGTATTAACCTAACCATGGAGACGTATTTACCTAACCATGGAGTAGTATTTACCGAACAATGGTCAAGTATTGACCTAACCATGGAGAAGTATTAACCTAACCATGGACATGTATTTACCTAACCATGGTGAAGTATTTACCTAACCATGGAGAAGTGTTTACCTAACAATGGTGAAGTATTTACCTAACCATGGAGACGTATTTAACTAAACATGGAGAAGTATTTACCGAACCATGGAGAAGTATTTATCTAACCATGGAGAAGTATTTATCTGACCATGGCGAAGTATTTACCGAACCATGGAGAAGTATTTACCTAACCATGGACAAGTATTTACCGAACCATGGAGAAGTATTTATCTGACCATGGCGAAGTATTTACCTAACCATGGAGAAGTATTTACCTAACCATGGTGAAGTATTTACCGAACCATGGACAAGTATTTACCGAACCATGGAGAAGTATTTACCTCATCATGGACAAGTATTTACCGAACCATGGAGAAGTGTTTATCTGACCATGGCGAAGTATTTACCGAACCATGGAGAAGTATTTACCTAACCATGGACAAGTATTTAATAAACCATGGAGAAGTATTTATCTGACCATGGTGAAGTATTTACCCTACCATGGACAAGTATTTACCGAACTATGGAGAAGTACTTACCGAACCATGGTCAAGTTTTTACCTAACCATGGAGAAGTATTCACCTAGCCATGGAGAAGTATTTACCTAACCATGGAGAAGTATTTACCTAACCATGGAGAACTATTTACCTAACCATGGAGAAGTATTTATCTAACCATGGAGAAGTATTTATCTAACCATGGTGAAGTATTTACCTAACCATTGTGAAGTATTTACCTAACCATGGAGAAGTATTTATCTAAGCATGGAGAAGTATTTACCTAACCATGGAGAAGTATTTATCTTACCATGGAGAAGTGTTTACCTAACCATGGAGAAGTATTTACCGAACCATGGAGAAGTATTAACCTTACAATGGATATGTATTTACCTAACCATGGAGAAGTATTTACCTAACCATGGAGAAGTATATATCTAACCATGGTGAAGTATTTACCTAACCATGGAGACATATTTACCGAACCATGGAGTAGTATTTACCGAACCATGGTCAAGTATTGACCTAACCATGGAGAAGTATTAACCTAACCATGGACATGTATTTACCTAACCATGGAGAAGTATTTACCTAACCATGGAGAAGTATTTACCTAACAATGGTGAAGTATTAACCTAACCATGGAGACGTATTTACCTAACCATGGAGAAGTATTTACCGAACCATGGAGAAGTATTTATCTAACCATGGAGAAGTATTTATCTGACCATGGCGAAGTATTTACCGAACCATGGAGAAGTATTTACCGAACCATGGAGAAGTATTTACCTAACCATGGAGAAGTATTTACCTAACCATGGACAAGTATTTACCGAACCATGGAGAAGTATTTATCTGACCATGGCGAAGTATTTACCTAACCATGGATAAGTATTTACCTACCCATGGACAAGTATTTACCTAACCATGGACAAGTATTTACCTAACTATAGACAAGTATTTACCTACCCATGGAGAAGTATTTATCTGACCATGGTGAAGTATTTACCCAACCATGGACAAGTATTTACCTAACTATGGAGAAGTACTTACCGAACCATGGAGAAGTATTTACCTAACCATGGAGAAGTATTTCTCTAACCATGGAGAAATATTTACCTAACCATGGACAGGTATTTACGAACCATGGAGAAGTATTTACCTAACCATGGACAAGTATTTACCTAACTATAAACAAGTATTTACCTAACCATGGAGAAGTATTTATCTGACCATGGTGAAGTATTTACCTAACCATGGAGAAGTATTTACCTAACTATGGAGAAGTACTTACCTAACCATGGACAAGTATTTACCTAACTATGGAGAAGTACTTACCGAACCATGGAGAAGTATTTACCTAACCATGGAGAAGTATTTACCGAACCATGGAGAAGTATTTACCTAGCCATGGAGAAGTATTTACCTAACCATGGAGAAGTATTTACCGAACCATGGAGAAGTATTTACCTAACCATGGAGAAGTATTTCTCTAACCATGGAGAAGTATTTACCTAACTATGGAGAAATATTTACCTAACCATAGACATGTATTTACCTAACCATGGAGAAGTATTTATCTAACCATGGAGAAGTATTTACCTAACCATGGAGATGTATTTACCTAACCATGGACAAGTATTTACGAACCATGGACATGTATATACCTAACCATGGGCAAGCATTTACCTAACTGACTGTCTGTGTCCCTGACTATCGCGTTTCCTACTACTATCACTCGCATGGACTTAGCCCAACCCTGCTCTATAGCAGAACCAGTCGTGGTGCCACAGGCCTGTCTGCTGCTGGTATCTTCCCCTGAGAGTCATCTGGACTCGAAACGTTAGCTCTTTTCTCTTCCTACAGATGCGGCCAGACTTGCTGAGATTTTCCAGCATTTTCTCTTTTGTTTCAGATTCCAGCATCCGCAGTAATTTGCTTTTATCCTGAGAGGCTCCCCCCCCCCCCCCCTGCCACCCCTGCCTTCTCCCACAATATCCAAAACAGTATACCTGTTTGAGAGGGAAATAGCCAAAGGAGTCTTACCTGCCTGCCTCTCCTGGTGGTCACCCATCTACCTGTCTGAATCTGTGGTGTGGCCACCTCCCTGAAGCTAGTGTCTATCACACTCTCTGCCCGCTTTGTGCTCCACAATGTGCCCAGCTGCTGCTCCAGCCGAACTATGAGAGGGATGCAGCTGGTCACACTCCCCGCAAACATAGTTGTCAGGGATGCTGGAAAGCTCCTTGATCTCCCACGTCCGGCAGGAGAGGCATATCACTGCCCTAACTGCCACCTCTGCCCTTGTACACTTAGGAAAAATATAAGAATAAGAATCTTACCTTGCTTGCCCTCCTCAAAGTGCTTTTTTTTAATGGTTAGAGGAGGAGGGAGGGAGGGAAACATTAATGTAAAGTTTTGTGCTTAACCTCTCCTTGACACCAGTTCTTCGGCTATTAATATAGAAAAAAATATGGCGGCCATTCAGCCCACAGAGCCTACACCGGCCCTTGAAAGAGCACCCTATTTAAGCCTTCACTCCGAATACCCATACCCATACCCTATCCCCATAACCCAGTAACCCCACCTAACATTTGGACACCAAGGGGCAATTTAGCATGGCCAATCCACCTACCCTGCACATCTTTGGACTGTGGGAGGAAACCGGAGAACCCGGAGGAAACCCACGCACACACGGGGGGAACGTGCAGACTCCGCCCAGACAGTGACCCAAGCCGGGAATCGAACCGGGTCCCTGTGAAGCCACAGTGCTAACCACCGTGCTACAATGCCGCCCACATTTTCCCTATGTTCCGAAGTTACTGTAAATTGAGGGTGTGACCCATCTATTAGGAGGAGGAACAACATGGCGGAATGAAAGTCAATGTTTCACCTGCGTTTTTGAGCATTCAGATGCCAGTGCGGTCTGTTGCCTCTGGGTCAGTAAGCTGCAAATTCAGCTCCCACTCCAGAGGCTTGAGAACATAGTCCAGGCCCTGTGCCACACTGACGGAGTGCTGCACTGCCAGAGGGACCATGAGATGCTAAACTAATGCCCTGCCTATCCTCGCAGGAGCAGGAGAGTTTCCCCTGGTACCGACAAAGTATTAGATTGTCTGATCATTGTCACATTAACGTTTGTGGGAGCTTGCTGGGGACTATTTATTTTTATTAATTTATGGGATGTGCAGGGCAACAATAATTGCTCATCTCTAATTGCCCTTGGCGAGTGGCCTTCTGGAATGTAATTGAGTGACTTGCTGAGCCGTTGCAGAGGATAATTGAAAGTCAACTACATTGGTATTGGCCAGGCTAGGTAAGGAGGACGTCAGTGCACCAGACGGGTGTTTACAACAATCTGGAAGCTTCACCATCACCATTACGGATACCAGCTTGTTTTTTTTTTGGCAATTTCAGAATTATTTGATTAAACTTTAAATTCTCCAGCTGCTTCGAACCTATGTCCCTGAATCATTAGAGATTTGACTGCTATTCCAGGAGCGTAACCACTAATGCTGGCACATGCCCTACAGTACGGCTCTGACTCCAAATCGTGAGCATTCCATTGGTTCTGAAGCACATTAGAATGGCCTGATGTCTTGAAAGGCGTGTTCTGCTCTTTGTTCGTAGAAGATGCCGTAAGTGACAATTTTTAAGGAAGCATAATGTTTTTTGGAGTCGTAAGCAGTGAGCCAACTGACCCTCATTTCATTTGTGATCCTCCATCTGCCCTGGAAGGTGAAATGAAGCTGTTGCGTTTGTAATTTGAACATGTGTCATTTTAGATAACTTTGCCAGTGATGCCCACAGGACGGATTTCATGGCGATTAAAAAAAAACTCCTCTGTTTAAAATGCCGTTGCGGCATCTTTCCCTCAGTCCCCCGGGAAACATTGAGTCCTCCGTACTTTATTGCGCAGCTTGTCAAATGCAAGATCTGATTTCCCCCAAGGCTCTCCTTACATTTGCTGCTTCACTTTCATCTGTTCCAGGAGCAATTCTTCAATCTGCAAATGGGGAGTTTAATCCGCTGGCTCGGAGTTTGCAGAGTTTGCCGATTGCCATTCCAAAACGCAGGAAGGGAGGGGGACGGGAATAAAAGGGCTTGAACTCACAGCCTCCTGGCTGAGAGGCCGGAGAGGCCCTCGCTGACGACCACAGTCTTGTGACGTGTCTGATTCCAGTTACGATAGTGTTGAAAAGCCTCTGAATCTTTGCGATGCCAATTTGCACCCGCTCAGTCATAATGGAGAAATGGCAGCGGCCAATTCGTGTGTGTGTGTCAACTAGCAGATAATTTGTTTCGCTGTTAGTTGAGGAATATTGACAATCGGAACTGCCCTGTTTGTCTTCATCAAAGAGTGTCATTGACTTCCCAATGTTGAACAAAGAGCAATGAACAATACAGCACAGGAACGGGCCTTCGGCCCTCCAAGCCTGTGCCGACCATGGTACCTGCCTACACTAAAACCGTCTGCACTTACCGAGCTGATATCCTTCCATTCCCACCCGATTCAGATATTTGTCTAGAAAAATACCGCTATCATACCTGTGTAGCCATCTGGGTTGGCCACTTCCTGATTACAAAATGGACACTTTGCAAAGATTACAGAGAATATGGACAATACTGAGAAAACAAGCAGGTTAAGAGCTTGTCTGTATATTGGAGCCGCAGCTCCCAGACAAGACCAAAACTGTAGGCCCATTAGCATACTAATGGTCCATCTCCGGGAACAAAAGAGTAACATTTGAGTAACCGATACTAAGGCAGACACCCCGGCGCCAGAGGAGACTGAAAAAAAGCAGGCCAACGGCCACCTAGGACACGCCCAGCCATCAGGGCACCCATCCCTTTATTGGACGAGATCAATATGAATGATCAAGAAACGGCCCAATTGATTGGGGCCGAGTTCAAGGCCCGCCCAAAAGAGCGCGAAGCCCCCAAGAGAGAATCATTCTCTTGGACCCGGCTCTCACCGAGGCGAGACCTGTCCACCAGCTGCACCAGATGCAAGTAAGTCCAAGGTCAATGCACGCTACCAGACAGACAACCTTAGCTGTTATCCCATACCAGTTCGACCCCAGCAGCCTCAGAACCGAACAACGGCCATTGTTCCTCTGACTGAGTGGGCGCCCGAAGCTAAGTATAGGCGTTAGCAGTAGTGATAGTTTAGTCTGTAGAGTTTCGTGCATGAGTATATTTAACTGTGTGTGTTGTCATGTGAGAGTACCTTTAAGACATGGATGTTTAGGCAATGTACCTTTAAGAAAACAGTGATGTCAGAGAGTGGGTGGAGCTGAGGTCAGGTCAGCCATTTTGCAGTTTGGAGGAAAAGAGCTTGGTGAGTGTCTGTGTTTTGCAGTGAGCTGGATCTCTGCCATGAAAGACCATCTCTGGATCATTTGGGGGATTTAAACTCATAATTGTAAAGCCTTTAACCTGATGTGATTCTGTTTAAAGATGTTAAGTCTCTTGGAAGTTTGAAGGAACATTTTAAGGAATTATTTACTGTTGCAATATTTTCTGAGTTATCTTTGAAGTAAGGGTGTTAAGAGATCCAATGTTTATTTAAGATGTTAAGTTGAGTTCATGGAATAAACAGTGTTTTGTGTTTAAAAACCCACGTGTCCATAATTGTAATCCCACACCTAGGGAACAAGCCATGTGCTAGGAAACGCAATAAATACATTAAAAGGAGAGGTTGGCTGAACTCCATGATACATTTTGGGGTTCTGGAAACACCTCACCCATAACAGTGTAAATAAATAAGCATTTGACTTTGAACTAACTAACTGGTGTATCGAGTCTTTGATCAGTATTCGGTTTTGAAAGATACCTGGCGACTCTCGAGCAAACGTAATTTGAATTACGGGAGGCGACCATATTGACCGCCATATTCAGATCCAACCAAAGAGAGCAACATTCACTGGCGACTCTGACGGGACTCGACCTAGAAGTGGCCTACTCACTCTGAGAGAACCCAAATTTGAAATATAATCTAATTGGAAACAGAAAAACCACAAGTGTGAGAACGATACCGATCAAACCTCCGAGATTCGGAAGTGTGTTAATGCATGCGTACTATCAGGGATATAAGGTAAATCTGAGAGATTTTATTGCGTGAAACTGTCGGGGGTTTTGTAGGCCGGAAAATAGCGTAAGCCGTACCCGTGTTTACATCGCCACTTTATCACCCCCTGTTCCAAATTCAGTTGGGTACTCAGAGATAGAGAGAAAATGGGAATGAAGGCAATGGAACGCCTTATGAACCCCCAGATGGCTACACCTGCTCCAACCACCTCCCCAGACAGCGTGTTCCATATATTTGCTATCCTCTGTGTAAAAAACTTTCCTCGCACATCTGTTCTAAACTTTTCTCCACGCACTTTAAACCTCTGTCCCCTCGTTCTTGACTCTCCTGATTTTTTTTTTTGATTTGGTTTATTGTCACATGTACCGAAGTGCAGTGAAAAGTATTTTTCTGCGGTCGAGGGAATTTACACAGTGCGTACATAGAACATAGAACATAGAACATTACAGCGCAGTACAGGCCCTTCGGCCCTCGGTGTTGCGCCGACCTGTGAAACCACTCTAAAGCCCATCTACACTATTCCCTTATTGTCCATATGTCTATCTAATGACCATTTGAATGCCCTTAGTGTTGGCGAGTCCACTACTGTTGCAGGCAGGGCATTCCACGCCCTAACTACCTCTGACATCTGTCTTATATCTATCTCCCCTCAATTTAAAGCTATGTCCCCTCGTGCTAGACATCACCAATCCTCTGATCATCTTGTATGCCTCAATTAAGTCACCTCTTAACCTTCTTCTCTCTAACGAAAACAGCCTCAAGTCCCTCAGCCTTTCCACATAAGATCTTTCCTCCATACCAGGCAACATTCTGGTAAATCTCCTCTGCACCCTTTCCAATGCTTCCACATCCTTCCTATAATGCGGCGACCAGAATTGCACGCAATACTCCAAATGCGGCCGCACCAGAGTGTTGTACAGCTGCAACATGACCCCATGGCTCCAAAACTCAATCGTTCTACCAATAAAAGCTAACACACCGAACGCCTTCTTAACAACCCTCTCAACCTGGGTGGCAACATAGTAGACAAAAGAATAATGAACAGCGAACATTGACAAATGGTACATCGACAAACAGTGATTGGTTACAGTGCGGAACAAGGGGCCAAACAAGGCAAATACATTTCCTACCCTAGGAAAGAGCGTCTGACTATTCACTCTGTCCAGGCCACTCATAATCTTGTAGACCTCTATCAGGTCGCCTCTCATCCTCCGTCATTGCAGTGAGAACAGACCGAGTTTATCTAACCTCTCCTCATAGCTAATGCCCTCCATACCAGGCAACACCCTAGTAAACCGCTTCTGTACCCTCTCCAAAGCCTCCACATCCTTCTGGGAGTGTGGCGACCAGAATTGTGCACAATATCCCAAACGAGGCATGACTAAGGTCCTGCGCAGCTGCAACATGACTTGCCAATTTTTGTATTCAATGGCCCGACCGGTGACGGCCAGCATGCTGTATGCCTTCTCAACCACCTTATATGCATGCGTGGCCACTTACAGCGATCGGTGGACATGCACGTCCAGGTCTCTCTGCCTGTCAGTACTCGCAAGAGTTCGACCATTTATCGTGCAATTCCTACATGCATTGGACCTTCCAAAGTGCTTGACCTCACACTTGTCCGCATTAAACTCCATCTGCCATTTCCCCGCCCAAGACTCCAACCAGCGTATATCCTGCTGGATCCACAGAAGTCGGCAGACAGTGACTCAGTTTAATGTCTCCTCTGAAAATCGGCACTTGTAACAGAGCAGCACTTGCTCGACACTGCGCTGGGCCTGCCAGCCTGCTTGCACTTTGTGCTCAGGCGTCTGGGGTGGGGTGTGTACCCAGAACTTTCGAACTTGGGGAGGGAAAAGTGATGAATGAGCCAAGACTGACACCTAGTGGTCACGTGCATAAGCTGCCAGTGACCAAGCAGGCGTCAGGGAACCATTAGAGTGGGACTCAACCCCCCTCATGGGATACAAACGCACAGAAAGCGAAATCGTTCTCCTGGATGTTTTATTTTTTCCATTCTATACCTTTACAAGCAGGTTTGACCTTCCACGAAATCAGAAGCCATTTATCTTGTGATGGTCGTCTTAATTTCATTGAGATCTCCATCTTTTCATAGAATTTACAGTGCAGAAGAAGGCCATTCGGCCCATCGAGTCTGCACCAGCTCTTGGAAAGAGCAGCCTACCCAAGCCCACACCTCCACCCTATCCCCATAACCCAGTAACCCCACCCAACACTAAGGGCAATTTTGGACACTAAGGGCAATTTATCATGGCCAATCCACCTAACCTGCACATCTTTGGACTGTGGGAGGAAACGGGAGCACCCGGAGGAAACCCACGCAGACACGGGGAGGATGTGCAGACTCCGCACAGACAGTGACCCAAGCGGGAATCGAACCTGGGATCCTGGCTGTGAAGAAATTGTGCTCACCACTATGCTACCGTGCTACCCGATCTCTGTCGGGCTGTTGTACTGAGGGGTTAGATTCCACCCCTGCTGCATAACAATCTTGTCACAAACTTTCGTGTTCACCTGCAGAAGTCGAACCCCTTTTCTTTGTCAAAGAGTCGTCCAGACTAAAAACGTTAGCTCCCTTCTCTCTCCACAGATGCTGTCAAACCTGCTGAGGATGTCCAGCATTTTCTGTTGTTGTTCCTTTTCTCTCAAACCTTTGCAACAATATGGAGCTCATTAAAATATTCTAAATCAGTCTCTCCTCATCATTATCAACTATCATCTTTATCTACAACTTTGATCAAATGACATACAAGACAACTTATTTCATGTACTTCCACCACCTTGATGCTACAGCCAGACGCCTCACGCTCCATTCGTACTCAATAAATGTGGTTTGACAAATGCTGACAAAAATCTATCATTGGAAAATAGGAATTAGGAACAGCAATCAGCCCCTTGAGCCTATTCCACCATTCAATCAGATCATGGCTGATGTCTTCCTGGTCTCAACGCCAATTCCCTTGAACACGTTTTTGAGCAGAAATATATCTCCCTCTTGAAACCATTTAATGACTCCGCTTCCACTACGCGGCAACGAGTTCCACACATTCACCACCCTCTGCGAGAAGTAGTGCCTCCTTGTCTCGTTTTAAATCTACCGCCTCTCAACCTATATCCATGACCTCTTCCCATCACTTCCAACTGATCCTGGATCCATAGTCCAATATTGCTTTCCATGTCGATGACAATTTGTATTTCGACAGCATCTTTAACCAGTGAAATGTCCCGGGGCAATGTCACTGGAGCACTATCAGTTGGACTTTGACACTGAGCCACAGAAGGGGATGCTAGGATAGGTGAACAAATCTTAGCCAAAGTGATGGATATCAAGGAGCGTCTTAAGTAAGGGAGCAGCCAATGAGAACTGGAATTGGAAGGGGGAAGACAGGAAAGGAATACCAGGTCTAAAAGGGGAAGACAAGAACTGGTATTCTGGGAAATTAGAATGGGCTTCATCGAACCCATTTTGTGAATGGGGTAAAGGATTGTTGGGGTAGCGATAGATACAGGTGGTCAGATAGTCAATTGATTCATAGCATCACAGAATTGTTAGGGTGCAGAAGGAGGCCATTTGGCCCATGTGGGCAGCAGGGTAGCACAGTGGTTAGCACAATTGCTTCACAGCGCCAAGGTCCCAGGTTCGATTCCCAGCTTGGGTCACTGATTGCGCGGAGTCTGCACGTCCTCCCCGTGTGTGCGTGGGTTTCCTCCGGGTGCTCCGGTTTCCTCCCACAGTCCAAAGATATAGGTAGGTGGATTGACCACGCTAAATTTCCCTTAGTGTCCAAAATTGCCCTTAGTGCTGGGTGGGGTCGCTGGGTTATGGAGATGGGGTGGAGGTGTGGGCTAGGGTAGGGTGCTCTTTCCAAGAGCCGGTGCAGACTCGATGGGCCGAATGGCCTCCTTCTGCTGTAAATTCTATGAGTCTATGAAGCATCATGATTTAGTGCCACTCCCTTGGCTTTTCCCCTGTCCCCCTGCACATTGTACTCAATGCAAGTAACCATGTTCCACCTTTTTGACTGTCTCGATTGAACCTGCCTCCACCAGGCACAGCATTCGAATCCTGGTGGAAGGCGTAAACAAAGTGGACTTTGCTGCTTAAACACACTCCCTTCTCACTACCCAGAGCTGTAAACTCAACTCCAGTCTTAGAGAGAAGTCTGTAATTACAAGTGGAACAGGTAATATATCAGATTCAAACTCTACTGCTGCAAGAATCATCAATCCACAAACAATCCAAAAATAAACCTCCTGATTCCAATCCTTCCGCTCCCTGTGGCTCCCTTCACGGAGAAGTGATTCTGAGACCAGGAGCTGGTGAATGGTGCCCTGGCCTCACCCGATTGGAGTACTGAAATCGCACTTTGGACGGGGCCAGGGCTTCTGAGTTAAACCTAGAACCAGGGGAGGAATTGTTCTCATGGAAGTGACGTGAAAGATTTATTCCACCTTCTGAACAATGAAGGAGATTAATTAGCCAATCCTCTGTTTCCAAAGGAAAAGAATAATTTGCATTTATGTAGCTGTTTCTGACATCAGGACATCCGAAAGTGATTTAAAGCCCATAAAGTATTTTTTGAAGGATAATCACTCTTTGGATTGGGTTGGATTGGATTTGTTTATTGTCACGTGTACCGAGGTACAGTGGAAAGTATTTTTCTGCGAGCGGCTCAACAGATCATTAAGTACATAAGAAGAAAAGGGAATAAAAGAAAATACATAATAGGGCAACACAACATATACAATGTAACTACATAAGCACTGGCATCGGATGAAGCATACAGGGGGCGTCATACTCCGACCCCCCGCCGGGTCGGAGAATGGCCGTAGGCCGCAGTGAATCCCGCCCCCGCCCCCGCCGAAGTCTCCGGTACCGGAGATTGGGCGGGGGCGGGAATCGGGCCGCGCCGGTTGGCGGGACCCCCCGCTGAATTCTCCGGCCCGGATGGGCCGAAGTCCCGCCCAGAAATTGCCTGTCCCGCCGGCGTAAATCAAACCTGGTATTTACCGGCGGGACCAGGTGGCGTGGGCGGGCTCCGGGGTCCTGGGGGGGGGGCGTGGGGCGATCTGACCCCGGGGGGTGCCCCCACGGTGGCCTGGCCCGCGATCGGGGCCCACCGATCCGCGGGCGGGCCTGTGACGTGGGGGCACTCTTTCCCTTCCGCCTCCGCCACGGCCTCCACCATGGCGGAGGCGGAAGAGACTCTCCCCACTGTGCATGTGCGGGAAACTGACAGCGGCCGCTGACGCTCCCGCGCATGCGCCGCATTTCCGCGCCAGCTGGCGGGGCAACAAACGTCATTTCCGCCAGCTGGCGGGGCGGAAATCCCTCCGGCGTCGGCCTAGCCCCTCAATGTTGGGGCTAGGCCGCCAAAGATGCGGAGCATTCCGCACCTTTGGGCCGGCGCGATGCCCGTCTGATTGGCGCCGTGTTTGGCGCCAGTCGGCGGACATCGCGCCGTTGGGGGAGAATTTCGCCCAGGGTGTAGTGTTAATGAGGTCAGTCCATAAGAGGGTCGTTTAGGAGTCTGGTGACAGCGGGGAAGAAGCTGTTCTTGAGTCTGTTCGTGCGTGTTCTCAGACTTCTGTATCTCCTGCCCGATGGAAGAAGGTGGAAGAGTGAGTAAGCCGGATTCGAGGGATCTTTGATTATGCTGCCCGCTTTCCCCAGGCAGCGGGAGGTGTAGATGGAGTCAATGGATGGGAGGCAGGTTTGTGTGATGGACTGGGCGGTGTTCACGACTCTTTGAAGTTTCTTGCGGTCCTGGGCCGAGCAGTTGCCATACCAGGCTGTGATGCAGCCCGATCGGATGCTTTCTATGGTGCATCCGTAAAAGTTGGTAAGAGTCAATGTGGACATGCCGAACTTCCTTAGTTTCCTGAGGAAGTATAGGCGCTGTTGTGCTTTCTTGGTGGTAGCGTCGACGTGGGTGGACCAGGACAGATTTTTGGTGATGTGCACACCTAGGAATTTGAAACTGCTAACCATCTCCACCTCGGCCCCGTTGATGCTGACAGGGGTGTGTACAGTACTTTGCTTCCTGAAGTCAATTACCAGCTCTTTAATTTTGCTGGCATTGAGGGAGAGATTGTTGTCGCTACACCACTCCACTAGGTTCTCGATCTCCCTCCTGTATTCTGACTCGTCGTTATTCGAGATCCGGCCCACTATGGTCGTATCGTCAGCAAACTTGTAGATGGAGTTGGAACCAGGTTTTGGAACGCAGTCGTGTGTGTACAGGGAGTAGAGTAGGGGGCTACGCACGCAGCCTTGCGGGGCGTCGGTGTTGAGGACTATTGTGGAGGAGGTGTTGTTGTTCATTCTTACTGATTGTGGTCTGTTGGTCAGAAAATCGAGGATCCAGTTGCAGAGTGGGGAGCCAAGTCCTAGGTTTTGGAGCTTTGATATGAACTTGGCTGTGATTATGGTGTTGAAAGCGGAACTGTAGTCAATAAATAGGAGTCTAATGTCGGAGTCCTTGTTTTCGAGATGCTCTTGGGATGAGTGTAGGGCCAGGGAAATGGTGTCTGATGTGAACCGGTTGCAGCGATATGCGAATTGCAGTGAATCAAGGCGTTCTGGGAGTATGGAGGTGATGCACTTCATGATCAACCTCTCGAAGCACTTCATTACGACTGAAGTCAGGGCCACTGGTCGGTAGTCATTGAGGCACGTTGCCTGGTTCTTCTTGGGTACCGGTATGATGGTGGTCTTCTTGAAGCAGGTGGGGACCTCGGAGTGGAGTAGGGACAGGTTAAAGATGTCCATGAATACCTCTGCCAGCTGATCCGCGCAGGCACTGAGTGCACGACCAGGGATCCCGTCTGGGCCCGTCGCCTTCCGAGGGTTCACTTTCAGGAAGGCCAATCTGACTTTGCAAGCTGTGATGGCGGGTATGGGTGAATTATGGGCTGCTGGGGCACTCGCCAGCGGATTGTTGGTTACCTGCTCAAACCGAGCATAGAATGCATTGAGTTCATCGGGGAGGGGTGCGCTGCTGCCGGAGATACTGCTAGGCTTCACTTTGTAGCCCGTTATGTTGTTTAGTCCTTGCCACAACCGCCGAGAGTCTGTCTGTGACTCTAGCTTGGTTTGATATTCTCTCTTGGCATTCCGGATGGCTTTGCGGAGGTCGTACCTGGATTTCTTGTATAGGTCAGGGTCGTCTGCCTTGAACGCCTCAGATCTGTCCTTCAGTAGGGAGTCAATCTCGCGATTGAGCCATGGTTTCCGGTTGGGGAATGCACGTACTGCTTTCTTTGGCATGCAGTCGTCCACACATTTGCTGATGAAGTCTGTGACGGTGGTGGCATACTCATTTAAGTTGGTCGCTGAGTTCATAAATATGGACCAGTCCACTGTCTCTAAGCAGTCACGTAAGAGCTCTTCTGTCTCCTCGGACCAGCACTGCACAACCTTCTTAGCTGGATTCTCCCGCTTGAGTTTCTGCTTGTATGCCGGGAGAAGGAGCACGTCTTATGGTCTGATTTCCCAAAGTGCGGTCGGGGGATGGAACGGTAGGCGCCCTTGATTTTTGTGTAGCCGTGGTCAAGAGTGTTGTCGCCCCTGGTGGGACAGGAGATGTGCTGGTGGAAGTTTGGCAGTACAGTCTTGAGGTTGGCCTTGTTGAAGTCTCCGGCCACGATGAACAAGGCCTCCGGGTGTTCTGTTTCGTAGTTGTTTATTACTGTGTATACTTCGTCCAGCGCCTTCCTCACTACTGCCTGGGGTGGGATGTAGACCGCCGTGATAATGGCTGAAGTGAACTCACGTGGAAGATAATATCCATAATTTGCAATGTTGGAAACACAGCTTCCAATTTGTGCACAGCAAGCTCCCACGAAAAGCAATTGCATCATACTCGATGTTTCCTGAACTATTGACTGAGGGGTAAATACAATCCAGAACGCCGGGTTCGTCTTCCAAATAATGTTGCAGGATATTTTTAAACCTCCCTGACAGTCGATGGGGTCTTGGTTTAAGCCCGGCTTGTCCACTCTTTCCACTCCATGGGTCACATCTGGATTTTTTTTTCGCTCAAGGGGCGGTTAAGAACATTTCGGAAAGTCACCATTCGGTACAACAAAAAAACGGAATTTCAAAAAGTTTGTTGTATTAAGAAATGAAACCATTGCTGAGCAAATGTAAACTAATTTCAGATATTAATTTGATGACCAGGTGAGAGGATCAAAGTGTATGTGTGTGTACGTGTGTGTGTGAATGTGTGTGTACGTGTGTGTGTGAATGTGTGTGCACGTGTGTGTGTGAATGTGTGTGTACGTGTGTGTGTGAATGTGTGTGTACGTGTGTGTGTGAATGTGTGTGCACGTGTGTGTGTGAATGTGTGTGTACGTGTGTGTGTGAATGTGTGTGTACGTGTGTGTAAGCATGTGTGTGTGTGTGAATGTGTGTGTACGTGTGTGTGTGAATATGTGTGTACGTGTGTGTGTGAATGTGTGTGTACGTGTGTGTGTGTACATGTGTGTGTGAATGTGTGTGTATGTGTGTGTGTACGTGTGTGTGAATGTGTGTGTACGTGTGTGTGTGTACGTGTGTGTCTGAATGTGTGTGTACGTGTGTGTGAGCATGTGTGTATGTGTGTGTGTGAATGTGTGTGCACATGTGTGTGAGCATGTGTGTGTGTATGTGTGTGTGTGCATGTGTGTGTATGTGTGTGTAAGTGTGTGTGTGAATGTGTGTGGACGTGTGTGAGAGCATGTGTGTGTACGTGCGTGTGTGAATATGTATGTGTGTGCATGTGTGTGTATGTGTGCGTGTACATGTGTTTGTGTGTGCATGTGTGTGCACGTGTGTGTGTACGAGTGTTTGTGTGCACGTGTGTGTGCATGTGTGTGTGTGCATGAGTGTGTACGTGTGTTTGTGTGCATGCGTGAGCACGGTTGTGTGCATGTGTGTGTGTGCATGGGTGTGCACGTGTGTGTACGTGTGTTTGTGTGCATGTGTGTGCACGTGTGTGTGCATGTGTGTGTGCATGGGTGTGCACGTGTGTGTACGTGTGTTTGTGTGCATGTGTGTGCACGTGTGTGTGCATGTGTGTGTGTGTGCATGGGTGTGCACGTGTGTGTGTACATGTGTTTGTGTGCATGTGTGTGTGTGCATGGGTGTGCACTTGTGTGTGTGTGCACGTGTGTGTGCATGTGTGTGTGCATGGGTGTGCATGTGTGCGTGTACGTGTGTTTGTGTGTGCATGTGTGTGTGTGTTCACAGGTGTGTGTACGGGTGTGTGTGTGTGTGCATGTGCGTGTGTGTTTCTGTGAGTTCAATCATTCCTCTTGCCCACCCTGAGTGGGTGTGTGAACCTGTGTTGGTGTGGGGAGGTAAGAGGGACTGAGATACCTGAGACTGGGGGTAAGGGACACAGACCTGTCCACACTCACACACACTGTAACATTGACACCACAAACTGCCCCCCACAGACTCACTGCCCGCCATACACACCCACAGTCCCATCGACCTCCCAGACCCACCGTAACATCAACCACACCAGACCCACCATAACATCGACCTTCCCAGACCCACCGTAACATCAACCACACCAGACCCACCATAACATCGACCTTCCCAGACCCACCGTAACATCAACCACCCAAGACCCATCGTAACATCAACCACCCCAGACCCACCGTAACATCAACCTCCTAGACTCACCGTATCATCAACCTCCCAGACCCACGACAACATCAACCTCCCAGACCCACCGTGACATCAACCACCTCAGACCCACCGTATCATCAACCTCCCAGACCCACCGTAACATCAACCACCCCAGACCCACCGTAACATCAACCACCCCAGACCCACCGTAACATCAACCAACCCAGACGCACCGTAACATAAACCTCCCAGACCCACCGTAACATCAACCACCCCAGACCCACCGTAACATCAACCACCTCAGACCCACCGTATCATCAACCTCCCAGACCCACCGTAACATCAACCACCCCAGACCCACCATAACATCAACCACCCCAGACCCACCGTAACATCAACCAACCCAGACGCACCGTAACATAAACCTCCCAGACCCACCGTAACATCAACCTCCCAGACCCACCGTAACATCAACCACCCAGACCCACCGTAACATCAACCTCCCAGACCCACCGTAACATCAACCACCCAGATCCACCGTAACACCAAACTCGCAGAACCACCACAACATCAACGTCCTAGACTCACAGTATCAACAACCACCCCAGACTCACAGTCCCATCAACCTCCCAGACCCACCATGACATCAACCACCCCAGGCACACCGTAACATCAACCTCCCAGATCCACCGTATCATCAACCACACCAGACCCACCGTAACATCAACCACCCGAGACACACCACAACATCAACCTCCCAGACCCACCGTAACATCAACCACCCCAGACCCACCGTAACATCAACCACCCCAGACCCACCGTAACATCAACCACCCGAGACACACCACAACATCAACCTCCCAGACCCACCGTAACATCAACCACCCCAGACCCACCGTAACATCAACCTCCCAGACCCACCGTAACATCAACCTCCCAGACCCACCGAAACATCAACCTCCCAGACCCACCGTAACATCAACCTCCCAGACCTACCGTAACACCGACCGCCCCAGACCCGCCGTATCATCAACCTCCCAGACTCACCGTAACATCAACCTCCCAGACCCACGGTAACATCAACCAACCCAGACGCACCGTATCATCAACCTCCCAGACCCACCGTTACATCAACCACCCCAGACCCACCGTATCATCAACTTCCCAGACCCACCGTAACATCAACCACCCCAGACCCACCGTAACATCAACCACCCCAGACCCACCATAACATCAACCTCCCAGACCCACCGTAACATCAACCACCCCAGGCACACTGTAACACCGACATCCCCAGACCCACTGTATCATCAACCTCCCAGACTCACCGTAACATCAACCACCCGAGACACACCACAACATCAACCTCCCAGACCCACCGTAACATCAACCACCCCAGACCCACCGTAACATCAACCACCCCAGACCCACCGTAACATCAACCACCCGAGACACACCACAACATCAACCTCCCAGACCCACCGTAACATCAACCTCCCAGACTCACCGTAACATCAACCTCCCAGACCCACGGTAACATCAACCAACCCAGACGCACCGTATCATCAACCTCCCAGACCCACCGTAACATCAACCACCCCAGACCCACCGTATCATCAACCTCCCAGACCCACCGTAACATCAACCACCCCAGACCCACCGTAACATCAACCTCCCAGACCCACCGTAACATCAACCACCCCAGACCCACCGAAACATCAACCTCCCAGACCCACCGTAACATCAACCTCCCAGACCTACCGTAACACCGACCGCCCCAGACCCGCCGTATCATCAACCTCCCAGACTCACCGTAACATCAACCTCCCAGACCCACGGTAACATCAACCAACCCAGACGCACCGTATCATCAACCTCCCAGACCCACTGTTACATCAACCACCCCAGACCCACCGTATCATCAACTTCCCAGACCCACCGTAACATCAACCACCCCAGACCCACCGTAACATCAACCTCCCAGTCCCACCGTAACATCAACCACCCCAGACCCACCATAACATCAACCAACCGAGACGCACCGTAACATCAACCACCCCAGACCCACCATAACATCAACCTCCCAGACCCACCGTAACATCAACCACCCCAGGCACACTGTAACACCGACATCCCCAGACCCACTGTATCATCAACCTCCCAGACTCACCGTAACATCAACCACCCCAGGCCCACCGTAACATCAAACTCCCCAGACCCACTGTATCATCAACCTCCCAGACTCACCGTAACATCAACCACCCCAGACCCACCGTAACATCAACCTCCCCAGACCTACCGTAACATCAAACACCCCAGACCCATCGTATCATCAACCACCCCAGACCCACCGTATCGTCAACCTCCCAGACCCACCGTAACATCAACCACCCCAGACCCACCGTAACACCGACCTCTCCAGACCCACTGTATCATCAACCTCCCAGACCCACCATAACATCGACCTCCCAGACCCACCGTATCATCAACCTCCCAGCCTCACCATAACATCAACCTCCCAGACCCACCGTAACATCAACCTCCCAGACCCACCGTAACATCAACCTCCCAGACCCACCGTAACATCAACCACCCAGATCCACCGTAACACCAAACTCGCAGATCCACCGTAACACCAAACTCGCAGAACCACCACAACATCAACGTCCTAGACTCACCGTATCAACAACCACCCCAGACTCACAGTCCCATCAACCTCCCAGACCCACCATGACATCAACCACCCCAGACACACCGTAACATCAACCTCCCAGATCCACCGTATCATCAACCACACCAGACCCACCGTAACATCAACCACCCGAGACACACCACAACATCAACCTCCCAGACCCACCGTAACATCAACCACCCCAGACCCACCGTAACATCAACCTCCCAGACCCACCGTAACATCAACCACCCCAGACCCACCGTAACATCAACCACCCGAGACACACCACAACCTCCCAGACCCACCGTAACATCAACCACCCGAGACACACCACAACATCAACCTCCCAGACCCACCGTAACATCAACCACCCCAGACCCACCGTAACATCAACCTCCCAGACCCACCATAACAGCAACCACCCCAGACCCACCGTAACATCAACCACCCCAGACCCACCGTAACATCAACCACCCGAGACACACCACAACATCAACCTCCCAGACTCACCGTAACATCAACCTCCCAGACCCACCGAAACATCAACCTCCCAGACCCACCATAACAGCAACCACCCCAGACCCACCGTAACATCAACCACCCAGATTCACCGTAACATCAACCTCCCAGACCCACCGTAACATCCACCTCCCAGACCCACCGTAACATCAAACACCCCAGACCCACCGTAACATCAACCACCCAGACTCACCGTAACATCAACCTCCCAGACCCACCGTAACATCAACCTACCAGACCCACCGTAACATCAAACACCCCAGACCCACCGTAACATCAAACACCCCAGACCCACCGTAACATCAAACACCCCGGACCCACCGTAACATCAACCTCCCAGCCTCAGCGTAACATCAACCACCCCAGACCCACCGTATCATCAACCTCCCAGACCCACGGTAACATCAACCAACCGAGACGCACCGTATCATCAACCACCCCAGACCCACCGTATCATCAACCTCCCAGACCCACCGTAACATCAACCACCCCAGACCCACCGTAACATCAACCACCCCAGACCCACCGTAACATCAACCACCCCAGACCCACCGTAACATCAACCACCCCAGACCCACCGTAACATCAACCAACCCAGACGCATTGTATCATCAACCTCCCAGACCCACCGTAACATCAACCAAGCCAGACCCACCATATCATCAACCACCCCAGACCCACCATAACATAGACCACCCCAGACACACCGTAGCATCGACCTCCCCAGACCCACCGTAACATCAACCACCCCGACCCACCGTAACTTCAACCTCCCAGCCTCACCGGACCATCAACCTCCCAGACGCACCGTAACATCAACCTCCCAGCCTCACCGTAACATCAACCTCCCCAGACCCACCGTAACATCAACCTCCCAGCCTCACCGTAACATCAACCTCCCAGCCTCACCGTAACATCGACCTCTCCAGACTCACTGTAACATCGACCTCCCAGCCTCACAATAACATCAACCTCCCAGCCTCACCGTAACATCGACCTCCCAGCCTCACCGTAACACCGACCTCCCCAGACCCACCGTAACATCAACCTCCCAGACCCACCATAACATCGACCTCGCCAGACTCACTGTAACATCGACCTCCCAGACCCACCATAACATCGACCTCCCAGCCTCACAATAACATCAACCTCCCAGACCCACCATAACATCGACCTCCCAGCCTCACCGTAACATCAACCTCCCCAGCCTCACCATAACATCGACCTCCCCAGACTAACTAGGATGATCACACCCACCACATTTTTCACAATTATGTCCATGGCGACATCACCAGCCGAGACGGACAACGCGCATCACCACATCAAAGTTCCTCGGCATCACATCCAGCGCACGGGCCAGAGCTTGGACAAGCCTGCTTTCAGGTATGAACTGAAAGATGTCACTTCAGAGAATGCAGCACTTCCTCAAGCTCTGTGTCACCCTTCTGCGTAAGATTGTGGAATAGGACCTGGCCCCACAACCTTCTGACAGCGAGCCACCATTATTACTCATTGCATCACAGCTGTTAAATAGAATGGCGACCGTGTTTCCCGACATAACTTAAAACAATTAATTGCCTGAAATTCTGAATGTGAGAAGATGCAATATAAATAGTTTATTAAGAATCGACCTTTTTTGTTTTTTCTGTTTTAAGTGTGTTTACGTTCTTCCTGGTAAAGGAACCTCAGTTAGTTGAATGACCGGCACTGTGAGAAACCCTGCTTTCCACTCCTATTGTCCAAATTACTCAGCCTTGCATGACAGGCCCAAGTATCTGAAGAGCATCCTTATTGTTGTGACCCCCACAGGGCCAGGCCGATTCGGCTCTCCGTATGTCTCGTAGAGGTGAGCTTCCCCACTAAGGGCTGTGGCCCCCTTATCTGTGAGGCAGGAAATTAAAGTATTTAAACCCATCCTATGTGCGAGCTGGACGCAGTAGTCCCTCCCGGGACCTGTTTGCAAGGTCTTTTCAGACTTCTGCAAATAAACCTTTCGTTCCCAACGCTTCCCGTGTGGCTGCTTCTGTGAACTCAACATTGGCAACAAGGATGAAGGCGGCGCCATTTTGGCTGTACCCGGCCGCCTCTCTGCAGCCGTCTGGAGGTTGGTTCACCCGCCATTGCGATGCCGCACATTGGGAAGCTGGATACAGTGCAAAGGAGGCCCTTCGGCCCATTGAGGCTGCACCGACACGTGAAGACACCTGGACATAAACAGCTGGACATATGCATCTGACGACAAAACATTTTTGGAAGGGGGAGGGTGGGTCGCTCTGGTACCTGGCCAACATTCCTGCTCATTATCTCATTGGTGTAATGTTATGCCGTTACGGTCCATATACCAGTGTATAGAATAAGTGTATATAGCCTCCAACCACTAGGTGTCATGCAAGAGGAACAGGACACTGGAACCGGACAAAGCAGTCTTGGTCAGGGTTACAGAAGCTGTTCCTAGCATGGTTAGCAGCTCCACAGTTTGGGTAGCAATAGTTTAGTCTACCCTCAGTTTATTCAACATTAAATAACTAGTCTTGAACTGGATGTTCTCTCGTACACTGAATCATTTATTGTCACAGGACACGAACATAGTAATAGAAATCTCCGGCAGCTTGTCGTGTGGAAATTGATTGTCACATTTCCTACATTTCTACATGACAACTTGAAAAGCATTTCACTCATGGTGGTGTTTTGGGAGGATCCTCGCGTTGACGTTTCATCTCAAGAAAAGCCGTTATACAAGTTGCGAGTTCCTTCTTGATTTTATGCTTTCTTTTCTCTGTATTGTTTCAATGCTCTGGCTCCTGGTGACCAGCAGTTAGAGGCGGCATCAACTGGGGACACCATGTGGTTGAATCCTTCAACCACTGTCACGGACCCATTAACGTGCAAAGCTGGCCAGTTAATCTACCCGCATCTTCGGACCTCCTGTTAAATTGTGCTTCAGCGTGGGCTGGTCAACCAAGTTTTGCTTCACAAGGGCCGGAATAGAAGGCCGCTGTCTGTAATGGAGTTGGAGTTTAGAAGGATGAGGGGGGATCTTGTTGAAACTTAAATGATACTGCGAGGCCTGGATAGATTGGACGTGGAGAGGAAGTTTCCACTTGTAGGAAAAACTAGAAGCACAGGACACAATCTCAGACTAAAGGGACGATCCTTTGCAACAGAGATGAGGAGGAATTTCTTCATCCAGCGGGTGGTGAATCAGTGGGACTCTTCACCGCAGAAAGCTGTGGAGGCCAAATCACTGAGTGTCTTTAAGACATAGATAGATAGGTTCTTGATTAATAAGGGGATCAGGGGTTATGGGGAGAAGGCAGGAGAATGGGGATGAGAAAATATCAGCCATGATTGAATGGCGGAGCAGACTCGATGGGCCGAGTGGCCTAATTCTGCTCCTGTATCTTATGGTCTTATGTCTGCGGGTTTTGATCCACCGCTGGGGACTTATTGTCTGAGCTGCCTGAGTAATGCCAAGCAGAACAGGTTTCTCTTTTGCAAAAGTATACTTTATTCATAAAATAACTGAAAGAACGTTACAAAACATTTCAAAATAATCATGACAGAAAGTGCAATGGCATTCAAATTTTATACATAAATCATATTGCACTTTGAAGTAATTCAGTACAATTGTGATACATGTAATATTCAGCCTTTATGTTCAATGTGAGTCATACAGCCCGAGGGGTTCGACAGGGTTTTCAACCTCTCGGTTCACTCTGGCTGAAAGGTCTCAGAAAGCGCCCCCCCCCCCCACTTCCCCTCCTCCTCCTCCCCCCCCCCCCCGCCCCGTCGCTCCTCTGCAGCAGCTGCCCCAGGCCATAGTGAATCCCTCAGCACGTCGTCCCGGGCTTTGCAATGTGCCCGTCTGCAACATTCAGTTGAAGATAGTACTGCACTGGAAGACCAACAAGTTTTGGGAAGAACAAGGGGAGTCTTTCACCGATTTGATGATCACAGCCAATGATTGTCTCGATGTCTGTCCCTGGGAAAAGCACACAGAGCACAGAGTCCTGCGTCACAGAACTGCTTGGGATCAACCTCAGTGAAAAAAACATTGCATCTCTCCCCACACCTTCTTCCACAAAGAGACAAACAACTGTCTCTCGTTACAGCAAGACGGTTGTCTCCAACCTGACATTGTTTTTGAATAGTTGATTAACCAAGGGTGCTACTCCAATGCAGCTCCCTCTGCACTAACAGTGCCTGCCTCAGACTCTATCCCATCTTCTGAAACTGTGAAAAACTAAGTAGCTGATTTGGAAAATGAAGATGGAGGCAATCCAAATCTCAAAGGCCAAGGTCTTTGAACATTTGCGACATGTACTCTTGCAATCAGCGGAGAGCTACTATGGAAACCACGTCTCAACGGTTGACAGGGTTCATTCGAAGAAACAGTGAGCTGGTTAACCCCTTGTTCATCACAGACCTTCTGCTGCCAATGGATTGAGTTTTTGTTGATGAGCTCCTTGCCCTGTGAACCGGCGGGTGGTGGGGAGGTGGCAATGGGGTAAGGGAGCATCAAAGATTAGCTGGTCACATTGTCAGACCTCTACATGGTCACTGATAGAAAACGTGGTTTTGGAACAAACTGTAGCCAATCAGAAACTGTAACTGGTTAGTAATCAATCACGTGCAGGCAGCCAGAAGGGAAAACTGGAATGTAAATAAACTCAGCAGGTCTGGCAGCATCTGTGGCGAGAAACAGAGTTAATGTTTTGAGGCAATTGGCCCTTCTACAGAACTTTTAAAATTAATTTATGGGATGTGGGCGTCGCTCGTTAGGCCAGCATTTATTGCCTATTCCTAGTTACCTGTCAGAAGGTGGGGGTGAGCTGCCTTCTTGAACTGCTGCAGTCCCTGAGGTGTAGGTACACCCGCAGTGCTGCTAGGAAGGGAGTTCCAGGATTTTGCCCCAGCGACAGTGAAGGAACGGCCAATATATTTCCAAGTCAAGGTGGTGAGTGACTTGGACGGGAAGCTCCAGGTGGTGGTGTTCCCAGGTATCTGCTGCCCGTGTCCTTCTAGATGGTCATTGTTATGGGTTTGCAAGGTGCTGTCTCAGGAACCTTGGTGATTTCCTGCAGTGCATCTTGCAGATGGTGCACACGGCTGCCACTGTTCGTCGGTGGTGGTGGGTTTGAATGTTTGTGCAACAGGGAGCAATCAAGTGGGCTGCTTTGGCCTGGATGGTATCTTAAGAACATAAGAACTAGGAGCAGGAGTAGGCCATCTGGCCCCTCGAGCATGCTCCACCATTCAATGAGATCATGGCTGATCTTTTGTGGACTCAGTTCCACTTTCCGGCCCGAACATCATAACCCTTAATCCCTTTGTTCTTCAAAAAACTATCTATCTATATCTTAAAAACATTTAATGAAGGAGCCTCTACTTCTTCACTGGGCAAGGAATTCCATAGATTCACAACCCTTTGGGTGAAGAAGTTCCTCCTAAACTCAGTCCTAAATCTACTTCCCCTTATTTTGAGGCTATGCCCCCTAGTTCTGCTTTCACCCGCCAGTGGAAACAACCTGCCCGCATCAATCCTATCTATTCCTATAAGATCCCTCCTCATCCTTCTAAATTCCAATGAGTACAGTCCCAGTCTAATCAACTTCTCCTCGTAATCCAACCCCTTCAGCTCTGGGATTAACCTAGTGAATCTCCTCTGCACACCCTCCAGTGCCAGTATGTCCTTTCTCAAGTAAGGAGACCAAAACTGAACACAATACTCCAGGTGTGGCCTCACTAACACCTTATACAATTGCAGCAGAACCTCCCTAGTCTTAAATTCCATCCCTCCAGCAATGAAGGACAAAATTACATTTGCCTTCTTAATCACCTGTTGCACCTGTAAACCAACTTTTTGCGACTCATGCACTAGCACACCCAGGTCTCTCTGCACAGCAGCATGTTTTAATATTTTATCATTTAAATAATAATCCCTTTTGCTGTTATTCCTACCAAAATGGATAACCTCACATTTGTCAACATTGTATTCCATCTGCCAGACCCTAGCCCATTCACTTAGCCGATCCAAATCCCTCTGCAGACTTCCAGTATCCTCTGCACTTTTTGCTTTACCACTTATCTTAGTGTCGTCTGCAAACTTGGACACAATGCCCTTCTCCAACTCCAAATCATCTATGTTAATTGTGAACAATTGTGGGCTCAACACTGATCCCTGAGGGACACCACTAGCTACTGATTGCCAACCAGAGAAACACCAATTAATCCCCACTCTTTGCTTTCTATTAATTAACCAATCCTCTATTCATGCTACTACTTTCCCCTTAATGCCATGCATCTTTATCTTATGCAGCCACCTTTTGTGTGGCACCTTGTCAAAGGCTTTCTGGAAATCCAGATATACCACAACCATTGGCTCCCCGTTATCTACCGCACTGTTAATGTCCTCAAACAATTCCACTAAATTAGTTAAGCATGACCTGCCCTTTATGAACCCATGCTGCGTCTGCCCAATGGGACAATTTCCATCCAGATGCCTCGCTATTTCTTCCTTGATGATAGATTCCAGCATCTTCCCGACTACCGAAGTTAAGCTCACTGGCCTATAATTACCCGCTTTCTGCCTACTTCCTTTTTTAAACAGTGGTGTCATGTTTGCTAATTTCCAATCCACCGGGACCATCCCAGAGTCGAGTGAATTTTGGTAAATTATCACGAGTACATTTGCAATTTCCCTAGCCATCTCTTTTAGCACTCTGAGATGCATTCCATCAGGGCCAGGAGACTTGTCTGCCTTTAGCCCCATTAGCTTGCCCATCACTACATCCTTAGTGATAACAATCCTCTCAAGGTCCTCACCTGTCATAGCCTCATTTCTATCAGTCACTGGCATGTTATTTGTATCTTCCACTGTGAAGACCGATCCAAAAAACCTGTTCAGTTTCTCAGCCATTTCCTCATTTTCCATTATTAAATCTCCCTTCTCATCCTCTAAAGGACCAATATTTACCTTAGCCACTCTTTTTTGTTTTATATATTTATAGAAACTTTTACGATCTGTTTTTATATTCTGAGCAAGTTTACTCTCATAATCTATCTTACTCTTCTTTATAGCTTTTTTAGTAGCTTTCAGTTGTCCCCTAAAGATTTCCCGGTCCTCTAGTCTCCCACTAAACTTTGCCACTTTGTATGCTTTTTCCTTCAATTTGATACTCTCCCTTATTTCCTTAGATATCCACAGTCGATTTTCCCTCTTTCTACCATCCTTCCTTTTTGTTGGTATAAACCTTTGCTGAGCAATGTGAAAAATCGCTTGGAAGGTTCTCCACTGTTCCTCAACTGTTTCACCATAAAGTCTTTGCTCCCAGTCTACCTTAGCTAGTTCTTCTCTCATCCCATTGTAATCTCCTTTGTTTTAGCACAAAACACTAGTGTTTGATTTTACTTTCTCACCCTCCATCTGTATTTTAAATTCCACCATATTGTGATCGCTCCTTCCGAGAGGATTCCTAACTATGAGATCATGAATCAATCCTGTCTCATTGCACAGGACCAGACCTAGGACCGCTTGTTCCCTCCTAGGTGCCATTACATACTGTTCATGGAAACTATCGTGGATACATTCTATAAACTCCTCCTCAAGGCTGCCTTGACCGACCTGGTTAAACCAATCGACATGTAGATTAAAATCCCCCATGATAACTTCTGTACCATTTCCTTGTTTATTGCCTGCCCCACCATAATGTTACTATTTGGTGGCCTATAGACTACTCCTATCAGTGACTTTTTCGCCTTACTATTCCTGATTTCCAGCCAAATGGATTCAACCTTATCCTCCATAGCACCGATGTCATCCCTTACTATTGCCCGGATGTCATCCTTACATAACAGAGCCACACCACCTCCCTTACCATCCACTCTGTCCTTCCGAATAGTTTGATTCCCTTGGATATTTAACTCCCAGTCGTGACCATCCTTTAACCATGTTTCAGTAATGGCCGCTAAATCATAGTCATTCACGATGATTTGCGCCATCAACATATTTACCTTATTCCAAATACTACGAGCATTCAGGTAAAGTACACTTATGTTGGCTTTTTTACCTCTGTTTTGAATCTTAACACCTCGATCAGTAACCTCTCCTAAGTTATATTTCCTCTTAACCTTTCTCCTAATTTTCCTTGTCGTTGAACCCATATCTTCATGTAACAACCTGCCGCGTCGCTTACCATTAATGTTTTCACTTCCCGTTTTATTCCTTTTAGTATTCCTGGTCCTATTCACTGAGCTCCCGTCAGTCACTGTACCTTGTACTATCGCCCTTTTTAATTTTTGACTATGGCTTCTCTGACTTACGCTTTCTCCCTTACTGCCTTTTGTTTCTGTCCCTATTTTGCGACCTTCCAACTTCCTGCATCGGTTCCCATCCCCCGCCGCATTAGTTTAAACCCTCCCCAATAGCTCTAGCAAACACCCCCCTAGGACATCGGTTCCAGTCCTGCCCAGGTGCAGACCGTCCGGTTTGTACTGGTCTCACCTCCCCCAGAACCGGTTCCAATGCCCCAGGAATTTGCATCCCTCCCTCTTGCACCACCTCTCGAGCCACGCATTCATCCTATCTATCCTGACATTCCTACTCTGAGTAGCTTGTGGCACTGGTAGCAATCCTGAGCTTACTACCTTTGAGATCCTACTTTTTAGTTTAACTCCTAACTCCCTGAATTCAGCTTGTAGGACCTCGTCCCGTTTCTTACCTATATTGTTGGTGCCTATGTGCACCACGACCACTGGGTGTTCACCCCCCCCCCCACCCCCCCCAGAATGTCCTGCAGCCGCTCCGAGACACCCTTGACCCTTGCACCAGGGAGGCAACATACCATCCTGGGGCCTCGATTGCGTCCGCACAACCGCCTGTCTATTCCCCTTACGATTGAGTCCCCTATGAGAGATTGACAAATGTGTCATGGACAGAAGACAAAGGGGTGAAGAGTGTTAATCATGGCAAAAGGCCAGAAGAAATAGGAACAGGAGTAGGCCATTCAGCCCTTACCCTATTCTGCTATTTAATAAGGTCATGGCTGATTTAACAGCCACTTTCCCGCCTTAATTCCCCGACTGATTAAAAACCTCTCGATTTCAGCCTTCAACATGTTCAAGGACTCGGCCCTCAGCTTCCTGGGGTAAAGACTTCCAAAGGTTCACCACTCTGAGAGAATAAAGTCTTCCTCAAATCTGTCTTAAATGAGCTTCCCCTGATACTGCGACTATGCCCTCTGGTCCCACCCTCTCCCATGAGTGGAAGCCCCCAGGTTCTTCGATGTTCCTAAGTCTCTCCTTGCCGGGACAGACTGGAGTAGGTACAAACCTCGAACCCACTGGAATGATGCCTCTTAGCCGAAGCACACTCAACAAGAGGGGGCGGAGGGAGGGGGTTGGTGCCTGATTTTGATTACTTAAATATCAGTCAGTTCCTCTCTCCATCTTGCTGATCTGCCTCACTGGCCAGAATCTTCCTGTCAAACAGGTAGAAAGCTTCAGACTGAATCCTTCCATCGCTCTGATTTCCATGTCTTCTGTTAGGGACAGCCTGTCTCTCAGGAGAAGATTGATCCATATTGAATGACCTCTATATTGTACTCTCTTCATTACACACAGTTTCCTGACTTTCTGCGTAGCTTAACTGAATATAAATTACCTTACCCAGGGAGTTTTGGAGAATGTTTGACATTTGACAGAATGCTTTGTAATAGTCAGTGGTATGTAACAATTATAGGCAGTCTTGTATTCATCTCAACCTCACTTTCAAGCGTTGCTCACCCTTACTTCTCCATCGCAATGTCACGGCTTCAATTCCCACTCAAAGACTTGAACACAGAATCTCGGCTGACACTTCAGTGCAGTACTGATGGAGTGCTTTCAGATGAGATGTTAAACTGAGGTTCTGTCTGTCCGTTCAGGTGTAGGTTAAAGGTCACATTATGTCAAGAAGCGCAAGGGTGCGCTCTTCAATGTTCTGTCTGATATTTACCCCTGAACCAACTCCTCAGACCACTGAAGCAGCCCATATGCAGCAAGGCTTGGGCAACATTCTGGCTTGGGTTGGCAAGGGGCAAGTAACATTTGTGCTACCTCAAGCACCAGGCAATGCCCATCTCCAATGAGAGAGAATCTAATCATCTCCCCTTGACATTCAGTGGCATTGCCATCTCTGAATCTCCCACTTACATCCTGGGGGTTACTATTGATCAGAAACAGAACTGGACAAGTCATATGGGCTCCAAGAACAAGTCAGAGACAAGGAAATCTGTGGCAGTAACTCACCTCCTGACTCCACAAAGCCTGTCCACCATCTACAAGCTTCAAGTCATGAGTGTAATGCAATACTCTCCACTTGGTTGGATAAGTGTGAGTTCAACAGCACTGAATAATCTCAACACCAACCAGAACAAAGCAGCCTGCTTGATCAGCACCCCATCCACCACCTTAAACATTCACTCCCTCCGCCACTGACACACAGTGGCAGCCGTGTGTACTGACTACAAGATGCACTGTGGCAACACACCAAGGCTCCTTCGACAACACCTCCCAAACCCACGACGTCTACCACCGAGGACAAGGGCAGCAGGTGCACATGAATGGGAAATGGGAAATGAGGAAATGGCCGAGGCATTGAACGCGTATTTTGTGTCATTCTTCACAGTGGAAAACACAAATAACATGCCAATAATTGATGGCAAGGAGGCTATGGCAGGTGAGGGCCTAAAAACAGTCATTATCGCGAAGAAGGTAATGTTGGGCAAACGAATGGAGCGAAAGGTAGACAAGTCTCCTGGCCCTGATGGAATGCATCCCAGGGTACTAAAAGAGGTGGCGGGGGAAATAGCAAATGCGCTCATGGTAATCTATCAAAATTCGCTGGACTCTGGGAGATTGGAAATTAGCAAACGTGATACCACTGTTTAAAAAGGAGGTAGATAAAAGACGGGTAACTATAGACCAATTAGCTTAACTTCTGCTGTGGGGAAAATGCTTGAATCTATCATCAAGGAAGAAATAGTGAGATATCAGGATAGAAATTGTCCCATTGGGCAGACGCAGCATTGGTTCATGAAAGACAGGTTATGTTTAACTAATTTACTGGAATGCAGGGCATTACACGTGCGGTGGACAACAGGGAGCCGGTGGATGTGGTGTGTCTGGATTTCCAGAAGGCATTCGGCAAGGTGCCACACAGAAGGCTGTTGCATCAGATAAGGGTCCATGGCATTACGGGTAATGTATTAGCATGGTTAGAGGATTGGTTAACTGACAGAAAGTAAAGAGTGGGGATAAATAGGTGTTTTTCTGGTTGGCGATCAGTGGCTAGTGGTGTGCCTCAGGGATCAGTGTTGGGTCTGTAATTGTTTACAATTTACATAGATGATCTGGAGTTGGGGGCCAAGTGTAATGTGTCAAAGTTCGCAGATGACACTAAGATAAGTGGCAGGGTAAAGTGTGCAGAGGCCACTGAAAATCTGCAGAGAGATATAGACAATTTAAGCGAGTGGGCAAGGGTCCTGCAGGTGGAGTTCAATGTTGATAAATGTGAGGTCATCCATTTTGGTCGGAATAACAGCAAAATGGACTATATTTAAATTGTAAAAAATTGCAGCATGCTGCTGTGCAGAGGGACCTGGTGTCCTTGTGCATAAATCGCAAAAGGTTGGTTTGCAGGTGCAGGAGGCTGTGATAGTGGAGTCAGACACTTTAGGAACTTTCAAGCGGTTATTGGATAGGCACATGGAGCACACCAGAATGACAAGGAGTGGGATAGCTTGAGCTTGGTTTCGGACAAAGCTCGGCACAACATCGAGGGCTGAAGGGCCTGTTCTGTGCTGTACTGTTCTATGTTCTATGTAATTAGGAAGACAAATGGAATGTTGTCCTTCATTGCGCGAGGGACGGACTTATACTGAGTGGGCGGGTAAGTGGGGCTGAGTCCACAAAAAGATCAGCTATGATCTCATTGAATGGTGGAGCAGGCTCGAGGGGCCAGATGGCCGACTCCTGATTTGAAACTACATCACCGTTCCTTCACTGTTGCTGATACTCCCTGCCTACAATGAACAAACCATGTTAGCCTTCTCAGCGATACCCACATTCCATGAATGAATTTTTAAAGAGATAATAAAGGATAAGCAGATCACCTGGTCAGTTGTCAAATTGATGTTTTAGGGATCTTGTTGTATACCAATTGGCTACAGTATTTCCTATGTTAAAGCAGTGACTCTACTTCATTGTCTGAAAAGTGCTTTGTGATTTCCTGTTCTATATTAGTGGAAGATTTAGTTGCAAGTCTCCCACTTGCCTACTCTCACAATTAAAGGGCTCCAGTTTCTCCATTTCAGTTTTTCATAAAACAATCCTCTGACTAAATCTGGACACAGCATCTCGAGTACAGTCTGACCACATAGCAGTACACTAAAGCACAACTTCAAACTGTCCTGTATTACAATTGTCATTTGGCCTTCCGGTCACCTTGTTAAATAATGCTTCATTATTTTCAAATGTCAAATACAACCACAGCCTAATTATCTAACAATAGTTGCAGATCCATGCCTGCAGGTTCATAGGTTCATAAGATATAGGAGCAGAATTAGGCTATTTGGCCCATCGAGTTTGCTGCACTGATCTCATCCTGGCCTTAACTCCACATGAAAATGAAATGCAAATCGCTTATTGTCACAAGTAGGCTTCAAATGAAGTTACTGTGAAAAGCCCCTAGTCGCCACATTCCGGCGATGTTCGGGGAGCGCGCCAGACTGTGGTGACTAGGGGCTTTTCAAATTCTTGCCCATTCTCCATAACCCTTCAACCCATTACCAATTAAAAATCTGTCTCACTCCTCCTTAAATTTACCCACTGTCCCAGCATCCACAGCACTCTGGGATAGCGAATTCCACAGATTCGCAACCCTTTGGGTGAAGTAGTTTCTCCTCCAATCAGTTTAAATTTGATACCTCTTATCCTGAGACTATGATCTCTCGTTCTTCAATGCCCCACAATAGGAAGCATCCGCTCCATGTACAAAATGTACAAAGAACAGTATAGCACAGGAACAGACCCTTCAACCGTTCAAGCCTGCACCGATAATGTGTCCTATCTGGACCACCGCCTGTATCCTTCTATACCCCGTCTGTTCACGTGCCTGTCCAGATAAGTCTTAAAGGTCGCTAACGTATCTGCCTCAACCACCTCACTTGGCAGTGCATTCCAGGCCACCACCACCCTCTGTGTCAAAAACTTCCTCTGCACATCTCCCACTGAACCTATCCCCCCTCACCTTGAACTTGTGCCCCTTTGTAATTGTCATTTCCGTCCTGGGAAAAAGCCTCCAATTGTTCACCCTATCGATACCCTAATAATTTTATAAACTTCTATCAGGTCGCCCCTCAGCCTTCATCTCTCCAGGGACAACAATCCCAGTTTATTCAATTCCTCCTCATAACTAACACCCTCCATATCAGGCAACATCCTGATAAAACTTTTCTGTACTCTCTCCAAAACCTCCACGTCCTTCTGGTAGTGTGATGATCAGAATTGGACACAGTATTCCAAATGTGGCCGAACCAACGTTCTATATAATTGTAACATTTAAATTCATCCTCACTGTGCCGTCATTTTTGAGCTTTTCTACTCGATACCCCGTCCTCTGAAGGCAAGCATGCCGTATGCTTTCTTTACCACCATTTCCACCTGTGCTGCCACTTTTAAGGATCTGTGGACCTGCACGCCCAGAACTCTCTGTGTCTCTCTGTTCCTGATGGTTCTGCATTTATTTTATAGCTCCCACCTGAATTGGATCTACCAAAATGCATCACCTCGCATTTGACCGGGTTAAATTCCATCTGTCATTTCTCTGCCCAATTTTGCAGCCTATCGACATCCTATATATTCTCTGACAATCTTCATCACTATCTGTAACTCCTGCAATCTTAGTATCATCCACAAACCTGCTAATCAGACCTGCTACGTTTTCTTCCAAGTCATTTATATACATTACAAACAACAGAGGTCGCAGTACTGATCCCTGCGGAACACCACTAATTACAGACCTCCATTTGGAAAAACACCCTTCCACTGCTACCCTCTGTCTTCTATGGCCAAGCCAGTTCTGGATCCATCCAGCTAGTTCACCCCTGACCCCATGTGATATAATCTTTTGCACCAGCCTGCCATGAGGGACCTTGTCAAATGCTTTACTAAAGTCCATGTAGACACCATCCGCAGCCCTTCCCTCATCAATCATTTTTGTCACCTCCTCAAAAAATTCAATCAAATTAGTGAGGCATGACCTCCCTCGTACAAAACCACGCTGTCTGTCGCTAATAAGGCCATTCACTTCCAAATGTCTACTTTATCTGTGCCTTTTATCATCTTGTATACCTCAATTAAATCTCCCCTCATTCTTCTAAACTCCAGAGAATTTAGGCCTAAATGTTCAATCTCTATTCATACGACAAACCCCTCATCTCTGGAATCAACCTAGTGAACCCCCTCTGAACTGCCTCCAATGCCACTACATCTTTCCTCAAATCAGGGGACCAATACTGTGCCCAATACTCCAGGTGTGGTCTCACCAATACCTTATATAATTGCAATTTCACTTCCTTACCTTCATACACTATTCTTTTAGCTATAAATGGCAACATGTCATTCACTTTCTTTATTACCTGCTGCACCTGCATGCTAATTTTCTGTGACTCCTGCACAAGGACACCCAGATCCCTCTGTAACGGAGCTCCCCGAAGTCTCTCCCCATTTAGATAATAAGTTGCCTTTCCATTTTCCAACCAAAATGCATGACCTCACACTTATCCACGTTAAACTCCATCTGCCACATTTTGGCCCACTCTCCTAACCTATCTATTACCATTTGTAAGGTTCTTATTTCCTCATTGCAGCTTACTGTCCTACCTATTTCTGTGTTGTTTACAAGGACAGCACCAGTGTGACAAACGCTGCTGAGAATATTCCATTCTGATTTAAACTGTAGCTAACGGACCAATCCCCATGCAACCTAACTTCGGCGACGCTGCTCAATGAGTCACCTACCTGTCCCTACCCCACAGAGTAGATGCTCTTTGGCCCCCGGAATCTGATTGGAATCTAAATAACAAGCACATAAAGATTTAACCGCCAATCTCTTTCTGAAAAAATGCTTTTGAGTTTATCAGCACCTCTGTGACCATTGTTGACTTGAACTTTCAATGCTTTTTGCTCTTCCATTCCGACAGCTCTCCTGCACAATATTCATCCTCACTGTCCTGGAATAATTTGAAGAGAGAAAGTGGTGTAGCGGTAACGCCACTCGGCTAGTAACCCAGGTGAATGCTTTAAGGACATGGGTTTAAACCCCACCACGGCAGCTGGTGGGAATTAAATTCAATTCCTACATTTGGGTTGGAAAGCTGGTCTTGGTGTTGACCAGCTGCGTTAGATTGTTGTAAAAACCCATCTGGTTCACTAACGTCCCTTCAGGGAAAGAAATCGGCATTCCTTACCTGGTCTGCCTTACTGCCAACTGAAATGGCCACGCAAGCCAGTCAAGGGTAATTAGGGACGGGCAACATCCATGAAATAAAAAATATTTTTAATATCTTGTTGTATAAGTCATTCTCTGATAAGGTGTTAGTTCAGGTTAATGAATTTCCGACATCACAAATTGCCTGCTTGGGATGTCCTGAGGAACTGGAAAAATGCAATATAATAATAATAATCTTTATTGTCACAAGTAATAATAATCTTTATTGTCACAAGTAGGCTTACATTAACACTGCAATAACGTTACTGTGAAAAGCCCCTAGTCGCTACACTTCGACGCCTGTTCAGTTACACTGGTTACAATTCTCCTCACAGCACGTTTTCCGGGACTTTGTGGGAGGAAACCGGAGCACCCGGAGGAAGCCCACGCAGACACGGGGAAAACGTGCAGACGCCGCACAGACAGTGACCCAAACCGGGAATCGAACCTGGGTCCCTGTGAAACGACAGTCCTAACCACTATGCTATCATACAAGTTCTTTCGTTCTAACCCATTCCTTCCCAAAACATGAAAACTCTGGAATCCCTCAACTCCCCTCCAAGCTACAAAGGTTTAAGACGGCCCGGGGCGCAATCCTCCACTCCCGCCCAGAAGTGGCCGCGCCGTCGTGAACGGCGTCGATGATCACGACAGCACGAAATGGCCCCGAACCCGACGGATTCAGGTCCTGACAATGGACCAGGATCGGGGCCGCGTCATCTACACGCGCCAGGCCTTGTCGCTCGCATAAAGGTGGCGCCGCATAGATGACGCGGCTGGCACCACATAACGGGCGTCATCCGCGCATGCGTGGTTGCCGTCCTCTCTGAGTCCGCCCCGCAAGAAGATGTCTGACGGATCTTGCGGGGCCGCGGAAAGAAGGAGGTCCTCCTTCAGAGAGGACGGCCCGACGATCGGTGGGCACCGATCGCGGGCCACCCCACATTTGAGGTAACCTCCGGTGCAGGATCCCCACTCGCCCCCCCCCCCCCCCAGCGTTCACGCACCGTTCACGAAGGCAGCAACCAGGTGTGGGCGGCGCCGGGGGGAACCCGCCGTTTTGGCCTGGCCGCTCGGCCCATCCGGGCCTGAGAATAGCGGGGGTGCCGGAGAATCGCCATTTTGGGTGTCTCCAGCGATTCTCCGGCCTGCGGCCCGCGAAACTCGACCGGGCCGTTCCCAACGCTTGGGAGAATCGCGGGAGGGCGTCGGACCGGCGTCCCGGGAAATTTTGCCGGCCCAGGCGATTCTCCCAACCGGCGCGGGAGTGGAGAATCTCGCCCATCTTTATCCAATCGCAGCTTCCTTATTCACCTTTGTCCGACATCTTTTAACTTTGGTGCTGTCTTCCTTCATTCTTTGACTTCACAATTTAAAAATAAGTAACATCCCTAATGAAGGCTGAAATGACATTAATTATTTCTCCATTGTGACAGTAATATCTCCTCTGATGCTCAGTTGGGGCACTTTTATGTCTACATGAATAATTCAGAACAAAATTGCTTTTAATTGCTTTTGTGTTCCATATAAACGTGATTATGAATGGATCACTGCTGTGGCAAAATGATCAAATGGATGGGGGTTTAAAATAACTTAGCCTGTGTATCAAATTGTATTTTTAGCAACTAGCTGAAAGGCACTGCCTCCGGATAAGAATACTCTCTCCGTATGTCAGGGAGATCACAGTCAAGCTTTGTTTCTGGCACAAAAACAGAAGCTTCTCGAATGAATCAGCAGGTCAGGAAGCCTCTACAGAGAGAGAAACGCATTGAACTCGGAACTTTACTGCAGGCTTCAAGTTCCTGGCATCAGGGCCAAATGGGGTTCCCGAGTGTCGTGTTAATCTCCCTGGGGTAACACGGACTGCAACTGGATGCAGAAGTAGTGGAAGGTAGACCCCAAACATTGAGGTTCGTTCAATACTTTATTGAACCTGTTAAGCAGTGCACACAGTTCGCTGTGGGTTTGACACGCTACTAACCTAAGCTTGCTAACTATAACTAGCTCGATCAGACTAGCTCTGTGCCACATGTAGAAGGTGCTAACTGATATATACACCCTGACTGTCACTACAGTTGTCACCAGTGGAAAGAGGCAGAGTGCTGATGCCTCGTGTGTTTTATAGTGGGAAACCACCTTCTAGTGTTCTGCCTGGTGATTGGTTGTGTTCTGTCCTGTGTGTTGATTGGCTGTACTGGGTGACTATCACTGCCTGTTTGCATCTCATTATGTGCATGAGTGCATGTCATGACATCTCCCCTTTTTAAAAAATATGTTGGTTGCTTGGAGCATATGCGACTGTATTTACATGTAGAACTATTTACATGAAATGGCGAGTGGATGAATATATACGTAGGAGATGTCTAGCATGCAGACACAGAACAACATTTACAAGATAAATGTCTATAAATCCAATCTTTGGGGCTCGCGTCGGATTCTTGTCGACCGCCTGAGAGGTGGAGGTGGGGAGGACGGCGCCTTGACAGGCGGGATTGCTGCCAGATTGGTGGCCTCGTGGTGCGAAGTGTCCGGAGGAGGAATAACAACATGTGGAAAAGTAGGATCTGGTGGTGGGCAAGCAACTTTGCGCAGTGCCCTTCTGTCGCGCCTGACAATGGCGCCATCAGCCATACGAACTACAAACGATCTGGGAGCAGCCTGTCGAACAACAACAGCTGGAGCTGACCAGCCTCCATCAGGTCGCTTGATCTGAACAGCATCTTCCGGAGATAGCACAGGCAAGTCGGTAGCATGAGCATCGTATGTCAGCTTTTGCTGGTTCCTGAGTTGCTGCACCTTTTGCAGCACTGGGAGGTGATCCTGGTCAGGTAAGTGTATGGCTGGAACAGTCGTTCACAGGTCTCTATCCATGAGGAGTTGAGCCGGGGACATACCGGTGGACAGAGGGGTTGCCCTGTACGCCAGGAGCACAAGGTTGAAGTCAGAAGCAGAGTCTGCAGCCTTGCAGAGCAGTTGCTTCACTATATGGACCCCTTTCTCAACCTTCCCGTTGGACTGCAGGTAGTGTGGGCTTGAGGTGATTTGGTTGAATTGGTACAACTTGGCGAAATTGGACCACTCTTTGCTGTGGAAGCAGGGACCATTGTCACTCATGACAGTGAGTGGAATACCATGCCTGGCAAATGTCTCCTTGCAGGCCTTGATGCCTGTCCTTGATGTGAGGTCTGACCGCTTCACAACTTCCGGGTAATTTGAGAAGTAATCTATGATGAGCACATAGTCACGCCCATTGGTGTGAAAAAGGTCGATTCCCACCTTGGACCACGGAGAGGTCACAATCTCATGTTGCTGGAGTGTTTCTTTTGCCTGAGCAGGCTGGAAACGCTGGCAGGTCGCACAATTGAGGACCATGTTGGATATGTCTTGGCTGATCCCAGGCCAATAGACAGCCTGCCGGGCCCTGCGCCTACACTTTTCGACATCTAGGTGTCCCTCGGAGATTTGTTTGAGCACTAAGCTCTGCAGGCTGCGAGGAATAATGATACGATCTAGCTTGAGGAGGATCCCCTCGACGACTGTCAGGTCGTCCTTCACATTAAAGAACTGAGGGCATTGCCCTTTTTGCCAGCCATTTGAAATGAAATGAAAATGAAATGAAATGAAAATCGCTTATTGTCACAAGTAGGCTTCAAATGAAGTTACTGTGAAAAGCCCCTAGTCGCCACATTCCGGCACCTGTTCAGGGAGGCTGGTGCGGGAATTGAACCATGCTGCTGGCCTGCCTTGGTCTGCTTTCAAAGCCAGCGATTTAGCCCTGTGCTAAAAAGCCCCATTTGCAAGGTGGTGCATTACACGCTGCAGAAGAGGGTCTTTGGCAGTCTCTCCACGAATGCTGATCACTCTTTCATCTGAGGCCGGGAGGTTGCTGGCACACAGCTGCACCTGTGCCTCAATCTGGCGGATGAAGTCAACCTGTTCACATGGTGAGGTGATGGAGTGGGACAGGGCGTCCGCAATTATCAGCTCCTTGCCTGGTGTATATACTAACTCAAAATCGTACCTTCGGAGTCGAAGGAGAATGCGCTGAAGCCTGGGCATCATGTCATTCATGTCGTTATGAATGATATGGACCAAGGGTCTGTGGTCAGTCTCCACGGTAAACTTTGGTAGACCGTAGACGTAGTCATGGAACTTTACAATGCCAGTTAGGAGGCCCAGGCACTCTTTTTCTATCTGAGCGTACCTCTGTTCAGTAGGAGTCATGGCCTTTGACGCAAAAGCAGCTGGAGCCCAGGACAAGGAGTCGTCCCTCTGGAGGAGCATCGCACCAATGCCGTCCTGGCTTGCGTCCGTGGAGATTTTTGTTTCCCTGTCCGGGTCAAAAAACGCTAGTACCGGAGCAGTGGTGAGCTTTGCTTTGAGCCCGAGCCACTCTGCTTGGTGTGTGGGTAGCCCCTGGAATGCAGTGGACTTCTTCACCAGATGCCTGAGAGCCGTGGTGTATGAGGCCATGTTGGGAATAAATTTTCCCAAGACGTTCAACATTCCGAAGAAGCGTAGTACCGCCTTTTTGTCTTCCGGGGTCTTCATGGCGTTAATGGCCTTGACCTTGTCCGAATCTGGTCGCACACCCTGCTGGGATATCTGGTCGGCCAGGAACTTGATGGGTGACATGCCAAAGCAGCACTTGGCCTTGTTCAGCTTCAGGCCGTTTGCATGGACACGTCGAAAGACTTGTTTGAGACGAGATGTGTGTTCCTCGGGGGTCGTGGACCATATGATTACATCATCTACGTAGACACGCACATCCTCAATGCCCTCCATCATCTGCTCCATTATTCTGTGGAAGATTTCAGATGCTGAGACAATGCCGATCGGCATACGGTTAAAATAGTCCTTGCCAAATGGTGTGTTGAACGTGCAGAGCTTCCTGCTGGACTCGTCCAGTTGTATCTGCCACAAACCACGCAATGCATCTAGCTTTGTGAAGAATCTGGTGTGTGCCATCTCACTGGTCAGTTCCTCCCGCTTCGGGATCGGGTAGTGTTCCGCCTTATGTTCCGGTTAGGATCTTTGGGATCTATGCATATCCGCAACTCTCCTGAGGGCTTCTTGACACAGACCATCGAGCTGACCCAGTCAGTCGGTTCCGTCACTTTGGAGATTATGCCCTGGTCTTGGAGCTCCTGTAGCTCTGCCTGGTGCATGGATCACAGGCGTGGCATCAGGCCTGAGTAGGATCTTGTCGCAGTACGGCAGAGTACCCATTCCATCAAACACATCCGGTTATTGAGCCAGGACGTCATCAATGTCAGCCTGGAGATCCACATTGGCAGAAGAGACATGGCATGGACTCGCTGTACGAGGTTGAGTAGCTTGCATGCATGGGCACCGAGCAGGGATGCCTTGTCAGGCCTGACAATTTCGAATCACAGTGTGACATTAATGGTCTTGTTGGAGACGGATAGGTGACAAGATCCTAGTGCAGTTATGGCATTGCCATTATAATCGAGGAGTTGGCAGGCTGGCGGAAGAATTTTGGGTTGCTTTTTAATGCGGTCAAAATCAGCTTGAGAGATGAGATTGGCAGAAGCACCAGTGTCCAGCTTGAACTGGATGCTGCATTGATTAACTTGTATGACAGCACGCCATTCGTCCGCGGAATCCACATTGAGGATAGATAGGCGTCTTGCTGAATTTGAGGAGACATACTCACATGTAGTGTTGATGCCCACATGATAGGAGGACTCCAGGCAGTCGTCCTCTGGATCTGTGGTGCTGCCAGGTTCAGAATCCAGTAGATCTTGCTGTACGCATCGAACGCGCTTGCATTGAAATTGGGATCGTTGGCCTTTGACTGGTGGTGCAGACCTGCACAAGGCTGCATAATGTCCAGGCTTCCCGCAGTTTAAACATCACCTGCCTCTTGCAGGGCATTGCCTTCTTTAAGTGGGCGGTGCCGCAGTTCAGGCACGCCATGACGTTGACATCTTTACGCTCTGTGCGTCGTTGCACATGCGCAGCCTGGTCAGCCGACGTTCGCACCTGCGCAGTTTGGTTTTCGGCCGCTTTGTTCTCCCGTTCGTGTTGCGCATGCGTGGGGCCCTGGGAAAAGCGCGCAAAATGGGCGCTTCCATCGATACTGAGGCGCTGCATCCGGGCGATGGCCTGTACACTCTCTGCCTCGTGGGAGGCAGGTTTTTGGTATTCTGCCGATTTCAGACGGGAGTACCAATTTCTCGCATGCTCATGCACCATGCACGTCTCGATTGCGACTGGCAGGGCCATGTGCTTAATATTGAGGAGTTGCTCCCGCAAGGAATCGGAGTGCACCCCAAACACGATCTGATCCCTGATCTTGGAATCAGCGGTGTCTCCATAATTGCAGGACGGCGCTAATATACGGAGATGAGTCAGAAAAGATTGGAAAGGTTCATCCTTACCCTGAAGGCGTTGCTGGAAGACATAGCGCTCAAAGCTCTCGTTTGTTTCGACTTCACAGTGACTGTCGAACTTCTCTAAAACGGTCTTGAATTTGGTCTTGTCCTCGCCGTCGGCAAAATCAAGCGAGTTGAAAATCTGGATGGCTTGGTCCCCCGCAGTTGATAGGAGCAGCACGATTTTTCTGGCATCGGACGCATCCTCGAGGCCTGAAACCTCAATGTAGAGAAGGAACTTCTGCTTGAAGACCCGCCAGTTGACGCCGAGATTGCCGTAGATCCGTAGCTGTGGAGGGGCCTGGATCTTCTCCATGCCTCTGGAAGGCACTTGCTGATCGTCACGGAATCCCTCGAGGTAAGCCACTTAGACAAAGTAGACGACTGGTCCCATGTCGTGTTAATCACCCTGGGGTAACACGGACTGCAACTGGATGCAGTCGTACTGGAAAGTAGACTCCAAACATTGAGGTTCGTTCAATACGCTTTATTGAACCTGTTAAGCAGTGCACACAGTTCGCTGTGGGTTTGACACTCTACTAACCTAAGCATGCTTACTATAACTAACAAGACCAGACTAGCTCTGATCCACATGTAGAAGGTGCTAACTGATATATACACCCTGACTGTCACTACAGTTGTCACCAGTGGAAAGAGGCAGAGTGCTGATGCCTCGTGTGTTTTTTCTAGTGGGAAACCACCTTCTAGTGTTCTGCCTGGTGATTGGTTGTGTTCTGTCCTGTGTATTGATTGGCTGTACATGGCTGTCTGTATCTCATTATGTGCATGAGTGCATATCATGACATCGAGCACAACAGTGAGGCTGGCCCGGCTCTCTTACCATCTCAGACAGCTGCTGCTTCCCTCCTCCACCTCCTCCTGATCCATCGATTGTTTCATTAGCTGTCCCATTACCACTCGCTTCTGTCGTGGAATCTCGTCTGTCTTCCTCCCCATCACAGACATTACCGATGGCTCTTTCCTCCTCTCGTCTCTTTTCCTGACGACCTGCCCCGGAAGGCAGGTCATCGACCTGAAATGTTCACCGGGATTTTCCTGTCCAACCACCACGGGGACCCGAAATTCCGACCCGAGGTCAGCGCACCGTCTGCTGCTCCGTCAAACATTCCGAAGGGCCCCTGCCATCGATTCTGTTTCTCTCTCCACCGATGCTGTCGGACCTGCTGACCACTTCCAGCAATGTCTGTGTTTATTGCGGGATATTCTGCTTTAATGTTTTTGAACTTAATGTTGAGCTTGGAAAGTTGCGCAGCGCCCAATCGGAGTTCCATTGAGACAGCATTGGTAACTAGGCTCAGAGAGGTCACACTTGGAGTGGGGCAGAGGGTTGTAATGAGCGTTGACTGCAAGCTCCAGGTCACTTTTAATAGTGCTGATGGAAGGCGACTGACTCAAAAACAACTCTGACCCGCTCACCACACAGGTTGACTGACCCTGTCAAATATTTTCAGCCCTTTCTGATCTTATTTCTGATTACCAGGTCTTAGGTCTCGTTTTCTAACATGCCTCTAACTCCGCTCTGCGGAATGTCCTGTAGAGTGCGACAGCTCACAACCAGTCTCAGGGCCAACGGGGGGGGGGGGGGGGGGGGGGGGGGGGGGATGAGTGTCAGATTGATTAGTTTGGTCTTTCAGGTGAGAATTGTGCGGCGTTTGCACATTATTCCCTTTCCCTGTCCCTCAGTGGGGAACCACTAGAAGCAGTATTTAAAATAAAACAGAAAATGCTGGGAAAACTCAGCAGGTCTGGTAGCTTCGGTGGCGGGAGAAGGAAATGCTTTGAGCCGAATACGGCCCTTCAGCAGGACAAAGTGGAGCAGAGGTAGAATTTACCCCTAGTATCCTCTGTAGGGCCGCGGAGAGCTTAAAGTTCTAATTAACTTTCTCGGAGGCGGTTACAACTGAGATTGAAGAACCTCACCAAGCTTTACAAAGGAGGAATAGGTGGGGGAGGTACCACATCCATTGAACACACACAAGGACACAACACACAAGAATTAGAAGCAGGAGTGGGCGACTGGGCCCTTCCAACCTGTCCTGACATTCACTGTGATCACGGCTGACCAATGCTGGCTTTAACTGCTTTTCTTTTTTTTTAATTAAATATTTTATTGAAAATTTTTGGTCAACCAACACAGTACATTGTGCACCCATTACACAATATTATAACAACACAAATAACAATGACCTATTTTATAAACAAAAAAAAAAATGAATAAATAATAAATAACAAAAATGAAAACTAGCCCGAATTGGCAACTGCCTTGTCACAAGTAACACTCTCCAAAAATATAATTTAACAGTCCAATATATAATTATCTGTCGCAACGACCTATACATACTATACAGTATATATTAACAACCCTGAGAGTCCTTCTGGTTCCTCCCCCCCCCCCCCCCCCCCCCCCCGATCCTGGGCTGCTGCTGCTGCCTTCTTTTTCCCATTCCGTCTATCTTTCTGCGAGGTATTCGACGAACGGTTGCCACCGCCTGGTGAACCCTTGAGCCGACCCCCTTAGGACAAACTTAATCCGCTCTAGCTTTATAAACCCCGCCATGTCATTTATCCAGGTCTCCACCCCCGGGGGCTTGGCTTCTTTCCACATTAGCAATATCCTGCGCCGGGCTACTAGGGACGCAAAGGCCAAAACATCGGCCTCTCTCGCCTCCTGCACTCCCGGCTCTCGTGCAACCCCAAATATAGCCAACCCCCAGCTTGGTTCGACCCGGACTCCCACTACTTTTGAAAGCACCTTTGTCACCCCCATCCAAAACCCCTGTAGTGCCGGGCATGACCAAAACATATGGGTATGATTCGCTGGGTTTCTCGAGCACCTCGCACACCTATCCTCCACCCCAAAAAATTTACTGAGCCGTGCTCCAGTCATATGTGCCCTGTGTAATACCTTAAACTGAATCAGGCTTAGCCTGGCACACGAGGACGACGAGTTTACCCTGCTTAGGGCATCTGCCCACAGCCCCTCCTCGATCTCCTCCCCCAGCTCTTCTTCCCATTTCCCTTTTAGTTCATCTACCATAGTCTCCCCTTCGTCCCTCATTTCCCTATATATATCTGACACCTTACCATCCCCCACACATGTCTTTGAGATCACTCTGTCCTGCACCTCTTGTGTCGGGAGCTGCGGGAATTCCCTCACCTGTTGCCTCGCAAAAGCCCTCAGTTGCATATACCTGAATGCATTCCCTTGGGGCAACCCATATTTCTCGGTCAGCGCTCCCAGACTCGCGAACTTCCCATCCACAAACAGATCTTTCAGTTGCGTTATTCCTGCTCTTTGCCACATTCCATATCCCCCATCCATTCCCCCCGGGGCAAACCTATGGTTGTTTCTTATCGGGGACCCCCCCAAGGCTCCAGTCTTTCCCCTATGCCGTCTCCACTGTCCCCAAATCTTCAGTGTAGCCACCACCACCGGGCTTGTGGTGTAGTTCCTCGGTGAGAACGGCAATGGGGCTGTCACCATAGCCTGTAGGCTAGTCCCCCTACAGGACGCCCTCTCTAATCTCTTCCACGCCGCTCCCTCCTCCTCTCCCATCCACTTACTCACCATTGAAATATTAGCGGCCCAATAATACTCACTTAGGCTCGGTAGTGCCAGCCCCCCCCTATCCCTGCTACGCTGTAAGAATCCCTTCCTCACTCTCGGGGTCTTCCCGGCCCACACAAAACCCATGATGCTCTTTTCAATCCTTTTTAAAAAAGCCTTCGTGATCACCACCGGGAGGCACTGAAACACAAAGAGGAATCTCGGGAGGACCACCACCTTAACCGCCTGCACCCTCCCTGCCATTGACAGGGATACCATATCCCATCTCTTGAAATCCTCCTCCATCTGTTCCACCAACCGCGTTAAATTTAACCTATGCAATGTGCCCCAATTCTTAGCTATCTGGATCCCCAGGAAACGAAAGTCCCTTGTTACCTTCCTCAACGGTAGGTCCTCTATTTCTCTACTCTGCTCCCCTGGATGCACCACAAACAACTCACTTTTCCCCATGTTCAATTTATACCCTGAAAAATCCCCAAACTCCCCAAGTATCCGCATTATTTCTGGCATCCCCTCCGCCGGGTCCGCCACGTATAGTAGCAAATCGTCCGCATACAAAGATACCCGGTGCTCTTCTCCTCCCCTAAGTACTCCCCTCCACTTCTTGGAACCCCTCAACGCTATCGCCAGGGGCTCAATCGCCAGTGCAAACAATAATGGGGACAGAGGGCATCCCTGCCTTGTCCCTCTATGGAGCCGAAAATATGCAGATCCCCGTCCATTCGTGACCACGCTCGCCACTGGGGCCCTATACAATAGCTGCACCCATCTAACATACCCCTCTCCAAAACCAAATCTCCTCAACACCTCCCACAAATAATCCCACTCCACTCTATGCTTTCTCGGCATCCATCGCCACTACTATCTCCGTTTCTCCCTCTGGTGGGGCCATCATCATTACCCCTAACAACCTCCGCATATTCGTGTTCAGCTGTCTCCCCTTCACAAACCCAGTTTGGTCCTCGTGGACCACCCCCGGGACACATTCCTCTATTCTCATTGCCATTACCTTGGCCAGGACCTTGGCATCTACATTTAGGAGGGAAATAGGTCTATAGGACCCGCATTGTAGCGGGTCATTTTCCTTCTTTAAGAGAAGCGATATCGTTGCTTCAGACATAGTCGGGGGCAGTTGTCCCCTTTCCTTTGCCTCATTAAAGGTCCTCGTCAGTACCGGGGCGAGCAAGTCCACATATTTTCTATAGAATTCGACTGGAAATCCATCCGGTCCCGGGGCCTTTCCCGCCTGCATGCTCCTAATTCCTTTCACCACTTCTTCTACCTCGATCTGTGCTCCCAGTCCCACCCTTTCTGCTCTTCCACCTTGGGAAATTCCAGCCGATCCAAGAAGCCCATCATTCTCTCCCTCCCATCCGGGGGTTGAGCTTCATATAATTTTTTATAAAATGTCTTGAACACTCCATTCACTCTCTCCGCTCCCCGCTCCATCTCTCCTTCCTCATCCCTCACTCCCCCTATTTCCCTCGCTGCTCCCCTTTTCCTCAATTGGTGTGCCAGCAACCTGCTCGCCTTCTCCCCATATTCGTACTGTACACCCTGTGCCTTCCTCCATTGTGCCTCTGCAGTGCCTGTAGTCAGCAAGTCAAATTCTACATGTAGCCTTTGCCTTTCCCTGTACAGTCCCTCCTCCGGTGCTTCCGCATATTGTCTGTCCACCCTCAAAAGTTCTTGCAGCAACCGCTCCCGTTCCTTACTCTCCTGCTTCCCTTTATGTGCCCTTATTGATATCAGCTCCCCTCTAACCACCGCCTTCAACGCCTCCCAGACCACTCCCACCTGGACATCCCCATTATCATTGAGTTCCAAGTACTTTTCAATGCACCCCCTCACCCTTAGACACCCCCCCTCATCTGCCATTAGTCCCATGTCCATTCTCCAGGGTGGGCGCCCTCCTGTTTCCTCCCCTATCTCCAAGTCCACCCAGTGTGGAGCGTGATCCGAAATGGCTATAGCCGTATACTCCGTTCCCCTCACCTTCGGGATCAATGCCCTACCCAGCACAAAAAAGTCTATTCGCGAGTAGACTTTATGGACATAGGAGAAAAACGAGAACTCCTTACTCCTAGGTCTGCTAAATCTCCACGGGTCTACACCTCCCATCTGCTCCATAAAATCTTTAAGTACCTTGGCTGCTGCCGGCCTCCTTCCAGTCCTGGACTTCGACCTATCCAGCCCTGGTTCCAACACCGTATTAAAATCTCCCCCCATTATCAGCTTTCCCATCTCTAGGTCCGGAATGCGTCCCAGCATCCGCCTCATAAAATTGGCATCATCCCAGTTCGGGGCATATACGTTTACCAAAACCACCGTCTCCCCCTGTAGTTTGCCACTCACCATCACGTATCTGCCCCCGTTATCCGCCACTATAGTCTTTGCCTCGAACATTACCCGCTTCCCCACTAATATCGCCACCCCCCTGTTTTTCGCATCTAGCCCCGAATGGAACACCTGCCCCACCCATCCTTTGCGTAGCCTAACCTGGTCTATCAGTTTCAGGTGCGTTTCCTGTAACATAACCACATCTGCCTTAAGTTTCTTAAGGTGTGCGAGTACCCGTGCCCTCTTTATCGGCCCGTTCAGCCCTCTCACGTTCCACGTGATCAGCCGAGTTGGGGGGCTTCCTACCCCCACCCCCCTTGTCGATTAGCCATCACCTTTTTCCAGCTCCTCACCCGGTTCCCACGCAGCTGTATCTCCCCCAGGTGGTGCCCCCCCCCGCCCATCCTCTCCCATACCAGCTCCCCCCTCTCCCCAGCAGCAGCAACCCAGTAATTCCCCCCTCCCACCCCCCCCCGCTAGATCCCCCGCTAGCGTAATTACTCCCCCCATGTTGCTCCCAGAAGTCAGCAAACTCTGGCTGACCTCGGCTTCCCCCCGTGACCTCGGCTCGCACCGTGCGACGCCACCTCCTTCCTGCTTCTCTATTCCCGCCATGATTATCATAGCGCGGGAACCAAGCCCGCGCTTCTCCCTTGGCCCCGCCCCCAATGGCCAACGCCCCATCTCCTCCACCTCCCCTCCTCCCCCCATCACCACCTGTGGGAGAGAGAAAAGTTACCACATCGCAGGATTAGTACATAAAACCCCTCTTTGCCCCCCACATTCGCCCCACCACTTTGTTCGAATGTTCTTTTTAATAACCCGCTCATTCCAGTTTTTCTTCCACAATAAAAGTCCACGCTTCATCCGCCGTCTCAAAGTAGTGGTGCCTCCCTCGATATGTGACCCACAGTCTTGCCGGTTGCAGCATTCCAAATTTTATCTTCTTTTTATGAAGCACCGCCTTGGCCCGATTAAAGCTCGCCCTCCTTCTCGCCACCTCCGCACTCCAACAAACAAAGAACAAAGAACAAAGAACAAAGTTTATCCAGTCTTGATAAACGCGGATCACCGCGTTCTCCCATTTACTGCTCCGAGTTTTCTTCGCCCACCTAAGGACCATTTCTCTATCCTTAAAACGGAGGAATCTCACCACTATGGCTCTGGGAATTTCTCCTGCTCTCGGTCCTCGCGCCATCACTCGGTATGCTCCCTCCACCTCCAACGGACCCGCCGGGGCCTCCGCTCCCATTAACGAGTGCAGCATCGTGCTCACATATGCCCCGACGTCCGCTCCCTCCACACCTTCAGGAAGACCAAGAATCCTCAGGTTGTTCCTCCTTGCGTTGTTTTCCAGTGCCTCCAACCTTTCCACACATCGTTTCTGATGTGCCTCCTGCGTCTCCGTCTTCACCACCAGGCCCTGTATGTCGTCCTCATTCTCGGCTGCCTTTGCCTTCGCGACCCGAAGCTCCCGCTCCTGGGTCTTTTCTTCCTCCTTTAGCCCTTCGATCGCCTGTAGTATCGGGGCCAACAGCTCTTTCTTCATTTCCTTTTTGAGCTCTTCCACACAGCATTTCAAGAACTCTTGTTGTTCAGGGCCCCATGTTAAACTGCCACCTTCCGACGCCATCTTGGTTTTTGCTTGCCTTCCTTGCCGCTGTTCTAAAGGATCCACTGCAATCTGGCCACTCTCTCCTCCTTTTTCCATCCGTATCCAGGGGGGATTCCCTTCTGGTTTACCGCACAGTGTTTTTAGCCGTCAAAATTGCCGTTGGGGCTCCTATCAAGAGCCCAAAAGTCCGTTTCACAGGGAGCTGCCGAAACGTGCGACTCAGCTGGTCATCGCCGCACCCGGAAGTCCTTTAACTGCTTTTCATAGAATCATAGAATTTATAGTGCAGAAGGAGGCCATTCGGCCCATTGGCTCTACACCGGCTCTTGGAAAGAGCACCCTACCCAAGTCCACACCTCCACTCTGTCCCCATAACCCAGCAACCCCACCCGACACTAAGGACAATTTTGGACACTAAGGGCAATTTATCATGGCCAATCCACCTAACCTGCACATCTTTGGACTGTGGGAGGAAACCGGAGCGCCCGGAGGAAACCCACGCACACACGGGGCGGACGTGCAGATTCCGCACAGGCAGCAACCCAAGCCGGGAATCGAACCTGGGACCCTGGAGCTGTGAAGCAATTGTGCTAACCACTGTGCTATCGTGCTGCCCGGCTTTCTGTGCCATTTCCCCATCACCCTCTATTCCTCGATCTATCAAGTATTTACTCACTTCCATTTTAAATACTTCTAATGATCCAGCTCCACCGCCCCCCCGGGGCAGAGAATTCCAGAGATTCACCACCCTCTGCCAGAAGAACTTTCTACGCCCCTCAGTTCCAAATGATTCGCTCTTTATCTTGCCGCTGTATCCCCTTGTTCGAGACTCTCCCACCTTTTAAAACATCTCACCATCTGCCCTGTCAAGCCCCCTCAGGGTCTTATACATTTGAATAAGGTCACCCCTCACTCTTCTAAACTCCAAGGAATTGGAAGTCGGCCTGAACCCCCTCAGTATCCATAGCTGGATACCCAGGCCGGGACTCCCTGTCCCGGAGACTGAGTGCCCCCTCGCCCCAGCAGAGAATTGGGACTGGCCCCCACTGGTGCTACGAGCGGCACCCAGGTCCGTGTGACAGTCCGTGGCCATGCAAATGCGTGCATGGTGGAGACCCCACCAGATTCCATTCAAGTCCTGGTGTAGGGCCATCATGTTGAATGCAACGGCATCCTCCTGGTCTGACTTTTTAAACTCTGGAGCGGCCTGCTTAGTCTGAGCTGCTCTGCGGTTCAGCTGATTTAGCTCAGTGGGCTAGAGAGCTGGTTTGTGATGCAGAACGAGGCCAGCAGCGCGGGTTCAATTCCCGTACCAGCTTTGTGTACCCAAACAGGCGCCGGAATGTGGCGACTCGGGGCTTTTCACAGTAACTTCATTGCAGTGTTAATGTAAGCCTACTTGTGACAATAAAAGATTATTTATTTACTTATTTATTTAACTCCAACTCCAGGCGGTTCAGTGAAGAATCATTGCAGGAAAAACTTTTCCTTTCCTAACAAATGCTCTCTCAAACAAATGGTTTTGAACCAGCAGCTATTACAAGTGTCAGAGGCATCCTGGAAAGCCCACAACACTTGAAAAAGCTTCAAATCCCCTGATCCACCCTTTGAAATGCTAAGCAACCACTCAATTTCACAGAGCAATACTTTTCACTAGCCTGTTATTGACAGCCTAATGGTTTAGACACAGCTGCTGAGGGGGTTTATTCATTTATCTTTCCCTTCACACTTGAATGCATCTCAAGTACCCTGCTTTGACGCTAACCACAATGTTTAAAAACACTCTTGCTACAATTGACAGTCCCTGACCACATCAAGGCAGCTAAGAGCTTCAGCTGTTCGAAAAGAGGAAGCGAAACCATTTAGCTGTGGAATTCAATTTTGGTCGCTTTGGTGGATAGTTCCTGGGGTCACCACCACCATCACCAACAGACTGTCCTGGTCCACTGACGTTGATGCAACAAACAAGAAAGCCCAACAACTTCCTACGGAAGCTAAAGAAATTCAGCATGTCAGCATCAACTCTCACAAACTTCTACAGATGTGCCTTAGACAGCATCCTATCCAGCTGCATCACAGCTTGGTATGGCAACTGCTCGGCCCAAGATCACAAGAAACTGCAGACTGTGGTGAACTCAGCCCAACGCATCACACAAGCTTGCCACCCGCACATTGATTCTGTATGCACCTCCCGCTGCCTCAGGAAGGCAGACAGCATTATCAGAGACCCCTCCCACCCAGGCATTGCCTTCTTCCAGACCCTTCCATCAGGCAGAAGATACATAGGTCTGAAGACCCGCACATCCAGACATAGGAACAGCTTCTTCCCCACGGCTACAAGACTCCTCAACAACTCCCCCCTTGGACTGATCTGTTCCCTGTAAGAACACTATTCACGATGCCCTATGCTGCTCTTGCTCATGTATTTGCTTTGTTTGGCCCCTTGTTACGCACTGTAACCAATCACTGTTTGTCGATGTACCATTTGTCAATGTTCTCTGTTGATTATTCTTTTTGTCTCCTGTGTACGTACTGTGTACGTTCCCTCGGCCGCAGAAAAATACTTTTCACTGTACTTCGGTACATGTGACAATAAATCAATCAATTCATTAGGAATTAAGTGAGACATCGTGACGGCCTCAGGACATTGCATGAAGGCCTTCCCCTGATGGGCCGAGTTCCCGACGGCGCTGGGGGCTGTGTCCAACGCTGCCACAATCCGGAGGGGGCGGGGGAGCCAGGCTGCTGGCCGAGGGGGCTTTGGCGAGGCTTGTGTGGACTGGTGGGGGGTGGCCCGGGAGTGGCGGGGGTGTGTCCAGGGGGGCACTATCTGGCAGCCCGGGTCCACGCGGGCAGGCACCATGGTGTACGGTGTGACCGCTGCAGGTTGTCGCCATGCGCGGGCGCGGCCGCGGACCAGGCAATTCTCCAGGCATTTATATTGGGAAGGTCGGGCATTTTACGTGGTGCGGCTGCTCGCCTCTCACTGGTTGGAGCATCGGTGCTAGTGTCTCGCCGATTTTTTCATCGTAAAACCAGACACGTCCTCCAGACATAGCCTCAAAATCGGAGAATCCAGCCTTAAGTGTTGACGCCAATGGAGAACCGTTCACGATTTCAGCCAACGGAGAGCCTCACCCAGAGAATTTGAACTTTGGGAACTTGCATTCCAAGTGGAACAGCAACGTTGTGGGAGGCAAAGGCAGGAACTGAGGAAGTTTTAGAGGAAGAAGAAATACCCGCTAGCCAAATGTTTAGTCGGGGCATGTTTGAATATATGCAAGCCTTGCCATGATTCGATGAGAAAGATGTTGAAGTGTACTTTATGTCCTTTGAGAAATTGGCTAAACAATTGAATTGGCCAAAGACCATGTGGGTGATGTTGGTTCAAAGAGTTGGTTCAAACAAAGTTGGTAGGTAAAGCTTGTGATGTGTTTGCCTCACTATCAGAGGAGGTATCTGGGGATTATGACGGGGTGAAGAAAGCCATTTTAAGTGCCTATGAACTACTGACAGAAGCCTACAGACAGAAGTTTATAAGTCTAAGAAAAAAACTAGGTCAGACGTAGAATCGTGGAAAAGTTACAGCAGAGAAGGGGGCCTTTGGGCCCATCTTTTCCATGCCAGCCCGAGGATGCCAAGGTGCTCTTTCTAATCCCACCTTCCTGCACTGGGTCCATAGCCCCTAGTTTAGAGTACTTAAGGTGCAGTTCCAGGTACTTTTTGAAAGAGTTTAGGGTCTCTGCCTCCACCACCAACTCGAGCAGCGAATTCCAGATGTCCACTCCCCTCTGCGTAAAAACATTCTTCCTGACTGCTGGTGGCTCTCCTCCCTTTACCCAAATAACCCGGAAATACAGGGAAGGAAGTATCCCCACGCCTCAACCAACACCAACGCAAATGGAGGTGCCGAGCAAATCCAGAGGGAGCAAAGAGATGAGAAATAGGAAAAGCAAGTGGCTGAGCCGGCCAACGCACGGGGCGATGAAACGTGGGCCATGCCAGAGCAAGAAGGACTGACCCACCGCACAAGGAGCCCCCCCCCCCCCCACCAGAGCGTGGTTGGAGGACATTTCTCTCAAGGGAACTGAGAGAGCGTTAAAGAGGAGACGAAGACCGATGTCCAGGCGGCGGTCAGGGTGGGTGTCGCGGAAGCTGTGGACAAGGTGGAGAGATGATTGGAAGCCCCGGAGAACACCATAAAGCCAGGCAAATAGCACAGATTAGAGACAGCAAATGCAAATTAGCCACAGAGCTGGAAAAGGTCAACAACGCATTCAAGAGCTTCTCATAATAATCTTTATTATCGTCACAAGTAGGCTTGCATTAACACTGCAATGAAGTTACTGTGAAAATCCCCTGGCCGCCACATTCCGCCGCCTGTTCGGGTACACGGAGGAAGAATTTAGAATGTTCAATTCACCTAGCAACACTTATTTCTACCAGGGGCAGCACATTTCTGAGCCCCCCACAGGGGCCTTGGGGATGAAACGGTTCTTCATTGGACTGGACATGGCAATTGTGGGGTTAGGACAGAAAACGGGGCTTGGAAGCACCACTAGAACTGGGAGAGGTCATGGAGAGTATTAGCTCCATGCAGGCGGGGAAGGCGCCGGGACCAGGTGGGTTCCCGGTGGATTTCTACAAAAAACTCGCAATAGTACTAGCCCTACACTTGTGGGAGATGTTCACGGACTCACTGGCGAGGGACACACTGCCACCTACACTAGCACAGGCCTCAATCTCGCTGATACCCAAGAAAGACAAAGACCCAACAGAATGTGGGTCCTACCGACCCATCTCGCTGCTAAACGTGGCTGTGAAAATACTGGTCAAAATCCTGGCCAAAATGCTGGAGGACTGTAGACCAAAGGTGGTAGCAGAAGAGCAAACGGGCTTTGTCGAGGATAGAAAGCTAGCATTGAACATCAGGCGCCTGCTGAACGTGATAACGAACCCCCCCACACCACCCCCCCCTCCACTGGGGAGAGAACCCCAGAGGTGATCGTCACCCTGGACGCAGAAAAGGTCGTCGACAGAGCCGAGTGGAAGTATCTAATAGAGGTACTGGAGCAGTTCGGGCTTAGAGCGGTTTTCACTGCCCAGATGAAACTCCTAGACAGCGCTCCCACGGCGAGCAGATGGGACAAATGCAACCAGCTCTGAATACTTCCAGCTGCCCAGAGGCACCAGGCAGGGCTGCCATCTGTCCCCGCTGCCGATCCCCCTCGCGATCGATTCACTCGCGATCGTGCTCAGGGCAGCGAAGAATTGGAAGGGGAACCGGAGAGGAGACTGCGTGGATGACCTGCTCCTCTACATCTCGGACCCACAAAGCAGCATGGCAGGAATCATGGTGCACTTGAAACAGTTTGGACTTCTAGATAGACACCAGAGTGACAACACTCAAGGAACTAACAGAGATGTTCCAGCTGACAGAGGGGAATGAGCTAAGGTACACGCAGGTCAAAAACTTCCTAAGTCGTGAAACAAAAACATCGCCATGACCGCTTCAACGATCGCTGTTGGAGGACTGAGTGGACGTGGACATCCTAGCGAGAGGAACTGGGGCGGCCTTGTACAGGCGACTAATAGGAAAGGCAGGCACACCATTGGATGCGACAAGAAAAAAGTGGGAGGAAGACCTCGGGTTTGAAACAGGGTGGGGATTCTGGAGCGAAGCACTGCACAGGGTCAACTCCACCTCCACAAGGGTAAGTGGCACACCTACCCAGAACCCGAATGAACAGGTTCTTCCCAGAGGTGGAGGATAAATGTGAACAGTGCCAAGGAGGACTGGCCAACCACACCCACATGTTCTGGGCCTGCCCCAGACTTTTTGGGTTGTGGACAGCCTTCTCCGAGGCAATATCCAAGGTTGTGGGGATGAGGGTGCCGCCATGCCCGAGAGTGGCAGTCTTCGGGGTCCCCGAACAGCCAGATCTCTTCATCGGGAGGGTGGGGCGATGCCGTTGCCTCATAGAATCATAGAGGGGAAGGGGGGTGTGGTGGTATGTATTAGGGGTCATGTGGGACTGTGAAGCCGAGATGCTTTTGGCTGACAGATCCCGGGTCCTGGTTAGCTGCCGACTCCTGGCTCCGCCCTGAAGGCGGAGTATAAGAACCCGAGCTTCTCCCCGCAGCTTCATTCTGTTGCTGAGCTGCTGGGGACAAGCCTCACTTAATAAAGCCTGAATCGACTTCATCACTTCTCATCTCTCGTAAGTCATTGTGTGCTACAATTTATTAAGCGAGCTTAAAAGACTATGGAGCTCCGGATCGCCCCAGAATGCCTGCGGATCAGCCCCCACGCAGCAAACTCGGCAGCAGTATTCAAACACTGGCAAGCATGCTTTGAAGGCTACCTCCGAACAGCCCCCGGCCGGATCACAGAAGACCAAAAAATGCAGGTCCTGCATTCGAGGGTAAGCCCGGAAATTTACCCTCTCATAGAAGACGCAGAGGATTTCCCAACGGCGCTCGCATTGCTGAAGAGCATCTACGTTCGGCCCGTTAACCAGGTCTACGCGCGCCACCAACTCCCGAGACGAGATGGCAAAGTCCCGGAGAATCGGGAGAGGAATTCTACGCCGCACTGCTAATTTTGGGACGGGGCTGCAGCAGCCCGCAGGTGAACGCGATCGAACACACGGACCTGCTAATTCGCGATGCATTTGTGGCAGGTATGAACTCTTCCTAAATCCGCCAAAGACTTTTAGAAAGAGAGTCGCTAGGACTCTCAGAGGCACGGACCCTTGCAGCTTCCCTACATGTGGCCTCGCAAAACGCCCGCGCCTGCGGCCCCGACCGCACGGCAGCCCCTTGGGCTCCGTGGACCCCCGTCGTGACAAACTCCCCCCCCTCCCCCTCGCAAGCCTGCACGGTTAAAGTGCCAGACCATCCCGGGGTGGCCCGCTGCTATTTCTGTGGACAAGCGAAACACCCCCGGCAGCGCAGCCCGGCCCGCGCAGCTATTTGTAAAAGCTGCGGCAAGAAGGGCCATTACGCGGCAGTGTGCCGGTCCCGGGGGGTCGCCGCAATCCCCGGAGAAGAACGAGCCCAGCATATCCCAAATGCTCCCCAACCCCCCCCAGCGCCCCATGTGCGACCCACGGGCGCCGCCATTTTGGGTCCCGGGCACCACGAGGGGAGGATGGGCGCCGCCATCTTGTGACACCCCAGCCACGTGCGATTCATGGGGGCGGCCATTGTGTCCACCCCCGACCACGTGCGATCCATGGGGGCGGCCATTTTGTCCACCCCCGGCCGCATGCGATTCATGGACACCACCATCTTGGTTGACAACAAAGGACCCCAGCATCGACGGCTCCACGGGGTCCGAAGAAGACGCCGCGACACTACTACCATGACTGGCTTCGGTGACACTGGATCAATCGCGGCCCCGGATGCTCCAGACGACGACAACGGTGCTGGTCAACGGATACGAGACGCCATGCCTGATCGACTCCGGGAGCACTGAAAGTTTTATTCACCCAGACACGGTAAGACGCTGTTTTCTGACCATCCATCCAAGCACGCAAAAGATTTCCCTAGCTGCAGGATCCCACTCCGTAGAGATCAAAGGGTTCTGCATCGCGAACCGAACGGTGCAAGGGAGGGAGTTTAAGAACTACAGGCTCTACATCCTCCCCAACTCTGCGCGCCCACATTACTGGGATTAGATTTCCAGTGTAACCTGCAGAGCCTAACATTCCAATTCGGCGGCCCAATACCCCCACTCATTATCTGCGGCCTCGCAACCCTCAAGGTTGAACCGCCGTCCTTGTTTGCAAACCTCACCCCGGATTGCAAACCCGTCGCCACTAGGAGCAGACGGTACAGCGCCCAGGACCAGATATTTATTCGGTCTGAAGTCCAGCGGTTGCTGAAGGAAGGCATAATCCAGGCCAGCAATATTCCCTGGAGAGCCCAGGTGGTAGTAGTAAAGACCGGGGAGAAGCAAAGGATGGTCGTAGACTATAGTCAGACCATCAACAGGTACACGCAGCTAGATGCGTACCCTCTCCCCCGCATATCCGACATGGTCAATCGGATTGCCCAGTATAAGGTCTTCTCCACCGTGGACCTCAAGTCCGCCTACCACCAGCTCCCCATCCGCCCAGGTGACCGCAAGTACACAGCCTTCGAGGCAGACGGGCGTCTATACCACTTCCTAAGGGTCCCATTTGGTGTCACAAATGGGGTCTCGGTCTTCCAACGGGAGATGGACCGAATGATTGACCAGCACGGGTTGCAGGCCACGCTCCCGTATCTCGACAACGTAACCATCTGCGGCCACGATCAGCAGGACCACGACGCCAACCTCCAAAAGTTCCTCCAGACCGCTAAAGCCTTGAACCTCACATACAACGAGGACAAGTGCGTTTTTAGCACCAACCGGCTAGCCATCCTGGGATACGTAGTGCGCAATGGGATAATAGGCCCCAACCCCGAACGCATGCGCCCCCTTATGGAATTCCCCCTCCCCCACTGCTCCAAAGCCCTGAAACGTTGCCTGGGTTTCTTTTCATATTACGCCCAGTGGGTCCCCCAGTACGCAGACAAGGCCCGCCCGCTAATACAGACCACTACCTTCCCCCTGTCGACAGAGGCTCGCCAGGCCTTCAGCCGCATCAAAGCGGATATCGCAAAGGCCACGATGCGCGCCATCGACGAGTCCCTCCCCTTCCAGGTCGAGAGCGACGCATCCGACGTAGCTCTGGCGGCCACCCTTAACCAAGCGGGCAGACCCGTGGCCTTTTTCTCCCGGACCCTCCACGCCTCAGGAATCCGCCACTCCTCAGTGGAAAAGGAAGCCCAAGCCATCGTGGAAGCTGTGCGACACTGGAGGCATTACCTGGCCGGCAGGAGATTCACTCTCCTCACCGACCAACGGTCGGTAGCCTTCATGTTCGATAATGCACAGCGGGGCAAAATTAAAAATGACAAGATCTAAAGGTGGAGGATCGAGCTCTCCACCTTCAACTATGAGATCTTGTCTCGTCCCGGAAAGCTGAACGAGCCGTCCGATGCCCTATCCCGCGGCACATGTGCCAACGCACAAATAGACCGCCTCCAAGCCCTCCACGAGGACCTCTGCCACCCGGGGGTCACTCGATTCTACCATTTTGTAAAGTCCCGCAGCCTCCCCTACTCTGTGGAGGAGGTCCGTACAGTCACCAGGAACTGCCACATCTGCGCAGAGTGCAAACCGCACTTTTTCAGGCCGGATAGAGCGCACCTGATCAAGGCTTCCCGCCCCTTTGAACGCCTCAGTCTGGATTTCAAAGGGCCCCTCCCCTCCACCGACCGCAACGCATACTTCCTGAACGTGGTGGACGAGTACTCTCGTTTCCCCTTCGCCATCCCCTGCCCCGACATGACAGCGGCCACAGTCATTAAAGCCCTTAGCACCATATTCGCACTGTTCGGTTGCCCCGCGTATATCCATAGCGACAGGGTGTCCTCCTTCATGAATGACGAGCTGCGCCAGTTCCTGCTCAGCAAGGGCATAGCCTCGAGCAGGACGACCAGCTACAACCCCCGGGGGAACGGGCAAGTAGAGAAGGAGAACGGCACGGTCTGGAAGACCGTCCTACTAGCCCTACAGTCCAGGGATCTCCCAGTTTCCCGGTGGCAGGAGGTCCTCCCGGACGCTTTCCACTCCATCCGGTCGCTGCTGTGTACCACCACTAACCAAACGCCCCATGAGCGCCTCCTTGTCTTCCCCAGGAAGTCCTCCTCCAGAACGTCGCTGCCGACCTGGCTGGCGGCCCCAGGACCCATCTTGCTCCGGAAACATGTGTGGGCGCACAAGTCGGACCTGTTGGTCAAGAGGGTTCACCTTCTCCACGCGAACCTGCAGTACGCCTACGTGGCGTACCCCGACGGCCGACAGGACACGGTCTCCCTGCGGGACCTGGCGCCCGCCGGCAACACACACACACCCCCAACACCAATCACCCCCTCCCTGCCACCGGCACACCCCGCGACCCCCCTTCCCGGGAGGATCGGTCCTCCTCCCGTGCCCGCCCAGGAGTAAAACAGGAACAAACACCGAAACGCTCCCGGAGACGACAACGCCTGAGCAAGCACCTGCACCACCACCGGGGCTGAGGCAATCGACGAGGAAGACCAGACCACTCGCTCGACTCGTGGAATCCGCGTGACACCAAGAATGTTGTTGTAACAAAAAAAAAAAAAAAATTTTTTTTGCTAACATTGTAAATAGTTCTCACAAACTTGTACATAGCCCAGTGTAGGGCTAAAACTGTAGTAACACTGTCCGAAATTTTCCTTCCAGGGCCAGCCTTGTAAACCCCTACCACCATGCGAACCACCACCCCGCCGGGTTCCTTTTTAACAAGGGGTGAATGTGGTGGTATGTATTAGGGGTCATGTGGGACTGTGAAGCCGAGATGCTATTGGCTGACAGATCCCGGGTCCTGGTTGGCTGCCGACTCATGGCTCCGCCCTGAAGGCGGAGTATGAGAACCCGAGCTTCTCCCCGCAGCTTCATTCTGTTGCTGAGCTGCTGGGGACAAGCATCGCTTAATAAAGCCTGGATCAACTTCATCACTTCTCGTCTCTCGTAAGTCATTGTGCGCTACAGGGGGCCGATGCCCTTGCCCTTGTCTCCCTGATCGCCCGCCAAAGAATCCTGCTCAGCTGGCGATCAAAAGCACCACCCGAAGCTGCAGTCTGGTTGTCCGACCTGTCGGAATTTCTCCAGATGGAGAAAATTAAATTCACCATCCGGCGTTCAGGAGCGGGCTTCCACAAAATGTGAGAGCCATTCGCCCAGTTGTTCCAAGGTCTGTTTGTAGCCAACAGCCAATAAGCCAGAGGAAGGGAGGGGAACCCACGCGACAACAACAAGCACAGACAAATGAGGGGGGGGGAGGGGAAGGGAGGAGGAGGGGTGGCAATAAAGGGGCATGGAGCCCAACCACGTCCAGCAAACAACAAAATACGTGGCGGCGCGACAACCGAACAGGAACAGGTGAGGGAAGAGGGGTCGCCAGAAGACCAGAAGGGGAGGGGGGGTCAGGAAGAAAGGGGGGAGAGAGAGGCAGGGGACCCAGCTAGAAATGCATGCCTGCTGCAGAAAGTAAAACAAGAAGCTGTAACAGTTGTAAATAACAAAAGACAACTGACGTAAATAATGAAAGACGACCGGCGAATGTATATTTTTGGTTTCGATGGGTGCTCACACTTAACTTTGTTCTGTACAAAATGAAAAATCCTGAACAAAAACATTTTAAAGAAGTTATTCCTCAGGTCCATTCTGCACCTTCTGCCACTTATCTTCAATCTATATCCCCTGGTTCGCTAATTCTCCACCAAGGGAAACAATTTTATCCTGTCCACTCTATCTCTTCCCCTCATAGTTTTGTACACCTCAATTAAGTCACCCCTCAGCCTTCTTTGTTTCAAGGAAAATAACCTCAACCTATCCAATCTCTCCTCGTAGCGACACTTTTCCAGCCCTGGCAACATTCTTGTAAACCTCCTCTTCACTCTCTCCAGAGCAATAACGTCCTTCCCGTAATGTGGATTGGATTTGTTTATTGTCACGTGTACCGAGGTACAGTGAAAAGTATTTTTCTGCGATCAGCTCAACAGATCATTAAGTACATGGAAAGAAAAGGAAAGAAAAGAAGATACATAATAGGGCAACACAACATATACAATGTAACTACATAAGCACTGGCATCAGGTGAAGCATACAGGGTGTAGTGTTCATGAGGTCAGTCCATAAGAGGGTCATTTACAAGTCTGGTGACAGCAGGGAAGAAGCTGTTTTTGAGTCTGTTCATGCGTGTTCTCAGACTTCTGTATCTCCTGCCCGATGGAAGAAGTTGGAAGAGTGAGAGGGGTCTTTGATTATGCTGCCCGCTTCCCCCAGGCAGCGGGAGGTGTAGATGGAGCCAATGGATGGGAGGCAGGTTCGTGTGGTGGACGGGGCTGTGTTCACGACTCTCTGAGGTTTCTTGCGGTCCTGGGCCGAGCAGTTGCCATACCAGGCTGTGATGCAGCCCGATAGGATGCTTTCTATGGTGCATCTGTAAACGTTGGTAAGGGTTAATGTGGACATGCCGAATTTCCTTAGTTTCCTGAGGAAGTATAGGCGCTGTTGTGCTTTCTTGGTGGTAGCGTCGACGTGAGTGGACCAGGACAGATTTTTGGAGATGTGCACCCCTAGGAATTTGAAACTGCCAACAATCTCTACCTCGGCCCCGTTGATGCTGACAGGGGTGTGTATAGTACTTTGCTTCCTGAAGTCAATGACCAACTCTTTAGTTTTGCTGGCATTGAGGGAGAGGTTGTTGTCGCTGCACCAGTCCACTAGGTTCTCTATCTCCCTCCTGTATTCTGACTCATCGTCATTCGAGATCCGGCCCACGATGGTCGTATCATCAGCAAACTTGTAGATGGAGTTGGGACCAAATTTTGACACGCAGTCTTGTGTGTACAGGGAGTAGAGTAGGGGGCTAAGTACGCAGCCTTGCGGGGCCCCGGTATTGAGGACTATTGTGGAGGAGGTTTTGTTGTTTATTCTTACTGATTGTGGTCTGTTGGTCAGAAAATCGAGGATCCAGTTGCAGAGTGGGGAGCCAAGTCCTAGGTTTTGGAGCTTTGATATGAGCTTGGCTGGGTTTATGGTGTTGAAGTTGGAGCTGTAGCCAATAAATAGGAGTCTGGGCAGCACGGTGGCACAGTGGGTTAGCACTGCGGCCTCACGGCGCTGAGGTCCCAGGTTCAATTCCAGCTCTGGGTCACTGTCCGTGTGGAGTTTGCACATTCTCCCCGTGTTTGCGTAGGTTTCGCCCCCACAACCCAAAAATGTGCAGGGTAGGTGGATTGGCCACTCTGAATTGCCCCTGAATAGGAAAAAATGAAATGGGTACTCTAAATTTTAGAAAATAAATAAATAAATAAAAATAAATAGGAGTCTGATGTAGGAGTCCTTGTTGTCGAGATGCTCTAGGGATGAGAGTAGGGCCAGGGAAATGGCGTCTACTGTGACCGGTTGCAGCGGTCTGCGAATTGCAGTGGATCAAGGTGTTCTGGGAGTATGGAGGTGATGCGCTTCATGATCAACCTCTCAAAACACTTCATTACGACTGAAGTCAGGGCCACCGGACGGTAGTCATTAAGGCACATTGCCTGGTTCTTCTTTAGCACCGGTATGATGGTGGTCTTCTTGAAGCAGATGGGGACCTCGAAGTGTAGTAGGGACAGGTTAAAGATGTCCGTGAACACCTCTGCCAGCTGGTCCGCGCAGGCTCTAAGTGCACGACCAGGGATCCCGTCCGGGCCCGTCGCCTTCCGAGGGTTCACTTTCAGGAAGGCCAATCTGACTTCGGAAGCTGTGATGGTGGGTATGGGTGAGTTATGGGCTGCTGGGGCACTCGCCAGCGGATTGTTGGTTACCTGCTCGAACCGAGCATAGAATGCATTGAGTTCATCGGGGAGGGGTGCGCTGCTGCCGGAGATACTGCTCGGCTTCACTTTGTAGCCCGTTATGTTGTTTAGTCCTTGCCACAACCGCCGAGAGTCTGTCTGTGACTCTAGCTTGGTTTGATATTCTCTCTTGGCATCTCGGATGGCTTTGCGGAGGTCGTACCTGGATTTCTTGTATAGGTCAGGGTCGTCTGCCTTGAACGCCTCAGATCTGTCCTTTAGTAGGGAGTCAATCTTGCGATTGAGCCATGGTTTCCGGTTGGGGAAAAGTACGTTCTGCTTTCTTTGGCACGCAATCGTCCACACATTTGCTGATGAAGTCTGTGACGGTGGTGGCATACTCATTTAAGTTGGTCGCTGAGCTCTTAAATATGGACCATATGGTGGTAATGTGGTGACCAGAATTTAGAGTACCCAATTCATTTTTTCCAATTAAGGGGCAATTTAGCGGGGCCAATCCACCTACCTTGCACACCTTTGGGTTGTGGGAGCGAAACCCACGGGGAGAATGTGCAAACTCCACACGGACAGTGACCCAGAGCCGGGATCGAACCTGGGACCTCGGCGCCGTGAGGCAGCAGGGCTAACCCACTGCGCCACCGTGCTGCCCACGGGAGTTGGACTGATTTTGTTATGCAATCAAAGGTTATCAGGGGGCCATGAAGGAAAGTGGAATCATAATCGGATTAACCAAGGTCTTATTACATGGTGGAGTAGGTTTGAAAGGCTGAATAGCCTAATCCTGCTCCTATTTCGTGAGACCTGATACCTCATAGTGATCATTGATCAGGCAGGATTCAGTAACAATTGGGTTTATAGATCACTTATCTGCAGAGACTGGGAAATGCAGCAATATTGACAAAAGATCCAAATTCATATTCAGCTTGATTCTCAGCGAGGAGAATTGGGTGAGGTTTGACTCTTATTGTGATGTACAGTTTATTGATTGAGTGGCTAATCTCAGTCAAGCCTATATTGATTTAGCAACGAAGCATTGTCCATTGAACATCCCTTATTGGAATAATACTGATCAAAATATCCAACTGAAATAACAAAGAATACTGAAAGCCCGGTAGAAATGGTTTCCATGGTGATGAAATTCTATTGAATAAATCTCTCTGCCGTTTTTTTTTTGTTCTCTAGTCAGAGGCTGCAAACAGAAGAATTATAGGCCAGCAGAAGGCTTTCAGCCCGACTTTCCCATGCTAGCTCTTTCAAAGAACATTTTGCGAAAGTCATTCAAGGTTTTCTGGAAATGCAATCTTTTAAAGAAAGAACTTGCATTTACATAGTGCCTTTCAGAGTTCCAGCATGTACCAAAGGACTTTACAGCTGACAGACACAGGGAGAAATGTTTTCCTTCAGTAAGTGAGTGGTTAAGATCTGGAATATGCTTTCTGAGAGCGTGGTGGAGGCAGTTTCAATCAAGACATTGCACAGGGAATGGGCTTATTATCTGAAAGGGAAGAATGTGTTATGGGACATGTCAGGGGAAGGGCACCAGGTGTATTGTTCATTCGGAGAGTTAGTGCAGACTCGATGGGCTAGATGTCCTCCTCCTGCATTATAACAATCGTGTTATAATCTGGACTCAGAACTTTTAAGATGACTTTATTCAAGTTGATTGTTCTAATACACAGAGAAGGCAAGTCTCCTTGCGCTGATGTGGAAAACAGCAAAATAGCTCAATGGACCAAAGCTAGCAAAGTTAGCAGTTTCAAATTCCTCGGGGTGCACATCTCCAAAAATCTGTCCTGGTCCACCCACGTCGACGCTACCATCAAGAAAGCACAACAGCGCCTATACTTCCTCAGGAAACTAAGGAAATTCTGCATGTCCACATTAACCCTTCCCAACTTTTACAGATGCACCATAGAAAGCATCCGATCGGGCTGCATCACAGCCTGGTATGGCAACTGCTCGGCCCAGGACCACAAGAAACTTCAGAGAGTCGTGAACACCGCCCAGTCCATCACACAAACCTGCCGCCCATCCATTGACTCCATCTACACCTCCCGCTACCTGGGGAAAGCGGGCAGCATAATCAAAGACCCCACCCACCCGGCTTACTCACTCTTCCAACTTCTTCCATCGGGCAGGAGATACAGAAGTCTGAGAACACGCACGAACAGACTCAAAAACAGCTTCTTCCCCACTGTCACCAGACTCCTAAATGACCCTCTTATGGACTGACCTCATTAACACTACACCCTGTATGCTTCATCCGATGCCGATGCTTATGTAGTTACATTGTATATGTTGTGTTGCCCTGTTATGTATTCTCTTTTATTCCCTTTTCTTCCCACGTACTTAATGATCTGTTGAGCTGCTCGCAGAAAAATACTTTTCACTGTATCTCGGTACATGTGACAATAAACAAATCCAATCCAATCCTGTGATAATGAAATTGTTCTTTGAGATGTAGCCATTTTTGTAATGTGGAAATAGGAATGTGGACTGACCAGGTCAAACCATTGCACAGGGAATGGGCTTATTATCTGAAAGGGAAGAATGTGTTATGGGACATGTCAGGGGAAGGGCACCAGGTGTATTGTTCATTCGGAGAGTTAGTGCAGACTCGATGGGCTAAATGTCCTCCTCCTGCATTATAACAATCCTGTTATAATCTGGACTCAGAACTTTTAAGATGACTTATTCAAGTTGATTGTTGTAATACACAGTGAAGGCAAGTCTCCTTGCGCTGATGTGAAAAGCAGCAACATAGCTCAATGGACCAAAGCTATTGGCAAAAAACTGAAACCCAGGTTATAGGAACTTGGCAACCTGTGGACACTTCTCCAGATTTTTTACTCTGATAAGATGATTTAGGTGGGATGTATAATTATAGACCATTTACAGCACAGCAACAGGACATATAGCCTGAATGGTCAATGTTGGCTGTGAAGAAATTATTTCTGGGGTGCTGTGGTATTCTGTAAAGCAGGATTATAGGGGCTGTTTGTGTGTACTGTGTGTGTGACTAATGTAATTAAACTTGGGAATGTCTATGGAATTGAGACTATCAAAGGGGCAAGATGTGAAAAGCATGCATTCAAAGTGAATAGGGCCATGTTTATTCTTATTTATGTCCTATGTCCTAACCCATCATGGTTAGTAATTTGCATTAGGAGATAAGTGACTGTTTGAAATCTTGCCTGTTGAATTTCAAAAGGAGACAAGAGGGAATTTGCAACTTAAGGGAAGTTCATATTAAATAAGCAAAGCTATTCAATTTTGTGTTACCCAAAAGTACTGGCCATAAAGAGAAGATAAAAGGTAATTTTAAAGAACAATGTTTTTAAAAATGAAAGAGGAAAAACAGGAAAGTTTGGGAGCTTTGTTGTGGAGAGGGGCCATGAAATCCCCTGGAGTATGCTCTTTGCTAGGTCAGGGCTATGAAAAGAAGTAAAGTGAAGCAGTCTTCAGCCACCCAGGCACGTGTCTATTGTTTTCAGAAGGCAGGGTTTGTTCTAACATTGTTGGAATTCTCCACAGCAGAGTGAGAGAGCGAGAGAAAGAGAGAGAGACAGAGAGAGAGAGAGAGAGAGAGAAAGAGAGAATGAGAGAGAGAGAGAATGAGAGAGAGAGAGAGAGAGAGAGAATGAGAGAGAGAGAGAATGAGAGAGAGAGAGAGAGAAAGAGACAGAGAGAAAGAAAGAGAGATAAGAGAGAGAAAATTACGAGAGAGAATTAAGAGAGAGCGAGAGAGAGAATGGGAGAGAGAGAGAGAAAGAGAGAGAGAGAATTAAGGGAGAACATTACGAGAGAGAATTAAGAGAGAGAGAGAGAGAAAGACTAACTTTAAATGTCTACCTGTAATCTTGGGTGATTAATGTCTCTTTTATTTGATTGATAAATGTTTTAATGTACTACTTAAAATCTCCAAACGTGTTAATGAGAGTTGTGACTACTGGTTTCAGCACAGCTATCTTTTTGTGGTAAAACACAAATTGAAAAGCATGATGAAAACTTCCACAGTTTCCATTTTGGAATTAACGAGCATTCGCCACCTGCCAGATCATAGGAGAGGTGGTGGTGTAGTGGTATTGTCACTGGACTAGCAATCCAGAGATCCAGGATAATTCTCTGGGGCCCTAGATCCGAATCCCACCAGGGCAGATAGTGAAATTTGAATTCAATTAAAAAAATCTGGAATAATGAGAGAAACCGTGGAACCATTGTCGCTTTCGTAAAAACCCATCTGGTTCACTAACTTCCGTCAGGGAAGGAAATCTGCCGTCCTGACCCAGCCTGGCCTACATGTGACTCCAGACCCACACAGCGATACGGTCGACTCGTAACTGCACCCCATCCTCCCGAAACTGAAATGGCTGAGCAAGCAACTCAGTTCAAGGGCAGTTAGGGACGGGCAACAAGTGCTCACACCCCAAGAACAAATTTTTAAAAATAACAAAATTGATGGCTTTTTGCGGGATTAAAAATTCCTCGATTAGTTTGGTGTTGGTGAACCTAAAGATTACGAGTGTGGGAACAACACCGAACGCAGGAGTTAGTGTTGAGGGATTTTAAAGTGATTGGGACCACAAAATGGGTTTTCTGGGAGTGGGAAATGTGACTTTGTAGTATCGGAAACCTCTGACTAAGACTAAGCTGTGAGAGTTAGCAGATTTGATTATAATAATAACAGCTTATTGTCACAAGTAGGCTTCAATGAAGTTACTGTGAAAAGCCCCTAGTCGCCACATTCCGGCACCTGTTCGGGGAGGCTGTTACGGGAATTGAACCGTGCTGCTGGCCTGCCTTGGTCTGCTTTCAAAGCCAGCGATTTAGCCCTGTGCTAAACAGCCCCTGTGGGTGTCGGCACTGTGTTATTATAAGAAGATTAACTGGAATTGGAAAAGTCGGTGGGATGTTTTTTTACAGTGGTTGAATATACATGAGAATAAATATTCCAATACTGGAAAATCAAGCTCCGCACCAAGTTCCCGGCCGATTGCGAGTCACCCGATTCACTCCGCCTGACGCGATCTGAATCACGCCCCCGTTGGTGTGAAACACATAATGTAAGGATCCTCTTGTAACTCCTCGTCTAATCCTTGTGTCCTTTTTAATTCTCGCCTTGCTGGCTGCTTTTTGCCGGCTGATTTTGCTGGATGCTGTTTTGAAAATTACCTTCTGGCTTTTAACTGAAACCACCCCACTGCAAGCTGCTATTTGGGCTGACCCAGGCACCCCTTGATGCAGTGTGCTCTGTGGCATAGCTGGCGGTGTCATTTTTACAGAGTTGGATAGCAGCCGATCCCCTCTCCTAAACTTCCAGGACAACTTCTATTTTTGATTGGGATTGGTGGAGCTATTCAGAAACTTATGGATCAGAAAGGCAGGTTCCATTTTGGCTTTGAGTTTTCTGCTTTGACCTGAAAGGCAGCACACAGCAGGTTGCGTCTCTCTCGGGCGACTGACGAGGCTTCCAGCTGGTTCATGGACGTTCCACTGGAATGTAAAGCAGATAACTCAACTCTCTGCATGGCAATTTAAAAGGCTGAAGCCTGTGAAAGTAACCTCTGATCAAAAGGCTGCAAACAGTCTCCGGTCAGGTCTGTAAAAGCCTAACCTCTGTTTGGAAGGCTGGGGTAGGCACAATGCTGATAAACCTCCCCTAAGAACTCTGGAGTTCTGGGAAAGGGCCTTTTACTTCCTCTTCACCGCAGTTAATCTAGATTTGCACAAACGGCAGACAAGTGTTCAATAAGTGGAAAGGACAGACAACCTTCTTTTAAATTCGCAGGTCGAGGATTCTAATATTATCTCAGTGAGTCTGAGAGCCAGGCTGGTGGAGGCCTGCACAACTGAAAGTGACTCCCCAGAGAGAACTGTACAGCCTCCATGATCTAATTGGAGACAACCATTGGGAGGTCCAAACCAACCAATGATTTCAACACTTTACGCTCTTCGAAGATTGGCAACTAAATAGTCCACAGCCTCAGCAGCAAAGATGCATCTCTCATCCAAAGTTTAATCCCAGTTATTTTCAACCTCTCCTATCCCTCCCCCTGCACCATGTGTCCATCATGTGTGTGCCTGGGTGGCGGGTGGGACCGAGGTTAGGGGAATAACTAGATTAGCAGACCATTGTTCTATTATTTCCATGACATGTTTATCTTTTCTCTTATTATAATAAAAATGTTATTTTAATGTTTTACTTACAAGTCTGCTGGTGCCTATAGCTCATTGGAGCAGTCAAAGTTCATAGATATCAGGCAAATGCACAAGTTATTGGTTAGTTCACTTATGTTGGGACTCCAGAGTCTGTGCGGCTGGAATTGACCACCCACTCGCCCAGGGTGTCATAACAATAATGATATTTAAATAAGCCATCAGGCTCATTTAAATACCCAGATGCCACTCACTCGGTAACTGGGAGGCACCACCCATGGCTGCGAGACCATCAGCGGGTGCCGTTTAGCATTGATTCCGCAAACGTGGGTCAGGCGTGATGGCAGCTCGAAGGGTCTTGCAGGCCATTTGAGTTCCCTGAGTGATCAGGGACAGGGTAGGGTAGTACCCCGGCATTCCCTTGGCACCCTGGCATTCCTTTGGCCCCCAGGCACCGTGGCACTGCCAGTATTCAAGGTGCCAGGCTGGCAGTGCCAAGGCGCCAAGTTGGGGATGCCATGGTCGGACTCGGGGTGGGGGCAGCCTTGCCCATGAGAGGGGGAGTTCCAGGAGCCACGAGAAGGTTGGGAGGGTGAAGAGGGGGCCCCCCTGAAAGAGAGAGAGACAGAGAGAGAAACCCCCTGGGGGTTTAGCGATCAGGACAGCCGGCCCTGGTCTGCGATGATCCGCTCCTGCTGCCATGTTCAGCTCGCGAGAGGGAATTCTGCCAAAGTGTGGCCTTGACGGGAGAAACACCCAAGGCCTACAAACCCGGCAAAGTGCCGGTGAATAGCGGGGTGAATCCCGGCCCTGCAGCTGCCAAGAAACACCCTGCCGAACACACCCAAAACCAGACTTTGATTTATTTTCGCTGAATCGCGCCCGGAAACTCCAAATCTGCCATTAGCTTTGTAACACTTCGAAATTTATGTTGCAAGCAATTCTTCAGTGACAATTATCGAGCATAACCCTTTGAAATTTTTGGAAGAGATTTGAAACCGGAATGCCAGGCTGTTCAGGTGGAGTTTATTACCGCAACCATTTAATTTACAAATTATACATGTGTCAGAGGAGGAAATTTAATTGCAGGCGCATTGTCAAGCGTTTACAATTCAATGGAACTTGGATGTTTGCATCATGAAGAATGGACTGAAACGAACTCTATTTTTACCAAAAGACTTGTGATCATTGTCATGTTTAATGCATGTATCCTACAATGTATTAATTACATTTCTACCGATGAATATGGTCAGTGATGCGAAAATGGATGAGAAAATTAAACTTGCTTTCGAATTATGGGCGGAGGGATGAAGAAAATAGAACATAGAACATAGAACAATACAGCGCAGTACAGGCCCTTCGGCCCACGATGTTGCACCGAAACAAAAGCCATCTAACCTACACTATACCATTATCATCCATATGTTTATCCAATAAACTTTTAAATGCCCTTAATGTTGGCGAGTCCACTACTGTAGCAGGTAGGGCATTCCACGGCCTCACTACTCTTTGCGTAAAGAACCTACCCCTGACCTCTGTCCTATATCTATTACCCCTCAGTTTAAGGCTATGTCCCCTCGTGCTAGCCATTTCCATCCGCGGGAGAAGGCTCTCACTGTCCACCCTATCTAACCCTCTGATCATTTTGTATGCCTCTATTAAGTCTCCTCTTAACCTTCTTCTCTCTAACGAAAACAACCTCAAGTCCATCAGCCTTTCCTCATAAGATTTTCCCTCCATACCAGGCAACATCCTGGTAAATCTCCTCTGCACCCGTTCCAAAGCCTCCACATCCTTCCTATAATGCGGTGACCAGAACTGTACGCAATAAAATGTTTGTTTTAAATATATTCCTGGGGTTGCTTTAGTATTATGCAAACCGGTATTCTGGGATTTGAGTGTATGTGTATGCGTCTGTATGTATGCCTAATTTAATGGAGCTGGGGACTGAGTGACTACGGAATTGGGACCAGCAAAGGGGCTAGGTGTGAAAAGCCTTTACCCGGGAACTTCCAAGAGGGATTCCCCAGCGCATTTTTAGGGTGCCCCAAAATCCAACACTGGGGAGCCAAGAGTTATGGATCCCTCTTCCCCCCCCCCCCTAGCCCCCATGTACTCTTCATGTTTCCCACGATGGACGTCTAAAGGGTGTGGTGTCCATCACATATTCCCATTTTATGTAATCATCGAATAAACTTCCAATGTGCAATGACGGAGTTTTTAAGCACAGACGGCCACCGGCAAAATGGAAGCAAGAGTGGAGGATTGAAAACTTTGAATTGACACTATACAGGGCATTATTGAGACCATACCTGGAGTACTGTTTCAGTCTCCTGACTTAAGGAGAGATATACCTGCATTGAAAGTAGCTCAGAGAAGGTTGACTTGGCTGGTTCCTGGAATGAAGGGGCTTTGCATGACCAATAATTGAGAGGATGGACCTAACTATGTTCATGGCGTTTAGAAGAATGAGGGGTGAACTGATTGAAAGACAATTCTGAAGGGCCTTGACAGAATAGCTATTGAGAGGATGTTTCCACTCATCAAACAGTCTAGAACTAGAGAGAACAAGTTTAGAATTAAAGGGACTCTCATTTAAGATGGAGATGAGGAGCAATTTCTTCTCTCTGAGGGTTGTTAGTGTTGTAATATGCCTCTGAGAGATACCAGCATGCATTAGTGGAGGGGAAATGTGTCATGTGACACAGTCTGAGTTTCACTTTTGCTTTGAGCAGAGCACACACACACACAGCTCTGACATCTTCAAGCTTTATACCTATGTGGAACACCTCTCATGTGCCTAGTCTTAAAAAATGAACCCACGGCGTGTTCACCTGATGAACAATTGGTGCTTTGTGTCTTGTACAGGAAAAAAAAGCTCCAGGTTTATATTATTACAATAACACAACAATTAGTCTTTGGAATGATCTCCCCCAGAGGGGCGTGGAGGATGGGTCATTGAATATATTCAAGGCTGAGTTAGCCAGATTTTTGATTGACAAGGGAGTCAAAGATTGAGTCAATAAAGCAGAGCTATGACCATAATCAGATCGACCATGTTCTTACTGGCTAACAGTCGGCTGGAGGGCTGAATGGCCTACTTAGCTCCTATTCTTTTCTGGTTTTATTTACTGCAGTTCCCAAGAAAATCCGGATGAGCTGGAACTGAAGGAATGCTCAGCACGGAGTCAGGACATGCATGTGCAGTGATTGGATCCAGCTGCTCCAGGTGGAAAAGGGGTCCAGTTAGGAATTCCGCACTGTGAGCTGTCGTAAGGATCACGTCCATGGGTCTCGAACAGAGGAGCAGGAATAGAAATGTCAAATTTGGTACCATTGTTTCTTTCGGATCCCGAAGCCAGAAAAATGGAGTGGTTGCCACCAGGGACGGCAATTGGAAATGCTATTTAAAGATGGCCCCTACTGGTCCATTCACATTGCAAGTTAGGCTGCATATTCAACATTTCTCACAGATGTAACTGAAGAGCAGACACGTGGGAATCAATGCGGTGAATGATGAAAGAGTTGATTGCTCCCTGCCTGTGCAAATTGCACATTTGTCAAACGGAGGGAGATTCACCCTGGGCGAAAGAATCATTTTCCATTCACCGGTTATGCTGTGATTATCTTACTGGACTGGGGTCCAGAGCATGAGAGTCGAAATCCCGCAATGATTGACAAATTGAACTTAGTATAAAAAAAGAAAATCTGGAAATAGAAAGCTGCCGGCGGCAAAAGTGACCCTGACGGTGTCGGATGGTCGTAAAGACCCAAACGTTTCCCTCGTGTCCCTCAGGGAAGGAAACCTGCCACCCTTACCCGGCCTGGTCCATATATGACTCCAGTCCCACAGCAACGTGTTTGGCAAGTCCTCTATTGTATGTAAACTGCGACCAGGAGCCAGAAAGCAATAGATGCTGGCCTGGTCGGGAAGGGTGTAAAGGAAAATGTAATGATGCACTTTCAGAGACTTAATTACTTGAACAAAAAGGGATTTATTTACCTGTAATCTATGTTATGGTACTGGACCAAGCCCCCAATTTATATTAGGAACCCATATGAGAAACCCCAAGCATTTCTCAATTGGTAAATTGTGAGGAAAGGTATTTATCTTGAAGAGCCCTGTATGCTTCACCCGATGCCAGTGTCTATGTTTAGGGGCTGGTTTAGCACACTGGGCTAAGTAGCTGGCTTTTAAAGTAGACCAAGGCAGGCCAGCAGCACGGTTCAATTCCCGTACCAGCCTCCCCGAACAAGCGCCGGAATGTGGCGACTAGGGGCTTTTCACAGTAACTTCACTTGAAGCCCACTTGTGACAATAAGCGATTTTCATTTTCATGTAGTTACATTGTGTACCTTGTGTTGCCCTATTATATATTTTCCTTTCATTTTCATTTCATGTACGAAATGATCTGTTTGAGCTGCTCGCAGAAAAATACTTTTCACTGTACCTCAGTACACGTGACAATAAACAAATCCAAAATCCAATGTGGCTGACTCTTAAATGCCCGCTGAACAAGGGCAATTAGGAATGGGCAATAAATGGAGGACGAGCCAGCAACACCCACGTCCATGAACGAATAGAAAATGTGATAATGCAGAACCATCCTTGGAATCCACACTCTTGTGTCGCTGATCCTGTTTTAAGTGCTCTGTGTCGGGTGCATCATACCCACAGAGGTTCAGTAAAGAAAACACAGATTTAGCCATGGACACCCTGAATGGCAGAGTCGCAAGGAGATGCAGGGCCTCTTCCCCTTTGTGTGTTGCTTCACAGTCAGTCAATGGCTTTTAAATTTTGTGCTTAATTTCCAATTTCAATGTTGAGAAAATCATACGGTAAATCGTCCTTTGTTTAGAATGTTATTAATGCCTCATTTACCTACTCTTCTTGGTGAGATATCTCATTCAGGTCAAGCTGCTTGATTATTATACCAATAGGTCCACAGCAAAGTCAATTTTAACCAATCATTGATTTTGACTGGGTCACTGTCTAACCACTGTCTCCACAGCAACAGTTTATGAGGATAAATGACTGTCTGAAGTGATAAGAGGGAGACAGTGTGAGAGACAGAGGCATAGTGAGAGAGAGAATGGGAGGAGACTGAGAGAGGGATGGATAGATAGTGAGAGACAGAGAGAGCTAGGGAGAGGATGGAGTGATAGGGTAAGAAGGAGAAGAAGAGGTGGTGTGCGTAAGAGGGTGAGACAGTCGGAGAGGGAAATAAAAAGAAAGGGAGAGAGGAAGAGAGTGAGAGAGTGAAGGGGAGTGAGAGGAGCAGAGAAAGAAAGAAGCAGAGAGGGAGAGATGGTGAGCAAGGGAGGAGAGGCAGTGAGAGGAAGAGGGGAAATAGAGCGTGAGAGGAATAGGGAGAGAAGAGGTGAGGGAGACAGGGAGTGAGAAAGAGAAAGAGAGAGAGAGACAGAGAGAGTGAGAAAGAGATAGGATGAGCACTTCAACCCACAGTCTCCTCAAAAATATCAAACTGGCAGCCAGCAGATTCTAAGTGCTCCGCGAGCTGGGGTAAATCAGGCATGATGCCCCTTAACTATGTTGCCGACCGGGTCTCCGCCTCCCCCATCCCAGCATTCACTGGGGGTGGGGGTATGGATCTGTGCCAGAGTCCGGGGAATTAATTTCCAGCCATTACTGCATCCACAGTTGCTAGGTTTATGTGCAGAAGACCATTGACCCAGGTACATGCATAGATACATAGAACATACAGTGCAGAAGGAGGCCATTCGGCCCATCAAGTCTGCATCGACCCACTTAAACCCTCACTTCCACCCTATGCCCATAACCCAATAACCCCTCCTAACCTTTTTGGACACTAAGGGCAATTTATCATGGCCAATCCACCTAACCTGCACATCTTTGGACTGTGGGATGAAACCGGAGCACCCAGAGGAAACCCACGCAGACACGGGGAGAACGTGCAGACTCCGCACAGAGAGTGACCCAGCGGGGAATCGAACCTGGGACCCTGGCGCTGTGAAGCCACAGTGCTAGCCACGTGTGCTACCCACGTGTGCTACCGTGCTGCCCTTAGTCTCCGGGTTCTCTCCAATATACTGCATTCCCTATACAAAACCAATTTCCTGCACTCTTCCTCTCATTCCTTGTTTGTCACTCTCTCTATCCCCCCTCTCTCTCCCTCCTACCATTTCTCTTGCTCTCCCTTTCTATCCTATCTCTCTCTTCCTCCCTTCTTCATTCCCTCTCTCATCTCCTCACACGTCTCTTCACCTCTTTCTCTTCCCTTATCCCTTTCCCACTCTGTCTGTCTCCCTCTGTTTCTCCCCCTCTGTTTCCGATTTCATAGAAACCCTACAGAGCAGAAGGCCATTCAGTCTATTCAGTCTGCACTGACCCTCTGAAAAAGCACCTTCACTAGGCCCACCCCCCCCGCCTATCCCAAATAACCCCACCTAACATGCACATATTTGCACACTCAGGGGAAATTTAGCATGCTCAACCCACCTAACCCAGCACATCATACATTATATAATAGAATCCCTACTGTGCAGAAGGAGGCCATTCAGCCCATTGAATATCCACCGACCCTCTGAAAGAGCACCCCAACCTCAGCCCACTCCCTGCAGTATCCCCGTAACCCCCATCCAACCTGAGGGTCAATTGTAACATGGCCAATCCACCTAACCTGCACATCTTTGGACTGAGGGAAGAATCCCACGCAGACACAGGGAGAACGTGCAAACTCCACACAGACAGTCACCCAAGGCTGGAATCGAGCCCGGGACCCTGGTGCTTTGAGCGTGCAGTGCTAACCACTGTACCACCGTGTCGCCCAAGATTTCTTTCTCCTTGGTTGCTTACGGCAATGTCCTGAAGTTTAATCTTCAGTTCCTGGAGATGGGAGTACTCTAGCTTGAGGCATCCCTTCAAGGAAGGAATCCCAGATTGTGCAGCCTGGGCTTGATGCACGATGAATTGCACAAAGACTAAAGTTGGGTACAGCTGTGGCTTTATTACAGTCAGATGCGTGGCCTCCTGCTGCAGCTGGCGAAATGGCAGGGCACTGGAGGTCATGCATATTTATACAGTTCTCCGTGGGCGGAGCCAGCCGGCAGGAGCTACTGGCGAACCTGTAGTGCAGGTCCTACCTTACATCCCCTAATACAGTGGTTCACCACAAGGGGTACTGGTTTGAAATAAATGGAAAGCATCATCAGTGAAATAGTAGATACAAGAGATTCAAAGTCTGCAGCCTCCCCCTTCAGCATCAGAAACTTTACTTTTGTCTGGCATAACTCCAGGTACACAATGGAACAGAGTGTATTCATCTTTTGACCTTTCTCTTATTGCCAAAGAAACACTGAAATTGCTATGATTATAACTAACTGTTTTTACATCCACCCCCTCTGGAACATCCTATACCAAACCATAAAGGGCTTTGCAGAAAGAGCACAGAACTTGGATTAATTGGTTAACTCTTTCAATGGATGAGCTGAATGGGCTCCTTCTATGCTAACACACCAAAACCTCCTCACCCATCACCCCTGTACTTGCTGATCCATATTGGTTTCTGGTTTGATTTTTATTATTATCATAGAATTTCCAGTGCAGAAGGAGGCCATTCGGCCCATCGAGTCTGCACCGGCTCTTGGAAAGAGCACCCTACCCAAGCCCACACCTCCACCCTATCCCCACAACCCAGTAACCCCACCCAACACTAAGGGCAATTTTGGACACTAAGGGCAATTTATCATGGCCAATCCACCTAACCTGCACATCTTTGGACTGTGGGAGGAAACGGGAGCACCCGGAGGAAACCCACGCACACAAAAAAGATACCAATGACACTGAGGGATATGGGGAGAGTTACTGAAGTAACTTGCAAAGGTTCCTGAGACAGCACCTTCCAAACCCACAACCACTCCCATCTAGAAGGACAAGAGAAGCAGATACCTGAGAGCAGATTTCCTTCCCTAACGGACATGAGTGAATCAGATGGGATTTTGACAGCAATCAACAACGGTTTCATGGTCATCATTCGACTTTTAGTTGCAAATTTTTATTGAATTCAAATTTCACCATCTGCAGTGGGGGAATTCGAACCCGGATCCCTGGAGTATTACTCTGAGTCTCTGGTTAGCCAGTCCAGTGACACCTCCCCAAGTTGAATGGCAGAGAAGGAGCAAGGGGCTGAATGGTCGTCTCCTGCTCCTATGTCACCCTGTTCCACTCACACACCAGGAACTCACAGACCAACAGTTATATCTAATCCCACTCAGATTCACAAGCATGCAGACTCACTCAGATGCACACACTCACTTTAAACAGGTTAAGAACATAGAACATAGAACATAGAACATGACAGCGCAGTACAGGCCCTTCGGCCCTCGATGTTGCGCCGACCTGTGAAACCACTCTAAAGCCCATCTACACTATTCCCTTGTCGTCCATATGTCTATCCAATGACCACTTGAGTGTCATAGAACATAGAACATGCCTCTGATTACACAAAAAGTACCCAATTGTCCACTGATAGTGGAGGTATGTTTTCATAAACTTGCCTTATATCCCCTGGAGTAGGAAAGATTAAATAATAATCTAATAGAATTGTGCCTCATGAGATCTAGCGAGGTCTCGTGGGATATTGCAATCTGGATCCCACCTACAATGGGAAAGATCCAGTCTTATAGAGTTAAGTGAATTTAAAAGCTCACTTAACTCTGCCGTTGCCATATTGATCTCGTGCCCAGGGTCTACTGGTCCCCACAAACAGGGAGCAGGTGGAACAGCACTTGGGGGAGGGGGATTGCCCAGGAGATCAGGGGCCCCCAGGGTGGCTGGTATCTTGGCAGGGTGATATCCTGGCACTGCTGATGCCAGCTGGGCACCTTGGCACTGCCACCCTGGTGCCAGGCTGGCAGTGCCAAGGTGCCCATGTGAAAGTATGCCGGCACATGGTTTGGGCCCAGGTGTGCCCTGCCCCAACTCAGAGACCCGCCAAAAGGTGGGTTGGGGCATTGGGTGGAACTGGGGCCGCATCGGGCAGTCGAGTGATGAGGGCGGCATTTAGAAATGGCATCCGAATCTCTTCCTGCACTGCCTCGGGAGGCATTCCCCGCCAGGGTGTGAAAACACAACAGAGTGGCATTAGATAGTGGGGTTGTTCCTGGTGCTACAAGCTCTAGGAATTACCCCTCTAATCCTGCCTAGAATGGACTTTTGGTTAGATCATGCACTTCTCATCAAACTGGGCCTTCAGGCCGAGATTCACATTCAGCTCTTCACCTTTCTGTCAGAGAGAGTTAGTCAATTCTGCCTTTGCCGTTCCGGAGAGTGAGTTGGCCGATTCTGAACACTACCTGTACATGGATTCATCAGTATCTCTGCCAGTTCTGAAACACAGCCTTTCTGGAGAAAAATGGAGAGGAGAGGATAACAAATCCTTCACTAGGCTGCCAAGATCAAAACTGAAACCAAACTCAACCCTTGGAGCTCTGTGGGATCAGATCCAATCACTGCCTGTTACCAGGCGGAGCACAGCACTTTGGACCAATTCACCAGCCAAATCAATCAAACCGAGTCCCAGCTAATCTCTGTCATTGGTGCTGGGCAGTCCACAACTCCAGCCCAAGCCAGTATAGGCTTCTACTTTAATTGAAGGCACATGCCACTGCTTTTTTCTGCTTGAATTAAAGATACAGGCTGCCTTAAAGGCACGTGTCCATAAATCACCCATGGATCAAAAATGTAACGGCTAAAGTAAAAGAAAGGTGAAATAAGGAAATAAACAGGAAATCAACAGGAAGGACTCTTACCAATCCAGGACAAGGGAACATAGCCTTAAAACTAGATTCAGGCAATTAAATAGTTAAATCCGGAATCACTTCATCACCTAAAAGTGATGGCAATGGGGAGGGCATCGTGGGAATGTCACAAGCCCGGCAATGCAGAGGCCCAGGCTTTGGGGATGTGAGTTCAAAACCAATGGCGGTCGATGGTGAAATTTAAGTTAAATCAATAAATCTGGAATTGAAAGCTGCTTGTAAAAACCCATTTGGATGATTCCTTTACTTATCATGCCCCTTGCGGAAGGAAATCTGCTACCCTTACCTGGCCTGGCCTACGTGTGGGTTGACTCTGAACTGCCCTCTGAAATGGCTGAGGGAGTCAACTCAAGGCCACTTAGGGATGAAGAGCAAATGGCCGTTCCAGTCAGGCCCACATCCCATGGCAGAGTTTTTACAAGACTGAACTCAAGGCCATGGGTGCTGAAGGTCAGCTGGATTTTCAACACCGAGAGCGATCGATTTTAACACCCCTTTCGTCCTGTGCCCGTAACATCTTTACCAAACCGATTCCCACCTACCCCTGACCTATTTTACTCCTCCTGCTCCACCCACTCTTAAACAGTATAAAACCCACCGCATTGCTCCCTCTCTTTAGCTCTGAGGAAGAGTGATACGGCCGCGAAACATTAACACTGGGTGGGATTTACCGATCATCCACCGTGTCTTCTCCAGCGGCAGAGGCAGCCCGCCAGCGGGAATTTCTGCTCCTGCCATTGCCAACAGGATATCCCGTTGACTGCACCCCTCATCACCGGGAAACCCGTGCGCTGGCCTGGGTCTGGAATATCCCGCCGGCATGAACTGCCGGTAAATTCTGCCCTCCACTTCCCTCTCCACAGATGCTGCTAGCCCTGCTGAGATTTTCCAGCATTTTCTCTTTTTATTTCAAATGCCCAGCATCTGCAGTATTTTGCCTTCATGTCTCATAGAATTTACATTGCTGAAGGAGGCCATTCGGCCCATCGAGTCGGCACCGGCCCTTGGAAAGAGAACCCTACTCAAGCCCATGCCTCCCACCCTATACCCCTAACCCAGTAACCCCACTTAACCTTTTGAGACACTAAGGGCAATTCATCATGGCCAATCCACCTAACCTGCACATCCTTGGACTGTAGGAGGAAACTGGAGCACCCGTAGGAAATCCACGCAGACACGGGGAGAACGTGCAGACTCCACACAGACAGTTTGATTCTTGTTGGTGAGTATATGGGCAGCACGGTAGCACAGTGGTTAGCACAGGTGCTTCACAGCTCCAGGGTCCCGGGTTCGATTCCCAGCTTTAGTCACTGTCTGCGCGGAGTTTGCACGTTCTCCCCGTGTCTGCGTGGGTTTCCTCCGGGCGCTCCGGTTTCCTCCCACAAGTCCCAAAAGATCTACTTGTTGGATGAATTGGCCATTCTGAATTCTCCGTCTGTGTACCCGAACAGACGCCGGAATCTGGCGACTGGGGGATTGTCACAGTAACTTCATTACAGTGTTAATGTGAGCCCACTTGTGACACTGATGGAGATTATTATTATCAGACGAGATGGAACAGGGAAAGTCAAATGGAGAGGTGAAATCAGCTGATTGAATGGCACAGGAGGTTGAGTGGCCTCCTCCTGTTCCTATAGACACTGATATTAAACACTTGGTTCAAGGTTAATCGTTGTTCAACATGAACAAACCTGCAGAACAGACAGCAAAGGATGTGCTGTGCAAATTTAATTTTACAGGGAGTATAGGAACATATATTTATATTATCTGAACATGTTTAAGGGGGATTGTAAAAACCAGACAAACACAAGTTATTGCTACAATTGGTCATCTTGAGCATTTCTTTCTAATTTTGAATGGCGGAGGAAGGAGGCAGTGACAAGGTCCTAATCATCCTTGGGGCAGCACGGCAGCACAGTGGTTAGCACAATTGCTTCACAGCTCCAGGGTCCCAGGTTCGATTCCGGCTTGGGTCACTGCCTGTGCGGAGTCTGCACGTCCTCCCCGTGTGTGCGTGGGTTTCCTCCGGGTGCTCCGGTTTCCTCCCACAGTCCAAAGATGTGCAGGTTAGGTGGATTGGCCATGATAAATTGCCCTTCGTGTCCAAAATTGCCCTTAGTGTTGGGTGGGGTTTCTGGGTTATGGGGATAGGGTGGGGGGGTTGACCTTGGGTGGGGTGCTCTTTTCAGGAGCATGTGCAGACTCGATGGGCCGAATGGCCTCCTTCTGCACTGTAAATTCTATGATAATCTTTGATCCTCCAGATACAGATGTGTATTTTAATCTCCCAAATATTTGACAGGGTAGTGAATCGGACCCTTGACAAATTGTTTCTACACGATAGGCGCAGGCATTGCGTTTTCTGGCAGTACTTTGATATCTTACAGTCTTTGGATCAACTTCAGCGTGGGTTAAAAGTCCACGGGCGGCTTGATGGTATTGCACGCGTGGGTGTTAGCGACCAGGGCCTGGAACAACCTCAGCATTAAACACAGCAATAAGTGAACACAGAGCCTATTAGGGACTCAGCGTCCAGTCGGATTTGAATTCGCCCCTTGTCCTCACAGAGGGGCAAGTGAGGGGGTGGCTTAATTTGTCTGCTTACGTTACCTCAGCCTACTTTGTTGTGTGAAAGTTCAGGCTATTGCTTGTCTCATAATGTGGATTTATTTCCAAAGCCTCATAGCCTCATGATGTCTCAAAGCATTTTATACCTGATATATTTTCGAAGTGTAGCTACTGATGTGGTGTAGAAAATGCGGCAACCAGATTATATGCAGCAAGCTCCCACAAACAGAAACGTGATAATGACCAGACAATCTGTATTTCACTGAGGGTGAAGGCAGGATAAATATTGGTCAGAGCCCCCAGGAGAACTCCCCTGTTCTTCTATGAAATTGTGCCTCTTGAGAAAGTATCTCGTGATACACAGCTCCTTGCATTTAGGCGCTGATATTCATAGAATCCCTACAGGTCATTCGGCCCATCGAGTCTGCACCGGCCCTCTGAAAGGGCACTCTGCCTCGGCCCACTCCCCCATCCCATTCCCGCAACCCCACCTAACCTGCACATCTTTGCACTGTGGGAGGAAACCGGAGCACCCGGAGGAAACCCACGCACACACGGGGAGGATGTGCAGACTCCGCACAGACAGTCACCCATGGACAGAATGGAACCCGGGCCCCTGGCGCTGTGAGGCAGCAGTGCTAACCACTGTGCCACAGTGCCACCCAAGTACAGCTCCAGGTCTACAACTCCTGGTTTACAGCACCTAGTATACAGCTCCTGATATACAATTCCTGATATCCAGCTCCTGGCTTGATTTTTGGCTTTGAAATCTGTGAACAGTTTGACTGGTTTATGGTTTTCATGTAAAATCATAATGCAAGGCTTCCTCCCTTATTAATATTGTACTGGCAGCCCTGACACTGTTCTTGACCATACTACACTGGTCCAAAAAATTAACCATTAACCCTCCCTCCAGTGTTCATCTTCCCTGACTTTTAATCAACCCTCTGCTGTTACTGAAGCAGTCAGTACAGGGATCCCCTGTGGTCGTTCCCCTTAGTGACAAGTATACTGCTTTGGATACTGTTGGGGGGGGGGACTTAACAGGGATAAGCCATGGGGTGCAGGTCTCTGGCGCAGAGTCTGTCCCTGTTGCTCAGAAGGGAAGGGGGGAGAGGAGTAGAGCATTAGTCATTGGAGACTCCATAGTTAGGGGGATAGATAGGAGATTCTGTGGAAACGAGAGAGACTCACGGTTGGTGTGTTGCCTCCCAGGTGCCAGGGTGCATGATGTCTCGGATCGTGTTTTTGGGATCCTTAAGTGGGTGGGGGAGCAGCCCCAAGTCGTGGTCCACATTGGTACCAACGACATAGGTAGGAAAAGGGATAGGGATGTAAGGCAGGAATCCAGGGAGCTAGGGTGGAAACTTAGATCTAGGACAAACAGAGCTATTATCTCTGGGTTGTTACCCGTGCCACGTGATAGCGAGACGAGGAATAGGGAAAGAGAGGAGTTGAACGCGTGGCTACAGGGATGGTGCAGGAGGGAGGGTTTCAGATTTCTGGATAATTGGGGCTCATTCTGGGGTCGGTGGGACCTCTACAAACAGGATGGTCTACACCTGGACCAGAGGGGTACCAATATCCTGGGGGGGAAATTTGCTAATGCTCTTCGGGAGGGTTTAAACTAGTTCAGCAGGGGCTTGGGAATCTGAATTGTAGCTCCAGTATACAGGAGGTTGAGAGTAGTGAGGTCATGAGTAAGGTTTCAAAGTTGCAGGAGTGTCCCGGCAGGCAGGAAGGTGGTTTAAAGTGTGTCTTCTTCAATGCCAGGAGCATCCGGAATAATGTGGGTGAACTTGCGGCATGGGTTGGTATGTGGGACTTCGATGTTGTGGCCATTTCGGAGACATGGATAGAGCAGGGACAGGAATGGTTGTTGCAGGTGCCGGGGTTTAGATATTTCAGTAAGCTCAGGAAAGGTGGTAAAAGAGGGGGAGGGGTGGCATTGTTAGTCAAGGACAGTATTACGGTGGCAGGAAGGACGTTTGATGAGGACTCATCGATTGAGGTAGTATGGGCTGAGGTTAGAAAGAGGAAAGGAGAGGTCACCCTGTTAGGGGTTTTCTATAGGCCTCCGAAAAGTTCTAGAGATGTAGAGGAAAGGATTGCAAAGGTGATTCTGGACAGGAGCGAAAGCAACAGGGTAGTTGTTATGGGGGACTTTAACTTTCCACATAGTGACTGGAAACGCTAAAGTTCGAGTACTTAGATGGGTCCGTTTTTGGCCAATGTGTGCAGGAGGGTTTCCTGACACAGTATGTAGATAGGCCAACGAGAGGCGAGTCCATATTGGATTTGGTACTGATTAATGAACCAGGACAGGTGTTAGGTTTGGAGGTAGGTGAGCACTTTGGTGATAGTGACCACAATTCGATTACGTTTACTTTAGTGATGGAAAGGGATAGGTATATACCGCAGGGCAAGAGTTATATCTGGGGGAAAGGCAATTATGATGCGATGAGGCAAGACTTAGTATGCATTGGATGGAGAGGAAAACTGCAGGGGATGGGCACAATGGAAATGTGGAGCTTGTTCAAGGAACAGCTATTGCGTGTCCTTGATAAGTATGTACCTGTCAGGCAGGGAGGAAGTGGTCGAGCAAGGGAACCGTGGTTTACTAAGGCAGTCAAAACACTTGTCAAGAGGAAGAAGGAGGCTTATGTAAAGATGAAACATGAAGGTTCAGTTAGGGTGCTCGAGAGTTACAAGTTAGCTAGGAAGGACCTAAAGAGAGAGCTAAGAAGAGCCAGGAGGGGACATGAGAAGTCTTTGGCCGGTCAGATCAAGGATAACCCTAAAGCTTTCTATAGATATGTCAGGAATAAAAGAATGACTAGGGTAAGAGTAGGGCCAGTCAAAGACAGTAGTGGGAAGTTGTGCTTGGAGTCCGAGGAGACAGGAGAGGTGCTAAATGAATATTTTCCGTCAGTATTCACACAAGAAAAAGACAATGTTGTCAAGGAGAATACTGAGATTCAGGCTACTAGACTAGAAGGGCTTGACGTTCATAAGGAGGAGGTGTTAACAATTCTGGAAAGGGTGAAAATAGATAAGTCCCCTGGGCCGGATGGGATTTATCCTAGGATTCTCTGGGAAGCTAGGGAGGAGATTGCTGAGCCTTTGGCTTTGATCTTTAAGTCATCTTTGTCTACAGGAATAGTGCCAGAAGACTGGAGGATAGCAAATGTTGTCCCCTTGTTCAAGAAGGGGAGTAGAGACAACCCCGGTAACTATAGACCAGTGAGCCTTACTTCTGTTGTGGGCAAAATTGTGGAAAGATTTATAAGAGATAGGGTGTATAATCATCTGGAAAGGAATAATTTGATGAGAGATAGTCAACACGGTTTTGTGAAGAGTAGGTCGTGCCTCACAAACCTTATTGAGTTCTTTGAGAAGGTGACCAAACAGGTGGATTAGGGTAAAGCAGTTGATGTGGTGTATATGGATTTCAGTAAAGCGTTTGATAAGGTTCCCCACGGAAGGCTACTGCAGAAAATACGGAAGCATGGGATTCAGGGAGATTTAGCAGTTTGGATCAGAAATTGGCTAGCTGGAAGAGGACAAAGGGTGGTGGTTGATGGGAAGTGTTCAGACTGGAGTCCAGTTACTAGTGGTGTACCACAAGATCTGTTTTGGGACCACTGCTGGTTGTCATTTTTATAAATGACCTGGAAGAGGGCGTAGAAGGATGCGTGAGTAAAGTTGCAGATGACACTAAAGTCGGTGGAGTTGTGGACAGTGTGGAAGGATGTTACAAGTTACAGAGGGACATAGATAAGCTGCAGTGCTGGGCTGAGAGGTGGCAAATGGAGTTTAACGCCAAAAAGTGTGAGGTGATTCATTTTGGAAGGAGTAACAGAAACACAGCGTACTGGGCTAATGGTAAGATTCTTGGCAGTGTGGATGAGCAGAGAGATCTCAGTGTCCATGTACATAGATCCCTGAAAGTCGCCACCCAGGTTGAGAGGGTTGTTAAGAAGGCGTACGGTGTGTTAGCTTATTGGTAGAGGGATTGAGTTTCGGAGCCATGAGGTCATGTTGCAGCTGTACAAAACTCTGGTGCGGCCGCATTTGGAGTATTGCGTGCAATTCTGGTCACCGCATTATAGGAAGGATGTGGAAGCATTGGAAAGGGTGCAGAGGAGACTTACCAGAATGTTGTTTGGGATGGAGGGAAGATCTTATGAGGAAAGGCTGAGGGACTTGAGGCTGTTTTCGTTAGAGAGAAGAAAGTTAAGAGGTGACTTAATTGAGGCATACAAGATGATCAGAGGATTGGATAGGGTGGGCAGTGAGAGCCTTTTTCCTTGGATGGTGATGTCTAGCACGAGGGGACATAGCTTTAAATTGAGGGGAGATAGATATAGGACAGATGTCAGAGGTAGGTTCTTTACTCAGAGAGTAGTAAGGGCGTGGAATGCCCTGCTTGCAACAGTAGTGGACTCGCCAATGCTAAGGGCATTCAAATGGTCATTGGATAGACATATGGACGATAAGGGAATAGTGTAGATGGGCTTTCGAGTGGTTTCACAGGTCGGCGCAACATCGAGGGCCGAAGGGCCTGGACTGCGCTGTAATGTTCTATGTTCTATGTTCCCTCCCTCTCAACTGTTAACCCTTCCTTCACTTTCTTATATATTCCTCTTCTGAAACTCCCCTCCCCCCCCCTCCCGCCCACGCACACACTTTCTGCTGTTAACCCTTCCCAGCCGGGGGCAGCACATTAGCACAGGGGCAGCATGGTAGCACAGTGGTTGGCACTGTTGCTTCACAGCTCCAGGGTCCCAGGTGTGATTCCTGGCTTGGGTCACTGTCTGTGCGGAGTCTGCACGTCCTCCCCGTGTGTGCGTGGGTTTCCTCCGGGTGCTCCGGTTTCCTACCACAGTCCAAAGATGTGCAGGTTAGGTGGATTGGCCACGTTAAATTGCCCCTTAGTGTCCAAAAAGTTTCGGTGGGGTTACTGGGTTACGGGGATGGGTGAAAGTGTGGGTTTAAATAGCGTGCTCTTTCCAAGGGCCGGTGCAGACTCGATGGGCCCAATGGCCTCCTTCTGCACTGTAAATTCTATGATTCTATGATATTAATCCTCTCCTGTTGACTCTGTGGTGATATGCATCACTGAAAATACACAAGGGGTTCATGTAGATACCATATGACTAAGTAAACACTAGAGGGAGCACCAGAGACATCATGACACACAGACATTCAACCAATAGGTCAGTAAGTTAGGACACGACCAATGGGCAGTCAAGACACCCAGAGGACACTACCACAAGGAGGCTACCCATATAAAAGGACAGGGCACACATGCTCTTCCTCTTTCCATAGGCGACACTCAGAGAGACAGGGACAGGTCAGAGCATCACACCCACCGCATGGATTAGAGCAGACTGGTTAGTCAGACTGAGTTACTATAGCAAGATTAACAGGAGAGTCGAACTCAAGTAGGAGAATTGTTAACTGTTCAATAAATGGGTTAAAGTTATCTCCAAGTCTGAACCTTCCTTTGTCAGAGCATACATCAAGGAAGCAGCTTATGCTACATGAAGAAGCAGAACACAACAGACCCAGCCACCACTATTAATCCTTCATCTTCTGTTAACCCTTCCTCTGACACCAGGGGACCAATTGGGAGGGACTGTTCCTTCCTCTAACAGTTCCCCTCAGAACCCAGTTCTTTAAGCAGACATTTTGTCACACTTTCCCACTCTTCCTTTCCTGGGTGTGTGTTCATTTCTCATAGGCCTCTCTGTGAAAAACCAAATGTCAATAAAATTGTTTCTATCATAGAATTTACAGTGCAGAAGGAGGCCATTCAGCCCATCGAGTCTGCACCGGCTCTTGGAAAGAGCACCCTACCCAAGGTCAACACCTCCACCCTATCCCCATAACCGAGTAACCCCACCCAACACTAAGGGCAATTTTGGACACTATGGGCAATTTATCACGGCCAATCCACCTAACCTGCACATCTTTGGACTGTGGGAGGAAACCGGAGCACCCGGAGGAAACCCACGCAGACACGGGGAGAACGTGCAGACTCCGCACAGACAGTGACCCAAGCTGGGAATCGAACCTTGGACCCTGGAGCTGTGAAGCAATTGTGCTATTCACAATGCTACCGTGCTGTTCTATCATTGTTGATGAAATGGAACATTTGGATGTGACAAAAGCCCTTTTATAATTTTATGTTCTGTGTCCAGGATTGGGATTTGTGTGATTCCGTATCTCCCCTCCACTCTCCTCTCTTTCCTTTTCCTCTCTACTTGCCTCTCTTATCTCTCCTGCTCTTTCTCTCTTTCTCCTTTTCCCTCTCCTCTTTCCCCTCTTCTCCGCTCTTTCCATACAACCCCTACAGTACAGAAGGAGGCCATTCAGCCCATCGAGTCTGAACCAACCATCTGAAAGGGTACCTCACCCAGACCCACTCCACCGCTCTGTCTCTGTAACCTCACATCTTCCCTTCTCCCTTTGCTCTCCCTCCCTTTCTCCCGTAATCCTCTCTTTTCTTTCTCTCACTTTTCTGCTCTACATTGTGCCCTCCCCTTCTCTGTCATTTGTCCTTTCTGCTCTCGCTCTCTCCCCTTTCTCCATCGACTTTGTCTGCTGTCTCTGCTCCTTCTCTTCCCCTTCCCTCTCTTCCTAACTCTATCTGTCTCTCAAATCCTGTGGACCTAAATTGGACAATAGTATTTGTTTACGATAAGTGAGGTCGCCCTTTTCTGTTTAATAGATCTACAGTGCAGACACTGATATAAAAGGAATTAAATAAATTGTGTATCTAATAAAACCATTTGGTCATGGTACAGTTTGTAAATCCATTTATAGGCACATTAGGCTGACATAATGTTACTTCCATTAAACTGTATCTTTTGACTGTCATGGTGTCTCAGTCGAGATACAATCACCAGCTCTAATTGTGCAGTCTCTCAAACACAACAGGGGAATCATAGCATCATAGAATCACAGAATCCCTACAGTATAGAAGGAGGCCACTCGGCCCATCATGTCTGCACCGACCGTCCCAAACAAGCACCCTACCTAGGCCCACTCCCCTGCCCCATCCCTGCAAGCTAACAGTCTTTTGACACTAAGGGGCAATTTAGCATAGCCAATCAACCTAACCTACACATCCTTGGTCACTAAGGGAGAATTTAGCGTGACCAATCCACCTATCCTGCACTCCTTTGAACTGTGGGAGGAAACCAGAGCACTCGGAGGAGACCCACGCAGACAATGGGGAGTGGGGGCGATTAAACATACAAATTGCACCCGGTCACCGAAGGTCGGAATCGAACCCGGGTCCCTGGCGCTGTGAGGCAGCCGTGCTAACCACTGCTATGAATGACTCTTATTGAGCTTTACAGTCATTACAGCACAGGAGGAGGGTATTCAGCTCATCCAATTCATGCTGGCACTCTGTGAGGCAAGCCAATCTGTTCCATTCACTGCTCTCCTCTCTCCCCCCTCACCCCCCTCTTTCATCCTTGTAGCCCCGCAAGTTTATTTTCTTCACCTGACCATCTGGTCTCCTTTTGAAATCTTTGATCATCGCCTCTTCCATCATCCTGGGCAGCAGGTTCCAGAGTATCACCGCTCCCTGTGTAAAAAAAGCCCCCGCCCCTACCTTGTCTAAGTCTGTCATAATCTTGTACATCTTGTACACTAAGGGCATTCAAATGGTCATTGGGTGGACATATGGACGATAAGGGAATAGTGTAGATGGGCTTTAGAGTGGTTTCACAGGTCGGCGCAACATTGAGGGCTGAAGGGCCTGTACTGCGCTGTAATATTCTATGTTCTATCTCTATCAAATCTCCCCTCAATCGCCCCTGCTCCAGAACAACCCCAGATTCTCCAACCTAACCTTGTAACTAAAAGTTCCCTGGAATCATTCTGGGAAATCTCCGCGACGGGGCCCCAGCTGTCCACAATCTATGGCATCTACCCAGCTGATGGGAGGAGATGGTCCAGCAGGGAGACCAACCCTGCTTCGGTGCAAGTCTCCAGGACAGTCAGTCCCTCGGACCTCCAGCAGAGGGCAGCCCTCCAATGCCCCAAGCAGATGAAGGCCCTCATCCCCGGGGCCACAGCTGACCACTCAGCTGCTCACACTAATCTCAATGAATGTTTCAGGGGACATTGCCCTCAGTGGCGCCGTGATGCGATCACGCTTCATAAGCCTCACTGCAGCCCATCCACTCTGCAGGTGGAGAAAGGCCACTGTGGGCCCGTGGTGGACGAGGCGGAGGGAGGTGGGGTGGGGGGGGGGGGGGGGTGCGAGGGAGAGTGGTGGTCGGGAACAGACATCCCAGCTGCTAGGGGTGGAGTGGGGCAGGGACATTGAAATTGGGGAGATTGGTGTTTGGTCTCCATTCAGTAAGGGTTCATGTATGTTGTGGAAACCTGAAGGCCAGGGGTGCCTCTATATTGGAGGCAGCTCATGCTGTCATTGGCTCTCTTCTCTCTCACCACCAGGAAGAGCCGCAGGAAACCATTTCCATCCCCAAACCAAGCCCAAGCCTGGAGTGGAGAGGGGAAATTACAGATGACCAAAGTGCACCGGTAGACATCTGCATCCTTCACCAGCCCAGACATGCACACCTCAAAGGGTATTAGCTCCAGAGTGGGTAGGATCTCACATTCTGGTGGTGTCTGCAGCAGCAGGACGTAGGGTCAGTCCAGCTCACTGGCACGCAGAGGACAGCTGGGGAAGAGGCAACGATGAGGCTTGGGTCCAAGGAGGGGCCTCCGGAATCGGCTTTGCAACTGATGCTGCCGTGTCAGAGAGAGAGGAGGGTGGAGCACGAGACACAGGTATGTGAGACCCTTAACAGAGTGACACACGAGTCAGAGGAGGCAGCCCGCCTGCTGGCTGGTGAGGTTGTGCCGATATGTGCATGCATCGAGGTCTCCATGGGGAGGGTGGCATACTCTATGGATATCCTAGACCAGAAGATCCAAAGGTGAGTTTCTGTCATGGCTACATGAGAGAGATACTGGGCACCGTGACCTCCCCCCAGGTGCCACTTCCCCTTAAAGAGTCATACAGGGACCCTCGGGCACCAAAAGAGAGGACCAGCAGCTTGAGACTCAAGGGATATCCACCCAGAACCTCCCTTTTATTGAGAGATATTGCTACAGCTTGTGTCAGAACTTTTGTTCACCTTAATTCTATTTAAATATACTCTGTTTGCTGTCAACCTTGGTTATCTCACGCATTGGTTGACACGGTGCAGTTGGTACTCACTGTTTGAAATAATTACAGCTGTGAGGGGCCTTCCTGTTGATTCCTTTATTTCCAAAATGTGTAGGTTAGGTGGATTGGACATGCTAAATTGTCCCTAGCTGGGATAATGGGGATACTGTGTGGTTTGGGCTTAGGTAGTGTGCTCTTTCAGAGGGCTGGTGCAGACGATGGGCTGAATGGCTTCCTTGTGAAATGTAGGGATTCTAGGATTATATGATTCTACAAAAAGCCTCAAACTTAAAGCAAAGTTTAAAGGAATAAGGTGCTAAAAGCCACCATCTGAAACACAGACTCTTTTTCCCATTTACGTATGATTATTTTACCCCTTTCTTCCCATCTGTGTTTGTCTGTCTTGTGTGTGTATGTAGAGAGTGGGGAAAAGTTATAGCTGGGAATTAGCTAATAGTTAAGCAGTTATATTTGCTGCACATTCCATTATAGTTCTTGTTATAAATAAACAGTAATTGTGTTTACATTTACAAACCTGGCGACTGTAACTATTGGACCTCCAAGGGCCAAAGACTTTGGGTATTATTCTGTGAATTATTGGTTAATTCATTTGTGTTGTGACTCCGGGTCAATTGGGGCTGGAGTTGGCCGCGCACTAGCCCAGTTATAACACAGCCTTGCTTGCTATGACCACAACAAGTGAATTACTGACATAGCAAGATGGAATGAGCAAAAGCAAATCCTCTTTATCTGATGTCTGGCTTTTTGAGACACTTTACCTGCACAGTTTATTTTCTCATTTGAAGCATCGGAACATGCTTTACATTGTTCCCTGAGGCAGTACATTCAACTAGGAATTCAGTCACTGGGAGGAAAGACTTTCATTAACATAGCAACTGGTCATGTCCATCCATAGTCACTTCACATGGAGTCTTATCTCAGTAAACAGAGCCATCAATTTGCTCTTGTGAGATCTGACAAACACCGGCGAACTGATTCACAGAATCGCAGGATTGTTACAGAGCAGAAGGAGGCCATTTGGCCCATTGTTTCTGCACTGGCCGATTGATTGATTGCTTCGTCTTCGGACAAGGAGAAATTTTGAATGTTCAGGAAGGGATGGGGATTAATTTTAGCAGCCCTAATTTCCTCTCTCACCGCCCATCCATAAACAAAAAGGTATTTTGACTTGATTCCCTCTTTATTAGCGGTGGCATATTTCCCAACCCCTTTGTTTTGGTCTGATCCAATTTCTATTAATAACCTCACAGCAAACTCAAAATAGGATGAGCTCAGAAGGTTAGTTTATTTTGCACACACTCAAAATGTGGGAAGTGAGCCATAAGCTCTACCCCTGGGCACTCATATAGCACAAGAGGACCAGAGAAAGAAAGGTTTGTAGGGCAAAGACCAATGAGAAAAGAATTATTTTTTCACATGTGTCCGGAATCCAGAATAAAAGTCCAATGTTGAATCCCTTCACAAAGGTCGGTAGGCTGAACTGATACTGGCTAATTCACTTTTCCGATCGGACAGGATTCCATGGTGACGTGGACACATGGAGATGAATCAGTCTTGTAAGCAATGGAATAGAAGATCCAGTTGAAACAGTCTAGATGGAGCCAGGTATTCAACCCAGAGCGAGCCCCTTTTCTGTGCTGCTGCTTGCCTCCTGACTCCCATATCTGGCTTTGACAAAGGGTGTGTATGCCTTTAACTGGATTCCTGAGATAGTTAATATTCCAAGCGATTCATTCTTAAAGAGTGGCTTGTACTCGTAGGCAAATTGGCCCCAGTTGGCCAGGCTTGGCTGAGTAAATGTCGATGGCCTTTGTAAAATTCCATTTGAATTTTACCTGTGCAGCCCACAGGAGGTTGTTAGGGTCTCTTCAGAGATAACGAGTTGTAAGCTTCTTTGAACCTGCCAGGTAGCCCTTTAGTTCAGAATCACGGACAGAAATAGCTTCAGCCATTTTGAGCGAGAATAGTCCAGTTTTTATTTTTATTTTAGAAATTAGTCAGGAGGATATAAATATATATGTATACTATGAAAATAGGTAGTGTGAGGTCTAAGACCCCTGACCTTGAGCAAGATGCTTCTAAATGTTCTAGTATTGAGCCATTTCAAATGCCCATTATAGAACATACAGTGCAGAAGGAGGCCATTCAGCCCATCGAGTCTGCACCGACCCACTTAAGCCCTCACTTCCACCCCATCCCCCTAACCCAATAACCCCTCCTAACCTTTTTTGGACATGAAGGGCAAGTTATCATGGCCAATCCACCTAACCTGCGCGTCTTTGGACTGTGGGAGGAAACCGGAGCACCCGGAGGAAACCCACACACACACGGGGAGGATGTGCAGACTCCGCACAGACAGTGACCCAAGCCGGGAATCGAACCTGGGACCCTGGCGCTGTGAAGCCACAGTGTTTTCCACTTGTGCGACCGTGCTGCCCCTGACAATCGGGCTTTCACTTCAGTTCTGTAATGAACTGTCAGCTGAGAGGGTGCATCCAATTCTGCATTGGGATATGAACCCATACACCTCCTCATTCAAGAAATAAGAGTATTATCCGCTGAGCCACAGCAGACACCTTGCCGTGTTTGGTAAATTAAAGCCCTTTCTTCTATCTTTCTTGGTTCAATAAATGTGAGATGGGCCCAAGAATTACTATGAGTGCAAAGGTGATGGAAACTTGAAATATAAACAGGAAATTCTGGAAACCCTCAACAGGTTTGTCAGCATCCGCAGAGATAAGGGAATGAATTATTTCAGGTCAATGACCTTTGTAAGAACTCAAATCCCAAGCGCAGGGTTAGCTCTCAGAGTCAGAGCGCAGTGGGTTCGGGGATAACATAGCATATAGAACATACAGTGCAGAAGGAGGCCATTCGGCCCATCGAGTCTGCACCGACACATTTAAGCCCTCACATCCACCCTATCCCCGTAACCCAATAACCCCTCCTAACTTTTTTTGGTCACCAAGGGCAATTTATCACGGCCAATCCACCTAACCTGCACGTCTTTGGACTGTGGGAGGAAACCGGAGCACCCGGAGGAAACCCACGCACACACGGGGAGGATGTGCAGACTCCGCACAGACAGTGACCCAAGCCGGGAATCGAACCTGGGACCGTGGCGCCGTGAAGCCACAGTGCTAATCACTTGTGCTACCGTGCTGCCCTAAAATCTGAGCACTCTGTTATCGACTGCCCTACGGCAGGTTGCTGAGCAGTCAATGGAGATCAGCTGTTTTGTTCTGGCTGAAGTTTGATGCTTCTGCTTAATACCAGCATGAAAACAGTGACTCAAAGCTGAGCATATTGATTGGCGAGTCGATCTGCAGTGTTTTAGTGCCTCTGAGTGTTCAAGAACAGTACTGCAGATGATAGCAGAAGATCAAAAAAGGAAAGTGTGTGTGGTTGCTCTGTGAGGGTTCTTTCCCCATAGGTGTGAAGCGAATTCTGATCAACTTTAATATTACAGGAGGACAAATTAAGATATTCAATACCATTGTATTACGAGTGCACCCTTTCAACTCATTTGAAGGTTACAGTGTTTTTCAAGAACCTCGAATACCGTTCTTCATCCAAGTGCCAATTAATGCCTTTGTCTGAAAACAAACGCTGCCTTTTACTGATTACTCGACAGGAACAAAACCACCGGAATGGATTCTGGTCGCCACAATAAATAATTTGTCCCCTCAGTTGAAAGCTGCCCAGCCCACGCTTCACTGTTATTACCAACAATACCGTTTGCTGTCCTTAGAAATGTTACCTGTTCATTCCCCATTCAATGTTCTATTCTTTTGCTTTGTTTTAAGCTGTTTTCCTCCCCATCTCAGTGTTGCTGCACAATCCCAATATGAATGAGAGGCAAGAGAACCAAGGCTGATTCCGATCAGAGTTTTTTAAAAAATTAATTCTTTGGGCGTTAGCATCGCTGGTCAGGGCAGCATTTATTACCCATCCCCAGGAACCTGGGGAGAAGGAGGTGAGCTGCCTTGGACCAATGGTAACAGTTTGGTAAAACTGCAGAACTTGCAGACCCCCAGTTAACAGTGAGCCGGGTTCGATGTTTGACTGGAATGGTATGGAGGCCAGGACTGGGCAAGGTTTCTCTGCAGTGATTCCAGCTACGACCAGCTTTTTATTTCCAGGTTTCTATTTCAGCAGAATTCAATTTCTTCTGCTGCTCCAGGCTGACATTTAAACTCTAGACTTTTTGGGGTAAGTGCGAAGCCCAATCATGCTAATCAATAGAATGTGCCATATTCATACTAACATAGAATCGCTACAGTGCAGAAGGAGGTCATTTGGCCCATTGAGTCTGCACCGACCATTCGAATGAGCACTCTACCTATGTCCACCCCTCCCTCTGCCCCTAACCCCATAACCTAACCTGCACATCCCTAGACACTAAGTGGCAATTCAGCATGGCCAATCCATCTAACCTACACATCTTTGGACTGTGGGAGGAAACCGGAGCACCCGGAGGAAACCCGAACCGACACAGGGGGAATGTGCAAACCCCACACTGACAGTCACCCAAGGCGGGAATCGAACCCGGGTCCCTGGCGCAGTGAGGCAACAGTGCTAACCAGTGTGCCACCATGCCGCCCAATAAAACAAAGATGCGTAGTCGGCAGGATAGAATATCGGCGAAAGGAAGGCAGTTTCTCGTTTCACGCAAATGAATATTCCTTGTGCGCACACTTACTTCCCACAATCAGTTTTTCTTCCTGGAAATAGGGATTTCCTTCTTCTGTTCCCCACCAATGAAACATTCCCACTTCTGCTACATTATCAATGGTGTTTACCCATTTGAAAATGAGTGGGTTATCAGGAGCAGCATGCAATTGTATTAAAGCACCCATTACAAACACTGCACCAAGCAGGTTCAATCCAGTGGTTCTAACATTAACTGGAGAAGATTGGGTGGACTCGACATGGGGACAGGATGGCAAACTTAGATTAAACTAAAGACCTCACAAGGCCGTCCTTTTAACCATGCTTATACTGTCAGCACAATGTATCAACTTTAGTGAAGCCAGCATCAAGCTGAAAATACAACCAGCCAAGGATATGCCCATTGTCTCCAAATACTCTACAGCAATGAGGGCTAACATTGGAACATTCAAAATAGGAGCGGAAGTTGGTCATTCTGCCCCTCGAGCCTGCTCCACCATTCAACAAGATCATGGCTGATCTGTTTATATTTTGAGTTCCACATTCCCATCCACCTCCGAGGTTCCCTCGTCGTACAAGAATCTATCTACCTCTGCCTTTATTCAATGACCCCGCTTCCACTGCCCTCTGAGGCACAGAGTTCCAAAGCTGCGCACCCCTCTGAGAGTAAAGAAACTCTGCTCACCTTTGCCCTATAAGTGCAACTCCTAATCTTAAGCCAATACCTCCTAGTTCTGGACACCTAAAGAGAAAACATCCTTTCCACGTCCACCTTGTCAAGACCATTCAGGACCGTATATCCTTCAATCAAGTCACCCCCTCGCTCTTCGAAACTCCCGTGGAAACAAACCCAGTCTGTCCAGACTTTCCTCATAAGACAACCCGCTCATTCCCAGTATCAATCTCATAAGGCTCCTCCAAACCGCCTCCAACTATTGAAGTGTAAATCACTGTGGCAATGTAACAACAAGGTCCCACACACAGCAATTAGATGAATTGCTGTTTGATTTGTTTTAGCAGTGGTCATTATTGGCTGAGGGATAGGGGCAGCACGGTGGCAAAGTGGTTAGCACAGCTGCCTCACGGCGTTGAGGTCCCAGGTTCCATCCCAGCTCTGGGTCACAGTCTGTGGGGAGTTTGCACCTTCTCCCCATGCCTGCATGAGTTTTCACCCCACAACCCAAAGATGTGCAGGGTAGGTGGATTGGCCACACTAAATTGCCTCTTAATTGGAAAAAATGAATTGGGTACTCTAAAATTTTTTTTTAAATATTGGCCGAGGGATTAACAGTGGCCAGCATGCCAGGAGAAACCTCCTCGTGAAAATGGCACCAACATGTCCAATTCTGGGAGGGGTAAAGGGCCTTGGTTTTATGTGTCAGCTGAAAGACAGCGCCGCTGACAATGCAGCACTCCCTCAGTATTGTGCACCAAGATTACTTCTCAGGAGTGGGACTAGAACTCACAACCTTTTGGCGCAGAGGCGAGAGAGCTACCGAGTCATCGGAAAACAATCCATCTTTTATTCCATCGCAAAGATATAACAGCTTGAATGTAAGATTAGGGATAGAATTTGGATGTTTCCTGATGCCAAAGGAATAATTTCAATGTTAAGCAAATGATCAGTTGGGGACCCGAGTTCGCCAGTCCACAAGGTGGAGTCAGTAAAGCCAGCAATAAGCTTCACTCTCAATAACAGCTCCTTTGCTTTTTATGGCAATATTAAAGATTTAGATTTGACCGTAAGGGTCAAATCGATTAAGAAATCGTCAGAACATTTGGCCATGCGGTTGACAATGAAGAAGAAAGCTGTGGGGATGATGCCGATGCTCTGATCATCACAGAACAGTGCAAATTCAATGCGGAGACGTGCGAGGTAATACATTTTGGGCTGGTAAACAAGGCAGGGAAATACACCATTAACGGTCGAATATTGAGAAGTTAGAGGAACAGAGGGGCAGAGTGAATGTCTACAGATTCCTGAAGATGGCGGGACAGGCAGATAAAATGATCAAGATGGCAAGCGGGATAAAAGCCAAGACACAGAGTATAAGAGCAGGGAGGAAATGTTGGAACTGCACAAAATAATCGTTAACCCACAGCTGGAGAACTGTGCAACGTTCAGGTCACTGCACTACAATAAAGATGTGATTGCACTAGAAAGGGTACAGAGGAGATCTACAAGGGTGTTATCTGGGCTGATTAATTTTAGTCATGAGCAAAGATTGGAAAGGATAGGATGGTTTTATTCGGAACAGAGGAGACCGAATTGAGGTATACAACGTTATGGGGGTCTAGACAGAGTGGATGGGAAGGTGTATTCCTCTTTATTAATCAGTCCATAAGCAGGGATGATAGGCGTAGGATAATAGGAAAGGGATATGGGGAAGTCAGAGGCTTTTCCCCGGGTAGAGGGGTCAATTACTAGGGGGCATAGGTTTAAGGTGAGAGGGGCAAGGTTTAGAGTAGATGTACGAGGCAAGTTTTTTACACAGAGGGTAGTGGGTGTCTGGAACTCGCTACCGGAGGAGGTGGTGGAAGCAGGGACGATAGTGACATTTAAGGGGCATCTTGACAAACACATGAATAGGATGGGAATAGAGGGATACGGATCCAGGAAGTGTAGAAGATTGTAGTTTAGTTGGGCAGCATGGTCAGCACGGGCTTGGAGGGCCGAAGGGCCCGTTCCTGTGCTGTACATTTCTTTGTTCTTTGTTCTTTGTTTGAATTTCTTTCACCCAGAAGTTGGTGGGGATGTAAAGCTTACTGCCTGTAAGGATAAGGTTGATAGGGGCAAGAAACCTTCATAATACTTAACAAGCACGTGGATATTTATTTTGGCATGGTAGCACAGTGGTTAGCACTGTTGCTTCCCAGCTCCAGGGTCCCAGGTTCGATTTCCGTCTTGAGTCACTGTCTGCACGGAGTCTGCACGTTCTCCCCGTGTCTGCGTGGGTTTCCTCCGGGTGCTCCGGTTTCCTCCCACAGTCCAAAGATGTGCGGGTTAGGTGGATTGGCCATGATCAATTGCCCTTAGTGTCCAAAAAGGTTAGGTGGGGTTACTGGGTTACTGAGATAGGATGGAGGCGCGGGCTTAAGTAGGGTGCTCGATCCAAGAGCTGGTGCAGACTCGATGGGCCAAATGGCCTCCTTCTGCACTGTAAATTCTATGATAAATGGTGTAACTTGCAGAGCTACAGACCTACAGTGGGAAAGTCGGATTAGGCTTGCACAGCCATGATGGGCGGAAAGGCCACACTGCTGTAAATTTCAGTAATTCTTCTATGATTCCACCATGATAAATCCAATTGCTTTTTATTTATGGTTCACAGTGCAGAAGGAGGCCAATTGGCCAATTGAGTCTACAGCAACCCTCTGAAAAATCACCCGACCTAGGCCCACTTCTCTGCCCCATCCCCGGAACCCAGTAACCCCACCTATTGGATACTAAGGGACAATTTAACATGGCCAATCCACCTAACCCCGCACACGGACACACACACGTCTTCTTTTTTCACTGTCTGCCTTCTTCAGCCCGTTCAATTGCTGGAATGACTATTGGACTCATGCACAAAATATTCCTGCATCTTTGGACTGTGGGAGGAAACTAGAGCTAACCACTGTGCCACCGTGCCGCCTGATCATATTGATTGGCCGAGCTGGCTCAAGAACCACAACACCATCCAGGTCAAAGTAGCCCACTTGATTGGCACCCCATCCATCATAGTAAACATTCAATGCCTCCACCATCATTGCACAGTGGCAGCTATGTGCACCATTTACAAGATGCACTGCAGGAACTCACCAAGACTCCTTCGACAGCACCTTCCAAACCTGTGTCCTCTACCACCTGTAAGGACAAGGGCAGCAGATACCTGGGAACACCATCGCCTGGAGGTTCCCATCCAAGTCACTCACCACCCTGATCTGGGAATATATCGCTGTCGCTGGGGCAACATCCTGGAACTCCCTCCCTAACAGCACTGTGGGTGTACCTACACCACGTGGCACAGCGGTTCAAGAAGACAGCTCACCACAACCTTCCCAAGGGATGTGCAATAAATGCCAGCCTGGCCCGCAACGCCCACAACATGTGAATTGGCAAAGAAAAGGAGGTCAATGGATAGTCATTTTAATGGCAACAATGTTAATGCGATGGTATGATTATCTTTATAACAAAGGCATTTAATAAGAATAATCTTTATTCATGTCACAAGTAGGCTTACATTAACACTGCAACGAATGTACTGTGAAAATACCCTCGTCGCCACATTCCGGCCCCTGTTCGGGTACACGGCGGGAGAATTCAGAATGTCCAATTCACCTAACAGCACGTCTTTCGAGACTTGTGGGAGGAAACCGGAGCACCCGGAGGAAGCCCACGCAGACACGGGGAGAATGTGACAGACAGTGACCCAAGCCGGGACTGTGAAGCAACAGTACTAACCACTGTGCTGCTGTGCCATTTTAAATGGAATAATGGTTGTGGAATGGTATTTACTGGATTAAGACCTGGGTTGGTAGCCTAGGAAACGTCAATTTCAATCCCTCTGTGGCAATTCGGTTCTTTGCAGCGTCTGGAAAGAAAAGATTTCAGTAAATGTGTCATAAAAATCTAATTGCTTTATTCATGTGCTTTCAGGAGGGAGACCTGCCAACCCTCTGCGCTCTGCGTCTCTGTGTGACTCCAGTCTCACACTTACCTCTTTCTAATGGTCCAGCATACAACAGTTATTTATTTACACTGTTGGGAGCACTTTGGCTGCAGCAGAACAATGAAACAGCTCAGCGACCATCTTACAGAGAGCAAACAGGGATTGGCAATCGATGCTGGCCTTCCTGGGCGCGATTGAGAAAAAGACCTTCCATCGAGAGGATAAGGGATTATCGGATTAATGGGAAGGATGGGAGCTTTGAGTTGGAAGAAAGCACAAGAGAAACTGGGACTCTTCGCATTCAATGCACTCGCTGTACAAATCCATGTCCATCTTCTCTGAAGCTCCATGTTTGAATCCCCCCGACCATGATTCCGTTCAGTTACAGTCCCAAAAGGACTCTTTTCAAGTCACAACCTCCTTGTAGCAATGACAGAAGCAAGCTGTTACTCCTCATTCTTCTCAACCTGTCTGCCGCCTTTGGCACGGTTGACCACACAATCCTCCTCCATTGGATGGGTTTGCACTTGATTGGCTCCATTCTTATCCATCGAAGCATAGCAGAGATTTCCTGAAATGGTTTTGCTTCCCTCTCCCACACTCTCCATCCTTGAGTCCCTCCTATTTCCCGTCTCCACTCTTCCCTTCAGCAACATTGTCCGGAAACACAACGCTAGCTTGCACAGGTACACTCAACTCTACAACACCATCACCTCCCATAGAAATTGCTTCCAATTGCGCAAAGCTCAGCCTCATCCAGCTCAAAGTGGTGCACAGAGCGCACCTGACCAGAACCCGAATGAGCAGGTTCCTCCCGGAGGTGGAGGACAAATGTGAACGGTGCCAGAGGGGCCCGGCCAACCACACCCACCTGTTCTGGGCTTGCCCCAGACTTGCTGGGTTCTGGGCAGCCATCTCCGAGGCAATGTCCAAGGTTGTGGGAGTGAGGGGGAAGCCATGCCCAATAGTGGCAATCTTCGGGGTACCAGAACAGCCAGAACTACACTTGGGGAAGAGGGCCGACACCCTGACCTTTGCTTCCCTAATCGCACGCCGGAGAATCCTGCTCGGCTGGCGATCAGCACCACCACCCACAGCCGCGGACTGGCAGACCTGGCGGAATCTCTCCCTCTGGAGAAGGTCAATTGCACCATCCGAGGGTCGGGCGAGGGGCTTCCGCAAACCGTGGGGGGCCATTAATCAGCCTGTTCCAAGACCTGTTCAAGGCCAACAGCAACAAGGGAAAGATGGAGAGACAGGGGAGAGCAGGCAAGAACGTACACAAAGAGGAAGTACAAAGGGGGAAGGGGGGGAGGAGATGAAGAGGGAACCCAAGGCAGTCACAGAGAGAAACATGGGGAAAACTAGGGGAGGGGAGAGGGAAGGAAGCCCCCCCCCCCCCCCCGAAACCCACAAAGTCACCAACCAAAGCCACAGAAAAGAGGAGAGGAGCTCAGCAGTAGGACACCCGGGGCGGAAGAGGCTACCAATGAGGGGACAGGGAGGGGTTAAGGGGGGACTGGGAGAATCCATATAAAGAAATGTAAATAAGAAACATGTAAATATCAGACACATCATCGTTAAAAGTGTCACTCTGTAAAATTGAAAATTGCCAACAAAAATACATTTCTTCCAATTAGTGGGTAGGCTGGAGACAACTGGCCTTTGGCTGGCTCGAGAATTCCAACCATTGTCTTTGGTCCCCGTCACATATCCTGCTCCCTCTCCTCCAATCCCGCTCCCTCGCCTCCAGTCCCGCTCCCTCGCCTCCAACCCCGTTCTCTCGCCTCCAATCCCGCTCCCTCGCCTCCAGTCCCGCTCCCTCGCCTCCAGTCCCGCTCCCTCGCCTCCAACCCCGTTCTCTCACCTCCAATCCCGCTCCCTCGCCTCCAACCCCGTTCCTCGCTCTCTCAACTGTGTGAGTCTGAACCAGATTGTTTGAAACATTGGTTTTATATTTGGTCTTGAGCTGAAGCTCCTACCAGACAGCTGCACGGACGTCCACCGCGATAGCGTCGCCTGACTCGGCCCCTGCACCAGCTCATCCGCCATTGAGACCCTCATCCAGGCTTTTGTAATTTCTGGATTTAACTGTTCTAATGCACAACTGACCGTCCTAACTCACATTCCCCTCTGGAAACTTCAGGTCGGGGGCAGCAGGGTTAATTGCGACCTCAAGGGGAGTTTGCTCCTGCCATTTTGCAGGTCAGCCCAGCTCCAGGTAAAGCTCAGGATAAGGAGCCATGGCCAATGGCAGTGGAGGCAGCTCGTTTTTGGTGGTGATGGAGGAAGAGCTGGAACCTTGAGACAACGGCTGCTTCCAGGTGGAGAATCCTTCAGGAGGTGTCTCCATTCAGGAAGCATGAGGAAAACAATGGAAAGACAATGATTCTACTCATTTGTTCCCCGAGTCATATTGCTCCTTCAGGTTGAAAAGAAGAACTGAAGAGGGAAAAGCTGAATCGTCAGGTGTGGCAAAATGAGGACCTGGCCTTACGTAGGTCACTATGACAAGCTTGTGGTCATCCAAGATGCTGCCGCCTGTGTACTTGTATCAAGTCCCATTCACCTATCACCTCCTGAGTTCACTGATCTACACAGGCTCTTAGTTCAGTAAGACCTTGATTTTAAAATTCGCATCCATGTTTTCAAATGCCTCCCTTGCCTCATCCCTCCCTATCTCTGTAATCTCCTCCAGGCCTACAAACCTCCAAGATCTAACTCTGTCCTCTTGAGAATCTCCAATTGTGATTGCTCCACCAATGGTGGCCCTTCCGACAGCTGCCTGGGCCCCAAGGTCTGGAATTTCCTCCCTAAACTGCTCTGCCTCGCTTTCACTATGTTTCCATTCAGACACTCTATAAAACCTACCTTAACTGCTCGAGTATCTTATTATGCAAGTTTCCATCAATTGTTGCTTCCTAATGCTCTTGTGCAGTCCCTTATAAATGCAAGTTAGAACCACAGTACCATAGAAAAGTTACAGTACAAAAGGATGCCATTTGGTCCATCATGTGCATGCTAGCCCGAGGGCACCCTGGTTTCTTTCTAATCCGACCTTCCTGCACCCGGTCCATAGCTTACAGAATTTAAGGTGCAGTTCCAGGTACATTTTAAAAGTGTTTAGGGTCTCTGCCTCCACCACCAACTCGGGCAGCGAATTCCAGACTCCCACTCCCCTCTGTTTAAAGAAGCTTTTCCTCACGTCCCCTCTGCACCTTCTGCCACTTATCTTCAATCTATGTCCCCTGGTTCTAGAATTCTCCAGCAAGGGAAACAATTTTATACTCTTCACCCGAGCTCTTCCCCTCATCATTTTGCACACCTCAATTAAGTCACCCCTCAGTCTCCTTTGTTCCAAGGAAATTAACCCTAACCTATCCAAGCTCTCCTCGTAGCTACACTTTTCCAGCCCTGGCAACATTCTGTAAACCTCCTCTGCACTCTCTCCAGATCAATAACGTCCTTCCTGTAATGTGGTGACCAGAACTGTACACAATACTCTAGTTGTGGCCTCACCAGTGTTTTATACAATTCCAACATTACATCCTTACTTTTATATTCTATACCTCTGCCAATGAAGGACAGCATTCTATTTGCTTTCTTTACAACATTGTCTCTTGAACTGCTGCCATTAGGGACCTGTGTACCTGTACACCAAGATCTCTCACTTCATCTACCCCTCTTAGTATATTCCCATTCATTGTGTACTCGCTACAACTGTTTGATCTCCCTTAATGCATGACCTCACTCACACTTCTCTGTGTTAAATTCCATCTGCCACTTTATCGCCCGCTCCACCAATTCATCTTGCCATTCGACAGGCAGGGGCTAATTGGGAAAAGTCAGCATGGCTTTGTAAGGGGAAAGTCATGTCTCACCAATTTGATTGAGTTTTTTGAAGGGTGATGAGGGCAGTGCAGTCGACGTTGTCGACATGGACTTTAGCAAGGCTTTTGACAAGTTACCGCATGGTAGGTTGTTGCAAAAGGTTAAATCTCACAGAATCCAGGGTGAGGCAGCCAATTGGATACAAAATTGGCTTGGCAACAGAAGCCAAAGGGTGATTATGGAGGGTTGTTTATCAAACTGGAGGCCTGTGACCAGCGGTGTGCCTCAGGGATCAGTGCTGGGTCCACTGTTATTTGTTATATATATTAATTATTTGGATGAGAATGTAGGAGGCATGGTTAGTACATTTGCAGATGACACCAAGATTGGTGGCATAGTGGATAGTGAAGAAGGTAATATAAGATTGCAACAGGGTCTTGACCAATTGGGCCAGTGGGCCGATGAACGGCAGATGAAGTTTAATTCGGATAAATGTGAGGTGATGCATTTTGGTCGATCAAATCAGGGCAGGACCTATTCAGTTAATGGAATTGAGGAGAGTTATAGAACAAAGAGATCTAGGAGTACAGGTTCACAGTTCCTTGAAGGTGGAATCGCAGGTGGACAGGGTGGTGAAGAAGGCATTCAGCACGCTAGGTTTTATTGGTCAGAATATTGAATACAGGAGTTGGGACGTCTTGTTGAAGTTGCACAAGACATTAGTAAGACCACACATGGAATACTGTGTTCAGTTCTGGTCACCTTATTATAGGAAGGATATTATTAAATTAGAAAAAGTGCAGAAGAGATTTACGAGGATGCTACCAGGACTGAACTATGAGGAGAGGCTGGATAGGCTGGGACTTTTTTCCCTGGAGCGTAGGAGGCTTAAGGGTGATCTTACAGAGGTCTATAAAATAATGAGGAGCAGACATAAAGTAGATGGTCAACATCTTTTCTCAAAGGTAGAGGAGCATAGAAATAGAGGGCATAGGTTTAAGGTGTGAGTGGAGAGATACAAAAGAGACCAGAGGGGAAATTTCTTCACACAAAGGGTGCTGAGCATCTGGAATGAGCTGCCAGAGGCAGTGGTAATGGTGGGTAAAAAATGTTCCTTTAAAAACCAATTAGCCAGTTACATGGGCAGGGTGGGTATAGAGGGATATGGGCCAAATGCGGGCAAGTGGGACTAGCTCAGTGATAGAAACTGGGCGGCATGGACAAGCTGGGCCAAAGGGCCTGTTTCCGTGCTGTAAACATCTATGACATCTATGACTTTATCTATATCATTTTGGAGATTTTTACCTATCCTCTACACTGTCCACCACTCGGCCAATCTTTGTGTCATCTGCAAATTTCCCAATTGTGCCCTCCACGTTCACGTCTAAATTGTTAATATACAACACAAACAGTAAGGGTCTCAACACCAAGCCCTGTGGAACACCACTTGAAACAACTTTCCAATTACAAGGGCAGCCATCGACCACAACCCTTTGTTTCCTGTTACGTTTTATCCAGTTTGCCACATTGCCCTGTATCTCATGGGCTTTCACATTCTTGACAAATCTGTCATAGGGGCTGTTTAGCACAGGGCTAAATCGTTGGCTTTGAAAGCAGACCAAAGCAGGCCAGCAGCACGGTTCGATTCCCGTAACAGCCTCCCCAAACAGGCGCCGGAATGTGGCGACTAGGGGCTTTTCACAGTAACTTCATTTTGAAGCCTACTTGTGACAATAAGCGATTTTCATTTTTCATTTCATTTGGGACTTTGTCAAACACCTTGCTAAATTCCATGAGCACAATATCCACTGCACTACCTGCATCAATCCGTCTTGTCACTTCCTCAAAGAAATCCTTGCCTATCCTTGACTAATCCATGTCTTTATATCTGACAGTTAACTCTATCTCTCAGAATTTATTCTACTAATTTTTCCACCACTGACGTAAGACTAACTGGCCTAGAGTTGTTCGGCATTTACTTTGATCCCTTTTTAAGCTGTGGTACCATGTTTGCATTTCTCCAGTCCTCCAGTACCTCACCTGTGCCTAGTGAGGATTTAAAAATCATCCTCAAAGCATCTGATTTCTGCTCCATGTCCCCCTTCAACGCTTTCAAAGCCTCGGAAACAATCCATCTGGTCCTGGCAATGTATCAACTTTGAAGAATTTCAATCCTTGGAGAGCTTCCTCTCTCTTTACGATTATCCCATCCAGTGTCTCACAGTCCTCGTGGACTACAATATCTGCATCATGCATTTCCTTTGTAAACACGGAGGCAAAATGTTCATTTACAACCCCTCCAATAGACTCTGCATCAACACACAAGTTCCCCTCTTGATCTCTGAAAATTCCCACTTTTTCGAAAACTTAACTTTTACCATTGATATAGGTAAAACATCTTTGGGTTGTCTTTAACTTTACTTGCTAATCTTTCTTCAAGACCTGGCTTTGATTTCCTTATTTCCTTTTTGACTTCGTCCCTGCACCTTCTATACTCGTCTACGCTGTCTGCAGGGCTTAGTTCTTTATGCCTATCCCACACTTTCTTTTATGGTTGGTCTTGCCCTGTATTCCTCTTGCCAACCAGGGGTGCACATTTGCAGTAACTCTTATTTTTGGAGGGGACATGTCTACTTGATACATTTAGGATCTCTCCCTTTAGTGCTTCCCACTGGTTTTCCACAGATGTTTCCTCTAGCAATGTTGACCAGTCCACCTCATCCAAGTCTCTTCTCCTCATTTCCACAAGATTTGCCTTCCTCCCGTTCAAAACTCTTACTCCTGCTTTATCCCTGTCCCTTTCCATGGTAATACTGACTCCAACTGAATTGTGAACACTATCCCCGATAGGGTCACCAACTGTCACGTCACCCTCTTGCCCTCCTTTGTTCCCCAAGATTACGTCTAAAATTGTATCTCCACTCATTGGGTTTATCACTACTTCAGTGAAAAGATTTCCTGGACACATTGCTGGAATTTTTCTCCCTCAGTTCCCCTTATATTGTTGATTCCCAGTTGATATTGGGATAGTTATAGTCTCCTACTATTATTGCCCTCTTGTTATCACAGGCAGCAATTTGTCTACATATTTGCTCTTCTATCTCCCCTTCACAATTTGGGGGTCCATAGTATACTCCCGGAAGCATGAGTGTCCGTTTGTTTTCCTAAGTTCAACCTAGTCCTTCACCGTTAGTGCTACTCCACCTCTTTTTCTATTTCCCCCTCCCTTCTGCTTGAAAACTCTCTATCCAGGGATATTCAGCTGCCAATTTTGCCCCACCCTTAGCCAGGTTTTCATGATAGCAATGACATCCTGCTGCCATGTGTCTACCTTGTCATGATATGCACTCATGCACATAATGAGATACAGACAGGCAGTGGCAGACACCCAATCAACGGGGTGATAACGGGGAGCCAATGGATGTGGTATATCTGGATTTCCAGAAAGCCTTTGACAAGGTGCCACACAAAAGGTTGTTGCATAAGATAAAGATGCATGGCATTAAGGGGAAAGTAGTAGCATGGATAGAGGATTGGTTACTTAATAGAAAGCAAAGAATGGGGATTAATGGGTGTTTCTCTGGTTGGCAATCAGTAGCTAGTGGTGTCCCTCAGGGATCAGTATTGGGCCCACAACTGTTCACAATTTACATAGATGATTTGGAGTTGGGGACCAAGGGCAATGTGTCCAAGTTTGCAGACGACCCTAAAATAAGTGGTAAAGCAAAAAGTGCAGAGGATACTGGAAGTCTGCAGAGGGATTTGGATAGGCTAAGTGAATGGGCTAGGGTCTGGCAGATGGAATACAATGTTGACAAATGTGAGGTTATCCATTTTGGTAGGAATAACAACAAAAGGGATTATTATTTAAATGATAAAATATTAAAACATGCTGCTGTGCAGAGAGACCTGGGTGTGCTAGTGCATGAGTCGCAGAAAGTTGGTTTTCAGGTGCAACAGGTGATTAAGAAGGCAAATGGAATTTTGTCCTTCATTGCTAGAGGGATGGAGTTTAAGACTAGGGAGGTTATGCTGCAATTGTATAAGGTGTTAGTGAGGCCACACCTGGAGTATTGTGTTCAGTTTTGGTCTCCTTACTTGAGAAAGGACGTACTGGCACTGGAGGGTGTGCAGAGGGGATTCACTAGGTTAATCCCAGAGCTGAAGGGGTTGGATTACGAGGAGAGGTTGAGTAGACTGGGACTGTACTCGTTGGAATTTAGAAGGATGAGGGGGGATCTTATAGAAACATATAAGATTATGAAGGGAATAGATAGGATAGATGCGGGCAGGTTGTTTCCACTGGCGGGTGAAAGCAGAACTAGGGGGCATAGCCTCAAAATAAGGGGAAGTAGATTTAGGACTGAGTTTAGGAGGAACTTCTTCACCCAAAGGGTTGTGAATCTATGGAATTCCTTGCACAGTGAATCAGTAGAGGCTCCTTCATTCAATGTTTTTAAGAGAAAGATAGATTTTTTTTTGAAGAATAAAGGGATTAAGGGTTATGGTGTTCGGGCCAGAAAGTGGAGCTGAGTCCACAAAAGATAAAGATCAGCCATGATCTCATTGAATGGTGGAGCAGGCTCGAGGGGCCAGATGGCCTACTCCTGCTCCTAGTTCTTATGTTCTTATGTTCTTATGTAACACACAGGACAGAACTCAACCAATCACCAGGCAGAACACTAGAAGGGGGTTTCCCACTATAAAACACACGAGGCATCAGCACTCTGCCTCTTTCCACTGGTGACAACTGTAGTGACAGTCAGGGTGTATATATTAGTTAGCACCTTCTACACGTGGCTCAGAGCTAGTCTGGTCTAGTTAGTTAGAGTAAGCACGCTTAGGTTAGTAGAGTGTCAACCCACAGCGAACTGTGTGCACTGCTTAACAAGTTCAATAAAGCGTATTGAACGAACATCAAAGTTTGGAGTCTACTTTCAAGTACAACTGCATCCAGTTACAGTCCGTGTTGCCCCAGGGTGCTTAACACAATGTACCTGTGCTCTTAACCTGTCTACCTTGTTTGTAATAGTCCTCGTATTGAAGTGTAAACAGTTTAACCTCACCATTTTCTTTGCTGCATAATTTTAAAACTTTGCTTCTCTGGTAATTCCAAGCTAAAGTTCAACCTCCATTTTCCTGATCTGAGTTTGACCTATCAGATCCTACTCCTGGGATCCCAGCCCCTGCCACACTAGTTTAAATACTCCCCAACAGAACTAGCAAAAGCCTCTGCTAGGATATTGGTATCATCTCCAAATATTAGCGCAGTCCTGCAATTATGGAGACACCGCTGATTCCAAGATCAGGGATCAGATCGTGTTTGGGATGCACTCCGATTCCTTGCGGGAGCAACTCCTCAAAATTAAGCACATGACCCTGCCAGTCGCAATCGAGACGTGTATGCTGCATGAGCATGCGAGAAATCGGCACTCCCGTTTCAAATCGGCAGAATACCAAAAACTTGCCCCCCACGAGGCAGAGAGTGTACAGGCCATCGCCCGGATGCAGCGCCTCAGTATCGATGAAGGCGGCCATTTTGCGCGCTTTTCCCAGGGCCCCACGCATGCGCAACACGAATGGGAGAACAAAGCGGCCGAAAACCAAACTGCGCAGGTGCGAACGTCGGCTGACCGCACGGCGCATGTGCGACGACGCATGGAGCAAAGACGTCAACGTCATGGCGTGCCCGAACTGCGGCACCGCCCACTTAAAGAAGGCAATGCCCTGCAAAAGGCAGGCGATGTTTAAACTGCGGGAAGCCTGGACATTATGCAGCCTTGTGCAGGTCTGCACCACCAATCGTGGGCCAGCGATCCCAATTTCAATGCAAGCGCGTTCGATGTGTACAGCAAGGTCTACTGGATTCTGATCCTGGTAGCACCACAGATCCAGAGGACGACAGCCTGGAGTCCCCCTATCATGTGGGCATCAACACTACATGTGAGTATGTCTCCTCAAATTCAGCAAGACGCCTATCTATCCTCGATGTGGATTCCGCGGACGAATGGCATGCTGTCATACACGTTAATCAATGCAGCATCCAGTTCAAGCTGGACACTGGTGCTTCTGCCAATCTCATCTCTCAAGCTGATTTTGACCGCATTAAAAAGCAACCCAAAATTCTTCCGCCAGCCTGCCAGCTCCTCGATTATAATGGCAATGCCATAACTGCACTAGGATCTTGTCACCTATCCGTCTCCAACAAGACCATTAATGTCACACTGTGATTCGAAATTGTCAAGCCTGACAAGGCATCCCTGCTCGGTGCCCATGCATGCAAGCTACTCAACATCGTACAACGAGTCCATGCCATGTCTCTTCTGCCAATGTGGATCTCCAGGCTGATATTGATGACGTCCTGGCTCAATAACCGGATGTGTTTGATGGAATGGGTACTCTGCCGTACTGCGACAAGATCTTACTCAGGCCTGATGCCACGCCTGTGATCCATGCACCAGGCAGAGCTACAGGAGCTCCAAGACCAGGGCATAATCTCCAAAGTGACGGAACCGACTGACTGGGTCAGCTCGATGGTCTGTGTCAAGAAGCCCTCAGGAGAGTTGCGGATATGCATAGATCCCAAAGATCCTAACCGGAACATAAGGCGGAACACTACCCGATCCCGAAGCGGGAGGAACTGACCAGTGAGATGGCACAGACCAGATTCTTCACGAAGCTAGATGCATTGCGTGGTTTCTGGCAGATACAACTGGACGAGTCCAGCAGGAAGCTCTGCACGTTCAACACACCATTTGGCAAGGACTATTTTAACCGTATGCCGATCGGCATTGTCTCAGCATCTGAAATCTTCCACAGAATAATGGAGCAGATGATGGAGGGCATTGAGGATGTGCGTGTCTACGTAGATGTAATCATATGGTCCACGACCCCCGAGGAACACACATCTCGTCTCAAACAAGTCTTTCGACGTGTCCATGCAAACGGCCTCAAGCTGAACAAGGCCAAGTGCTCCTTTGGCATGTCATCCATCAAGTTCCTGGCCGACCAAATATCCCAGCAGGGTGTGCGACCAGATTCGGACAAGGTCAAGGCCATTAACACCATGAAGACCCCGGAAGGCAAAAAGGCGGTACTACGCTTCTTCGGAATGGTGAACGTCTTGGGAAAATTTATTCCCAACATGGCCTCACACACCACGGCTCTCAGGCATCTGGTGAAGAAGTCCACTGCATTCCAGGGGCTACCCACACACCAAGCAGAGTGGCTCGGGCTCAAAGCAAAGCTCACCACTGCTCCGGTGCTAGTGTTTTTTGACCCAGACAGGGAAACAAAAATCTCCACGGACGCAAGCCAGGGCGGCATTGGTGCGATGCTCCTCCAGAGTGACGACTCCTCGTCTTGGGCTCCAGTTGTTTATGCATCAAAGGCCATGATTCCTACTGAGCAGAGGTACGCCCAGATAGAAAAAGAGTGCCTGGGCCTCCTAACTGGCATTGTAAAGTTCCATGACTACATCTAATTTCTACCAACATTCATGGTGGAGACTGACCACAGACCCTCGGTCCATATCATTCATAAGGACTTGAATGACATGACGCCCAGGCTTCAGCGCATTCTCCTTCGACTCCGAAGGTACGATTTTGAGTTAGTATACACACCAGGCAAGGAGCTGATAATTGCGGATGCCCTGTCCCACTCCATCACCTCACCATGTGAACAGGTTGACTTCATCCGCCAGATTGAGGCACAGGTGCAGCTGTGTGCCAGCAACCTCCCGGCCTCAGATGAAAGAGTGATCAGCATTCGTGGAGAGACTGCCAAAGACCCTCTTCTGCAGTGTGTAATGCACCACCTTGCAAATGGGGCTTTTTAGCACAGGGCTAAATCGCTGGCTTTGAAAGCAGACCAAAGTAGGCCAGCAGCACGGTTCAATTCCCGTACCAGCCTCCCTGAACAGGTGCCGGAATGTGGCGACTAGGGGCTTTTCACAGTAATTTCATTTGAAGCCTACTTGTGACAATAAGCGATTTTCATTTCATTTCATTTTCATTTCATTTCAAATGGCTGGCAAAAAGGGCAATGCCCTCAGTTCTTTAATGTGAAGGACGACCTGACAGTCGTCGAGCGGACCCTCCTTAAGCTAGATCGTATCATTATTCCTCGCAGCCTGCAGAGGTTAGTGCTCAAACAAATCTCCGAGGGACACCTAGATGTCGAAAAGTGTAGGCGCAGGGCCCGGCAGGCTGTCTATTGTCCTGGGATCAGCCAAGACATATCCAACATGGTCCTCAATTGTGCGACATGCCAGCGTTTCCAGCCTGCTCAGGCAAAAGAAACACTCCAGCAACATGAGATTGTGACCTCTCCGTGGTCCAAGGTGGGAATCGACCTTTTTCACACCAATGGGCGTGACTATGTGCTCATCATAGATTACTTCTCAAATTACCCGGAAGTTGTGAAGCGGTCAGACCTCACATCAAGGACAGGCATCAAGGTCTGCAAGGAGACATTTGCCAGGCATGGTATTCCACTCACTGTCATGAGTGACAATGGTCCCTGCTTCCACAGCCAAGAGTGGTCCAATTACGCCAAGTCGTACCAATTCAACCACATCACCTCAAGCCCACACTACCCGCAGTCCAACGGGAAGGTTGAGAAAGGGGTCCATATAGTGAAGCAACTGCTCTGCAAGGCTGCGGACTCTGCTTCTGACTCCAACCTTGCGCTGTTGGCGTACAGGGCAACCCCTCTGTCCACCGGTATGTCTCCGGCTCAACTCCTCATGAATAGAGACCTGCGAACGGCTGTTTCAACCGTACCTACCAGACCTGGGTCACCTCCCACTGCTGCAGAAGGTGCAGCAACTCAGGAACCGGCAAAAGCTGACGTATTATGCTCATGCCTTGGGCAGCACGGTAGCACAGTGGTTAGTACAATTGCTTCACAGCTCCAGGGTCCCAGGTTCGATTCCCGGCTTGGGTCACTGTCTGTGCGGAGTCTGCACGTTCTCCCCGTGTGTGCGTGGGTTTCCTCCGGGTGCTCCGGTTTCCTCCCACAGTCCAAAGATGTGCTGGTTAGGTGGATTGATCATGGTAAATTGCCCTTAGTGTTGGGTGGGGTTACTGGGTTATGGGGATAGGGTGGAGGTGTGGGCTCGGGTAGCGTGCTCTTTCAAAGAGCCAGTGCAGACTCGATGGGCCGAATGGCCTCCTTCTGCACTGTAAATTCTATGATACTATGCTACCGATTTACCTGTGCTATCTCCGGAAGATGCTGTTCGGATCAAGCTACCTGATGGAGGCTGGTCAGCTCCAGCTGTTGTTGTTCGACAGGCTGCTCCCAGATTGTTTGTAGTTCGTATGGCTGATGGCTCCATTGTCAGGCGCGACAGAAGGGCACTGCGCAAAGTTGCTTGCCCACCACCAGATCCTACTTTTCCATATGTTGTTATTCCTCCTCCAGACACCTCGCACCACGAGGCCACCAATCTGGCAGCAATCCCGCCTGTCAAGGCGCCGTCGTCCCCACCTGTACCTCTCAGGCGGTCGACAAGGATCTGACGCAAGCCCCAAAGATTGGACTTATGGACATTTATCTTGTAAATGTTGTTCTGTGTCTGCATGCTAGACACCTCCCATGTATATATTCATCCACTCGCCATTTCATGTAAATAGTTCCACATGTAAATACAGTCACATATGCTCTAAGCAACCAAAATTTTTTTTAAAAAGGGGAGATGTCATGATATGCACTCATGCACATAATGAGATACAGACAGGCAGTGATAGTCACCCAGTACAGCCAATCAACACACAGGACAGAACACAACCAATCACCAGGCAGAACACTAGAAGGCGGTTTCCCAATGTAAAACACACGAGGCATCAGAACTCTGCCTCTTTCCACTTGTCACAACTGTAGTGACAGTCAGGGTGTATATATCAGTTAGCACCTTCTACATGTGGCTCAGAGCTAGTCTGGTCTAGTTAGTTATAGTAAGCACACTTAGGTTAGTAGAGTGTCAAGCCCACAGCGAACTGTGTGCACTGCTTAACAAGTACAATAAAACGTATTGAACGAACATCAAAGTTTGGAGTCTACTTTCAAGTACAACTGCATCCAGTTGCAGTCCGTGTTACCCCAGGGTGATTAACACGACGTACCTGTGCTCTTAACTTGTCTACCTTGTTTGTACTAGTCCTCGCATTGAAGTGTTAACAGTTCAACCTCACCATTTTCCTTGCTGCACAATTTTAAAACTTTGCTTCTCTGGTAATTCCAAGCTAAAGTTCCACCTCCATTTTCCTGATCTGAGTTTGACCTATCAGATCCTACTCCTGGGATCCCATCCCCCTGCCACACTAGTTTAAATACTCCCCAACAGAACTAGCAAACGCCCCCGCTAGTATATTGGTCCCAGCTCCCCCTGGGTGCAACCCACCCGGTTTGTACAGGTCTCACTTGCCCCCAAACCAGTCCCAGTGCCTCAAGAATCTGAATCGTTCCCGGCTACACCATCTGTCCAGCCACGCATTCATCTGATCTATCCTCGTATTCCTCCTCTCCCTCTAGCGTCTGGAACTGGGAGTAATCCTTAGATTGCTACATTTGAGGTTCTGTATTTTAGTTTATCTCCTAACTCCCTGTACTGAGCTTGCAGCGCCTCATCCCTTAGTTTACCGATGTCTTTGGTACCAATGTGTACCACGACTACCGGCTGTCCACCTTCCATACCCAGAATGCCCTGAAGCCGCTCCGCTACATCCGGGACCCAGGCACCAGGGAGGCAACATACCATCCTTGATTCACGTTTGCAGCCACAGAAGCATCAGTCTGGGCCCCTAACTACTGAATCCCCATCACTATAGGCCTGACGCTTATTTTCCTACCGCCCACATTTCGATCAGGACATGACTGATCTGATATGATAATTCTCAGCTCCAGTTTCCCACCTTATCCCCATAATCCTTGTTCCCTCACTGAGATTATGTCCTCTGACCCTGGACTCCTCACAAGGGGAAATTTCCCCTCAACATCGACCCTGTCAAGGCCCCTGAGAATGCTACATGTCTCAATAGGTTCATCTCTCATTCTTCGAAACTCCAACGAGTACAGGGCCAGCCGACTCAACCTCTCCCCATAAGAAAATCCCCCCATAACCGGGATCCATCTTGTGAACCTTCTCTGACTGCCTCCAATGCCAGGATATCCTTCCCGAGGTAAGGGGATGAAAGCTGTTCACCAAACTTCTTCACCAAAATCCATCACCAAAAGAATGAGGGAAAAGTTCAGAAATGTTTTGTTAACGCTGAGAGTTGTCAGGAGATGGAATATCAGATCAGAAACGATGTGCGGGGGGGGGGGGGGAGGGAAGGGCCCATGGAGCAGAATACAGAGAACAAAGAACGATACACCACAGGAACAGGCCCTTCGGCCCTCCAAGCCTGTACCGGTCATGATACCAACCTTGGCCAAAACCCTCAGCACTTCGGTTATGGGTCCGGGTTTACAGAACCCCAAAGTGTTTCATGGAGCTCAACCGACCCACAACTTTTAATAGAATGTGGTGTGGGAAGCACACGGCGTACTCCCCAGGTGTGATACAGCAATTATGGACAAATGGATTTTAAAACAAAACAATGTTTATTCTATGAACTCAATTTAACCTTTTAAAAACAAACATTGAATATCTTAACACCCATTACTTCAAAGAGAATCCCAAAAGACTACAACCCTAAATAATCTTTCAAACTGTTCCTTTAAACATCCAAAAGACTTCAACTTTCAAAAATAAGAACACATCAGGTTACATTCAATATATTTATAGTCTTTGGATTTGCAGACATCAACAGACCAGCTCTGTTTCTTCCTGCAGCTCTCAGCAAAACACAGACACTCCCAGCTTTCTCCTCAAACTGAAACCAAAAGCAGAAGTGAGCTCAGCTCCCCCTACCCTTTGACATCACATCAGTAATATGATCAGCTCCATTTCTCAAAGGTACATTGCTCAAACATTCATTTCTTAAAGGTACTCTCACATGACACCTCCCCCCAAGAAAAAAAAATAAACCATCAACTTCAAGATGGTTTCATTTTTCACCTTTGCTCCATCAATTAAGAAATGCACACAGTAAAAATACTTTACCGGTTCAAACAAAAACACACACAAACAGGTATAATAATGATCATAGATCATAGAATTTACAGTACAGAAGGAGGCCATTCAGCCCATCGAGCCTGCACCGGCTCTTGGAATGAGCACCCTACCCAGGCCCACTTCTCCACCCTATCCCCATAACCAGTAAACCCACCCAACACTAAGGGCAACTTTGGACACTAAGGGCAATTTAGCATGGCCAATCCGCCTAACCTGCATATCTTTGGTCTGTGGGAGGAAACCTGAGCACCCGGAGGAAACCCACGCACACACGGGGAGGACATGCCGACTCCGCACAGACAGTGACCCAAGCCGGGAATCGAACCTGGGACCCTGGAGCTGTAAAGCAATTGTGCTAACCACTATGCTACCGTGCTGCCCCCATAATATAGTCCATTTTTTTTTGTTCTTCTTCCTCCCACCGAAACCCTTCTCGATTGACAGTCTCTTTGAACAAGAAAGTCTCTGCACGATTCATCCATTCCTCTACCCTCGGCATTTCTCTTTAAAGTTAGATACTTCTATTTAATCTGATCAGAGTCCCTTGCAATTCTCCAACACAGGAGTATCGGTTACCACAGCTTTCAGGTAGTCAAATGCCTGTTGAAACTCCGCTGTCCATTGAAATTTTCGACGTTTCTTCAGCAAGTCCATTAGTGGAGCAATCATGCTACAAAACCTTTGCACAAATGTTCGATGAAATCGACTCATGCCACAAAATTGAATAATTTCCCTTCGTGTCGAGGGTATCAGAAACTCCCCAATAACTTTTGTTTTCACATCCCGTGTGACCATTCGACCCTGTCCGATTGTTGGCCAAGGAAAGTGACTTGGGCTTTTCCAAATTCACTGTTGGCTAGGTTTATCACCAAACCCGCCTCCTGAAGTTGATCGAATAACTCCATAAGATGTTTTAAATGTTCTTTCCATGTCTGGCTGAAAACTACCAGATCGTCGATATATACCGCACAATTGGGTAATCCTGAAACGACTGTATTAGTTAACCGTTGAAATGTGACTGGGGCGTTTTTCATGCCAAATGGCATAACTTTGAATTGGTATATACCATCTGGAGTCACAAAAGCTGAAATCTCCTTCGCCCTTTCGGATAAAGGTACCTGCCAGTAACCCTTAAGTAAATCCAATTTGGAAATAAAAGCGGATTGTCCCACTTTCTCAATGCAATCCTCCAAACGTGGGATAGGATAAGAGTCCGTTCTTGTAACTGCATTCACCTTTCTATAGTCCACACACAAGCATTGGGTACTATGTGGTTTATGTACCATCACGATTGGTGTGCTCCATTGGCTGCATCCCACTTCAATGATGCCATTTTTAAGCATACTCGCAATCTCTTTGTTAACCTGTGCCAATTTTAAAGGGTTAAGTCTATATCGATGTTGTTCGATAGGAACAGCATTTCCCACATCTACATCATGTATAGCCATTTTAGTGCTTCCCAATTTATCTCTACAAACTTGCCCATGTGATATCAATAACTCTTTCAGGTCAGTCCGTTTTTCCTCTGGAAGATAACTCAACAATTTATCCCAATTTTTAAGAACATCCTCATTTTCCAATTTAATTTGAGGTATGTCAAATTCACAGTCATCTGGATTTGGTTCGTCACTTTGAGTTAGAATCATTAAAACCTCCTTTTTCTCTCCTTCCCTTTCAAAGTACCTTTTAAGTATATTCACATGACACACTCGGTGAGTCTTCCTTCTATCTGGTGTTTTTACCACATAATTCACCTCACTTAATTTCCTTTCAATCTGATATGGTCCACAAAACCTAGCTTTTAAAGGCTCACCTACCACTGGTAACAACACTAAAACTTTATTATCCTCACTGACAAAACTACGAACTTTGGATTTCTTGTCCGCTACCCGTTTCATCACATTTTGTGCAACTTTGAAATGTTGTCTAGCCAATTCACCTGCTCTATTTAATCGTTCCCTAAAATTTGATACGTAATCCAATAGTGTAACTTCCAATTTCTCACCCACCAATTTTTCTTTAAATCAATTTAAGTGGCCCTCTTACCTCATGACCAAAAATTAGTTCAAAAGGACTAAATTTGGTTGACCATTCGGTGCATCCCTAATTGCAAACAATACAAATGGAATTCCTTTATCCCAATCCTCTGGATAATCTTGATAATACGCCCTCAACATTGTCTTTAATGTCTGATGCCACCTTTCTAACGCTCCCTGCGATTCTGGATGGTACGCAGTTGATTTAAATTGTTTTATTCCTAAGCTATCCATAACTTCTTTGAATAACTTTGAGGTAAAATTTGATCCTTGATCTGATTGAATTTCTGTGGGTAGTCCATATCTAGTAAAGAATTTAAGTAACTCCTCCACAATCCTTGAAGCCGTAATATTATGTACTGGAATGGCCTCTGGAAACCTAGTAGACACATCCATTATAGTCAAAAGATATTGATTCCCACTTTTTGTTTTAGGAAGCGGTCCTACACAATCAATTGGGACCCTTGTAAAAGGTTCCACAAATGCTGGAATGGGTATTATGGGTGCTGGTTTTGTCACTGCTTGAGGTTTCCCTATCACTTTACATGTGTGACATGATTGACAAAATTTAACTACATCTTTATGTAGTTCAGGCCAATAAAAATGTTTCTGGATTTTAGCTTGAGTTTTCTTTATCCCCAAATGACCTCCCACTGCTACCTCATGTGCCACTCGCAACACCTCCTTTCTATACCCTACTGGCAATACTACTTGATGAACTTCTGCCCACTTTTCATCCACCTGCAGATGTACAGGTCTCCATTTTCTCATCAAGACATCATTTTTATGGTAATAACACTCTGGTATACTCTCAGATTCCTCTTCCATATATGCTTTCTGATATATCCGTTTTATTTCTACATCTTTCTGTTGTAACTCTGGCAATTTTCCTGAACTAAAAATATCCGCCTCATCCTCCACCTGTTCTTGTTCTTTTTCAACCATCTGATCAAAAATCGTTTCTGATAATTGCACTTCAACTTCATCTTCACTCTTTGATTTCTCCTCTAGTCTTAACCTGTGACTTTTTGACCTTGTTACTACACAATCCGGAAAAATCCCAGGATATTAGTCCTTCAACCCTTCAGTTGTCTGATTTTCCACTGGCTTATCAACCACAGTAGGCATCACTCCCACCTGCGATCCAGCTATATCATTACCCAAGATAAACTATCTTCCTGGACAAGATAGTTTCTCTGTTACTCCTACTACCACTTCACCACTGTTCACTGGACTTTCCAACCTTACCTTATATAATGGAAGGCTACACCTCTCACCCTGAATTCCACATATTACCACCTTTTCTGGCAACATTCTTCCCACACTACATAATTCGTCATCTCTTACCATTAAAGATTGACTAGCTCCCGTATCTCTTAAAATTGTGACTTCTTTACCTGCTCCTCCTGATACACATGAGTAAACTTTACCCACACAAATAAATTCCTGAAAGACATCTGGCACCTTCTTATTAATCACCTCTTGATCAGGCTGTACATTCTTTTGCACTTCCTCCGCTTCACTTGGGCTTTCCTTTACCACTTTAACAAACCCCACTGTCTTATCCTGTTTTACCACATCAGTCTTCCCAGTGCTTTTCTTCAACCACCAACACTGTGACTTTACATGGCCTAGTTTATTACAGTGAAAGCATGTGAAACTTTTCATTTCTCTTCCACCCTCCTGGGTTTCTTTTTTAATCTGAGGTACACTCTCTTTATTATCTCCCATCAGATCCACTTTACGTTTACCACTTGAGTATTTCTCATGTCCCCAGTTTCTATCCCTCACAGGCTGAAACTGATGTTGGAAACCAAGCTTTCATTTATGAACTAATTCAGAATCATCTGCCATTTCTGCTGCTAACCGCACAGTTTTAACCCTCTGTTTTTCCACATGAGTTCTCACTACATCAGGAATTACATTTTTTAACTCCTCCAGAAGTATAATTTCTCGGAGAGCTTCATACGTTTGGTCTATTTTCAAAGCCCTTATCCACCTATCAAAATTACTCTGTTTGAGCCTTTCAAACTCCATGTATGTTTGACCAAATTCTTTCCTTAAATTTCTAAACTTTTGTCTGTAGGCTTCAGGCACTAGTTCTTATGCACCTAAAATGGATTTTTTTCACCTCCTCATATGTCCCAGATACCTCCTCCGGTAGTGATGCAAAGACTTCACTAGCTCTACCTACCAGCTTTGTTTGAATCAGTAATATCCACGTGTCCTGTGGCCATTTCATTTGTTTAGCTACCTTCTCAAATGAAATGAAAAAGGCTTCTACCTCATTCTCGTCAAACCTTGGCAATGCTTGGACATATTTAAATAGATTCCCACCAAGCCTTCAACTTTGACGCCCTTTCTCACTATCCTCATCACTATCTTCCAACTGTACGTTTCCCTTTACATCTCCAATTTTAACTGATTGTCATGTTTCATGGCCATTTTCTGAAGTTCAAACTCTCTCTCTTTATCTTTATCCCTGATCTGTATCTCCCTTCTTTTTCTTTTTGTTCTGCTAGGGCTATTCTTTCTTTTCTCATTTCTTCTCTCTCCTTTTCTTTTTCCTCTCTCTCTCTTTCATATTCAAGCTGCTTTAATTCTTTCTCATGTTCCAGTTGTTTAATTTGCAACTGAAGTTTTGCCATTTCCAATGAATCAAACGGTATCTCAGGCAACTTTAAATGCTTAACCACCACCATAATTACCTCATCTTTTCGCATTTTGTCAGGTAATGTTAACTGCAATGTTTTTGCCAAATCTAACAGTCTGCTTTAGTCTCTGTCCGTAAGGTACTACGTGTGACCGTCTCCACCCCCAAAAATTTCTGAGCCTCTGAAAGAGCCATTGTCCACAACACACTCCCCACTTAAACTAAAATACCACACCTGAAAAGCAACCACAATATGCTCACCGCCCCCCCCCCCCCACTGTCTTTAAGTTCACTAATACAATCCAACAGATAGACTTTTATCCTGGATGAGCCCCCAATTGTTATGGGTCCGGGTTTACAGAACCCCAAAGTGTTTCATGGAGTTCAACCGACCCACAACTTTTAATAGAATGTGGTGTGGGAAGCACACAGCTTACTCTCCAGGTGTGATACAGCAATTATGGACAAATGGATTTTAAAACAAATCAATGTTTATTCTATGAACTCAATTTAACCTTTTAAAAACAAACATTGAATATCTTAACACCCATTACTTCAAAGGGAACCCCAAAAGACTACAACCCTAAATAATCTTTCAAACTGTTCCTTTAAACATCCAAAAGACTTCAACTTTCAAAAATAAGAACACATCAGGTTACATTCAATATATTTATAGTCTTTGGATTTGCAGACATCAACAGACCAGCTCTGTGTTTTCTTCCTGCAACTCTCAGCAAAGCACACAGACACTCCCAACTTTCTCCTAAAACTGAAACCAAAAGCAGATGCGAGCTCAGCTTCCCCCACCCTCTGATATCACTTCAGTAAAATGATCAGCTCCATTTCTTAAAGGTACATTGCTTAAATATCCATTTCTTAAAGGTACTCTCACATGACACTCCCTAGAGCTGTATCCTTCTGCTGAAGCTGGAATATCTTTCAGAAGTGAAAGGGGTAAATTAATGAGAAGGAAAATAGTGGATATAATGGGACGAGGGCAGAAAACATGACAAACTGGATTGCTTTTTCAAGAGTTCACAGAGGCACAATGGTTTCTCCTGCACGGTGAATTAGACTGAGAAAAGCTCTAATTGTCCTCTTATGTGGACTTCAAACATCCAAGTGCACAACTTTTTAAAATTCTTTCATGGGATGTAGGAGGAATCACCTTGTTGACCATCCCGAATTGCCCTTGAGAAGGTGGTGATGAGTTGCTTTTGTGAACCAGTGCAGTCCACTTGGTACAATATTGCTGGGTGGAAAGTTCCAGAATATTGACCCATTGACGGTGAAGTAACAGCAACATAAAGTGTGTCTTCTTCAATGCCAGGAGCATCCGGAATGAGGTGGGTGAAGTTGCGGCATGGGTTGGTACCTGGGACTTCGATGTTGTGGCCATTTCTGAGACATGGATAGAGAAGGGACAGGAATGGTTGTTGCAGGTGCCGGGATTTAGATATTTCAGTAAACTCAGGGAAGGTGGTAAAATAGGGGGAGGGGTGGCATTGTTAGTCAAGGACAGTATTACGGTGGCAGAAAGGACGTTTGATGAGGACTTGTCTACTGAGGTAGTATGGGCTGAGGTTACAAACAGGAAAGGAGAGGTCACCCTGTTAGAGGTTTTCTATAGACCTCCAAAAAGTTCCAGAGATGTAGAGGAAAGGATTGCAAAGATGATTCTGGATAGGAGTGAAAGCAACAGGGTAGTTGTTATGGGGGACTTTAACTTTCCAAATATTGACTGGAAACGCTATAGTTCCAGTACTTTAGATGGGTCTGTTTTTATCCGATGTGTGCAGGAGGGTTTCCTGACCCAGTATGTAGATAGGACAACGAGAGGCGAGGCCATATTGGATTTGGTACTGGGTAATGAACCAGGACAGGTGTTAGATTTGGAGGTAGGTGAGCACTTTGGTGATAGTGACCACAATTCGATTACGTTTACATTAGTGATGGAAAGGGATAGGTATATACCGCAGGGCAAGAGTTATATCTGGGGGAAAGGCAATTATGATGCAATGAGGCAAGACTTAGGATGCATTGGATGGAGAGGAAAACTGCAGGGGATGGGCACAATGGAAATGTGGAGCTTGTTCAAGGAACAGCTACTGCGTGCCCTTGATAAGTATGTACCTGTCAGGCAGGGAGGAAGTGGTCAAGCAAGGGAACCATGGTTCACTAGAGCAGTCAAAGCACTTGTCAAGAGGAAGAAGGAGGCTTGTGTAAAGATGAGACATGAAGGTTCAGTTAGGGCGCTCGAGAGTTACAAGTTAGCTAGGAAGGACCTAAAGAGAGAGTTAAGAAGAGCCAGGAGGGGACATGAGAAGTCTTTGGCAGGTAGAATCAAGGATAACCCTAAAGCTTTCTATAGATATGTCAGGAATGAACGAATGACTAGGGTAAGAGTAGGGCCAGTCAAGGACAGTAGTGGGAAGTTGTGCTTGGAGTCCGAGGAGATAGGAGAGGTGCAAAATGAATATTTTTTGTCAGTTTTCACACAGTAAAAAGGCAATGCTGTCGAGGAGAATACTGAGATTCAGGCTACTAGACTAGAAGGGCTTGAGGTTCATAAGGAGGAGGTGTTAGCAATTCTGGAACGTGTGAAAATAGATAAGTCCCCTGGGCCGGATGGTATTTATACTAGGATTCTCTGGGAAGCTTGGGAGGAGATTGCTGAGCCTTTGGCTTTGATCTCTAAGTCATCTTTGTCAACAGGAATAGGGCCAGAAGACTGGAGGATAGCAAATGTTGTCCCCTTGTTCAAGAAGGGGAGCAGAGACAACCCCGGTAACTATAGACCAGTGAGCCTTACTTTTGTTGTGGGCAAAGTCTTGGAAAGGTTTATAAGAGATAGGATGTTTAATCATCTGGAAAGGAATAATTTGATTAGAGATAGTCAACATGGTTTTGTGAAGGGTAGGTCGTGCCTCACAAACCTTATTGAGTTCTTTGAGAAGGTGACCAAACAGGTGGATGAGGGTAAAGCAGTTGATGTGGTGTATATGGATTTCAGTAAAGCATTTGATAAGGTTCTGCACGGTAGGCTACTGCAGAAAATACGGAGGCATGGGCTTCAGGGTGATTTTGCAGTTTGGATCAGAAATTGGCTAGCTGGAAGAAGACATAGGGTGGTGGTTGATGGGTAATGTTCAGAGTCCAGTTACTAGTGGTGTACCACAAGGATCTGTTTTGGGGCCACTGCTGGTTGTCATTTTTATAAATGACCTGGAGGAGGGCGGAGAAGGATGGGTGAGTAAATTTGCAGATGACACTAAAGTTGGTGGAGTTGTGGACAGTGCGGAAGGATGTTACAAGTTACAGAAGGACATAGATAAGCTGCAGCGCTGGGCTGAGAGGTGGCAAATGGAGTTTAATGCAGAAAAGTGTGAGGTGATTCATTTTGGAAGGAATAACAGGAAGACAGAGTACTGGGCTAATGGTTGAGAGGGTTGTTAAGAAGGCGTACGGTGTGTTAGCTTTTATTGGGAGAGGGATTGAGTTTCGGAGCTATGAGGTCATGTTGCAGCTGTACAAAACTCTGTTGCGGCCACATTTAGAGTATTGCGTGCAATTCTGGTCGCAGCATTATAGGAAGGATGTGGAAGCATTGGAAAGGGTACAGAGGAGATTTACCAGAATGTTGCCTGGTATGGAGGGAAGATCTTATGAGGAAAGGCTGAGGGACTTGAGGCTGTTTTCGGTAGAGAGAAGAAGGTTAAGAGGTGACTTAATTGAGGCATACAAGATGATCAGAGGATTGGATAGGGTGGACAGTGAGAGCCTTTTTCCTCGGATCGTGATGTCTAGCACGAGGGGACATAGTTTTAAATTGAGGGGAGGTAGATATAAGACAGATGTCAGAGGTAGGTTCTTTACTGAGAGAGTAGTAAGGGCGTGGAATGCCCTGCCTGCAACAGTAGTGGCCTCGCCAACACTAAGGGCATTCAAATGGTCATTGGATAGACATATGGACGATAAGGGAATAGTGTAGATGGGCTTTAGAGTGGTTTCACAGGTCGGCGCAACATCGAGGGCCGAAGGGCCTGTACTGCACTGTAATGTTCTATGTTCTACATAGTCCCAAATCAGGATGATATCTGGTTTGGATGGGAACTTGCAGGTGGCAGGGTTCCCACGTATCTGCTGTCCTTCTACATCTAGGTGATGGAGGTCGCAGGTTTGGAAGGTGCTGTCATAGGATCATTGATGACTGCACATGGCTGCCATTGTGAATCCATGGTGGAGTGAGTGAATGTTTGTTGATGGAATGGCAATCAAGCGGGGCTGCTTTGTCCTGGATGGTGTCGAGCTTCTTGAGTGCTGTTTGAGCTGCACCCATCCAGACAAGTGGAGAGTATTTCATTAGACTCCTGACTTGTACCTTGAAAATGGTGGACCGACTTTGGGTGGTCAGGAGGTGAGTTGACTGCCGCAGGATTCCTAGCCCCTGATCAGTTCTTGTAGCCACAGCATTTATTTGGAGGAGCTTTCCCCAGTGTGCTGGTCAATGTTTATTTTCCATCAGTTATTGTCATGATATTCAAACACACACATCATGATAGACACACCAACAGACAAATCAGAACACACAACACCACAACCAAAGACAGAAAGATATAAAAGCACAGACACGACCCCCGGTGGTCAGTATTAGCTGCAGAGGAGGACCAGGACAGATCTACTACACGACACACTCAGGGAGACAGCACGTGCAGAGTATCCAGAACGAACTGTATTATAAGAGTTAAAATAAAATAGAGTTGTACCACATACAACTGTGTTGGCTCATCTGTGCACCAGAGCACCCAACACCACATGGTACAGGAGTGGATCGATACCTGCCGGCATACCTCAGTGTACACAGACAACCAGCAGTGCCCAGGCAAAATGATAGAACTCCCGGTTCCGCAGCCGCTCCAGTGCCACGGCGACCTCCGCGAAAACTGGCGGCGATTCCGGCAATGGTTCGAATTGTTCCTGGTGGCAGCTGAACTCCAAGACCTGGATGATAGCGAAAAAATTGAATTTCTCCTCACCATCGCCGGTGCAAGGGCAAGAGAAATATTCACAAGGTTCAGGTTCTTCAGGAGGCAGCAAAGGTACGATTACCAGGCAGTCCTGGACAAATTCTCCAAGTACTGTGAAGAAAACGCAATCCAATCGGCAAATAAAGGTAAGAAAAGCTGCAGTACTCACCTCGTGGCTGGGATCCCGGAGCCCGAATTCCCAGAGGCCGAAATCCCGGGCCTGAGAGAGGGCTGGGTCGAGGTCGGCGGCCATCTTGCTAAAGGTATCACGCTAGCACAGTTGCGCGAGCAGTGCGCAGAACCGGAAGTACCGTTTGCGCATGCGCGAGATGCTGCGCATGCGCAGTCAAGAAAACGGCCATCGGTAAAGGAACAGCGATTTGAGCATGCGCAGTCGCTTCCTACGTGCTACATACCGAGCGTCAGGATGTCAGAGGCCCCAGACTGCACCAATTTAAAGGGGAAACGTCCCAAATCCAATTTAAAAGGGAAACGTCCCAAATCAAAAAAACAAAAATCTGTTAAAGCTGTAAAACAACCTTCCCTCACCTGGAATGACAGCACAGTGCCGCAAATTGACCCAGGAGATGAATTTGACCTCCGAAGAACCCTCCGACAAGCAGTTACCTACGCACAAGCCGATGATTCCGACCTCGAATACTTCGATAACGATCTTTACAGTGTTTCCGGACCTCGCGAGCCCAATGATAGCTCCGTGGTCCTATACGACTATGACTCGGACGAACCTTTCGTGTTGCACATTGGCGGCCCCCACATTGAATCCGACGCAGATGCGGATTCATTTTTCGGATTTGAGGATCTTCAATCCAGCAGATATGACGTTCCAACTTATCAGTACCGGATGATGCTGCAGCCTGACATTAACAGACAGGGAGCGGTGCAAGCACACAGAGAGCGCCCTGCTGCCACACAGAGCGTGGTCCACGTCCCGCTCAACGTTCCCGACTCTATGAAAGAAGACATGCAAGACTCCAGAGCGCAGTCCTCGCATGAACCAGAAGTGACTCCAGTGTCACAAGCCTCCACAGCAAGCTCGTGGACAGACTCCACAATTGCAGAAATGCAAGACTCCAGAGCGCAGTCCTTGCACGAACAAGAAGTGACTCCAGTGTCACAAGCCTCCACAGAGAGCTCGTGGACAGCCTCCACGATAGAAGCAACGCAAGACTCCAGAGCGCAGTCCTTGCACGAACAAGAAGTGACTCCAGTGTCACAAGCCTCCACAGAGAGCTCGTGGACAGCCTCCACGATAGAAGCAACGCAAGACTCCAATGTGCAGTCCTTGCAGGAACAAGACCATGAGGGTCCCGCAACCTCTCCTGACCAACCAGCGGTAGATGATGCAAGTCTGCCATGCTCACGTGAACAGCAAGAAGGCTATAACAGCCTACCATGCTCCACTACACAGCAGCATGACCATGAAGGTCTCTCATGCTACAATGAAGGGCACAGCGCTGATGACTGTTCAAGCCCAACTGAAGACAAGCCAAAGGAATCGCCTCGTCCAAGCCCGAAGAAAAAAGGTTTATGCGCTGACCCTCAGGATCATTATAGCCGAACAGAGATTAATAATGCTGCACGGCCACAGAAGGATGCTGAGGATTTGCTAAAGAAATTTATTGAATGTTTAACTTGCAAGGAGCAGACTGAGAATTGCCAGTGTTTTAGTACGGATCGAAAAAATGGACAAGACATTGATCCTCAGGTAATGGAAATAACACAACCTGAATCATATCTACAGCAGGGACAAATGTCTCCCTTCAACACAACGCCGCAAAATCCCAACTTCGGAGACCAGCAGTTAGTCAGTAATGACTCTTCAAACCTTGAGGGGAACATTAATTGCATTGAACCTATACACACTCCACTGATAAATGAGCAGAACATTGGAGCAAGAATCCTGAGGACACCGACATCGAGTAGCCAGATAACGAATTTAAAACCCACAGCAGTTTCAAGTGAACCAAGTGTGCTTTCCACTAATGGTGAAGATGCAGATAAGGTCGACCCGATTATCCATTGTACCACACTAACCCCAGTGATTAAGCAGTTATGTATGGGGAGTATAATGTGGGCAATTGAGAACAGTAAAAGAGAGACTGTGACCATGCCAGTCCCAGCAAAATCAGACCCAGAGACCATGAAGGCATGTACATTAGACAAAGATACATATGAGGTACCTGAGAAGAAAAGTGAAACGGAATGTTCTTTGGAAAATAGTACAATGTCGATAGAAACATTGGATCCTATATTCGAGACCATACATATGGGAGAATTTGGGGGTAATAAACAAGGTTCTGCAATGTCTGGGGGAAGATTTAAAATTCCAAAGAAGAAAAGCCCAAATGAAGGACAACGGCAAGACAATGACAGTCCACCGACATGGTGTGCACCACCAGATGAAAACTCTGACAATTTATCCAACCCTAGTGAACAGCAAGCTGCTAATGAGGATCTATCCACGGGATGTGAGACGAGTGACGACAGCATCCCACTTCCCATGCAAAAGGTGCAAGGTGACAGACCTCGCCAAGTGCGTACCGAGGCACTCGACGATCACGGTGGGACCACTGACGACTGCGGTGGCGGCGCACCGCTTCCACCCTCGATGGCTCGAGCCTCTCCACTGGTTGGTGCATTCCTGCATGTTCCGACTCCAGAAGTGCAGCTTCAGGGAATCTCGGCTGCCTCCAGTGAACCTGTTGGGACTCCGGACGGGGGGCATCGACGGAAGGCAGACCGGACTCCAGATGGGGAGCAGCCAAGCGCCGACTCTGATTTGCGCACGCCAGACCTTGCTCCAGACGGGCGGTGTCGCGGCCTCGGTGATGGCACGCTCAGGGTGACGGCGGATGCCACGGCGACAGGGAATGGATCGCGTGGCAGTCCCACTGGGTCGGCAGTGGCAACCAGCACCGGCGGTCCAAGATGGACACACCAATTCGCGCCATCGCCAGACGTTGATGCGAGCAACAATTCTCTCTCCATGGCGACATGCTTCGACGTTTCTCTGCGGAGTCGCCCTTCCGGCACAGCAGGTGGCCGGAACCAGCGTGCACGGTCTCGGCCAACTTCCACATCTGGCACAGTCATCGCCTTGCATGATATTAGTGATGGTGCTACTTCGATGGCAACGACCCATCGGCTACAAGATGCCGTCCATCACAAACATAAAAAGAAAAAAGACTCCACCTTGTTCCTGGCATGCAGGGCGGATGGATTGGTGCGTAGGCGCAATCAGCGAGCTTTGCGCCGCCTTCCACGCTCGCAACTGAACCGTACGCACACGCCGGATCCTCCACTGGTTCCCAAGATGACTTTGTGGAGATGCCACGGATCATGCCCCTTCCATCGCCACCAGAACCAAACCACAGCCAAGGCAAAACTAACAAAGATGTTGAATGTTATATTTGCACGAATGAAAAAACCAAGCACTGCACGAAGTACAACAAATGGTAAAGTAGAGACTTCGGCAACAGCATCACCTCCAACAGTCCAAGGTGAACCAGTGTGACCCCAAATCTCCACAGCTGAACCGGCTTGAGGACCAGCCCATTCTTGAGGCGGTCACCCATTAGACTGGACTTATAACGCTGTTCATACGTTCAAAAAGTCAAACACTTCTGTATTATAACCTGTTGTTGTTTATTGTTCCAGATATCGTCTGACCGGACCACTGTTCAAGTTTTTTTTCTCTCTCGTATCCAAGTTTTGTTATGGTACAACCTTGTTAGTGTGACGCACCCGACATCGCCCCATGTAAATAGTTACGTCATATACACACGCTGTACACAACACACACACACACTCTTAGATGCACTCACGACACAATTATATTTATAACCACGTAGGCACATATCTTTGTAAAAAGGGGGGATGTCATGATATTCAAACACACACATCATGATAGACACACCAACAGACAAATCAGAACACACAACACCACAACCAATGACAGAAAGATATAAAAGCACAGACACGACCCCCGGTGGTCAGTATTAGCTGCAGAGGAGGACCAGGACAGATCTGTTACCAAACACACTCAGGGAGACAGCACGTGCAGAGTATCCAGAACGAACTGTATTATAAGAGTTAAAATAAAATAGAGTTGTACCACATACAACTGTGTTGGCTCATCTGTGCACCAGAGCACCCAACACCACAGTTATGACTCGGGGTGAATGGGCTCACCTTTACTCATGTCCTCGGATGGCCACAGCAAAGGTTTAAGTTCCATGAGGATATTCCTTTTACAAATCAGAACGTTTAAAATGTTTTAGGCTGCCAGCAATAAGGAGCCAATCAAACAATGTTTTCTTGTTTCAAAGAAAGATCAAATTTATTAACAACTTAACTTCAGAAATAAACTGATATCAAACACTGACCTCTCATGCAATCCTTTGGGACACACACAAATTCACACACACACACACAAATTCGCACACACACACACACACACACACAAATTCACACACACACAGACAAATTCACACACACACACACACTCACACAAACATGCACACAAATTCACACACACAAACAAATTCACAAACGCACACACACACACACGCACACAAATTCACACACACACAAATTCACACACATACAAATTCACACACACACAGACACACACACAAATTCACACACACCCAAGCGCATCAAATTCACACACACAAACAGACTCACACACACACGCACACAAATTCACACACACCCAAGCGCATCAAATTCACACACACCCAAGCGCATCAAATTCACACACACACACAAATTCACACACACACAAACAGACTCACAGACACACACACACAAATTCACACACACACACACACACCCAAGCGCATCAAATTCACACACACACACAAACTCACACACACACAAATTCACACACACACACAAATTCACACACACACAAACAGACTCACACACACACACAAATTCACACACACACAAACAGACTGACACACACACAAATTCACACACACACACAAATTCACACACACACAAACAGACTCACACACACACGCACACAAATTCACACACACACGCACCCAAGCGCATCAAATTCACACACACACACACGCACACAAATTCACACACACACAAGCGCATCAAATTCACACACACACACACACACACACAAACTCACACACACACAAATTCACACACATGCACATATTCACACACACACAAATTAACACACACACAAATTAACACACACAAACAAATTCACACACACACTCACACAAATTCACACACACACTCACACAAATTCACACACATACAAATCCACAAACACACAAATTCACACGCACAAATTCACACACATACAAATTCACACAAACAAATTCATATACACACAAATTCACACACACACAAAAAAATCATACACACAAATTTACACACACAAATTTATACACACACACACACATACACAAATTCACATCCACACGCACACAAATTCACACACACACATTTTGCAGCATGTTACCCCTCTGCAATGCGATGCTGTGATGGATGCAGCAGGCCACCAATAAGTGGGAGACCCTCCTTGGGCTATACTGGACGTCCCCACCAGAGCGGTCCAGGCACCTTAGCCGCCCCTTCAGCACGTCGATGCACCACTCAATGATGGCCCTGGTCCCTGCATGGGCTTCGTTAAAGTGGTCCTCCACATCAATCTGGAGTCTCTGGATAAGCTTCATCTGCCACGGCCACAGCGGATACCACTGTCACCCAAGAGCCAGTCCTTCATCTGAGGGCGTGCTTCGATGGTGTCGGGCACTGACGAGTGTACCAGGACAAAGGCCTTGTGCACACTGACAGGATAACGGGCGCAGACGTGCAGGATGTGCAGCTGGTGGTCACACAACAACTGCACATTGAGGGAGTGGAACCCCTTCGATTGTTGAAGGGCACCCCCTCATGTGTCGGTGCCCATAGAATCATAGAATCATAGAAGTTTACAGCATGGAAACAGGCCCTTCGGTCCAACCAGTCCATGCCGCCTAGTTTTTACCATTAAGCTAGTCCCAGTTGCCCGCACTTGGCCCATAACCCTCTATACCCATCTTACCCATGTAACTATCTAAATGCTTTTTAAAAGACACAATTGTACCCGCCTCTACTACTACCTTTGGCAGCCCATTCCAGACACTCACTACCCTCTGAGTGAAGAAATTGCCCCTCTGGGCCCTTCTGAATCTCTCCCCTCTCACCTTAAACCTATGCCCTCTAGTTTTAGACTCCCCTACCTTTGGGAAAAGATGTTGACTATCTACCTTATCTATGCCCCTCATTATTTTATAGACCTCTATAAGATCACCCCCAAGCCTCCTACGCTCCAGGGAAAAAAGTCCCAGTCTATCCAGCCTCTCCTTATAACTCAAACCATCAAGTCTCGGCAACATCCTAGTAAATCTTTTCTGCACTCTTTCCAGTTTAATAATATCCTTTCTATAATAGGGTGACCAGAACTGCACACAGTATTCCAAGTGTGGCCGTACCAATGCCTTGTACAACTTCAACAAGACGTCCCAACTCCTGTATTCAATGTTCTGACCAATGAAAACAAGCATGCCGAATGCCTTCTTCACCACCCTGTCCACCTGTGACTCCACCTTCAAGGAGCTATGAACCTGTACTCCTAGGTCTCTTTGTTCTATAACTCTCCCCAACGCCATACCATTAACTGAGTAGGTCCTGGCCTGATTCGATCTGCCAAAATGGGGGACATACTTCCCGTCGATCCCCTTCTGGGCCTGGGGCATGACGGCGATTGCTGCGAATCCCATTGCCCAGGCAACCTGGTAGGCTCAGTACACGCCGAAGGTAATGTATTGTGCTGCCCGGACATACAGGGTGCCTGTTGGGACTGTAGCTGTCGTGTACAGTGGGTGCCCTGTGTGCGTGCATGGGTTGTGCCTACCTGTCCGGGGGCAGGATGGATGGGAGCAGGGGGCGTAGTGGGTAGGCAGGGCTTGCAGATGGCCACTGTTGCTGCAGGGTGGGCTGACTGGTAGTGCCACCAGTGCGGCACCTGCCCTGGGGGGGGCAGTGTGCCAGGGAGGGTGGCAAGAGACACGGTACATGTGTCCCGCTGGCTGGGGTGCACTTTGACCCCCACCTCTGCTCCCCCTTCAGTGGTGCAGCGCCTCGGATGGGTGCACTGAGTTGTGCCAACACCAAATGGCTACTGGCTGTGCAGGGCCACGCACCTCCCGTTGATGGATCGGCTGAGGTCTGGAAGTTCCTGGGGGAGTGACCTGGGGGTTGGGCGGGAGGCACCCATACGGTCAATAGTGCTCTGCGCATTTACGGGTTACAGTGGGCAGTCAGTGAATTGCGCAGTCAGATGCAGACTGGCAATTGCGGTCTGTGCCCGAACACCCTGGTCCCGGGGGGGACACCACCCCGCGGCCCATCCCCGGGTGACTCTACTCCGCCGGCCCTGGCAAACGTCCCCCGGCCAGCGGCACAGCTGGCAGCCTAGCTGCACCTTTGGAAACGTGTCTTACCGTCACTTCCATCTAGCAGAGGCACAGCATCGCGGGAGGCTGGAGATTACCGGGTTGGACCCGTTAATGATGTGCTAACGGTCGTCACCGTACAATTTGCATGCCCACATTGGCGTGGGGTATAGAACGCAATCACACCGCTATCGAGGCTCTGGAGCTTGGTGTTCCATTGGTTGCCCGGTGCCAATCTCGATTTTCGACTGATCGCCCGATCGCGATTTGTGATTCCAGTGTCGCTGGACAGAGAATCGCACCCACAATATTTGGCTGTCGAACTTTGGTAGATGCATGGAATGGGCAAGGATTGGGCGAGTAGGGGACATGTTAAGATGGTTACCAAACTATGTCGCAAAAAACAGAAAATTTACTTTATAGGGAAAAGACAAGTTTCTGTTAAATTACCTGTTTGCCGAGGGCAGCACGGTGGCGCAGTGGTTAGCACTGCTGCCTCACGGCACCGAGGACCCGGGTTCCATCCCGGCCCCGGGTCAATGCCCGTGTGGAGTTTGCACATTCTCCCCGTGTCTGCCTGGGTCTCACCCCCACAACCCAAAAGGATGTGCAGGGAGATGGATTGACCGCGCTAAATTGTCCCTTAAATGGAAAACAAATTATTGGGTACTCTAAATTTTTATTTTAAAACAATTATCTGTTTGTCTTGGAGTTTCACTGGGGTGTTACAATGTTTGTACAGTTTTCATAGGCGTTAAAAAATACTTTTTAATTGTTTGTTCAGATTCTACTCACAAAGTATTTTGAAGCATTGGGACTCAGATTAGAATAGAGTCATAGAGTCAGAGGTTTACAGCACGGAAACAGGCCCTCCAGCCCAGCTTGTCCATGGCCCCCAGTTTTTATCACTAAGCTAGTTCCACTTGCCCGCATTTGGCCCATATCTCTCTATACACATCTTTCTCATGTAACTGTCTAAATGCTTTATAAAGCACAAAGTTGTACCCGCCTCTACTACTGTCTCTGGCAGCTCGTTCCAAACACTCACTACCCTCTGTGTGAAACAACTGTCCCTCTGGACCCTTTTGTATCTCTCCCCTCTCACCTTAAACCTATGCCCTCTAATTTTCGACTCTTCTACCTTTGGGAAAAGATTTTGACTATCTACCTTATCCATGCCCCTCATTATTTTATAGGCCTCTACAAGATCACCCCTAAGCCTCCTACGCTCCTGGGAATAAAAGTCCCAGCCTATCCAGCCTCTCCTTATAGCTCGGACCATCAAGTCCCGGTAGCATCCTAGTGAATCTTTTCTGCACTCTTTCTCGTTTAATAATATCCTTTCTATAATAGGGTACACAGTGTTCCAAGTGTGGCCTCACTAATGCCTTGTGCAACTTCAGCAAGATGTCCCAACTCATAGGTTATAGAATTTGCAGTGCAGAAGAAGGCCATTCGGCCCATCGAGTCTGCACTGTCTCTTGGAAAGAGGTCCCTACCCAAGAGAAGAACGTGCAGACTCTGCACAGACAGTGAATTCCCAAGCCGGGAATCGAACCTGGGACCCTGGAATTGTGAAGCAACTGTGATACCCACTGTGCAGCCTGCCCCCCCCCCCCAACTGTATTCAATGTTCTGACCAATGAAACCAAGCATGGCGAATGCTTTCCTCACCACCCTGTCCACCTGCAACTCCACCTTCAAGGAGCTGTGAACCTGTACCCCTAGATCTCTTTGTTCTGTAATTCTTCCCAACCCCCTACCATTAACTGAGTAGGTCCTGCCCTGATTCGATCCACCAAAATGCATCACCTCCCATTTATCTAAATTAAACTCCATCTGCCGGCCCACTGGCCCAATTGATCAATATCCCGTTGCAATCCTACGTGGAAAGAGAGGTGAGTTAATTGTACCTGAATCCTCCCATGGATTCATTGGCAATTCCACTCAGGCCTGGTCCAATTCCTAAAACACTTGGCAAAAGCGGAATGGAAGAAAAATCGGCTTACACCACAGCCTGCCTTCCAAATCTGGAACCTTCTCCCGTTGATCTGTGCACAAAGGTTACATCGAGTCAGAGTGTGGGAGGATTACAAGATAGGTCAGATTCCAATGAGTGAAAAGGAAAATTTAGGACACGTATCAAGTCACCAAGAGTGCCCAATACACACAATGGTCAGAATTCCCAGGCCGTTGGGATTCTCTTTTCCCGCCGGCAGCTCATCCCACCCGTGGCGACGCGGGTGGCTTAGGTGAGAAGTCCCACTGACAAGTTGCGGGAGTAGAGAATCAGTAAGCCGTGTGCTGTCGATAGACAACAGGGTTGGGGGACCCGGAGAATCCAACTCAAGCTCTCTCCGACACTAATTTAGACCAAACTGGGACATTATCCAAATGTACAGCATGTGAAGAGATAATGTTATCTTAAGCCGAGCCACTAGAGGGAGCTAAGGGGCAGTACTATATATTGCACTGACTCTTGGACCTCTGGGGGAGAGTGGATCAGAGATGAAGAAGACAAGATTGGAAGTGTATTGCAGAGCTAGTTAAGATATAGTCGTCATAGTTAATAGATAAAGATAGTGTTAGTGAGTGTAGTTTAATTCTTATATAGATGTTTACTATTTCGAATAAGTCTCAAACTCTAATTTAGTAGTGTAAATAAACTTAGTTTAGTTCTTAAAAGGAGCTTCAAGTGTCTTTGTGATCACTACCCCTTCTGTCCTTGTAACGCCTCACAAAGATCACCACATGGTACCAGGAGTGCAAAATTTTAAAATTTAAGGTACCTCACCACATGGTACCAGGAAGTGTGTTCCAGAATAATAAACAATAAGAAAAGGGTAGAATGTTGGTGTCTTTCTGGTTAATTGAACAAAGTTGGGCTGCGTGGCCTTCCCCACCCATAATGCATCTTGTCAGCTGCGTCCATGCCATTGTTAGCATCGGGTCAGGAGCAGAAAAACTCACAGACGTGGAGTACAAAAGATATGGAGGAAATCACAGCAATGGGGAGGGGGTGAGAACATGAAATAGAAAGATGAGAATTTTGAAGTCAAATCATTGCCAGAGTGGGAACCAGTGTCAGTGTCCGAGCGCAGCGGTGAAGGGGAAATGGGATGCAAGTTTAGAATCTAGTTCGGAATTCTTCACGCCTTGAATATACTGCATCTGTCATGCACAGAAACAAAGAAGATAGGAGGAGTAAGCCATTCGGCCCTTCGACCCTGCTCCACCATTCATTATGATGATGGCTGATCATCCAATTCAGTAACCTCTTCCCACTTTCCCCCATATCCTTTGATCCCTTCGGCCCCAAGATCTATATCTAACTCTTTCTTGAAAACATACTAATGTTTGGCCTCAACTGCTTTCTGTGGGTGTGGAAGTTTTATAAGTTGATAAGATGTAGGAGCAGAATGAGGCCATTCGGCCCATCAAGTCTGCTTCGCCATTCGATCATAGCTGATCCCATCCTGGCCTTACTCCACGTTCCTGCCCATTCTCCATAACCCTTCAACCCATTACCATTATTTGTCTCACTCCTCCTTAAATGTACTCACTGGCCCAGCATGCACCTCACTCTGGGGTAGCGAATTCCACAGATTCACAAGCCTTTGGGAGAAGTAGTTTCTCCTCAACTCTGTTTTCAATTTACTCTCCGTTATCCTGAGAAGTCTCAATCCTCAATGGTCTACCCCATATCCTCAGACTGTTCCCCTTGGTTCTACTCGCTCACCGTCAGGAACATCCTTCCAGCATCGACCCTGTCTCGTCTTGCAAGAGTTTTACAGGTTTTTATGAGATGCCCTCTCGTTCTTCAAACGCCAGTGAATGTAATCCTAACCTAGTCAATCTCTCCTCATACACTAGTACTGCCATCCCAGGAATCAGTCTGATAATCCTTCGCTGCCTCCTTCTATAACAAGAACATCCTTCCTCAGAGAAGGAGACCAAAACTGTACACAATGTTCCAGGTGTGGCCTCACCAAGGCCCTGTGTAATTACAGCAAGACATCCCTGCTCCTGTACTCGAATCCTCTCGCAATGAAGGCCAACATACCCTTTGCTTTCTTTACCGCCTGCTGAACCGGCATGCTTACCTTCAGCGACTGGTGTACGAGGGCACCCAGACCTAGTTGTACATTCCCTTCTCCTAATTTATGGAGAATCAGTTAATAGTCTGCCTTCTACCAAACAAAATGAAATGAAATGAAAATCGTTTATTGTCACGAGTAGGCTTCAATGAAGTTATTGTGAAAAGCCCCTAGTCGCCACATTCCGGTGCCTGTTCGGGGAGGCTGGTATGGGAATAGAACCGTGCTACTGGCCTGCCTGTGTCTGTCATGCATTTGCCCACTCACACAACTTGTTTGAATCACACTGAATCAAAGAACAAAGAAAAGTACAGCACAGGAACAGGCCCTTCGGCCCTCCGAGCCTGCGCCGACCATGCTGCCCGTCTAAACTACAATCTTCTACACTTCTGGGGTCCGTATCCCTCTATTCCCATCCTAGTCATGTATTTGTCAATCAGTTAATAGTGCACTTTCATCTCTGCCTTGTCCTCACAGATCACCCCATGCCAGCTTTGTGTCATTTACAAATTTATTAATATATATTGTGAATAGCTGGGGTCCCAGCATTGATCCCTGCAGCGCTCCACGAGTTACTGCCAGCCACTTGGAAGAAGACCCGTTTATTCCCACACTTTCTTTCCTGTCTGCCAACCAGTTTTCTATCTATCGCGAAGCACTATCCCTAATTCCACGTGCATTAATTTCACACACTAATCTCTGATGTGGGACATTGTCGAAAGCCTTTTGAAAGTCCAAATGTACCACGTCTACTGGCTCCCCCTCGTCAACTCTTTGGAGAAAGAAACCTGCTGGGTCTGGGCATGTATGGAAATGGCTGGAGAAAAGAGGACGTTGGTGCATACCCATCAAAAAGAGAAATCCTGCGGGATTCTCCGTCTGCGGGATCCTCCGCTTCGCCGGCACCGCACCCACATCCTCGGGTTTCCCGACAGGGTGGGATGCCCACAATGGGAAACGGAGGATCCCGCTGCCGGCCAGGGCATGCCACGCCGGAAAAGGGGGCTGGCAGGATGGAGAACCAGGTCACAATATTTTGATTACAGCATGAGAGTAAACAGAGACAATTATTGAAGGCGTAGACCGAGGGAAAATAGAGGATTTGGATTTAGGTTTATCGTCACGTGCAGCGAGGTACAGTGAAAATATTGTTCTGCGTACAGTCCAGACAGATTGTTCCAGACATGAAAAACATAGGGCAGACGATAAATCTGGGGTTTTCAAACCCAGGGTTGCGACGCGCGGGTGGGTCACGGGCGGGTGAGAGAAGGATCATGGAGCTGTGCGTTCCCGATCGCGGGACGAGCGCCCACCAGCCGCGACCGGCTTTTAGATTGAGTAGGCCGCCCGCCTCTGCCAGCAGCCCCAGCATTTTGCCTTGCTCCATCTGATTGGAACCCAGATTATCCAATGGCTGATTAGCTTTCCTAATGCCATAGCCAACATCTAATTGTTCCGCTGACCAATAGGAGGAGGCAGCGGCGGGGTTCCTGGGGGTGGGACCATTGGAGCTCGCGGCCTGTGAAGGACATGGAGAGAGGCTGAGTGAGGTTTGTGTGAGGGTGAGAGAGGCAGAGTGAGGTTTGTGTGAGGGTGAGAGAGGCCGAGTGAGGTTTGTGTGAGGGTGAGGGAGGTTTGTGTGTGGGTGAGAGAGGCCGAGTGAGGTTTGTGTGAGGGTGAGAGAGGCCGAGTGAGTTTTGTGTGAGGGTGAGAGAGGCCGAGTGAGGTTTGTGTGAGGGTGAGAGGGGCTGAGTGAGGGACACGGAGAGAGGCTGAGTGAGGGTGAGAGAGGCTGAGTGAGGTTTGAGTGAGGGATACGGAGACAGGCTGAGTGAGGTTTGAGGGAGAGGCCGAGTGAGGTTTGTGTGAGGGTGAGTGAGGCAGAGTGAGGTTTGTGTGAGGGTGAGAGAGGCCGAGTGAGGTTTGTGTGAGGGTGAGAGGGGCTGAGTGAGGGACACGGAGAGAGGCTGAGTGAGGGTGAGAGAGGCTGAGTGAGGTTTGAGTGAGGGATACGGAGAGAGGCTGAGTGAGGTTTGAGAGAGAGGCCGAGTGAGGTTTGTGTGAGGGACACGGAGAGGGGCCGAGTGTGGTTTGTGTGAGGGTGAGAGAGGCTGAGTGAGGTTTGTGTGAGGGTGAGTGAGGCCAAGTGAGGTATGTGTGAGGGGGAGTGAGGCCGAGTGAGGTTTGTGTGAGGGTGAGAGATGCCGAGTGAGGTTAGTGAGAGGGTCACGGAGAGAGGCCAAGTGAGGTTTGTGAGAGGGTGAGAGAGGCCGAGTGAGATTTGTGTGAGGGACACGGAGAGAAGCTGAGTAAGGTTTGTGTGAGGGTGAGAGAGGCCGAGTGAGGTTTGTGTGAGGGTGAGAGAGGCTGAGTGAGGTTTGAGTGAGGGATACGGAGGGAGGCTGAGTGAGGGTGAGTGAGGCCGAATGAGGTTTGTGTGAGGGTGAGAGAGACTGAGTGAGGTGTGTGTGAGGGGGAGTGAGGCCGAGTGAGGTTTGTGTGAGGGTGAGAGAGACTGAGTGAGGTTTGAGTGAGGGACACGGAGAGAGGGCGAGTGAGATTTGTGTGAGGGACACGGAGAGAGGCCGAGTGAGGTTTGTGTGAGGGTGAGTGAGGCTGAGTGAGGTTTGTGTGAGGGTGAGTGAGGCCGAGTGAAGTTTGTGTGAGGGTGAGAGAGGCTGAGTGAGTTTTGAGTGAGGGTCACGGAGAGAGGCTGAGTGAGGGTGAGAGAGGCTGAGTGAGGTTTGAGTGAGGGATACGGAAAGAGGCTGAGTGAGGTTTGTGTGAGGGGGAGGGAGGCCGAGTGAGGTTTGTGTGAGGGTGAGAGAGACTGAGTGAGGTTTGAGTGAGGGTGAGAGAGACTGAGTGAGGTTTGAGTAAGGGACACGGAGAGAGGCTGAGTGAGGTTTGTGTGAGGGTGAGAGATGCCGAGTGAGGTTAGTGAGAGGGTCACGGAGAGAGGGCGAGTGAGGTTTGTGAGAGGCCGAGTGAGGTTTGTGTGATGGTGAGAGAGGCTGAGTGAGGTTTGTGTGAGGGTGAGAGAGGCCGAGTGACGTTTGTGTGAGGGTGAGAGAGGCTGAGTGAGATTTGTGTGAGATTGAGAGAGGCTGAGTGAGGTTTGTGTGAGGGTCAGGGAGGCTGAGTGAGGTTTGTGTGAGGGACACGGAGAGAGGCTGAGTGAGGTTTGTGTGAGGGTGAGAGAGGCTGAGTGAGGTTTGTGTGGGGGACAGGGAGAGAGGCTGAGTGAGGTGTGCGTGGGGGACACGGAGAGAGGCCAAGTGAGGTTTGTGTGAGAGTGAGAGAGGCCGAGTGAAGTTCGTGTGAGGGTGAGAGAGGCTGAGTGAGGTTTGTGTGAGGGTGAGAGAGGCTGAGTGAGGTTTGTGTGAGGGTGAGAAAGGCTGAGTGAGGTTTGTGTGAGGGTGAGTGAAGCCGAGTGAGGTATGTGTGAGGGGGAGTGAGGCCGAGTGAGGTTTCTGTGAGGGTGAGAGAGGCTGAGTGAGGTTTGAGTGAGGGACACGGAGAGAGGCTGAGTGAGGTTTGTGTGAGGGTGAGAGAGGCTGAGTGAGGTTTATGTGAGGGTGAGAGAGGCTGAGTGAGGTTTGTGTGAGGGTGAGAGAGGCTGAGTGAGGTTCATGTGAGGGTGAGAGAGGCTGAGTGAGGTTTGTGTGAGGGTGAGAGAGGCTGAGTGAGGTTTATGTGAGGGTGAGAGAGGCTGAGTGAGGTTTGTGTGAGGGACACGGAGAGAGGCTGAGTGAGGTTTGTGTGAGGGTGAGAGAGGCTGAGTGAGGTTTGTGTGAGGGTGAGAGAGGCTGAGTGAGGTTTATGTGAGGGTGAGAGAGGCTGAGTGAGGTTTGTCTGAGGGACACGGAGAGAGGCCGAGTGAGGTTTGTGTGAGGGTGAGAGAGGCTGTGAGGTATGTGTGAGGGTGAGAGAGGCTGAATGAGGTTTGTGTGAGGGCGAGAGAGGCCGAGTGAGGTTTGTCTGAGGGACACGGAGAGAGGCCGCGTGAGGTTTATGAGAGGGTGAGAGGCTGAGTGAGGTTTGTGTGAGGGACACGGAGAGAGGCTGAGTGAGGTTTGTGTGAGGGTGAGAGAGGCTGAGTGTAGCACCATCGATCATACACGAGGCGCGACGTAGAGAACTTCAATCGAGGCTTTATTGAGCAGACTTGTTCCCCAGCAGCTCAGTTACAGAATGCAGCTGCTGGGAGAAACCCGGTTTCTTATACCCCGCCTATCTGGGTGGAGCCCAGTAGGCGGCAGATCCAATCAGGACCCAGCATCAGTCCTCCAACAGTTCCTCGGCATTCATGGTGTACCGTATTACTCCTAATACATACCACCACATTCACCCCTTGTTAAAAAAGAATCCGACGGGGTGGTGGGTGGTGTGAAGGTAGGGGTTTACAGGGTCGGTGCCTTAACCATTTAACTATGTACAACCATGCTGCTTTTACTGGGCCACTGAATTATTTACATGTTAACACGATTCGCAGCATTAACTATTTACAACAATGCCGCTTTACTGGGCCACTGAATTATATACATCTTAAGTCGATTCGATGAGTCGAGATGGTGCTCTGGTCGCCCTTTCCAATCGTCTCAGCCCGGGTGGTGGTGGTGGTGGTGCTGGCTCGGGTCCGGTCGACACTGGGAGCATCGCGCTGTCTATCGCTGTTTCCTTACTCCTGGGCGGGCCTGGGAGAAGAACCGATCCCCCCGGGAAGGGGGTGGCTGTGGGGTGCAACGGCGGGTGTGAGGGGGTGGTGATTGGTGTTGGGGGATGTGGGGAGCTCCGGCGGGCGCCAGGTCCCGCAGAGAGACCGTGTGCTGTCGGCCGTCTGGGTACGCCACGTAGGCGTACTGCGGGTTTGCGTGGAGTAGATGTACCTTTTCCACCAGTGGGTCTGATTTGTGCTCCCGCACATGTTTCTGGAGCAAGATGGGTCCCGGGGCTGCCAGCCAGGTCGGAACTGACGTTCCAGAGGCGGACTTCCTAGGGAAGACAAGGAGGCGCTCGTGAGGAGTTTGGTTCGTGGTGGTACACAGCAGGGACCGGATAGAATGAAGGGCATTCGGGAGGACTTCCTGCCAGCGGGAAGTTGGGAGACTCCTAGACCATAGGGCCAGTAGGACGGTCTTCCAGACCGTTCCGTTCTCCCTCTCTACCTGCCCGTTCCCCCGGGGGTTGTAGCTGGTCGTCCTGCTCGAGGCTATGCCTTTGCTGAGCAGGAATTGACGCAGCTCGTCACTCATGAAGGAGGACCCCCTATCACTATGGATGTAGGCGGGGAAACCGAACAGGGTAAAGATGGTGCAGAGGGCTTTAATGACCGTGGCCGCGGTCATGTCGGGGCATGGGATGGCGAAGGGGAAACGGGATTATTCGTCAACGACGTTAAGAAAGTACGTGTTGTGATCGGTGGAGGGTAGGGGGCCTTTGAAATCCAGACTGAGGCGTTCAAAGGGACGGGAAGCCTTTATCAGGTGCGCTCTTTCTGGCCTGAAAAAAAGCGGTTTGCATTCTGCGCAGATTTGGCAGTCCCTGGTGACTGTTCGGACCTCCTCGACGGAGTACGGGAGGTTGCGGGCCTTAATGAAGTGGTAGAAACGAGTGACCCCCGGGTGGCAGAGGTCCTCGTGGAGGGCTTGGAGACGGTCCACTTGTGCGTTGGCACATGTGCCGCGGGATAGGGCATCGGACGGCCCGTTCAGCTTTCCGGGACGGTACAAGATCTCATAGTTGTAGGTGGAGAGTTCGATCCTCCACCGCAGGATCTTGTCGTTTTTTATCTTGCCCCACTGTGCATTATCGAACATGAAGGCAACCGACCGTTGGTCAGTGAGGAGAGTGAATCTCCTACCGGCCAGGTAATGTCTCCAATGTCGCACAGCTTCCACTATGGCTTGGGCCTCTTTTTCGACCGAGGAGTGGCGAATTTCAGAAGCGTGGAGGGTCCGGGAGAAAAAGGCCACGGGTCTGCCCGCTTGGTTGAGAGTGGCCGCCAGAGCTACGTCGGATGCATCGCTCTCGACTTGGAAGGGGAGGGACTCGTCGATGGCGCGCATCGTGGCCTTTGCGATATCCGCTTTGATGCGGCTGAAGGCCTGGCGGGCCTCCGTCGACAGGGAAAAAGTAGTGGACTGGATTAATGGGCGGGCCTTGTCTGTGTATTGAGGAACCCACTGGGAGTAATAAGAAAAGAAGCCCAGGCAGCATTTCAAGGGTTTGGCACAGTGGGGGAGAGGGAACTCCATGACGGGGTGCATGCGTTCAGGGTCGGGGCCTATCACTCCATTACGCACTACGTAGCCCAAGATGGCTAGACGGTCGGTGCTAAACACGCATTTTTCCTCGTTGTAGGTGAGGTTGAGGGCGTTAGCGGTCTGGATGAATTTTCGGAGGTTGGCGTCGTGGTCCTGCTGGTCGTGGCCGCAGATGGTGACGTTGTCGAGGTACGGAAACGTGGCCCGTAAACCGTGCTGGTCAACCATTCGGTCCATCTCCCGTTGGAAGACCGAGACTCCGTTCGTGACGCCGAATGGAACTCTTAAAAAGTGGTATAGCCACCCGTCTGCTTCGAAGGCAGTGTACTTGCGGTCACTGGGGCAGATGGGGAGCTGGTGGTAGGCGGACTTAAGGTCCACGGTGGAGAAGACCTTGTACTGTGCAATCCGATTGACCATGTTGGATATGCGGGGAAGCGGGTACGCATCTAGCTGTGTGTACCTATTGATGGTCTGACTGTAGTCTACGACCAACCTCTGCTTCTCCCCGGTCTTCACAACTACCACCTGGGCTCTTCAGGGACTATTGCTGGCCTGGATTATGCCTTCCTTCAGCAGCCGCTGGACTTTGGACCTGATAAACGTCCGGTCCTGGGTGCTGTATCGTCTGCTCCTGATGGCGATGGGTTTGCAATCTGGAGTGAGGTTCGCAAACAAGGAGGGTGGTTCGACCTTGAGGGTCGCGAGGCCGCAGATAGTCAGTGAGGGTATAGGGCCGCCAAATTTGAATGTTAAGCTCTGGAGGTTGCATTGGAAGTCCAACCCCAAGAGGGTGGGAGCGCAGAGGTTGGGGAGGACATACAGCCGGTAATTTTGGAACTCTCTCCCCTGCACCGTTAGGTTAGCGATGCAGAACCCTTTGATTGCAACGGAGTGGGACCCCGCCGCCAGGAAAATATTCTGGGTGCTTGGACGAATTACAAGGGAACAGCGTCTTACCGTGTCCGGATGAATAAAACTCGCCGTGCTCCCCGAGTCGATCAAACACGGCGTCTCGTGCCCGTTCACCAGCGCCTTCGTCATTGTTGTCTGGAGCATCCGGGGCCGCGACTGGTCCAGGGTTACCGATGCCAGACGTGGTTGGAGCATCTGGCCGTTGTCTTCAGGCAGTGTGGAGCCGTCTACGCTGGGGTCCTTGCCTGTCAGCCAAGATGGCGGCGTCCATGGATCGCACGCGGTCGGGGGTGGACAAAATGGCCACTCCCATGGTTCGCATGCGGCCCGTGGGTAGGAAGATGGCGGCGCCCGTCCCCCCCTCGTGGTGTCCGGGGTCCAAAATAGCGGCGCCCTTTGGCCGCACATGGGTCGCTGGGGGGGTTGAGTCCGTGGTCCCATTTCTTCCCCGGAGATAGCGGCGACCCCACGGGACTGGCACACCGCTGCGTAGTGCCCCTTTTTGACGCAGCTTTTACAGGTGGCCGAGCGGGCTGGACAACACTAGCGGGGGTGTTTCTGCTGCCTGCAAAAATAGCAGCGGGGCACCCCCGGGTGGTCTGGGATTCTGGCCGTGCACGCTTGTGGGGGGGTGGGGGTGCCGGTGGGTCGGTCGCGGCGGGGGTCCACGGAGCCCAAGGGGCTGTAGTGCGGTCGGGGGCATAGGCGCGGGCGTTTTGGGTGGCCACTTCGAGGGAGGCTGCAAGGGCCGTGCCTCTGTGAGTCCGAGAGAGTCTTTCTCTAAAAGTCTCTGGCGAATTTGCGATGATGCCAAACCTGCTACGTAAGCGTCTCTGATCAGGAGCTCCGTGTGCTCATTCACCGTTACCGCTGGGCAGTCGCAGTTTCTTCCCAGGATCGTTAGAGCATTGAAGAATTTGTCCAGCGATTCCCCGGGGATTTGTCGTCTCGTCGCGAGCTGGTAGCGTGCATAGACCTGGTTGACGGGCCAAATGTAGATCTCTTTCAGCAAGTTGATCGCCGCTGGGAATTCTTCCGCGTCCTTGATGAGTGAGTAGATTTCAGGACTCACCCTGGAATGCAGGACCTGCATCTTCTGGTCTTCTGTTGGTCTGCCGGGGGCCGTTCGGAGGTATCCCTCAAAGCACGCAAGCCAGTGCTTAAACTCCGATGTTGCATTAGCTGCTTGGGGGCCGATTCGCAGGGACTCCGGGGCGATCCGGAGTTCCAAATTCCTTTTTTCTTAAGTCTGCTCAATAAATTGTGGCACCATCGATCACACACGAGGCGAGACAGAGAGAACTTCAATCGAGGCTTTATTGAGCAGACTTGTTCCCCAGCAGCTCAGTTACAGAATGCAGCTGCTGGGAGAATCCCGGGATCTTATACCCCGCCTATCTGGGTGGAGCCCAGCAGGCAGCAGATCCAATCAGGACCCAGCATCTGCCCTCCAATAGCTCCTCGGCATTTATGGTGTACCGTATTACCCCTAATACATACCACCACACTGAGTGAGGTTTGTGTGAGGGTGAGAGAGGCTGAGTGATGTTTGCGTGAGGGTGAGTGAGGCTGAGTGAGGCTTGTGAGAAGGACACGGAGAGAGCCTGAGTGAGGTTTATGGGAGGGTGAGAGAGCCTGAGTGAGGTTTGTGTGAGAGATACAGAGAGAGGCCGAGTGAGGTTTGTGTGAGGGTGAGTGAGGCCTAGTGAGGTTTGTGTGAGGGTGAGTGAGGCCGAGTGAGATTTGTGTGAGGGACACGGAGAGAGGCCGAGTGAGGTTTGTGTGAGGGTGAGAGAGGGTGAGGGAGGTTTGTGCGAGGGGCAGGGAGACTGAGGGAGGTTTGTGTGAGGGTGAGAGAGGCCGAGTGAGGTTTGTGTCAGGGTGAGAGAGGCTGAGTGAGGTTTGTGTGAGGGTGAGAGAGACCGAGTGAGATTTGTGTGAGGGTGAGAGAGGCAGAGTGAGGTTTGTGTGAGGGTGAGTGATGCTGAGTGAGGTTTGTGTGAGGGTGAGAGAGGTTAGGTGAGGTTTGTGTGAGGGTGAGAGAGGCGGAGTGAGATTTGTGTGAGGGTGAGAGAGGCGGAGTGAGATTTGTGTGAGGGTGAGAGAGGTTAGGTGAGGTTTGTGTTGAGGGTGAGAGAGGTTGAGTGAGGTTTGTGTGAGGGTGAGAGAGGCGGAGTGAGATTTGTGTGAGGGTGAGAGAGGTTAGGTGAGGTTTGTGTTGAGGGTGAGAGGGGCTGAGTGAGGTTTGTGTGAGGGACACGGAGAGAGGCTGAATGAGGTTTGTGTGAGAGTGAGAGAGGCAGAGTGTGGTTTGTGTGAGGGTGAGAGAGGCAGAGTGAGGTTTGTGTGAGAGTGAGAAAGGCAGAGTGAGGTTTGTGTGAGGGTGAGAGAGGCTGAGTGAGGTTTGTGGGAGGGTGAGAGAGGCTGAGTGAGGTTTGTGTGAGGGTGAGAGAGGCCGAGTGAGGTTTGTGAGAGAGTGAGAGGAGGTTGAGTGAGTTTTGTGTTGAGGGTGAGTGAGGCCGAGTGAGGTACGTGTGATGGTGAGAGGGGCTGAGTGAGGTTGGTGTGAGGGAGAGAGAGGCTGAGTGTGGCTTGTGTGAGGGTGAGAGTGGCCAAGTGGTGTTTGTGTGCGGGCAAAAGATGTTGAGTGAAGTTTGTGTGAGGGTGAGAGAGACCGAGTGAAGTTTGTGTGAGGGTGAGAGAGACCGAGTGTGGTAGTATGTATTGGGGGTCATGTGGGACTGGAAGCCCTAATGTCATTGGCTGACAGATCCCGGGTCCTGGTTGACCGTTGACCTCTAGCTCCGCCCTGAAGGCGGAGTATAAGAAGCCGGAGCCCTCCCCCGCAGGCCACTCTACTATCGAGCTGCGGGGGAACAGACACGCTTAATAAAGCCTCATCGACTTCACTCTATTCGTCTCACGGAGTCTTTGTGTGCTACAATTTATTAAGCGTGCCTAAAAAAAAAAAAGGACTATGGAGCTCAGGACCATTCCGGAATGCCTGAGGATCAGCCCCCACGCAGTGAACGCGGCAGCAGCCTTCAAGCACTGGTAGACTTGTTTCGAGGTCTACCTCAGAACGGCCACCGGCCGGGTCACAGAAGACCAAAAACTACAGGTCCTGCACTCGAGGTTAAGCACGGAGATCTTCTCCCTCATCGAAGACTCAGAGGATTTCCAGACGGCGTTCGCAGCACTGAAAAGTCTCTATGTCCGCCCAGTTAACCAAATCTACGCTCGCTACCAGCTCGTGACGATACGGCAAGGTCCCGGAGAATCGATGGACGAATTCTACGCCGCGCTGCTGATTTTGGGACGAGCCTGCAGCTGCCCTTCGGTGAACGCAAATGAACACACGGACATGTTAATGCGCGATGCTTTTGTGGCAGGTATGAATTCCTCCCAAATCCGCCAAAGACTTCTAGAAAGAGAGTCGCTAGGACTCTGAGGCCCGAGCCCTAGCAGCCTCCCGAGACGTGGCCGCGCGTAATACCCGCGCCTACGGCCCCGACCGCGCGGCAGCCCATTGGGCTCCGTACGTACCTGTCGCGACAAACCCACCCCCCCCCCCCCCCCCGGACACCCCACAGGCTTGCGCGGTCCAAACGCCAAGTCGCACCGGGGGCGCCCGCTGCTATTTCTGCGGCCAGGCGAAACATCCCCGGCAGCGCTGCCCGGCCCGCGCAGCGATCTGCAAGAGCTGCGGAAAAAAGGGCCATTTCGCGGTTGTGTGCTGCCCAACCCCCCCAGCGCCCCATGTGCGACCTGCAGACGCCGCCATTTTGGGTCCCGGCCACCACGAGGCGTGGCCGGGACCCACCTCTACGACGCGTGGGGGCGGCCATTTTGTCCACCCCCGCCGCCATCTTGTGACCCCCCAGCCACGTGCGATGTATGGGGGCGGCCATTTTGTTCATCCCCGACGCCATCTTGGACGGCAACAACGGACCCCACTCCACTACTCCAACCACGTCTCGCTTCAATTACGCTCGATCAACCTCGGCCCCGGACACTCCAGACGACGACGACAACGGTGCTAATAAACGGCCACGAGACACCATGCCTAGTCGACTCCGGGAGCACGGAGAGCTTTATCCACCCCGACACGGTAAGACGCTGTTCCTTGACCACCTATCCCAGCGCACAAAAGATTTCCCTAGCTGCAGGATCCCACTCTGTACAGATCCAAGGATTCTGCATAGTTACCCTAATGGTGCAGGGGAGGGAGTTCAAAAACTACAAACTAAACGTCCTTCCCCAACTCTGCGCCCCCACCTTACTGGGATTAGATTTCCAATGCAATCTACAGAGCCTTACGTTCAAATTCGGCGGCCCAATACCCCCACTCACTATCTGCGGCCTCGCAACCCTCAAGGTGCAACCCCCGTCCTTGTTTGCGAACCTCACCCCGGATTGCAAACACGTCGCTACTAGGAGCAGACGGTACAGCGCCCAGGACCGGACCTTCATTCGGTCCGAAGTCCAGCAGCTACGAAAGGAGGGCATAATCCAGGCCAGCAATAGTCCCTGGAGAGCGCAGGTGGTAGTAGTGAAGACAGGGGAGAAACAAAGGATGGTCATAGACTATAGCCAGACCATCAACAGGTACACACAACTAGACGCGTACACTCTCCCCCGCATATCCGACATGGTCAATCGGATTGCCCAATATAAAGTCTTCTCCACCGTGGACCTCAAGTCCGCCTACCATCAGCTCCCCATCCGCCCAAGTGACCGCAAGTACACAGCCTTCGAGGCAGACGGGCGATTATACCATTTCCTAAGGGTCCCATTTGGCGTCACAAACGGGGTCTCGGTCTTCCAACGGGAGAAGGACCGAATGGTTGATCAACATGGGTTGCGGGCCACGTTCCCGTATCTCGACAATGTAATCATCTGCGGCCACGACCAGCAGGACCACGACGCCAACCTCCAAAAATTCCTCCAGACCGCCAAAGCCTTGAACCTCACGTACAACGAGGACAAGTGCGTTTTTAGCACCAATCGGCTAGCCATTCTGGGCTACTTAGTGCGCAATGGGATAATAGGCCCCGACCCCGAACGTATGCGCGCCCTCATGGAATTCCCCCTCCTGCACTGCCCAAAAGCCCTGAAACGCTGCCTGGGGTTCTTTTCATACTACGCCCAGTGGGTCCCCCAGTACGCAGACAAGGCCCGCCCCCTAATACAGACCACGACCTTCCCTCTGTCGACAGAGGCTTGCCAGGCCTTCAGCCGCATCAAAGCGGATATCGCAAAGGCCACGATGCGCGCCATCGACGAGTCCCTCCCCTTCCAGGTCGAGAGCAACGCCTCCGACGTAGTTGTAGCGGCCACCCTTAACCAAGCGGGCAGACCCGTGGCCTTTTTATCCCGGACCCTCCACGCCTCAGAAATCCGCCACTCCTCAGTGGAAAAGGAAGCCCAAGCCATAGTGGAAGCTGTGCGACATTGGAGGCATTACCTGGCCGACAGGAGATTCACTCTCCTCACTGACCAGCGGTCGGTAGCCTTCATGTTCGATAATGCACTGCGGGGCAAAATCAAAAACGACAAGATCTTAAGGTGGAGGATCGAGCTCTCCACCTTCAACTACGACATTTTGTATCGTCCCGGAAAGCTGAACGAGCCGCCCGATGCCCTATCCCGCGGCACATGTGCCAACGCACAAATTAACCGCCTCCAAACCCTCCACGAGGACCTCTGCCACCTGGGGGTCACTCGGTTTTTCCACTTCATCAAGTCCCACAATCTCCCATACTCTTTAGAGGAGGTCCGTACAGTCACAAGGGACTGCCACATCTGCAGGGAATGCAAACCGCATTTTTTCAGGCCGGATGGTGCGCACCTGATTAAGGCTTCCCGCCCCTTTGAAAGCCTTCGTCTCGATTTCAATGGGCCCCTCCCCTCCACCGACCGCAACGCATATTTTCTTAATGTGGTGGACGAATACTCCCGCTTACCATTCGCCATTCCCTGCTCTGACATGACCGCGGCCACAGTCATTAAAGCCCTGAACACCATCTTCACACTGTCCGGTTGCCCCGCATACGTCCACAGCGACAGGGGGTCCTCCTTCATGAGTGACGAGCTGCGCCAGTTCCTGCTCAGCAAGGGCATAGCCTCAAGCAGGACGACCAGCTACAACCCCCGGGGGAACGGGCAAGTAGAGAGGGAGAACGGCAAGGTCTGGAAGACCGTCCTACTGGCCCTACGGTCCAGGGACCTCCCAGTTTCACGGTGGCAGGAGGTCCTCCCGGACACTCTCCACTCCATCCGGTCGCTATTATGTACGAGCACTAATCAAACGCCTCATGACCGTCTCCTTGTCTTCCCTAGGAGGTCCTCCTCTGGAACGTCGCTGCCGACCTGGCTGGCGGCCCCAGGACCCATCTTGCTCCGAAAGCATGTGCGGGCAAATAAGGCGGACCCGTTGGTCGAAAGGGTTCACCTCCTCCACGCGAACCCGCAGTACGCTTACGTGGAGTACCCCGACGGCCGACAGGACACGGTCTCCCTGCGGGATCTGGCGCCCGCCGGCAACACACACACCCCCCGACACCATTCACCCTTCCTGCCACCGCCACACCCCGCGACATCCCCCTTCCCAGGAGGATCGGTTCCCCTCCCCTCAGGACCGACCAAGAATAAAGCCCAAGCTGAAACCGTAAGGCTCCCGGAGACGACAACACCGGTACAAGCACCACCACCACCACCGAGGCCGAGGCGGTCGACCAGACCGCCCGACCGACTCGTGGCGTCGATCTAAATCAAAATATGGACTTTTCACAAGAACATTTTGCTTTTCTCCCTATACGATCTGTATATAGTTGAAACAGGACAAAATTGTACAATACTGTATTGCCATGTGAATGTTTTTTTCCTCCCAGGACCAGCCCTGTAAACCCTTACCACCATACGAAGCATCACCCCGCCAGGTTCATTTTTGACAAGGGGTAAATGTGGTAGTATGTATTGGGGGTCATGTGGGACTGGAAGCCATAATGTCATTGGCTGACAGATCCCGGGTCCTGGTTGGCCGTTGACCTCTAGCTCCGCCCTGAAGGCGGAGTATAAGAAGCCGGAGTCCTCCCCCGCAGGCCATTCTACTATCGAGCTGCGGGGGAACAGACACGCTTAATAAAGCCTCATCGACTTCACTCTATTCGTCTCACGGAGTCTATGTGCGCTACACCGAGTGAGGTTTGTGTGAGGGTGAGAGAGGCTGAGTGAGTTATGTGTGAGGGTGAGTGAGGCCGAGTGAGGTTTGTGTGAGGGTGAGAGAGGCTGAGTGAGTTATGTGTGAGGGTGAGTGAGGCCGAGTGAGGTTTGTGTGAGGGTGAGTGAGGCGGAGTGAAGTTTGTGTGAGGGTGAGTGAGGCAGAGTGAGGTTTGTGTGAGGGTGAGTAAGGATGAGTGAGGTTTGCGAGAGGGTGAGAGAGGCTGAGTGAGGTTTGTGTGTGGGTCAGAGAGGCTGAGTGAGGTTTGTGTGAGGGTGAGAGAGGCCGAGTGAGGTTAGTGTGAGGGTGAGAGAGGCTGAGTGAGGATTGTGTGAGGGTAGGAGAGGCTGAGTGAGGTTTGAGTGAGGGAAACGGAGAGAGGCCGAGTGAGGATTGTGTGAGGGTGAGAGAGGCTAAGTGAGGATTGTGTGAGGGTGAGAGGCTGAATGAGGTTTGTGTGAGGGACACGGAGAGAGGCCGAGTGAGGTTTATGTGAGTGTGATAGAGGCTGAGTGAGGTTTGTGTGAGGGTGAGGGAGGATGAGTAACGTTTGTGTGAGGGTGAGGGAGGATGAGTTACGTTTGTGTGAGGGTCAGAGAAGCTGAGTGAGGTTTGTGTGAGGGATATGGAGAGAGGCCGAGTGAGGTTTATGTAAGGGTGAGAGAGGCTGAGTGAGGTTTGTGCGAGGGTGAGAGAGGCTGAGGGAGGTTTGTGTGAGGGTGAGACAGTCTGAGTGAGGTTTGTGTGAGGGACACGGAGAGAGGCCGAGTGAGGTTTGTGTGAGGGTGAGAGAGGCTGAGAGAGGTTTGTGTGAGGGTCAGAGAGGCAGAGGGAGGTTAGTGTGAGGGTGAGAGGATTGTGTGAGGTTGGGAGGGGTTGAGTGAGGTTTGTGTGAGGGTGAGAGAGGCCGAGTGAGGTTTGTGTGAGGGTCAGAGAGGCAGAGTGAGGTTAGTGTGAGGGAAACAGAGAGGCCGAGTGAGGTTTGTGTGAGGGTGAGAGAGGCCGAGTGAGGTTTGTGTGAGGGTCAGAGAGGCTGAGGGATTTAGTGTGAGGGACACTGAGAGAGGCCGAGTGAGGTTTGTGTGAGGGTGAGTGAGGCCGAGTGAGGTTTGTGTGAGGGTGAGTGAGGCCGAGTGAGGTTTGTGTGAGAGTGAGAGAGGCTGAGTGAGGTTTGTGAGAGAGTGAGTGAGGCTGAGTGAGATTTTTATGAGGGTGATAGGCCGAGTGAAGTTTGTGTGAGGGTGAAAGAGGCCGAGAGAGGTTTGTGTGAGGTTGAGAGAGGCAGAGTGAGGTTTGTGTGAGGGTGAGAGAGGCTGAGTGTGGTTTGTGTGAGGGACACGGAGCGAGGCCGAGTGAGGTTTGTGTGAGGGTGAGAGAGGCTGAGTGAGGTTTGTGTGAGGGTGAGAGAGGCCGAGTGAGGTTTGTGTGAGTGAGAGTGGCCGAGTGAGGTTTGTGTGAGGTTGAGAGAGGCAGAGTGAGGTTTGTGTGAGGGTGAGAGAGGCTGAGTGAGGTTTGTGTGAGGGTGAGAGAGGCCGAGTGAGGTTTGTGCGAGGGACACGGAGTGAGGCCGAGTGAGGTTTGTGTGAGGGTGAGAGAGGCTGAGTGAGGTTTGTGTGAGGGTGAGAGAGGCTGAGTGAGGTTTGTGTGAGGGTGAGAGAGGCTGAGTGAGGTTTGTGTGAGGGACACGGAGAGAGGCTGAGTGAGGTTTGTGTGACGGTGAGATAGGCCGAGTGAGGTTTGGTGAGGGTGAGAGAGGCTGAGTGAGGTTTGTGTGAGGGTGAGAGAAACTGAGTGAGGTTTGAGTGAGAGTGAGAGAGGGTGAGGGAGGTTTGTGCGAGGGTCAGAGAGGCTGATGGAGGTTTGTGTGAGGGTGAGAGGGGCCGAGTGAAATTTGTGTGACGGTGAGAGAGGCTAGGTGAGGTTTGTGTGAGGGTGAAAGAGGCCGAGTGTGGTTTGTGTGAGGGTGAGAGAGGCTGAGTGAGGTTTGTGTGAGGGTGAAAGAGGCCGAGTGTGGTTTGTGTGAGGGTGAGACAAGCCGAGTGAGGTTTGTGTGAGGGACACGGAGAGAGGCAGAGTGAGGTTTGTGTGAGGGTGAGAGAGGCAGAGTGAGGTTTGTGTGAGGGACACGGAGAGAGGCAGAGTGAGGTTTGTGTGAGGGTGAGAGAGGCAGAGTGAGGTTTGTGTGAGGGTGAGAGAGGCTGAGTGAGGTTTGTGTGAGGGTGAGAGAGGCTGAGTGAGGTTTGTGTGAGGGTGAGAGAGGCTGAGTGAGGTTTGTGTGAGGGTGAGACAAGCCGAGTGAGGTTTGTGTGAGGGACACGGAGAGAGGCAGAGTGAGGTTTGTGTGAGGGTGAGAGAGGCAGAGTGAGGTTTGTGTGAGGGTGAGAGAGGCTGAGTGAGGTTTGTGTGAGGGTGAGAGAGGCTGAGTGAGGTTTGTGTGGGGGTGAGAGAGGCCGAGTGCGGTTTGTGTGAGGGTGAGAGAGGCTGAGTGAGGTTTGTGTGGGGGTGAGAGAGGCCGAGTGAGGTTTGTGTGAGGGTGAGAGAGGCTGAGTGAGGTTTGTGTGAGGGTGAGAGAGGCTGAGTGAGGTTTGTGTGGGGGTGAGAGAGGCCGAGTGAGGTTTGTGTGAGGGTGAGAGAGGCTGAGTGAGGTTTGTGTGAGGGACACGGAGACAGGCCGAGTAACATTTGTGTGAAGGTGAGGGAGGCTGAGTTGCGTTTGTGTGAGGGTCAGAGAAGATGAGTGAGGTTTGTGTGAGGGACACGGAGAGAGGCCGAGTAAGGTTTGTGTGAGGGTGAGAGGCTGAGAGACGTTTGTGTGAGGGACGCGGAGAGAGGCTGAGTGAGGTTTGTGTGAGGTTGGTAGATGCCGAGTGAGAATTGTGTGAGGGTGAGTGAGGCCGAGTGAGGTTTGTGTGAGGGTGAGTGAGGTTAGTGTGAGGATGAGTGAGGGTGAGTGAGGTTTGTGTGAGGGTGAGAGAGGATGAGTGATGTTTGTGTGAGTGTCAGACAGGCTGAGGGAGGTTTGTGTGAGGGACACGGAGAGAGGCTGAGTGAGGTTTGAGTGAGGGTGAGTGAGGTCGAGTGAGGTTTGTGTGAAGTATGGAGAGGCTGAGTGAGGTTTGTGTGAGGGTGAGTGAGGTCGAGTGAGGTTTGTGTGAAGTATGGAGAGGCTGAGTGAGGTTTGTGTGAGGGTGAGAGGGGCCGAGTGAAATTTGTGTGACGGTGAGAGAGGCCAAGTGAGGTTTGTGTGAGGGTGAGAGAGGCTGAGTGAGGTTTATGTGAGGGTGAGAGAGGCTGAGTGAGGTTTGTGTGAGGGACACGGAGAGAGGCTGAGTGAGGTTTGTGTGAGGGTGAGAGATGCTGAATGAGGTTTGAGTGAGGGTGAGAGAGGCCGAGTGAGGTTTGTGTGAAGGTGAGAGAGGCTGAGTGAGGTTTGTGTGAGGGGGAGAGAGGCTGAGTGAGGTTTGTGTGAGGGTGAGAGAGGAAGTGTGAGGTTTGTGTGAGGGTCAGAGAGGCTGAGTGAGGTTTGTGTGAGGGTGAGAGATGTCGAGTGAGGTTTGAGTGAGGGGTGAGAGAGGCTCAATGAGGTTTGTGTGAGGGTGAGAGAGGCCGAGTGAGATTAGTGTGAGGGTGAGAGATGTCGAGTGAGGTTTGAGTGAGGGTGAGAGAGGCCGAGTGAGGTTTGTGTGAAGGTGAGAGAGGCTGAGTGAGGTTTGTGTGAGGGGGAGAGAGGCTGAGTGAGGTTTGTGTGAGGGTGAGAGAGGAAGTGTGAGGTTTGTGTGAGGGTCAGAGAGGCTGAGTGAGGTTTGTGTGAGGGTGAGAGATGTCGAGTGAGGTTTGAGTGAGGGGTGAGAGAGGCTCAATGAGGTTTGTGTGAGGGTGAGAGAGGCAGAGTGAGATTAGTGTGAGGGTGAGAGAGGAAGTGTGAGGTTTGTGTGAGGGTCAGAGAGGCTGAGTGAGGTTTGTGTGAGGGTGAGAGAGGCTGAGTGAGGTTTATGTGAGGGTGAGAGAGGCTGAGTGAGGTTTGTGTGAGGGACACGGAGAGAGGCTGAGTGAGGTTCGTGTGAGGGTGAGAGGGTGAGTGAGGTTTCTGTTGAGGGTGAGTGAGGCCGAGTGAGGTTTCTGTGAGTGTGAGTGAGGCCGAGTGAGGTTTCTGTGAGTGTGAGAGAGGCTGAGTGTGGTTTGTGTGAGGGTGAGAGAGGCTGAGTGAGGTTTGTGTGAGGGTGAAAGAGGCCGAGTGAGGTTTGTGTGAGGGTGAGACAAGCCGAGTGAGGTTTGTGTGAGGGACACGGAGAGAGGCTGAGTGAGGTTTGTGTGAGGGTGAGAGAGGCTGAGTGAGGTTTGTGTGAGGGTGAGAGAGGCCGAGTGAGGTTTGTGTGAGGGACACGGAGAGAGGCTGAGTGAGGTTTGTGTGAGGGTGAGAGAGGCTGAGTGAGGTTTGTGTGAGGGTGAGAGATGCTGAGTGAGGTTTGTGTGTGGGTGAGAGAGGCTGAGTGAGGTTTGTGTGAGGGACACGGAGAGAGGCCGAGTGAGGTTTGTGTGAGGGACACGGAGAGAGGCCGAGTGAAGTTTGTGTGAGGGTGAGTGAGGCTGAGTGAGGTTTGTGTGAGGGTGAGAGAGGCCGAGTGAGGTTTGGGTGAGGGTGAGAGAGGCCGAGTGAGGTTTGTGTGAGGGTGAGAGAGGCTGAGTGAGGTTTATGTGAGGGTGAGAGAGGCCTAGTGAGGTTTTTGTGAGGGTGAGTGAGGCCGAGTGAGGTTTTTGTGAGGGTGAGTGAGGCCGAGTGAGGTTTTTGTGAGGGTGAGTGAGGCCGTGTGGTTTGTGTGAGGGTGAGAGAGGCCGAGTGAGGTTTGAGAGAGGGGGAGAGGGTGAGGGAGGTTTGTGCGAGGGTCAGAGAGGCTGAGTGAGGTTTCTGTTGAGGGTGAGTGAGGCCGAGTGAGGTTTGTGTGAGGATGAGAGAGGCTGAGTGAGGTTTGTGAGGGTGAGAGAGGCCGAGTGAGGTTTGGGAGGGTGAGAGAGACTGAGTGAGGTTTGTGTGAGGGTGAGAGAGACTGAGTGAGGTTTGTGTGAGGGTGAGAGAGGCTGAGTGAGGTTTGTGTGAGGGACACGGAGAGAGGCTGAGTGAGGTTTGTGTGAGGGTGAGAGAGGCTGAGTGAGGTTTGTGTGAGGGTGAGAGAGGCTGAGGGAGGTTTTTGTGAGGGACACGGAGAGAGGCTGAGTGAGGTTTGTGTGAAGGTGAGAGATGTCGAGTGAGGTTTGAGTGAGGGGTGAGAGAGGCTCAATGAGGTTTGTGTGAGGGTGAGAGAGGCCGAGTGAGGTTAGTGTGAGGGTGAGAGAGGAAGTGTGAGGTTTGTGTGAGGGTCAGAGAGGCTGAGTGAGGTTTGTGTGAGGAACACAGAGAGAGGCTGAGTGAGGTTTGTGTGAAGGACACAGAGAGAGGCTGAGTGAGGTTTGTGTGAGGGTGAGAGAGGCTGAGTGTAGGTTTATGTGAGGGACACGGAGAGAGGCTGAGTGAGGTTTGTGTGAGGGTGAGAGAGGCTGAGTGAGGTTTGTGTGAGGGTCAGAGAGGCTGAGTGAGGTTTGTGTGAGGGACACGGAGAGAGGCTGAGTGAGGTTTGTGTGAGGGTGAGAGAGGCCGAGTGAAATTTGTCTGACGGTGAGAGAGGCTGAATGAGGTCTGTGTGAGGGTGAGAGAGGCTGAGTGAGGTTTGTGTGTGGGACACGGAGAGAGGCTGAGTACGGTTTGTGTGAGGGTGAGAGAGGCCGAGTGAAATTTGTCTGACGGTGAGAGAGGCTGAATGAGGTCTGTGTGAAGGTGAGTGAGGTTTGTGTGAGGGAGAGAGAGGCCGAGTGAGGTTCGTGTGAGGGTGAGTGAGGCCGAGTGAGTTTTGTGTGAGGATGAGAGAGGCCGAGTGAGGTTTGTGTGAGGGTGAGAGAGGCCGAGTGAGGTTCGTGTGAGGGTGAGAAGGTGAGTGAGGTTTCTGTTGAGGGTGAGTGAGGCCGAGTGAGGTTTCTGTGAGTGTGAGTGAGGCCGAGTGAGGTTTCTGTGAGTGTGAGAGAGGCTGAGTGAGTTTTGTGTGAGGGTGAGAGAGGCTGAGGGAGGTTTGTGTGAGGGACGCGGAGAGAGGCCGTTTGAGGTTTGTGTGAGGTTCCGAGAAGCTAAGTGAGGTTTGTGTGAGGGACACGGAGAGAGGCTGAGTGAGGTTTGTGAGGGTGAGAGAGGCTGAGTGAGGTTTATGTGAGGGTGAGATAGACCGAGTGAGGTTTGTGTGAGAGGTGAGAGATTTCGAGTGAGGTTTGTGTGGTTGGGAGGGGCTGAGTGAGATTAGTGTGAGGGTGAGAGAGGAAGAGTGAGGTTTGAGTGAGACTTAGAGAGCATGAGTTAGGTTTGTGTGAGGGGTGAGAGAGGATGAGTGATGTTTGTGTGAGTATCAGACAGGCTGAGGGAGGGACACGGAGTGAGGTCGAGTGAGGTTTGTGTGAGGTTGGGAGAGGCTGAGTGAGGTTTGTGTGAGGGAGAGTGAGGCCTAGTGAGGTTTGTGTGAGGGTGAGTGAGGCCTAGTGAGGTTTGTGTGAGGGTGAGTGAGGCAGAGTGAGGTTTGTGTGAGGGTGAGTGAGGCCGTGTGGTTTGTGTGAGGGAGAGAGAGGCCGAGTGAGGTTTGAGAGAGGGGGAGAGCGGCTGAGTGAGGTTTGTGTGAGGGTGAGAGATGTCGAGTGAGGTTTGAGTGAGGGGTGAGAGAGGCTCAATGAGATTTGTGTGAGGGTGAGAGAGGCCGAGTGAGATTAGTGTGAGAGTGAGAGAGGAAGAGTGAGATTAGTGTGAGGGTGAGAGAGGCTGAGTAAGGTTTGTGTGAGGGTCAGAGAGGCTGAGTGCGGTTTGTGTGAGGGTGAGAGAGGCTGAGTGCGGTTTGTGTGACGGTGAGAGAGGCTGAGTGAGGTTTGTGTGAGGGTGAGAGAGGCCGAGTGAGGTTTGTGTGAGGGTCAGAGAAGCTGAGTGAGGTTTGTGTGAGGCTGAGTGAGGTTTCTGTTGAGGGTGAGTGAGGCCGAGTGAGGTTTGTGTGATGGTGAGTGAGGCTGAGTGAGGTTTGTGTGAGGGTGAGAGAGGCCGAGTGAGGTTTGTGTGAGGGTTAGGGAGGCTGAGTTACCTTTGTGTGAGGGTCAGAGAAGCTGAGTGAGGTTTGTGTGATGGTGAGTGAGGCTGAGTGAGGTTTGTGTGATGGTGAGAGAGGCTGAGTGAGGTTTTTGTGAGGGTGAGAGAGGCCGAGTGAGGTTTATGTGAGGGTGAGAGAGGCTGATTGAGGTTTGTGAGAGGGTGAGAGAGGCTGAGTGAGGTTTGTGAGAGGGTGAGAGAGGCTGAGTGAGGTTTGTGTGAGGGTGAGAGAGGCTGAGTGAGGTTTGTGTGAGGGTGAGAGAAGCAGAGTGTGGTTTGTGTGAGGGACACTGAGAGAGGCCGAGTGAGGATTGTGAGGGTGAGAGAGGCTGAGTGAGGTTTGTGAGGGTGAGAGAGGCTGAGTGAGGTTTGTGTGAGGTAGAGTGAAGCCGAGTGAGGTTTGAGAGAGGGACAATAAGAGAGGCTGATTGAGGTTTGTGAGAGGGTGAGGGAGTTTTGTGCGAGGGTCAGAGAGGCAGAGGGAGGTTTGTGTGAGGGTGAGAGAGGCCGAGTGAAATTTGTCTGACGGTGAGAGAGGCCGAGTGAGGTTTGTGAGAGTGAGAGAGGCCGAGTGAGGTTTGTGAGGGTGAGAGGCTGAGTGAGGTTTCTGTGAGGGACACGGAGAGAGGCTGAGTGAGGTTTGTGTGAGGGTGAGAGATGCTGAGTGAGGTTTGTTTGAGGGTGAGAGCGGCTGAGTGAGGTTTATGTGAGGGACACGGAGAGAGGCTGAGTGAGGTTTGTGTGAGGGTGAGAGAGGCTGAGTTACATTAGTGTGAGGGTCAGAGAAGCTGAGTGAGGTTTGTGTGTGGGACACGGAGAGAGGCTGAGTGAGGTTTGTGTTGTAGAGGGTGCCATCTCCGCTACTCCACTACTGGGCCGATATCTGGGGTTTGGATGTCTGTGTGTGTCTCTCTCCAGCTGGCACTGAAACTTCAGAGGCCAGGGGATGTCGCACTGGGACACTTCCACTGAAGAGAGCACTGATTCAAGCCTGCCGTTTATTCCTAACCGACAGCCTGAGACTTATATCACACAGATCTCCAGACCCCTACCAATACCCAGGTGACTCTCTCTCTTGCCGGTGGTACAACCCCCACCCGGTTCCTACTCCACTAGAGTAGCTTTCCCAAGAGAGAGAATAGGACACTGCTGTTTATTTCCTAACCAGCAGTCTGTCCTGAGTGAATCGCTCAAGATGACCCTCGATTCTTGAACCCGGAATTAAGGTGAGGAGTATTTTTAACAATGACTTGGTCAGAGATCGCTGGTGAAGGATTGAAGAATTTAAACGACTCCAATTAGCATCAAATCAAGGTTTATTGTAAAACCCAGGTCAAAATCATCAACAGAAGAAACACAATAAAATCTTATGCTCTAATACAACTAAGTCTATTCAAAAGGTAATATAGCGGACACAACGAAAATTCTTACGGTTACACAGGTTTTAGCAAAATCACAAGGCACAAAACAAGTTCCCTTCCCCAAAGCCTCAACCACTATTAAAATCAAGGGAGCTTCGCAAGCTGCTGCGGGTTACTTACGGTCACAGGCTGCAGAGGTCAAGTCAGGGGTGCAGAGGTCGAGCCAGGAACGAAGAGACCCCCAATTGAAAACACAGCCCCTTTTATATTGTCTTACCTGGCTTTGTCCTGTGATCGGCCAGCCCCTTTTGCATTGAAAAAGGTAAGATTTAAAGTTCCCGCTGGTCCCGCCCCCTTTGAGCCGGTCAGACCTGTCGAGATGGGAGTACCTCCCCTAGGTCCGCCTCCAGTCTGTTTTTTGAGATAACGAGGTTGAGCTCCCTTGAAGATTTTCAAAGACTTCCATCTGCTCCGGAGATGCTGCTATGTTGATGGGGTGTTGATTGGATTCTGCTCTGGTGGAGGCCAGGTCATTTACATTTGCATGGGGCTATGACCATCCCATTGTCCTGCTTGCATGCAAGCCTCCTGTGTATTCCCGTGCCCCTTTGTCTGTGTCTTGATGTTATCTTGTTGTCTGGCTCCTTCTTCCTTGTAGCTCCTAGGGGGGTGTTTGTAAATATTTATGTGCTTATGTCCCCACTCAGCTCAGCGGGCCAAGCCTGCTGGGAAAACTGGTTCTGTTCCCTTGGCTGGAAAGTCAGTTTACAGTCTCTGAGTTTCTCCAAAAGGGCCGAATTGCCCGAAAACCTTACAGTGTGAGGGTGAGAGAGGCCGAGTGAAATTTGTCTGACGGTGAGAGAGGCTGAATGAGGTCTGTGTGAAGGTGAGTGAGGTTTGTGTGAGGGAGAGAGAGGCCGAGTGAGGTTCGTGTGAGGGTGAGTGAGGCCGAGTGAGTTTTGTGTGAGGATGAGAGAGGCCGAGTGAGGTTTGTGTGAGGGTGAGAGAGGCCGAGTGAGGTTCGTGTGAGGGTGAGAGGGTGAGTGAGGTTTCTGTTGAGGGTGAGTGAGGCCGAGTGAGGTTTCTGTGAGTGTGAGTGAGGCCGAGTGAGGTTTCTGTGAGTGTGAGAGAGGCTGAGTGAGTTTTGTGTGAGGGTGAGAGAGGCTGAGGGAGGTTTGTGTGAGGGACGCGGAGAGAGGCCGTTTGAGGTTTGTGTGAGGTTCCGAGAAGCTAAGTGAGGTTTGTGTGAGGGACACGGAGAGAGGCTGAGTGAGGTTTGTGTGAGGGTGAGAGAGGCTGAGTGAGGTTTGTGTGAGGGTGAGAGAGGCTGAGTGAGGTTTGTTTGAGGGACACGGAGAGAGGTTTGTGTGAGGATGAAAGAGGCTGTGTGAAGTTTGTGTGAGGGTGAGAGAGGCTGAGTGAGGTTTATGTGAGGGTGAGAGAGACCGAGTGAGGTTTGTGTGAGAGGTGAGAGATTTCAAGTGAGGTTTGTGTGGTTGGGAGGGGCTGAGTGAGATTAGTGTGAGGGTGAGAGAGGAAGAGTGAGGTTTGAGTGAGAGTTAGAGAGCATGAGTGATGTTTGTGTGAGTGTCAGACAGGCTGAGGGAGGGACACGGAGTGAGGTCGAGTGAGGTTTGTGTGAGGTTGGGAGAGGCTGAGTGAGGTTTGTGTGAGGGAGAGTGAGGCCTACTGAGGTTTGTGTGAGGGTGAGTGAGGCCTAGTGAGGTTTGTGTGAGGGTGAGTGAGGCAGAGTGAGGTTTGTGTGAGGGTGAGTGAGGCCGTGTGGTTTGTGTGAGGGTGAGAGAGGCCGAGTGAGGTTTGAGAGAGGGGGAGAGAGGGTGAGGGAGGTTTGTGCGAGGGTCAGAGACGCTGAGGGAGGTTTGTGTGAGGGTGAGTGAGGTTTGTGTGAGGGTGAGAGAGGCTGAGTGAGGTTTGTGTGAGGGTGAGGGAGGCTGAATGAAGTTTGTGTGAGGGACACGGAGTGAGGCAGAGTGAGGTTTGAGTGAGGGTGAGAGAGGCCGAGTGAGGTTTGTGTGAGGGTGAGAGAGGCCGAGTGAGGTTTGTGTGAGGGTGAGAGAGGCTGAGTGAGGTTTGTGTGAGGGTGAGAGCGGCTGAGTGAGGTTTGTGTGAGGGTGAGAGAGGCTGAGTGCGGTTTGTGTGAGGGTGAGAGAGGCTGAGTGCGGTTTGTGTGAGGGTGAGAGAGGCTGAGTGAGGTTTGTGTGAGGGTGAGAGAGGCCGAGTGAGGTTTGTGTGAGGGTCAGAGAAGCTGAGTGAGGTTTGTGTGAGGCTGAGTGATGTTTCTGTTGAGGGTGAGTGAGGCCGAGTGAGGTTTGTGTGATGGTGAGTGAGGCTGAGTGAGGTTTGTGTGAGGGTGAGAGAGGCCGAGTGAGGTTTGTGTGACGGGTTAGGGAGGCTGAGTGAGGTTTTTGTGAGGATGAGAGAGGCTGAGTGAGGTTTTTGTGAGGGTGAGAGAGGCTGAGTGAGGTTTGTGTGAGGGACACGGAGAGAGGCCGAGTGCGGTTTATGTGAGGGTGAGAGAGGCTGCGTGAGGTTTGTGTGGGGTAGAGTGAAGCCGAGTGAGGTTTGAGAGAGGGACAATAAGAGAGGCTGATTGAGGTTTGTGTGAGGGGGAGAGAGGGTGAGGGAGTTTTGTGCGAGGGTCAGAGAGGCTAGGTGAGGTTTGTGAGGGAGAGAGAGGCCGAGTGAGGTTTGTGTCAGGGTGAGAGAGGCCGAGTGAGGTTTGTGTCAGGGTGAGAGAGGCCGAGTGAGGTTTATGTGAGGGACACTGAGTGAGGCAGAGTGAGGTTTCTGTGAGGGTGAGAGAGGCTGAGTGAGGTTTGTTTGAGGGTGAGAGCGGCTGAGTGAGGTTTGTGTGAGGGTGAGAGATGTCGAGTGAGGTTTGAGTGAGGGGTGAGAGAGGCTCAATGAGGTTTGTGTGAGGGTGAGAGAGGCCGAGTGAGATTAGCGTGAGGGTGAGAGAGGAAGTGTGAGGTTTGTGTGAGGGTCAGAGAGGCTGAGTGAGGTTTGTGTGAGGAACACGGAGAGAGGCTGAGTGTAGGTTTATGTGAGGGACACGGAGAGAGGCTGAGTGAGGTTTGTGTGAGGGTGAGAGAGGCTGAGTGAGGTTTATGTGAGGGTGAGAGAGGCTGAGTGAGGTTTGTGTGAGGGACACGGAGAGAGGCTGAGTGAGGTTTGTGTGAGGGTGAGAGAGGCGGAGTGAGGTTTCCGTGAGGGTGAGAGAGGCTGAGTGAAGTTGAGAGAGGCTGAGTGAGGTTTGTGTGAGGGTGAGAGAGGCTGAGTGAGGTTTGTGTGTGGGACACGGAGAGAGGCTGAGTACGGTTTCTGTGAGGGTGAGAGAGGCCGAGTGAAATTTGTCTGACGGTGAGAGAGGCTGAATGAGGTCTGTGTTAAGGTGAGTGAGGTTTGTGTGAGGGAGAGAGAGGCCGAGTGAGGTTCGTGTGAGGGTGAGTGAGGCCGAGTGAGTTTTGTGTGAGGATGAGAGAGGCCGAGTGATGTTTGTGTGAGGGTGAGAGAGGCCGGGTGAGGTTCGTGTGAGGGTGAGTGAGGCCGAGTGAGGTTTCTGTGAGTGTGAGTGAGGCCGAGTGAGGTTTCTGTGAGTGTTAGAGAGGCTGAGTGAGTTTTGTGTGAGGGTGAGAGAGGCTGAGGGAGGTTTGTGTGAGGGACGCGGAGAGAGGCCGTTTGAGGTTTGTGTGAGGTTCCGAGAAGCTAATTGAGGTTTGTGTGAGGGACACGGAGAGAGGCTGAGTGAGGTTTGTGTGAGGGTGAGAGAGGCTGAGTGAGGTTTGTGTGAGGGTGAGAGAGGCTGAGTGAGGTTTGTTTGAGGGACACGGAGAGAGGTTTGTGTGAGGATGAAAGAGGCTGTGTGAGGTTTGTGTGAGGGTGAGAGAGGCTGAGTGAGGTTTATGTGAGAGGTGAGAGATTTCGAGTGAGGTTTGTGTGGTTGGGAGGGGCTGAGTGAGATTAGTGGGAGGGTGAGAGAGGAAGAGTGAGGTTTGAGTGAGAGTTAGAGAGCATGAGTTAGGTTTGTGTGAGGGGTGAGAGAGGATGAGTGATGTTTGTGTGAGTGTCAGACACGCTGAGGGAGGGACACGGAGTGAGGTCGAGTGAGGTTTGTGTGAGGTTGGGAGAGGCTGAGTGAGGTTTGTGTGAGGGAGAGTGAGGCCTAGTGAGGTTTGTGTGAGGGTGAGTGAGGCCTAGTGAGGTTTGTGTGAGGGTGAGTGAGGCAGAGTGAGGTTTGTGTGAGGGTGAGTGAGGCCGTGTGGTTTGTGTGAGGGTGAGAGAGGCCGAGTGAGGTTTGAGAGAGGGGGAGAGAGGGTGAGGGAGGTTTGTGCGAGGGTCAGAGACGCTGAGGGAGGTTTGTGTGAGGGTGAGTGAGGTTTGTGTGAGGGTGAGAGAGGCTGAGTGAGGTTTGTGTGAGGGTGAGGGAGGCTGAATGAAGTTTGTGTGAGGGACACGGAGTGAGGCAGAGTGAGGTTTGAGTGAGGGGTGAGAGAGGCTCAATGAGATTTGTGTGAGGGTGAGAGAGGCCGAGTGAGATTAGTGTGAGGGTCAGAGAGGCTGAGTAAGGTTTGTGTGAGGGTGAGAGAGGTCAAGTGAAGTTTGTGTGAGGGTCAGAGAGGCTGAGTGCGGTTTGTGTGAGGGTGAGAGAGGCTGAGTGAGGTTTGTGTGAGGGTGAGAGAGGCCGAGTGAGGTATGTGTGAGGGTCAGAGAAGCTGAGTGAGGTTTGTGTGAGGCTGAGTGAGGTTTCTGTTGAGGGTGAGTGAGGCCGAGTGAGGTTTGTGTGATGGTGAGTGAGGCTGAGTGAGGTTTGTGTGAGGGTGAGAGAGGCCGAGTGAGGTTTGTGTGAGGGTTAGGGAGGCTGAGTTACCTTTGTGTGAGGGTCAGAGAAGCTGAGTGAGGTTTGTGTGAGGGTGAGAGAGGCCGAGTGAAATTTGTCTGACGGTGAGAGAGGCTAGGTGAGGTTTGTGAGGGTGAGAGAGGCCGAGTGAGGTTTGTGAGGGTGAGAGAGGCTGAGTGAGGTTTGTGTCAGGGTGAGAGAGGCCGAGTGAGGTTTGTGAGGGTGAGAGAGGCTGAGTGAGGTTTGTGAGGGTGAGAGAGGCTGAGTGAGGTTTGTGTGAGGGACACGGAGAGAGGCTGAGTGAGGTTTGTGTGAGGGTGAGGGAGGCAGAGTGAGGTTTCTGTGAGGGTGAGAGAGGCCGAGTGAGGTTTGTGTCAAGGTGAGAGAAGCCGAGTGAGGTTTGTGTGAGGGTGAGAGAGGCCGAGTGAGGTTTGTGAGGGTGAGAGAGGCTGAGTGAGGTTTGTGTGAGGGACACGGAGAGAGGCTGAGTGAGGTTTGTGTGAGGGTGAGGGAGGCAGAGTGAGGTTTCTGTGAGGGTGAGAGAGGCTGAGTGAGGTTTGTTTGAGGGTGAGAGCGGCTGAGTGAGGTTTGTGTGAGGGTGAGAGATGTCGAGTGAGGTTTGAGTGAGGGGTGAGAGAGGCTCAATGAGGTTTGTGTGAGGGTGAGAGAGGCCGAGTGAGATTAGCGTGAGGGTGAGAGAGGAAGTGTGAGGTTTGTGTGAGGGTCAGAGAGGCTGAGTGTAGGTTTATGTGAGGGACACGGAGAGAGGCTGAGTGAGGTTTGTGTGAGGGTGAGAGAGGCTGAGTGAGGTTTATGTGAGTGTGAGAGAGGCTGAGTGAGGTTTGTGTGAGGGACACGGAGAGAGGCTGAGTGAGGTTTGTGTGAGGGTGAGAGTGGCTGAGTTACATTAGTGTGAGGGTCAGAGAAGCTGAGTGAGGTTTGTGTGAGGGACACGGAGAGAGGCTGAGTGAGGTTTGTGTGAGGGTGAGAGAGGCGGAGTGAGGTTTCCGTGAGGGTGAGAGAGGCTGAGTGAAGGTGAGAGAGGCTGAGTGAGGTTTGTGTGAGGGTGAGAGAGGCTGAGTGAGGTTTGTGTGTGGGACACGGAGAGAGGCTGAGTACGGTTTGTGTGAGGGTGAGAGAGGCCGAGTGAAATTTGTCTGACGGTGAGAGAGGCTGAATGAGGTCTGTGTTAAGGTGAGTGAGGTTTGTGTGAGGGAGAGAGAGGCCGAGTGAGGTTCGTGTGAGGGTGAGTGAGGCCGAGTGAGTTTTGTGTGAGGATGAGAGAGGCCGAGTGATGTTTTGTGAGGGTGAGAGAGGCCGAGTGAGGTTCGTGTGAGGGTGAGTGAGGCCGAGTGAGGTTTCTGTGAGTGTGAGTGAGGCCGAGTGAGGTTTCTGTGAGTGTTAGAGAGGCTGAGTGAGTTTTGTGTGAGGGTGAGAGAGGCTGAGGGAGGTTTGTGTGAGGGACGCGGAGAGAGGCCGTTTGAGGTTTGTGTGAGGTTCCGAGAAGCTAATTGAGGTTTGTGTGAGGGACACGGAGAGAGGCTGAGTGAGGTTTGTGTGAGGGTGAGAGAGGCTGAGTGAGGTTTGTGTGAGGGTGAGAGAGGCTGAGTGAGGTTTGTTTGAGGGACACGGAGAGAGGTTTGTGTGAGGATGAAAGAGCTGTGTGAGGTTTGTGTGAGGGTGAGAGAGGCTGAGTGAGGTTTATGTGAGGGTGAGAGAGACCGAGTGAGGTTTGTGTGAGAGGTGAGAGATTTCGAGTGAGGTTTGTGTGGTTGGGAGGGGCTGAGTGAGATTAGTGGGAGGGTGAGAGAGGAAGAGTGAGGTTTGAGTGAGAGTTAGAGAGCATGAGTTAGGTTTGTGTGAGGGGTGAGAGAGGATGAGTGATGTTTGTGTGAGTGTCAGACAGGCTGAGGGAGGGACACGGAGTGAGGTCGAGTGAGGTTTGTGTGAGGTTGGGAGAGGCTGAGTGAGGTTTGTGTGAGGGAGAGTGAGGCCTAGTGAGGTTTGTGTGAGGGTGAGTGAGGCCTAGTGAGGTTTGTGTGAGGGTGAGTGAGGCAGAGTGAGGTTTGTGTGAGGGTGAGTGAGGCCGTGTGGTTTGTGTGAGGGTGAGAGAGGCCGAGTAAGGTTTGAGAGAGGGGGAGAGAGGGTGAGGGAGGTTTGTGCGATGGTCAGAGACGCTGAGGGAGGTTTGTGTGAGGGTGAGTGAGGTTTGTGTGAGGTACACGTAGAGAGGCTGAGTGCGGTTTGTGTGAGGGTGAGAGAGGCTGAGTGAGGTTTGTGTGAGGGTGAGGGAGGCTGAATGAAGTTTGTGTGAGGGACACGGAGTGAGGCAGAGTGAGGTTTGAGTGAGGGGTGAGAGAGGCTCAATGAGATTTGTGTGAGGGTGAGAGAGGCCGAGTGAGATTAGTGTGAGGGTGAGAGAGGAAGAGTGAGATTAGTGTGAGGGTCAGAGAGGCTGAGCAAGGTTTGTGTGAGGGTGAGAGAGGTCGAGTGAAGTTTGTGTGAGGGTCAGAGAGGCTGAGTGCGGTTTGTGTGAGGGTGCGAGAGGCTGAGTGAGGTTTGTGTGAGGGTGAGAGAGGCCGAGTGAGGTATGTGTGAGGGTCAGAGAAGCTGAGTGAGGTTTGTGTGAGGCTGAGTGAGGTTTCTGTTGAGGGTGAGTGAGGCCGAGTGAGGTTTGTGTGATGGTGAGTGAGGCTGAGTGAGGTTTGTGTGAGGGTGAGAGAGGCCGAGTGAGGTATGTGTGAGGGTCAGAGAAGCTGAGTGAGGTTTGTGTGAGGCTGAGTGAGGTTTCTGTTGAGGGTGAGTGAGGCCGAGTGAGGTTTGTGTGATGGTGAGTGAGGCTGAGTGAGGTTTGTGTGAGGGTGAGAGAGGCTGAGTGAGGTTTGTGTGAGGGTCAGAGAAGCTGAGTGAGGTTTGTGTGATGGTGAGAGAGGCTGAGTGAGGTTTGTGTGAGGGTGAGAGGCTGAGTGAGGTTTGTGTGAGTGTGAGAGAGGCTGAGTGACGTTTGTGTGAGGATGAGAGAGGCTGAGTGAGGTTTGTGTGATGGTGAGTGAAGCCGAGTGAGGTTTGTGTGAGGGTCAGAGAGGACGAGTGAGGTTTGTGTCAGGGTGAGAGAGGCCGAGTGAGGTTTCTGTTGAGGGTGAGTGAGGCCGAGTGAGGTTTGTGTGAGGTTTAGTGAAGCAGGTTGAGGTTTGTGTGATGGTGAGTGAGGCTGAGTGTGGTTTATGTGAGTGTGAGTGAGGCTGAGTGAGGTTTGTGTGAGGGTGAGAGAGGCTGAGTGTGGTTTGTGTGAGGGACGCGGAGAGAGGCCGAGTGAGGTCTATGTGAGGGTGAGAGAGGCTGTGTGAGGTTTGTGTGAGGGACACGGAGAGAGGCTGAGTGAGGTTTGTGTGAGATTGAGAGAGGCTGAGTGAGGTTTGTGTGAGGTTCAGAGAAGCTAAGTGAGGTTTGTGTGAGGGACACGGAGAGAGGCTGAGTGAGGTTTGTGTGAGGGTGAGAGAGGCCGAGTGAGGTTTATGTGAGGGTGAGAGAGGCTGAGTGAGGTTTGTGTGAGGGTGAGAGAGGCTGAGTGAGGTTTGTGTGAGGGTGAGGGAGGCTGAGTTACATTTATGTGAGGCTCAGAGAAGCTGAGTGTGGTTTGTGTGATGGACAGGGAGAGAGGCTGATTGAGGTATGTGTGAGGGTGAGAGAGGAAGAGTGAGGTTTGTGTGAGGTTCAGAGAGGCTGAGTGAGGTTTGAGTGAGAGTGAGAGAGGACGAGTTAGGTTTGTGTGAGGGGTGAGGGAGGATGAGTGATGTTTGTGTGAGTGTCAGACTGGCTGAGGGATGTTTGTGTGAGAGACACGGAGAGAGGTCAAGTGAGGTTTGTGTGAGGTTGGGAGAGGCTGAGTGAGGTTTGTGTGAGGGTGAGAGAGGACGATTGAGGTTTGTGTGTGGGTGAGTGAGGCCTAGTGAGGTTTGTGTGAGGGTGAGAGGGGCCGAGTGAGGTTTGTGAGAGGGACACGGAGAGAAGCTGAGTGGGGTTTGTGTGAGGGGGAGAGAGGGTGAGGGAGGTTTGTGCGAGGGTCAGAGAGGCTGAATGAGGTTTGTGTGAGGCTGAGTGAGGTTTCTGTTGAGGGTGAGTGAGGCCGAGTGAGGTTTCTGTGATGGTGAGTGAGGTTTGTGTGAGTGAGGCTGAGTGAGGTTTGTGTGAGGGTTAGCGAGGCTGAGTTACCTTTGTGTGAGGGTCAGAGAAGCTGAGTGTGGTTTATGTGAAGGACACGAATAGAGGCCGTGTGAGGTTTGTGTGAGCATGAGAGAGGTCGAGTGAGGTTTGTGTGAGGGTGAGAGAGGCTGAGTGAGTTTTGTGTGAGGGTGAGAGGGGCTGAGTGCGGTTTGTGTGAAGGACACGAATAGAGGTCGAGTGAGGTTTGTGTGAGCGTGAGAGAGGCTGAGTGAGGTTTGTGTGACGGTGAGAGAGGTCGAGTGAGGTTTGTGTGAGCATGAGAGAGGCTGAGTGAGGTTTGTGTGAGGGTGAGAGGGGCTGAGTGCGATTTGTGTGAAGGACACAAATAGAGGCCGTGTGAGGTTTGTGTGAGGTTCAGAGAAGCTGAGTGAGGTTTGTGTGAGGGACACGGAGAGAGGCCGAGTGAGGTTTGTGTGAGGGACACGGAGAGAGGCTGAGTGAGGTTTGTGTGAGCGTGAGAGAGGCTGAGCGAGGTTTGTGTGAGGGTGAGAGAGACTGAGTGAGGTTTGTGTGAGGGACACGGAGAGGGGCCGAGTGAGGTTTGTGTGAGGTTCAGAGAAGCTAAGTGAGGTTTGTGTGAGGGACACGGAGAGAGTTCGAGTGAGTTTTGTGTGAAGTTGGGAGAGGCTGAGTGAGGTTTGTGTGAGGGTGAGAGAGGTCGAGTGAGGTTTGTGTGAGGGTGATAGAGGTCGAGTGAGGTTTGTGTGAAGTTGGGAGAGGCTGCGTGAGGTTTGTGTGAGGGTGAGAGAGGCCGAGTGAGGTTTGTGTGAGGGACACGGAGAAAGGCTGAGTGAGGTTTGTGTGAGGGTGAGAGAGGCTGAGTGTGTTTTGTGTGAGGGACACGGAGAAAGGCTGAGTGAGGTTTGTGTGAGGGCGAGAGAGACTGAGTGAGGTTTGTGTGAGGGTGAGAGAAGCTGAGGGAGGTTTGTGTGAGGGACACGGAGAGAGGCCGAGTGAGGTTTGTGTGAGGTTGGGAGACGCTGAGTGAGGTATGTGTGAGGGTGAGAGAGGCTGAGTGAGGTTTGTGTGAGGGTGAGAGAGGCTGAGTGAGGGTTGTGTGAGGATCAGAGAGGCTGAGTGAGGTTTGTGTGAGGGTGAGAGATGTCGAGTGAGGTTTGTGTGAAGGTGAGTGAGGCCGAGTGAGGTTAGTTTGAGTGTGAGTGAGGCCAAGTGAGGTTTGTGTGAGGGTGAGAGAGGCTGAGTGAGGTTTGTGTGAGGGTGAGAGCGGCCAAGTGAGTTTTGTGTGAGGGACACGGAGAGAGGCCGAGTCAGGTTTGTGTGAGGGTGAGAGAGGTCGAGTGAGGTATGTGTGAGGGTGAGAGAGGCCGAGTGGCGTTTGTGTGACGGTGAGAGAGGCTAGGTGAGGTTTGTGTGAGGGTGAGTGAGGCTGAGTGTGGTTTGTGTGAGGGTGAGAGAGGCCGAGTGAGGTTTGTGTGAGGGTGAGAGAGGCTGAGTGAGGTTTGTTTGAGGGTGAGGGAGGCAGAGTTACGTTTGTGTGAGGGTCAGAGAAGCTGAGTGAGGTTTGTGTGAGGGGCACGGAGAGAGGCTGAGTGAGGTTTGTGTGAGGGCGAGAGATGCTGAGTGAGGTTTCCGTGAGGGTGAGAGAGGCTGAGTGAGGTTTGTGTGAGGGTGAGAGAGGATGAGGGAGGTTTGTGTGAGTGTCAGACAGGCTGAGGGAGGTTTGTGTGAGTGTCAGACAGGCTGAGGGAGGTTTGTGTGAGGTTGGGAGAGGCTGAGTGAGATTTGTGTGAGGGTGAGAGAGGCTGAGTGAGGTTTGTGTGAGTTTGAGAGAGGCCGAGTGAGGTTTGTGTGAGGGTGAGAGAAGCCGAGTGAGGTTTGTGTGAGGGTGAGAGGAGCCGAGTGAGGTTTGTCTGAGGGTGAGAGAGGCTGAGTGAGGTTTGTGTGAAGGTGAGAGAGGCTGAGTGAGGTTTGTGTGAGGGTGAGAGAGGCCGAGTGAGGTTTGTGTGAGGGTCAGAGAAGCTGAGTCAGGTTTGTGTGAGGGACACGGAGAGAGGCTGAGTGAGGTTTGTGTGAGGGACACAGAGAAAGGCCGAGTGAGGTTTATGTGTGGGTGAAAGAGGCTGAGTGAGGTTTGTTTGAGGGACACGGAGAGAGGCTGAGTGAGGTTTGTGTGAGGGTGAGTGAGGCCAAGTGAGGTTTGTGTGAGGGTGAGAGAAGCCGAGTGAGGTTTGTGTGAGGGTGAGAGGAGCCGAGTGAGGTTTGTGTGAGGGTCAGAGAGGCTGAGTGAGGTTTGTGTGAGGGCGAGAGAGGCTGAGTGAGGTTTGTGTGAGGGTCAGAGAGGCTGAGTGAGGTTTATGTGAGGGCGAGAGAGGCTGAGTGAGGTTTGTGTGAGGGACTCGGAGAGAGGCCGAGTGAGGTTTGTGTGAGGGTGAGAGAGGCCGAGTGAGGTTTGTGTGAGGGTGAGAGAGGCTGAGTGAGGTTTGTGTGAGTTTGAAAGAGGCTGAGTGAGATTTGTGTGAGGGTGAGAGAGGCTGAGTGAGGTTTGTGTGAGGGTGAGAGAGGCTGACTGAGGTTTGTTTGAGGGACACGGAGAGAGGCTGAGTGAGGTTTGTGTGCCGGTGAGAGAGGGCGAGTGAGGTTTGTGTGAGGGTGAGTGAGGTCGAGTGAGGTTTGTGTGAGGGTGAGAGAGGCTGAGTGAGGTTTATGTAAGGGTGAGATAGGCTGAGTGAGGATTGTGTGAGGGTGAGAGAGGCTGAATGAGGTTTGTGTGAGGGTCACAGAGCGAGGGTGAGTGAGGTTTGTGTGAGGTTCAGAGAGGCTGAGTGAGGTTTGTGGGAGGGTGAGAGAGGCCGAGTTATGTTTGTCTGAGTGTGAAAGATGCAGAGTGTGGTTTGTGTGAGGGACACGGAGAGAGGCTGAGTGAGGTTTGTGTGAGGGTGAGAGAGGCCGAGTGATGTTTGTGTGACGTTGAGAGAGGCCGAGTGATGTTTGTGTGAGGGTGAGAGAGGCCGAGTTAGGTTAGTCTGAGGGTCAGAGAGGCCGAGTGAGGTTTGTGTGAGGTACACGTAGAGAGGGTGAGTGAGGGTCAGAGAGGCCGAGTGAGTTTTGTGTGAGGGAGAGTGAGGCTGAGTGAGGTTTGTGTGAGGGTGAGTGAGGCTGAGTGAGGTTTGTGTGTTGGTGAGTGTGGCCGAGTGAGGTTTGTGTGAGGGACACGGAGAGAGGCTTGTGTGAGGCTTGTGTGAGGCTTGTGTGAGGCTTGTGTGAGGCTTGTGTGAGGCTTGTGTGAGGTTTGTGTGAGGTTTGTGTGAGGGTGAGAGAGGCCGAGTGAGGTTTGTGTGCGGGTGAGTGAGGCCGAGTGAGGTTTGTGTGAGTGTAGCGCACAATGACTTACGAGAGAGACGAGTAGAGATGAAGTCGATGAGGCTTTATTAAGCGAGACTTGTCACCAGCAGTTCAGCAACAGAATGGAGCGGCAGGGAGAAGCTCGGGTTCTTATACTCCGCCTTCAGGGCGGAGCCAGGAGTCAACAGCCAACCAGGACCAGGGATCTGTCAGCCAATTGCATCACGGCTTCACAGTCCCACATGACCCCTAATACATACTACCACATTCACCCCTTTTTAAAAATGAACCCGGCGGGGTGGTGGTTCGCATGGTGGTAGGGGTTTACAAGGCTGGTCCTGGGAGGAAAAACATTTCGGGCATGTCATTACAGTTTTGGCCCTGCTCTGGGCTATGGAGAACGTTTGTGAAACTATTTACAATATTAGTAAGAGAAAAAAATTTGTTACAGTCCAACAACATTCTTGATGTCACGCCGATGCCACGAGTCGAGCGGGCGGTCTGGTCTTCCTCGTCGATCGCCTCAGCCCCGGTGGTGGTGCAGGTGCTTGTTCAGGCGTTGTCGTCTCTGGGAGCGTTTCGGCGTTTGTTCCTGTTTCACTCCTGGGCGGACACGGGAGTTGGACCGATCCTCCCGGGAAGGGGTGTCGCGGGGTGCGCCGGTGGCAGGGAGGGGATGATCGGTGTCGGGCGGGGGGTGTGTGTGTTGCCGGCGGGCGCCAGGTCTCGCAGGGAGACCATGTCCTGTCGGCCGTTGGGGTACGCCACGTAGGCGTACTGCGGGTTCGCGTGGAGGAGGTGAACCCTCTCGACCAACGGGTCCGACTTGTGCGCCCGCACATATTTCCGGAGCAAGATGGGTCCTGGGGCCGCCAGCCAGGTCGGCAGTGACGTTCCGGAGGAGGACTTCCTGGGGAAGACAAGGAGGCGCTCAGAGGCGTTTGGTTAGTGGCGGTACACAGCAGCGACCGGATGGAGTGGAGAGCGTCCGGGAGGACCTCCTGCCACCGGCAAACTGGGAGATCCCTGGACCGTAGGGCCAGTAGGACGGTCTTCCAGACCGTGCCGTTCTCCCTCTCTACTTGCCCGTTCCCCCGGGGGTTGTAGCTGGTCGTCCTGCTCGAGGCTATGCCCTTGCTGAGCAGGAACTGACGCAGCTCGTCTCTCATGAAGGAGGACCCCCTGTCGCTATGGATATATGCGGGGCAACCGAACAGAGTGAATATGGTGCCAAGGGCTTTAATGACTGTGGCCGCTGTCATGTCGGGGCAGGGGATGGCGAAGGGGAAACGGGAGTACTCGTCCACCACGTTCAGGAAGTATGTGTTGCGGTCGGTGGAGGGGAGGGGCCCTTTGAAATCCAGACTGAGGCGTTCAAAGGGGCGGGAAGCCTTGATCAGGTGCGCTCTATCCGGCCTGAAAAAGTGCGGTTTGCACTCCGCGCAGATGTGGCAGTTCCTGGTGACTGTACGGGCCTCCTCCACAGAGTAGGGGAGGTTGCGGGACTTTATAAAATGGTAGAACCGAGTGACCCCCGGGTGGCAGAGGTCCTCGTGGAGGGCTTGGAGACGGCCTATTTGTGCATTGGCGCATGTGCCGCGGGATAGGGCATCGGACGGCTCGTTCAGCTTTCTGGGACGGTACAAGATCTCGTAGTTGAAGGTGGAGAGCTCAATCCTCCACCTTAAGATCTTGTCATTTTTAATTTTGCCCCGCTGTGCATTATCGAACATGAAGGCTACCGACCGTTGGTCGGTGAGGAGAGTGAATCTCCTGCCGGCCAGGTAATGCCTCCAATGTCGCACAGCTTCCACTATGGCTTGGGCTTCCTTTTCCACTGAGGAGTGGCGGATTTCTGAGGCGTGGAGGGTTCGGGAGAAAAAGGCCACGGGTCTGCCCGCTTGGTTAAGGGTGGCCGCCAGAGCTACGTCGGAGGCGTCGCTCTCAACCTGGAAGGGGAGGGACCCGTCGATGGCACGCATCGTGGCCTTTGCGATATCCGCTTTGATGCGGCTGAAGGCCTGGCGAGCCTCTGTCGACAGGGGGAAGGTAGTGGTCTGTGTTAGCGGGCGGGCCTTGTCTGCATACTGGGGCACCCACTGGGCGTAATATGAAAAAAAACCCAGGCAACGTTTCAGGGCTTTGGAGCAGTGGGGGAGGGGAAATTCCATGAGGGGGCGCATGCGTTCGGGGTTGGGGCCTATTATCCCATTGCGCACTACGTATCCCAGGATGGCCAACCGGTTTGTGCTAAAAACGCACTTTTCCTCGTTGTATGTGAGGTTCAAGACGTTAGCGGTCTGGAGGAATTTTTGGAGGTTGGCGTCGTGGTCCTGCTGATCGTGGCCGCAGATGGTTACGTTGTCGAGATACAGGAACGTGGCCTGCAACCCGTGCTGGTCAACCATTCGGTCCATCTCCCGTTGGAAGACCGAGGCCCCGTTCGTGACACCAAATGGGACCCTTAGGAAGTGGTATAGACGCCCGTCTGCCTCGAAGGCTGTGTACTAGCGGTCACCTGGGCGGATGGGGAGCTGGTGGTAGGCGGACTTGAGGTCCACGGTGGAGAAAACCTTATACTGGGCAATCCGATTTACCATGTCGGATATGCGGGGAAGAGGGTACGCATCTAGCTGTGTGTACCTGTTGATGGTCTGGCTGTAGTCTATGACCATTCTTTGCTTTTCCCCGGTCTTTACTACTACCACCTGGGCTCTCCAGGGACTATTGCTGGCCTGGATTATGCCTTCCTTCAGCAACCGCTGGACTTCAGACCGAATAAATATCCGGTCCTGGGCGCTGTACCGTCTGCTCCTAGTGGCGACGGGTTTGCAATCCGGGGTGATGTTTGCAAACAAGGACGGCGGTTCAACCTTGAGAGTTGCGAGGCCGCAGATAGTGAGTGGGGGTATTGGGCCGCCGAATTGAAATGTTAGGCTCTGCAGGTTACACTGGAAATCTAATCCCAGTAATGTGGGCGCGCAGAGTTGGGGAGGACGTAGAGCCTTTAGTTTTTAAACTCCCTCGCTTGCACCGTTAGGTTCGCGATGCAGAACCCTTTTATCTCTACGGAGTGGGATCCTGCAGCTAGGGAAATCTTTTGCGTACTTGGATGGATGGTCAGAAAACAGCGTCTTACCGTGTCGGGGTGAATAAAACTTTCAGTGCTCCCGGAGTCGATCAGGCATGGTGTCTCGTATCCGTTGATCAGCACCGTTGTTGTCGTAGTCTGGAGCGTCCGGGGCCGTGATTGATCCAGTGTCACTGAAGCCAGTCGTGGTCGTAGTGTCTCGGCGTCTTCTTCGGACCCCGTGGAGCCGTCGATGCTGGGGTCCTTTGTTGTCATCCAAGATGGCGGCGCCCATGAATCGCACGCTGCCGGGGGTGGACAAAATGGCCGCCCCCATGGATCACACGTGGTCGGGGGTGGACAAAATGGCCACCCCCATGAATCGCACGTGGCTGGGGAGTCACAAGATGGCGGCGCCCATCCTCCCCTCGTGGTGGCCGGGACCCAAAATGGCAGCGCCCGCGGGTCGCACATGGGGCGCTGGGGGGGTTGGGGAGCGTTTGTGATGCGTTTGGCTCGTTCTTCTCCGGGGATTGCGGCGACCCCCCCGGGACAGGCACACAGCCGCGTAATGGCCCTTCTTGCTGCAGCTTTTGCAAATAGCTGCGCGGGCCGGGCAGCGCTGCCGGGGGTGTTTCGCTTTTAGAAGATTGTAGTTTAGTCGGGCAGTATGGTCGGCACGGGCTTGGAGGGCCGAAGGGCCTGTTCCTGTGCTGTACATTTCTTTGTTCTTTGTTTGTTTGCTTGCCCACAGAAATAGCAGCGGGCCCCCCCGGGATGATCTGGCGATTTAACCGCGCAAGCCTGTGAGGTGGGGGGGGGTTTGTCGCGACAGGGGTCCACGGAGCCCAAGGGGCTGCCACGCGGTCGGGGCCGTAGGCGCGGGCGTTTTGCGAGGCCACATCTAGGGAAGCTGCAATGGCCCGTGCCTCTGAGAGTCCCAGCGACTCTTTTTCTAAAAGTCTTTGGCAGATTTGGGGAGAGTTCATACCTGCCACAAATGCATTGCGAATTAGCATGTCCGTGTGTTCAATCGCGTTCACCGGCGGGCAGCTGCAGCCCCGTCCCAAAATTAGCAGCGCGGCGTAGAATTCTTCTAACGATTCTCCGGGACTTTGCCGTCTCGTTGCGAGTGGGTAGCGTGCGTAGACCTGGTTCACGGGGCGAACGTAAATGCTCTTCAGCAATGCGAGCGCCGTCGGGATTCCTCTGCGTCTTCTCTGAGAGGGTAAATTTCCGGGCTTACCCTCGAATGCAGGACCTGCATTTTCTGGTCTTCTGTGATCCGCCCGGGGGCCGTTCGGAGGTAGCCTTCAAAACAAGCTTGCCAGTGTTTAAAAATTGCTGCCGAGTTCGCTGCGTGGGGGCTGATCTGCAGGCATTCCGGGGCGATCCGGAGCTCCATAGTCCTTTAAGCTTGCTTAATAAATTGTAGCGCACAATGACTTACGAGAGAGACGAGTAGAGATGAAGTCGATGAGGCTTTATTAAGCGAGACTTGTCCCCAGCAGTTCAGCAACAAAATGGAGTGGCGGGGACAAGCTCGGGTTCTTATACTCCGCCTTCAGGGCGGAGCCAGGAGTCAACAGCCAACCAGGACCCGGGATCTGTCAGCCAATAGCATCACGGCTTCACAGTCCCACATGACCCCGAATACATACTACCACAGTGAGGGAAACGGAGAGAGGGTGAGTGAGGTTTGTGTGAGGGACACGGAGAGAGGCTGAGTCAGGTTAGTGTGCGAGAGGCTGAGTGAGGCTTGTGTGAGGGACACGGAGAGAGGCTGAGTGAGGTTTGTGTGAGGGTGAGAGAGACTGAGTGAGATTTGTGTGAGGGACACGGAGAGAGGCTGAGTGAGGTTTGTGTGAGGGTGAGTGAGGCCGAGTGAGGTTTGTGTGAGGGTGAGAGAGGCTGAGTGAGGTTTGTGTGAGGGTGAGAGAGGCTGAGTGAGGTTTGTGTGAGGGTGAGAGAGGCTGAGTGAGGTTTGTGTGAGGGTGAGAGAGGGCGAGTGAGATTTGTGTGAGGGACACGGAGAGAGGCTGAGTGAGGTTTGTGTGAGGGTGAGAGATGCTGAGTGAGGTTTGTGTGAGGGTGAGAGAGGGCGAGTGAGGTTTGTGTGAGGGACACGGAGAGAGGCTGAGTGTAGGTTTATGTGAGGGACACGGAGAGAGGTCGAGTGTAGGTTTGTGTGAGGGTGAGAGAGGCTGAGTGAGGTTTGTGTGAGGGTGAGAGAGGGCGAGTGAGGTTTGTGTGAGGGACACGGAGAGAGGTTGAGTGAGGTTTGTGTGAGGGTGAGTGAGGCCGAGTGAGGTTGTGTGTGGGAGAGTGAGGCCGAGTGAGGTTTGTGTGAGGGTGAGAGAGGCTGAGTGAGGTTTGTGTGTGGGAGAGTGAGGCCGAGTGAGGTTTGTGTGAGGGTGAGAGAGGCTGAGTGAGGTTTGTGTGAGGGTGAGAGAGGCTGAGTGAGGTTTGTGTGTGGGAGAGTGAGGCCGAGTGAGGTTTGTGTGAGGGTGAGAGAGGCTGAGTGAGGTTTGTGTGAGGGTGAGAGAGGGCGAGTGAGGTTTGTGTGAGGGACACGGAGAGAGGTTGAGTGAGGTTTGTGTGAGGGTGAGTGAGGCCGAGTGAGGTTGTGTGAGGGTGAGTGAGGCCGAGCGAGGTTTGTGTGAGGGTGAGAGAGGCCGAGTGAGGTTGTGTGAGGGTGAGAGAGGCCGAGTGAAGTTTGTGTGAGGGGCACGGAGAGAGGCTGAGTGCGGATTGTGTGAGGGTGAGATAGGATGAGTGAGGTTTGTGTGCGAGTGAAAGAGACCGAATGAGGCTTGTGTGAGGGTAAGAGAGGCCGAGTGAGGCTTGTCTGAGGGTCAGAGAGCCCGAGTGAGGTTTGTGTGAGGTACACGTAGAGAGGGTGAGTGAGGTTTGTGTGAGGGTGAGAGAGGCTGAGTGAGGTTTGTGTGAGGGACACGGAGAGAGGCTGAGTGAGGTTGGTGTGAGGGTCAGAGCCCCCGAGTGAGTTTTGTGTGAGGGAGAGTGAGGTTGAGTGAGGTTTGTGTGAGGGTTAGTGAGGCTGAGTGAGGTTTGTGTGAGGGACGCGGAGAGATGCTGAGTGCACATTGTGTGAGGGTGAGAAAGGCTGAGTGAGTTTTGTGTGAGGGAGAGGGAGGCTGAGTTACGTTTGTGTGAGGGTCAGAGAAGATGAGTGAGGTTTGTGTGAGGGAGAGGGAGGCTGAGTGAGGTTTATGTGAGGGTGAGAGAAGCTGAGTGATGTTTGTGTGAGGGACACGGAGAGAGGCTGAGTGAGGTTTGTGTGAGGGTGAGAGAGGCTGAGTGAGGTTTGTGTGTGGGAGAGAGAGGCCGAGTGAGGTTTGTGTGAGGGTGAGAGAGGCTGAGTGAGGTTTGTGTGAGGGACACGGAGAGAGGCTGAGTGAGGTTTGTGTGAGGGACACGGAGAGAGGCTGAGTGAGGTTTGTGTGAGGGTGAGAGAGGCTGAGTGATGTTTGTGTGAGGGACACGGAGAGAGGCTGAGTGAGGTTTGTGTGAGGGTGAGAGAGGCTGAGTGAGGTTTGTGTGTGGGAGAGAGAGGCCGAGTGAGGTTTGTGTGAGGGTGAGAGAGGCTGAGTGAGGTTTGTGTGAGGGACACGGAGAGAGGCTGAGTGAGGTTTGTGTGAGGGTGAGTGAGGCTGAGTGAGGTTTGTGTGAGGGTGAGAGAGGCTGAGTGAGGTTTGTGTGAGGGTGAGAGAGGGCGAGTGAGGTTTGTGTGAGGGTGAGAGAGGCCGAGTGAGGTTTGTGTGAGGGTGAGAGAGGCTGAGTGAGGTTTGTGTGAGGGTGAGAGAGGCTGAGTGAGGTTTGTGTGAGGGTGAGAGAGGGCGAGTGAGGTTTGTGTCAGGGACACAGAGAGAGGTTGAGTGAGGTTTGTGTGAGGGTGAGTGAGGCCGAGTGAGGTTGTGTGAGGGTGAGAGAGGCGGAGTGAGGTTTGTGTGAGGGTGAGGGAGGCTGAGTTACGTTTGAGTGAGGGTCAGAGAAGATGAGTGAGGTTTGTGTGAGGGACACGGAGAGAGGCCGAGTGAGGTTTATGTGAGGGTGAGAGAGGCTGAGTGAGGTTTGTGTGAGGGTGAGAGAGACGGAGTGAGGGTTCCGTGAGGTTGAGAGAGGCTGAGTGAGGTTTGTGTGAGGGTGAGAGAGGCCGAGTGAGGTTTGTGTGAGGGTGAGAGAGGCGGAGTGAGGATTCCGTGAGGGTGAGAGAGGCTGAGTGAGGTTTGTGTGAGGGTGAGAGAGGCTGAGGGAGGTTTGTGTGAGGGACACGGAGAGAGACTGAGTGAGGTTTGTGTGAGGGACACGGAGATAGGCTGAGTGAGGTTTGAGTGAGGTTGGGAGAGGCTGAGTGAGGTTTGTATGAGGGTCAGAGAGGATGAGTGAGGTTCGTGTGAGGGTGAGAGGCAGAGTGAGGTTTGTGTGAGGGTGAGAGAAGCTGAGGGAGGTTTGTGTGAGGGACACGGAGAGAGGCCGAGTGAGGTTTGTGTGAGGTTGGGAGGGCTGAGTGAGGTTTGTGTGAGGGACACGGTGAGAGGCTGAGTGAGGTTTGTGTGCGGGTGAGAGAGGGCGAGTGAGGTTTGTGTGAGGGTGTGAGAGGCTGAGTGAGGTTTGTGTGAGGGTGAGAGAGGCCGAGTGAGGTATGTGTGAGGGTCACGGAGAGAGGGTGAGTGAGGTTTGTGTGAGGTTCAGAGAGGCTGAGTGAGTTTTGTGTGATGGTGAGAGAGGCTGAGTGAGATTTGTGTGAGGGCGAGAGGCCGAGTGAGGTTTGTGTGAGTGTGAGTGAGGCCGAGTGAGATTTGTGTGAGAGAAACGGAGAGAGGCTGAGTGAGGTTTGTGTGAGGGTGAGAGAGGCTGAGTGAGGTTTGTGTGAGTTTGAGAGAGGCTGAGTGAGGTTTGTGTGAGGGTGAGAGAGGCTGAGTGAGGTTTGTGTGAGTTTGAGAGAGGCTGAGTGAGGTTTGTGTGAGTGTGAGAGAGGTCGAGTGAGGTTTGTGTGAGGGTCACGGAGAGAGGGTGAGTGAGGTTTGTGTGAGGTTCAGAGAGGCTGAGTGAGTTTTGTGTGAGGGTGAGAGAGGCCGAGTGAGGTTTGTGTGAGGGTGAGAGAGGCCGAGTGAGGTTTGTGGGAGGGTGAGAGAGGCCGAGTGATGTTTGTGTGAGGGTGAAAGAGGCCGAGTGAGGTTTGTGTGAGGGTGAGAAAGGCCGAGTGAGGTTTGTGTGAGGGTGAGTGAGGCCGAGTGAGGTTTGTGTGAGGGTGAGAGGGGCTGAGTGAGGTTTGTGTGAGGGTCAGAGGGGCCGAGTGAGGTTTGTGTGAGGGTGAGTGTGGCCGAGTGAGGTTTGTGTGAGGGACGCGGAGAGAGGGTGAGTGAGGTTTGTGTGAGGGTGAGAGAGGCTGAGTGAGTTTTGTGTGAGGGTGAGAGAGGCCGAGTGAGGTTTGTGTGAGGGTGAGAGAGGCCGAGTGAGGCTTGTGTGAGGGTGAGAGGCCGAGTGAGGTTTGTGTGAGGGTGAGAGGGGCTGAGTGAGGTTTGTGTGAGGGACACTGAGCGAGGGCGAGTGAGATTTGTGTGAGGGACACGGAGAGTGGCTGAGTGAGATTTGTGTGAGTGTGAGAGAGGGCGAGTGAGGTTTGTGTGAGGGTGAGAGAGGCAGAGTGAGGCTTGTGTGAGGGTGAGAGAGGCAGAGTGAGGCTTGTGTGAGGGTGAGAGAGGCTGAGTGAGGTTTGTGTGAGGGACACGGAGAGAGGGCGAGTGAGGTTTGTGTGAGTGTGAGAGATGCTGAGTGCGGATTGTGTGAGGGTGAGAGAGGCAGAGTGAGGCTTGTGTGAGGGTGAGAGAGGCTGAGTGAGGTTTGTGTGAGGGGGAGAGAGGCTGAGTGAGGTTTGTGTGAGGGACACGGAGAGAGGGCGAGTGAGGTTTGTGTGAGGGACATGGAGAGATGCTGAGTGAGGTTTGTGTGAGGGTGAGTGAGGCTAAGTGATGTTTGTGTGAGGGTTAGAGAGGCTGAGTGAGGTTTGTGTGTGGGTGAGTGGGGCCGAGTGAGGTTTGTGTGAGGGTGAGAGAGGCCGAGTGAGGTTTGTGTGAGGGTGAGAGGCTGAGTGAGGTTTGTGTGTGGGTGAGTGGGGCCGAGTTTGCTTTGTGTGAGGGTGAGAGAGGCTGAGTGATGTTTGTTTGAGGGTGAGTGAGGCCGAGCGAGGTTTGTGGGAGGGTGAGAGAGGCCGAGTGAGGTTTGTGTGAGGGTCAGAGAGGCCGAGTGAGGTTTGTGTGAGGGTGAGTGAGGCCAAGTGAGGTTTGTGTGAGGGACACGGAGAGAGGGTGAGTGAGGTTTGTGTGAGGGTGAGTGAGGCTGAGTGAGGTTTGTGTGACGGTTAGAGAGGTCGAGTGAGGTTTGTACGAGGGTGAGAGGGCGAGTGAGGTTTGAGTGAGTGTGTGAGATGCTGAGTGCAGATTGTGTGAGGGTGAGAGAGGCTGAGTGAGTTTTGTGGGAGGGTGAGTGAGGCTGAGTGAGGTTTGTGTGAGGGTGAGAGAGGCCGACTGAGGTTTGTGTGAGGGTGAGTGAGGCCGAGTGAGGTTTGTGTGAGAGAAACGGAGATAGGTTGAGTGAGGTTTGTGTGAGGGAGAGAGGCTGAGTGAGGTTTGTGTGAGGGTGAGAGAGGCTGAGTGAGGTTTGTGTGAGGGTGAGAGAGGCTGAGTGAGGTTAGTGTGAGGGACACAGAGAGAGGCTGAGTGAGGTTTGTGTGAGGGTGAGAGAGGCTGAGTGAGGTTGGTGTGAGGGTGAGAGAGGCTAAGTGAGGTTTGTTTGAGGGTGAGTGAGGCCGAGCGAGGTTTGTGTGACGTGAGAGAGGCTGAGTGAGATTTGTGTGAGGGACACGGAGAGAGGCCGAGTGAGGTTTATGTGAGTGTGAGAGATGCTGAGTCCAGATTGTGTGATGTTGAGAGAGGCTGAGTGAGATTTGTGGGAGGGTGAGTGAGGCTGAGTGAGGTTTGTGTGAGGGTGAGAGGCCGAGTGAGGTTTGTGTGAGGGTGAGTGAGGCCGAGTGAGATTTGTGTGAGAGAAACGGAGATACGTTGAGTGAAGTTTGTGTGAGGGTGAGTGAGGCGGAATGAGGTTTGTGTGTGGGACACGGAGAGAGACTGAGTGAGGTTTGTGTGAGGGTGAGAGAGGCTGAGTGAGGTTTGTGTGAGGGGGAGAGAGGCTGAGTGAGGTTTGTGTGAGGGACACGGAGAGAGGGCGAGTGAGGTTTGTGTGAGGGACATGGAGAGATGCTGAGTGAGGTTTGTGTGAGGGTGAGTGAGGCTGAGTGATGTTTGTGTGAGGGTTAGAGAGGCTGAGTGAGGTTTGTGTGTGGGTGAGTGGGGCCGAGTGAGGTTTGTGTGAGGGTGAGAGAGGCAGAGTGAGGTTTGTGTGAGGGTGAGAGAGGCTGAGTGAGGTTTGTGTGTCGGTGAGTGGGGCCGAGTTTGCTTTGTGTGAGGGTGAGAGAGGCTGAGTGATGTTTGTTTGAGGGTGAGTGAGGCCGAGCGAGGTTTGTGGGAGGGTGAGAGAGGCCGAGTGAGGTTTGTGAGAGGGTCAGAGAGGCCGAGTGAGGTTTGTGTGAGGGTCAGAGAGGCCGAGTGAGGTTTGTGTGAGGGTGAGTGAGGCCAAGTGAGGTTTGTGTGAGGGACACGGAGAGAGGGTGAGTGAGGTTTGTGTGAGGGTGAGTGAGGCTGAGTGAGGTTTGTGTGACGGTTAGAGAGGTCGAGTGAGGTTTGTCTGAGGGTGAGAGGGCGAGTGAGGTTTGAGTGAGTGTGTGAGATGCTGAGTGCAGATTGTGTGAGGGTGAGAGAGGCTGAGTGAGTTTTGTGGGAGGGTGAGTGAGGCCGAGTGAGGTTTGTGTGAGGGTGAGAGAGGCCGAGTGAGGTTTGTGTGAGGGTGAGAGAGGCTGAGTGAGGTTTGTGTGAGGGTGAGAGAGGCTGAGTGAGGTTTGTGTGAGGGTGAGAGAGGCTGAGTGAGGTTTGTGTGAGGGTGAGAGAGGCTGAGTGAGGTTTGTGTGAGGGTGAGAGAGGGCGAGTGAGATTTGTGTGAGGGACACGGAGAGAGGCTGAGTGAGGTTTGTGTGAGGGTGAGAGATGCTGAGTGAGGTTTGTGTGAGGGTGAGAGAGGGCGAGTGAGGTTTGTGTGAGGGAAACGGAGAGAGGCTGAGTGTAGGTTTATGTGAGGGACACGGAGAGAGGTCGAGTGAGGTTTGTGTGAGGGTGAGAGAGGCTGAGTGAGGTTTGTGTGAGGGTGAGAGAGGGCGAGTGAGGTTTGTGTGAGGGACACAGAGAGAGGTTGAGTGAGGTTTGTGTGAGGGTGAGTGAGGCCGAGTGAGGTTGTGTGAGGGTGAGTGAGGCCGAGCGAGGTTTGTGTGAGGGTGAGTGAGGCTGAGTGAGGTTTGTGTGTGGGAGAGTGAGGCCGAGTGAGGTTTGTGTGAGGGTGAGAGAGGCTGAGTGAGGTTTGTGTGTGGGAGAGTGAGGCCGAGTGAGGTTTGTGTGAGGGTGAGAGAGGCTGAGTGAGGTTTGTGTGAGGGTGAGAGAGGCTGAGTGAGGTTTGTGTGTGGGAGAGTGAGGCCGAGTGAGGTTTGTGTGAGGGTGAGAGAGGCTGAGTGAGGTTTGTGTGAGGGTGAGAGAGGGCGAGTGAGGTTTGTGTGAGGGACACGGAGAGAGGTTGAGTGAGGTTTGTGTGAGGGTGAGTGAGGCCGAGTGAGGTTGTGTGAGGGTGAGTGAGGCCGAGTGAGGTTTGTGAGAGGGTCAGAGAGGCCGAGTGAGGTTTGTGTGAGGGTCAGAGAGGCCGAGTGAGGTTTGTGTGAGGGTGAGTGAGGCCAAGTGAGGTTTGTGTGAGGGACACGGAGAGAGGGTGAGTGAGGTTTGTGTGAGGGTGAGTGAGGCTGAGTGAGGTTTGTGTGACGGTTAGAGAGGTCGAGTGAGGTTTGTATGAGGGTGAGAGGGCGAGTGAGGTTTGAGTGAGTGTGTGAGATGCTGAGTGCAGATTGTGTGAGGGTGAGAGAGGCTGAGTGAGTTTTGTGGGAGGGTGAGTGAGGCCGAGTGAGGTTTGTGTGAGGGTGAGAGAGGCCGAGTGAGGTTTGTGTGAGGGTGAGAGAGGCTGAGTGAGGTTTGTGTGAGGGTGAGAGAGGCTGAGTGAGGTTTGTGTGAGGGTGAGAGAGGCTGAGTGAGGTTTGTGTGAGGGTGAGAGAGGCTGAGTGAGGTTTGTGTGAGGGTGAGAGAGGGCGAGTGAGATTTGTGTGAGGGACACGGAGAGAGGCTGAGTGAGGTTTGTGTGAGGGTGAGAGATGCTGAGTGAGGTTTGTGTGAGGGTGAGAGAGGGCGAGTGAGGTTTGTGTGAGGGACACGGAGAGAGGCTGAGTGTAGGTTTATGTGAGGGACACGGAGAGAGGTCGAGTGAGGTTTGTGTGAGGGTGAGAGAGGCTGAGTGAGGTTTGTGTGAGGGTGAGAGAGGGCGAGTGAGGTTTGTGTGAGGGACACGGAGAGAGGTTGAGTGAGGTTTGTGTGAGGGTGAGTGAGGCCGAGTGAGGTTGTGTGAGGGTGAGTGAGGCCGAGCGAGGTTTGTGTGAGGGTGAGTGAGGCTGAGTGAGGTTTGTGTGTGGGAGAGTGAGGCCGAGTGAGGTTTGTGTGAGGGTGAGAGAGGCTGAGTGAGGTTTGTGTGTGGGAGAGTGAGGCCGAGTGAGGTTTGTGTGAGGGTGAGAGAGGCTGAGTGAGGTTTGTGTGAGGGTGAGAGAGGCTGAGTGAGGTTTGTGTGTGGGAGAGTGAGGCCGAGTGAGGTTTGTGTGAGGGTGAGAGAGGCTGAGTGAGGTTTGTGTGAGGGTGAGAGAGGGCGAGTGAGGTTTGTGTGAGGGACACGGAGAGAGGTTGAGTGAGGTTTGTGTGAGGGTGAGTGAGGCCGAGTGAGGTTGTGTGAGGGTGAGTGAGGCCGAGCGAGGTTTGTGTGAGGGTGAGAGAGGCCGAGTGAGGTTGTGTGAGGGTGAGTGAGGCCGAGCGAGGTTTGTGTGAGGGTGAGAGAGGCCGAGTGAAGTTTGTGTGAGGGGCACGGAGAGAGGCTGAGTGCGGATTGTGTGAGGGTGAGAGAGGCTGAGTGAGGTTTGTGTGAGGGTGAGAGAGGCTGAGTGAGGTTGTGTGAGGGTGAGATAGGATGAGTGAGGTTTGTGTGCGAGTGAAAGAGACCGAATGAGGCTTGTGTGAGGGTAAGAGAGGCCGAGTGAGGCTTGTCTGAGGGTCAGAGAGCCCGAGTGAGGTTTGTGTGAGGTACACGTAGAGAGGGTGAGTGAGGTTTGTGTGAGGGTGAGAGAGGCTGAGTGAGGTTTGTGTGAGGGACACGGAGAGAGGCTGAGTGAGGTTGGTGTGAGGGTCAGAGCCCCCGAGTGAGTTTTGTGTGAGGGAGAGTGAGGTTGAGTGAGGTTTGTGTGAGGGTTAGTGAGGCTGAGTGAGGTTTGTGTGAGGGACGCGGAGAGATGCTGAGTGCACATTGTGTGAGGGTGAGAAAGGCTGAGTGAGTTTTGTGTGAGGGAGAGGGAGGCTGAGTTACGTTTGTGTGAGGGTCAGAGAAGATGAGTGAGGTTTGTGTGAGGGAGAGGGAGGCTGAGTGAGGTTTATGTGAGGGTGAGAGAAGCTGAGTGATGTTTGTGTGAGGGACACGGAGAGAGGCTGAGTGAGGTTTGTGTGAGGGTGAGAGAGGCTGAGTGAGGTTTGTGTGTGGGAGAGAGAGGCCGAGTGAGGTTTGTGTGAGGGTGAGAGAGGCTGAGTGAGGTTTGTGTGAGGGACACGGAGAGAGGCTGAGTGAGGTTTGTGTGAGGGACACGGAGAGAGGCTGAGTGAGGTTTGTGTGAGGGTGAGAGAGGCTGAGTGAGGTTTGTGTGTGGGAGAGAGAGGCCGAGTGAGGTTTGTGTGAGGGTGAGAGAGGCTGAGTGAGGTTTGTGTGAGGGACACGGAGAGAGGCTGAGTGAGGTTTGTGTGAGGGTGAGTGAGGCTGAGTGAGGTTTGTGTGAGGGTGAGAGAGGCTGAGTGAGGTTTGTGTGTGGGAGAGAGAGGCCGAGTGAGGTTTGTGTGAGGGTGAGAGAGGCTGAGTGAGGTTTGTGTGAGGGTGAGAGAGGCTGAGTGAGGTTTGTGTGAGGGTGAGAGAGGGCGAGTGAGGTTTGTGTGAGGGTGAGAGAGGCCGAGTGAGGTTTGTGTGAGGGTGAGAGAGGCTGAGTGAGGTTTGTGTGAGGGTGAGAGAGGGCGAGTGAGGTTTGTGTCAGGGACACAGAGAGAGGTTGAGTGAGGTTTGTGTGAGGGTGAGTGAGGCCGAGTGAGGTTGTGTGAGGGTGAGAGAGGCGGAGTGAGGTTTGTGTGAGGGTGAGGGAGGCTGAGTTACGTTTGAGTGAGGGTCAGAGAAGATGAGTGAGGTTTGTGTGAGGGACACGGAGAGAGGCCGAGTGAGGTTTATGTGAGGGTGAGAGAGGCTGAGTGAGGTTTGTGTGAGGGTGAGAGAGACGGAGTGAGGGTTCCGTGAGGTTGAGAGAGGCTGAGTGAGGTTTGTGTGAGGGTTAGTGAGGCTGAGTGAGGTTTGTGTGAGGGTGAGAGAGGCCGAGTGAGGTTTGTGTGAGGGTGAGAGAGGCGGAGTGAGGATTCCGTGAGGGTGAGAGAGGCTGAGTGAGGTTTGTGTGAGGGTGAGAGAGGCTGAGGGAGGTTTGTGTGAGGGACACGGAGAGAGACTGAGTGAGGTTTGTGTGAGGGACACGGAGATAGGCTGAGTGAGGTTTGTGTGAGGTTGGGAGAGGCTGAGTGAGGTTTGTATGAGGGTCAGAGAGGATGAGTGAGGTTCGTGTGAGGGTGAGAGGCAGAGTGAGGTTTGTGTGAGGGTGAGAGAAGCTGAGGGAGGTTTGTGTGAGGGACACGGAGAGAGGCCGAGTGAGGTTTGTGTGAGGTTGGGAGGGCTGAGTGAGGTTTGTGTGAGGGACACGGTGAGAGGCTGAGTGAGGTTTGTGTGCGGGTGAGAGAGGGCGAGTGAGGTTTGTGTGAGGGTGTGAGAGGCTGAGTGAGGTTTGTGTGAGGGTGAGAGAGGCCGAGTGAGGTATGTGTGAGGGTCACGGAGAGAGGGTGAGTGAGGTTTGTGTGAGGTTCAGAGAGGCTGAGTGAGTTTTGTGTGATGGTGAGAGAGGCTGAGTGAGATTTGTGTGAGGGTGAGAGGCCGAGTGAGGTTTGTGTGAGTGTGAGTGAGGCCGAGTGAGATTTGTGTGAGAGAAACGGAGATAGGTTGAGTGAAGTTTGTGTGAGGGTGAGTGAGGCGGAATGAGGTTTGTGTGAGGGACACGGAGAGAGGCTGAGTGAGGTTTGTGTGAGGGTGAGAGAGGCTGAGTGAGGTTTGTGTGAGTTTGAGAGAGGCTGAGTGAGGTTTGTGTGAGTGTGAGAGAGGTCGAGTGAGGTTTGTGTGAGGGTCACGGAGAGAGGGTGAGTGAGGTTTGTGTGAGGTTCAGAGAGGCTGAGTGAGTTTTGTGTGAGGGTGAGAGAGGTCGAGTGAGGTTTGTGTGAGGGTGAGAGAGGCCGAGTGAGGTTTGTGTGAGGGTGAGAGAGGCCGAGTGAGGTTTGTGGGAGGGTGAGAGAGGCCGAGTGATGTTTGTGTGAGGGTGAAAGAGGCCGAGTGAGGTTTGTGTGAGGGTGAGAAAGGCCGAGTGAGGTTTGTGTGAGGGTGAGTGAGGCCGAGTGAGGTTTGTGTGAGGGTGAGAGGGGCTGAGTGAGGTTTGTGTGAGGGTCAGAGGGGCCGAGTGAGGTTTGTGTGAGGGTGAGTGTGGCCGAGTGAGGTTTGTGTGAGGGACGCGGAGAGAGGGTGAGTGAGGTTTGTGTGAGGGTGAGAGAGGCTGAGTGAGTTTTGTGTGAGGGTGAGAGAGGCCGAGTGAGGTTTGTGTGAGGGTGAGAGAGGCCGAGTGAGGCTTGTGTGAGGGTGAGAGGCCGAGTGAGGTTTGTGTGAGGGTGAGAGGGGCTGAGTGAGGTTTGTGTGAGGGACACTGAGCGAGGGCGAGTGAGATTTGTGTGAGGGACACGGAGAGTGGCTGAGTGAGATTTGTGTGAGTGTGAGAGAGGGCGAGTGAGGTTTGTGTGAGGGTGAGAGAGGCAGAGTGAGGCTTGTGTGAGGGTGAGAGAGGCAGAGTGAGGCTTGTGTGAGGGTGAGAGAGGCTGAGTGAGGTTTGTGTGAGGGACACGGAGAGAGGGCGAGTGAGGTTTGTGTGAGTGTGAGAGATGCTGAGTGCGGATTGTGTGAGGGTGAGAGAGGCAGAGTGAGGCTTGTGTGAGGGTGAGAGAGGCTGAGTGAGGTTTGTGTGAGGGGGAGAGAGGCTGAGTGAGGTTTGTGTGAGGGACACGGAGAGAGGGCGAGTGAGGTTTGTGTGAGGGACATGGAGAGATGCTGAGTGAGGTTTGTGTGAGGGTGAGTGAGGCTAAGTGATGTTTGTGTGAGGGTTAGAGAGGCTGAGTGAGGTTTGTGTGTGGGTGAGTGGGGCCGAGTGAGGTTTGTGTGAGGGTGAGAGAGGCCGAGTGAGGTTTGTGTGAGGGTGAGAGGCTGAGTGAGGTTTGTGTGTGGGTGAGTGGGGCCGAGTTTGCTTTGTGTGAGGGTGAGAGAGGCTGAGTGATGTTTGTTTGAGGGTGAGTGAGGCCGAGCGAGGTTTGTGGGAGGGTGAGAGAGGCCGAGTGAGGTTTGTGTGAGGGTCAGAGAGGCCGAGTGAGGTTTGTGTGAGGGTGAGTGAGGCCAAGTGAGGTTTGTGTGAGGGACACGGAGAGAGGGTGAGTGAGGTTTGTGAGAGGGTGAGTGAGGCTGAGTGAGGTTTGTGTGACGGTTAGAGAGGTCGAGTGAGGTTTGTACGAGGGTGAGAGGGCGAGTGAGGTTTGAGTGAGTGTGTGAGATGCTGAGTGCAGATTGTGTGAGGGTGAGAGAGGCTGAGTGAGTTTTGTGGGAGGGTGAGTGAGGCTGAGTGAGGTTTGTGTGAGGGTGAGAGAGGCCGACTGAGGTTTGTGTGAGGGTGAGTGAGGCCGAGTGAGGTTTGTGTGAGAGAAACGGAGATAGGTTGAGTGAGGTTTGTGTGAGGGAGAGAGGCTGAGTGAGGTTTGTGTGAGGGTGAGAGAGGCTGAGTGAGGTTTGTGTGAGGGTGAGAGAGGCTGAGTGAGGTTAGTGTGAGGGACACAGAGAGAGGCTGAGTGAGGTTTGTGTGAGGGTGAGAGAGGCTGAGTGAGGTTGGTGTGAGGGTGAGAGAGGCTAAGTGAGGTTTGTTTGAGGGTGAGTGAGGCCGAGCGAGGTTTGTGTGACGTGAGAGAGGCTGAGTGAGATTTGTGTGAGGGACACGGAGAGAGGCCGAGTGAGGTTTATGTGAGTGTGAGAGATGCTGAGTCCAGATTGTGTGATGTTGAGAGAGGCTGAGTGAGATTTGTGGGAGGGTGAGTGAGGCTGAGTGAGGTTTGTGTGAGGGTGAGAGGCCGAGTGAGGTTTGTGTGAGGGTGAGTGAGGCCGAGTGAGATTTGTGTGAGAGAAACGGAGATACGTTGAGTGAAGTTTGTGTGAGGGTGAGTGAGGCGGAATGAGGTTTGTGTGTGGGACACGGAGAGAGACTGAGTGAGGTTTGTGTGAGGGTGAGAGAGGCTGAGTGAGGTTTGTGTGAGGGTTAGAGAGGCTGAGTGAGGTTTGTGTGTGGGTGAGTGGGGCCGAGTGAGGTTTGTGTGAGGGTGAGAGAGGCAGAGTGAGTTTTGTGTGAGGGTGAGAGAGGCTGAGTGAGGTTTGTGTGTCGGTGAGTGGGGCCGAGTTTGCTTTGTGTGAGGGTGAGAGAGGCTGAGTGATGTTTGTTTGAGGGTGAGTGAGGCCGAGCGAGGTTTGTGGGAGGGTGAGAGAGGCCGAGTGAGGTTTGTGTGAGGGTCAGAGAGGCCGAGTGAGGTTTGTGTGAGGGTCAGAGAGGCCGAGTGAGGTTTGTGTGAGGGTGAGTGAGGCCAAGTGAGGTTTGTGTGAGGGACACGGAGAGAGGGTGAGTGAGGTTTGTGTGAGGGTGAGTGAGGCTGAGTGAGGTTTGTGTGACGGTTAGAGAGGTCGAGTGAGGTTTGTATGAGGGTGAGAGGGCGAGTGAGGTTTGAGTGAGTGTGTGAGATGCTGAGTGCAGATTGTGTGAGGGTGAGAGAGGCTGAGTGAGTTTTGTGGGAGGGTGAGTGAGGCTGAGTGAGGTTTGTGTGAGGGTGAGAGAGGCCGACTGAGGTTTGTGTGAGGGTGAGTGAGGCCGAGTGAGGTTTGTGTGAGAGAAACGGAGATAGGTTGAGTGAGGTTTGTGTGAGGGAGAGAGGCTGAGTGAGGTTTGTGTGAGGGTGAGAGAGGCTGAGTGAGGTTTGTGTGACGTGAGAGAGGCTGAGTGAGATTTGTGTGAGGGACACGGAGAGAGGCCGAGTGAGGTTTATGTGAGTGTGAGAGATGCTGAGTGCAGATTGTGTGATGGTGAGAGAGGCTGAGTGAGATTTGTGTGATGTTGAGAGAGGCTGAGTGAGATTTGTGGGAGGGTGAGTGAGGCTGAGTGAGGTTTGTGTGAGGGTGAGAGGCCGAGTGAGGTTTGTGTGAGGGTGAGTGAGGCCGAGTGAGATTTGTGTGAGAGAAACGGAGATACGTTGAGTGAAGTTTGTGTGAGGGTGAGTGAGGCGGAATGAGGTTTGTGTGTGGGACACGGAGAGAGACTGAGTGAGGTTTGTGTGAGGGTGAGAGAGGCTGAGTGAGGTTTGTGTGAGGGTGAGAGTGGCCGAGTGAGGTTTGTGTGAGTGTGAGAGAGGCTGTGTGAGGTTTGTTTGAGGGTGAGTGAGGCCGAGCGAGGTTTGTGTGACGTGAGAGAGGCTGAGTGAGATTTGTGTGAGGGACACGGAGAGAGGCCGAGTGAGGTTTATGTGAGTGTGAGAGATGCTGAGTCCAGATTGTGTGATGGTGAGAGAGGCTGAGTGAGATTTGTGTGATGTTGAGAGAGGCTGAGTGAGATTTGTGTGAGTGTGAGAGAGGCTGTGTGAGGTTTGTTTGAGGGTGAGTGAGGCCGAGCGAGGTTTGTGTGACGTGAGAGAGGCTGAGTGAGATTTGTGTGAGGGACACGGAGAGAGGCCAAGTGAGGTTTATGTGAGTGTGAGAGATGCTGAGTCCAGATTGTGTGATGGTGAGAGAGGCCGAGCGAGGTTTGTGTGACGTGAGAGAGGCTGAGTGAGATTTGTGTGAGGGACACGGAGAGAGGCCGAGTGAGGTTTATGTGAGTGTGAGAGATGCTGAGTCCAGATTGTGTGATGGTGAGAGAGGCTGAGTGAGGTTTGTGTGATGGTGAGAGAGGCTGAGTGAGATTTGTGTGATGTTGAGAGAGGCTGAGTGAGATTTGTGGGAGGGTGAGTGAGGCCGAGTGAGGTTTGTGTGAGGGTGAGAGGCCGAGTGAGGTTTGTGGGAGGGTGAGTGAGGCTGGGTGAGGTTTGTGAGAGGGACACGGAGAGAGGCTGAGTGAGGTTTGTGTGAGGGTGAGAGAGGCTGAGTGAGGTTTGTGTGAGGGACACAGAGAGAGGCTGAGTGAGGTTTGTGTGAGGGTGAGAGAGGCTGAGTGAGGTTTGTGTGAGCGTGAGAGAGTAGGAGTGAGGTTTCCGTGAGGGTGAGAGAAGCTGAGTGAAGTTTGTGTGAGGGTGAGAGAGGCTGAATGAGGGACACGGAGAGAGGCTGAGTGAGGTTTGTGTGAGATTGAGAGAGGCTGAGTGAGGTTTGTGTGAGGGTGAGAGAGGCTGAGTGAGGTTTGTGTGAGGGTGAGGGAGGCTGAGTTACATTTATGTGAGGCTCAGAGAAGCTGAGTGTGGTTTGTGTGATGGACAGGGAGAGAGGCTGATTGAGGTATGTGTGAGGGTGAGAGAGGAAGAGTGAGGTTTGTGTGAGGTTCAGAGAGGCTGAGTGAGGTTTGAGTGAGAGTGAGAGAGGACGAGTTAGGTTTGTGTGAGGGGTGAGGGAGGATGAGTGATGTTTGTGTGAGTGTCAGACTGGCTGAGGGATGTTTGTGTGAGAGACACGGAGAGAGGTCAAGTGAGGTTTGTGTGAGGTTGGGAGAGGCTGAGTGAGGTTTGTGTGAGGGTGAGAGAGGACGATTGAGGTTTGTGTGTGGGTGAGTGAGGCCTAGTGAGGTTTGTGTGAGGGTGAGTGAGGCCGAGTGTGGTTTGTGTGAGGGTGAGAGGGGCCGAGTGAGGTTTGTGAGAGGGACACGGAGAGAAGCTGAGTGGGGTTTGTGTGAGGGGGAGAGAGGGTGAGGGAGGTTTGTGCGAGGGTCAGAGAGGCTGAATGAGGTTTGTGTGAGGCTGAGTGAGGTTTCTGTTGAGGGTGAGTGAGGCCGAGTGAGGTTTCTGTGATGGTGAGTGAGGTTTGTGTGAGTGAGGCTGAGTGAGGTTTGTGTGAGGGTTAGCGAGGCTGAGTTACCTTTGTGTGAGGGTCAGAGAAGCTGAGTGTGGTTTATGTGAAGGACACGAATAGAGGCAGTGTGAGGTTTGTGTGAGCATGAGAGAGGTCGAGTGAGGTTTGTGTGAGGGTGAGAGAGGCTGAGTGAGTTTTGTGTGAGGGTGAGAGGGGCTGAGTGCGGTTTGTGTGAAGGACACGAATAGAGGTCGAGTGAGGTTTGTGTGAGCGTGAGAGAGGCTGAGTGAGGTTTGTGTGACGGTGAGAGAGGTCGAGTGAGGTTTGTGTGAGCATGAGAGAGGCTGAGTGAGGTTTGTGTGAGGGTGAGAGGGGCTGAGTGCGGTTTGTGTGAAGGACACAAATAGAGGCCGTGTGAGGTTTGTGTGAGGTTCAGAGAAGCTGAGTGAGGTTTGTGTGAGGGACACGGAGAGAGGCCGAGTGAGGTTTGTGTGAGGGACACGGAGAGAGGCTGAGTGAGGTTTGTGTGAGCGTGAGAGAGGCTGAGCGAGGTTTGTGTGAGGGACACGGAGAGGGGCCGAGTGAGGTTTGTGTGAGGTTCAGAGAAGCTAAGTGAGGTTTGTGTGAGGGACACGGAGAGAGGCCGAGTGAGGTTTATGTGAGGGTGAGAGAGGCTGAGTGAGGTTTGTGTGAGGGTGAGAGAGGTCGAGTGAGGTTTGTGTGAGGGTGATAGAGGTCGAGTGAGGTTTGTGTGAAGTTGGGAGAGGCTGCGTGAGGTTTGTGTGAGGGTGAGAGAGGCCGAGTGAGGTTTGTGTGAGGGACACGGAGAAAGGCTGAGTGAGGTTTGTGTGAGGGTGAGAGAGGCTGAGTGTGTTTTGTGTGAGGGACACGGAGAAAGGCTGAGTGAGGTTTGTGTGAGGGCGAGAGAGACTGAGTGAGGTTTGTGTGAGGGTGAGAGAAGCTGAGGGAGGTTTGTGTGAGGGACACGGAGAGAGGCCGAGTGAGGTTTGTGTGAGGTTGGGAGACGCTGAGTGAGGTATGTGTGAGGGTGAGAGAGGCTGAGTGAGGTTTGTGTGAGGGTGAGAGAGGCTGAGTGAGGGTTGTGTGAGGATCAGAGAGGCTGAGTGAGGTTTGTGTGAGGGTGAGAGATGTCGAGTGAGGTTTGTGTGAAGGTGAGTGAGGCCGAGTGAGGTTAGTTTGAGTGTGAGTGAGGCCAAGTGAGGTTTGTGTGAGGGTGAGAGAGGCTGAGTGAGGTTTGTGTGAGGGTGAGAGAGGTCGAGTGAGGTTTGTGTGAGGGTGAGAGAGGCCGAGTGAGGTTTGTGTGAGGGTGAGAGAGGCTGAGTGAGGTTTGTTTGAGGGTGAGGGAGGCAGAGTTACGTTTGTGTGAGGGTCAGAGAAGCTGAGTGAGGTTTGTGTGAGGGAAACGGAGAGAGGCCTTGTGAGGTTTATGTGAGGGCGAGAGCGGCTGAGTGAGGTTTGTGTGAGGGTGAGGGAGGCTGAGTGATTTTGTGTGAGGGTCAGTGAAGATGAGTGAGGTTTGTGTGAGGGACACAGAGAAAGGCCGAGTGAGGTTTATGTGAGGGTGAAAGAGGCTGAGTGAGGTTTGTGTGAGGGGCACGGAGAGAGGCTGAGTGAGGTTTGTGTGAGGGCGAGAGATGCTGAGTGAGGTTTCCGTGAGGGTGAGAGAGGCTGAGTGAGGTTTGTGTGAGGGTGAGAGAGGATGAGGGAGGTTTGTGTGAGTGTCAGACAGGCTGAGGGAGGTTTGTGTGAGTGTCAGACAGGCTGAGGGAGGTTTGTGTGAGGTTGGGAGAGGCTGAGTGAGATTTGTGTGAGGGTGAGAGAGGCTGAGTGAGGTTTGTGTGAGTTTGAGAGAGGCCGAGTGAGGTTTGTGTGAGGGGGAGAGAAGCCGAGTGAGGTTTGTGTGAGGGTGAGAGAGGCTGAGTGAGGTTTGTGTGAAGGTGAGAGAGGCTGAGTGAGGTTTGTGTGAGGGTGAGAGAGGCTGAGTGAGGTTTGTGTGAAGGTGAGAGAGGCTGAGTGAGGTTTGTGTGAGGGTGAGAGAGGCCGAGTGAGGTTTGTGTGAGGGTCAGAGAAGCTGAGTCAGGTTTGTGTGAGGGAAACGGAGAGAGGCCTTGTGAGGTTTATGTGTGGGTGAAAGAGGCTGAGTGAGGTTTGTGTGAGGGGCACGGAGAGAGGCTGAGTGAGGTTTGTGTGAGGGACACAGAGAAAGGCCGAGTGAGGTTTATGTGTGGGTGAAAGAGGCTGAGTGAGGTTTGTTTGAGGGACACGGAGAGAGGCTGAGTGAGGTTTGTGTGAGGGTGAGTGAGGCCAAGTGAGGTTTGTGTGAGGGTGAGAGAAGCCGAGTGAGGTTTGTGTGAGGGTGAGAGGCGCTGAGTGAGGTTTGTGTGAGGGTGAGAGGAGCCGAGTGTGGTTTGTGTGAGGGTCAGAGAGGCTGAGTGAGGTTTGTGTGAGGGCGAGAGAGGCTGAGTGAGGTTTGTGTGAGGGTCAGAGAGGCCGAGTGAGGTTTGTGTGAGGGTGAGAGAGGCCGAGTGAGGTTTGTGTGAGGGTGAGAGAGGCTGAGTGAGGTTTGTGTGAGTTTGAAAGAGGCTGAGTGAGATTTGTGTGAGGGTGAGAGAGGCTGAGTGAGGTTTGTGTGTGTGTGAGAGAGGCTGAGTGAGGTTTGTGTGAGGGTGAGAGAGGCTGAGTGAGGTTTGTGTGAGGGTGAGAGAGGCTGAGTGAGGTTTGTGAGAGGGTGAGAGAGGCTGAGTGAGATTTGTGTGAGGGTGAGAGAGGCTGAGTGAGGTTTGTGTGAGTTTGAAAGAGGCTGAGTGAGATTTGTGTGAGGGTGAGAGAGGCTGAGTGAGGTTTGTGTGTGTATGAGAGAGGCTGAGTGAGGTTTGTGTGAGGGTGAGAGAGGCTGAGTGAGGTTTGTGTGAGGGTGAGAGAGGCTGACTGAGGTTTGTTTGAGGGACACGGAGAGAGGCTGAGTGAGGTTTGTGTGCCGGTGAGAGAGGGCGAGTGAGGTTTGTGTGAGGGTGAGTGAGGTCGAGTGAGGTTTGTGTGAGGGTGAGAGAGGCTGAGTGAGGTTTGTGTGAGGGTGAGAGAGGCTGAGTGAGGTTTATGTAAGGGTGAGATAGGCTGAGTGAGGATTGTGTGAGGGTGAGAGAGGCTGAATGAGGTTTGTGTGAGGGTCACAGAGCGAGGGTGAGTGAGGTTTGTGTGAGGTTCAGAGAGGCTGAGTGAGGTTTGTGGGAGGGTGAGAGAGGCCGAGTGATGTTTGTGTGAGTGTGAAAGATGCAGAGTGTGGTTTGTGTGAGGGACACGGAGAGAGGCTGAGTGAGGTTTGTGTGACGTTGAGAGAGGCCGAGTGATGTTTGTGTGAGGGTGAGAGAGGCCGAGTTAGGTTAGTCTGAGGGTCAGAGAGGCCGAGTGAGGTTTGTGTGAGGTACACGTAGAGAGGGTGAGTGAGGGTCAGAGAGGCCGAGTGAGTTTTGTGTGAGGGAGAGTGAGGCTGAGTGAGGTTTGTGTGAGGGTGAGTGAGGCTGAGTGAGGTTTGTGTGTTGGTGAGTGTGGCCGAGTGAGGTTTGTGTGAGGGACACAGAGAGAGGGTGAGTGAGTTTTGTGTGAGGCTGAGTGAGGCTTGTGTGAGGCTTGTGTGAGGCTTGTGTGAGGTTTGTGTGAGGTTTGTGTGAGGGTGAGAGAGGCCGAGTGAGGTTTGTGTGCGGGTGAGTGAGGCGGAGTGAGGTTTGTGTAAGTGTAGCGCACAATGACTTACGAGAGAGACGAGTAGAGATGAAGTCGATGAGGCTTTATTAAGCGAGACTTGTCACCAGCAGTTCAGCAACAGAATGGAGCGGCAGGGAGAAGCTCGGGTTCTTATACTCCGCCTTCAGGGCGGAGCCAGGAGTCAACAGCCAACCAGGACCAGGGATCTGTCAGCCAATTGCATCACGGCTTCACAGTCCCACATGACCCCTAATACATACTACCACATTCACCCCTTTTTAAAAATGAACCCGGCGGGGTGGTGGTTCGCATGGTGGTAGGGGTTTACAAGGCTGGTCCTGGGAGGAAAAACATTTCGGGCATGTCATTACAGTTTTGGCCCTGCTCTGGGCTATGGAGAACGTTTGTGAAACTATTTACAATATTAGTAAGAGAAAAAAATTTGTTACAGTCCAACAACATTCTTGATGTCACGCCGATGCCACGAGTCGAGCGGGCGGTCTGGTCTTCCTCGTCGATCGCCTCAGCCCCGGTGGTGGTGCAGGTGCTTGTTCAGGCGTTGTCGTCTCCGGGAGCGTTTCGGCGTTTGTTCCTGTTTCACTCCTGGGCGGACACGGGAGTTGGACCGATCCTCCCGGGAAGGGGTGTCGCGGGGTGCGCCGGTGGCAGGGAGGGGATGATCGGTGTCGGGCGGGGGGTGTGTGTGTTGCCGGCGGGCGCCAGGTCTCGCAGGGAGACCATGTCCTGTCGGCCGTTGGGGTACGCCACGTAGGCGTACTGCGGGTTCGCGTGGAGGAGGTGAACCCTCTCGACCAACGGGTCCGACTTGTGCGCCCGCACATATTTCCGGAGCAAGATGGGTCCTGGGGCCGCCAGCCAGGTCGGCAGTGACGTTCCGGAGGAGGACTTCCTGGGGAAGACAAGGAGGCGCTCAGAGGCGTTTGGTTAGTGGCGGTACACAGCAGCGACCGGATGGAGTGGAGAGCGTCCGGGAGGACCTCCTGCCACCGGCAAACTGGGAGATCCCTGGACCGTAGGGCCAGTAGGACGGTCTTCCAGACCGTGCCGTTCTCCCTCTCTACTTGCCCGTTCCCCCGGGGGTTGTAGCTGGTCGTCCTGCTCGAGGCTATGCCCTTGCTGAGCAGGAACTGACGCAGCTCGTCTCTCATGAAGGAGGACCCCCTGTCGCTATGGATATATGCGGGGCAACCGAACAGAGTGAATATGGTGCCAAGGGCTTTAATGACTGTGGCCGCTGTCATGTCGGGGCAGGGGATGGCGAAGGGGAAACGGGAGTACTCGTCCACCACGTTCAGGAAGTATGTGTTGCGGTCGGTGGAGGGGAGGGGCCCTTTGAAATCCAGACTGAGGCGTTCAAAGGGGCGGGAAGCCTTGATCAGGTGCGCTCTATCCGGCCTGAAAAAGTGCGGTTTGCACTCCGCGCAGATGTGGCAGTTCCTGGTGACTGTACGGGCCTCCTCCACAGAGTAGGGGAGGTTGCGGGACTTTATAAAATGGTAGAACCGAGTGACCCCCGGGTGGCAGAGGTCCTCGTGGAGGGCTTGGAGACGGCCTATTTGTGCATTGGCGCATGTGCCGCGGGATAGGGCATCGGACGGCTCGTTCAGCTTTCTGGGACGGTACAAGATCTCGTAGTTGAAGGTGGAGAGCTCAATCCTCCACCTTAAGATCTTGTCATTTTTAATTTTGCCCCGCTGTGCATTATCGAACATGAAGGCTACCGACCGTTGGTCGGTGAGGAGAGTGAATCTCCTGCCGGCCAGGTAATGCCTCCAATGTCGCACAGCTTCCACTATGGCTTGGGCTTCCTTTTCCACTGAGGAGTGGCGGATTTCTGAGGCGTGGAGGGTTCGGGAGAAAAAGGCCACGGGTCTGCCCGCTTGGTTAAGGGTGGCCGCCAGAGCTACGTCGGAGGCGTCGCTCTCAACCTGGAAGGGGAGGGACCCGTCGATGGCACGCATCGTGGCCTTTGCGATATCCGCTTTGATGCGGCTGAAGGCCTGGCGAGCCTCTGTCGACAGGGGGAAGGTAGTGGTCTGTGTTAGCGGGCGGGCCTTGTCTGCATACTGGGGCACCCACTGGGCGTAATATGAAAAAAAACCCAGGCAACGTTTCAGGGCTTTGGAGCAGTGGGGGAGGGGAAATTCCATGAGGGGGCGCATGCGTTCGGGGTTGGGGCCTATTATCCCATTGCGCACTACGTATCCCAGGATGGCCAACCGGTTTGTGCTAAAAACGCACTTTTCCTCGTTGTATGTGAGGTTCAAGACGTTAGCGGTCTGGAGGAATTTTTGGAGGTTGGCGTCGTGGTCCTGCTGATCGTGGCCGCAGATGGTTACGTTGTCGAGATACAGGAACGTGGCCTGCAACCCGTGCTGGTCAACCATTCGGTCCATCTCCCGTTGGAAGACCGAGGCCCCGTTCGTGACACCAAATGGGACCCTTAGGAAGTGGTATAGACGCCCGTCTGCCTCGAAGGCTGTGTACTAGCGGTCACCTGGGCGGATGGGGAGCTGGTGGTAGGCGGACTTGAGGTCCACGGTGGAGAAAACCTTATACTGGGCAATCCGATTTACCATGTCGGATATGCGGGGAAGAGGGTACGCATCTAGCTGTGTGTACCTGTTGATGGTCTGGCTGTAGTCTATGACCATTCTTTGCTTTTCCCCGGTCTTTACTACTACCACCTGGGCTCTCCAGGGACTATTGCTGGCCTGGATTATGCCTTCCTTCAGCAACCGCTGGACTTCAGACCGAATAAATATCCGGTCCTGGGCGCTGTACCGTCTGCTCCTAGTGGCGACGGGTTTGCAATCCGGGGTGATGTTTGCAAACAAGGACGGCGGTTCAACCTTGAGAGTTGCGAGGCCGCAGATAGTGAGTGGGGGTATTGGGCCGCCGAATTGAAATGTTAGGCTCTGCAGGTTACACTGGAAATCTAATCCCAGTAATGTGGGCGCGCAGAGTTGGGGAGGACGTAGAGCCTTTAGTTTTTAAACTCCCTCGCTTGCACCGTTAGGTTCGCGATGCAGAACCCTTTTATCTCTACGGAGTGGGATCCTGCAGCTAGGGAAATCTTTTGCGTACTTGGATGGATGGTCAGAAAACAGCGTCTTACCGTGTCGGGGTGAATAAAACTTTCAGTGCTCCCGGAGTCGATCAGGCATGGTGTCTCGTATCCGTTGATCAGCACCGTTGTTGTCGTAGTCTGGAGCGTCCGGGGCCGTGATTGATCCAGTGTCACTGAAGCCAGTCGTGGTCGTAGTGTCTCGGCGTCTTCTTCGGACCCCGTGGAGCCGTCGATGCTGGGGTCCTTTGTTGTCATCCAAGATGGCGGCGCCCATGAATCGCACGCTGCCGGGGGTGGACAAAATGGCCGCCCCCATGGATCACACGTGGTCGGGGGTGGACAAAATGGCCACCCCCATGAATCGCACGTGGCTGGGGAGTCACAAGATGGCGGCGCCCATCCTCCCCTCGTGGTGGCCGGGACCCAAAATGGCAGCGCCCGCGGGTCGCACATGGGGCGCTGGGGGGGTTGGGGAGCGTTTGTGATGCGTTTGGCTCGTTCTTCTCCGGGGATTGCGGCGACCCCCCCGGGACAGGCACACAGCCGCGTAATGGCCCTTCTTGCTGCAGCTTTTGCAAATAGCTGCGCGGGCCGGGCAGCGCTGCCGGGGGTGTTTCGCTTGCCCACAGAAATAGCAGCGGGCCCCCCCGGGATGATCTGGCGATTTAACCGCGCAAGCCTGTGAGGTGGGGGGGGGGTTTGTCGCGACAGGGGTCCACGGAGCCCAAGGGGCTGCCACGCGGTCGGGGCCGTAGGCGCGGGCGTTTTGCGAGGCCACATCTAGGGAAGCTGCAATGGCCCGTGCCTCTGAGAGTCCCAGCGACTCTTTTTCTAAAAGTCTTTGGCAGATTTGGGGAGAGTTCATACCTGCCACAAATGCATTGCGAATTAGCATGTCCGTGTGTTCAATCGCGTTCACCGGCGGGCAGCTGCAGCCCCGTCCCAAAATTAGCAGCGCGGCGTAGAATTCTTCTAACGATTCTCCGGGACTTTGCCGTCTCGTTGCGAGTGGGTAGCGTGCGTAGACCTGGTTCACGGGGCGAACGTAAATGCTCTTCAGCAATGCGAGCGCCGTCGGGATTCCTCTGCGTCTTCTCTGAGAGGGTAAATTTCCGGGCTTACCCTCGAATGCAGGACCTGCATTTTCTGGTCTTCTGTGATCCGCCCGGGGGCCGTTCGGAGGTAGCCTTCAAAACAAGCTTGCCAGTGTTTAAAAATTGCTGCCGAGTTCGCTGCGTGGGGGCTGATCCGCAGGCATTCCGGGGCGATCCGGAGCTCCATAGTCCTTTAAGCTTGCTTAATAAATTGTAGCGCACAATGACTTACGAGAGAGACGAGTAGAGATGAAGTCGATGAGGCTTTATTAAGCGAGACTTGTCCCCAGCAGTTCAGCAACAAAATGGAGTGGCGGGGACAAGCTCGGGTTCTTATACTCCGCCTTCAGGGCGGAGCCAGGAGTCAACAGCCAACCAGGACCCGGGATCTGTCAGCCAATAGCATCACGGCTTCACAGTCCCACATGACCCCGAATACATACTACCACAGTGAGGGAAACGGAGAGAGGGTGAGTGAGGTTTGTGTGAGGGACACGGAGAGAGGCTGAGTCAGGTTAGTGTGCGAGAGGCTGAGTGAGGCTTGTGTGAGGGACACGGAGAGAGGCTGAGTGAGGTTTGTGTGAGGGACACGGAGAGAGGCTGAGTGAGGTTTGTGTGAGGGTGAGAGAGACTGAGTGAGATTTGTGTGAGGGACACGGAGAGAGGCTGAGTGAGGTTTGTGTGAGGGTGAGTGAGGCTGAGTGAGGTTTGTGTGTGGGAGAGTGAGGCCGAGTGAGGTTTGTGTGAGGGTGAGAGAGGCTGAGTGAGGTTTGTGTGAGGGTGAGAGAGGCTGAGTGAGGTTTGTGTGAGGGTGAGAGAGGCTGAGTGAGGTTTGTGTGAGGGTGAGAGAGGGCGAGTGAGATTTGTGTGAGGGACACGGAGAGAGGCTGAGTGAGGTTTGTGTGAGGGTGAGAGATGCTGAGTGAGGTTTGTGTGAGGGTGAGAGAGGGCGAGTGAGGTTTGTGTGAGGGACACGGAGAGAGGCTGAGTGTAGGTTTATGTGAGGGACACGGAGAGAGGTCGAGTGAGGTTTGTGTGAGGGTGAGAGAGGCTGAGTGAGGTTTGTGTGAGGGTGAGAGAGGGCGAGTGAGGTTTGTGTGAGGGACACGGAGAGAGGTTGAGTGAGGTTTGTGTGAGGGTGAGTGAGGCCGAGTGAGGTTGTGTGAGGGTGAGTGAGGCCGAGCGAGGTTTGTGTGAGGGTGAGTGAGGCTGAGTGAGGTTTGTGTGTGGGAGAGTGAGGCCGAGTGAGGTTGTGTGAGGGTGAGTGAGGCCGAGCGAGGTTTGTGTGAGGGTGAGTGAGGCTGAGTGAGGTTTGTGTGTGGGAGAGTGAGGCCGAGTGAGGTTTGTGTGTGGGAGAGTGAGGCCGAGTGAGGTTTGTGTGTGGGAGAGTGAGGCCGAGTGAGGTTTGTGTGAGGGTGAGTGAGGCTGAGTGAGGTTTGTGTGAGGGAGAGTGAGGCCGAGTGAGGTTTGTGTGAGGGTGAGAGAGGCTGATTGAGGTTTGTGTGTGGGTGAGAGAGGCTGAGTGAGGTTTGTGTGTGGGAGAGTGAGGCCGAGTGAGGTTTGTGTGAGGGTGAGAGAGGCTGAGTGAGGTTTGTGTGAGGGTGAGAGAGGCTGAGTGAGGTTTGTGTGTGGGAGAGTGAGGCCGAGTGAGGTTTGTGTGAGGGTGAGAGAGGCTGAGTGAGGTTTGTGTGAGGGTGAGAGAGGGCGAGTGAGGTTTGTGTGAGGGACACGGAGAGAGGTTGAGTGAGGTTTGTGTGAGGGTGAGTGAGGCCGAGTGAGGTTGTGTGAGGGTGAGTGAGGCCGAGCGAGGTTTGTGTGAGGGTGAGAGAGGCCGAGTGAAGTTTGTGTGAGGGGCACGGAGAGAGGCTGAGTGCGGATTGTGTGAGGGTGAGAGAGGCTGAGTGAGGTTTGTGTGAGGGTGAGAGAGGCTGAGTGAGGTTTGTGTGAGGGTGAGTGAGGCCGAGTGAGGTTGTGTGAGGGTGAGATAGGATGAGTGAGGTTTGTGTGCGAGTGAAAGAGACCGAATGAGGCTTGTGTGAGGGTAAGAGAGGCCGAGTGAGGCTTGTCTGAGGGTCAGAGAGCCCGAGTGAGGTTTGTGTGAGGTACACGTAGAGAGGGTGAGTGAGGTTTGTGTGAGGGTGAGAGAGGCTGAGTGAGGTTTGTGTGAGGGACACGGAGAGAGGCTGAGTGAGGTTGGTGTGAGGGTCAGAGCCCCCGAGTGAGTTTTGTGTGAGGGAGAGTGAGGTTGAGTGAGGTTTGTGTGAGGGTTAGTGAGGCTGAGTGAGGTTTGTGTGAGGGACGCGGAGAGATGCTGAGTGCACATTGTGTGAGGGTGAGAAAGGCTGAGTGAGGTTTGTGTGTGGGAGAGAGAGGCTGAGTGAGGTTTGTGTGTGGGAGAGAGAGGCCGAGTGAGGTTTGTGTGAGGGTGAGAGAGGCTGAGTGAGGTTTGTGTGAGGGACACGGAGAGAGGCTGAGTGAGGTTTGTGTGAGGGACACGGAGAGAGGCTGAGTGAGGTTTGTGTGAGGGTGAGAGAGGCTGAGTGATGTTTGTGTGAGGGACACGGAGAGAGGCTGAGTGAGGTTTGTGTGAGGGTGAGAGAGGCTGAGTGAGGTTTGTGTGTGGGAGAGAGAGGCCGAGTGAGGTTTGTGTGAGGGTGAGAGAGGCTGAGTGAGGTTTGTGTGAGGGACACGGAGAGAGGCTGAGTGAGGTTTGTGTGAGGGTGAGTGAGGCTGAGTGAGGTTTGTGTGAGGGTGAGAGAGGCTGAGTGAGGTTTGTGTGTGGGAGAGAGAGGCCGAGTGAGGTTTGTGTGAGGGTGAGAGAGGCTGAGTGAGGTTTGTGTGAGGGTGAGAGAGGCTGAGTGAGGTTTGTGTGAGGGTGAGAGAGGGCGAGTGAGGTTTGTGTGAGGGTGAGAGAGGCCGAGTGAGGTTTGTGTGAGGGTGAGAGAGGCTGAGTGAGGTTTGTGTGAGGGTGAGAGAGGGCGAGTGAGGTTTGTGTCAGGGACACGGAGAGAGGTTGAGTGAGGTTTGTGTGAGGGTGAGTGAGGCCGAGTGAGGTTGTGTGAGGGTGAGAGAGGCGGAGTGAGGTTTGTGTGAGGGTGAGGGAGGCTGAGTTACGTTTGAGTGAGGGTCAGAGAAGATGAGTGAGGTTTGTGTGAGGGACACGGAGAGAGGCCGAGTGAGGTTTATGTGAGGGTGAGAGAGGCTGAGTGAGGTTTGTGTGAGGGTGAGAGAGACGGAGTGAGGGTTCCGTGAGGTTGAGAGAGGCTGAGTGAGGTTTGTGTGAGGGTTAGTGAGGCTGAGTGAGGTTTGTGTGAGGGTGAGAGAGGCCGAGTGAGGTTTGTGTGAGGGTGAGAGAGGCGGAGTGAGGATTCCGTGAGGGTGAGAGAGGCTGAGTGAGGTTTGTGTGAGGGTGAGAGAGGCTGAGGGAGGTTTGTGTGAGGGACACGGAGAGAGACTGAGTGAGGTTTGTGTGAGGGACACGGAGATAGGCTGAGTGAGGTTTGTGTGAGGTTGGGAGAGGCTGAGTGAGGTTTGTATGAGGGTCAGAGAGGATGAGTGAGGTTCGTGTGAGGGTGAGAGAGGCAGAGTGAGGTTTGTGTGAGGGTGAGAGAAGCTGAGGGAGGTTTGTGTGAGGGACACGGAGAGAGGCCGAGTGAGGTTTGTGTGAGGTTGGGAGGGCTGAGTGAGGTTTGTGTGAGGGACACGGAGAGAGGCTTAGTGAGGTTTGTGTGCGGGTGAGAGAGGGCGAGTGAGGTTTGTGTGAGGGTGAGTGAGGTCGAGTGAGGTTTGTGTGAGGGTGAGAGAGGCTGAGTGAGGTTTATGTAAGGGTGAGACAGACTGAGTGAGGTTTGTGTGAGGCTGAGAGAGACTGAGTGAGGTTTGTGTGAGGGACACAGAGAGAGGCTGAGTGAGGTTTCTGTGAGAGTGAGAATTGTCGAGTGAGGTTTGAGTGAGGGGTGTGAGAGGCTGAGTGAGGTTTGTGTGAGTGTGAGAGAGGCCGAGTGAGGTATGTGTGAGGGTCACGGAGAGAGGCTGAGTGAGTTTTGTGTGATGGTGAGAGAGGCTGAGTGAGTTTTGTGGGAGGGTGAGTGAGGCTGAGTGAGATTTGTGTGAGGGTGAGAGGCCGAGTGAGGTTTGTGTGAGTGTGAGTGAGGCCGAGTGAGATTTGTGTGAGAGAAACGGAGATAGGTTGAGTGAAGTTTGTGTGAGGGTGAGTGAGGCGGAATGAGGTTTGTGTGAGGGACACGGAGAGAGACTGAGTGAGGTTTGTGTGAGGGTGAGAGAGGCTGAGTGAGGTTTGTGTGAGGGACACAGAGAGAGGCTGAGTGAGGTTTGTGTGAGGGTGAGAGAGGCTGAGTGAGGTTTGTGTGAGTTTGAGAGAGGCTGAGTGAGGTTTGTGTGAGTGTGAGAGAGGTCGAGTGAGGTTTGTGTGAGGGTCACGGAGAGAGGGTGAGTGAGGTTTGTGTGAGGTTCAGAGAGGCTGAGTGAGTTTTGTGTGAGGGTGAGAGAGGTCGAGTGAGGTTTGTGTGAGGGTGAGAGAAGCCGAGTGAGGTTTGTGTGAGGGTGAGAGAGGCCGAGTGAGGTTTGTGGGAGGGTGAGAGAGGCCGAGTGATGTTTGTGTGAGGGTGAAAGAGGCCGAGTGAGGTTTGTGTGAGGGTGAGAAAGGCCGAGTGAGGTTTGTGTGAGGGTGAGTGAGGCCGAGTGAGGTTTGTGTGAGGGTGAGAGGGGCTGAGTGAGGTTTGTGTGAGGGTCAGAGGGGCCGAGTGAGGTTTGTGTGAGGGTGAGTGTGGCCGAGTGAGGTTTGTGTGAGGGACGCGGAGAGAGGTTGAGTGAGGTTTGTGTGAGGGTGAGAGAGGCTGAGTGAGTTTTGTGTGAGGGTGAGAGAGGCCGAGTGAGGTTTGTGTGAGGGTGAGAGAGGCCGAGTGAGGTTTGTGTGCGGGTGAGTGAGGCTGAGTGAGGCTTGTGTGAGGGTGAGAGAGGCTGAGTGAGGCTTGTGTGAGGGTGAGAGAGGCTGAGTGAGGTTTGTGTGAGGGTCAGAGAGGCCGAGTGAGGCTTGTGTGAGGGTGAGAGGCCGAGTGAGGTTTGTGTGAGGGTGAGAGGGGCTGAGTGAGGTTTGTGTGAGGGACACTGAGCGAGGGCGAGTGAGATTTGTGTGAGGGACACGGAGAGTGGCTGAGTGAGATTTGTGTGAGTGTGAGAGAGGGCGAGTGAGGTTTGTGTGAGGGTGAGAGAGGCAGAGTGAGGCTTGTGTGAGGGTGAGAGAGGCTGAGTGAGGTTTGTGTGAGGGACACGGAGAGAGGGCGAGTGAGGTTTGTGTGAGTGTGAGAGATGCTGAGTGCGGATTGTGTGAGGGTGAGAGAGGCAGAGTGAGGCTTGTGTGAGGGTGAGAGAGGCTGAGTGAGGTTTGTGTGAGGGGGAGAGAGGCTGAGTGAGGTTTGTGTGAGGGACACGGAGAGAGGGCGAGTGAGGTTTGTGTGAGGGACATGGAGAGATGCTGAGTGAGGTTTGTGTGAGGGTGAGTGAGGCTAAGTGATGTTTGTGTGAGGGTTAGAGAGGCTGAGTGAGGTTTGTGTGTGGGTGAGTGGGGCCGAGTGAGGTTTGTGTGAGGGTGAGAGAGGCCGAGTGAGGTTTGTGTGAGGGTGAGAGAGGCTGAGTGAGGTTTGTGTGTGGGTGAGTGGGGCCGAGTTTGCTTTGTGTGAGGGTGAGAGAGGCTGAGTGATGTTTGTTTGAGGGTGAGTGAGGCCGAGCGAGGTTTGTGGGAGGGTGAGAGAGGCCGAGTGAGGTTTGTGTGAGGGTCAGAGAGGCCGAGTGAGGTTTGTGTGAGGGTGAGTGAGGCCAAGTGAGGTTTGTGTGAGGGACACGGAGAGAGGGTGATTGAGGTTTGTGTGAGGGTGAGTGAGGCTGAGTGAGGTTTGTGTGACGGTTAGAGAGGTCGAGTGAGGTTTGTACGAGGGTGAGAGGGCGAGTGAGGTTTGAGTGAGTGTGTGAGATGCTGAGTGCAGATTGTGTGAGGGTGAGAGAGGCTGAGTGAGTTTTGTGGGAGGGTGAGTGAGGCTGAGTGAGGTTTGTGTGAGGGTGAGAGAGGCCGACTGAGGTTTGTGTGAGGGTGAGTGAGGCCGAGTGAGGTTTGTGTGAGAGAAACGGAGATAGGTTGAGTGAGGTTTGTGTGAGGGAGAGAGGCTGAGTGAGGTTTGTGTGAGGGTGAGAGAGGCTGAGTGAGGTTTGTGTGAGGGTGAGAGAGGCTGAGTGAGGTTAGTGTGAGGGACACAGAGAGAGGCTGAGTGAGGTTTGTGTGAGGGTGAGAGAGGCTGAGTGAGGTTGGTGTGAGGGTGAGAGAGGCTAAGTGAGGTTTGTTTGAGGGTGAGTGAGGCCGAGCGAGGTTTGTGTGACGTGAGAGAGGCTGAGTGAGATTTGTGTGAGGGACACGGAGAGAGGCCGAGTGAGGTTTATGTGAGAGGGAGAGATGCTGAGTCCAGATTGTGTGATGTTGAGAGAGGCTGAGTGAGATTTGTGGGAGGGTGAGTGAGGTTTGTGTGAGGGTGAGAGGCCGAGTGAGGTTTGTGTGAGGGTGAGTGAGGCCGAGTGAGATTTGTGTGAGAGAAACGGAGATACGTTGAGTGAAGTTTGTGTGAGGGTGAGTGAGGCGGAATGAGGTTTGTGTGTGGGACACGGAGAGAGACTGAGTGAGGTTTGTGTGAGGGTGAGAGTGGCCGAGTGAGGTTTGTGTGAGTGTGAGAGAGGCTGTGTGAGGTTTGTGTGAGGGTGAGAGAGGCTGAGTGAGGTTTGTGTGAGGGTGAGAAAGGCCGAGTGAGGTTTGTGTGAGGGTGAGTGAGGCCGAGTGAGGTTTGTGTGAGGGTGAGAGGGGCTGAGTGAGGTTTGTGTGAGGGTCAGAGGGGCCGAGTGAGGTTTGTGTGAGGGTGAGTGAGGCCGAGTGAGGTTTGTGTGAGGGACGCGGAGAGAGGGTGAGTGAGGTTTGTGTGAGGGTGAGAGAGGTTGAGTGAGTTTTGTGTGAGGGTGAGAGAGGCCGAGTGAGGTTTGTGTGAGGGTGAGAGAGGCCGAGTGAGGTTTGTGTGCGGGTGAGTGAGGCTGAGTGAGGCTTGTGTGAGGGTGAGAGAGGCTGAGTGAGGCTTGTGTGAGGGTGAGAGAGGCTGAGTGAGGTTTGTGTGAGGGTCAGAGAGGCCGAGTGAGGCTTGTGTGAGGGTGAGAGAGGCCGAGTGAGGTTTGTGTGAGGGTGAGAGGGGCTGAGTGAGGTTTGTGTGAGGGACACTGAGCGAGGGCGAGTGAGATTTGTGTGAGGGACACGGAGAGTGGCTGAGTGAGATTTGTGTGAGTGTGAGAGAGGGCGAGTGAGGTATGTGAGGGTGAGAGAGGCAGAGTGAGGCTTGTGTGAGGGTGAGAGAGGCTGAGTGAGGTTTGTGTGAGGGACACGGAGAGAGGGCGAGTGAGGTTTGTGTGAGTGTGAGAGATGCTGAGTGCGGATTGTGTGAGGGTGAGAGAGGCAGAGTGAGGCTTGTGTGAGGGTGAGAGAGGCTGAGTGAGGTTTGTGTGAGGGGGAGAGAGGCTGAGTGAGGTTTGTGTGAGGGACACGGAGAGAGGGCGAGTGAGGTTTGTGTGAGGGACATGGAGAGATGCTGAGTGAGGTTTGTGTGAGGGTGAGTGAGGCTGAGTGATGTTTGTGTGAGGGTTAGAGAGGCTGAGTGAGGTTTGTGTGTGGGTGAGTGGGGCCGAGTGAGGTTTGTGTGAGGGTGAGAGAGGCCGAGTGAGGTTTGTGTGAGGGTGAGAGAGGCTGAGTGAGGTTTGTGTGTCGGTGAGTGGGGCCGAGTTTGCTTTGTGTGAGGGTGAGAGAGGCTGAGTGATGTTTGTTTGAGGGTGAGTGAGGCCGAGCGAGGTTTGTGGGAGGGTGAGAGAGGCCGAGTGAGGTTTGTGTGAGGGTGAGAGAGGCCGAGTGAGGTTTGTGTGAGGGTGAGTGAGGCCAAGTGAGGTTTGTGTGAGGGACACGGAGAGAGGGTGAGTGAGGTTTGTGTGAGGGTGAGTGAGGCTGAGTGAGGTTTGTGTGACGGTTAGAGAGGTCGAGTGAGGTTTGTATGAGGGTGAGAGGGCGAGTGAGGTTTGAGTGAGTGTGTGAGATGCTGAGTGCAGATTGTGTGAGGGTGAGAGAGGCTGAGTGAGTTTTGTGGGAGGGTGAGTGAGGCTGAGTGAGGTTTGTGTGAGGGTGAGAGAGGCCGACTGAGGTTTGTGTGAGGGTGAGTGAGGCCGAGTGAGGTTTGTGTGAGAGAAACGGAGATAGGTTGAGTGAGGTTTGTGTGAGGGAGAGAGGCTGAGTGAGGTTTGTGTGAGGGTGAGAGAGGCTGAGTGAGGTTTGTGTGAGGGTGAGAGAGGCTGAGTGAGGTTAGTGTGAGGGACACAGAGAGAGGCTGAGTGAGGTTTGTGTGAGGGTGAGAGAGGCTGAGTGATGTTTGTGTGAGGGTGAGAGAGGCTAAGTGAGGTTTGTATGAGAGTGAAAGAGACCGAGTGAGATTTGTGTGAGGATGAGAGAGGCTGAGTGAGGTTTGTTTGAGGGTGAGTGAGGCCGAGCGAGGTTTGTGTGACGTGAGAGAGGCTGAGTGAGATTTGTGTGAGGGACACGGAGAGAGGCCGAGTGAGGTTTATGTGAGTGTGAGAGATGCTGAGTCCAGATTGTGTGATGGTGAGAGAGGCTGAGTGAGATTTGTGTCATGTTGAGAGAGGCTGAGTGAGATTTGTGGGAGGGTGAGTGAGGCTGAGTGAGGTTTGTGTGAGGGTGAGAGGCCGAGTGAGGTTTGTGTGAGGGTGAGTGAGGCCGAGTGAGGTTTGTGTGAGAGAAACGGAGATAGGTTGAGTGAGGTTTGTGTGAGGGAGAGAGGCTGAGTGAGGTTTGTGTGAGGGTGAGAGAGGCTGAGTGAGGTTTGTGTGAGGGTGAGAGAGGCTGAGTGAGGTTAGTGTGAGGGACACAGAGAGAGGCTGAGTGAGGTTTGTGTGAGGGTGAGAGAGGCTGAGTGAGGTTGGTGTGAGGGTGAGAGAGGCTAAGTGAGGTTTGTTTGAGGGTGAGTGAGGCCGAGCGAGGTTTGTGTGACGTGAGAGTGGCTGAGTGAGATTTGTGTGAGGGACACGGAGAGAGGCCGAGTGAGGTTTATGTGAGTGTGAGAGATGCTGAGTCTAGATTGTGTGATGTTGAGAGAGGCTGAGTGAGATTTGTGGGAGGGTGAGTGAGGCTGAGTGAGGTTTGTGTGAGGGTGAGAGGCCGAGTGAGGTTTGTGTGAGGGTGAGTGAGGCCGAGTGAGATTTGTGTGAGAGAAACGGAGATACGTTGAGTGAAGTTTGTGTGAGGGTGAGTGAGGCGGAATGAGGTTTGTGTGTGGGACACGGAGAGAGACTGAGTCAGGTTTGTGTGAGGGTGAGAGAGGCTGAGTGAGGTTTGTGTGAGGGTGAGAGTGGCCGAGTGAGGTTTGTGTGAGTGTGAGAGAGGCTGTGTGAGGTTTGTGTGAGGGTGAGAGAGGCTGAGTGAGGTTTGTGTGAGGGTGAGAAAGGCCGAGTGAGGTTTGTGTGAGGGTGAGTGAGGCCGAGTGAGGTTTGTGTGAGGGTGAGAGGGGCTGAGTGAGGTTTGTGTGAGGGTCAGAGGGGCCGAGTGAGGTTTGTGTGAGGGTGAGTGAGGCCGAGTGAGGTTTGTGTGAGGGACGCGGAGAGAGGGTGAGTGAGGTTTGTGTGAGGGTGAGAGAGGTTGAGTGAGTTTTGTGTGAGGGTGAGAGAGGCCGAGTGAGGTTTGTGTGAGGGTGAGAGAGGCCGAGTGAGGTTTGTGTGCGGGTGAGTGAGGCTGAGTGAGGCTTGTGTGAGGGTGAGAGAGGCTGAGTGAGGCTTGTGTGAGGGTGAGAGAGGCTGAGTGAGGTTTGTGTGAGGGTCAGAGAGGCCGAGTGAGGCTTGTGTGAGGGTGAGAGAGGCCGAGTGAGGTTTGTGTGAGGGTGAGAGGGGCTGAGTGAGGTTTGTGTGAGGGACACTGAGCGAGGGCGAGTGAGATTTGTGTGAGGGACACGGAGAGTGGCTGAGTGAGATTTGTGTGAGTGTGAGAGAGGGCGAGTGAGGTTTGTGTGAGGGTGAGAGAGGCAGAGTGAGGCTTGTGTGAGGGTGAGAGAGGCTGAGTGAGGTTTGTGTGAGGGACACGGAGAGAGGGCGAGTGAGGTTTGTGTGAGTGTGAGAGATGCTGAGTGCGGATTGTGTGAGGGTGAGAGAGGCAGAGTGAGGCTTGTGTGAGGGTGAGAGAGGCTGAGTGAGGTTTGTGTGAGGGGGAGAGAGGCTGAGTGAGGTTTGTGTGAGGGACACGGAGAGAGGGCGAGTGAGGTTTGTGTGAGGGACATGGAGAGATGCTGAGTGAGGTTTGTGTGAGGGTGAGTGAGGCTGAGTGATGTTTGTGTGAGGGTTAGAGAGGCTGAGTGAGGTTTGTGTGTGGGTGAGTGGGGCCGAGTGAGGTTTGTGTGAGGGTGAGAGAGGCCGAGTGAGGTTTGTGTGAGGGTGAGAGAGGCTGAGTGAGGTTTGTGTGTCGGTGAGTGGGGCCGAGTTTGCTTTGTGTGAGGGTGAGAGAGGCTGAGTGATGTTTGTTTGAGGGTGAGTGAGGCCGAGCGAGGTTTGTGGGAGGGTGAGAGAGGCCGAGTGAGGTTTGTGTGAGGGTCAGAGAGGCCGAGTGAGGTTTGTGTGAGGGTGAGTGAGGCCAAGTGAGGTTTGTGTGAGGGACACGGAGAGAGGGTGAGTGAGGTTTGTGTGAGGGTGAGTGAGGTTTGTGTGACGGTTAGAGAGGTCGAGTGAGGTTTGTATGAGGGTGAGAGGGCGAGTGAGGTTTGAGTGAGTGTGTGAGATGCTGAGTGCAGATTGTGTGAGGGTGAGAGAGGCTGAGTGAGTTTTGTGGGAGGGTGAGTGAGGCTGAGTGAGGTTTGTGTGAGGGTGAGAGAGGCCGACTGAGGTTTGTGTGAGGGTGAGTGAGGCCGAGTGAGGTTTGTGTGAGAGAAACGGAGATAGGTTGAGTGAGGTTTGTGTGAGGGAGAGAGGCTGAGTGAGGTTTGTGTGAGGGTGAGAGAGGCTGAGTGAGGTTTGTGTGAGGGTGAGAGAGGCTGAGTGAGGTTAGTGTGAGGGACACAGAGAGAGGCTGAGTGAGGTTTGTGTGAGGGTGAGAGAGGCTGAGTGATGTTTGTGTGAGGGTGAGAGAGGCTGAGTGAGGTTTGTTTGAGGGTGAGTGAGGCCGAGCGAGGTTTGTGTGACGTGAGAGAGGCTGAGTGAGATTTGTGTGAGGGACACGGAGAGAGGCCGAGTGAGGTTTATGTGAGTGTGAGAGATGCTGAGTCCAGATTGTGTGATGGTGAGAGAGGCTGAGTGAGATTTGTGTGATGTTGAGAGAGGCTGAGTGAGATTTGTGGGAGGGTGAGTGAGGCTGAGTGAGGTTTGTGTGAGGGTGAGAGGCCGAGTGAGGTTTGTGTGAGGGTGAGTGAGGCCGAGTGAGATTTGTGTGAGAGAAACGGAGATACGTTGAGTGAAGTTTGTGTGAGGGTGAGTGAGGCGGAATGAGGTTTGTGTGTGGGACACGGAGAGAGACTGAGTGAGGTTTGTGTGAGGGTGAGAGAGGCTGAGTGAGGTTTGTGTGAGGGTGAGAGTGGCCGAGTGAGGTTTGTGTGAGTGTGAGAGAGGCTGTGTGAGGTTTGTTTGAGGGTGAGTGAGGCCGAGCGAGGTTTGTGTGACGTGAGAGAGGCTGAGTGAGATTTGTGTGAGGGACACTGAGAGAGGCCGAGTGAGGTTTATGTGAGTGTGAGAGATGCTGAGTCCAGATTGTGTGATGGTGAGAGAGGCTGAGTGAGATTTGTGTGATGTTGAGAGAGGCTGAGTGAGATTTGTGTGAGTGTGAGAGAGGCTGTGTGAGGTTTGTTTGAGGGTGAGTGAGGCCGAGCGAGGTTTGTGTGACGTGAGAGAGGCTGAGTGAGATTTGTGTGAGGGACACGGAGAGAGGCCGAGTGAGGTTTATGTGAGTGTGAGAGATGCTGAGTCCAGATTGTGTGATGGTGAGAGAGGCCGAGCGAGGTTTGTGTGACGTGAGAGAGGCTGAGTGAGATTTGTGTGAGGGACACGGAGAGAGGCCGAGTGAGGTTTATGTGAGTGTGAGAGATGCTGAGTCCAGATTGTGTGATGGTGAGAGAGGCTGAGTGAGGTTTGTGTGATGGTGAGAGAGGCTGAGTGAGATTTGTGTGATGTTGAGAGAGGCTGAGTGAGATTTGTGGGAGGGTGAGTGAGGCTGAGTGAGGTTTGTGTGAGGGTGAGAGGCCGAGTGAGGTTTGTGTGAGGTTTGTGTGAGGGTGAGTGAGGCCGAGTGAGATTTGTGTGAGAGAAACGGAGATACGTTGAGTGAAGTTTGTGTGAGGGTGAGTGAGGCGGAATGAGGTTTGTGTGTGGGACACGGAGAGAGACTGAGTGAGGTTTGTGTGAGGGTGAGAGAGGCTGAGTGAGGTTTGTGTGAGGGTGAGAGTGGCCGAGTGAGGTTTGTGTGAGTGTGAGAGAGGCTGTGTGAGGTTTGTGTGAGGGTGAGAGAGGCTGAGTGAGGTTTGTGTGAGGGACACAGAGAGAGGCTGAGTGAGGTTTGTGTGAGGGTGAGAGAGGCTGAGTGAGGTTTGTGTGAAGGTGCGAGAGGCTGAGTGAGGTTTGTGTGAGGGTGAGAGAGGCTGAGTGAGGTTTGTGTGAGGGTGAGAGAGGCTGAGTGAGGTTTGTGTGAGGGACACAGAGAGAGGCCGAGTGAGGTTTGTGTGAGGGTGAGAGAGGCTGAGTGAGGTTTGTGTGAAGGTGCGAGAGGCTGAGTGAGGTTTGTGTGAGGGTGAGAGAGGCTGAGTGAGGTTTGTGTGAGGGTGAGAGAGGCTGAGTGAGGTTTGTGTGAGGGACACAGAGAGAGGCCGAGTGAGGTTTGTGTGAGGGTGAGAGAGGCTGAGTGAGGTTTGTGTGAGGGACACAGAGAGAGGCTGAGTGAGGTTTGTGTGAGGGTGAGAGAGGCTGAGTGAGGTTTGTGTGAGGGACACAGAGAGAGGCTGAGTGAGGTTTGTGTGAGGGTGAGAGAGGCTGAGTGAGGTTTGTGTGAGGGTGCGAGAGGCTGAGTGAGGTTTGTGTGAGGGTGAGAGAGGCTGAGTGAGGTTTGTGTGAGGGACACAGAGAGAGGCTGAGTGAGGTTTGTGTGAGGGTGAGAGAGGCTGAGTGAGGTTTGTGTGAGGGTGAGAGAGGCTGAGAGAGGTTTGTGTGAGGGTGAGAGAGGCTGAGAGAGGTTTGTGTGAGGGTGAGGGAGGCTGGGTGAGGTTTGTGAGAGGGACACGGAGAGAGGCATAGTGAGTGTGATGAACGGTTACTGCCTTATCATCATGTAAGGTGGTTTCCCCTTTAAGACCGGGCTTGGAATCCTGGGGACTCCGCATCTGGCTCCGCCCATCTGGGAGCCATACATAAAGGCCTGCCTCATGGTCTGTATTGCAGTCAGCTCTCGTCCATAGCTGTAGCATAGTTATTAGTCTGATATAGCCTTCTTTACAGTTTAGTCTCTAAGCATCATTATTGAGGGTACCTCAATTTATTAGACTACACTAGATTCAGGATGGACGCAGGCCTAAAACCAGAGAAGCTCAATCTGGAAGCACAAACGCCGGAGGCAAAGGACATTTTTAAATACTGGCTGCGATGCTTCGAGGCCTACCTGGACTCCGCAGAGACTCCCATCCTGGGGTAACGCAAGCTGCGTCTACTCCACGCCCGGGTGAGTCACAGAATCTCCGCCACGCTCGAAAAGGCTACGACTTTTGAGCAAGCGGTTTTGTCAAACCCGTCAATAAGGTGCACGCCCGGCATCTGCTCTCTACTTGCCGGCAGCGCTCGGGGGAATCGCTCGGCGAGTTTGTTGAGAAAGTCACCGCGCTTGCCAGGGACTGTGACCATCAGGATGTGACAGGGGAAGTCCATATGAACCTGCACATCAGGGATGCTTTCGTGTCCGGAATCCGCTCGACCTACATCCGGCAGCGGCTGCACGAAAACGGGGCAAAAGACCTCCAGGAGACGCTAACGCTCGCCTCCTCGCTGGAGGTGGCCCGACATAACTTGGGTACGTAACCCGCGGACTCTGCCAGCCCCCCCCCCCCCGGACGTCCTCAGACTCACCCGTATTACAGGCCTGCGCCACGCGGCGACCCGCTCACCATGGGGGCACACCTTGCTACTTCTGCGGGCAGGGCCAGCACCCACGCCCACGCTGCCCAGCCCGCTCCGCGATCTGCAGCGATTGCGGGAAGAAAGGGCTCTTTGCGAGGGTCTGCCTGGCCAGACCCAGGGGCCAGCAAAACAAAGAACAGCCGGCCCGGAAATCAGGCTCTCAGGCCCGTAGGCCTCGCAATGCTGCTGCGCACCGACCCGACACGCCCTCTTCTGACGCGTCATCAGCCTCGTGCGAATCATGGGAGCGGCCATCTGGTCGGCGGCCATCTTCTCGACCCGACACGTGCGACCGATGGCAGCGGCCATTTTACGAGTCCGACTCGGCTGACGACTCCGACTACACGCGACTGGGTGCGATCACCCTCGATCAAACTTGGCCTAAACACCTGCAGAACTCCATGATGCAGGTCCAGGTCAACGGGCACGACACTGCATGCCTCTTCGACTCTGGGAGCACGGAGAGCTTTATCCACCCTGAAACGGTAAGACGCTGCTCCCTACGCACCCATCCCGCATCCCAAACCATAGCCCTCGCATCTGGGTCCCACTCGGTACAAATCACGGGGTACTGTATTGCGGATCTCTCGATCCAGGGTGCCAAATATACCCGTTTCAAATTTTATATCCTCCCTCACCTCTGTGCCCCCCTGCTGCTCGGACTGGATTTCCAGTGCAGCCACCGAAGCCTGACACTGAAGTTCGGCGGACCCTTGCTCCCCCTCACGGTATGCTGCCTTGCGACACTGAAAGTCGCACCCCCCTCGCTATTCGCTAACCTCACTCCCGACTGTAAGCCCGTCGCCACCAGGAGCCGGCGCTACAGTGCCCAAGATATGGCTTTTATCAAGTCAGAGGTCCAGCGTTTACTGGGAGAGGGGGTCATCGAGGCTAGCAACAGCCCTTGGAGAGCGCAAGTGGTGGTAGTCCGGTCCGGGGAGAAGAAACGGATGGTCGTGGATTATAGCCAGACCATAAACCGATTCACGCAGCTTGATGCGTACCCCCTTCCTCGCATCGCGGAAATGGTAAATCGGATCGCCCAATACCGAGTCTTTTCCACGGTCGACCTCAAATCTGCCTACCACCAGCTCCCCATCCGACCAAAAGACCGCCCCTATACTGCCTTCGAAGCAGCCGGCCGGCTCTTCCACTTCCTCAGGGTCCCCTTTGGTGTCACAAATGGGGTCTCCGTCTTTCAAAGGGCGATGGACCAAATGGTGGACCAGTACGGTTTGCGGGCTACAGACCCGTACTTGGACAATGTCACCATCTGCGGCCATGATCAGCAGGACCATGACGCTAACCTCAAAGTTCCTCCAGACCGCCCGAGCCCTTAACCTGACCTATAACTAGGGCAAATGCATTTTCCACACCACCTGGCTGGCCATCCTCGGCTATGTCGTGGAAGACTGGGTCCTAGGTCCCGACCCCGACCGCATGCGCCCCCTTAAGGAACTCCCTCTCCCCCGCAGCCTCAAGGCCCTCAAACGGTGCTTGGGGCTTTTCTCCTATTACGCCCAGTGGGTCCCCAAGTATGCGGACAAAGCCCGCCCACTCCTAAAGACCACCACTTTTCCCCTCTCGGCTGAGGCTCAATTGGCCTTCAACCGCATCAAGGCCGACATCATCAAGGCCGCCATGCACGCGGTGGACGAAACCATCCCTTTCCAGGTAGAGAGCGATGCATCAGACATCGCCCTGGCTGCTACCCTCAATCAAGGAGGCAGACCAGTAGCGTTCTTCTCCCGAACCCTCACCGCCTCCGAAATTCGACACTCTGCAGTCGAAAAGGAGGCACAAGCCATTGTGGAGGCTGTGCGGTGCTGGAGACACTACCTCGCCGGTAGGAGGTTTACCCTCGTCACCGACCAACGGTCGGTCGCCTATATGTTCGATAACACGCAACGGGGCAAAATAAAAAACAATAAAATTTTGAGGTGGAGGATCGAACTCTCCACCTACTCGTACGATATCAAGTATCGTCCAGGGGAGCTCAACGAGCCCCCAGATGCCCTGTCCCGCGGCACATGCGCCAACGCGCAGGAGGACCGCCTGCAAGCCATCCACCATGACCTCTGCCACCCAGGGGTTACCCGGCTCGTCCATTTCATCAAGTCCCGCAACCTACCTTACTCAACCAAGGAGGTCAAGGCCATGGTCAGGGCCTGCCAGGTCTGTGCGGAGTGCAAACCGCACTTCTATCGGCCAGACAAGGTTCGGCTCGTGAAGGCCTCGGGGCCCCTTTGAGCGACTGAGCGTGGACTTCAAGGGTCCCCTCCCGTCCACCAACCGTTATGCCTATTTCCTCACCGTGATCGATGAGTTCTCCCGTTTCCCATTCGCCATTCCCTGCACCGACATGACCTCAGCCACGGTGATTAAGGCACTGCACAGCATCTTCATCCTGTTCGGTTTCCCTGCTTATATCCACAGCGACCGGGGTACACCGTTCATGAGCGATGAACTGCGTCAGTATCTGCTCAGCAAAGGCATCGCCTCGAGCAGAACGACCAGTTATAACCCACGGGGAAACGGGCAGGTGGAGAGGGAGAACACGACCGTGTGGAAGGCTGTCCTTCTGGCCCTGCGGTCGAGAAATCTCCCAACCACCCGCTGGCAGGAGGTCCTACCCGATGCCCTACACTCCATTAGGTCACTCCTCTGCACGGCCACGAATGAGACCCCTCACGACCGATTGTTTCTCTTCCCCAGGAAGTCTACCTCCGGGGTCTCGCTTCCACCTTGGCTGATGGCTCCGGGACCTGTTCTTCTCCGGAGGCACGCGAGGGGCCATAAAACGGACCCCCTAGTTGAAAAGGTCCGACTGCTCCACGCCAACCCCAGTTATGCCTACGTGGAGTACTCCGACGGCAGGCAAAATACAGTTTCCCTCCGGGATCTGGCGCCCGCTGGATCCTCCACCACAGACGCCCCTTCCCGCGCCGCTCCCCTGCAGGACCCGTCTCCCCCTACAACACCCCCCCCCCCCTTCCGGCCCTACCACCCATTGGTGAGCTCCTACCGTGCGCCGCCCCTTGCGCCCCCCCTTTACACACCCCGCCGGCTCCGCTACCCCCGGCCCTCTAGTTCCTCTGCCCAGACCCGGACCGAAGCTCCGACCGCTGTGCTCCCGGATGTGCCCTCAACCGGGACGTCCGTGCCCGCCGCACCACCGCCCGAATTGAGGAGGTCGAGGAGGACGATCCGGCCACCGAGACGGATGGACCTATGATGGCACTTCACCCCCGCCGGACTCCTTTTTAAACAGGGGGTGAATGTGATGAACGGTTACTGCCTTATCATCATGTAAGGTGATGTCCCCTTTAAGACCGGGCTTGGAACCCTGGGGACTCCGCATCTGGCTCCGCCCATCTGGGAGCCATACATAAAGGCCTGCCTCATGGTCTGTATTGCAGTCAGCTCTCGTCCATAGCTGTAGTATAGTTATTAGTCTAATAAAGCCTTCTTTACAGTTTAATCACTAAGCATCATTATTGAGGGTACCTCAGTGAAGTTTGTGTGAAGGTGAGAGGCTGAGTGAGTTTTATGTGAGGGTGAGAGAGGCTGAGTGAGGTTTGTGTGAGGGTGAGAAAGGCTGAGTGAGGTTTGTGGGAGGGTGAGAGAGGCTGAGTGAGGTTTGTGTGAGGGTGTGAGAGGCTGAGTGAGTTTTATGTGAGGGTGAGAGAGGCTGAGTGAGGTTTGTGTGAGGGTGAGAAAGTCTGAGTGAGGTTTGTGTGAGGGTCAGAGAGGCTGAGGGAGGTTTGTATGAGGGTGAGAGGCCGAGTGTGGTTTGTGTGAGGGCGTGAGAGGCTGAGTGAGGTTTGTGTGAGGGTCAGAGAGGCTGAGGGAGGTTTGTGTGAGGGTGAGAGGCCGAGTGAGGTTTGTGTGAGGGACACGGAGAGAGGCTGAGTGAGGTTAGTGTGAGGGTGAGTGAGGCTGAGTGAGGTTTGTGTGAGGGTGAGAGAGGCTGAGGGAGGTTTGTGTGAGGGTGAGAGAGGCTGTGTGAGGTTTGTGTGAGGGTGTGAGAGGCTGAGTGAGGTTTGTGTGAGGGTCAGAGAGGCTGAGGGAGGTTTGTGTGAGGGTGAGAGGCTGAGTGAGGTTTGTGTGAGGGCGTGAGAGGCTGAGTGAGGTTTGTGTGAGGGTCAGAGAGGCTGAGGGAGGTTTGTGTGAGGGACACGGAGACAGACTGATTGAGGTTGTGTGAGGGTGAGAGAGGCTGAGTGAGGTTTGTGAGAGGGACACGGAGAGAGGCTCAATGAGGTTTGTGTGAGGGTGAGAGAGGCTGAGTGAGGTTTGTGTGAGGGTGCGAGAGGTGAGTGAGGTTTGTGTGAGGGTGAGAGAGGCCGAGTGAGGTTTGTGGGAGGGTGAGAGAGGGTGAGTGAGGATTGTGTGAGGGTGAGAGAGGCTGAGTGAGGTATGTGTGAGGGTGAGAGAGGCTGAGTGAGGTTTGTGTGAGGGACACGGAGACAGACTGAGTGAGGTTGTGTGAGGGTGAGAGAGGCTGAGTGAGGTTTGTGAGAGGGACACGGAGAGAGGCTCAATGAGGTTTGTGTGAGGGTGAGAGAGGCTGAGTGAGGTTTGTGTGAGGGACACGGAGAGAGGCTGAGTGAGGTCTGTGTGAGGGTGAGTGAGGCCGAGTGAGGTTTGTGTGAGGGTGAGTGAGGCTGAGTGAGTTTTGTGTGAGGGTCAGAGAATGTGAGTGAGGCTTGTGTGAGGGACACGGAGAGAGGCTGAGTGAGGTTTGTGTGACGGTGAGAGAGGCCGAGTAAGATTTGTGTGAGGGAAACGGAAAGAGGTCGAGTGAGGTTTATGTGAGGGTGAGAGAGGCTGAGTGAGGTTTGTGTGAGGGACACGGAGAGAGGCTGAGTGAGGTTTGTGTGAGGGTCAGAGAGGGTGAGTGAGGTTTGTGTGAGGGAGACGGAGAGAGGCTGAGTGAGGTTTGTGTGAGGGTGAGAGGCTGAGTGAGGTTTATGTGAGGGTGAGAGAGGCTGAGTGAGGTTTGTGTGAGGGAGACGGAGAGAGGCTGAGTGAGGTTTGTGTGAGGGTGAGAGAGGCTGAGTGAGGTTTATGTGAGGGTGAGAGAGGCCGAGTGAGGTTTGTGTGAGGGTGAGAGAGGCTGAGTGAGGTTTGGGTGAGGGACGCTGAGAGAGGCTGAGTGAGATTGTGTGAGGGTGAGAGAGGCTGAGTGAGGTTTTGTGAGGGTGAGAGAGGCCGAGTGAGGTTTGTGTGAGGGTGAGAGAGGCCGAGTGAGGTTTGTGTGAGGGTGAGAGTGGCTGAGTGAGGTTTGTGTGAGGGACGCTGAGAGAGGCCGAATGAGGTTTTGTGAGGGTGAGAGAGGCCGAGTGAGGTTTATGTGAGGGTGAGAGAGGCTGAGTGAGGTTTATGTGTGTGGCAATACCAGGTATTGCGGTACCAGAGAGCGGAATAACCATTGGCTAGACCGCGAGGTCTACCATTGGGCAATGTACATAGCCCCGCCCTGAGAGGCGGGGTATAAGAACCAATGCCGTCCCAGCAGTCTCACTTCTGTAACTTCGCTGCTGGGACCAGTTCTATCTGATTAAAGCTGAATCGATATGACTCCTCGTGGACTCAAGCGTATTGACTGCGTATCAATTTAATCAGATAAGTACTTTGAAGGATGGATCTCCGCATCAAGCCGACGTGCCTTCAGCTCAGCCCGCACGTAGAAAACGCCACCGAGATTTTTAAGCATTGGCTGGCGTGCTTCCAGAGCTACCTCGAGACGGCTGCCGACACCCCCACGGAAAGGCAGAAAAGGCACCTCTTACGCTCGCCGGTCGGCCCGGCGATCTACCCCCTGATCGAAGGGGCGGCGAACTATGATAAAGCCATGGAACTGCTGGAAGGACATTACATTTGCCCACTTAATCAGGTCTACGCCCGTCACCTGCTGGCAACGAGACGGCAGAGCCCAGATGAGACGCTAGAAGATTTCTACAGGGCACTGATCGTGCTGGGCCAAAACTGCGGTTGCCCAGCGGTGACGGCGAACGAGCACTTCGAACTTTTAATTCGTGACGCGTTCGTGGCAGGTATGATCTTCCCTGACATTCGCCGAAGGCTGCTCAAAATGGAGACGCTGGGCCTCACCGAGGCCCGGGCCCTGGCAGGGTCCATGGATGTGGCGTACAAAAACACCCTTGCATACGCCCCCGCGTGCACCGTGCCCCCCTGGGCTGCGTGGCACCCCGCCGCGGCAGCCCCCCAGACTTACCCGCCTAACCCCCCAGACCTACCCGCTAACTCCGCAGGCCTGCGCGGCAAGGCGCCCTACTACCGCCGCCGGCCAACGCTGCTTCTTCTGCGGCTAGGCGAATCACCCGCGCGCTGCCCGGCCCGCACCGTCACCTGCAAAGGGTGCGGCAAGAAAGGCCACTATGCTGCGGTCTGCCTCGCCTGCACGGCGAACGCGGTATCCAACGGCTCCCCTCAGCCATTCCTCCAGCCGCCCGCTGCGCAATCACAGCCGTTCTGCCACGTCCCGACCGTCCCAGGCCCACCGCCACGCTCCATTTTCCCAGCCCCGCCGGCCCAACGCGCACCGCAGCCTTTGCCCCGCCAGGCAGCGTCGCAGCCACAGCCATTCTTTCCCCCTCCGGCAACCATGCTGGAGGAGTACGCACAGCTATTCTGTACCTCGCCGGTCCAATCGTCGGGGTCTCCGTCCCCGAACTCCATGGGCGATCCCTGGCCGGCGCCATCTTGGATGGGGCCTCAAGCCCCCAGCGTGGCTGGTTATGTGCCGCCCGACCAAAACCCTGTGTTGCAGCTGGCCTCCGAAACGCTGGAGCAGCGTGCGCCGCCAGGTTGCTCCTCCCCGCCGCCATCTTCCGAGTCCCCGGACTCCACGTGCGATCCATGGCCGGCGCCATCTTGGATGGGGCCTCAACCCCCAGCGTGGCTGGCTACGCGCTGCCCGACCAAAACCCCTTGTTGCAGCTGGCCTCCCCGCCGCCATTTTGTTCCTCCCCGCTGCCATCTTCGGAGTCCCCGGACTCCATGTGCGATCCATGGACGGCGCCATCTTGGATGGGGCCTCAAGCCCCCAACATGGCTGATGATGCGCTGCCCGATCTTCACTCCTTGCTGCAGCTGGCCTCCGTCACCCTGGACCAGAGTTGGCCCCGAACGCTAGCAAAGGCCAGCACGACGATCGGCATCAACGGCCACGTGACGTCGCGCCTCATCGAATCCGGGAGCACGGAGAGTTTCTACCACCCCGACACGGTAAGGCGCTGTTCTCTGGTCACCTACCCCACCCAACAAAGGATCTCCCTGGCCCCCGGGTCACACGCGGTGCAGATAAAAGAGTTCTGCCTCGCGAACCTCACCGTCCAAGGCAGGGAATTACGCAATTTCCGCCTGTACGTGCTGCCGCACCTCTGCACAGCCACCCTTCTGGGACTAGATTTCCAGTGCCACCTACAAAGCCTAACTTTCAAATTTGGCAGCCCTATACCCCCCCTTACTGTTTGCGGCCTCGCGACCCTTAAGGTCGACCCGCCTTCCCTGTTTGCGAACCTCACCTCGCCTCCAGGAGCAGACGGTACAGCGCCCAGGACCGGACCTTCATCAGGTCCGAGGTCCAGAGGCTGCTGAAGGAAGGGGTCATCGAAGCGAGCAACATCCCCTGGAGGGCTCAAGTAGTGGTGGTAAAGACCGGGGAGAAGCATAGGATGGTCATCAACGATAGCCAGGCCATCAACCGGTTTACGCAACTGGACGCGTACCCCTTCCCCCGTATTGCCGACCTGGTAAACAGGATCGCGCAATACAAGGTTTTCTCCACGGTGGATCTCAAGTCTGCCTACCACCAGCTGCCCCTCCGTCATGGTGACCGCCAGTACACTGCCTTCGAAGCAGATGGGCAGCTTTACCACTTTTTAAGGGTTCCCTTCGGTGTCACAAACGGGGTCTCAGTCTTCCAGCGTGAGATGGACCGAATGGTTTACCGGTACGGCTTACACGCAACGTTCCCGTATCTTGACAACGTCACCATCTGCGGCCATGACCAGCAGGACCACGACACCAACCTCCGTAAATTTCTCCAGACCGCGCACCTCCTAAATCTGACCTACAATAAGGAGAAGTGCGTGTTTAGCACCGACCGTCTAGCCATCCTAGGTTACGTAGTGCGAAATGGAGTCCTAGGCCCCGACCCCGAACGCATGCGCCCCCTTATGGAGTTCCCCCTCCCTCACTGCCCCAAGGCCCTAAAGCGCTGCCTCGGCTTCTTTGGCTACTATGCACAATGGGTCCCTAATTACGCCGACAAGGCTCGACCCCTAATCCAATCCACGACCTTCCCCCTGACGACGGAGGCCCGCCATGCCTTCTGCCGCATCAAAGCGGACATCGCAAAAGCCACGATGCGCGCCATCGACGAGTCCCTCCCCTTCCAGGTCGAGAGCGACGTGTCTGACGTAGCTCTGGCCGCCACCCTCAACCAAGCAGGCAGGCCTGTGGCTTTCTTCTCCCGCACTCTCCATGCCTCCGAAATTCGCCACTCCTCGTTCGAAAAGGAGGCCCAGGCCACAGTGGAAGCTGTGCGGCACTGGAGGCATTACCTGGCCGGCAGGAGATTCACTCTCCTCACGGACCAACGGTCGGTGGCCTTCATGTTCGATAATGCACAGCGGGTCAAGATTAAGAACGACAAGATCTTGCGGTGGAGGATCGAACTCTCCACCTTCAATTACGAGACCTTGTATCGTCCCGGGAACCTGAACGAGCCTCCTGACGCCCGATCCCGCGGCACTTGTGCCACCGCACAAGTAGACCGCCTCCGAGCCCTCCACGAGGACCTCTGCCACCCTGGAGTGACCCGGTTCTTCCATTTTGTTAAGTCCCGGAACCTGTCTTACTCCATCGAGGAGGTCAGGACTGTCACCTGGGACTGCCAAATCTGCGCGGAGTGCAAACCGCACTTCTACCGACCAGAGAGGGCACAACTGATAAAGGCTTCCCGTCCCTTTGAACGCCTCAGCATGGACTTCAAAGGCCCCCTCCCCTCCACCGACTGCAACACATACTTCCTGAACGTGATTGATGAGTACTCCCGGTTCCCATTCGCCATCCCCTGCCCGGACATGACCACAACCACCGTCATCAAGGCACTCCAAACTATTTTACACTGTTCGGTTTCCCCGCATACATCCACAGTGATAGGGGGTCCTCCTTTATGAGCGACGAGCTGCGCCAGTTCCTGCTTAGCAAAGGCATCGCCTCGAGCAGGACGACCAGCTACAACCCCCGGGGGAACGGGCAGGTAGAGAGGGAGAACGGAACGGTCTGGAAGACCGTCCTGCTGGCCCTTCGGTCCAGGAATCTCCCAGTCTCCCACTGGCAAGAATTCCTCCCAGTGGCCCTGCACTCCATTCGGTCACTGCTCTGTACTACCACGAACCAGACACCTCACGAACGTCTCCTTGTTTTCCCCAGGAAGTCCTCCTCTGGGACCTCGCTCCCAACCTGGCTAGCGACACCCGGACCCGTCCTGCTGCGGAAACATGTGAGGGCGCACAAGTCGGACCCGCTGGTCGAAAGGGTCCACCTGCTGCATGCCAACCCCCAGTACGCCTACGTAGCATTCCCCGACGGTCGCCAAGATACCGGTCTCCCTCCGGGACCTGGCGCCCGCCGGAGAACCACGCGCACCCGAGCCACTGCCACCACCCACCCCCCTCCCCCTCCCCCCCCCCCCCCCCCCGTACCTGACCGGAGGGTCAGTACTGCCGCCAGAACACCGAACCAGAGCCGAGCAGGCACCGACGCCCCCTACAGGCACCACTTCCTTCGGCCCATCTTTCGACCTTACAGCGCCGCCTAGGGGTGACGAAACTGCATGGGAGGAAGACAGCACGTTCCCGGAGTCACTACTGCCGGGGCCCTCACCAGGATCGCCGCCAACACTTAGACGCTCCAGTAGGATGACCAGGCCGCCCGATCGTCTGATTGCAGCACCATGAGGAAAATGAACAACACAAGAACTTTCTCTGTAACGCTCGATAGCATGGTACCTGCAATACCTGGTCCTACCATGAAAAGGCGACAGTAATACTGGCCATCAACCTGCCGACTCGTTTTTTAACAGGGAGTGAATGTGGTAATACCAGGTATTGCGGTGCCAGAGAGAGGAATAACCATTGGCTAGACCGCGGGGTCTACCATTGGGTAATGTACATAGCCCCGCCCTGAGAGGCGGGGTATAAGAACCAATGCCGTCCCAGCAGCCTTCACTTCTGTAACTTCGCTGCTGGGTACAGTTCTATCTGATTAATGCTGAAACGATATGACTCCACGTGGACTCAAGCGTATTGATTGCGTATCAGTGTGAGGGACGCGGAGAGAGGCTGAGTGAGTTTGTGTGAGGGTGAGAGAGGCTGAGTGAGGTTTGTGTGAGGGATACGGAGAGAGGCTGAGTGAGGTTTGTGTGAGGGTGAGAGAGGCTGAGTGAGGTTTGTGTGAGGGTGAGTGAGGCTGAGTGAGGTTTGTGTGAGGGTGAGAGAGGCTGAGGGAGGTTTGTGTGAGGGTGAGAGAGGCTGAGGGAGGTTTGCGTGAGTACCGTCTCATCCTAACGTCAGTGCGCTGTCTCAGTACCGTCTCGTCCTGACGTCAGTGCGCTGTCCCAGTACCGTCTCGTCCTAACGTCAGTGCGCTGTCTCAGTACCGTCTCGTCCTGACATCACTGCGCTGTCCCAGTACCGTCTCGTCCTTACACCAGCGCACTATCCCAGTACCGTCTCATCCTAACATCAGTGCGCTGTCCCAGTACCGTCTCATCCTAACGTCAGTGCGCTGTCCCAGTACCGTCTCGTCCTAACGTCAGTGCGCTGTCCCAGTACCGTCTCGTCCTAACGTCAGCGCACTATCCCAGTACCGTCTCATCCTAACATCAGCGCACTATCCCAGTACCGTCTCATCCTAACGTCAGCGCACTATCCCAGTACCGTCTCATCCTAACGTCAGTGCGCTGTCCCAGTACCGTCTCATCCTAACGTCAGCGCACTATCCCAGTACCGTCTCATCCTAACATCAGTGCGCTGTCCCAGTACCGTCTCGTCCTAACGTCAGTGCGCTGTCCCAGTACCGTCTCGTCCTAACATCAGTGCACTATCCCAGTACCGTCTCGTCCTTACACCAGCGCACTATCCCAGTACCGTCTCGTCCTAACGTCAGCGCACTATCCCAGTACCGTCTCGTCCTAGCGTCAGTGCACTATCCCAGTACCGTCTCGTCATAACGTCAGTGCACTATCCCAGTACCGTCTCGTCCTAACGTCAGTGCGCTGTCCCAGTACCATCTCGTCCTAATGTCAGCGCACTATCCCAGTACCGTCTCGTCCTAACACCAGAGCACTATCCCAGTACCGTCTCGTCCTAACGTCAGTGCGCTGTCCCAGTACCGTCTCATCCGAACGGCAGTGCACTATCCCAGTACCGTCTCATCCTAACATCAGTGCGCTGTCCCAGTACCGTCTCGTCCTAACATCAGTGCGCTGTCCCAGTACCGTCTCACCCTAACATCAGTGCGCTGTCCCAGTACCATCACGTCCTAACGTCAGTGCACTATCCCAGTACCGTCTCATCCTAACATCAGTGCGCTGTCCCAGTACCGTCTCATCCTAACGTCAGTGCGCTGTCCCAGTACCGTCTCGTCCTAACATCAGTGCGCTGTCCCGGTACCGTCTCGTCCTAACATCAGTGCGCTGTCCCAGTACCGTCTCGTCCTTACACCAGCGCACTATCCCAGTACCGTCTCGTCCTAACATCAGCGCGCTGTCCCGGTACCGTCTCGTCCTAGCGTCAGTGCACTATCCCAGTACCGTCTCGTCCTTACACCAGCGCACTATCCCAGTACCGTCTCGTCCTAACGTCAGCGCACTATCCCAGTACCGTCTCGTCCTAGCGTCAGTGCGCTGTCCCAGTACCATCTCGTCCTAACGTCAGTGCGCTGTCCCAGTACCATCTCGTCCTAATGTCAGCGCACTATCCCAGTACTGTCTCATCCTAACACCAGAGCACTATCCCAGTACCGTCTCGTCCTAACGTCAGTGCGCTGTCCCAGTACCGTCTCATCCGAACGGCAGTGCACTATCCCAGTACCGTCTCATCCTAACATCAGTGCGCTGTCCCAGTACCGTCTCGTCCTAACATCAGCGCGCTGTCCCAGTACCGTCTCGTCCTAACGTCAGTGCGCTGTCCCAGTACCGTCTCATCCTAACATCAGTGCGCTGTCCCAGTACCGTCTCGTCCTAACGTCAGCGCACTATCCCAGTACCGTCTCGTCCTAACGTCAGTGCGCTGTCCCAGTACCGTCTCGTCCTAACATCAGCGCACTATCCCAGTACCGTCTCATCCTAACACCAGAGCACTATCCCAATACCGTCTCGTCCTAACGTCAGTGCGCTGTCCCAGTACCGTCTCATCCTAACGTCAGCGCACCATCCCAGTACCGTCTCGTCCTAACGTCAGTGCGCTGTCCCAGTACCGTCTCGTCCTAACGTCAGTGCGCTGTCCCAGTACCGTCTCATCCTAACGTCAGCGCACCATCCCAGTACCGTCTCATCCTAACATCAGTGCACTATCCCAGTACCGTCTCGTCCTAACATCAGCGCACTGTCCCAGTACCGTCTCGTCCTAACATCAGTGCGCTGTCCCAGTCCCGTCTCATCCTAACGTCAGCGCACTATCCCAGTACCGTCTCATCCTAACATCAGTGCACTATCCCAGTACCGTCTCGTCCTAACATCAGCGCACTGTCCCAGTACCGTCTCGTCCTAACATCAGTGCGCTGTCCCAGTCCCGTCTCATCCTAACGTCAGCGCACCATCCCAGTACCGTCTCATCCTTACATCAGCGCACCATCCCAGTACCGTCTCGTCCTAACGTCAGTGCGCTGTCCCAGTTCCGTCTCGTCCTAACGTTAGTGCGCTGTCCCAGTACCGTCTCATCCTAACGTCAGCGCACCATCCCAGTACCGTCTCGTCCTTACATCAGTGCGCTGTCCCAGTACCGTCTCATCCTAACATCAGTGCGCTGTCCCAGTACCGTCTCATCCTAACGTCAGCGCACCATCCCAGTACCGTCTCGTCCTTACATCAGTGCGCTGTCCCAGTACCGTCTCATCCTAACATCAGTGCGCTGTCCCAGTACCGTCTCATCCTAACATCAGCGCGCTGTCCCAGTACCGCTCGTCCTAACGTCAGTGCGCTGTCCCAGTACCGTCTCGTCCTAACGTCAGTGCGCTGTCCCAGTACCGTCTCATCCTAACGTCAGCGCACCATCCCAGTACCGTCTCGTCCTTACATCAGTGCACTATCCCAGTACCGTCTCATCCTAACATCAGCGCGCTGTCCCAGTACCGTCTCATCCTAACGTCAGTGCGCTATCCCAGTACCGTCTCATCCTAACATCAGTGCGCTGTCCCAGTACCGTCTCATCCTAACATCAGTGCACTATCCCAGTACCGTCTCGTCCTAACGTCAGTGCACTATCCCAGTACCGTCTCGTCCTAACATCAGCGCACTGTCCCAGTACCGTCTCATCCTAACGTCAGTGCGCTGTCCCAGTACCGTCTCATCCTAACATCAGTGTGCTGTCCCAGTACCGTCTCATCCTAACGTCAGTGCGCTGTCCCAGTACCGTCTCGTCCTAACGTCAGTGCGCTGTCCCAGTACCGTCTCGTCCTAACGTCAGTGCACTATCCCAGTACCATCTCATCCTAACGTCAGTGCGCTGTCCCAGTACCGTCTCATCCTAACGTCAGTGCACTATCCCAGTACCGTCTCGTCCTAACGTCAGTGCGCTGTCCCAGTACCGTCTCGTCCTTACATCAGCGCACTATCCCAGTACCGTCTCGTCCTTGCATCAGCGCACTATCCCAGTACCGTCTCGTCCTTACACCAGTGCACTATCCCAGTACCATCTCATCCTAACGTCAGTGCGCTGTCCCAGTACCGTCTCATCCTAACGTCAGTGCACTATCCCAGTACCTTCTCGTCCTTACATCAGCGCGCTGTCCCAGTACCGTCTCGTCCTAACGTCAGTGCGCTGTCCCAGTACCGTCTCATCCTAACATCAGTGCGCTGTCCCAGTACCGTCTCGTCCTAACGTCAGCGCACCATCCCAGTACCGTCTCGTCCTAGCGTCAGAGCACTATCCCAGTACCGTCTCGTCCTATCATCAGTGCACTATCCCAGTACCGTCTCGTCCTATCATCAGTGCACTATCCCAGTACCGTCTCGTCCTTACACCAGCGCACTATCCCAGTACCATCTCATCCTGACGTCAGTGCGCTGTCCCAGTACCGTCTCATCCTAACGTCAGTGCACTATCCCAGTACCGTCTCGTCCTAACGTCAGTGCGCTATCCCAGTACCGTCTCATCCTAACGTCAGTGCACTATCCCAGTACCGTCTCGTCCTAACGTCAGTGCGCTGTCCCAGTACCGTCTCGTCCTTACATCAGCGCACTATCCCAGTACCGTCTCGTCCTTACATCAGCGCACTATCCCAGTACCGTCTCGTCCTTACACCAGCGCACTATCCCAGTACCATCTCATCCTAACGTCAGTGCGCTGTCCCAGTACCGTCTCGTCCTAACGTCAGCGCACCATCCCAGTACCGTCTCGTCCTAGCGTCAGTGCACTATCCCAGTACCGTCTCGTCATAACGTCAGTTCGCTGTCCCAGTACCATCTCGTACTTACACCAGCGCACTATCCCAGTACCGTCTCGTCCTTACACCAGCGCACTATCCCAGTACCGTCTCGTCCTTACACCAGCGCGCTGTCTCAGTACCGTCTCGTCCTATCATCAGTGCACTATCCCAGTACTGTCTCATCCTGACATCAGCGCGCTGTCCCAGTACCGTCTCGTCCTAACGTCAGTGCGCTGTCCTAGTACCGTCTCGTCCTAACGTCAGTGCGCTGTCCCAGTACCATCTCGTCCTAACATCAGTACGCTGTCCCAGTACCATCTCGTCCTAACGTCAGTGCGCTGTCCCAGTACCATCTCGTCCTTACACCAGCGCACTATCCCAGTACCGTCTCATCCTAACATCAGTGCACTATCCCAGTACTGCCTCATCCTAACATCAGCGCGCTGTCCCAGTACCGTCTCGTCCTAACGTCAGTGCGCTGTCCTAGTACCGTCTCGTCCTAACGTCAGTGCGCTGTCCCAGTACCATCTCGTCCTTACACCAGCGCACTATCCCAGTACCGTCTCATCCTAACATCAGTGCACTATCCCAGTGCTGTCTCATTATAACATCAGTGCACTATCCCAGTACCGTCTCGTCCTTACATCAGCGCACTATCCCAGTACCGTCTCGTCCTAACGTCAGTGCGCTGTCCTAGTACCGTCTCGTCCTAACGTCAGTGCGCTGTCCCAGTACCGTCTCATTATAACATCAGTGCGCTGTCCCAGTACTGTCTCATTATAACATCAGTGCGCTGTCCCAGTACCGTCTCATCCTAACATCAGTGCGCTGTCCCAGTACCGTCTCATCCTAACATCAGTACGCTGTCCCAGTACCGTCACGTCCTAACGTCAGCGCACTATCCCAGTACCGTCTCATTCTAACATCAGCGCACTATCCCAGTACCATCTCGTCCTAACGTCAGCGCACTATCCCAGTACCGTCTCGTCCTAACGTCATCGCACTATCCCAGTACCGTCTCATCCTAACGTCAGTGCACTATCCCAGTACTGTCTCATCCTAACGTCAGTGCACTATCCCAGTACCGTCTTGTCCTAACGTCAGCGCACTATCCCAGTACCGTCTCATCCTAACGTCAGTGCACTATCCCAGTACTGTCTCATCCTAACATCAGCGCACTATCCCAGTACTGTCTCATCCTAACATCAGTACGCTGTCCCAGTACTGTCTCATCCTAACATCAGTGCACTGTCCCAGTACCGTCTCATCCTAACATCAACGCACTATCCCAGTACCGTCTCGTCCTAGCATCAGCGCACTATCCCAGTACTGTCTCATCCTAACACCAGAGCACTATCCCAGTACCGTCTCGTCCTAACGTCAGTGCGCTATCCCAGTACCGTCTCGTCCTAACGTCAGCGCACTATCCCAGTACCGTCTCGTCCTAACGTCAGTGCACTATCCCAGTACCGTCTCGTCCTTACACCAGCGCGCTGTCTCAGTACCGTCTCGTCCTATCATCAGTGCACTATCCCAGTACAGTCTCATCCTGACATCAGCGCGCTGTCCCAGTACCGTCTCGTCCTAACGTCAGTGCGCTGTCCTAGTACCGTCTCGTCCTAACGTCAGTGCGCTGTCCCAGTACCATCTCGTCCTAACATCAGTACGCTGTCCCAGTACCATCTCGTCCTTACACCAGCGCACTATCGCAGTACCGTCTCATCCTAACATCAGTGCACTATCCCAGTACTGCCTCATCCTAACATCAGCGCGCTGTCCCAGTACCGTCTCGTCCTAACGTCAGTGCGCTGTCCTAGTACCGTCTCGTCCTAACGTCAGTGCGCTGTCCCAGTACCATCTCGTCCTTACACCAGCGCACTATCCCAGTACCGTCTCATCCTAACATCAGTGCACTATCCCAGTACTGTCTCATTATAACATCAGTGCACTATCCCAGTACCGTCTCGTCCTTACATCAGCGCACTATCCCAGTACCGTCTCGTCCTAACGTCAGTGCGCTGTCCTAGTACCGTCTCGTCCTAACGTCAGTGCGCTGTCCCAGTACCGTCTCATTATAACATCAGTGCGCTGTCCCAGTACCGTCTTGTCCTAACGTCAGCGCACTATCCCAGTACCGTCTCGTCCTAACGTCTGTGCGCTGTCCTAGTACCGTCTCGTCCTTACATCAGCGCACTATCCCAGTACTGTCTCATCCTAACGTCAGTGCACTATCCCAGTACCGTCTTGTCCTAACGTCAGCGCACTATCCCAGTACCGTCTCATCCTAAAGTCAGTGCACTATCCCAGTACTGTCTCATCCTAACATCAGCGCACTATCCCAGTACTGTCTCATCCTAACATCAGTGCACTGTCCCAGTACCGTCTCATCCTAACATCAACGCACTATCCCAGTACCGTCTCGTCCTAGCATCAGCGCACTATCCCAGTACTGTCTCATCCTAACACCAGAGCACTATCCCAGTACCGTCTCGTCCTAACGTCAGTGCGCTATCCCAGTACCGTCTCGTCCTAACGTCAGCGCACTATCCCAGTACCGTCTCGTCCTAACGTCAGTGCGCTGTCTCAGTACCGTCTCGTCCTAACATCAGCGCACTATCCCAGTACCGTCTCGTCCTAACATCAGTACGCTGTCCCAGTACCGCCTCGTCCTAACGTCAGTGCGCTGTCCCAGTGCCGTCTCGTCCTTACATCAGCGCACTATCCCAGTACCGTCTCATCCTAACATCAGTACGCTGTCCCAGTACCGTCTCATCCTAACATCAGCGCACTATCCCAGTACCGTCTCATCCTAACGTCAGTGCGCTGTCCCAGTACCGTCTCGTCCTAACGTCAGTGCGCTGTCCCAGTACCGCCTCGTCCTAACGTCAGTGCGCTGTCCCAGTACCGTCTCGTCCTAACGTCAGTGCGCTGTCCCAGTACCGTCTCGTCCTAACGTCAGTGCGCTGTCCCAGTACCGTCTCGTCCTATCATCAGTGCACTATCCCAGTACCGTCTCGTCCTAACGTCAGTGCGCTGTCCCAGTACCGTCTCGTCCTATCATCAGTGCACTATCCCAGTACTGTCTCATCCTAACATCAGCGCGCTGTCCCAGTACCGTCTCGTCCTAACGTCAGTGCGCTGTCCTAGTACCGTCTCGTCCTAACGTCAGTGCGCTGTCCCAGTACCATCTCATCCTAACATCAGCGCACTATCCCAGTACTGTCTCATCCTAACGTCAGCGCACTATCCCAGTACCGTCTCATCCTATCATCAGCGCACTATCCCAGTACCGTCTCATCCTAACATCAGCGCACTATCCCAGTACTGTCTCATTATAACATCAGTGCACTATCCCAGTACCGTCTCGTCCTTACATCAGCGCACTATCCCAGTACCGTCTCATCCTAACATCAGTGCACTATCCCAGTACTGTCTCATCCTAACATCAGCGCACTATCCCAGTACTGTCTCATTATAACATCAGTGCACTATCCCAGTACCGTCTCATCCTAACATCAGTGCACTATCCCAGTACCGTCTCGTCCTTACACCAGCGCACTATCCCAGTACCGTCTCATCCTATCATCAGCGCACTATCCCAGTACCGTCTCATCCTAACATCAGTGCACTATCCCAGTACTGTCTCATTATAACATCAGTGCACTATCCCAGTACCGTCTCGTCCTTACATCAGCGCACTATCCCAGTACCGTCTCGTCCTAACGTCAGTGCACTATCCCAGTACCGTCTCGTCCTAACGTCAGTGCGCTGTCCCAGTACCATCTCGTCCTTACACCAGCGCACTATCCCAGTACTGTCTCATTATAACATCAGCGCACTATCTCAGTACCGTCTCGTCCTAACGTCAGTGCGCTGTCCCAGTACCGTCTCATCCTAACATCAGTAAGCTGTCCCAGTACCGCTCGTCCTAACGTCATTGCGCTGTCCTAGTACCGTCTCGTCCTAACGTCAGTGCGCTGTCCCAGTACCGTCTCATCCTAACATCAGTGCGCTGTCCCAGTACTGTCTCATCCTAACATCAGCGCACTATCCCAGTACTGTCTCATCCTAACGTCAGCGCACTATCCCAGTACCGTCTCATCCTAACGTCAGTGCACTATCCCAGTACTGTCTCATCCTAACGTCAGTGCACTATCTCATCCTAACATCAGCGCACTACCCCAGTACCGTCTCGTCCTAACGTCAGTGCGCTGTCCTAGTACCGTCTCATCCTAACATCAGTGCACTATCCCAGTACTGTCTCATTATAACATCAGTGCACTATCCCAGTACCGTCTCGTCCTTACATCAGCGCACTATCCCAGTACCGTCTCGTCCTAACGTCAGCGCACTATCCCAGTACCGTCTCATCCTAACATCAGTGCACTATCCCAGTACTGTCTCATTATAACATCAGCGCACTATCCCAGTACCGTCTCGTCCTAACGTCAGTGCGCTGTCCCAGTACCGTCTCATCCTAACATCAGTAAGCTGTCCCAGTACCGCTCGTCCTAACGTCAGTGCGCTGTCCTAGTACCGTCTCGTCCTAACGTCAGTGCGCTGTCCCAGTACCGTCTCATCCTAACATCAGTGCGCTGTCCCAGTACTGTCTCATCCTAACATCAGCGCACTATCCCAGTACTGTCTCATCCTAACGTCAGCGCACTATCCCAGTACCGTCTCATCCTAACGTCAGTGCACTATCCCAGTACTGTCTCATCCTAACGTCAGTGCACTATCCCAGTACTGTCTCATCCTAACATCAGCGCACTACCCCAGTACCGTCTCGTCCTAACGTCAGTGCGCTGTCCTAGTACCGTCTCGTCCTAACGTCAGTGCGCTGTCCCAGTACCGTCTCATCCTAACATCAGTACGCTGTCCCAGTACCGCTCGTCCTAACGTCAGTGCGCTGTCCCAGTACCGTCTCGTCCTAACGTCAGTGCGCTGTCCCAGTACCGTCTCATCCTAACATCAGTGCGCTGTCCCAGTACTGTCTCATCCTAACATCAGTGCACTATCCCAGTACCGTCTCATCCTAACGTTAGTGCACTATCCCAGTACCGTCTTATCCTAACGTCAGTGCACTATCCCAGTACCGTCTCATCCTAACGTCAGTGCACTGTCCCAGTACCGTCTCATCCTAACGTCAGTGCACTATCCCAGTACCGTCTCGTCCTAACATCAGCGCACTATCCCAGTACCGTCTCGTCCTAACGTCAGTGCACTATCCCAGTACCGTCTCATCCTAACGTCAGTGCACTATCCCAGTACTGTCTCATCCTAACGTCAGTGCACTATCCCAGTACTGTCTCATCCTAACGTCAGTGCACTATCCCAGTACCGTCTCATCCTAACGTCAGTGCACTATCCCAGTACTGTCTCATCCTAACGTCAGTGCACTATCCCAGTACTGTCTCATCCTAACGTCAGTGCACTATCCCAGTACTGTCTCATCCTAACGTCAGTGCACTATCCCAGTACCGTCTCATCCTAACGTCAGTGCACTATCCCAGTACTGTCTCGTCCTAACGTCAGTGCGCTGTCCCAGTACCGTCTCGTCCTAACGTCAGTGCGCTGTCCCAGTACCGTCTCGTCCGAACGTCAGTGCGCTGTCCCAGTACCGTCTCGTCCTATTATCAGCGCACTATCCCAGTACCGTCTCGTCCTTACATCAGCGCACTATCCCAGTACCGTCTCGTCCTAACGTCAGTGCGCTGTCCTAGTACCGTCTCGTCCTAACGTCAGTGCGCTGTCCCAGTACCGTCTCATCCTAACATCAGTGCGCTGTCCCAGTACTGTCTCATCCTAACATCAGCGCACTATCCCAGTACTGTCTCATCCTAACGTCAGCGCACTATCCGAGTACCGTCTCATCCTAACGTCAGTGCACTATCCCAGTACTGTCTCATCCTAACGTCAGTGCACTATCTCATCCTAACATCAGCGCACTACCCCAGTACCGTCTCGTCCTAACGTCAGTGCGCTGTCCTAGTACCGTCTCATCCTAACATCAGTGCACTATCCCAGTACTGTCTCATTATAACATCAGTGCACTATCCCAGTACCGTCTCGTCCTTACATCAGCGCACTATCCCAGTACCGTCTCGTCCTAACGTCAGTGCACTATCCCAGTACCGTCTCGTCCTAACGTCAGTGCGCTGTCCCAGTACCATCTCGTCCTTACACCAGCGCACTATCCCAGTACCGTCTCATCCTAACATCAGTGCACTATCCCAGTACTGTCTCATTATAACATCAGCGCACTATCCCAGTACCGTCTCGTCCTAACGTCAGTGCGCTGTCCCAGTACCGTCTCATCCTAACATCAGTAAGCTGTCCCAGTACTGTCTCATCCTAACGTCAGTGCACTGTCACAGTACCGCTCGTCCTAACGTCAGTGCGCTGTCCTAGTACCGTCTCGTCCTAACGTCAGTGCGCTGTCCCAGTACCGTCTCATCCTAACATCAGTGCGCTGTCCCAGTACTGTCTCATCCTAACATCAGCGCACTATCCCAGTACTGTCTCATCCTAACGTCAGCGCACTATCCCAGTACCGTCTCATCCTAACGTCAGTGCACTATCCCAGTACTGTCTCATCCTAACGTCAGTGCACTATCCCAGTACTGTCTCATCCTAACATCAGCGCACTACCCCAGTACCGTCTCGTCCTAACGTCAGTGCGCTGTCCTAGTACCGTCTCGTCCTAACGTCAGTGCGCTGTCCCAGTACCGTCTCATCCTAACATCAGTACGCTGTCCCAGTACCGCTCGTCCTAACGTCAGTGCGCTGTCCCAGTACCGTCTCGTCCTAACGTCAGTGCGCTGTCCCAGTACCGTCTCATCCTAACATCAGTGCGCTGTCCCAGTACTGTCTCATCCTAACATCAGTGCACTATCCCAGTACCGTCTCATCCTAACGTTAGTGCACTATCCCAGTACCGTCTTATCCTAACGTCAGTGCACTATCCCAGTACCGTCTCATCCTAACGTCAGTGCACTGTCCCAGTACCGTCTCATCCTAACGTCAGTGCACTATCCCAGTACCGTCTCGTCCTAACATCAGCGCACTATCCCAGTACCGTCTCGTCCTAACGTCAGTGCACTATCCCAGTACCGTCTCATCCTAACGTCAGTGCACTATCCCAGTACTGTCTCATCCTAACGTCAGTGCACTATCCCAGTACTGTCTCATCCTAACGTCAGTGCACTATCCCAGTACCGTCTCATCCTAACGTCAGTGCACTATCCCAGTACTGTCTCATCCTAACGTCAGTGCACTATCCCAGTACTGTCTCATCCTAACGTCAGTGCACTATCCCAGTACTGTCTCATCCTAACGTCAGTGCACTATCCCAGTACCGTCTCATCCTAACGTCAGTGCACTATCCCAGTACTGTCTCGTCCTAACGTCAGTGCGCTGTCCCAGTACCGTCTTTTCCTAACGTCAGTGCGCTGTCCCAGTACCGTCTCGTCCGAACGTCAGTGCGCTGTCCCAGTACCGTCTCGTCCTATTATCAGCGCACTATCCCAGTACCGTCTCGTCCTTACATCAGCGCACTATCCCAGTACCGTCTCGTCCTAACGTCAGTGCGCTGTCCTAGTACCGTCTCGTCCTAACGTCAGTGCACTGTCCCAGTACCATCTCGTCCTTACACCAGCGCACTATCCCAGTACCGTCTCATCCTAACATCAGTGCACTATCCCAGTACTGTCTCATTATAACATCAGCGCACTATCCCAGTACCGTCTCGCCCTAACGTCAGTGCGCTGTCCCAGTACCGTCTCATCCTAACATCAATAAGCTGTCCCAGTACCGCTCGTCCTAACGTCAGTGCGCTGTCCTAGTACCGTCTCGTCCTAACGTCAGTGCGCTGTCCCAGTACCGTCTCATCCTAACATCAGTGCGCTGTCCCAGTACTGTCTCATCCTAACATCAGCGCACTATCCCAGTACTGTCTCATCCTAACGTCAGCGCACTATCCCAGTACCGTCTCATCCTAACGTCAGTGCACTATCCCAGTACTGTCTCATCCTAACGTCAGTGCACTATCCCAGTACTGTCTCATCCTAACATCAGCGCACTACCCCAGTACCGTCTCGTCCTAACGTCAGTGCGCTGTCCTAGTACCGTCTCGTCCTAACGTCAGTGCGCTGTCCTAGTACCGTCTCGTCCTAACGTCAGTGCGCTGTCCCAGTACCGTCTCATCCTAACATCAGTACGCTGTCCCAGTACCGCTCGTCCTAACGTCAGTGCGCTGTCCCAGTACCGTCTCGTCCTAACGTCAGTGCGCTGTCCCAGTACCGTCTCGTCCTAACGTCAGTGCGCTATCCCAGTACTGTCTCATCCTAACATCAGCGCACTATCCCAGTACTGTCTCATCCTAACGTCAGTGCACTATCCCAGTACTGTCTCATCCTAACATCAGCGCACTATCCCAGTACCGTCTCATCCTAACATCAGTGCGCTGTCCCAGTACTGTCTCATCCTAACATCAGCGCACTATCCCAGTACCGTCTCATCCTAACATCAGTGCGCTGTCCCAGTACTGTCTCATCCTAACATCAGCGCACTATCCCAGTACCGTCTCATCCTAACGTCAGTGCGCTGTCCCAGTACTGTCTCATCCTAACATCAGTGCACTATCCCAGTACCGTCTTATCCTAACGTCAGTGCACTATCCCAGTACCGTCTCATCCTAACGTCAGTGCACTGTCCCAGTACCGTCTCATCCTAACGTCAGTGCACTATCCCAGTACCGTCTCATCCTAACGTCAGCGCGCTGTCCCAGTACCGTCTCATCCTAACGTCAGTGCACTATCCCAGTACCGTCTCATCCTAACGTCAGTGCACTATCCCAGTACTGTCTCATCCTAACGTCAGTGCACTATCCCAGTACTGTCTTATCCTAACGTCAGTGCACTATCCCAGTACCGTCTCATCCTAACGTCAGTGCACTATCCCAGTACCGTCGCGTCCTAACATCAGTACGCTGTCCCAGTACCGTCTCATCCTAACATCAGCGCACTATCCCAGTACCGTCTCGTCCTAACGTCAGTGCGCTGTCCCAGTACCGTCTCATCCTAACGTCAGTGCACTATCCCAGTACTGTCTTATCCTAACGTCAGTGCACTATCCCAGTACCGTCTCATCCTAACGTCAGTGCACTATCCCAGTACCGTCGCGTCCTAACATCAGTACGCTGTCCCAGTACCGTCTCATCCTAACATCAGCGCACTATCCCAGTACCGTCTCATCCTAACATCAGCGCACTATCCCAGTACCGTCTCGTCCTAACGTCAGTGCGCTGTCCCAGTACCGTCTCGTCCTAACGTCAGTGCACTATCCCAGTACCGTCTCATCCTAACGTCAGTGCACTATCCCAGTACCGTCTCATCCTAACGTCAGTGCGCTGTCCCAGTACTGTCTCATCCTAACGTCAGTGCGCTGTCCCAGTACCGTCTCGTCCTAACATCAGTGCGCTGTCCCAGTACCGTCTCGTCCTAACATCAGCGCACTGTCCCAGTACCGTCTCATCCTAACGTCAGTGCACTATCCCAGTACTGTCTCATCTTAACGTCAGTGCACTATCCCAGTACTGTCTCATCCTAACGTCAGTGCACTATCCCAGTACCGTCTCATCCTAACGTCAGTGCACTATCCCAGTACCATCTCATCCTAACGTCAGTGCACTATCCCAGTACCGTCTCATCCTAACGTCAGTGCACTATCCCAGTACCGTCTCATCCTAACGTCAGCGCACTATCCCAGTACCGTCTCATCCTAACGTCAGTGCACTATCCCAGTACCATCTCATCCTAACGTCAGTGCACTATCCCAGTACCGTCTCATCCTAACGTCAGTGCACTATCCCAGTACCGTCTCATCCTAACGTCAGTGCACTATCCCAGTACCGTCTTATCCTAACGTCAGCGCACTATCCCAGTACCGTCTCATCCTAACGTCAGTGCACTATCCCAGTACCGTCGCGTCCTAACATCAGTACGCTGTCCCAGTACCGTCTCATCCTAACATCAGCGCACTATCCCAGTACTGTCTTATCCTAACGTCAGTGCACTATCCCAGTACCGTCTCATCCTAACGTCAGTGCACTATCCCAGTACCGTCTCATCCTAACGTCAGTGCACTATCCCAGTACTGTCTCATCCTAACGTCAGTGCACTATCCCAGTACTGTCTCATCCTAACGTCAGTGCACTATCCCAGTACCGTCTCATCCTAACGTCAGTGCACTATCCCAGTACCATCTCATCCTAACATCAGTGCACTATCCCAGTACTGTCTCATCCTAACATCAGCGCACTATCCCAGTACTGTCTCATCCTAACGTCAGCGCACTATCCCAGTACCGTCTCATCCTAACGTCAGTGCACTATCCCAGTACTGTCTCATCCTAACGTCAGTGCACTATCCCAGTACTGTCTCATCCTAACATCAGCGCACTATCCCAGTACTGTCTCATCCTAACATCAGTGCACTATCCCAGTACCGTCTCGTCCTAACGTCAGCGCACTATCCCAGTACTGTCTCATCCTAACGTCAGCGCACTATCCCAGTACTGTCTCATCCTAACGTCAGCGCACTATCCCAGTACCGTCTCATCCTAACGTCAGTGCACTATCCCAGTACTGTCTCATCCTAACGTCAGTGCACTATCCCAGTACTGTCTCATCCTAACATCAGCGCACTATCCCAGTACTGTCTCATCCTAACGTCAGTGCACTATCCCAGTACTGTCTCATCCTAACATCAACGCACTATCCCAGTACCGTCTCGTCCTAGCATCAGCGCACTATCCCAGTACTGTCTCATCCTAACATCAGTGCACTGTCCCAGTACCGTCTCATCCTAACATCAACGCACTATCCCAGTACCGTCTCGTCCTAACGTCAGTGCACTATCCCAGTACTGTCTCATCCTAACACCAGAGCACTATCCCAGTACCGTCTCGTCCTAACGTCAGTGCGCTATCCCAGTACCGTCTCGTCCTAACGTCAGCGCACTATCCCAGTACCGTCTCGTCCTAACGTCAGTGCGCTGTCTCAGTACCGTCTCGTCCTTACATCAGCGCACTATCCCAGTACCGTCTCGTCCTTACATCAGCGCGCTGTCCCAGTACCGTCTCATCCTAACGTCAGTGCGCTGTCCCAGTACCGTCTCATCCAAACGTCAGTGCGCTGTCCCAGTACCGTCTCGTCCTAACGTCAGTGCGCTGTCCCAGTACCGTCTCGTCCTAACGTCAGTGCGCTGTCCCAGTACCGCCTCGTCCTAACGTCAGCGCACTATCCCAGTACCGGCTCATCCTAACGTCAGTGCGCTGTCCCAGTACCGTCTCGTCCTAACGTCAGTGCGCTGTCCCAGTACCGTCTCGTCCTAACGTCAGTGCGCTGTCCCAGTACCGCCTCGTCCTAACGTCAGCGCACTATCCCAGTACCGTCTCATCCTTACACCAGCGCACTATCCCAGTACCGTCTCATCCTAACATCAGTGCACTATCCCAGTACTGTCTCATCCTAACATCAGTACGCTGTCCCAGTACCGTCTCGTCCTAACATCAGTGCACTATCCCAGTACTGTCTCATCCTAACATCAGTACGCTGTCCCAGTACCGTCTCATCCTAACGTCAGTGCGCTGTCCCAGTACCGTCTCGTCCTTACATCAGCACACTATCCCAGTACCGTCTCGTCCTAACGTCAGTGCGCTGTCCCAGTACCGTCTCATCCTAACGTCAGTGCGCTGTCCCAGTACCGTCTCGTCCTTACATCAACGCACTATCCCAGTACCGTCTCATCCTAACATCAGTACGCTGCCCCGTACCGTCTCGTCCTTACATCAGCGCACTATCCCACTACCGTCTCGTCCTAACGTCAGTGCGCTGTCCCAGTACTGTCTCGTCCTAACGTCAGTGCGCTGTCCCAGTATCGTCTCATCCTAACATCAGTGCACTATCGCATTACCGTCTCATCCTAACATCAGTGCGCTGTCCCAGTACCGTCTCGTCCTTACATCAGCGCACTATCCCACTACCGTCTCGTCCTAACGTCAGTGCGCTGTCCCAGTACTGTCTCGTCCTAACGTCAGTGCGCTGTCCCAGTATCGTCTCATCCTAACATCAGTGCACTATCGCATTACCGTCTCATCCTAACATCAGTGCGCTGTCCCAGTACCGTCTCGTCCTAACGTCAGTGCGCTGTCCCAGTACCGTCTCATCCTAACGTCAGTGCGCTGTCCCAGTACCGTCTCAAACAAAGAACAAAGAACAAAGAAATGTACAGCACAGGAACAGGCCCTTCGGCCCTCCAAGCCCGTGCCGACCATACTGCCCGACTAAACTACAATCTTCTACACTTCCTGGGTCCGTATCCTTCTATTCCCATCCTATTCATATATTTGTCAAGATGCCCCTTAAATGTCCCTATCGTCCCTGCTTCCACTACCTCCTCCGGTAGCGAGTTCCAGGTACCCACTACCCTCTGCGTAAAAAACTTGCCTCGTACATCTACTCTAAACCTTGCCCCTCTCACCTTAAACCTATGCCCCCTAGTAATTGACCCCTCTACCCTGGGAAAAAGCCTCTGACTATCCACTCTGTCTATGCCCCTCATAACTTTGTAGACCTCTATCAGGTCGCCCCTCAACCTCCTTCGTTCCAGTGAGAACAAACCGAGTTTATTCAGCCGCTCCTCATAGCTTATGCCCTCCATACCAGGCAACATTCTGGTAAATCTCTTCTGCACCCTCTCTAAAGCCTCCACATCCTTCTGGTAGTGTGGCGACCAGAATTGAACACTATACTCCAAGTGTGGCCTAACTAAGGTTCTATACAGCTGCAACATGACTTGCCAATTCTTATACTCAATGCCTCGGCCAATGAAGGCCAGCATGCCGTATGCCTTCTTGACTACCTTCTCCACCTGTGTTGCCCCTTTCAATGACCTGTGGACCTGTACTCCTAGATCTCTTTGACTTTCAATACTCTTGAGGGTTCTACCATTCACTGTATATTCCCTACCTGCATTAGACCTTCCAAAATGCATTACCTCACATTTGTCCGGATTAAACTCCATCTGCCATCTCTCCGCCCAAGTCTCCAGACAATCTAAATCCTGCTGTATCCTCAGACAGTCCTCATCGCTATCCGCAATTCCACCAACCTTTGTGTCGTCTGCAAACTTACTAATCAGACCAGTTACATTTTCCTCCAAATCATTTATATATACTACAAACAGCATAGGTCCCAGCACTGATCCCTGCGGAACACCACTGGTCACAGCCCTCCAATCAGAAAAGCACCCTTCCATTGCTACTCTCTGCCTTCGATGACCTAGCCAGTTCTGTATCCATCTTGCCAGCTCACCCCTGATCCCGTGTGACTTCATCCTAACATCAGCGCACTATCCCAGTACCGTCTCATCCTAACATCAGTGCACTATCCCAGTACCGCCTCGTCCTAACGTCAGTGCGCTGTCCCTGTACCGTCTCCTCCTGATGTCAGCGTACTGTCCCAGGACCAAATTTCTTATTAAAAATGGCAGAGCCTTCACACCAGAAGTGGTGAGAGAGAGCAGGTCACGTGGCTGGCACGCACTCTGATGTCACGCGGTCCGAACTTTGGCCACAAAATCCTGAAGGAGATATTCCTCCGTTTTGTAGCTGCCAGCAAGCCAGCAACAGGAGTGTGAAAAGAAGTGAAGATGGATCAGTTTGTAATAAGGAAGAGAGGGCCAGAGGCACAAACAGAACAGGATTTCACAACTGAATCTGCTGGAGAGAGCTTCCCAGGATAGTCCACGGCAGGACAAAGCAGAGCTGGTGTGAGCTCCATGGCCGGCGATGAACAACCCATGAGAAGCTGAATTTGGAAGCAAAACAGTATAAAGATGATTTCTTGAGGTATGGCTTCATTAATTGTGCCAATGCAAATCATGTTGCAATGCCCATGTGTGTTATGTGCAGGGAAGTACTGGCAAATGAAAAACTAAACCCTCGAAACTTCAAAAGAATTTGAAGACTAAGCATGGCGGGATCGAGGAAAAAACCCTTGATTTTTTTTCAAAGGATGCAGCGAGAACTTAATCATCAGCCGAAGTCCTTTTACAGGAATGTAACATTGGATGAGAAAGCAAGTGAGATCGTGAGGACCAAGTAGGCTCACCTGTTAAATTAAAGGTAAGGAAAAAATTCAGTCGGGAAGTTCGGGCAGCGTGGGTCACGTGATACAGCCGGATAGGATGCTTTCTATGGTGCATCTGCAAAAATTGGGAAGAGTCAATGTGGACATGCCGAATTTCCTTAGTTTTCTGAGAAAGTACAGGCGCTGTTGTGCTTTCTTGGTCATAGTGTCGGCGTGGGTGGACCAGGACAGATTGTTGGTGATGTGCACACCTGGAAATCTGAAGCTGTCAACCATCTCCACCTCGACAGCATTGATGCAGAGAGGGATGCGTACAATACTTCGCTTCCTGAAGTCAACAACCAGCCCCTCAGTTTTGCTAACATTGAGGGAGAGATGTCATTACACCACTCCACTTGGTGCTCTATCTCCCTCCTGCATTCTGACTCATCTACATTCGGAATCCGGCCCATTACTGTCGTGTCATCAGTAAACTTGTAGATGGAGTTGGAGCCAAATTTTGCCACACAGTTGTGTGTGTATAGACAGTATAGTAGGGGGCTAAGTGCGCAGCCTTGTGGGGCCCCGGTATTGATGACTATTGTGGAGGAGGCGTTGTTTATTCTTACTGATTGTGGTCTATGCGTCAGGAAGTCAAGGATCCAGTTGCAAAGTGAGGAGTCAAGTCCTAGATTTTGGAGCTTTGATATGAGCTTGGTTGGGACCATGGTGTTGAAGGTGGAGCTGGAGTCAATAAATAAGGGTCTGACTTAGGAGTCCTTGTTGTCGAGATGCTCTAGGGATGAGTGTATGGCCAGGGAGATGGCGTCTGCTGTGGACCGGTTGTGGCTGTATGCGAATTGCCCAACTTCTTGAAGCACTTCATAGGGGCAGCACGGTAGCGCAGTGGTTAGCACAGTTGCTTCACAGCTCTCGGGCCCCAAGTTCGATTCCTGACTTGGGTCACTGTCTGTGCGGAGTCTGCACGTTCTCCTCGTGTCTGTGTCCTATCTCAGGGTGCTTCGGTTTCCTCCCACAGTCCAAAGATGTGCAGGTTAGGTGGATTGGCCATGATAAATTGCCCTTAGTGTCCAAAAAGGTTAGGTGGGGTTACTGCGTTACAGGGATAGGTTGGAGGTGTGGGCTTAAGTGGTGTGCTCTTTCCAAGGGCCGGTGCAGACTCGATGGGCCAAATGGCCTCCTTCTGCACTGTAAATTCTATGATAACATAGATGTCAAGGCCACTGGGCGGTAGTTATTAAGGCACATTGCCTAGTTCTTCTTTGGCACCGGTATGATGGTGCTCTTCTTGAAGCAGATGGGAACCTCGGAACGGAGTTAGGAGTGGTTGAAGATGCCTGCGAACACACCGCCAGTCAGTCGGTGCAAGATCTGAGCGCACAACCAGGGATTCCGTCAGGACCTGTTGCTATCCGAGGATAGACTTCCAAGAAGGCTGATCTGACTTTGGATGGTAGGTCTGGGTGTGTCCAAAGCTGCTGGGGCAGAAAGGAGTCAAGAAAATAGATGAGGAAGGGGCGTCAGTCCAGACTCGATGGGCCGAATGCACTGTAATGATTCTATGATATAACGGACTGGATGCACTTGGCTAATGTCAAATGTGTGAGGGCAGCACAAGACAGACAGGGCAATTAAACTTCTAGGAAGACAATACCACCTATTAGCAAATGCATGAAAATGTGACTTAGTCATTAGAGTTTTCTGTGCTCAAGTAGAACAGTAAACCGTTTTGCTCCTGCATTAAAGGTTCATTAAGTATCGAGCATTGCCATAATCGCTCAGCCACTTTGCAGCTGCTAGAATCTTACTATTTGAAAGTCCTCTTTTTTTCGGTCCAAAGCGGATGAACTCACACTTTCCCACATTGAACTCCGCCTGCCATTCATTTCCCTCTGGACTCAGTTTATCGATGTCCCTTTGTGGCTTTCTGCTCCACCTATACTAGTTATTATGCTTAGTGTCATGTAAGAGTACCTTTAAGAAATGGGTGTTTCTCAAATAGCTGTAGTGGATGTACCTTTAATAAATGGCTGTTTATCAAATAGCTGCAGTGATGTCAGAGTGTGGGAGGAGCTGGGCTATCTGATTTTACTTTTGTTTTGAGCTGGCAGCTACAGTGTGTGTTTGATTTTGTTTTCAGAGTTGGAGCTGCATCCAGCAAAATCAGGTGTAATTTTGATCTATCTCTGCATGTAAAGAATGTCCTCAGATCACTGACTAATTTAAAAGTGATAACTGCTCTCAGTAGAGAATTTAAACCTGATGCCTGTGTTAAAGAGGGTATTTGTCTTATGGACGTTGCTCAGAAAGATTAAGGTTTACTTATAGAGTACTGTATTCTTTGGGGGGAGTATTTGAATTGATAGTTGCTCAGATGTTTACTGTGTGTTTATAAAATGTTAACTGGATTCATATAATAAACTTTGTTTTGTTTTAAAAGTACTTTAGATCTCTGTTGCATCACACCTGTAGAATGGGCCCTTGTGCACCCCATACCAAAATCTATTAAAAGTTGTGGGTCAGGTGAACTCCATGATATACTTTGGGGTTCTCAAAACCCTGGCCCATAATATTAGGTGTTGTCAGCAAAGTTCGATAGAGAAGTGAGCAGGGATAGGACACGAATGGGGGGTGGCAGAAGGAGGAAGTGAGAGGGGAGGAAGGGGTGAGGTAGGGTGAGTGGAAGGTGAAGGAGGGAGAGTTGGGGGAAAGGGTGAGGGAGGAAGCAAGAGGAAGAAAGGGGAAGGGTTGAGGGGCAGAAGTGGTAAAAGGGAAATAGTTCAGAGAAGGTTCATTCGGCACATTTATGGAATAAAGGGGTTGTCCTCTGAGGAAAGATTAATCAGTTTGGGCCTTTGCTCTTTGGAGTTTGGAATGAGAAGTGATCTAATGGAAACATTTAAGATTTGTGGGGTCTTGACTTCAGGTGGGGGCCATAATGAGAGTGGTTGCACCAGGGCAGTTCCTGCTCGAAGGCACAGGAAAGGGCTCTTGTTACCCGGTATTGGGTGGAATTCTGATGAAAAGGGGTAGTTTATGATCAAAGGAGTAGTTTCCCCCAGGAGTGGCATGTTGCTGGTTATCAAACCCGGCAGAAGACGGTGAGAGACCTGGTCAAAGAGTTGGAAGAAACCTGTGGTGCAGCAGCCAGTGTAAGCATGGCGGAAGGGGAAGGGCTGGTGGAAGATGGAAGGCCCCAGGTGGAGCAGTTGACGGCTTTCGTTAAGGAGGAAGTCCGCCAAGAAAGGAAGGAAATGCAGAAGGATCGCTCGAAGGCAATCGAAGGACTTGTGGCACCCCTGAAGAGTTCGATCGTATGGGTGGAGAAATGTTTGGAGGTGCAGGAGCCACAGATTCGGGAGATCGAAGGAGTGATCTCGGACCACAGCGATCGTGTGAGGTGGGGCTGCTAGGAGACCTTTGTAAAACGTTAAGGGCAAAGGTGGAGGAGAATAACTTGAGAAGCCAGAACCTGCGAATAGTGGGCCTGCCTGAAGGAATGGAAGGTGTGAGTGCCAAGGAGTATGTATCGAAGATGCTGGTGGGGCTGGTGGTAGAAGGGGTGCTAGATAAGGCCCCTGAAGTGGACAGAGCGCGTAGGTCCCTGGGGCAGAAGCCTAGAGCTGGGGAGCCGCCGGGGGCAGTGATCGTGAGACTCCACAAAGTTGGAGAGAAAGAGACGATTTTACAGTGGGCCAGGGAGAAATGTACCTGCGGCTGGAAGGGGAATAGGGTCCGAATCTTCAACAAGCTTCCACAAGGCCAAGGCGGAACTGTACCGGCGGCAGATCAGGTTTGGGGTGCTCTACCCGGCGAAATTATGGGTGGCATTTGAAGGCCGGGAGTATTATTTTGAGACTCCAGAAGCGGCCGAAGACTTTATTAAGGAGCATAAACTGGGGGGGGGGGGAACTGATTGGACAATGCTTGGGAACCGGGGTGCGAGCACTTTGTAATGGCTAGGGGCATGTTTGAAGTGGGGGTGGGGATTGGGAGATTTTTATCCCCTCCAATTCGGAGGGGGTCCTTTTCTGGGTTTGCTGTTTACTGTTGGGATTGTAAGGGGTTGTGGGGTGAAGAGTTTATGTGGGGATGGATGTTCCCATCCGCCCCCCCCCCCCCACCCCACCCCACCCCCACCCCCCCGCTCCTGTTTTATGGGACTGTTTGTGATTAGCATTTGATTGTTTGCTTTTGGAGAAGGCGGCCTAGAGTTCAGGAGAAGTCCTTGTTTGGGTGGGGGAAGCTAAGGTCAGCAGGGAGTCGCCCTCCTTGAGCTTCGGAGTGGGGGAGGGGGAGGGGAAGTCATTCAGAGGTGCCTTTGGGCAGGTCTGCCACGCTAGCAAGTAATGCCGGTGAATTAAGTGAGGTGGTGGGTGTGAAGATAGAGGGGGTGGCAGGGAGGGGGTTAAGGGGAGATGGGGAGGAGGGAAAGGGGGAGGGTGTTGCAACATTGCAGGGGATGAGAGACGACATCATCAGGGGCAGAGAAAGGGGCCATCTGGGATGGGCTAGGTATAGGGTGGAATTAAGGGGGCTGGAGTTAAGTGGGGAAGATGATGGACGGTAGAGGGGATTGGAGGCGTAAGCCTCCGGTAAGGCTGGTAACGTGGAACGTCCGGGGACTGAATGGGCCAGTTAAAAGGTTGTGGGTGTTCGCGCACCTCGGGAGTGTCATGTGAGAGTAACTTTAAGACATGGATGTTTAAGCAATGTACCTTTAAGAAAACAGTGATGTCAGAGAGTGGGTGGGGCCATTTTGAAGTTTAGCTTTGCAGTTTGAAAAGAGCTTGGGAGTGTCTGTGTTTGCAGTGAGCTGGATCTCTGCCATGAAAGACTATCTGTGGATCATTTGGGTGATTTCAACTTATAATAGTGAAGCCTTTAACCTGATGTGATTCTGTTTAAAGGTGTTAAGTCTCTTGGAAGTTTGAAGGAACATTTTGAGGAATTATTTACTGTTGCAATATTTTTGGAGTTATCTTTGAAGTAAGGGGTGTTAATAGATCCAATGTTTATTTAAGATGTTAAGTTGAGTTCATAGAATAAGCATTGTTTTATGTTGAAAAACCCACGTGTCCATAATTGTAATCCCACACCTCGGGAACAAGACGTGTGCTCAGAAAAGCAACAAATACATTAAAGGGGGAGGTTGGTTGAACTCCATGATACATTTTGGGGTTCTGAAAACGCCTCGCCCATAACAATTGGGGGCTCGGGGGGATAAAAGTCTATCTATTGGATTGGCTTTTGTGAACTTAAAGACAGTGAAGGATTGTTGCTTTTCCGGTGTGGTATTTTAGTTTAAGTGGGAAGTGTGTTGTGTACAATGGCTCATTCAGAGGCTCAGAAGTTTTTGGGGGTGGAGACTGTCACACGCAGTACTTTACGGACAGAGACGAAAAGCAGACTGGTGGGTCTGATAAAAACATTGCAGTTAACATTACCTGTCAAAATGCGAAAAGATGAGGTAATTATGGCAGGGGTTAAGCATTTAAAGTTGCCTGAGATAGAGTTTGACTCATGGGAAATGGCAAAAAATTCAGTTGCAAATTAAACAAATGGAACATGAGAAAGAATTAAAGTGGCATGAATACGAAAGAGAGAGAGCGAAAAAAGAAAGCGTAAGAGATAGAGAGAAAAAAGAAAAGGAGAGAGAAGAAAGAAACTAAGAAAGAGATAGAGAGGAAAGGGAAAAAGAGAGAGAGTTTGAACTTTGGAAAATGGCTCTGAAACATGAAAATCAGTTAAAATTGACAGATGCAAATGGACACGTACAGTTGGAGGAGATGGATGAGGATAATGAGACAGGGCGTCATAGTCGAAGACGTGGTGGGAATCTATTTAAATATGTCCAAGTATTGCCAAGGTTTAACGAGAAGGAGGTAGAAGCCTTTTTCATTTCATTTGAGAAGGTAGCTAAACAAATGAAATGGCCACAGGACATGTGGGTGTTACTGATTCAAACAAAGCTGGTAGGTAGAGCTAGTGAAGTGTTTTCATCACTACCGGAGGAGGTATCTGGAACATATGAGGAGGTGAAGAAATCCATCTTAAGTGCATGTGAGCTAGTGCCTGAAACTTACAGACAAAGGTTTCGAAATTTAAGGAAAGAATTTGGTCAAACATACATGGAGTTTGAAAGGCTCAAACAGAGTAATTTTGATAGGTGGATAAGGGCTTTGAAAATAGACCAAACGTATGAAGCTCTCAGATAAATTATACTTTTGGAGGAGTTTAAAAATTCAATTCCTGATGTAGTGAGAACTCATGTGGAAGAACAGAGGGTTAAAACTGCGAGATTAGTACGGAAATGGCAGATGATTATGAATTATTTAATAAATCAAAGATTGGTTTCCAACATCAGTTTCAGCCGGTGAGGGATAGAAACTGGGGACATGAGAAATACTCAAGTGGTAAAGGTAAAGGTGATCTGATGAGAGACAATAAAGAGAGTGTACCTCAGATTAAAAAAGAAATCCAGGAGGGTGGAAAAGAAATGAAAAGTTTTAGATGTTTTCACTGTAATAAACTCGGCCATGTAAAGTCACAGTGTTGGTGGTTGAAGAAAAGCACTGGGAAGGCTGATGTTGTAAAACAGGATAAGACAGTGGTGTTTGTTAGAGTGGTAAAGGAAAGTCCAAGGGAAGCGAAGGAGGTGCAAACGATTGTACAGCCTGTTCAAGAAGTATTTGTTAAGAAGGTGCCAGATGTATTTAAAGAATTTACTTGTGTGGGTAAAGTTTACTCATGTGTATCAGGAGGAGCAGGTAAAGAAGTCACAATTTTCAGAGATACAGGGGCTAGTCAACCTTTAATGGTAAGAGATGAGGAATTAGGTAGTTTGGGAAGAATGTTGCCAGAAAAGTTGGTGATATGTGGAATTCAGGGTGAGAGGAGTACTGTTCCATTATATAAGGTAAGGTTGGAAAGTCCAGTGAAGAGTGGTGAAGTGGTAGTAGGAGTAATAGAGAAACTATCTTGTCCAGGAATACAGTTTATCTTGGGTAATGATATAGCTGGATCGCAGGTGGGAGTGATGCCTACTGTGGTTGATAAGCCTGTGGAAAATCAGACAACTGAAGTGTTGGAGGACGAATATCCTGGGATTTTTCCGGATTGTGTAGTAACAAGGTCGCAAAGTCACAGGTTAAGACAAGAGGAGAAATCAAAGAGTGAAGATGAAGTTGAAGTGCAATTATCAGAAACAATTTTTGATCAGATGGTTGAAAAAGAACAAGAACAGGTGGAAGATGAGGCGGATATTTTTAGTTCAGGAAAATTGGCGGAGTTACAACAAAAAGATGTAGAAATAAAACGGATATATCAGAAAGCATATACGGAAGAGGAATCTGAGGGTATACCAGAGTGTTATTACCGTAAAAGTGATGTTTTGATGAGAAAATGGAGACCTGTACATATGCAGCTGGATGAAAAGTGGGCAGATGTTCATCCAGTAGTTTTGCCGGTAGGGTATAGAAAGGAGGTGTTGCGATTTGGCCATGAGGTACCAGTGGGAGGTCATTTGGGAATAAGGAAAACTCAAGCTAAAATCCAGAAACATTTTTATTGGCCTGGACTGCATAAAGATGTAGTTAAATTTTCTCAATCATGTCACACATGTAAAGTGATAGGGAAACCTCAAGCAGTGATAAAACCAGCACCCTTAATACCCATCCCAGCATTTGAGGAACTTTTAACGAGGGTCATAATTGATTGTGGAGGACCGCTTCCGAAAACAAAAAGTGGGAATCAATATCTTTTGACTATAATGGATGTGTCTTCAACCACCAATGTGGAATGTGCCTTTCCAGAGGCCATTCCAGTACGTAATATTACAGCTAAAAGGATTGTGGAGGAGTTACTTCAATTCTTTACTAAATATGGACTACCCACAGATATTCAATCGGATCAAGGATCAAATTTTACTTCAAAGTTATTCAAAGAAGTTATGGATAGCTTAGGAATAAAACAATTTAAATCAACTGCGTACCATCTAGAATCACAGGGAACGTTAGAAAGGTGGCATCAGACATTAAATACAATGTTGAGGATGTATTGTCAAGATTATCCAGAGGATTGGGATAAAGGAATTCCATTCGTATTGTTTGCAATTAGAGATGCACCTAATGAGTCTACCAAATTTAGTCCTTTTGAACTAATTTTTGGTCATGAGGTAAGAGGACCACTTGAATTGATTAAGGAAAAATTGGTGGGTGAGAAATCGGAAATTACACTATTGGATTACGTGTCAAATTTTAGGGAACGATTAAATAGAGCAGGTGCATTGGCTAGACAACATTTGAAAGTTGCACCAAATGTGATGAAACGGGTAGCGGACAAGAAATCCAAAGTTTGTAGTTTTGCCAGTGGGGATAAAGTTTTAGTGTTGTTACCAGTGGTAGATGAGCCTTTAAAAGCTAGGTTTTGTGGACCTTATCAAATTGAAAGGAAATTAAGTGAGGTGAATTATGTGGTAAAAACACCAGATAAAAAGAAGACTCACCGAGTCTGTCATGTGAATATGCTTAAAAGATACTTTGAAAGGGAAGGAGAGAAAAAGGAGGTTTTAATGATTCTAACTCAAAGTGACGAACCAAATCCAGATGACTGTGAATTTGACATACCTCAAATTAAATTGGAAAATGAGGATGTTCTTAAAAATTGGGATGAATTGTTAAGTTACCTTCCAGAGGAAAAACAAACTGACCTGAAAGAGTTATTGATATCACATGGGCAAGTTTGTAGAGATAAATTGGGAAGTACTAAAATGGCTATACATGATGTAGATGTGGGAAATGCTGCTCCTGTCAAACAACATCCATAGGGACTTAATCCTTTAAAATTGGCACAGGTTAACAGAGAGATTGAGAGTATGCTGAAGAATGGCATAATTGAAGTGGGTTGCAGCCAATGGAGCTCATCCATAGTGCTGGTCCCTAAACCAGATGGTACCCAGCGGTTGTGTGTGGACTATCGAAAGTTGAATGCAGTTACAAGAATGGGCTCTTATCCTATCCCACATTTGAGGGATTGCATTGAGAAAGTGGGACAATCTGCTTTTATTTCCAACTTCCAGACATGGAAAGAACATTTAAAGCATCTGATGGACTTCTTTGATCCACTTCAGGAGGCAGGTTTGTTGATGAACCTAGCTGAAAGTGAATTTGGAGAAGCCCGAATCACTTTCCTTGCGGAGTTTCCGATACCCTCAAGACAAATGGAAATAATGTGATTTCTTAGCATGAGTGGATTTGATCGAACAGTTGTGCAAAGGTTTTGTGGCGTGATTACTCCACTGATGGAATTGCTGAAGAAACGTCAAAAATTTCAATGGACAGCGGACTTTCAACAGGCATTTGACTGCCTGAAAGCTGTGATCACCAATGCTCCTGTATTGGAGAATTGCAAGGGGCTCTGTGGTCAGATTGAACGAAAGTATCTGATTCTAAAGAGAAATGCCGAGGAGCAGAGGAATGGATGGATCGTGCAGAGACTTTGTTCAAAGAGACTGTCAATCGAGAAGGATTTTGGTTGGAGGAAGAAGAACGAAGAAAAATGGACTATATTATTATACCAGTTTGAGGGTGCTGTTTTCTTTAAATGAAAATGTATATTTACTGTGTGCATTTCTTAGTGGATGGTGCAAAAGTGAAAAATGAAACCATCTTGAATTTGATGGTTTTTTTTTCTTGGGGGGAGGTGTCATGTGAGAGTACCTTTAAGACATGGATGTTTAAGCAATGTACCTTTAAGAAAACAGTGATGTCAGAGAGTGGGTGAGGCTAAGCTCAGGTCAGTCATTTTGCCGTTTAGTTTTGCAGTTTGAAAAGAGCTTGGAGAGTGTCTGTGTTTGCAGTGAGCTGGATCTCTGCCATGAAAGACTATCTCTCGATCATTTGGGTGATTTAAACTCATAATAGTAAAGCCTTTAACCTGATGTGATTCTGTTTAAAGGTGTTAAGTCTCTTGGAAGTTTGAAGGAACGTTTTGAGGAATTATTTACTGTTGCAATATTTTCGGAGTTATCTTTGAAGTAAGGGGTGTTAAGAGATACAATGTTTATTTAAGATGTTAAGTTGAGGTCATAGAATAAACATTGTTTTGTGTTTAATAACCCACGTGTCCATAATTGTAATCCCACCCCTGGGGAACAAGCCGTGTGCTGGAAAAGCAACAAATACATTAAAAGGGGAGGTTGGTTGAACACCATGATACATTTTGGGGTTCTGAAAACGCCTCGCCCATAACAGGAGCTTGAAAGCGTTGGTGTTCCTTCTGCAGGAGACACACCTCCGTGTGAAGGACCAGGTTAGGTTAAGGGAGGGGTAGGTCGGGCAGGTTTTTCACTCGGGGTTTGATTCGAAATCAAGGGGAGTGGCGATTTTAATGAGGAAAAAAATGGGATTTGTGAGTGCAAAGGAGGTGAGGGATCCAGGTGGGAGATATGTGATTGTGAGTGGGGTATTGGAAGGGGCACCGGTAGTGTTGGTAAATGTGTGTGCCCCACGTTGGGATGATGTGGGTTTTATGAGGGGGTTGCTGGCAGCGATCCCGGATTTGGCCACGTACCAGTTGATCATGGGAGGAGATTTTAACTGTGTCCTGGAGTCGAGGGTGGATAGGTCGAACCCCAGGTCGATGGGTAGAGTACTACTGAGGGCTTGGCGAGGAGGAAAAAGTTGCTGGGGCAGTTTGACAGGTTAACAATGGGGAGGACGGTAGGGCAACTGCGTGGGGCAAGGGGGGGTTGCAAAGGAACTGGGGGGAGTTTATGGAGAGGATGGGTATGGTGGATCCATGGTGCTTTCAGAACCCAGGGGGCAGGGAGTATTCCTTCTTTTCACATGCCTATAAGATGTATTCAAGGATTGATTATTTAGTGGTGAGTGGGGAAATTTTGGTTGGGGTGGAGGGGGCACAGTGTGAGGGGATAGGTATCTCAGACCATGCACCCCACTGGCTGGAGATTCAGTTTAGATCGGGACAAGAGCAGAGGTCGGGGTGGAGGTTTGACTCGGGGTTGTTGGCGGATGGAGGTTTTTGTGATAAGGTGCCGGCAGCGATTAAGGCGCATGTAGAGTTGAATCAGAATGGGGAGGTGTCGCCAGGCATTTTTTGGGAAGCATTGAAGGTAGTGGTCCGGGAGGAACTTATTTTGTTTAAGGATCGTGCGGATAGGGAAAGGAGGGAGGAACATGACCGTTTCCTGAGCGAGATAGTGGAGGTGGACAGGGAGTATTCGAGAGTGCCCACCACGAAGGGATTGGCGAGGAGGAAAAGGTTGCTGGGGCAGTTTGACAGGTTGACAATGGGGAGGGCAGTGGGGCAGCTGCATGAGGCAAGGGGGGGTGCAATATGAATATGGGGAGAAGGCGAGCCGCCGCTGGCGCACCAGCTGCGGAGGCAGGCTGTGTCCAGGGAAATTGAAGATACGGACTGGGGCTGGGGATGTGGTGTCGGGGCCGGAGAAGATAAATTCTGCGTTTAGGGAATACTACGGGGGACTGTACGAGGCGGACCCGGGGGGAGAGGAGGGGGACATCAGGCGGTTTCTGGATGAGCTGAAGTTCCCCAGGTGGAGGAAGCAAAGAGGCAGGCATTGGAGGAGCCCCTGGGGATGAGGGAGGTGCTGGATAGTATCAGGGGTATGAAGTCGGGGAAGGCCCCTGGGCCAGAAAGGCACCCGACGGAATTTCATAAGGAATTTGCGGCGGACCTGGCACCACATCTGTTGGAGGCGTTTGATGAAGCACAAGAGAAAGGGGAGTAGCTGGAGATGATGATGCAGGCAGTAATCAACTTAATCCCTTAAAAGGAGAAGGACCCGGTGGAATGTGGTTGGTATAGATCCATATCACGATTGAACATGGATGTGAAAGTATTGGCTAAGTTGTTGGTGGAGTGGATGGAAGATTGTATCCCGGGGGTGGTTGCAGAAGGTCAAGCAGGCTTCGTGAAGGGCAGGCAGCTCGCGAGTAATATAAGGTGGCTGTCGAATAAGATGGTGATGAATCCGTTAGGGGTTCTGGTACAGGAGGTGGTGGTGCCCATGGATGCAGAGAAGGCATTTGATCGGGTAGAGTGGCGGTACTTGTTGGATGTTTTGAGTAGGCTAGGGTTTGGCCAAGATTTGTGGCATGGGTGCGGTTGCTGTATGTGGCAACAAGGGCGAGGGTGAGGACAAATGATATGAGCTCACAAAGCTTTGACTTACACAGAGGTACGAGGCAGGGGTGCCCGCTGTCGCCGCTGCTGTTTGCGCTGGCCATAGAGCCATTGGTGATGGCTCACAGGAGTTGGCAGAATGGCGGGGGATTATGAAGGGACAGAGTGAGCATCGGGTGTCGCTCTGTGCCGAGACCTGTTGCTATATGTTTCGGATCCGTTGGAGAGTATGGGAAGGATAATGGGCCTGTTGGGGAGGTTTGGAGGGATCTCAGGGTACAAGCTGAATGTAGGGAAATGCGAGGTATTCCCGGTGAATGAACTGGGACGGCGGGCAAATTTAAGGGGATCCCATTTACGGTTGCGAGGGATAGGTTTAGGTGTTTTGGGATTCAGGTAGCGAGGGAATGGATGTTAAGTAATGGGTTAAGAGACATTGCAATTAGTTGTCTCATTTATGTTAAGTATCCATTAATTGACACTGATATGTAAAGGGGCTTCAGGTGGTCTCTGTCAGGTGGTGTGTTGTTAGAGTTTTGTGCAGAGGCTGTGGAAGTGAAATAAATGGTGTTTGGTGAAAAGGAGCAGGACTTTTGACTCTTCAGACAACGGTAACTAAAACGTATAACAATGGTAGCAGAGGATGGTTGCTGTGCAAATGTGAAGGTTTGAAAGATACAACTTTTCCTGATCAAACCAAGGAGTGAGTGAGAAGGAAAAAAAAAAGATACATGGCTGAACCCAGGATAAAGATGGGATGGATATGACTATCCCCCCTTATTTTCTGAAAGGGAATCGTACGACCAATGGGGAAGTGCAGTCGTTATGTGGACAAGGTAACTGCCTTGGGAAAGAGAAAACAAGGTATGGCATTGGCTCTTTCTCTACCTTATGACAGTAAAATCCGAAACAAAGTGCTTTCTGAGCTGGAATTGGAAGAGTTAGACTCAGAAGGTCTGGAGACTCTATTACAATATGTGGATAAGATTTACAAGAAAGATGACTTGTTAAGTGCGTATGAAGCATGGTCGGAATTTGATAAGTTCCTGAGAATAGAGGAATTCTCCATGGAAGACTATATAATGGAATTTGGCAGACTATATAAAAGGCTGCAGAAACACAACCTGGAATTTCCACAGTCTGTGTTGGCCTTTAAATTACTTGACTGTGCTAGAGTGAGCAACATAGATAGGCTCCTGGTTTTGACAGGAGTTCAGTTTACGGATGAGGATACCTCATTCGATCAGATGACAAAAGCTTTAAAGAAGTTTCTGGGGAAACATGCGATTCCGATGGCTCTGATGACTCAAATAGGTCAGTCTGCTATAAGGCAGAATATGGAAGATACACTACTAATAGGATGGCGAAATTGTACTGCTACGAACAGGGCCCAAGACTATAGAAGGAGATCGAGACAAGAAAATTATGAAGACAGAAACCCAGTTAGAACTTACAGTAGGAAGATGAACCCCAGAAATGCACGGGGCATGATAAATCGATGTTTTCGATGTGACTCTCAATACCATTATGTCTTCAACTGTCCAAAACGTTATGATAGAGTGTTTGAAGCGACACATGACACGGAAGAGTCAGAAGAGGTTACGGATAGACATCGCAAGTTTGAAGCAGATGTTGGACAGAGGGGAAATAACAAAAAAATTTAATGGGTCGACAGGAGCTATCGACTGTCAGACTGTTTTACGAAAAGAGGGGCGAGTTCACAGAAACTTTTGGATATTGTTAATGAAGGGCACTTGTTTCTGTGACTGTTTTTTTTTTCTTTCTCGTCCAAACAAAAAAAAAGGGGAGGAAATCATGTGTGTGTTTTTGAGTTTCTTGAAATTTTGTTTTCACCTAATTTTTTTTTTCTCCAAGGAAGGGGAGACTGTTAAGTAATGGGTTAAGAGACATTGCAATTAGTTGTCTCATTTATGTTAAGTATCCATTAATTGACACTGATATGTAAAGGGGCTTCAGGTGGTCTCTGTGGGGTGGTGTATTGTTAGAGTTTTGTGCAGAGGCTGTGGAAGTGAAATAAATAGTGTTTGGTGAAAAGGAGCAGGACTTTTGACTCTCCAGACAATGGTAACTAAAACGTATAACAATGGACGGGACTCCATAAGTGGAACTTAACAAAGCTGATTAACAAAGGTTGATCCCAGAGCTGAAGGGGTTGGATTACGAGGAGAGGTTGAGTAGACTGGGACTGTACTTGTTGGAATTTAGAAGGATGAGGGGGGATCTTATAGAAACGTATGGGATTGTGAAGGGAGTCGATAGGATAGATGCGGGCAGGTTGTTTCCACTGGCGGGTGAAAGCGGAACTAGGGGGCATAGCCTCAAAATGGGGGGAAGTGGATTTAGGACTGAGTTTAGGAGGAACTTCTTCACCCAAAGGGTTGTGAATCTATGGAATTCCTTGCCCAGTGAGGCAGTAGAGGCTCCTTCATTAAATGTTTTTGGGATAAAGATAGATGGTGTTTTGACGAATGGAGGGATTGGGGGTTATGGTGTTTGGGCCGGAAAGTGGAGCTGAGTCCACAAAAGATCAGCCATGATCTCATTGAATGGCGGAGCAGGCTCAAGGGGCCAGATGGCCTACTCCTGCTCCTAGTTCTTATGTTCTTATGTTCTTATGGTGGAGGAGGCCAGGGGGGATCTTAAGAGGTGGGATACACTGCACTTAACGTTGGCGGGGAGGGTCAAAGTGGTGAAAATTAATATTCTGCCGAGGTGCTAGTTTATTTCTCAGTTTCTCCCGATCTTTATACCAAAGGCCTTTTTTCGGAAATTGGACCCAATTATTTTGGGATTTGTATGGGCGGGGAAGGTGCCGAGGGTAGGGAGGACCCTGCCACAGAGGCAGAGGCAGCAGGGGGGGTTGGCATTGCCGAACCTGATTCATTATTATTGGGCGGCGAATGTGGACAAGGTGCGGCAGTGGTGGGAAGGAGAAAGGGTAGAGTGGGTTAGGATGGAGGAGGAATCCTGATCTTGTAAGGGGTCCAGTTTGAGGGCTATGGTGACGGTAGCATTGCCAATGGCTCCGAGCAGGTATTCAGGGAGCGTGGGGGTGCAGTCCACGGTGAAGATATGGAATCAGTTGAGGAGGCATTTTAGGATGGAAGGGATGTCAGTGTTAATGCCGCTGTGCGAGAATCATGGATTTGAGCCGGGGGGGGATGGATAGTGCATATAGGAGGTGGAGGGAAGTGGGGCTGGCCAAGGTGAAGGATCTGTATTTGGAAGAAGGGTTCGCCAGTCTGGAGGAGCTAAGGGAGAGAGTAGCGCTGCGGAAAGGGAGTGAGTTCAGGTATCTGCAGGTTAGGGACTTTGCGCGAAATGTCTGGAGGGGGTTCCCTAGGTTGCCGGGATACACCCTGCTGGAGCGACTGCTGCTTCCGGATGTGGAAGGGGAGGGAAGAATTGGGAAAAAATACAAGTGGCTGGGGGAGCAGGGAGGCGAGCGGGTGGTGAAGATCAATGAGAAATGGGAAGCGGAATTGGGAATGGAGAGCAATTGGGAAGTATGGAGTGAGGCACTGTGAAGGGTAAACGGGACATCCTCTTGTGCAAGGATGAGCCTGATACAGTTTAAGGTGGTGCACAGGGTGCATATGACTCAGGCGAGAATGAAGAGTTCTTCCAGGGGGTAGCAGATGAGTGTGAGAGGTGTGGGCGGGGGCCAGTGAATCATGTGCACATGTTTTGGGGTTGTGAAAAATTGGGAAGATTCTGGGTGGGAGTGTTCGCGGTCTTAGCCAGGATAGTGGAGGAGGGAGTGGACCTGGACCCTTTGGTGGCGATATTTGGGGTTTCAGAGAAGCCGGAGCTCATGGAGAGGAGGAAGGCCAATGTCGTGGCCTTCGCGTCTCTGATTCCACGGCGACAAATTTTGCTGGAGTGGCGGTCGGCATCGCCACCGGTGATAGCGGCTTGGTTGGGTGACCTGTACGACTTCCTGTGGTTGGAGAAGATAAAGTATGAGTTAAGGGGCTCTGCAGAGGTGTTTGAGAAAAGGTAGGGGATGTTTGTGACCGTATCTGAGGGGCTGTTCATCGCAGGGGGGAGAGCGGGAGGGGGTGGGGAGTGAAAAGGGGGAAAAAGTTGTACAGACTGTATAGTTGATTGCTGGGAAGTATGTTTCCCGGGTGTGTATTTGCTGTAACCTGTTTTGATACATGTTCGTAATAAAATGCATCTTAAAAAAAAGATTTGTAGGGTCTTGACAGGATGGATTCTGGGAGGATATTTCCTCTCATGGGGATTTTAGAACTGGGGAGAACTGTTTAAAAATATGGGGGCTTATAATTAAGAAAGAGATGAGGAGAATTTTCTCTCTCTCAGAGGGTCATTAGTCTTTCAAATTTTCTTCCCCATGAGCAGTGAAGGCAGAGTCACTGAATATATTCAATTGTTCGACAGATTTTTGATTGACAAGAGAGTCTTAGAATCATAGAACCAATACAGTGCAGAAGGAGGTGATGAAGGGGTGAGGGAAGCGAAGAAGGGGTGAGGGAGGGTATAAGGGAAGGGATGAAGGGGTGATGGAGAGGATGAAGGGGCAAGGGAGTTGATGAAGTGGTGAGGGAGGGAATGAGGGATGAGATGCGGGGGTGGTGGGAAGTAATAAGACCATAAGATCATAAGACAAAGGAGCAGAATTAGACCACTCGGCCCATCGAGTCTGCTCCGCCATTCAATCATGGGTGCTATTTTTCTCATCCCCATTCTCCTGCCTTCTTCCCATAACCCCTGATCCCTTATTAACCAAGGGGTGAGGGAGCTTACGAGAGAGGGGATGAAGTGGTGAAGGAGGGGATAAAGGAAGTGATGGGAGGAGATAATGGAGGTGATAAGGGAGGGGGTAGATGGGTGAGGTAGGTGATGGTGGAAGGGATGATGGAGGGGATGATGGGTGGATAAGCGGGTGAAATAGGAGATGAAGGAAGTGATGGGAGGGAGGGTGGGGTGATTGAAAATGATGAGTGAGGGGATGAGGGACTGAGGGAAGATCTGAGGGAAGTGATGGGAGGCAAGCAGAGGTGAGGAGGGATGAGGGATTTCTGGGAAGGGATGAGGGAGGATGTGAGGGAGGGTATGAGGGAGAGTGTGATGGGATGATGGGAGGGGATGAGGGAAGGGATGAGACGAAGGGTGAGGGGGGAAATGAGGAGTGAGGGATGGGACAAGGGGGTGAGGGAGAGTATGAGGGAACGAGGGAAAGGATGAAGGTGGGGGTGAGTGAGTGGATGAGGGTATGAGGGAGAGAATGAGGGAGGAGATGAGGGGGTGACTGATGGGATGAAGGGTGAGTGATCGGATGAGGAGAATATAAGGAAGAGGTTGAGGGAGGGAATGAGGGGGTGAGGGAGAGTGTGGGGGAGGGGGTAAAGGGTGAGGGAGGGAATGAGGGAGGGGGTGATGGAGGGAATGAGGGACAGTGCGAGGGAGGGAATGAGGGGGTGAGGGACAGTGTGAGGGAGGGGTGATGGAGGGGGTGAGGGACAGTGCGAGGGAGGGAATGAGGGGGTGAGGGACAGTGTGAGGGAGGGAATGAGGGAGGGGGTGAAGGAGGGAATGAGGGAGGGAGTGAGGGAGGGAATGACAGAAGGTATGAGGGGATGGGAAGAGATGAGGGAGGGAGTGAAGGGATGAGGAGAGTGCAGGAATTGGGGCGCGCGGTGACAGGTACGCGCGAACCCCCGCCCGGGCGCGTGCCCGGCGATCGGCGTGCCCCCGCGCCGCCCCCTCCCCTGCGCGCCCCCGGGCCGCCCCCTCCCCTGCGCGCCCCCGGCCGGCCGGCGCTGGATCCGGAGCCGGAGCGGAGCCGCCAGCGGCAGCGGTGCTGATGTGGGCGGAGGATCGGCAGCCGGAGCCGCGGTCCCCGAGCAGCGCAGCAGCAGCAGGGAGCCCAGGTGGGTGCCACTCTCCCCTGTACCCCTGCCAGGGGGGTGCCACTCTCCCCTGTACCCCTGCCAGGGGGGTGCCACTCTCCCCTGTACCCCTGCCAGGGGGGTGCCACTCTCCCCTGTACCCCTGCCAGGGGGTGCCACTCTCCCCTGTACCCCTGCCAGGGGGGTGCCACTCTCCCCTGTACCCCTGCCAGGGGGGTGCCACTCTCCCCTGTACCCCTGCCAGGGGGTGCCACTCTCCCCTGTACCCCTGCCAGGGGGGTGCCACTCTCCCCTGTACCCCTGCCAGGGGGGTGCCACTCTCCCCTGTACCCCTGCCAGGGGGGTGCCACTCTCCCCTGTACCCCTGCCAGGGGGGTGCCACTCTCCCCTGTACCCCTGCCAGGGGGGTGCCACTCGCCCCTGTACTCCTGCCAGGGGGGTGCCACTCTCCCCTGTACCCCTGCCAGGGGGGTGCCACTCTCCCCTGTACCCCTGCCAGGGGGGTGCCACTCGCCCCTGTACCCCTGCCAGGGGGTGCCACTCTCCCCTGTACCCCTGCCAGGGGGGTGCCACTCTCCCCTGTACCCCTGCCAGGGGGGTGCCACTCTCTCCTGTACCCCTGCCGGGGCAGTGCCACTCTCCCCTGTACTCCTGCCAGGGGGGTGCCACTCTCCCCTGTACCCCTGCCAGGGGGGTGCAGCTCTCCCCTGTACTCCTGCCGGGGGTGCCACTCTCCCCTGTACCCCTGCCAGAGGGTGCCTCTCTCCCCTGTACCCCTGCCAGGGGGGTGCCTCTCTCCCCGTACCCCTGCCAGGGGGTGCCTCTCCCCTGTACCCCTGCCAGGGGTTGCCACTCCCCTGTACCCCTGCCAGGGGTTGCCACTCTCCCCTGAACCCATGTCAGGGGGTACTACTCACCCCTGTACCCCTGCCAAGGGGGTGGCACTCTCCCCTGTAAACCTGCCAGGGGGGATGTCACTCTCCCCTGTGCCCCTGCCAGGGAGGTGCCACTCTCCCCTGTACTCCTGCCATGGGGGTGCCACTCTCCCCTGTACCCCTGCCATGGGGGTGCCACTCTCCCCTGTACCCCTGCCAGGGGGTGCCACTCTCCCCTGTACTGCCAGGGGGGTGCCTCTCTCCCCTGTACCCCTGCCAGGGGGTGCCCCTCTCACCACCCACAGGCTGCCAATCTGACCCACAGCAGCAACAGGGAAAATGCAGAAATAGTGAATTTTAAATAACCCCCCCCCCCCCCCCCAGTTTCACTGCTGGTGAGAGGGGGGGGGGGGGCGCCCACCTTATTGCTGCAGTTTAAGATGTTTGTGCATTTCCCACTGTTATTCTGCTAGCATGCATTTTGTTTTGCCCCTCGCCGCCCACCCACCTTTGCTGGGGAAATGATTCAACCTGTGAGTAGATTGTGTTTGGAGATGATTCAATCTCCCCCCCCTCCCCCCCCCCCCCTTTGCCTGAGAAGGAGGTGACCCCCTCCCTCATGTCCAGTACAAGATGCGCCTATCAGATTTTAAATGGAGCAAACCCTTAAATGCTCTGCAATATGTGAAAGGGAATCAGTTTACTGAGAGAGAGAGAAATCAACCAGCAGGAAGGGTGGGAATGGGAGGGAGGTGGAATTATATTAATTTATTGCAGGAAAAGGGAGATCATATACAAACCAACTCGTATCCATAGCTGGCAACAGCCAGGAGAAGGATAGACTGAAATAATATCACCGGCCAATGTAACTGGGAAAGGTGTGTTTTAACCCTTTGCAGTTGTTATTGTGTTTATTGCCCCATTGGGGTCCCAGTTACAGTACTATTGGGAGGTCTGCGCTGTGTAAAAGGCGATACCGTAGGCTTTTTTCCCCTACTGTTGCCACTTGTGTTGGTCCCCGGGGGCTGGTGTAGTTATTTGTGAAGTTAATTATGTCAGCTTGATGGAAAAATAATGTGGGGAAGGGGAAGGGGGGAGCACTTAGAGAGAGAAATCTCTGGCTGACAAGGTGCAAGCAAGAGGATGTTATTGCTGGAGGCAGGATGAGCTTAAATTTCGGAACAATTTTTTTTTTTGATGTGCAGCATCTGCGAGCGCGATTCAAACAATAACTTGCCTTTACATCGTGCCTTTTAACAGAGTAAAATGCTTCACAGGAGCGTATTAGAACACCGAGCCTCAATCCTTTCTGAGCTGAGAGTGAGGTTTGAGGGGAGATTTGTTAGAGGTGTTCAAAATCATGAGGGATCCGGGTGGAGTGGATTGGGGTTCCCATTGCTGGAAAGGGTTGAGATCCAGAGGACATATATTGGCAAAGGCAGCATGAGGTAAAGGAAATTGGAGAAGGATCTGAAAGGGAAAGTAAAATAATAATAATCGCTTATTGCCACAGGTAGGCTTCAATGAAGTTACTGTGAAAAGCCCCTAGTCACCACATTCCGGCACCTGTTCGGGGAGGCTGGTATAGGAATTGAACCTGCGCTGCTGGCATTGTTCTACATTACAAGCCAGCGATTTAGCCCTCTGTGCTAAACCAGCCCCTTAGGGACCATGAGTAAAAGGTGGGGGAGTGGGACGAGCTAAATTGCCCTTGCAGGAGTCCTGGCACAGGAGCGATGGGCTGAACGGCCTCCTTCTGTGTTTTAACTATTGTCTGATTTTATGAAAAGAGATTCGGACAGGTGACCGAAAACATGGTCCGAGGTAAGTTTGCTATTGTGCGCAGAGGGTGGGTCACATCGGGGACGTCCCCGATCAGGGGTGTGGCGGGGAAAGTGTGACAGGAAGTGCATGTGACAGCTGTGAGAAAGGTGTCTTGAGGAAGATGGCTGGTATTTGCAGATCCGTGGGTCGTTTGCTGTTCTGTAATAAAAGGAACGGCATTTGCAACGTGTGACATGTGTTGCAGGAAGGGTGACTGGAGTAAGTGTGACATTTCAGTGCTGCACACAAAACTTCAGGATAATTGGACATTGATTTTAAATCATTGACAAAGAACCAAAGGGGGACCTTTATGCAGCGAGTTTTTGTGATCGGGCCTGTACTGCCTGAAAGGGCAGTGGATTCAAGACTAACTTAAAAAGGGAATTGGACAGATGTTGTTGAAATTGAGAATATTTTAATGCTGTGGGAAAAGATTGAGGTGCAGGGCCAGTTGAATAGCTCGCTTAATGAGAGCCAGCACATATACAGTGGAGCAAATGGCCATCTCCTGTGCTGTAAGATTCCATGTGGCAAAGCAGGTCTTTGGGGCCAACTGGAGATGCAAGAATGCACAGTCAGCATGCACCATCTCTGTGACGAAGTATGATGCTATAAGTGGGCAGGGTGCATAATTTTAAAAATATTGTAGATTGGTTTGGTGTGGGGTTATCTTTCAGGAAATGTCTGGTTGAGGGCTCATTCACACAAAATTCCTACTGTACTGAACCATGGAAGCAAAGAAGGAGGCCATTCATCCCTGTGTGCCTGTACTAGCCCTTTGTCAGAGCTATGCTGTTGATCTTCCCTGGGTAGGTGTTCAGAACAAGGGGGGAAAAACCATAATAATTGAGCTTGGTCCTTAAGGGGTGATGTCAGGAAACACTTCTTTACACAAAGTGGAGTGGAAATGTGGAACCCTTCCCAAAAGCTATTGAGGCCGGGAGTCAATTGAAAATGTCAAAACTAAGTTCAATAGACTTGTGTTAGGCAAGGGTGTTAAGGGTTAACGAGCCAAGCCATGATGTAATTGGCTGACTGAATAGGTTGAATGGGTTGAATTGCCTCCTCCTGTTCCACCTGGAGCATCTTATTGTGACATGGGCAACTGAAGGACTCAGGGACTGAAATCGGTGTGTGGTGTGTGGAACGAGCACGTTGATGTGTATAAAAATATTTTTATTTGCTACCTTTATGAGGTGTCAGTTGGTTTATTTTAACTGCATTTGTGTAAATTAAGGGAAAGTCACTTTCATGGGAACTTGTTAATTAATAGTGCATGTATGCTGATATTCAGTAGTATGTACAGTACTGCAGTGGCTCTCTTGGTGTCCCAAGGCCTGGGTTAATAATCCACACAAAATGTGCTGAAATTAAATAAAACCTAGAAAGAAAAATATCACTGATAGTAACCATGAAATTGTTAAATTGTCATTAATAACCCAACTTGATTTCCTGTGATTCCCATCCCATACCAGTGTAGCCGACTCTTAGCTATTCTGAAGTGGCTCAGTTGTATCAAACCCCTATTCCCAATTGCATCCAGGGTGGGCACTTAATAATAATAATCTTTATTGTCACAAGTAGGCTTACATTAACACTGCAATGAAGTTACTGGTAAAAGCCCCTAGTCGCCACATTCCGGCGCCTGTTCGGGTACACTGAGGGAGAATTCAGAATGTCCAATTTACCTAATAGCACGTCATTCGGGACTTGTGGGAAGAAATGAAATGAAAATCGCTTATTGTCACAAGTGGGCTTCAAATGAAGTTACTGTGAAAAGGTTCTAGTCGCCACATTCCGGCGCCTGTTCGGGGAGGCTGTTACGGAGCACCCGGAGGAAACCCACGCAGACACGGGGAGAACGTGCAGACTCCACACAGACAGTGACCCAAGCCGGGAATCGAATCTGGGACCCTGGAGCTGTGAAGCAACAGTGCTAACCACTGTGCTACCGTGCCGCCCGCCAAGCCGGACTGGTCAGTGATGCCCATAGCCTGGGAAGGAATATTGCAAAAATAACAATTCTGTAAGAGGCCTTAGGAATGGATTGTCATAAAGTGCTTTTCTTCATTGCCTCTCCTCCCTATATTCCTCAGTCCCTGCCCTCTGCAGAAATGAGTGTTGCCCTCTTTTCAGTGGCCTTAAACAGGTTGTCTTCACAGGTACCAGTAGAGCTTTCCCCTCACGCTCATCATAGCAGCTTGACTATTGCCTGAAGTTGGAGGTTCCATAAAAGCTTCTCATGGGAGCCCTAAGGAGAGGTCAGGACATATGGAAAGGTAAATAGATGAAAGCTATTTAAGTATAAATTTTCATTGCCATGAGGGAAAGAACATGTTTTCTGTAAATGGACATTGTGTCTGCTAGGGATGTCCAAACTGTCGCCTCGGGCCATTTCTAATCCTTAAATTCTCTGGCCCATGAAGCCCAGGCTTAATTGTTCTGATGTTGCCTGATATATTCTGTTTGCAGTTGGTGGACTTACTTCCTCCAGAAGTGTACATATCCTACATCACAGGACCTAATCCTTGAATATTGCTGAAAAGAGACAGGCTGTCAAAGTTTTTCATCTTACACTCATCAGGGTAGACACTAGCGTGCCAAAAATCGAAGGGAACAGCAATTTATACTGTATGAGGAAAGATTGCTGATTGGTTGGCATGTTGATTCTCATTCTAAGTTCTGAACCTAGTTCTATGGTATCATGAATGTAAAATATATGCCAATGAAATGACCATGAAAACAACCTCTGTACCTCAGTAAATATGGTCAGTTCATGAATACCAATTTTCTTATATACAAAATAGCTTTGGGGTGAGGGGAATGGCAATTTCAGACATTTGTTCTATGATGCCACCTAGTGGTGAGGATCTACCCTGTATCGTGACTGTTGACGTAGCAAAATTCAATAGAAATATTGACATAATAATTTAAAATGATAAACACTGACCAAAAAGTGAACATACAAACATACGAATTAGGAACAGGAATTGACCACTTGCTCCCTTGAGACTGGTCCACCATTTAATAAGATCATAGCTGAACTGATTTTAACCTCAACTTCACATTCCCACCTACCCCCAATAACCTTGCACCCCCTTGTTGATCAAGAATCTATCCAGCTCTGTTTTAAAACTATTCAATGACTCTGCTTCCACGGCCTTTTGAGGAAGAGAATTCCAGAGACTCACGATCCTCTGATTAAAACGTCTCTCCTCATCTCAGTCTTCTTTGCCTTATTTTTAAACAGTGACCTCTAGTTCTAAATTCTCCCACAAGAAGAAACAGCCTCTCCATATCTACCCCGTCAGGATCTTATATATCAATCAAGTGGCTTCTTACTCTTATAAACTCCAGTGGATATAAGCCGAGCCTGGGATCCAGGGCAATTTGACAAATTGGATCCAAAATTGGCTTTGTGGCAGGAGGCAGTGATGGTCGAAGCTTGGGTTTTTGTGACTGGAACCCTGTTTCCAGTGGTATACCCCAGGGATCACTGCTGGGCCCCATGCCGTTTGTAGTGTACGGTGATGATCTGGATGTGAAATTTGGGGTATGATCAGTACAGATGACACGATAATTGGTGTTGTGGTAATTAGCAAGGAGGAAAACCTCGGGTTACAGGATGATATAGACGGGCTGGTCAAATGGGCAGAAAAGTGGCAAATGGAATTTAACCCTGGAAAGTGTGAGGTGATGCACTAAGACAGCCAGACCTCGCTGCCTCACAATTTCTCACCATTTAGATAATACGTTTTTTTTCTGCCAAAGTGGATAATTGCACATTTGTCCACATTATGCTCAATTTTCCATAACTTTGCCCACTCACTTAACCTGTCTAATTCACTTTGTAGCCTCCTTATGTCCTCACTTTCCTACCCATCTTTCTATAACCAGCAAATTCACCAACCATACCGTCAGGCCCTTCATCTATGCCATTTCTATAAATTGTAAACAGTTGAGACCCCAACACTGATCCTTTTGACATGTCACTCGTTACACCTTCCCAGCCAGAAAATTATCCATTTATGCCTACTGTTAGTTGGCCAATCTTCTATCCATGCCAATATGTGGCACCTTACACCATGAGCTTTTATTTTCTGCAATAATCTTTGATGGGACACCTTATCAAATGCCTTCTGAAAATCTAAGTACAGTTACATCAACAGGCTCCCCTTTATCCACAGCACATGTTATTTCTTCAAAGAACTCCATTAAATTGGCGAAACAGAATTTCCCTCTCACAGAACCATATTGGCTCCGCATGACCATCTTGAGTTTATCTAGGTATCCTGTTATAGTGTATTTAATAATAGCTTCTAACATTTTCCCTATGACAGATGTTACGCAGATTGGCCTATAGTTTTCTACTTTCTGTCTTCCTCCCTATTTGAATAAAGGAGTTACACTTGCTATTTTCCAACCTAAAACCAGGACATTAACTGTCTCATGAGGCACTTCTTTTGAGACGCGAGGATGGTGAAGCCGATCAGGACCTGGAGCCTTGTTAGCCCGCAGCTCCAACAATTTGCCCAGTACCATTTCCCCGGTAGATGTAATTTTCCTGAGTTCCTCCCCTCACCTTCCATTTCCTGATTTATAGCTATTTCTGGGATTCTACTTGTATCCTCTGGAGCGAAGGCCGATGCAAAATACCTGTTCAATTCATCTCCCATCTCCTCATTTCCATTATGAATTCCCCAGACCCACTTTCTGCAGGACCAATGCTCAATCTGTTAATCCTTTCTTTTGTAAATATCTATAGAAACTCTTACTCTGTATTTTTATATTTCGAGCTGGCTTTCTCTTGTACTCTTATTTTTCCCCTCGTTAACCTTGTGGCCGTTTATGCTGTTTTTTATATTCTGTGCAATCTTCTAACCTGGCATCCATTCTTGCGCACTTCGTTGGAATGCATCTATTCTGTGCATTCTGAAATATCTTTTTGAGTACTTGCCATTGCATCATTATTGACTCATTCTCTTAACCTGGGGCGAAATTCTCCTACCCGCCCCGCCACATTTCTGCGCCGACTGGCTGGCGGGAGTCCCCGTAACACCGGCCGGTCAATGGGGTTTCCCACTGTGGGGCAGCCCCACGCCGTCGGGAAAGCCCCCGGTGCCCGCAAAACGGAGACTCCCGCCGGCGGAGAATGACGCCCCTAATTTGGCAGTTCACTTTAGCAAGCTCTACTTCCATGCCCTCATAATTGCCCTTATTTAAGTTTAAAAATACTAGTCATAGAGTTTTATAGCACAGAAAGAGGCCCCTCGGCCCAACGTATCTGCGCCGGCCATCAAACATCTATCTATACTAACCCCATTTTCCAGCACCCAGTCCGTAGCCTTTTATGCTGTGGCATTTCCATTGCTCATTGAAATGCTTCTTAAATGTTTTGAGGGTTCCCGCCTCTCCCACCCTTTCAGGCAGCGAGTTGCAGATTCCCACCCACTTCTGGGTGAAAAAGCTTTTCCTTAAATCCCCTCTAAATCTCCTGCTCCTTACCTTAAATCAATGCCCCCTGATTATTGACCCCTCTACTAGGGGGAGATGTTTCTTCCTGTCTACCCTATCTACATCCTTCATAATTTTGTACACATCAATCAGGGTTCCCCCCCAGCCTTCTCTACTCCAAGGAAAACAACCCCAGCCTAACCAACCTCTCTTGATAGCTGAGACGCTCCAGCCCAGGCAACATCCTGGTGAATCTCCTCTGCACCGTCTCCAGTGCAGTCACTACCTTCCTAATATGTGGAAACCAGAACTGCCCACTGTATTCTGGCTGTGGCCTAACCAGCGTTTTATTCAGCTCCATCATCGCCTCTGTGTTGTTATTTTCTATGCTTCGGCTCATAAAGGAAAGTGTCCAATATGTCTTCTTAACCACCTATAGAAATTAGGAGCAGGAGTAGGACATTCGGCCCTTCGAGTCTGCTCTGCCATTCGCTATGATCATGGTTGATCATCCAACTCAGTAACCTGCTCCCACTTTTCCCAACATCCTTCGATCCCTTTGTCCCAAGGAGTTTTACCTAACTGCTTCTTGAAAACATACACTGTGGAATTTTCCGTCGACGGGATCGTCCACTCCGTTGGCAGCCCGCCCGCGTGTATCCCAACGGAGTGGGGTGGCCACAATGCGAAATCCCATTGGTCGGCTGCCAGAACACAGATATAGACATAGAATTTACAGTGCAGAAGGAGGCCGTTCAGCCCATCGAGTCTGCACCGGCCCTCGGAAAGAGCACCCTACCTAAGCCCACACCTCCACCTCCACCCTGTCTCCGTAACCCCACCTAACCTTTTGGACACTAAGGGCAATTTATCATGGCCAATCCACCTAACCTGCAGATCATTGGACTGTGGGAGGAAACCGGAGCACCCGGAAAAAACCCACCCAGACACTGGGAGAACGTGCAGACTGCGCACAGACAGTGACCTGAGCTGGTAATCGAATGTGAGACCCTGGATCTGTGAAGCAACAGTGCTAACCACTGTGCTACTGTGCCGCCCTTACAGAGCATCCCGCTGCTGGCACGGGGGTGCCATGCAGGGAAACACTGCTGGCAAACTGGAGAATCCCGCCCACAATATTTTGGCCTCAACTACTTTCGGTGACAGTGAACTCTGCAGGTCACCACTCTCTGGGTGAGGAGGTTTCTCCTCACCTCAGTCCTACCTCGTATCCTCAGACTGGCTCCTGGTACTGCTGCCTTCAGGGATCTTTGGACATGTATCCCAAGGTTCCTCTGGTCCTCTGTACTTCCTGGCGTCCTACTCGTCATCGTGTCCCTTGTCTGGTTAGTCCTCCCAAAATGCATCACCTCACACTTTTCAGGGGTAAATTCCATTTGCCGCCGTTCTGCCCGTCTGACCAGCCCGTCTATTCCATCCTGTCAAACAAAGAACAAAGAAATGTACAGCACAGGAACAGGCCCTTCGGCCCTCCAAGCCTGTGCCGACCATGCTGCCCGACTAAACTACAATCTTCTACACTTCCTGGGTCCGTATCCCTCTATTCCCATCCTATTCATGTATTTGTCAAGATGCCCCTTAAATGTCACTATCGTCCCTGCTTCCACCACCTCCTCCGGTAGCGAGTTCCAGGCACCCACTACCCTCTGTGTAAAAAACTTGCCTCGTACATCTACTCTAAACCTTGCCCCTCTCACCTTAAACCTATGCCCCCTAGTAATTGACCCCTCTACCCTGGGGAAAAGCCTCTGACTATCCACTCTGTCTATGCCTCTCATAATTTTGTAGACCTCTATCAGGTCGCCCCTCAACCTCCTTCGTTCCAGTGAGAACAAACCAAGTTTATTCAACCGCTCCTCATAGCTAATGCCCTCCATACCAGGCAACATTCTGGTAAACCTCTTCTGCACCCTCTCTAAAGCCTCCATATCCTTCTGGTAGTGTGGCGACCAGAATTGGACACTATACTCCAAGTGTGGCCTAACTAAGGTTCTATACAGCTGCAACATGACTTGCCAATTCTTATACTCAATGCCCCGGCCAATGAAGGCAAGCATGCCGTATGCCTTCTTGACTACCTTCTCCACCTGTGTTGCCCCTTTCAGTGACCTGTGGACCTGTACTCCTAGATCTCTCTGACTTTCAATACTCTTGAGGGTTCTACCATTCACTGTATATTCCCTACCTGCATTAGACCTTCCAAAATGCATTACCTCACATTTGTCCGGATTAAACTCCATCTGCCATCTCTCCGCCCAAGTCTCCAAACAATCTAAATCCTGCTGTATCCTCTGACAGTCCTCATCGCTATCCGCAGTTCCACCAACCTTTGTGTGGTCTGCAAACTTACTAATCAGACCAGTTACATTTTCCTCCAAATCATTTATATATACTACAAACAGCAAAGGTCCCAGCACTGATCCCTGCGGAACACCACTGGTCACAGCCCTCCAATTAGAAAAGCATCCTTCCATTGCTACTCTCTGCCTTCTATGGCCTAGCCAGTTCTGTATCCACCTTGCCAGCTCACCCCTGATCCCGTGCGACTTCACCTTTTGTACTGTCGTCTAAGGCTTTCCTCCTCGCTGTTTACCACACCACCCATTTTCGTGTCAGCTGTGCCAAGGAACGTCTTGCTATTTCATGGCACTTTGCTGTTTTTTTGGCCTCGAGAAGTTTCTTTCCGTCGATGCCGCACTTAGAGCCACTTCCTGCTGGCGAGCTTCAGCTCTGGAAAATGACAACAATGGACCAGAAAGGTCGAAGGGGCAGCACGGCAGCACAGTGGTTAGCACGGCGGCCTCACAGCGCCAGGGACCCAGGTTCAATTCCGCTCTCGGGTCACTGTCTGTGTGGAGTCTGCACGGTCTCCCCGTGTCTGCGTGGGTTTCCTCCGGGTGCTCCGGTTTCCTCCCACAGTCCAAAGATGTGCTGTTTCATAGATTATCATAGAATTTACAGTGCCGAAGGAGGCCATTCGGCCCATCGAGTCTCACCGGCTCTTAGAAAGAGCACCCTACCCAAGGTCAACACCTCCACCCTATCCCCATAACCCAGTAACCCCACCCAACACTAAGGGCAATTTTGGACACTAAGGGCAATTTATCATGGCCAATCCACCTAACCTGCACATCTTTGGACTGTGGGAGGAAACCGGAGCACCTGGAGTAAACCCACGCACACACGGGGAGGATGTGCAGACTCGACACAGACAGTGACCCAAGCCAGAATCGAACCTGGGACCCTGGAGCTGTGAAGCAATTGTGCTATCCACAATGCTACCGTGTTGCCCGTTAATAATAATCGCTTATTGTCACAAGCAAGTTACTGTGAAAAGCCCCTAGTCGCCACATTCCGGTGCCTGTTCGGGGAGGCCGGTAGAGGAATTGAACCTGCGCTGCTGGGCTTGTTCTGCATTACAAGGCAGCTGTTTAGCCCACTGTGCTACACCAGCCCCTGTTAGGTGGATTGGCCATGATAAATTGCCCCCTAGTGTCCAGGGATGCGCGGGATAGGTTACGGGGTTAAGCATAGTGGATCGGAGCAGGCTCGATAGGCCGAATGACCTCCTTCTGTGGAGTAGGGATTCTATCATTCCATGAAATAGTATTTCTGAATTGGGAGAAGGCCGATTTGAATCGGACAGGATCTGGCTAAAGTGGACTGGGAGCGGCTAATTGTCAGAAAATCCACATCAGAGCTGAGGGAGCCATTCAAAAAGGAAAGAGGGAGAGTTCTGGGCCAACATGATCATTAAATGATGACGGGTGGGACCAACGAGTCCAGAGAACCCTGGATGTCAAGGGAGATACCGGGTTGGATAAGGGAAAAAATGGTAGGCTTATGGCAGATTCAGGGGGTACAAAATAGTGGGTGCCCTCGTGCAGGGGACACTTAAAAAGAAATGAGGGCAGTGAAGAGAGGGTGTGATGAAACACTGGGAGGAAAATAAAGGAGACTCCCAAGATGTTTTATAATTATATTAAGGGCAAGAGTGTAACCGGGGAAAGAGTCAGGCCTATTAGGGACCACAGTACAACCTGTGTGTGGAGGAGAAAGATGTAGGTGAGGGATTTAATGAATATTTTGCATCTTTGGAGAAGGACAACGTAGACCTGGAAAGCAAGGAGGGGGACTGTGATAGAATCGAACACATTAGCATTGAGAGGGAGAAGATGTTAGTGGTTTTAGCAGGCTTAAAATTGGGTAAGTCCCCAGGCCCAGGTGAGATGTATCCCAGGCTGCAGTGTGAGGCAAGAGAGGGGCTCTGACACTAATGGTAATATACTCTCCAACCACAGGAGAGGTGCAGGAGGGCAGCTAATGTGGTGCCATTGTTCAAGAAGGGAAGAGCCAGCTAATTACGGGCCACTGAGTCTCACATCGATGGTAGAGAAATCATTGGAAAAACCTCTGAGGGACAAAATTGATCTCCACTTGGAGAGACAAGGATTAAACAAGGGTAGCCAGCATGACTTTGTCAGGGTGAGATCATGGGCGCGATTTAAGAGCCTCGTCACGCCCGACATGGTTGGCACTGCCAGGAAACAGGCCCTGGGGCCTCTCGTGAGATTCGCAATGCTTGGAAAGTCTCACCAGGTTTACCAGAGTCCCGTGAGACATCGCGATCTGCATTTCACCTTCAATGGCCATGGCCCAAATCAGCATATATAAATGAGAAATTAGGTTCATTTTACTATATACTTGCAGGATTCTCCTGATGCCCAGGACCTAACGGCCGTGCCTGGGAGACGTCGCCAGTTTGCCATTTAGTACTGGTTTCCACAAATGTGGACCAGCCATAATGGCTCCTGTGGGTATCTCCCAGCCTTTTAGGGACCTCCCGGTGGTCAGGAACAGTGCAGGGTGGCACCCTGGCGCTCCCATCTGGCACCCCGGCACCTTGGCACTGTCTGCCTGGCACTGCCATGGTTCCCAAGTGGCACTGCCAGGTTGGGGGAACTTCCAGGGTGGCAATGCCCAGCTGCCAGGTTGGGAATGCCAGGATCAGGCCCAGAGGGGCCTTACCAGGTTGGGGGGGGGGAGGGGTGAGGGGATGTTCAAGGGGGGCATCCCCGAGGTTTGGAGGGGTTGGAAATGCGGGCGGGGTTGGGTGGCTGAAAGGTGGTGGGGGGGGAAAGATCGAGTCAGCCGACGAAATCATACCGAGTTATGGTCACTATCACCAAAATGCTCCCCCACTGATCTTTTCCCAACTGCCCGGCTTCATCCCCTAAAACGCCGCCCCCCCCTTCTCTTGTAGGACTTTCTACGTACTGGGTTAAAAAGCTCTCCTGGATGCACTTTTAAGAATTCCGCCCCCTCTAAGTCTTTCACATTTTGACCCACTCTTCTCTTGCTCAAACTGAAGGTAAAAGCATGACAGAAAATTGTCACAACAGGAAGTTTGGGGACAAAGCCCAACTATAGGGAGTTGTACAATTTAACTCAGTATATTTGGTTAATTTGTGGCCAGTGCCAGAAACAGTTTAGCTTCTCCACTGTTTTAACAAAGCCGTAAACTGGTTTTATAATAAGGACCATCCTTGAGGGTTTTCAGAGACGATTCATAGCTTTCGCTTCAAGGGTGACATTCTCTGGCCATTGGGTCGGATAGAGCCAGGAGCCCTGGGTTACTCAGTATGAAATGCTATTTATGTTTGACTGGATGTTTGAGAGAAGCCGGTTCTTAGCGATTTGAAAGAATGATTCTGGAGCTCAGTAAGTAAAGTCAAGGAGATATTGAACACAGCCGAATTGTACTGTTTTGATGAAAGATCATCAACCTGACCTGTGAACTCGGTTTAGCTTCACAGATGCTGCCCATCCGGTTGGGTATTTCCAGCATTTGCTGCATTTATTTCAGATGTTGAAGAACAGCAGCACTTTGTTCAATTGCGTGCTTGTCTTGCCCTGAATATCAAAAATTCAGGGGTGAGAGTCGATAGAAACTACTTATTTTAGAGTCCAGGAGAAAGTAGAGTATACACAGGCTGTTGGAGCAGATTAACTGGGGAAATGTGATAGGGTAGAGTGTACACAGGCTGTTGGAGCAGATTAACTGGAGAAATGTGATCGGGTAGAGTGTACACAGGCTGTTGGAGCAGATTAACTGGGGAGATGTGATCGGGTAGAGTGTACACAGGCTGTTGGAGCAGATTAACTGGGTAGATGTGATCAGGTAGAGTGTACACAGGCTGTTGGAGCAGATTAACTGGGGAGATGTAATGGGGTAGAGTGTACACAGGCTGTTGGAGCAGATTAACTGGGTAGATGTGATGGGGTAGAGTGTACACAGGCTGTTGGAGCAGATTAACTGGGGAGATGTGATGGGGTAGAGTGTACACAGGCTGTTGGAGCAGATTAACTGGGTAGATGTGATAGGGTAGAGTGTACACAGGCTGTTGGAGCAGATTAAATGAATGAAATGAAATGAAAATCGCTTATTGTCACAAGTAGGCTTCAATGAAGTTACTGTGAAAAGCCCCTAGTCGCCACATTCCGGCGCCTGTTCGGGGAGGCTGGGAGGGGAATTGAACCGTGCTGCTGGCTTGCCTTGGTCTGCTTTAAAAGCCAGCGATTAAGCCCAGTGAGCTAAACCAGCCTGTGGTCACATTAACTGGGGAGATGTGATGGGGTAGAGTGTACACAGGCTGTTGGAGCAGATTAACTGGGGAGATGTGATGGGGTAGAGTGAACACAGGCTGTTGGAGCAGATTAACTGGGTAGATGTGATAGGGTAGAGTGTACACAGGCTATTGGAGCAGATTAACTGGGTAGATGTGATAGGGTAGAGTGTACACAGGCTGTTGGAGCAGATTAACTGGGGAGATGTGATAGGGTAAAGTGTACACAGGCTGATGGAGCAGATTAACTGCGGGGATGTGATTGGATAGAGTATACACAGGCTGTTGGAGCAGATTAACTGGGGAGATGTGATGGGGTAGAATGTACACAGGCTGTTGGAGCAGATTAACTGGGAGATGTGATGGGGTAGAGTGTACACAGGCTGTTGGAGCAGATTAACTGGGTAGATGTGATAGGGTAAAGTGTACACAGGCTGTTGGAGCAGATTAACTGTGGGGATGTGATTGGATAGAGTATACACAGGCTGTTGGAGCAGATTAACTGGGTAGATGTGATAGGGTAGAGTGTACACAGGCTGTTGGAGCAGATTAACTGGGAGATGTGATTGGGTAGAGTATACACAGGCTGTTGGAGCAGATTAACTGGGTAGATGTGATAGGGTAGAGTGTACACAGGCTGTTGGAGCAGATTAACTGGGTAGATGTGATAGGGTAGAGTGTACACAGGCTGTTGGAGCAGATTAACTGGGAGATGTGATGGGGTACAGTGTACACAGGCTGTTGGAGCAGATAACTGGCTAGATGTGATAGGGTAGAGTGTACACAGCCTGTTGGAGCAGATTAAATGAATGAAATGAAATAAAATGAAAAATGAAATGAAAATTACTTATTGTCACGAGTAGGCTTCAATGAAGTTACTGTGAAAAGCCCCTAGTCGCCACATTCCGGCACCTGTTCGGGGAGGCTGGTACGGGAATTGAACCGTGCTGCTGGCTTGCCTTGGTCTGCTGTACAAGCCAGCGATTAAGCCCAGTGAGCTAAACCAGCCTGTGGTCACATGAACTGGGGAGATGTGATGGGGTAGAGTGTACACAGGCTGTTGGAGCAGATTAACTGGGGAGATGTGATGGGGTAGAGTGTACACAGGCTGTTGGAGCAGATTAACTGGGTAGATGTGATTGGGTAGAGTGTACACAGGCTATTGGAGCAGATTAACTGGGGAGATGTGATAGGGTAGAGTATACACAGGCTGTTGGAGCAGATTAACTGGGTAGATGTGATAGGGTAGAGTGTACACAGGCTGTTGAAGCAGATTAACTGGGTAGATGTGATGGGGTAGAGTGTACACAGGCTGTTGGAGCAGATTAACTGGGTAGATGTGATTGGGTAGAGTATACACAGGCTGTTGGAGCAGATTAACTGGGTAGATGTGATAGGGTAGAGTGTACACAGGCTGTTGGAGCAGATTAACTGGGTAGATGTGATAGGGTAGAGTGTACACAGGCTGTTGGAGCAGATTAACTGGGGAGATGTGATTGGGTAGAGTATACACAGGCTGTTGGAGCAGATTAACTGGGTAGATGTGATTGGGTAGAGTATACACAGGCTGTTGGAGCAGATTAACTGGGTAGATGTGATAGGGTAGAGTGTACACAGGCTGTTGAAGCAGATTAACTGGGTAGATGTGATGGGGTAGAGTGTACACAGGCTGTTGGAGCAGATTAACTGGGTAGATGTGATTGGGTAGAGTATACACAGGCTGTTGGAGTAGATTAACTGGGTAGATGTGATAGGGTAGAGTATACACAGGCTGTTGGAGCAGATTAACTGGGTAGATGTGATAGGGTAGAGTGTACACAGGCTGTTGAAGCAGATTAACTGGGGAGATGTGATGGGGTAGAGTGTACACAGGCTGTTGGAGCAGATTAACTGGGTAGATGTGATTGGGTAGAGTATACACAGGCTGTTGGAGCAGATTAACTGGGTAGATGTGATAGGGTAGAGTGTACACAGGCTGTTGGAGCAGATTAACTGGGGAGATGTGATTGGGTAGAGTATACACAGGCTGTTGGAGCAGATTAACTGGGTAGATGTGATAGGGTAGAGTGTACACAGGCTGTTGGAGCAGATTAACTGGGTAGATGTGATAGGGTAGAGTGTACACAGGCTGTTGGAGCAGATTAACTGGGGAAATGTGATAGGGTAAAGCGTACACAGGCTGATGGAGCAGATTAACTGCGGGGATGTGATTGGATAGAGTATACACAGGCTGTTGGAGCAGATTAACTGGGGGGATGTGATGGGGTAGAATGTACACAGGCTGTTGGAGCAGATTAACTGGGGAGATGTGATAGGGTAGAGTGTACACAGGCTGTTGGAGCAGATAACTGGATAGATGTGATAGGGTAGAGTGTACACAGCCTGTTGGAGCAGATTAAATGAATGAAATGAAATAAAATGAAAAATGAAATGAAAATCACTTATTGTCACGAGTAGGCTTCAATGAAGTTACTGTGAAAAGCCCCTAGTCGCCACATTCCGGCGCCTGTTCGGGGAGGCTGGTACGGGAATTGAACCGTGCTGCTGGCTTGCCTTGGTCTGCTGTAAAAGCCAGCGATTAAGCCCAGTGAGCTAAACCAGCCTGTGGTCACATGAACTGGGGAGATGTGATGGGGTAGAGTGTACACAGGCTGTTGGAGCAGATTAACTGGGGAGATGTGATGGGGTAGAGTGTACACAGGCTGTTGGAGCAGATTAACTGGGTAGATGTGATTGGGTAGAGTGTACACAGGCTATTGGAGCAGATTAACTGGGGAGATGTGATAGGGTAGAGTATACACAGGCTGTTGGAGCAGATTAACTGGGAGATGTGATAGGGTAGAGTGTACACAGGCTGTTGGAGCAGATTAACTGGATAGATGTGATTGGGTCGAGTGTACACAGGCTGTTGGAGCAGATTAACTGGGTAGATGTGATAGGGTAGAGTGTACACAGGCTGTTGGAGCAGATTAACTGGGAGATGTGATGGGGTAGAGTGTACACAGGCTGTTGGAGCAGATAACTGGATAGATGTGATAGGGTAGAGTGTACACAGCCTGTTGGAGCAGATTAAATGAATGAAATGAAATAAAATGAAAAATGAAATGAAAATCACTTATTGTCACGAGTAGGCTTCAATGAAGTTACTGTGAAAAGCCCCTAGTCGCCACATTCCGGCGCCTGTTCGGGGAGGCTGGTACGGGAATTGAACCGTGCTGCTGGCTTGCCTTGGTCTGCTGTAAAAGCCAGCGATTAAGCCCAGTGAGCTAAACCAGCCTGTGGTCACATGAACTGGGGAGATGTGATGGGGTAGAGTGTACACAGGCTGTTGGAGCAGATTAACTGGGGAGATGTGATGGGGTAGAGTGTACACAGGCTGTTGGAGCAGATTAACTGGGTAGATGTGATTGGGTAGAGTGTACACAGGCTATTGGAGCAGATTAACTGGGGAGATGTGATAGGGTAGAGTATACACAGGCTGTTGGAGCAGATTAACTGGGAGATGTGATAGGGTAGAGTGTACACAGGCTGTTGGAGCAGATTAACTGGATAGATGTGATTGGGTCGAGTGTACACAGGCTGTTGGAGCAGATTAACTGGGTAGATGTGATAGGGTAGAGTGTACACAGGCTGTTGAAGCAGATTAACTGGGTAGATGTGATGGGGTAGAGTGTACACAGGCTGTTGGAGCAGATTAACTGGGTAGATGTGATAGGGTAGAGTGTACACAGGCTGTTGGAGCAGATTAACTGGGGAGATGTGATTGGGTAGAGTATACACAGGCTGTTGGAGCAGATTAACTGGGTAGATGTGATAGGGTAGAGTGTACACAGGCTGTTGGAGCAGATTAACTGGGGAGATGTGATTGGATAGAGTATACACAGGCTGTTGGAGCAGATTAACTGGGAGTTGTGATAGGGTAGAGTGTACACAGGCTGTTGGAGCAGATTAACTGGGAGATGCGATGGGGTAGAGTGTACACAGGCTGTTGGAGCAGATTAACTGGATAGATGTGATAGGGTAGAGTGTACACAGGCTGTTGGAGCAGATTAACTGGGAGATGTGATGGGGTAGAGTGTACACAGGCTGTTGGAGCAGATTAACTGGGGAGATGTGATAGGGTAGAGTGTACACAGGCTGTTGGAGCAGATTAACTGGGGAGATGTGATAGGGTAGAAAGTACACAGGCTGTTGGAGCAGATTAACTGGGGAGATGTGAGAGGGTAGAGTGTACACAGGCTGTTGGAGCAGATTAACTGGATAGATGTGATAGGGTAGAGTGTACACAGGCTGTTGGAGCAGATTAACTCGGTAGATGTGATAGGGTAGAGGGTACACAGGCTGTTGGAGCAGATTAACGGGATAGATGTGATTGGGTAGAGTGTACACAGGCTGTTGGAGCAGATTTACTCGGGAGATGTGACAGGGTAAAGTGTATACAGCCTGTTGGAGCTGATAAACTGGATAGATGTGATAGGGTAGAGTGTACACAGGCTGTTGGAGTAGATTAACTGGGGAAATGTGAGAGGGTAGAGTGTACACAGGCTGTTGGAGCAGATTAACTGGGGAGATGTGATCGGGTAGAGTGTACACAGGCTGTTGGAGTAGATTAACTGGGGAGATGTGAGAGGGTAGAGTGTACACAGGCTGTTGGAGCAGATTAACTGGGTAGATGCGATAGAGTAGAGTGTACATGGGCTGTAATGGAATTAATGACTAGTTGCATTAAAGCAATAAGCTTTATGGACTTAATGGCTTTTCCCCAACTGCTACATTTCAGTGCACGAGAGAACAACATTGATCATTAAAGAGCAACTTGGAAGTGTCTCTGAATTCATGTGCTCAAGCAAAGCCAAGAGAATGACCAATGTAAGAGTAGAATGGGTAAACACCATCACTTGGGCACCTTAGGCAAAGGCAAGCTCTTTGTGTGCACGAGGTTATCAGTGAGATACCTTTGTGATTGGTCTGCAGCTTTGGCCTAACAAATGGCAGGATTGTTCTTTTTTATTATTTGTTCATCGTACTTGAATGTCGCTGGCAAGGCTGGCATTTATTGCCCTCGCTAATTGCCCGCGAGACGGTAGCCATGAGCCGCCTTCTTGAACTGCGTCAGTGAATAGTGTAGGTACACCCTTCACGCTGTTTGGGAGGGAGTTGCAATATTTTGACCCAGTGACAGTGAAGGAACAGGGATCTCTCTATGGCATGCCCTGCTCTGTCCACCCTGCAACGTCCTCCTTACAAACAACTGGGGGCTTGTGCCACAATTGGGAGAGCTGTCCCTCAGACTAGTCAAGCAAAAGGCTGACATAACCATATTCACTGAAACGTACCTCACAGATGATGGGCGGGCTTTTCCGCCCCCTCCGCAGCGTGTTCTGCAGTGTCAGCGGGCAGCTCGCCAGTGGCCGGTGACGGGATCCTCTCTTCCTGCCATTGTCAACGGGGCGAACCTTTGAGCGCACCCCTTGTCACCGAAACCCACGGCGGGTGTGCGCTGTTGGCAGAATGCAAGATGCTGCCAGCGTGAACGGCCAGGCGATCCTGCCCAAGGTCTCAAACGCCACCATCACCATCCCTGCAAATGCCCTTCTCCCACCAGCGGGGCGGGCCCAGCCGAGGTGGCGACATAGTGTATACAGTCAGGAGGAATGTTCCCTGAGAGTCCTGCTATCATGGTATCAGGTCAACCATGGGCAAGGAAACCTCCTGTTCGAAGCAGCAATGAGTGTAGCAAGGCCACAGAATGTACTCTGGGTGAAGGCGTCAATGTCCATCACCAAGAGTGTCTCAGTAGCATCACCACAGACCGAGCTGGCCGGGTCCTAAAGGATATAGCTGCTAGACTGGCACCGCAGCAGGTGGTGAGGGAACCAACAAGAGGGAAAAACATACTTGATCTCATCCTCACCAACCTGCCTGCTGCTGGTGTATCTGTCCATGATAGTATCGGTATAAGTGACCACCTCACAGTCCTCGTGGAGACAAATTCCCTTCTTCACATTGAGGATACCCTCCCTCGTGTTATGTGGCACTAACACCGAGCTAAATGGGGTAGATTCAGAACAGATTTAGCAACTCAAGACAGGCCATCCATGAGGCGCTGAGGGCCATCATCAGCAGCAGAATTATATTCAACCATAATCTGTAACATGTCCCGGCATATCCCCCACTCGACCATTACCACCCAGCCAGGGGATCTACCCTGGTTCAATGAAGAGTGCAGGAGGGCGTGCCAGGAGCAACATCAGGCATACCAAAACATGAGGTGTCAACCTGGTGAAGCTACAACACAGGACTACTTGTGTGCCAAAGAACGAAAACAACATGTGATAGGCAGAGTCAAGCGATTCCACAACAAATGCATCTGATCTAAGTTCTGCCGTCCTGCCACATCCAGCTGTGAATGGTGGTGGACAATTAAACAACTCACTGGAGGAGGAGGCTCCACAAATATCCTCATCCTCAATGGTGGAGGAGCCCAGCACATATGTGCAAAAGACGAGGCTGAGGCAACAATCCTCAGCCAGAAGTGCCGTCTTGGTCTCCTCCGGAGGACCCCAACGTCACAGATGCCAGTCTTCAGCCGATACGATTCACTCCACGTGATATCAAGAAATGGCTGAAGGCGCTGGATCCTGCAAAGCCTACGGGCACTGACAATATCCCGGCAATAACACTGAAAACTTGGGCTCCAGAACTAGCAGTGTCCTTAGCCAAGCTGTTCCAGTACAGCCGTGACACTGGCATCTATCCAGCAAATTGGAAAATTGCCCAGGTATGTTCTGTACACAAGAAACAGGACAAATCCTACCTGCCCAATTACAGCCCATTCAGTTTACTCTCAATCATCAGTAAAGTGATGAAAGGTGTAATCGACAGTGCTATCAAGCCACACTTACTCAGCAATAGCCTGCTCACTGATGCTCAGTTTAGGTTCTGTTAGGGTCACTCCGTTCCTGATCTCATCGCAGCCCCTGCCCAAACATTGACAAGCGAGCTGAACTGAACAGGTGAAGTGATGTCACAGCATTTGACCGAGTGTGACATCATGCAGCTCCGACTGAGTTCAATAGGAATCAGTTCGAGAACTCCCCTGAACCGTCTGCGCTTGTGCTCGGTGCGACTCGAACCAGAAAGGTTGGTTCCTCTGATTCCGATTGACCTCAATACTGCTCGAGCTGCTTGATGCCACACTCGGTGAAACGCTGCCTTGATGTCAAGGACAGCCACTCGCAACTCACCTCCGCAGTTCAACTCTATTGTCCATGATTGCAACAAAGCTGTAATGAGGTCAGGAGCTGAGTGACCCTGGCGGAACCCAAACTGAGTGTCAGTGAGCAGGTTATTGCTGAGCATGAGCCACTGGATAGCACTGTCAACGACACCTTCCATCACTTTGCCGATGATCGAGTGTCGACTGACGGGCAGGGAATTGACTGGGTTTGATTTGCCCAGGTGATGGCGGACAGGACATACCTGGGCAAGTTTCCACTTTGTTGGATCTGATTAGTTGTTTAATTGCCCATTACAATTCACAACGGGATGTGGCAGGACTGCAGCGATTTAATTGGATCAGTTGGAGGATGGTTCCGCTCTGTCCCTCATTTGTAACCACTGCTGTAAGCACGCAGATCCAAGTTGTAGCTTCGTCAGGTTGCGATCTCATCTGACTGTAATAAAGCCACAGTTGTACCCAACTTTAGTCTTTGTGCAATTGATCGTGCATCACTGCGGATGCTGGAAATATGAAATACAAGTAGGAAATGCTGGGAAATCGCAGCAGGTCTGGCGGGATATGTGGAGAGAGAAGCAGAGTTAACGCTTTAAGTCTGTCTGACTCTTCCTCGCCACAATGAAAGATGTTACAACATTGGGAAACAAACAATGACATAAGCCAAAACTACAGCGATGTGATACCAATGGGTATATTAATGATTCTGTGTTTCTGGTTTGGAGCTTTACCTGATGGGAACACAGATGCTCTTGCCTGTCAATCCACAAATTGTATGGATGGAAAATTAGAGTTTGTAATTTCCTGTTGGGTGTCCCCCCATAGGGCACATCTCCCAACTGGGAGGCTGTGATCGGAAAATGGACCCTCGTGAGTAGCAATTGTGATAGGCTGCAGGAAGGACGGTGAATCGAGGAGAGGAGGAGTTTGACCGTTGTGCAATTTGGGGGAGGAGAAGGCTTCGGATCAAGGCGGATGCTCTGACCAGTTCCTCGCAGGACACTCCACAAAGTGCTGAACAGCCAATGAAATACATCTGAAGTGTAGTCACTATTGTCATGTGGGAATGCATCAACCAATTTGCGCGTCGCTAGTGCCACAAATACCAAGAGGGTGGTGGTGGTGGTGTGTTACAGATCATGCAGGGGACATGTCCTTTTACATGCATGTTGTCGGCTGGAGCTGTGGATAGTGGTGCTGGACGCTCCAAAATTCTTTCTGTCACATGGCTGACCAGAAATCTCCCCCACTCTTACCGCCTGTCATTGCTGCGATGGAGGGATTTAGATTCATATTCAATCCCTGTGGCTGCGATTTGAACACATCCTCCTTGGCCAACAATTTTCAATGTTTCTCTGGGGATCAAAGGATATGGGGGGGGGGTGGAAGCGGGAATAGGCTATTGAGTTGGATGATCAGCCATGATCATAATGAATGACAGAGCAGGCTCGAAGGGCCGAATGGCCTGCTCCTATTTTTATGTTTCTATGTTTCCATCAAGTCCTGGGGTAGGATTTGAACCCAGAGCTCAGGGGCAGGAGCGATACCCACTGCACCTCAAGACTTACCAATGAGATGTGATCAGATCAATTTTGTTCGGTAATAGACAAAAGCAAATCACTGCAGATTCTGGAATCTGAAACCAAAACAAAAAATGCTGGGCAATCTCAGCAGGTCTGACAGCATCTGTGGAGAGAGAAGGGAGCTCATGTTTCGAGTCTGGGTAACTGTTTGTCAAAGCTGGGCTATTTCTGGTGTTGGTTAAGGGATGGATTTTGATTTGGACACCGGTAGAACTCCCTGCCTCCTCCAGATGATACCATGGCGTCTTTTCATGAGGCAGCATGGACATGAGGATGACAGGAGGCCATTCGGCCCCTCCAGTCTTTTCCACCAAACTGGGTTTATCTATGCCTTAACACCGGTCACTTACGTTTGCTCCCTATCCTTTCATACCCAAGTCAGAAATAATCTAACCATTTCAGGTTTAAATTTATCAACTGAGCTGGACCCGACTCTTTAGTGGGGTACAGCTCAATTAATGAGAGTTGCACACTTCCACCGCCCAGTCTCCCAGTCCTGCCAGCAGTGCGAAGCTTGGCGGGTAGGCAAACTAATTTGACTTGAGGCCACAGTGAGTTTCCCGACTACGGGATGAACTTTAGGAATTAAGTTCTCAGGAATTTTAATAATAATATATTAATCTTTGTTAGTGTCACAAGTAGGCTTACATCAACAGCGCAATGAAGTTACTGTGAAAAGCCCCCAGTCGCCACATTCCGATGCCTGTTCGGGTGCACAGAGGGAGAATTAAGAATGTCCAATTCACCTAACAAACACGTCTTTCGGGACTTGTGGGAGGAAACCGGAGCACCCGGAGGAAACCCACGCAGGCACGGGGAGAACGTGCAGACTCTGCACAGTGACCCAAGCCGGGAATTGAACCCGGGTCCCTGGCGCTGTGAAGCAATAGTGCTAACCACTGTGCTACTTAAATGCAAATGAACAATGTCAAGAAGCCCTTTTGCATGCATTAGCAAGCCATTCACATTCATCTGAAAGCCACCTCGCTGGAATTAAGTTTCCCCTCCTAATTCATTCCCCCACCAGGGAGAAATTTGAACTTTTCCGACTGCAGTGGAGCGGCATTGACCTGACGAGGACGATTTCTTCGGTGATGAATGGTGAGTTGCTGCTGTATTGTCCTCTGGGGAAAGTCTGTAAATGCAGCGGCAGTGTAGGTTGCGTGGAGGATGACTACGGAAGGGAGGAATGGTTAATGGGGAAGGATGGAGCAGTGATTGGGTAAAGGATAGTGCAGCTATTCGGGGGCCATCTACATCGGGCGCCTGGACCTTGGACCCCATGAGGTAACGGCAGAGACAGTGACTTCCTGTCTGCCCTGCCACGGGAATCTGATGCATGTTTACTGGCCCGAACAGCAGAAGGCCAGGTGTGGTCATCCGTCCCGCCTTTCCCCAGCGGGAAGCACCCCCACTTCCATGCCCTTCTCCAAATTCAGATTCCAGAAAAGAAAGTTCCAGCCTTTGTGTGAAGTTTCATTTCACCGCTTCTCTGCTGAACGGCCTGGATCTGATAAGGTCGTGACCTCTGCTCCTAAACTCACCCACCAGTGGAAAAAGTTCGGTGTTAAAGACCTCGATTTAACATTCGGCTCCAAAGAAGGTGCCTCTGACAGTGCAGCACTCCCTCAATTTTACATTAAGGCGCCGACCTAAAGGACCGACTCAAGTCTCTGGGATGGTGGATTCAAACTTCCTGGGGGTCGTGGTTGAGACAGAAATTATGTCGCCGTTAACAATTTGGTTACTGGGTGGGTGAAGAGAGGAAAACTCAAGGCATATGGAAACAAGCAGCGTAAATATGATTGAAACTATTTGCTCTCCTGAACAGCACCTGTCACACAGACTAGTGGGGCCAAATGGCCTGTTTGTGCTTTAACTTCTCGGTAGAGTTCTTGGAGAGAGGGAGATTGAGCTCAGAGTTATAGACCTATGGGGAGAAGAGCTGGAATAACTGTGCAGTATTTGTATCCATTTTACAATCAAGGATTTCCAGTGACAAGTGTGCTTGCTCCCTGTATTCTGACTCTCTCGGCAATCATGCAGATGTTCTTCCTGAAGACAAGTCTTCCTCTCAGAGTGATAGATTGAAAATATGTCTCATCCATCAAGCCTGGGAAGCATTTAATGTGTTAATAAAACATCCATTGCAACTTTTCTCTGGTCTTCAGCCTCATTCTGTGTCCATTGGTTTGTTCCTCGCGTGTGCTCGCTCCACCCCATTTGCCTCTGCTGTTGTCACCTTCTTCTGTGTTCTGTGTCATAGTCTCCTTGTGTGGCCCAGTGCAGTCTTTGCTCGCATGTTCCATTCTTCTTCACCACCTGCACCATGGCAATATCATTCCCAAACACAGCTTGGCTTCCTTTCCGAAATCCGACTGCCAATCGCCAACATTGCCTGACTCCTCCCGGACCTTTCCCGCCCCAGATTCCTGGGGAAATTGAAACTTCCTCAAGCTCGCCATTCGCCATGAGTTTAGGGAATAGCTCCATCAGCCTTCAAGAAGAATAATCTTGATTGTCACAAGTAGGCTTACATGAACACTGCAACAAAGTTACTGTGAAAAGGCCCTAGTCGCCACACGCCGACGCCTGTTCGGAATGAGGGAGAATTCAGAAGGTCCAATTCGCCTAACAGCAATCCTTTCGGGACTTGTGGGAGGAAACCGGAGCACCCGGGGGAAACCCACGCAGACGCGGGGGGGGGGAACGTGCAGACTCCGTACAGAGAGTGACCCAAGCCGGGAATCGAACCTGGCACCCTGGAGCTGTAAAGCAACTGTGCTAACCACTGCGTTACCATGCTAATGATGTTCTCTGAGTTAGAGGGGATCAGTGCAAGGGTGCCAAGCGGCCCACGAAACCTTTCAAGCCCTGCTACCTCCAGCCACACCCCAACATGGTCAGAGTAAGGGAGTGAGATGGTAGTGCCGTGTGAAATGTTACTGGACTAACTCTGCGATGGCCCAGACTAGGGATCTTGTGAATGCAAGTTCAAATCACACCACGGCAGTTTGTCAATTCAGTTCAGTTAATTAAATAAACCTGGAATAAAAAGCTAGTCTCAGTAATGGTGACCATGAAGCGACTGGATTGTCGTAAAACACCCATTTGGTTCATCAGTGTCCTTTGGGGGGAAGAAACCTGCCGTCCTTACCTGGTCTGGCTGTGACTCCAGATCCACAGCTGTTAAGGCAGCTCACCATGAGAACAGTTAGCATTGGGTAAAACGCTGGTCTTCCTGACGGCTGCAGCAGCACACTCCCAACCCCATCCCCACCCCCAAGGGTGTGGCACTGAGATGCGAATAATGCCCATCTAATAATTACACTTTCTTCAACAGCCTGCCAGTCACTGCATGTTAAGCATTATGTGGATGTCATGAAAGAAAGCATGTCATGGTCATCAGTGTTAATAATGCTAATTATGTTGCTAATATCACAGGTGAAGGACTTTGTTTAAATAAGCACCGAGAGCATTTATAAATAGAGACCGCTGAGACACTGGGAATGGCAGGTAGAAGGCAGGCATATGTGATGCTGCATTCTGCGATTTAACCTATGGTAAAAAAAAGTATTAACCTCCAGTTTCATCCTTCACAATCTGGCCTTGGGTTCATTTACCAATCGAGAGCCAGGATTGACTGATTTCCCCGCGAATCAAGATGCTGCATTTCTGACATCCCAGACAAATCTGACAGCTGGTCAGGAGGTGGGTGGCTTGGGTAGAGGGATATTGGGAGAAAATGGCAGGATTAGGTTGAAGGATATGGGGAGAACGTAGATGGTGTTGCCAATTTAATGGAATACTATCCCACGAGCGTCACCAATAATGTTGCTCTTTAGAGTTGCCAATATGATACTGAGGATCCTTTTATGATATGATGTTATGGCCCAACAGCGTCACCAATACTGTGGGTGTTTCTGTTTCTCTTACTGAACCACAAGGCTTCCCGTATATCGGTCAAATAACCACACAACCAGTCAGTCAGTTGAAGTTCAAAGATGGTTTATTTACACACAAGGGTTACTGCGACATGCAAGCACAATACACTACAAGTTAAACTACACCTATCAGCTACAATAACCTACACTTAACTTCAGGAGACCGGCACTGTGCAAGTGGATAAGGCCTTTATCTTGATCTCAAGTGGCTGGTTTGAAGAAGTGGCTCTGTCTCTGCTGGGCTCACCCATCAGGTAGCGATCGTTGGTCTTGAACTTGACTGGTCGTTATGCTGCAGTTGGGTTGGCACAGGTCGGATTCAAAGGAGGCTGGCACAGGCCGGGTCCAAAAGAGGCAGAACACATGGCTGTGTCCCCTTTTATCCCTCTGGGATTTTGCGCTCTTTGGGGCGGTCCTTAATCTTGGACCCAATAGTTCGACAGTGCTCCGATCACTGCCTTCGATTTCGGCCAATAAAGGGGCGGGTGCCTTGGTGGCTGGACTGGTCCTTAACGGTCATTGACCTTGGCAGTTGGGCTCTCTGAGTAAAGGGAGTGGCGCCAATCAGTCTGTGGCTGTATCGGTTTCTTGAGTGCAGTCCTATTGTTCTGGGGAAATGGGCCATTAGAATGCAAACGAGCGGGGGTTTCGATCAGGTCTAGCTACCTGCGTTTCAAATACACAGAAGCACTGTATCTGTCTGAGTCCTGGGTGGGCCATAATTCCCATGGTCCTTTGCAGGTGGCCATCTCAGATGGCTACAATGGGATTGAGGAATATAGGCAAACGGTGAGAGGATTAAATTGAGGGATATGGGGAAAAGATAGTTTTGATTGAGGGATGGAGAAAATGGGTGAGATTGGAATTGAGGAATATGAGGTGAAGATAGTGAGGTTGGATTCAGGAACTTCGGGAAGTTTGAGGGAGCAGTGATGAGACCGGATTGACTGAGTTGATGGGACGAGGTGATGATCAAACATGGATCATGATTGTTGGGACTTAATCATATCCCTTCACATTCTGGAGCTGGATGGTTTTATTTATCAGCATTTCTGTATTCAAGTAAACGCCAAACAGATGTTGTTTATTAAACCAGGAAACATAAATTGCTCCTAAACAAAATATTTAGATGAGGAAAATCACATTTATAAAAGAAAAGGCATCATAAACAATATTCCTTCTTCTGGACTATTGACTCGCAATGTTAACATTGGAAATGGTTGAGAGTAACCACTTTTAGTAATCTTTAATTCATGACTTGTTTTGACGAGTGGCGTTTTGGACAAAGCGTAACAGACAAATCGAGGCTGGTTAACGATCTCCGGAGCTCCACTTTTTGCGGAACCCGTTCCCCAGCGTTTTTGTCACTTGGTTCAGCCGCGGACTTTAGCCGCACTGGAAATGCCAACTCCCAACCAGAGGTCATTTCCAAAGAACCCAGCAGGGGGGCTGGCTGGGATCAATTGGATATTTGATGCTGATGTGTCGCTCTCCGAATTGTCCGTAGGAATGGCAGTCAGAGCAGAGATTTAACTACATGGGGTCAATGTCTGTCTTGTCAATTTCCCGTAAACATGAGGAGAGACAATATAGATTCAAGGATATAATTTTGAAGGCTGGGGTGTGGGTACTCTGATTCCTGTGCCAGTCTTTTGAAAATGCTATTCAACTTGTTGGTCCATGGTCCTGCACTTTCCCCAGTACCCTGTAAGCATTTCCTTCATGAAGATGTGTGGAAGAACTCTCTGGTCTTCAGACTAGCACAGTGGGAGCTTTTCCCTTTCAACTTTAAAGGAAGGCGAGACCTTTAATGCAGCATCTAAAAAAACAGCTTATCTAACAGTGCAGCACTCCCTCAGCCTGGATTGTGGGGCCCACATCACCACAATGCTGCTCAAACACCCACACTCTCCAACTCAGCCTCATAGTCCTCCACACTCCAGCATGTAAGGATGGATCAGTTTGAGGATAAAATGTTAGACACATAACTCAAATCGTATACATACAAGTCAAATATGATGGAGTTTGTAATCGGACACCACGTGAATTTACTTTTAAGCACGACAGCTTACCGCTGTGTATGACACAAAGTGCCAAAGAAAACAAAACTGACATCAAATTTGTTTTAACAGATAAATCCTTTCTATAAAAGGAATTAAGCAAATCCTGATTGGATCTCATACATAATATGACTCATGGACTGGTCTGGATCCAGCCTGTAAGTGTGTGTGTGTGTGTGGGGGGGGGGGGGGGGGGGGGGGAGATCCGTGTGTGAGAGTGGGTCTGTTTGTGTGTGTGTGTGTGTGTGAGTAAGTGGGTCCATGTGTCTGTGAGTGGGACTGTGTGTGTGAGTGGGTCTGTTTGTGTGTGTGTGAGAGTCGGTCTGTGTGTGTGTGTCGGTCTGAGTGTGTGTGAGTGGATTTGTGTGTGTGTGTGAGTGGGTCTGTGTCCGTGTGTGTGTGTGGGTCTGTGTGTGTGTCTGAGTGGGTCTGTATGTGTGAGTGGGTCTGTGTGTGTGCGTGTGAGTGGGTCTGTGTGTGTGAGTGGGTCTGTGTGTGTGAATGGGTCTGTGTGTGTGTCTGAGTGGGTCTGTATGTGTGAGTGGGTCTGTGTGTGTGCGTGTGAGTGGGTCTGTGTGTGTGAGTGGGTCTGTGTGTGAGTGGGTCTGTGTGTGTGTGAGTGGGTCTGTGTGTGTGAGTGGGTCTGTGTGTGTGTGTGTGAGTGGGTCTGTATGTGTGAGTGGGTCTGTGTGTGAGTGGGTCTGTGTGTGTGTGAGTGGGTCTGTGTGTGTGAGTGGGTCTGTGTGTGTGTGTGTGAGTGGGTCTGTGTGTGTGTGTGTGCGAGTGGGTCTGTATGTGTGAGTGGGTCTGTGTGTCTGTGTGCGCGAGTGGGTCTGTGTGTGAGAGTGGGTCTGTGTGTGTGTGTTGGAGTGGGTGGGTCTATGTGTATGTGAGTGAGTCTATGTGTGTGTGTGTGTGAGTGGGTCTGTATGTGTGAGTGGGTCTGTGTGTGTGTGTGTGGGTCTGTGTGTGTGTGTTTGTGTGTGAGTCGGTCTGTGTGTGTGTGAGTGGATTTGTGTGTGAGTGGGTCTGTGTGTGTGGGTTTGTGTGTGTGTGTGTGAGTCGGTCTGTGTGTGTGAGTGGGTTTGTGTGTGTGTTGGAGTGGGTGGGTCTATGTGTGTGTGTGTGAGTTGATCTATGTGTGTGTGGGTCTGTTTGTGTGTGTTAGTGGGTCTGTGTGTGTGATTGGGTCTGTGTATGTGTGTGAGATTGGGCCTGTGTATGTGTGTGTGAGCGGGTCTGTGTGTGTGAGTGTGTCTGTGTGTGTGTCTGAGTGGGTCTGTATGTGTGAGTGGGTCTGTGTGTGTGTGTGTGGGTCTGTATGTGTGAGTGGGTCTGCGTGTGAGTGGGTCTGTGTGTGTGAGTGTGTCTGTGTGTGTGAGTGGGTCTGTATGTGTGAGTGGGTCTGTGTGTGTGTGTGTGTGTGTGCGAGTGGGTCTGTATGTGTGAGTGGGTCTGTGTGTATGTGAGTGGGTCTGTGTGTGTGAGTGGGTCTGTGTGTGTGTGTGTGTGTGTGGGTCTGTATGTGTGAGTGGGTCTGCGTGTGAGTGGGTCTGTGTGTGTCTGTGTGTGAGTGGGTCTGTATGTGTGAGTGGGTCTGTGTGTGTGTGTGTGTGAGTGGATCTGTGTGTGTGTGAGTGGGTCTGTGTGTGAGAGTGGGTCTGTATGTGTGAGTGGGTCTGTGTGTGTGTGTGCACGAGTGGGTCTGTGTGTGAGAGTGGGTCTGTGTGTGTGAGTGGGTCTGTGGGTGTGTGAGTGGGTCGGTGTGTGTGTGTGAGTGGGTCTGTGTGTGTGAGTGGGTCTGTGTGTGTGAGTGGGTCTGTGTGTGTGTGTGTGTGAGTGGGTCTGTGTGTGTGAGTGGGTCTGTGTGTGCGAGTGGGTCTGTGTGTGTGTGTGTGCGAGTGGGTCTGTGTGTGTGTGTGTGCGCGAGTGGGTCTGTGTGTGCGAGTGGGTCTGTGTGTGTGTGTGTGCGAGTGGGTCTGTATGTGTGAGTGGGTCTGTGTGTCTGTGTGCGCGAGTGGGTCTGTGTGTGAGAGTGGGTCTGTGTGTGTGTGTTGGAGTGGGTGGGTCTATGTGTATGTGAGTGAGACTATGTGTGTGTGTGTGTGAGTGGGTCTGTTTGTGTGAGTGGGTCTGTGTGTATGTGTGTGGGTCTGTGTGTGTGTTTGTGTGTGAGTCGGTCTGTGTGTGTGTGAGTGGATTTGTGTGTGAGTGGGTCTGTGTGTGTGTGGGTTTGTGTGTGTGTGTGAGTCGGTCTGTGTGTGTGAGTGGGTTTGTGTGTGTTGGAGTGCGTTGGTCTATGTGTGTGTATGTGAGTTGATCTATGTGTGTGTGGGTCTGTTTGTGTGTGTTAGTGGGTCTGTGTGTGTGATTGGGTCTGTGTATGTGTGTGAGATTGGGCCTGTGTATGTGTGTGTGAGTGGGTCTGTGTGTGTGAGTGTGTCTGTGTGTGTGTCTGAGTGGGTCTGTATGTGTGAGTGGGTCTGTGTGTGTGTGTGTGGGTCTGTATGTGTGAGTGGGTCTGCGTGTGAGTGGGTCTGTGTGTGTGTGTGTCTGTGTGTGTGAGTGGGTCTGTATGTGTGAGTGGGTCTGTGTCTGTGTGTGTGTGCGAGTGGGTCTGTATGTGTGAGTGGGTCTGTGTGTATGTGAGTGGGTCTGTGTGTGTGAGTGGGTCTGTGTGTGTGTGTGTGGGTCTGTATGTGTGAGTGGGTCTGCGTGTGAGTGGGTCTGTGTGTGTCTGTGTGTGAGAGTGGGTCTGTATGTGTGAGTGGGTCTGTGTGTGTGTGTGTGTGTGAGTGGATCTGTGTGTGTGTGAGTGGGTCTGTGTGTGTTTGTGTGTGTGAGTGGGTCTGTGTGTGAGAGTGGGTCTGTATGTGTGAGTGGGTCTGTGTGTGTGTGTGTGCGCGACTGGGTCTGTGTGTGAGAGTGGGTCTGTGTGTGTGAGTGGGTCTGTGGGTGTGTGAGTGGGTCGGTGTGTGTGTGAGTGGGTCTGTGTGTGTGAGTGGGTCTGTGGGTGTGTGAGTGGGTCTGTGTTGTATGTGAGTGGGTCTGTGGGTGTGTGAGTGGGTTGGTGTGTGTGTGTGAGTGGGTCTTTATGTGTGAGTTGGTCTGTGTGTGTGCGTGGGTCTGTGTGTGTGAGTGGGTCATGTGTGTGAGTCGGTCTGTGTGTGTGTGGTGGGGGGGGTTGTGTGTGAGTGGGTTTGTGTGTGTCTGTAAGTGGGTGTGTGCGAGTGGGTCTGTGTGTGTGAGTGGGTCTGTGTCTCTGCGTGTATGAGTGGGTCTGTGTGTGTGGGGGGTATGTGTGACTGTGTGTATGAGTGGGTCTGTGCGTGTGAGTGGATCAGGTTGTGTGTGTGTGTAAGTGGGTCTGTATGTGTGTGTATGATTGTGTCTGTGTGTGTGTGTGGGTCTGTGTGTGTGAGTGGATCTGTGTGTGTATGAGTAGGCCTGTCTGTGTGTGAGTGGGTCTGTGTGTGTGAGTGGATCTGTGTGCCTCTGTGTGTGTATGAGTGGGCCTGTGTGTGTGTGAGTGGATCGGTGTGTGTGCGTGAGCGGGTCTGTGTGTGTGTGAGTGGATCGGTGTGTGTTCGCGAGTGGGTCTGTGTGTGTAAGTGGGTCGGTGGGTGTGTGAGTTTGTCTGTGTGTGTGATTTGGTCTGTGCATGTGTCTGAGTGGCTCTGTTTGTGTGTGTTTGTGAGAGTGTATGTCTGGGAGTGTGTGTGTGAGTTGGTCTGAGTGTGTGAGTGGGTCTGTGTGTGAGTGATTTGGTCTGTGTGTGTGAGTGGGTCTGTGTGTGAGTGATTTGGTCTGTGTGTGTGAGTGATTTGGTCTGTGTGTGTGAGTGGGTCTGTGTGTGAGTGATTTGGTCTGTGTGTGATTCAGTCTGTATGTGTGTTTCTGTCTGTGTATGTGTGATTTGGTCTGTGTATGTGTGATTCGGTCTATGTATGTGTGATTCGGTCTGTGTGTGAGTGATTTGGTCTGTGTGTGTATGATTTGGTCTGTGTATGTGTGATTTGGTCTGTGTGTGAGTGATTTGGTCTGTGTATGTGTGATTCGGTCTGTGTATGTGTGATTCGGTCTGTGTATCATAGAATTTACAGTGCAGAAGGAGACCATTCGGCCCATCGAGTCTGCACCAGCTCTTGGAAAGAGCACCCCACCCAAGGTCAACACCTCCACCCTATCCCCATAACCCAGCAACCCCACCCAACACTAAGGGCAATTTTGGACACTAAGGGCAATTTTGGACACTAAGGGCACTTTTGGACACTAAGGGCAATTTATCATGCCCAATCCACCTAACCTGCACATCTTTGGACTGTGGGAGGAAACCGGAGCACCTGGAGGAAACCCACGCACACACTGGGAGGATGTGCAGACTCCGCACAGACAGTGACCCAAGCCGGAATCGAACCTGAGATCCTGGAGCTGTGAAGCAATTGTGCTATCCACAATGCTACCGTGCTGCCCTAATGTATGTATGATTCGGTCTGTGTATGTGTGATCCGGTCTGTGTATGTGTGATTCGGTCTGTGTGAGTGGGTCAGTGTGTGTGAGTGGGTATTTATTTATGCACATTTGCATGTGTGTGTGTGTTTGAGAATTGGTGTGAGTGAGTGTGCATGTTAGCATTTGTACTTGTGTAAGTGTGAGTGTGTGTGTCAGTGTGCACGTGTGTGCATCAGTGTGCATGATGGGTTTGTGTATGTTTGTGAACTTGCGTGTAAGTGGGTGCACGTCTGGGTGTCTGTGCATTTGTACATGTATGCGTGTGGGTGTTTGTGTGTGTTGGGGTGAGAGGTTTTGTGTGTTTGCGTGTGTGTTTCTATTGTGTGAATGTTTTTATATGTATGTGGGTGCATGGATGTAAAGTGTGTGGGTGGGGGTGTTTGTGTGTGTTTATGAGTGTGGGAATTTGTGTGGGTGTGTGTATGGGTGTTTGTGTGTTAGTGAGTGTTTGTGTGCGTTTCTGTGAGTTTGTGGATGTGTGTGTGGGTGTGTCAGTGCATGGATGGCTGCTTTTATGTTTCTGTGTGTGGGTGTATCTGTCAGTGAGTGGGTAGGTGTTTGTATGGATGTGTTTGTGTGTGTGGGTGATTGTGTGGGTGTGACTGAGTGTGTGTGTGGGTGGGTGTGTCTGTGCATGGGTGGGTGTTTGGTGCCTGTGTGCAGGTGTGTGTGAGTGTTTGTGTGTCTGTGGCTGTTTGTGTGTGTTTGTGTCTCTGTATGGGTGGGTGTTTCTCTGTGTATGTCTGACTGTTGGTGGGTATTTGCGTGGGTGTGTGTGGGAGTGTTTGTGTGGATGTGTGTGTCTGTGTGGGTAGATGTTTGTGTGGGTGGGTGTCTGTGTGTGAGAGTGTGTGGGTGTTTGTAGATGTGGATGTTTGTTTGTGTGGATGTGTGTGTGTTTAAGTGGGTGTCCGTGTGTGAGAGTGTGTGCATGTGGGTGTTTTTGTGTGGGTGTGTGGGTGCGTGAGTCTGTTTGTGTGGGCGGATGCTTGTTTGGGTGGGTGCCTGTGCGAGTGTGTGTGTGTTTGTATAGATGGATGTTTGTTTGTGTGGATGTGTGTGGGTGTTTGTGGGTGGTTGTTTGTGTGTGTGTGTGTGCGAGGGAGTGTGGGTATGTGTGCGAGAGTGTGTGGATGCAAGAGTGTGTAGGTGTGTGCGTGCGAGAGTGTGTGGGTGTGAGTGAGTGTGGGTGTGTGTGAGAGAGTGTGGGTGTGTTTGTGTGCGTGGGTGTGAGTGTGTGTATGTGGGTGTGTATGTGTGCGGTTGTTTGTGTGGGTCTCTGTGTGTGAGAGTATGTGTGTGTGTATGTGTGAGAGTGTGGGTGTGTTTCTGTGGGTGTGTTTGTGTGGGTGTGTGCGCGAGTGTGTGGGTGTGTTTCTGTGCGTGTGTTTGTGTGGGTGTGTGTGTGCGAGTGTGGGTGTGTATGTGTGGGTTTGTTTGTGTGGGTGTGTGTGGGAGTGTTTGGGTGTGTTTCTGTGGGTGTGTTTGTGTGGGTGTGTGTGCGAGTGTGGGTGGGTGTGTTTCTGTGGGTGTGTTTGTGTGTGTGTGTGTGTGCAAGTGTGCGTGTGTTTGTGTGTGGCTGTGGGTGAGAGTGTGGGTGTATGTGTGGGTGGGTGTGTTTCTGTGGGTGTGTTTGTGTGGGTGTGTGTGAGAGCGTGTGTGGGTGTGTTTCTGTGGGTGTGTTTGTGTGTGTGTGTGTGTGTGCGCGAGTGTGGGTGTGTTTGTGTGTGGCTGTGGGTGAGAGTGTGGGTGTGTGTGTGTGTGGGTGTGTGTGTGAGAGCGTGTGTGGGTGTGTTTCTGTGGGTGTGTTTCTGTGGGTGTGTTTGTGTGGGTGTGTTTGTGTGTGGCTGTGTGTGAGAGCGTGTGTGGGTGTGTTTCTGTGTGTGTGCTTGTGTGTGTGTGTGTGTGCGAGTGTGGGTGTGTTTGTGTGTGGGTGGGTGTGGCTGTGGGTGAGAGTGTGGGTGTGTGTGTGTGGGTGTGTGTGTGAGAGCATGTGTGGGTGTGTTTCTGTGGGTGTGTTTGTGTGTGTGTGAGTGTGGGTGTGTTTGTGTGTGGGTGTTTGTGGCTGTGGGTGAGAGTGTGGGTGTGTGGGTGAGAGCGTGTGTGGGTGTGTTTCTGTGGGTGTGTTTCTGTGGGTGTGTTTGTGTGGGTGTGTTTGTGTGTGGCTGTGGGTGAGAGTGTGGGTGGGTGTGTGTATGAGTGTGTGTGTGAGAGCGTGTGTGGGTGTGTTTCTGTGGGTGTGTTTCTGTGGGTGTGTTTGTGTGGGTGTGTTTGTGTGTGGCTGTGGGTGAGAGTGTGGGTGTGTATGTGTGTGGGTGTGTGTGTGAGAGCGTGTGTGGGTGTGTTTCTGTGGGTGTGTTTCTGTGGGTGTGTTTGTGTGGGTGTGTTTGTGTGTGGCTGTGGGTGAGAGTGTGGGTGTGTGTGTGTGGGTGTGTGTGTGAGAGCGTGTGTGGGTGTGTTTCTGTGGGTGTGTTTGTGTGTGAGTGTGGGTGTGTTTGTGTGTGGGTGTGTGTGGCTGTGGGTGAGAGTGTGGGTGGGTGTGTGTGTGAGTGTGTGTGTGAGAGCGTGTGTGGGTGTGTTTCTGTGGGTGTGTTTCTGTGGGTGTGTTTGTGTGGGTGTGTTTGTGTGTGGCTGTGGGTGAGAGTGTGGGTGTGTGTGTGGGTGTGTGTGTGAGAGCGTGTGTGGGTGTGTTTCTGTGGGTGTGTTTGTGTGGGTGTGTGTGTGTGGCTGTGTGTGAGAGCGTGTGTGGGTGTGTTTCTGTGGGTGTGGGTGTGTGTGGCTGTGGGTGAGAGTGTGTGTGTGTGTGTGTGTGGGTGTGTGTGTGAGAGCGTGTGTGGGTGTGTTTGTGTGAGTGTGGGTGTGTTTGTGTGTGGGTGTGTGTGGCTGTGGCTAAGAGTGTGGGTGTGTGTGGGTGTGTGTGTGAGAGCGTGTGTGGGTGTGTTTGTGTGTGTGTGTGTGTGTGTGTGAGTGTGGGTGTGTTTGTGTGTGGGTGTGTGTGGCTGGCTGTGGGTGAGAGTGTGGGTGTGTGTGCGTGTGGGTGAGAGCGTGTGTGGGTGTGTTTCTGTGGGTGTGTTTTTGTGGTGTGTTTGTGTGGGTGTGTTTGTGCGTGGCTGTGGGTGAGAGTGTGGGTGGGTGTGTGTGTGGGTGTGTGTGTGAGAGCGTGTGTGGGTGTGTTTCTGTGGGTGTGTTTCTGTGGGGGGGTGTGTGTGTGTGTGTGCGCGAGTGTGGGTGTGTTTGTGTGTGGGTGGGTGTGGCTGTGGGTGAGAGTGTGGGTGTGTGTGTGTGTGGGTGTGTGTGTGAGAGCGTGTGTGGGTGTGTTTGTGTGGGTGTGTTTGTGTGGGTGTGTTTGTGTGTGGCTGTGGGTGAGAGTGTGGGTGTGTGTGTGTGGGTGTGTGTGTGAGAGCGTGTGTGGGTGTGTTTGTGTGGGTGTGTTTGTGTGTGGCTGTGGGTGAGAGTGTGGGTGGGTGTGTTTTCTGCCTTGCGAAACAAATGTGATCTCACTGGCACATGAAGGGTATCCTCGAGATTTAATTAACACGTGAAGCAGCTTTGGAAAATAGAAGCCGTGCCTTCCTCTATTTTCAGTCCCACTTGATGAGACATGCCAGCCTGGGCCAGTGGGGTTTCCTGCAGCCAGCCTCCTTCTAGCTGGGGATGTTGTTAATTAATCGAATGAGCAATCCTGTGTTTGGCATGCAGCTGAAATGAAGATTGGGCCCCACTGTGTTTATGTACAGTACATGGCTCACCTTAGAAAAAAACAGTCAACCTGGAGTGTCTCAGGCCCTGCCTGTTTATTATTAATCAATCATGTTTCTGTGTGTGTCTCTGTCTCGTCCGTTTGTGTCTTTGTTTGTGTGTGTGCGTTCGTGTATGTGTATAGCTTTCTCTAAATGTGTGTGGGTGGGTGTCAGTCTGTCTGTGTGTGTGTGTGTATGTGTGACTGTCTGTCTTTTCTGTGTGTGTGTGTCTGTCTGTGTTTGTGTCAGTCTGTCTGTCTCTCCATATGTACGCTTGCGTGCATCTAGCTCTCTCTGACTCGCCGTTTGCGTGTGCGCGCGTGTGTGCATCTGTGTGTGTTTTTTTCCCCCATTAGCTCTCTCTAACTCACCGTTTGCGTGTGTGTGCGTGTGTGTGCGTGCGTGTGTGTTTGTTTTTCCCATTATTGATCCCTCAACCCTGACGTAAAACAGATGATGGGGGCCATTATTATTCTTTGGGATCTTGCTGTGTACAAATTGACGGCCGCATTTTCGGCAGCAAATGGTGAGTGTATTCAAGAACTTGACTGGTTGTGAAGCACGTTGGGACATTTTGTGGCTGTGAAAGGCGCGATAGAAATGCAAGCCTCTTATTTTCTCCACACTCCTTTCTTCACCTTCCCAAAAGTCTTTGCGATTCCGCTCTGTTAATTCTTTTATTTTCTGTTTTTTTATTTGGCCCTGCTCGCTTTCTCGATACAGGGAGCGGTGTGACTGTGCACTGTTGTGAATGTGATGCTGGTTGAAGAGCAGCTTGTGTTTTTGTCAGCCACAGACTGTGATTCGCACCTGCCTGGTATCCTGAGTAAGATTGGCGGCGAAGGGGAAGTTTTGGGACAGAGGCTGGTTTTGGGGCTCAGACTCGGCATTTCTCAGACAGAGCTTGGTCCACCAGGGGCCAGAAATTGGGCCTTGGCCCCCATTTACATTATTTTGGATGAGTTGCTGGAGCCTGCAAACCTCCATGGTATGCCAAACACAGGATTGCTGATTGGTAGCTCAGTGTTACTTTTCTCTCAGACAGTGTCCCGATGGTTTCCAGGACAAAGCAGCTCGCTTGATCAGCACCACCAGGGTCTGCTCCCTCCACCATCGGCGCACAATAGCAGCCGTGTGTAGCATCTACAAGATGGACTGCAGGAACCCACCAAGGCTCCTTCAACAGCACCTTCCAAACCCGCAACCTCTACCGCCTCGAGGGACAAGGGCTGTGTATACATGGGAACCCCACCGCCTGGAGGTTCCCCTCCAAGTCACACACCACCCTGACTTGGAAATATATCTCCGTCCCTTCACTGTCGCTGGGTCAAAACCCTGGAACTCCCTCCCGAACAGCACAGTGGGTGCACCTACACCTCAGGGACAGCAGCGGCTCAAGAAGGCAGCTCGCCCCCACCTTCTCAAGGGTGATTATGGTTGGGCAACAAATCTGGCCAAGCCAGCGATGCCCACAATTTAAACTCAGGAAAGTATCTGGAATTAAAAGTCCAATGATGACCATGGAACCATTGTTGATTGTTGTAAAAACCCATCTGGTTCACTCATGTCCTTTAGGGAAGGAAATCTGCCGTTCTGATCCGGTCTGGCCTACATGTGACTCCAGACCCACAGAAATGACTCTTAACTGACCCCTCAAGGGGTAATTAGGGATGGCCAATAAATGCTGGCAGAGCCTGCGATGCTCATGTCCCATGAACAAATGAACAAAAAGATTTTTTGACCATAGTTGGTATGAGTACATCTGTCTTTTCTGGCTTCGCAACACAGATTATTTTGTTGAAAATAAGGATTCTCAAGCACGTGCGGTACGTAGCTGCTGACGCTTGTGCCTCAGCAGCCACTTATGGCTGAGCAGGAGAGGCCCGAAACCTGCACTCGAATTTCTCTGAGGGGCCCTAGCTCGGGCATTGACCCTCTCGTCTACGTGGTTAAAGGACCCGACACCTGTTCTCAGCTAACACCAGGAACATCTGGAGCCGACCATTTGACAATCCTCCTTGGATTGTGACACGTTAAACCCCTGAAGCTAGGCCCCATCTTACATTGACAATACTGGCACAACAAGGCCTTGTTTCTACCCCTGCTGTGTCACCTTATCTGTACATTCACTGTGTTAAATATTCCTTTATCGTTGCCTTGACTACCACACAGGACACCAAAGTACTTTTAACTGTTTGTATCTCTTGTTGAAGATGAATCTTTGAAAAAAATTGTTTGCTTCAGGTTACACTTTTACCCACAGGAGAATTGAGCAGAGTGGTACTGCACAATAGGAGGCCTCTTGGCTACCACACATGCGCCGGCTCTTTTGCAGAGCTGCCGATAACTCCCACACCCATCCCTTTCACACAGTCCTTTAATATTTCCCCCTTCAAATCTTATCCAATTTTACAGTGCTGAAGGAGGCCATTTGGCCCATCGAGTCTGCACCAGCCCCTGGAAAGAGCACCCCACTCAAGCCCACACCCCCACTCCATCCCATAACCCAGTCACCCCACCTAACCTTTTATTGGATGTGAAGGAAAATTTAGCATGGCCAATCCACCTAACCTGCACATCTTTGGGCTGTGGGAGGAAACCGGAGCACCCAAAGGAAACCCACACAGACACGGGGAGAACGTGCAGACTCCGCACAGACAGTGACCCAAGCTGGGAATCGAACTCGGGTCCCTGGTGCTGTGAAGCAACTGTGCCAACCACTGTGCTACCAAGACCAGGTGAACAATCTGATGGTAGGTGGATTGGCCATGCCCACCTTTGGGCTGCTGGGGACCTTAGCTCCGTCAGCAATCAGTTCTAATCTCATTCATTCCCACTATCCTCACATCCCCCATTTCCTTCATCTCAGTCTCCAACCTAACCTCAAATATTCTGCTTCAGTCACTAATACCCACAGCCCCTCAACTTTCCATGTGAATAGATATTCCCTGCCCATTATTTCAAACCACATGCCTTTAATCTTGTTATTCGATGATCCAGAGGGCAGCACTGAGCCAGAGGGCAGCACTGAGCCAGAGGGCAACATAGAGCCAGAGGGCAGCACTGAGCCAGAGGACAGCACTGAGCCAGAGGGCAGCACTGAGCCAGAGGGCAGCACTGAGCCAGAGGACAGCACTGAGCCAGAGGACAGCACTGAGCCAGAGGGCAGCACTGAGCCAGAGGCCAGCACTGAGCCAGAGGACAGCACTGAGCCAGAGGGCAGCACTGAGCCAGAGGGCAACACAGAGCCAGAGGGCAGCACTGAGCCAGAGGACAGCACTGAGCCAGAGGGCAGCACTGAGCAAGAGTGCAACATAGAGCCAGAGGGCTGCAGAGAGCCAGAAGGCAGCACAGAGCCTGGGGGCAGCACAGAGCCAGGGGGCAGCACTGAGCCAGAGAGCAGCAATGAGCCAGAGGGCAGCACAGAGCCAGAGGGCAGCACAGAGCCAGAGGGCAGCACTGAGCTAGAGGGCAACATAGAGCCAGAGGGCAGCACTGAGCCAGAGGGCAGCACTGAGCTAGAGGGCAGCACTGAGCCAGAGGGCAGCTTCATTTCAGAAGGCAGCACCATGCGAGAGGGCAGCACAGAGCCAGGGAGCATCACAGAGCCAGAGGGCAGCACTGAGCCAGAGGGCAGCGCTGAGCCAGAGGGTAGCACAGAGCCAGAGGTCAACACAGAGCCAGTGGGCAGCACAGAGCCAGAGGGCAGCACAGAGCCAGAGGGCAGCACTGAGCCAGAGGGAAACCTGAGTCACAGGAAGCACAGAGCAAGTGGGCAGGGCTGTGCCAGAGGGAAGCACAGAGCCAGAGGGCAGCCTGAGTCACAGGCAGCACAGAGCCAGAGGGCAGCACAGAGTCAGTGGGCAGCACTGAGACAGAGGGCAGCGCAGAGCCAGTGGGCAGCACAGGGTCAGAGGGCAGCCTGAGTCACAGGCTGCAAAGAGCCAGAGGGTAACCTGAGCCAGAGGGAAGCACCCAGCCAGAGGGCAGCAGAGAGCCAAAGGGCAGCACAGAGCCAGAGGGCAGCACAGAGCCAGTGGGCAGAACTGAGCCTGGTGGCAGCACAGAGCCAGTGGGCGTCACTGAACCAGAGGGCAGAACTGAGCCAGAGGGCAGAACTGAGCCAGAGGGCAGCATCATTTCAGAAGGCAGCACCATGCCAGAGGGCAGCACAGGGCCAGAGGGCAGCCTGAGCCAGTTGGTGGCACAGAGCCAGAGGGCAGCCTGAGCCAGTTGGTGGCACAGAGACAGAGGGCAGCCTGCATCACAGGCAGCACTGAGCCAGAGGGCAGCACTGAGCCAGGGGGCAGCACAGAGCCAGAGGGCAGCACTGAGCCAGGGGGCAGGACAGAGCCAGAGGGCAGCACTGAACCAGAGGGCAGCATCATTTCAGAAGGTAGCACCATGCCAGAGAGCAGCACAGAGCCAGAGGGCAGCACAGAGCCAGAAGGCAGCACTGAGCCTGAGGGCAGCACAGAGCCAGTGGGCAGCACAGAGCCAGTGGGCAGCACAGAGCCAGAGGGCAGCACAGAGCCAGAGGGCAGCCTGAGCCAGTTGGTGGCACAGAGACAGAGGGCAGCCTGCATCACAGGCAGCACTGAGCCAGGGGGCAGCACAGAGCCAGAGGGCAGCACTGAGCCAGGGGGCAGCACTGAGCCAGGGGGCAGGACAGAGCCAGAGGGCAGCACTGAACCAGAGGGCAGCATCATTTCAGAAGGTAGCACCATGCCAGAGGGCAGCACAGAGCCAGAGGGCAGCACTGAGCCTGAGGGCAGCACTGAGCCTGAGGGCAGCACAGAGCCAGAGGGTAGCACAGAGCCAGAGGGCAGCACTGAGCCAGAGGGCAGCACTGAGCCAGAGGGCAGCACAGAGCCAGAGGGCAGCACAGAGCCAGAGGGCAGCACAGAGCCAGAGGGCAGCACTGAGCCTGAGGGCAGCACAGAGCCAGAGGGTAGCACAGAGCCAGAGGGCAGCACTGAGCCAGAGGGCAGCACTGAGCCTGGTGGCAGCACTGAACCAGAGGGCAGCATCATTTCAGAAGGCAGCACCATTCTAGAAGGCAGCACTGAGCCAGAGGGCAGCAAAGAGCCAGAGGGCAGCACAGAGCCAGTGGGCAGCACTGAACCAGACGGCAGCACTGAGCCAGAGGGCAGCAGCATTTCAGAAGGCAGCACTGAGCCAGAGGGCAGCACTGAGCCAGACGGCAGCACAGAGCCAGAGGGCAGCACAGAGCCAGTGGGCAGCACTGAACCAGAGGGCAGCATCATTTCAGAAGGCAGCACTGAGCCAGAAGGCAGCACTGAGCCAGAAGGCAGCACTGAGCCACAGGGCAGCACAGAGCCAGAGGGCAGAAATGAGCTAGAGGGCAGCACAGAGCCAGTGGGCAGCACTGAACCAGAGGGCAGAAATGAGCCAGAGGGCAGAACTGAGCCTGGTGGCAGCACAGAGCGAGTGGGCAGCACAGAGACAGAGAGCAGCACTGTGCCAGTGGGTAGCTCTGAGTCAGAGGGTAGCCTGAGCCAGTGGGCGGCACAGTCCAGAGGGCAGCAAAGAACCAGTGGGCAGCACTGAGCCACAGGGCTGCACAGAGCCAGACGGCAGCACAGAGCCAGAGGGCAGCCTGCATCACAGGCAGCACTGAGCCAGGGGCCAGCACAGAGCCAGTGGGCAGCACTGAGCCAGAGGGCAGCACTGAGCCAGAGGGCAGCAGAGAGCCAGAGGTCAGAACTGAGCCAGAGGGCAGAACTGAGACTGGTGGCAGCACTGAGCCAGTGGGCAGCACAGAGCCAGAGGGCAGCACTGAGCCAGAGGGCAGCAGAGAGCCAGAGGGCAGCACAGAACCAGAGTGCATCACTCAGCTAGAGGGCAGCACGGAGCCAGAGGTCAGCACTGAGTCAGAGGGATGCACTGAGTCACTGGCAGCACAGCCTGTGGGCAGCACTGAGCCAGAGGGCAGCACAGGGTGAGAGATCTGCATAGAGCCAGAGGGCAGCCACTGCGCTATGGGGCAGCACAGACCCAGTGGCCAGCAGTGAGCCACAGGGCAGCCTGAGCCAGTGGGCAGCATAAAGCCAGAGGGCAGCACAGAGCCAGAGGGCAGCACAGAGCCAGTGGGCAGCAGAGCCAGTTGGCAGCACTGAGCCAGTGGACAGCACTGAGTAAGAGGGCAGCGCAGAGCCAGAGGGCAGCGCAGAGCCAGAGGGCAGCACTGAGCCAGTGGGCAGCACAGAGCCAGAGGGCAGCACAGCGCCAGAGGGCAGCACTGAGCCAGTGGGCAGCACTGAGCCAGAGGGCAGCACTGAGCCAGTGGACAACACTGAGTAAGAGGCCAGCACAGAGCCAGAGGGCAGCACTGAGCCAGAGGGCAGCACTGAGCCAGAGGGCAGCACAGAGCCAGAGGGCAGCACAGAGCCAGAGGGCAGCACTGAGCCAGTGGGCAGCACTGAGCCAGTGGGCAGCACTGAGCCAGTGGGCAGCACTGAGCCAGTGGGCAGCACTGTGCCACTGGCCGGCACTGAGCCAGTGGGCAGCACTGAGCCAGTGGGCAGCACTGAGCCAGAGGGCAGCACTGAGCCAGTGGGCAGCACTGAGCCAGTGGGCAGCACAGAACCAGAGAGCAATCTGAGACACAAGCATCACAGAGCTAGTGGGCAGCACTGATCCAGAGGGCAGCACTGAGCCAGAGGGCAGCACTGAGCAAGAGGGCAGCACTGAGCCAGTGGACAGCACTGAGCCAGAGGGCAGCATTGAGCCAGTGGGCAGCACTGAGCCAGAGGGCAGCACTGAGCCAGAGGGCAGCACTGAGCCAGTGGGCAGCACTGAGCCAGTGGGCAGCATTGAGCCAGTGGGCAGCACTGAGCCAGAGGGCAGCACTGAGCCAGTGGGCAGCACTGAGCCAGTGGGCAGCACTGAGCCAGTGGGCAGCACAGAACTAGAGAACAATCTGAGACACAGGTATCACAGAGCCAGTGGGCAGCACTGAGGCAGTGGGCAGCACTGAGCAAGAGGGCAGCACAGAGCCAGAGGGCAGCACTGAGCCAGTGGGCAGCACAGAGCCAGAGGGCAGCACTGATCCAATAGGCAGCACAGAGCCAGAGGGCAGCACTGAGCCAGTGGGCAGCACTGTGCCAGTGGTCAGCACAGAGCCAGAGATAAGTACTGAGCCAGTGGGCAGCACTGAGCCAGTGGGCAGCACAGAGCCAGAGGGCAGCACAGATCCAGAGGGCAGCACTGATCCAGAGGGCAACACTGATCCAGAGGGCAGCACTGAGCCAGAGGGCAGCACAGAGCCAGAGAGCAATCTGAGACACAGGCATCACAGAGCCAGTGGGGAGCACAGAGCCAGTGGGCAGCACTGATCCAGAGGGCAGCACTGATCCAGAGGGGATCACTGAGCCAGAGGGCAGCACAGGGTGAGAGATCTGCATAGAGCCAGAGGGCAGCCACTGCGCTATAGGGCAGCACAGACCCAGTGGCCAGCAGTGAGCCACAGGGCAGCCTGAGCCAGTGGGCAGCATAAAGCCAGAGGGCAGCACAGAGCCAGAGGGCAGCACAGAGCCAGTGGGCAGCAGAGCCAGTTGGCAGCACTGAGCCAGTGGACAGCACTGAGTAAGAGGGCAGCGCAGAGCCAGAGGGCAGCGCAGAGCCAGAGGGCAGCACTGAGCCAGTGGGCAGCACAGAGCCAGAGGGCAGCACAGCGCCAGAGGGCAGCACTGAGCCAGTGGGCAGCACTGAGCCAGAGGGCAGCACTGAGCCAGTGGACAACACTGAGTAAGAGGCCAGCACAGAGCCAGAGGGCAGCACTGAGCCAGAGGGCAGCACTGAGCCAGAGGGCAGCACAGAGCCAGAGGGCAGCACAGAGCCAGAGGGCAGCACTGAGCCAGTGGGCAGCACTGAGCCAGTGGGCAGCACTGAGCCAGTGGGCAGCACTGAGCCAGTGGGCAGCACTGAGCCAGTGGGCAGCACTGAGCCAGTGGGTAGCACAGAGCCAGTGGGCAGCACTGAGCCAGAGGGCAGCACTGAGCCAGTGGGCAGCACTGAGCCAGTGGGCAGCACAGAACCAGAGAGCAATCTGAGACACAGGCATCACAGAGCTAGTGGGCAGCACTGATCCAGAGGGCAGCACTGAGCCAGAGGGCAGCACTGAGCAAGAGGGCAGCACTGAGCCAGTGGACAGCACTGAGCCAGAGGGCAGCACTGAGCCAGTGGGCAGCACTGAGCCAGAGGGCAGTACTGAGCCAGAGGGCAGCACTGAGCCAGTGGGCAGCACTGAGCCAGTGGGCAGCATTGAGCCAGTGGGCAGCACTGAGCCAGAGGGCAGCACTGAGCCAGTGGGCAGCACTGAGCCAGTGGGCAGCACTGAGCCAGAGGGCAGCACAGAACTAGAGAACAATCTGAGACACAGGCATCACAGAGCCAGTGGGCAGCACTGAGGCAATGGGCAGCACTGAGCAAGAGGGCAGCACAGAGCCAGAGGGCAGCACAGAGCCAGAGGGCAGCACTGAGCCAGTGGGCAGCACAGAGCCAGAGGGCAGCACTGATCCAATAGGCAGCACAGAGCCAGAGGGCAGCACTGAGCCAGTGGGCAGCACTGTGCCAGTGGTCAGCACAGAGCCAGAGATAAGTACTGAGCCAGTGGGCAGCACTGAGCCAGTGGGCAGCACAGAGCCAGAGGGCAGCACAGATCCAGAGGGCAGCACAGATCCAGAGGGCAGCACTGATCCAGAGGGCAACACTGATCCAGAGGGCAGCACTGAGCCAGAGGGCAGCACAGAGCCAGAGAGCAATCTGAGACACAGGCATCACAGAGCCAGTGGGGAGCACATAGCCAGTGGGCAGCACTGATCCAGAGGGCAGCACTGAGCAAGAGGGCAGCACAGAGCCAGAGGGCAGCACTGAGCCAGTGGGCAGCACAGAGCCAGAGGGCAGCACTGATCCAATAGGCAGCACAGAGCCAGAGGGCAGCACTGAGCCAGTGGGCAGCACTGTGCCAGTGGTCAGCACAGAGCCAGAGATAAGTACTGAGCCAGTGGGCAGCACTGAGCCAGTGGGCAGCACAGAGCCAGAGGGCAGCACAGATCCAGAGGGCAGCACTGATCCAGAGGGCAACACTGATCCAGAGGGCAGCACTGAGCCAGAGGGCAGCACAGAGCCAGAGAGCAATCTGAGACACAGGCATCACAGAGCCAGTGGGGAGCACAGAGCCAGTGGGCAGCACTGATCCAGAGGGCAGCACTGATCCAGAGGGGATCACTGAGCCAGAGGGCAGCACAGGGTGAGAGATCTGCATAGAGCCAGAGGGCAGCCACTGCGCTATAGGGCAGCACAGACCCAGTGGCCAGCAGTGAGCCACAGGGCAGCCTGAGCCAGTGGGCAGCATAAAGCCAGAGGGCAGCACAGAGCCAGAGGGCAGCACAGAGCCAGTGGGCAGCAGAGCCAGTTGGCAGCACTGAGCCAGTGGACAGCACTGAGTAAGAGGGCAGCGCAGAGCCAGAGGGCAGCGCAGAGCCAGAGGGCAGCACTGAGCCAGTGGGCAGCACAGAGCCAGAGGGCAGCACAGCGCCAGAGGGCAGCACTGAGCCAGTGGGCAGCACTGAGCCAGAGGGCAGCACTGAGCCAGTGGACAACACTGAGTAAGAGGCCAGCACAGAGCCAGAGGGCAGCACTGAGCCAGAGGGCAGCACTGAGCCAGAGGGCAGCACAGAGCCAGAGGGCAGCACAGAGCCAGAGGGCAGCACTGAGCCAGTGGGCAGCACTGAGCCAGTGGGCAGCACTGAGTCAGTGGGCAGCACTGAGCCAGTGGGCAGCACTGAGCCAGTGGGCAGCACTGAGCCAGTGGGCAGCACTGAGCCAGTGGGTAGCACAGAGCCAGTGGGCAGCACTGAGCCAGAGGGCAGCACTGAGCCAGTGGGCAGCACTGAGCCAGTGGGCAGCACAGAACCAGAGAGCAATCTGAGACACAGGCATCACAGAGCTAGTGGGCAGCACTGATCCAGAGGGCAGCACTGAGCCAGAGGGCAGCACTGAGCAAGAGGGCAGCACTGAGCCAGTGGACAGCACTGAGCCAGAGGGCAGCACTGAGCCAGTGGGCAGCACTGAGCCAGAGGGCAGTACTGAGCCAGAGGGCAGCACTGAGCCAGTGGGCAGCACTGAGCCAGTGGTCAGCATTGAGCCAGTGGGCAGCACTGAGCCAGAGGGCAGCACTGAGCCAGTGGGCAGCACTGAGCCAGTGGGCAGCACTGAGCCAGTGGGCAGCACAGAACTAGAGAACAATCTGTGACACAGGCATCACAGAGCCAGTGGGCAGCACTGAGGCAATGGGCAGCACTGAGCAAGAGGGCAGCACAGAGCCAGAGGGCAGCACAGAGCCAGAGGGCAGCACTGAGCCAGTGGGCAGCACAGAGCCAGAGGGCAGCACTGATCCAATAGGCAGCACAGAGCCAGAGGGCAGCACTGAGCCAGTGGGCAGCACTGTGCCAGTGGTCAGCACAGAGCCAGAGATAAGTACTGAGCCAGTGGGCAGCACTGAGCCAGTGGGCAGCACAGAGCCAGAGGGCAGCACAGATCCAGAGGGCAGCACAGATCCAGAGGGCAGCACTGATCCAGAGGGCAACACTGATCCAGAGGGCAGCACTGAGCCAGAGGGCAGCACAGAGCCAGAGAGCAATCTGAGACACAGGCATCACAGAGCCAGTGGGGAGCACATAGCCAGTGGGCAGCACTGATCCAGAGGGCAGCACTGATCCAGAGGGCATCACTGAGCCAGAGGGCAGCACAGAGCCAGAGAGCAATCTGAGACACAGGCATCACAGAGCCAGTGGGGAGCACAGAGCCAGTGCGCATCACTGATCCAGTGGGCAGCACTGATCCAGTGGGCAGCACTGAGCCAGTGGGCAGCACTGATCCAGTGGGCAGCACTGATCCAGTGGGCAGCACTAATCCAGTGGGCAGCACTGAGCCAGTGGGCAGCACTGATCCAGTGGGCAGCACTGATCCAGTGGGCAGCACTGAGCCAGTGGGCAGCACTGAGCCAGTGGGCAACAGAGAGCCAGTGGGCAGCACTGATCCAGTGGGCAGCACTGAGCCACAGGCAGCACAGAGCCAGAGGGCAGCACTGAGCCAGAGGGCAGCCAGAGCCACAGGTAGCACAGAGCCAGAGGGCAGCACTGAGCCAGAGGGCAGCCTGACCTATTGGGCATCCTGGAACCTGAGTGTTGTGTTGGGTGCTCTGGATCCGTGGAACACATACAGGCCACCAACACTTAAAATAGTGCAACACTATTCTATTCAGCTAGAAACTGTTGAAGATACTTTCACTGTGGGTGAACACGATGTTAGATTGAACTAAAGACCTTTGCCTTATCCTAACCAACCGATGCACTCAGCACATTCTGAGGATCTGTGCTGTAAGCTGTAAGCTCTGTCCTTCTAGGAGGCTGCATCCCGAATGAGCGGGAACTCTGATGCCCCCTGTCTTTATAGTGAGTGTGCTCTAACTGGTGATTGGCTGCGGTGCTGTGTGTGTTGATTGGTCCCACTGTGTGTCCGGCAGTGTGTGTCTGCACCATGATATACTGGTGTGTATTATGACATCCCCCCTTTTATAAAAGAATGTACACGTATGGCAATAAATAATGTATGGTGAGAATGTTCCTAACTACGTGTGGGGTGTGAAGACATATTTACAGGACTATATATATGAGAACTAAGCTATTTACATGGGAAGGTGCCTGGTGCAGAGAAGCAGTATGCAACAAGAATAATGAGGTGAACACTATACAAACCAGGGAAACGATCAAACGGAGGAACAGAACAATTCAGAAAGTCTATAAGTCTGCAAAATTCATAAATTAAGTCTCTGAGGTGGGCGACGAATTCTGGTTGATCGCCTCAAGGGTGGGTCGGGAGCCGCCGGCTGAGGAGCGGACTGGACTGCGTCAGAGTGAGGAGGATGCAGAGTGACCGGGATCTCTGCATAGTCCAGGTCAGGGTCAACAGGAGGGCGAGGCGACAGTGGAGGATCATGTAGCGAGCACGGAACGAGATGAAGGGCGCGTCGATTGCGGCGCAGAATAGAGCAATCCGGTAGAGGAACCAGGAACGAGCGGGGAGCCACCTGCCGAAGGACCACAGCGGTTGCAGACCAGCCACCATCCGGAAGATGGATGCGGACGTCGTCATCTGGAGCCAGAGCAGGGAGATCAGCTGCACGAGCGTCATGAGCCGCCTTGTGCTGTGCACGAGACAGCTGCATCCAGTGAAGGACCGGAACGTGGTCGAGGTCTGGGACATGAATGGACGGCACCGTCGTCCTCAGCAATTGGGCTGTCGACAGGCCAGTGGACAGTGGGGCTGAGCGATAGGCCAGCAAGGCGAGGTAGAAATCGGACCCAGCATTGGCAGCCTTGCAGAGGAGCCGTTTGACTATATGTACTCCCTTCTCCGCTTTGCCGTTGGATTGGGGGTACAGGGGACTGGATGTCACATGGGCAAATTTGTACCACCTGGCAAAGTTGGACCATTCCTGACTGGCGAAGTAGGGGCCATTGTCCGACATAACCGTGAGCGGGATGCCGTGTCGAGCAAAGGCTTCCTTTCAGGCACGAATGACTGCAGACGAGGTGATATCGTGCAACCGTATCACCTCCGGGTAATTTGAAAAGTAGTCCACGATCAGGACATTGTCTCGACCCAACGCGTGGAACAGGTCGATGCCCACCTTGGTCCATGGTGACGTGACCAACTCATGGGGCTGCAGGGTCTCACGTGGTTGGGCCGGCTGGAAGCGCTGACAGGTGGGGCAGTTGAGCACAGTGTTGGCGATGTCGTCATTGATGCCGGGCCAGTACACTGCCTCTCGGGCCCATCGGCGGCACCTTTCCACACCAAGATGGCCCTCATGTACTTGTTCCAGGACGAGCTGGCGCATGCTATACGGGATGACAATGCGGTCCAGTTTCAGAAGAACCCCGTCTACTACCGCCAGATCATCTCTGACATTATAGAACTGAGGGTATTGGCCCTTGAGCCACCCGTCTGATAGGTGGCGCATGACACGCTGAAGCAGAGGGTCAGCCGCCGTCTTGCGGCGAATTTGAATGAGGTGTTCATCCGTGGCAGGTAGATTGGAGGCCGCGAATGCCACATGGGCGACAACCTGGCAGACAAATCCCGCTGGGTCACATGGAGTGTTGACTGCCCTGGAGAGAGCGTCAGCAATGATGAGGTCTTTGCCTGGGGTGTATACCAGCTGGAAGTCATATCGCCGGAGCTTGAGAAGAATATGCTGGAGGCGAGGCGTCATGTCGTTCAAGTCTTTCTGTATTATATTGACCAGCGGGCGATGGTCGGTCTCGACGGTGAATTGAGGAAGTCTGTACACATAATCGTGAAACTTAACCACACCGGTCAGAAGGCCCAGGCACTCCTTTTCTATCTGCGCGTAGCGCTGCTCCGTGGGGGTCATGGCGCGTGACGAATATGCAACGGGGGCCCATGATGAGGCCTCATCGCGTTGCAGGAGCACTGCCCCAATGCTGGATTGACTGGCATCAGTTGAAATCTTGGTCTCTTTTGCTGGATCAAAGAAAGCTGAGACCGGGGCCGTGGTCAGTTTTGTTTTGAGTTCTCTCCATTCACGCTCGTGGGCAGGGAGCCATTGGAAGTCTGTCATCTTCCTGACCAGGTTTCTGAGAGCCATGGTATGAGAGGCGAGGTTAGGGATGAACCTCCCTAAGAAATTGACCATGCCCAGAAATCGGAGGACCGCCTTCTTGTCCTCTGGCGTTTTCATGGCTGTGATAGCAGCCACCTTGTCCACATCCGGCCGCACACCCAACTGGGAGATGTGGTCCCCGAGGAACTTGAGTTCCGTCTGACCAAAAGAGCATTTGGCCCTGTTGAGGCGGAGGCCCTTCTCACGTATACGTTTGAATACGCGCTGGAGGCGACTGACATGCTCCTGCGGGGTGGTGGACCAAATGATTATGTCGTCGACATAGACGCGAACACCTTCAATGCCTTCCATCATTTGTTCCATAATCCTATGGAACACTTCTGAAGCAGATACGATCCCAAACGGCATCCTGTTGTAACAATATCTGCCAAAGGGGGTATTAAATGTGCACAGTTTCCTGCTGGATTTGTCAAGCTGGATTTGCCAGAATCCTTTTGAGACGTCGAGTTTGGTGAAGAGCTTGGCTCGAGCCATCTCGCAAGTGAGCTCTTCGCGCTTGGGAATTGGATAATGCTCCCTCATGATATTCCGATTTAGATCCTTGGGTGCGATTCTCCGACCCCCCACCGGGTCGGAGAATCGCCAGGGGCTGGCGTGAATCCCCCCCCCGCTGTGTCCTGAATTCTCCGCCACCTGAGATTCGGCAGGGGCGGGAATCGCGCCGGTCGGCGGGCCCTCCCCTGGCGATTCTCCAGCCCGCGATGGCCCGATGTCCCGCCGCTGTCAACCCTCTCCAGCCGGCGTGGATTAAACCACCTTGTGAACGGCGGGACAAGGCGGCGCGGGCGGGCACCGGGGTTCTGGGGGGGGGGGCGCGGGGGCGATCTGGTCCCGGGGGGTGCCCCCACAGTGCCCTGGCCCGTGATCGGGCCCACCGACTGGCGGGCCGTGGGGGCACTCTTTTTCTTCCGCCTTCGCCATGGTCTTCACTATGGCGGAGGCGGAAGAGACCCCCTCCCCTGCGCATGTGCGGGGACTGCGTCAGCCGCCGCTGACGCTCCCGCGCATGCGTCGCCCGGTGAAGTCCTTTCGGTCCCGGCTGGCGTGACGCCAAAGGCCTTTCCCGCCAGCCTGCGGAGCGGAAACCACTCCGGCGCGGGCCTAGCCCCTCAAGGTGAGGGCTTGGCCCTTAAAGGTGCGGAGATCTCTGCACCTTTGGGGCGGCCCGACGCCGGACTGATCCACGCCGTTTTTGGAGCCGGGTAGCGGACATCGCGCCAATTTGCGGAGATTCTCGCTCCTTGGGATCAATGGAAATTCTCAATTCGCCGGAAGGCATTTTTACACATACCATGGAACTGACCCAGTCGGTCGGTTCCGTGACTTTGGAAAACACTCCTTGGTCCTGGAGGTCCTGCAGCTGCTGCTTGAGGCGGTCCTTAAGGGATGCTGGGACCCTGCGAGGTGCGTGCACCACAGGCGTGGCATTTCATTTCAATAATATCTTGTAGGTGTATGGGAGCGTGCCCATGCCCTCAAAGACGTCGTGGTGCTGGTTGATGATGGTGTTGAGTTCCGCCCTGAAGTCAGTGTCCTGAAAGGCAGACGTGTCATCAGGAGAGAGAGAGTGAACTCTCTGAACTATGTTCAACAGCTTGCACACCTGCGTGGCAAGCAGGCTTTCGAGGAGCCCATGATTTCAAAAGGAAGGATGGCTTTGCGTGACCTGTGTGTCACTTCAAGTTGACACGAGCCGCTGGCATCAATGGCATTGCCATTGTAATCTAATAGCTGGCAGGCTGATGGAAGGATGGCGGGTTTGACACGAAGGCTTTGGAGGTCAGACCGCGCAATGAGATTGGCGGAGGCACCAGTGTCCAGGCGGAATCGTATTTGGGACCGGTTGACCGTCAGGGTGGCACACCACTCATCGTCTGGACCGTTGCTGTATACCGACAGCGGCTGGTGTCTTTGCTTCGGGGACAGCCTGTTTTTTGTTATGATATCAACTCGAAACAGCGCCTTCAGGTCCTCGGTGTCACTGCTGTGTGGGAGGTCCGCATCGGACTCGGTGACCGTGGGTTGAATGGCCCGGACATTCCTGCGAGGCTGGCTGAAGCGATATGAGTTGGCAGGCTGAGCTGAGCTGCATAAAGCAGCATAGTGACCAAGTCTGCCACATCTCAGGCATTGTCGGGATTTGGCAGGGCATTGCCGTTTTAAATGGGCGGAGCCACAGTTGCCCAACGTCGTAGCGTCAGTACGTTCGCTGCGCCACAGCGCATGCGCGGTGCGGTCGTACGTGATGCGCAACTGTGCATTACATTTGTCGACGTCGCCGTCCCCTCGCTTGGTGCGCACAAGCGCGGGAGTCCGTGAAAAGCGCGCAAAATGGTCGCCCTCATCCAGGCTGAGGCCCTGGAGTTGCTCGATTGCTTGGACCCGTTCTGCCTCGTGGGGACCTTGCCGCACCGTTTCAGCCGCTTGGATGTGGGAATACCGACTAGTGGCGTGTTCATGTAGCACGCAGGTCTCGATGGCGGTCGCTAGGGTGAGCTGCTTTACCTTAAGGAGCTGCTGTTGTAGGGGGGTCCGACTGAACACCGAAAACGATCTGGTCGCGTACTATGGAGTCGGAGGTGGGCCCGTAATTACAGGACTGCGCAAGGATGCGAAGGTGAGTGAGAAAGGACTGGAAAGGTTCATCCTTACCCTGCAAACGCTGTTGGAACACATAGCGCTCAAAACTTTCATTCACCTCTACGCTGCAGTGAATGTCAAACTTGAGGAGGACCATCTTGAACTTTGTTTTATCTTCATCATCCGTAAAGGTGATAATTTGTGGACTCAGCTCCACTTTCCAGCCTGAACACCATAACCCTTAATCCCTTTATTCTTCAAAAAACTATCTATCTTTATCTTAAAAACATTTAATGAAGGAACCTCAACTGCTTGACAGGGCAAGGAATTCCATAGATTCACAACCCTTTGGGTGAAGACGTTCCTCCTAAACTCAGTCCTAAATCTACTTCCCCTTATTCCCCCTAGTTCTGCTTTCACCCGCCAGTGGAAACAACCTGCCCGCATCTATCCTATCTATTCCCTTCATAATTTTATATGTTTCTATAAGATCCCCCCCCGCATCCTTCTAAATTCCAACGAGTACAGTCCCAGTCTACTCGACCTCTCCTGGTAATCCAACCCCTTCAGCTCTGGGATTAACTCAGTGAATCTCCTCTGCACACCCTCCAGCGCCAATACTCCAGGTGTGGCCTCACTAACACCTTAGACAATTGCAGCATAACCTCCCTAGTCTTAAACTCCATCCCTCTAGCAATGAAGGACAAAACTCCATTTGCCTTCTTATGAGGAAAGGTTGAGGGAGCAAGGGCTTTTCTCTTTGGAGCGGAGGAGGATGAGAGGTGACTTAATAGAGGTTTATAAGATAATGAGGGGGATAGATAGAGTGGACGTTCAGAGACTATTTCCTTGGGTAGATGTAGCTGTTACAAGGGGGCATAACTATAAGATTCAGAGTGGGAGATATAGGAGGGATGTCCAAGGTAGGTTCTTTACTCAGAGAGTGGTTAGGGTGTGGAATGGACTGCTTACTGTGATAGTGGAGTCGGACACTTTAGGAACTTTCAAGCGGTAATTGGATAGGCACATGGAGCACACCAGAATGACAGGGAGTGGGATACCTTGATCTTGGTTTCGGACAATGCTCGGCACAACATCGAGGGCCGAAGGGCCTGTTCTGTGCTGTATTGTTCCATATTCTATGTTCTAATCACCTGTTGCACCTGTAAATCAACATTTTGCAACTCATGCACTAGCACACCCAAGTCTCTCTGCACAGCAGCATGTTTTAATATTTTATCATTTAAATAATAATCCCTTTTGCTGTTATTCCTACCAAAATGGATAACCTCACATTTGTCAACATTGTATTCCATCTGCCAGACCCTAGCCCATTCACTTAGCCTATCCAAATCCCTCTGCAGACTTCCAGTATCCTCTGCACTTTTTGCTTTACCACTCATCTTAGTGTCATCTGCAAATTTGGACACATTGCCCTTGGTCCCCAACTCCAAATCATCTATGTAAATTGTGAACAGTTGTGGGCCCAACACTGATCCCTGAGGGACACCACTAGCTACTGATTGCCAACCAGAGAAACACCCATTAATCCCCACTCTTTGCTTTCTATTAATTAACCTCTATCCATGCTACTACTTTCCCCTTAATGCCATGCATCTTTATCTTATGCACCAACCTTTTGTGTGGCACCTTGTCAAAAGCTTTCTGAAAATCCAGATATACCACATCCATTGGTTCCCCGTTATCTACCGCACTGGTAATGTCCTCAAAACATTCCACTAAATTAGTTAGGCATGACCTGCCCTTTATGAACCCAAGCTGCGTCTGCCTAATAGGACAATTTCCATCCAGATGCCTCGCTATTTCTTCCTTGATGATAGATTCCAGCATCTTCCCTACTTCTGAAGTTAAGCTCACTGGCCTATAATTACCCGCTTTCTGCCTACCTCCTTTTTAAAACAGTGGTGTCACGTTTGCTAGTTTCCAATCCGCCGGGACCACCCCAGAGTCTAGTGAATTTTGGTAAATTATCACGAGTGCATTTGCAATTTCCCTAGCCATCTCTTTTAGCACTCTGGGATGCATTCCATCAGGGCCAGGAGACTTGTGTACCTTTAGCCCCGTTAGCTTGCCCATCACTACCTCCTTAGTGATAACAATCATCTCAAGGTCCTCACCTGTCATAGCCTCATTTCCATCAGTCACTGGCATGTTATTTGTGTCTTCCACTGTGAAGACCAACCCAAAAAACCTGTTCAGTTCCTCAGCCATTTCCTCATCTCCCATTATTAAATCTCCCTTCTCATCCTCCAAAGGACAATATTTAGCTGAGCCACTCTTTTTGGTTTTATATATTTGTAGAAACCTTTACGATCTGTTTTTATATTCTGAGCAAGTTTACTCTCATAGTCCATCTTACACTTTATAGCTTTTTTAGTAGCTTTCTGTTGCCCCCTCAAGATTTCCCAGTCCTCTAGTCTCCCACTAATCTTTGCCACTTTTTATGCTTTTTCCTTCAATTTGATACTCTCCCTTATTTACTTAGATATCCACGGTTGATTTTCCCTCTTTCTACCGTCCTTCCTTTTTGTTGGTATAAACCTTTGCTGAGCACTGTGAAAAATCGCTTGAAAGGTTCTCCACTGTTCCTCAACTATTTCACCATAAAGTCTTTGCTCTTAGCTAGCTCTTCTCTCATCCCATTGTAATCTCCTTTGTTTAAGCACAAAACACTCGTGTTTGATTTTACCTTCCCACCCTCCATCTGTATTTTAAATTCCACCATATTGTGATCGCTCCTTCCGAGAGGATCATAGATCATAGAATTTACAGTGCAAAAGGATCCCTAACAATGAGATCATTAATCAATCCTGTCTCATTATACAGGACCAGATCTAGGGCCGCTTGTTCCCTCGTAGGTTCCATAACATACTGTTCTTGGAAACTATCGCAGATACATTCTATAAACTCCTCCTCAAGGCTGCCTTGACCGACCTGATTAAACCAAACGACATGTAGATTAAAATCCCCCATGATAACTGCTGTACCATTTCTACGTGCATCTGTTATTTCTTTGTTTATTGCCTGCCCCACCATAATGTTACTATTTGGTGGCCTATAGACTACTCCTATCAGTGACATTTTCGCCTTACTATTCCTGATTTCCACGCAAATGGATTCAACCTTATCCCCATAGCACCGATGTCATCCCTTATTATTGCCCGGATGTCATCCTTAATTAACATAGCTACACCAACTCCCTTACCATCCACTCTGTCCTTCCGTATAGTTAGATACCCTTGGATATTTAACTCCCAGTCGTGACCATCCTTTAACTATGTTTCAGTAATGGCCACTAAATCATAGTCATTCACGATGATTTGCGCCATGAACTCATTTCTTATTCCGAATACTACGAGCATTCAGGTAAAGTACACTTACGTTGTTTTTTTTACCTCTGTTTTGAATCTTAACACCTTGATCAGTAACCTCTCTTAAGTAATTTTTCCTCTTAACTTTTCTCCTAATTTTCCTTGTCGTTGAACCCATATCTTCATGTAACAACCTGCCGCGTCGCTTACCATTAATGTTTTTACTTCCCGTTTTATTCCATTCAGTATTACTGGGCCTATTCACTGAGCTCCCCTCAGTCACTGTACCCTGTACTGTCGCCCTTTTTGATTTTTGACTGTGGCTTCTCTGCCTTACACTTTCGCCCTTACTGCCTTTTGTTTCTGTCCCTGTTTTACTACCTTCCAACTTCCTGCATCGGTTCCTATCCCCCTGCCACATTAGTTTAAACACTCCCCAACCGCTCTAGCAAATGGCCACTAAATCATAGTCATCAGTTCCATTCCTGCCCAGGTGTAACCCGTCCGGTTTGTGCAGGTCCCACCTCCCCCAGAACCGGTCCCAATGCCCCAGGAATCTGAAACCCTCCCCCTGACACCATCCCTTCAGCCACGTATTCAACCTATATATCCTGTCATTTCTACTCTGACTGAGATCACTACCTTCGAGGTCCGATTTCTTAACTTCCTTCCTAGCTCCCTGTATTCTGCTTTTAGCACCTCATCCCTTTTTTTACCTATGTCGTTTGTACCGATGTGTACCATGACCACTGGCTGTTCACCCTCCCCCTCCAGAATGTCCTGTACCCGCTCTGAGACATCCTTGACCCAAGCACCAGGGAGGCAGCATACCATCCTGGAGTCTCGTTTGTGGCCACAGAAACGCCTGTCTATTCCCCTTACAATTGAATCCCCTATAACTATTGCACTGTCACACTTATCACCCCTCCTCTCTGCAGCAGAACCAACCGTTTGCCATGGGTTTGGCTACTGCTGTTTTCCCCTGAGAGGCCATTCCCCTCAACAGTATCCAAAGCGGTATATCTGTTCTGCAGGGGAATGGCCACAGGAGACTCCTGCACTAGCTACCTTGCTCTCTTGCTCTGTCTGGTGGTCACCCATTCCCTTCCTGCCTGCGGACTCTGAGCCTGCGGTGTGACCACCTCTCTATATGTGATATCCACGATGCTCTCCGACTCGCGGATGCTCCAGTGTCTCCAGCCGCCGCTCCAGCTCTGAAACTCGAGCTTCCAGGAGCTGTAACCGGAGACACTTCCTGCACACATGCTGACTCTGGGGACTGGAACTCTCCCCAGGCTACCACATGGAGCAAGAGGAGCAGTCCACGCCTTGGAACTGTCCTGCCATGATTTATTCCTTTGAACTAAACTTTTGAAATTAAACTTTAGAAAGAGGGCAGCACAGAGTCGGAAGGCAGCACAGAGCCAGAGGGCAGCCTGAGCCAGTGGGCTGCACAGAGACATGGGCAGCACTGGGCAAGAGGGAAGCACAGAGCCAGAGGGCAGCACTGAGCCAGAGGTCAGCACAGAGCCAGAGGGCATCACTGAGCTAGGGGGAAGCACTGAGCCAGAGGTCAGCATTGAGCCCGAGGGCAGCACTGAGCCAGGGGGCAGCACTGAGCCAGAGGGCAGCACAGAGCCAGTGGGCAGCACTGAGCCAGAGATCAGCATTGAGCCAGAGGGCAGCACAGAGCCAGTGGGCAGCACTGAGCCAGAGATCAGCATTGAGCCAGAGGGCAGCACAGAGCCAGTGGGCAGCACTGAGCCAGAGGACAGAACTAAGCCAGAGGGCAGCACAGAGCATGGTAGCAGCACTCAGCCATAGGGCATCAGATTCAGAGGGCATCACTGGGCCAGAGGGCAACACAGAGCCAGAGGTCAGCACAAAGTGAGAGGTCAGCATTGAGCCAGAGGACAGCACACAGCCAGAGGGCAGCACAGAGCCATAGGGCAGCACAGAGCCAATGGGCAGCACAGAACCAGTGGGCAGCACAGAGCCAGTGGGCAGCACTGAGCCACAGGGCAGCACTGAGTCAGTGGGCAGCACTGAGTCAGTGGGCAGCAGAGAGCCAGAGGGCAGCACAGATCCAGTGGCAACACAGAGCCAGTGGGCAGCACAGAGCCAGTGGGCAGCACAGAGCCAATGGGCAGCACAGAGCCAGAGGGCATCACAGTGCCAGTGGGCAGCTTAGAGCTATTGGGCAGCACAGAGCCAGGGGGTAGCACTGATCCAGTGGGCAGCACTGATCCAGTGGGCAGCACAGAGCCAGTGGGTAGCACAGAGCCAGTGGGTAGCGCTGAGCCAGAGGGCAGCACAGAGCCATAGGGCAGCACTGATCCAGTGGCCAACACAGAGCCAGAGGGAAGCACAGAGCCAGAGGGCAGCACAGAGCCAGAGGGCTGCGCAAAGCCATTAGGCAGCACGGAGCCAGTGGGAAACACAGAGCCAGAGGGCAGCACTGATCCAGAGGGCAGCACTGATCCAGAGGGCGGCACTGAGCCAGTGGGCAGCACTGAGCCAGTGGGCAGCACTGAGCCAGTGGGTTCCACTGAGCCAGAGGACAGCACAGAGCCAGAGGGCTGCACTGATCCAGAGGGCAGCACTGAGCCAGAGGGCAGCACTGATCCAGAGGGCAACACTGAGCCAGTGGTCAGCACCGAGCCAGTGGTCAGCACCGAGCCAGTGGGCAGCACTGAGCCAGTGGGCAGCACTGAGCCAGTGGGTTCCACTGAGCCAGAGGACAGCACAGAGCCAGAGGGTTGCACTGATCCAGAGGGCAGCACTGATCCAGAGGGCAGCACTGATCCAGAGGGCAGCACTGATCCAGAGGGCAGCACTGAGCCAGTGGTCAGCACCGAGCCAGTGGTCAGCACCGAGCCAGTGGGCAGCACTGAGCCAGTGGACAGCACTGATCCAGTGGGTTCCACTGAGCCAGAGGGCAGCACTGAGCCAGTGGCCAGCTCTGAGCCTGGGGATTGCGAGTTGATCAGCCCCCCTTGAAGAAATTGAGTCTCGCACTTTGCAGTGCCGAGGGAGCGCTGCACTGTCAGAGGTGCTGTCTCGCGGGTGACATGTCAAACTGAGGCTCTGCCTGCCCTCTTGGGACACTATCTCAGGGAAAAGTAGGGGTTATCTCCCCTGGGGCCTAGACGATGTTTATCCCTCAATCAACATAGCTATAAATAGATGATCTTGTCGTCATTACTTTGGGAACTTCCAGTGCACAAATTGGCTGCTGTATCTCCTTCATTGCAAAGCGTGACCACACTTTAAATGTAGTCCACTGACACAATGGCACTTTGGCCTGTCCCAAAGCTGTGAAAGGGGCTGCAGAAATGCCAATCTTTCTTTTTTGTATCCATCACCCTCGATTTGAATCTCAGTTACTGAGTCAAAACTCAAAAGAAAGGGCCTGTGAGAAAAGATGGGCGAAACCTCCCTGAAGGTACACAGGGCGTACGCTGAATCATTTGCCAATGCAATGTTTGTTTATTTAAATATCTTTAATTAATATGCCCTGATGTCCAATCTCGTTGGAACAATTAAGTGTGATATATTTTAAATACTCCTTGATAATGCCCCCTGAAGACTATCTGTCATGGTGTTAAAAACAAGTTCCCCTTTTTCAAAATGGAGCATTGACTTCAGAGAAAAAAGGAGGGGCTAAAATTGTTTACTGCACAAAGATGTTTTCTTGGTAATGGCCTTTTTTCGGCTTTGTTTTTGTCCCGACTGGTCTAGTTTCTTCACAACACTCAGACTCCGCCCTGCCTTCAGGGGGAGATGGTGGCACAGTGGCAATGTCACTGGGCGAGTAATCCAGAGGCCCAGGTTACTGCCCAGGAGGCATGGGTTCAAATCCCACTGCAACAGCTAATGGGAATTAAATTCACTTCATCAACAAAATCTGGAATTGAAGCTAGTTTTAGTCACGGTGACCATCAGTAAATGGCGTAAAAATGCTTTTTAGTGAAGGAAATCTGATCTGCACGTGGTATCGCAGTTTTACAGGACAGAGAAAGGATTTTTGTCTCTGCACCAGTCATTAAGCACCTTTCTATTCTAATCCCATTTTCCAGCAGTTCGTCCATAATTCACGTGATCATGTAAATGCTTCTTAAATATTGGTTGTGAGGGTTCCCTCCTCTACCACGCTTTCAGGCCGTGAGTTCCAGATTTACCCTCTGCGTGAAAAAGCTTTTCCTCAAAGCCCCCCCAAATCTCCGTTACCTTATATCTATGCCCCCTGGTTATTGACCCCTCTAGGGTTCCTTCCTATCTACCCTATCTATGTCCCTTATAATTTTATACATCTCAATCTGGTCCTCCCTCAGCCTTCTCTGCTCCAAGGAAAACGACCCCAGTCTAACCAGCCTCTCTTCATAGCTGAGACGCTCCAGCCCAGGCAACATCCTGGTGACTCCCCTCTGCGCCGTCTCCAGCGCTATCACATCCACTGATATGTTTGAGTCTCAAAACTGCCCTTGACATAATGACCAGCATCACCCACATCCCATGAAAGAATAAATAAAAGTCTCTCTTGAGAGGGAGTGGGCGGGATTTCCCCGCAATCGGCGGAGCGGGCCGTACCGGCGTCGAGGAGTGGCGTGAACCACTCCGGCGACGGGCCGCCCGGAAGGTGCGGAGGGGGCTAGGCTGGCGCTGGAGTAGTTGGCACCTGGCCAACTGGCGCCGAAGGGCCTCCGCCGGCCGGCACGAGTTGGCGCATGCGCAGGAGCGGCAGCGTGTTCTGGCGCATGCAGAGAACCGCAGGCGCATTTCCTGCACATGCGCAGGAGGTTTCTTCTCCGCACCGGCCATCGCGGAGCCTTACACAGGCCGGCGCGGAGGGAAAGAGTGCCCCCACGGCACAGGCCTGCCCACAGATCGGTGGGCCCCGATCGCGGGCCAGGTCACCATGGCCCCCCCCCCACCCCCCCTCCCCCCCAGGGCCAGATCCCCCCCCCCCCCCCGAGGACTCCGCAGGCTGCCCTCAAAGCCAGGTCCCGCCGATACGGACCTGGTCTAATCCACGCCGGCGGGACTGGCTGAAAACGGGCGGCCGCTCGGCCCATCGGGGCCCGGAGAATCGCCGGGGGGGGGGGGGGCTGCTGCCAACGGCCCCCGACTGGCGCGATCCCCGCCCCCGCCCAAAAACCGGCGCCAGAGAATTCAGCCGCCGGCGGCGGGGCGGGATTCACGCCGTCCCCCGGCGATTCTCCAACCCGGCGGGCGGGTCGGGGAATTCCGCCCAGTGTTCGGAAACCATCCCAGGAGGTTCCTAGAATCATAGAAAATTCCAGAAACAGGCCATCCATCTCCTCAGAGAATTCATTTCGTTGGACCCCACTTACCCTTGAATATTTCTCTTTTCTTTTTGAAGAAAATTATCTTATCCTTTTTCAGGGTGAAGCAACTTCCAAGCGTCTTCTCATCAAAACACACAGCCAACAGCGAAATATGGGGCGGAGTTTTCTCATCATTAGTCAGAGTGTCGGGTTCTGACTGAAAGCTGGCGTGTATCTCTCCAGATGCACTGCCGAGTTTTCAGACCACATTTTCAGACACTCTGACAAAAAGAAATATGGGCCCCCGTGGTTAACACCATCACCCTGGAGGAGCGGGGCCTGGTAGAGCTGGGAAGGTCAGGGTCCTGAATGTGCACAGACCGAAGATGCTCAGCAAAGCGATCACCCAGTCTGCGTTTGGTCTCTCCGACATAGAGGAGACCACATTGGGAGTAGTGAATGCAGTCAACCAGATTGAAAGAGGTGCAAGTGAAGGGCTGCTTAACCTTCCTGTTGCTTGCCATTTTAACACAAGACCCTGCTCCCATGCCCACATGTCTGTCCTTGTCCTGCTGCAATATTCCAGTGAAGCTCAACGCAAACTGGAGGAACAACATCTCATCTTCTGGTTAGGCACGCTACAGCCTTCCGGTCTCAACATCGAATTCAACAACTTCAGATGATCAGCTCTACCCCACCGCAACTCATTTGATTTCATCCCATTTCATTTTAACTGTCTTATACCATTTCTTTCTTTCTTAATATATATTTAAACTCCCCCCCCCCCCCCCAATCTTATCCACCTTTCCTTCACCTTTCTCCTCTTTGCTTCCCCCTTCCCCTTCCCCCTCATCTACAGTTCACCCTCTGATGTTAGTTTCTCTGCTGTTTGACCTTTCACATCTTTTGTTCTCTCTGGGGACTGCCCTCTTTACCCTTGGTTTCTGTGGCCATTAGCACTCTGTTCCCTGGGTTTCTGTGGCTATGACTCATCTTTCATTCTCACTCCACAGTATAAATATTTCCCACTTTCTCTGCCTGTTAGCTTTGACGAAGAGTCATCGGACTCGAAACGTTCGCTCTTTTCTCTCCCTACAGATGCTGCCAGACCTGCTGAGATTTTCCAGCATTTTCTCTTTCGCTCTGACTATGAACTCGGGATGGATCCTCCGCACCCCTACTTCGAAATCGCGGCCGTCGCCAAGGCGGAGAATGCAGTTCCGCGTATGGAATCGGAATTGGTGCCCATTCGCCGATTCTCCGGCCCCTGAAAAGCAGCGTACTCAGGGAGTACCCCATGTATCCCCCACCTATGGCCATTGCCAAAGGCCCGGCCCGCTATTCCCCGCCCCCGACCAGCTGAAATCTCCACAGCGTGGATCTAAGATGGTCCAGCCATTCGGGGTACTCGCGTGGCGGCTGCGTACTCAGTCCGTGGCCGCCATGGTCGGGGGCGGGCCGATCGGAGGGCAGAGGTCCTCATAAGGGCCCGGGGTATATTTGAGTGGGCAGTCCGGGTCGGGCGCGTGGCCGATTGGGGGCACTACATCTGTGGTCCAGCTCCGCGGTCTGAGTCCGCCATGGAGCACGTGCGGCCGCTGGAGGCCGCCGCCGTGCACATGGGCGGCCTCTGACCCGGAAATGCGGGATCCATATCAGCAGCTGCAGCTGCGAGCTCCACGACGGCTCCCTGCTAGCCCCCTGCAGGGCTGCGAATCTGTGGCCTTTTGACCCCAGTTTTCCTGGCGTAAGAGATCACAGTTTTCACGACGGTGTGGGGACATAGTCCCAAAAACGGAGAATCCAGACCCCGATTTTTAACAGATATCACCTTTTACATATGACCCCTTTAGATTCTATTTCCTTTTTTTTCAGGTCCTACTACTTTACTAACCTATGCCTTGAGACTAAATCTCTATCATTGAATGTTTAGTGCAGAAGGAGGCCATTCGGCCCATCGAGTCTGCACCGGCCCTTTGGAAAAAGCACCCTACTTGCGCCCAAGCCTCCACCCTATCCCCATAAGCCAGCAACACCACCTGACATTTTGGACACTAAGGGGCAATTTCACCTGGTCAATCCACCTAACCTGCACAGTTTTGGACTGTGGGAGGAAACCGGAGCACCCGGAGGAAACGCACCCAGACGCAGGGAGAACGTGCGTACTCCGCACAGACAGTGACCCAAGGTCGGAATTGAACCCGAGTCAGTGCTAGCCACCGTGCCGCCTCTATGTTCGCTCTCTATTTAGCTGCTTAAGCTTTATGTCCTTACCTTACTGAAAGTGGCAGGACAAGTTGAGAAGGCTCTATTAATAGAGGAGTAGAGCACAATAGCAAAGAGCTTACGCTAAATCTTTATGAGTTACTAGTTAAGCCTCAGCTGGAGTATTGTGTTCAATTCTACAGAATTGAAGGACATTAGGGCCTTGGAGAGGGTTCAAAGAAGATTTACTGGAGTGGTACCGTGTGTGGGACTTCAGTTACATTGAGAGATCGCTGTGATTGTTATCTTCAGAGCAGAGAAGATCAGAGGGAGATTTAGTAGAGGTGTTCAAAATTATGATTTTTTAAAAATTTAAAGTACCCAATTCATTCTTTTTACCAATGAAGGGGCAATCTAGAGTGGCTCATTCACTACCCGGCACATCTTTGGGTTGTGGGTGTGAGACCCGCGCAGACACGGGGAGGATGTGCAAACTCCACACGGACAGTGACCCGGGGCCGGGATCGAATCCGGGTCCTCAGTGCCATGGGCAGCGGTGCTAACCACTGCGCCACCGTGCCACCCCAGCATGAGAGGTTTTGACAGACTAAATAAGGCGAAACATTGTCTCGCGGCAGGGGAAACAATGAGCGGATAACGCAGGGTTTAGATAAAAGAATCGGAAGCAACATGAGGAAACCTTATTTTATGCAGCGAGCTTTCGTGATCTGGAATTTGCCTCCTGAAAGGTGGAGGCAGATTCTAGAGGAACATTGGAAAGAGAATTGTCTGTGGACCTGAAAAGAAAACATGGGCAGGGCTGTGTTGGAAAGAACAGGATGGAGTGAACATCTAAACGTACGAGTGGGACTAATTTGTCAGCTCCTTCAAAGAGCGTGCACAGATACGATGTATCTCTGAAGATAACAATCGCAGTGATCTCTCAATGTAACTAAAGTCCCTCACACAGTACCGCTCCGTGTACAGATACAATGGGCTGCATGGGCTCCTCATGGTGCTATATGAGTTTAAGCCCTTTCCCTCATGACGACTCTTCCCCTCTCCCAGTGGAAGAGGAGCTGGCTGGGTCGAGATTACCAACTGGGCTTCACCGCACTGGGCCGGAACATGGCAAGCGTAATCAGCAACAGTGCGAAATCCACTTTCCACGGCTCACCTTTACTCCAGTGAAAGAGTGTGTCAATACACTGGGGGTTAGTCAGGACATGGTGATTGGGTTCCTGTTTATGGTCTGTTTAATTATCTTTGCCCTTGTGTTAACAGAAGAGGAAATCAGGCAAGGAAAGAGGCTGTTGAATTCCACCCTCAATGTCCACCCTCAATTTTCACCACTGGGGGCTAGGATATTTGGTGTCCAGACCCTAAACTCATTCTCTCTCTCTCTCTGTTTCTCTTTCTCTCTCTTGAAACCTACCTGTTTACCAAACTTTTAGTCACCTGGCCTAATATCTCTCCTGGGGGCTCCGTCTTAATTTTTGTGTAATACTCACTCTCGTGAAGTGGCTTGTGACATTGTTTGCAGGCTTAAAGGCGCTGCATAAATGCAAGGTTTTGTCGTTGCTTCAGCAGAGTGGGGTTGGTGGTTGGAGAAAGAGGACACTCTGAATCCCAGCCAGCCCAGCGGGAAGAATGAATTTTTAAAAATAAATTTAGAGTACCCAATTTTTTTTTTTTCCCAATCAAGGGGCAATTTAGCGCGACCAGTCCACCTAACCTGCACATCTTTGGGTTGTGGGGGTGAAACCCGCGCAGACACGGGGAGAATGTGCAAACTCCGCACGGACAGTGAAGGGAAGGATGAATTTCAACAGATCTTCGATGAAAGTTTCCACTTTCACTCCGTCGTCCTGTTATTTGTGGAAAACAATATTCGCGCTCTGTGCACTGATCACAAATGTTGAGCGTCGCCTCACCACCTCCTTGCATTGAACTTGAAATAGTTAACCAAGCTCTCCTTTTTAAAATTCTACCCCCCCCCCCCCCCCCCCCCCCACACACACACAGCCGCCCTCCCCCTGTCAGAGAGAGGGATGTTTGTTCTTGTGAATGGAACATTTGTACATGGCAGCACCTGGTGACAACATCAGGCACTCCCAGGTCAGGTATGATACTCCTGGGTGTAAAGAAAAGCTCCCTCTTCCCTGCTCAGGTAACCTGGCTCAGGAACCTGCTACTCCCTCATGGGCACAGTTTCCATTATCCACCCTCGGCAGCACTCCTTCAGTTAATGTTTCCTTTGGAACCGTGTTGGTTGTAGATTTTGGTTTTGAATTTGTTAATGGGATGTGGGCACCAATGGCGAGGCAGGCTCTCCTTGTGCAACTGAGTGGTTTACCAGACCATTTCAGAGGACATGTTGCTGTGGGGCTGGCCCGCCATTGGCCGGTGGTGGGATCTGCCAGACCCGCCGTTGCCAGCCAGGTTTCCCATTGTTTGCGCCCTCCGCCAACTCGCTATTATATAGCACCTTTAACATGTAAAACATCCCAACCGGCTGCACGGGAGTGTTAGCAAACAAGATGCAATGCCTCGCGAGTCAGACATATTAGGAAAGATTACCAAAGACATGGTCAAAGTGCAAGGTTTTAAGCAGCCGATCTTAAAGGATGAGAGAGTGGCACAGAATCGGAGAGATTTAGAGAGGGAATTCGAGAACTTAGGGCATCGATAGGTGAAGGCACAATGATGGTGTCAGGGGCCAGAATTGGAGGAGCTCAGAGGCCTTTCATAGAGTCATAGAGTTTTACAGCACGGAAAAGAGGCCCTTCAGCCCATCGTGTCTATGCCGGCCATCAAGCACCTAATAAAAATCCCCTGTGTTCTGGCGTTTCATGTGCATGTCTAAATGCTTCTTAAATGTTGCGAGGATTCCTGCCTCGACCACCCTTTCAGGCAGCGAGCTCCAGATTCCCACCAACCCCTGGGTGAAGAAGTGTTCCTCCCACCTCCTCTAAACCTCTCTGCTTTCAAATGGGTGTGATGGGCAGGGAGGCCTCCCGTTGTGCTAGACGACTGGAGGAGGAGCCAGAAACCAAACTGGTGCAAAACAAGCGCTGCTCATTGTAAACAATCGAGTCCGTGGGGAAATCAGGACAGTTTCCTGTTCTGTCTGAAAATTAGCATCAAGGTGTAAAGTTCTAATTCTTGCACAAATGGCGCGGCATGTTTGAGAAAGTTCAATTGTGGAAATGCAAGCTTTATCATGTTTGACGTAAATTATTCTGATGTCATGTAAATGGGGTGACAAAGGGGAAAGCGGGGTGGACCCCGGTCAGGGAAAATCCTGAAGAAAGGTTCTCGAAAATATAACAGCAGGAATGAGTTGGGGTTGTACACGACAGAAAGGGTTTGGGTGGTAAAATCGGCTCAACACTGGTGCCAATGCAGGAAACTCGTGTTACTTGACCATTTCCACGATGTGGAGTTGCAGGTCGTTCTGGGAGAGGTTTTGTGAAATCAGTACCAGACGATCGAGCAAATGGGGGTGTAGCCTAAAAAATAGGTGCGTCAGTGACTTGTACCCGAATTTCCTCCATTTTAACAAAAGAATGACATCTACTCAAGGCCACGAGTCTCTACCATGGGTCACCAAGTGACTGAACAGGCCGATTCTTGGGCAGATGAGGCAGGATATCCCATGAGGCCGTGAGGTCCGGAGTGTAGGATTTGCGTCTTTTTCTTTCTTTCTCTGTCTCCGCTCTGCCTCAACATCAAACTTGGGACTCAAAGTGGGATGCAGCTTGATGGACAAGTTGCTGACATTTTGAACAATAGGTAGCAAGCTCCTCCCAGTCATTAATGTCACTGCTTCTGTGCTTCAAGGAGACCTTCATGTTTCTGAAGGGTATTCTTTATCCTCCCCGGAAAGTTGTCACTCAGAGAGCTGAGAGAACAGGATCTGGTGGGGGCGACGCTTCTGGACCACCTGGGCACAGTGTCGAGTCCATCAAAGTTTTCATTTTGGAGCAATTTTGCCTGAATGTGTGTGCAGCTGGCTTCAAGGAGGACACTAGCATTTGTCCAACAGTCCTCCCATTGAATGCAGGTCATTGAAGTGCCGTTCCTCCAGTGCATCTTTCCGAGAGCTCTGGGCCAGTGATTAGTTCGTCAGAGTTGGGAACGGATGTATAAATGAGCCTCTCAATCAGGCTAAACAAATTCAGGGGCAGGAAGGAGGTGCAAATGTGTTAAGTTCAACAATCAGGAAGGCTGTCTGGGTACAGGTTGAATTAAATAAAAGAAATTCACAAGGTGAAATGAGTTGTTGGGAATTGCCTGCAAGGGCTGTGGAAAATGGTTTAAGAAATTAAAATAATGAAGAAATGAAATTGGCGGACTTCCAGTGGCGGCTATGGAGGAGTAAGTCGCACATTTGGTGGCTCTCGATCCGGTCGGACTTTTGGACCCTTTTTCCCCGACATTTTTGTACTTTTGAGTGTGGGTTCGGAAGGCATAGGCACTCAGTCACTGACTCCAGATATAGGCGTATGGTATTAAGTAGCAGAAAGAATCGCAAACAGCTGAAGAAGTGGGCAAACAAGGGCAGTGTAGAAGCTGCTGCTGAGGACAATATGGCCGATGTCCGGACCCCGGCGCAGACAGCCCAGCCAACAACGGAGCATCTGCTGAAGGTCATCCAAGTGGGCTTTACTGCTTTGAAGAGGGATAGTTTAGACCCGATTCAGAAATCTATTGAGCGCCTTGAGCAGGATCGTACGATCCAGAAGCTGGAAAAGGCACTGGAGGAGCAGGAGGATCGCCAAACGGTGGTGGAGGCGGAGGTGGAGAGGCTGAAGGACCAGCAAAAAAGGCTCCTGGAAACGGTGGAGGACCTGGAAAATAGGTCTAGTCGGCAGAATTTGAGAATCGTTGGTCTCCCGGAGGGGGCTGAGGGAGAGGATGCCGCAGCGTATGTGGCAGGCATGTTCCAGAAGCTGTTGGGAGATGATGTCTTCCCGCGCCCGGTGGAGGTGGGCGCACAGGGCGCTGGCGAGGCAGCCGCGAGCGGGCCCCCCCCTCCCGACGATGGTGGTCCGGTTTCACAGGTTTCTGGACAAGGAGCGGGTGCTACAGTGGGCCAAGCGCAAGCGGAGCTGCCATTGGAATAAAAGTGTCTTACGCATCTACCAGGACCTGAGCGTGGAGGTGGCCAGAAGAAGGGCAGGTTACAGGCAAGTCAAAGAGATTCTGTTTAAGAAGCAGGTGAAGTTTGGGCTGCTGTACCCGGCGCACCTGTGGGTCACACACGAGGGACGGCACCATTACTTTGAGGAACCCGAGGATGCGATGGACTTCGCCAAGAGAGAAGGGCTGGTGCTGAACTGAGGACTTTTTGGACTTGGGTTAATAAGACACTGAGCGATGTTTACACATTTTTCTGGTGCTATGTGTTTTTTTTTTTCCCTGGTTTTTCTGTTTCCCTCCTGTACTTGAGTTTTTGTTGGGATAAAAGAGGGGGGGTTGGAAGTTGGAAGGGGGTTGTTCGGATCGGGGGGGTTGGAAGTGCTTATTACTTATTCTGTTTTATTTGATTTGTACTAGCTTTGGGGTTTTCTTCGCTAACCGCAATTCCACCAAGCAGACGACACAAAGGTTGGTGGAATTGCGGATAGCGATGAGGACTGTCAGAGGGTACAGCAGGATTTAGATCGTTTGGAGACTTGGGCGGAGAGATGGCAGATGGAGTTTAATCCGGACAAATGTGAGGTAATGCATTTTGGAAGGTCTAATGCAGTTAGGGAATATACAGTGAATGGTAGAACCCTCAAGAGTATTGAAAGTCAGAGAGATCTAGGTGTACAGGTCCACAGGTCACTAAAAGGGGCAACACAGGTGGAGGAGGTAGTCAAGAAGGCATACGGCATGCTTGCTTTCATTGGCCGGGGCATTGAGTATATGAATTGGCAAGTCATGTTGCAACTGTATAGAACCTTAGTTAGGCCACACTTGGAGTATAGTGTTCAATTCTGGTCACCACACTACCAGAAGGATGTGGAGGCTTTAGAGAGGGTGCAGAAGAGATTTACCAGAATGTTGCCTGGTATGGAGGGCATTAGCTATGAGGAGCGGCTGAATAAACTCGGTTTGTTCTCACTGGAACGATGGAGGTTGAGGGGCGACCTGATCGAGGTCTACAAAATTATGAGGGGCATAGACAGAGAGGATAGTCAGAGGTTTCTCCCCAGGGTAGAGGGGTCAATTACGAGGAGGCATAGGTTTAAGGTGCAAGGGGCAAGGTTGAGAGGAGATGTACGAGGCAAGATTTTTACACAGAGGGTAGTGGGTGCTTGGAACTCGCTGCCGGAGGAGGTGGTGGAAGCAGGGACGATAGTGACATTTAAGGGGCATCTTGACAAATACATGAATAAGATGGGAATAGAGGGATCTGACCCAGGAAGTATGGAAGATTTTAGTTTAGACGGGCAGCATGGTCGGCACGGGCTTGGAGGGCCGAAGGGCCTGTTCCTGTGCTGTACTTTTCTTTGTTTGTTCTTTGTTCTTTGTTTCTCGTTTTGTTTGTTTCTTTTCAGAGCAATTGCTTGAGGATGGCTGATTTGGGGAAGTGGTGTTGATGGGCGGAGGGGATGGGTCAGAGGGAACATTAGGTGGGAGGCTTGTTGGCGCCGGAGTCGAGAGTCACCAGGCTAGCTGGGTGAGCTGGTCTACAGACACCAGGGGGGGGGGTGTATTTAGTTAGTTTATGGCAGGGGTTAGGTTAAAGGATGTTGTTGCTGGGTGGAGGGGGGGGGTAGTTGTTCCTCTGATGACGGAGGGACTTAGGTGTGGGATCATGGAGGAGGTCGGAGGTGGGGGCTGCCAGGAGGCGGGCCAGGGGAAGCGCGACACAGGGGCTGGGGTGGCACCAAGAAAGGGGATGGCTGATCGGCGGCCGGGGGGGTCGCGGTGCCCCTCAACCAGGCTGATCACCTGGAACATCAGAGGGTTAAACGGTCCGGTAAAGAGGGCACGTGTGTTCGCGCATCTGAGGGCGCTTAAAACGGGCATGACAATGCTTCAGGAGACCCATCTGAAAGTAGCTGACCAGGTCAGATTGAGGAAGGGCTGGATCAGCCAGGTCTTCCACTCGGGCCTGGGCACTAAAACCAGGGGGGTCGCGATTTTGGTCAACAAATGGGTGCAATTCGAGGTGGGCAGCACAATCTCGGATGGGGGAGGCAGATTTGTCATGGTGAGTGGCAAGCTCGAGGGGATGAGGGTAGTTTTGGTCAATATATATGCCCCAAATTGGGATGATGTGGATTTTATTGAGAGACTGCTGGGGAAGATACCTGACCTGGACTCGCACAGGCTGATTATGGGAGGGGAGTTTAACACAGTCCTTGACCCCGGCCTAGACCGGTCGTGTTCAAGAACGGGTATGGTGCAGGCAATAGCAAAAGAACTGAGGGGCTTCATGGAGCAAATGGGGGGGGGGGCGGCTGATCCATGGAGGGCTAGTCAGCCGACGGGGAGGGAGTTTTCGTTCTATTCTCATGTCCATAAGATGTATTCCCGAATTGATTTTTTCATCATGAGCAGGGATTTGCTGGCGGGGGTGACGGACGTAGAATATTCGGCGATCGCTATTTCGGACCATGCCCCGCACTGGGTTGATCTGCAGGTCTGTAAGGAAAGTTTTCAGCCCCCTCAATGGAGGCTGGAGATCGGTTTGTTGGCGGACGAGGCGGTGTGTGAGAGGGTGAGGAAATGTACGCAAAACTACCTGCAGGTGAATGACACAGGGGAAGTCTCAGCTGCGGTGCTCTGGGAGGGGCAGAAGGCAGTGGTTAGAGGGGAGCTGATTTCGATTAGAGCACATAGGGGCAGGGCAGAAATGGAGCGACTGGTAAGGGAGATCATACAGATAGACAGGAGATACGCGGAGACCCCGAGGGCAGAGCTATTAAGGGAACGACGAAGGCTACTGGCTGAGTTTGGGGTGTTGTCCACAGGTAAAGCTGTGGAGCAGCTTAGGAATGCGAGGGGTGCAATTTATGAGCACGGGGAGAAAGCCAGTAGACAGCAACTGAGGAAGAGGGAAGCGGCCAGGGAAATAGGGAAGGTAGTCGACGGGGGGGGGGAAACTTGGTAGGGGATCCGGCGGGGCTGAACAAGATGTTCAGGGACTTCTATTGTAAGCTTTACTCCTCGGAACTCCCCCCCCCCCCTCCCCCCCGCCGGGGCGGGAGGGGATGAGACGCTTTCTGGATGAACTGACCATCCCAAAAGTGGGCAGGGGATTGGTAGAAGGGTTGGGGGCCCCGATCAGGGCTGAAGAAATATTGGTGGGCCTGAGGGCCATGCAATCAGATAAAGCCCCAGGACCGGATGGGTATCCGGTGGAGTTTTACAAAATGTTCTCCGAGATAGTGGGCTGGTGCTGGTTAGGGTTTTCAATGAGGCAAGAGACAGAGGGGTTTTACCCCCAACAATGTCACAGGCCACCATCTCCCTGATATTGAAACGGGACAAAGACCCGGAGGCATGTGGGTCCTATAGGCCGATCTCTCTGCTCAATGTAGATGCTAAAATTCTGGCCAAGCTCTTGGCTGCTAGGGTTGAGGACTGTGTGCCAGACATCATTATGCAAGATCAAACCGGGTTCGTCAAGGGCAGTCAGCTGGTGGCCAACCGAAGAAAGCTGCTGAATGTGATCATGATGCCCCCGGACAGTAGGGAGGTGGTTGTGGCAATGGATGTCGAGAAGGTCTTCGACCGAGTTGAGTGGGACTATCTATGGGAGGTGCTGGCACCTTTTGGGTTCAGGGAGGGCTTTATCGACTGGGTTAAGCTGCTATATCAGGCTCCGGAGGCGAGTGTGAGGGCGAACAGGACGACATCTGACTATTTCAGACTGTACCGTGGGACAAGGCAGGGATATCCCCTCTCCCCACTGCTGTTTGCATTAGCAATAGAGCCGCTGGCAATTGCCCTGAGAGCTTCCAGGGATTGGAAGGGGCTGGTAAGGGGAGGGGGGGGGGGGGGGGGGTGGAACACAGAGTTTCATTGTACACCGACAAACTGGTCTTGTACATCACGGATCCAGTGGCTGGGATGGATGAAATCATGGGAATCCTGAAGGAATTCGGCCGGTTCCCGGGGTACAAACTAAACATGGTAAAGAGTGAGTTGTTTGTAGTCCAGGCGAGGGGCCAGGAGGGTAGGTTGAGGGGGTTGCTGTTCAGGCTAGTGGGGGACAGTTTAAGATACATAGGGATACAGGTGGCGCGGGACTGGGGCCATCTGCACAAGTTGAACTTATCTCGGTTGGTGGAGCAAATGAGGGTCGGGTTCCGGAGGTGGGATGCGCTCCCATTGACACTAGCGGGGAGAGTGCAGATGGTTAAAATGACGATTCTGCCGAGATTCCTGTTAGTTTTCCAGTGTCTCCCCATTTTCATTTCGCGGTCCTTTTTCAAGAAGGTTAGTAAAATGATTATGGGATTTGTGTGGGCGGGAAAGTCCCCGCGGGTGAGGAGATTGATGCACGAGAGGACCCGAGGGGAAGGGGGGCTGGCGCTGCCAAACTTCAGTAATTACTACTGGGCGGCCAACATAACTATGATAAGGAAGTGGATGGTGGGTGCGGGGTCGGTTTGGGGGCGAATGGAGGCCGCTTCGTGCAGGGGCACCAGCTTGGCAGCCCTGGTTACGGTGCCCCTGCCGCTCCCGCCGGCACGGTACTCCACCAGCCCTATCGTGGTGACGACCTTGCGGATCTGGGGCCAATGGAGAAGGCACGTGGGGAGAATGGGAGCATCGCTTTGGTCCCCAATTTGCGACAATCAGCGGTTTGCCCCGGGGAATATGGACGGTGGGTTCCGAGCATGGCGGAGGGCTGGGATTGAGAGGAGGGGGGGATTTGTTCTTGGAAGGGAGCTTCCCGAGCATGAGGGCGCTGGAGGAGAAATATGGGCTGGCGAGAGGGAATGAGTTCAGGTACCTGCAGGTGCGGGACTTCCTACGTAGACAGATTCCGTCCTTCCCGCGCCTGCCACTCAGGGGGATCCAGAACAGGATAGTGTCCAGCGGATGGGTGGGGAAGGGAAAGGTCTCGGATATATATAAAGAACTTATGGGAGCGGAGGAGTCACAGACCGAGGAGCTGAAGCTTAAGTGGGAAGAGGAGCTCGGAGGTGAGATAGAAGAGGGCTTAGGGGCAGAGGCACTGAGCAGGGTTGTCCACCGGGCCCACATGACAGTGGCCCGGAGGAGTAAATTTTTCGATTGGAGGACAGGTGCGCCAGATGTTCGGGAGGATCTGCGAACCACGTCCACATGTTTTGGGCATGTCCAAAACTCAGGGGATACTGGCAGGGGTTTGCGGATGTTATGTCCCGGGTACTGAAAACAGGGCTGGCGATGAGTCTAGAGGTGGCTATTTTGGGGGTTTCGGAGGACCCGGGAGTCCAGGGGGAGAGAGAGGCTGACATTTTGGCCTTTGCTTCCCTGGTAGCCCGGTGACGAATGCTGCTGGCATGGAGGGACTCAAAACCCCCGAAGTTGGAGGCCTGGCTATCAAATTGATGCGACCATCAATTCACACGAAACCAGGAGTAGAAGTAAACTGTGGCTTTAATCAACTAGAACAGTGCCTGCCTGTGACTGATCTGTTAGTGGGAGCCGCCTACAGGTCGACTGCTCTTATACCTCCCCTCAAGGGGTGGAGCCAGGGGCGGAGCCCACACAGACCCCAACATGCTATATCATAGGTAATACCTTACAATGGTCCATAGGTGGAGCCCACATGGGCAACAGCGTAATACAGATATGTACCTGGTGAATTGTTACAGCAATACATTCACCACATTCACCCCCTGTTAAAAAAATGAAGTTCGGCGGGGGTGAAGGGTTCATAAGTTCAGCCTGTCCGGCGCACGGATTGTGCGCTCTGATCGCCGAAGCTCTGGTATCGCAGCTGGCCCAGGCGTCGAACTCAGCCGTGCTGGCATCGGTAATGAAGTTGCTGGTGCGGGCACAGACGTGGACTCCGGGAGCGTGTCTTCTGGGGCTTCATTCCTGTGGGCCGGTGAAGGGGGAAGGGCAGGCCGGAGGGGGTGCGGGTGCCATGTAGGGGCGGGGGTGCTGGTCAGCGTAGGTTGGACAGGGTAAGATGGGGTGGCGGTGGTAGTGAAACCTGCGGGTGCCAGGTCCCGGAGGGAGAACGTATCCTGGCGGCCATCGGGGTGTTCAATGTATGCGTCCTGGGGGTTGGTGTGCAGGAGCTGGACCCTCGACCAGGAGGTCGGACTTATGGCTCCTGACGTGTTTGCGGAGCAGGACGGGCCCCGGTGTCTTCAGCCAGGACGGAAGCGAGGCCCCGGAGGTGGATTTCCTGGGGAAAACAAATAGGCGGTCATGAGGGGTCTCGTTTGTGGCCGTGCAAAGTAGGGACCTAATAGAGTGGAGTGCGTCGGGGAGGACTTCCTGCCAGTGGGGAACTGGGAGATTTCTAGACCGTAAGGCCAGGAGGATGGTCTTCCAAACCGTCGCGTTCTCCCTCTCCACCTGCCCGTTTCCCCTGGGGTTATAACTGGTTGTCCTGCTCGAGGCAATGCCTTTACTGAGCAGGTACTGACGCAGTTCGTCGCTCATGAACGACGAGCCCCGGTCACTGTGGACATAACTGGGGAAACCGAACAGGGTGAAGACACGATGTAGGGCTTTAATGACGGTGGCCGCGGTCATGGCGGAGAAAGGGATTGCAAAGGGGAAGCGGGAGAACTCGTCGATGATGTTGAGGAAATATGTGTTGCGGTTGTTGGAGGAGGCGGGCCCTTTGAAATCGATACTGCGGCGCTCAAAGGGCCGGGATGCCTTTACCAGGTGGGTTTTACCCGGTCGATAGAAGTGCAGCTTACACTCCGCACAGATCTGGCAGTCCCTGGTCATGGCTCTGACCTCCTCGGTGGAGTAGGGCAGGTTGCGGGCCTTGATGTAGTGGAGAAGCCGGGTGACCCCCGGGTGGCAGAGATCATCGTGGATAGCCCGTAGTCGGTCATCTTGCACGCTGGTGC